>NC_065883.2:5854221-8254221 GCF_932274485.2 Patella vulgata | reverse complement strand
CAGCTGAAATAATGACGTCATGGATATGTGTACACTCGGTTGGCCCAGCTTAGTTAAATGATATGTAGTCCTGTCTTGAAAGTTACGTTATTTATCGCACACCTCGCCTGTCCAACCTCGTGGGTTTCCTCCGGGTACTCCGGTTTCCTCCCACTGTTAAAGATCCCTACGCGCAAGCGAATTATTTAAATAAAATTCAACCATATGTCCATTTTTTGTTGGCCGAGATTGGGGCATAATTGTATAGTAAAATTTACTATAGGTATATAGATCACGCACAAGACAGCTGTCTAGTCCTTCGGATGGAAGGAAATACCGAGGTCCCCCGTACACATTGGCGTGCCGTAAAAGACCATTGACAGTTGGATATCTCAATAAGAGTAGGTTGTAGTGCTGCTGCCTGGGCAAATTTTTTCTCATAGCACATTGTGTGACGTATGCCCTTCGTCATCAGCCCAGTCGGGGTAGAAAAGTAGGACATAAGACCCTATTTCATTTCTTATATAAGTAATTAATTGTGGTCTGAAACTAAGTTAAGCTTGGAAGAGTTACACCCCTTTAACTGTCAACGTTAGCTGAATGAATAAATGGAGAACATTGGGCCAATCTGATTAAACTAGATTCTATTTCGTTTCTTTTTTAATAGTTCAAAATTTCGTTTTACTTGTCTTTATTACACTAGGTTCCAGAAGAGTTGTTATATTACCGGCGTTTTGGTTCAAGTGAGGGATAAGCCAATGAAACAGTCTGTTACGGCGACTGTGGGTAAACCACTACAAACGCCAACGCTGATTGATTAATCAATGTCTGACGTCAGAGGGTCAAAAGCCGCTTGTACGACCCCTGACACGACCTTCGAGTACAACATGTCAGATCTTCATGTAGTGCGGGCCATCGAAAGTATAAAAAAACGAAACGAAATATAGATCTGTATTTTAATCAAATTGACACTAAGCCTATATTTATTTCAATTCTCTTTTCAGAAACGGAAGAGTTGCATATAAAACAAGGACTTGGATTACACAGAACAAAACAACATGAATTGGTTAAGGCAAACTTTTAAATATTTTGGGTGGTTCTCATCGTCAGATGAACAGCCTTTGAAAGACGATTTTCACCGGCGAAACCTTGGTGCTTATAGCGAGGAAAACTTATCCAAGAAAACACCAGAAACTGTGGAAACGATCAAAACATTTGCTAAAAAGTATCCGTTAAATACCAGCGAACAGTCGGGGGAAGTGTCAACGCCTCCTGGAAATGTGTCCGGAGCCGGAAATTCCCCGAAAGGAGCGGAGACAACGAATAAAGAAAACAGTGCAATACAGAGTGATCGATTAATACACGAACAAAGTGATATTTTAATAGACAGGACTCGACTCGATGAGGTAGATTTACACGGTGATACGATTGATATCATAGATTCTTGTGAATTAACTGAAAACGAACCCACGGGTGTAGAGGTGGCAGAAAAACAAGAGAAAAAGAAATCAAAACGTGCTAAGAAGGTGGGTAGTTCACGAAAAAATACATTAGGGTGTATTATAGTTACTCATTATCTATTGGCCGAGAAAGTTCATCCAGATTTTCCGGCGTGGTTCCCCCTTGTCAGTGATGCAGGACGGATGGCCCATGTACACATTGGCGTGTACGTTAAAGATCCCCTGACAGTTGGAATTCGATATAAGAGTAGGCCGTAGTGCCGCTGCCTGGGCAAAATTTCTCTCTCATAGCACACTGTATGGCGTATGCCCGTCTTCATTAGCCCAGTTCGGAGCAGAACAGTAGGACGTTAAACCCCATTTCATTTTATTTTACTCATTATTTGTAGTAATAATAATAATAATAATAATAATAATAATAAAGTTATTTATATAGCGCCTATTCCATGCCGCCGAGGCGTACTCCAAGTGCTTCTAATGTCACACCGGATAAGCTTGTTGAAACAGGTGTGTTTTTAACTTTTCCCTGGAGTCAGGTAATGTTTTGGCACGTTTGATGGAGCTGTTCAAATGTTTGTCATTCCACGAAGTTGGAGCAACAATGCCAAACATTCGATCACCATAGGTTACTAGGTTTGATGCAGGCAATTTTAGGATCTGTAACTACCGGAATAATAAAGACGGGAATACACCATGAGGTGTGCTATAAAGAACGATCTGCCCGAACAGTGGCGTTTGCGAACACGCACCATCAACTACCAGCTGTTTAGAGGTTTAGTTACTGCATGCCAACGAGTACAGCAGCACGGGTGGACCTCGGTTTTGCGTCGCTTTTCTTTGCAGCACTGGGCACTGACCAGTGGAAACAACCAACGTTTCCGAATCGTAACACTCATGTACAATAGTAATGCGTCACTAACGGCTCTAGAGTCATTCCTACTAGTGTGTACGTAGTGTTCATATTACAGTTTAGCCATGACTACCGAGGACTGATTTCCTTACGTGATTAGTTAGACTAAAGCGAAAAGTTACCACGTATTACAGAGAGAGAGAGAGAGAGAGAGAAACCCACTTGACACAAACTAGGTTGTGGGACTACAAGTGCGCGTAGTGTTCTTTAGCAGTGAGAGGACACCGGGGAAAAATCACCCACGAGGTTGGGCAGATATTCTTACTACTTGCCACATACAATCCTGTGACCTCAACCACGTGACTTGACTCACCGAAATAATTACCCAGGTTTTGTTTTAAATATTTCAGGTACGGAAGCGAGTAAGGTGGGTTGTAAGAAGAAGTTGGAAATGGTTAAAGCGTGGCTGGTCAGGGTATGCACCAGGGGTGGCATCAGGTTTAATGTATTGTTCTAATGCCCCGGCAACCATCTTTAATATATATAACAATAAATAATCACAAATCTGGCGTATTTCAGGGGTAATCTGTTGTGAAAACAATCGTAAAATATGTAATACGCAACTTAATCGCGCGCCCTGGCGCATGTATGACAATCAGTGAGAGCTTATTAATGTTATTTTACAAGCAGCAAAATAGTACAGATTTAATACATTATGTCACTTTCATATTGCCACCAAATGACTGGTTATACTGGATAAAGGGTTTTGGTTATGAATATCCGGTAGTGCCCTTTCATATTGCCAGAAAAACAACTGGTTGTACTGAAGAAACGAATCTAGTTACGAATATCCAGTAATGCTCTTTCACATTGCCAAGAACACAACTGGTTATACTGGACACAATCCTAGTTGTGCAGAGATGTGTTTTTACATAGCAGAAATCCTGAAGATCCAAGATGGCCGCCATAATATATTTGGAGGAAGTGGTAATAAGTAATATTTGGGGAAAGGCTTTTGTCCGGAACGTGCAACGTATATCTCAAAATGCCTAACTATTAGCTTGGCGACATATGATACCCAAGAAGATAATTTCTTAAATTTAAGGCTCGATTCGTCATTCGCATTTTCGCTAAACTACCAAATTTCTCACGGCTTAATCCACGCTAAACATTTAATTAAGAAAGCAAATTAAAATACCAACGCTAGATAATCGATTTAATCAGATTTATAAGAGGTCTATCATTTAATTTTCGTGGACAACAAGATGGCGGCGGGCGTATTATACAGCGAGCAGGCGGAGCAACATAGATCGATGAAATTTCAATTATACATATCTTTGAAATGGGGTTTAACGTCCTACTGTTCTGCTCATAACCTGGGCCAATGAAGACGGGCATACGCCATACAGTGTGCTGTGAGGGAAATTTTGCCCGGGTAGCGGCACTATGGCCTACTCTTATATCGAATTCCAATTGTCAAGGGATCTTTTATGTGCACGCCAGTGTATACACGGGTCCTCGGTTTTTCGTTGACAACGATACGTGTCGAAACGTCGCGCTTTTAGAATAAAATCAGTGATTGATAACCCATAAAAATTGTGTTATGTTTGGAGATTCATCTTTCACATTATGTGAGCTGCTCCCACAAAACCAGACTCTTGAACATTTTTATAAAAATAGAGCTGGTAGCATATCTGAATAGTAAACAGCCTAAGCTTTCCAAAAATACAATTCTTTTTAATGTTGTCGTATCATCTAGAGTTCGGCTCATTCAAAGCAACAAGAAGGCATACAGTTAATGTTTTTGTGCCCGTAGTACAAAATGAAGTTGTGCGAGAAGCTCCAGTTTTCGTGGGAGCGGGTCACATAATGTGATTCCTATAACACATCGAGAATTTAAAGTTGCAATTTCATATTTTTAAGTTATATTTTTAAAATGTATTAAAATAAAGCCTTAAAATAGATGGTATCTATAAACAGTCCTACCTAGTTAGGAATAATCCTATTAATCCTATAATTCACTATTGCCAGTTGAGAAATTGGCAAAAATATCTTTTTCAACTTCAAATTCAAACGTTTGAAGATAGCTATTCCATGGGGGAATAGAAAAACAAGGGAAGTAATTGTGTTATTATTTCCTGTGTCAATTATTTTGAAGTGGGAGAATAATACCTATGATGGTATAATAGTGAGTCGACAACCTATTGAGCAAAAGACATAGAAATAATTATGTTTTGACTTTCTTAGAAAATATGAAATTATCGCTTTAAGATAGCTATGGATCTGTGTTATGTTATTCGGAATGACTTGTATTATCATACTTACTATTCAATATGCATATTAATTTAGATATTTTAACAAATTAAGCAGCAATATTCTCGACAAATCCTCATTGTTAATCCCGGGATAAATTCGCTTACATTAAACGATATTTTGGTTGCCATCTAATTTAAGGGTTATTATGACCAGCGTCTTCCCCTCGGTCATTTGGAGCTAGTTATCCTTGGTAATAGCCCGATTATTGTATTACTGTATTAAAGCGAGAGAGAGAGAGAGAGAGAGAGAGGGGGGGGGCGGATCGGTTGGACAGGCGACCCTACTCCTGTCGGGAATCGAAACCCCGCCAGTTTACTCAATGACAGATCTTATGATACAGCGTGCACGTGCTACCCCCCCCCCACACACACACGTATTATAGCAATGATCGAGGCTAGATACCCCGCCAACACTTCTTTTACCACATGACCGACCTTTAAGTGTGGCGTCGATAGCACGTGCATTGTTTACATCGGACATAGTAATACAAACTGATCCGAGCAGAATTGGTCCCTTTTACTCATTATGTGCCTCCGCCTACTGTTTTATATACCCATTTACAAATGTCGAGATTGGCCACGATAACCAATAAAATATAATCTGGTATTTACCAGGGGCAGGTAACTCTAGTGGACTGGGAGAAAAGCTAAGACTTCCGCAATATTTACATATCTGATAGTAATAAAATTGCTTGCCAGAAACAACGATGTATTTTATTGTATTATGTTATTCTTTTGTCTATTTGAAAAATAATTCTTAAATAAAATATTTGAAAATAATCATTAAAAAGGGTTATTTGTGAGAATACTGCATCATATGAGCAAATTCATAGATTAAATAGCGAGAGAGAGAAATGGGGTTTAACGTACACTCGACACAAACTAGGTCATTTCGGGACTAACACATGGTTCAATTTTATGTCAATAATTCGCTTGCGCGTAGGAGTCTTTAGCAGTGGGAGGAAACCGGAGGGCCCAGAGAAAACCCACGAGGTTGGACAGGCGACCGTATGAAACAGCGCGCGCGTGCTAACCCCCCCCCCCCCCCCCGATAGATTAAATACCTGTTCCCCCGGCTATAAAACCCTCTTTTATTACCCACATTTCAGTCCCTGTTGGGGTTCCCTCCCATTTCGACTACGTCCCATTTCGACTACATCCCATTTCGACTACACCCTATTTTGACTACACCCTATTTCGACTACGTCCCCCAACTAATCAACAATGAACTGTTCAGACGATTAAGAAATAGGGTGGGGGGGGGTACCGCTGTAGGCTATGCAAAAATGGAATGGACTTCAACTTCCCACTTGTTCTGTAACAACCGGACTAGTGAGGAATGGTTTATAATTGTCAGGGGGTCTTTAACGTGCCGCCCATTGTATACACGTGACCTTGGTTGTTCCTCCCATCCGAGCAACTAGACTCATTTCCTTGTCAGACTTGCCTTCCTGACACTGGGGGGAACGAGGCTGGAAATTCCCAAGGAACTGGGGATGAAACCCGAGAATGTCTCTGTTTATATAACAACGCTAACAGTATATCAGTATTATCTCCTCACAACGTGTGAAATGTGGGTGAGTAGAGTCCCTGTGGTCCTACAATATATTGGTTTCGATTCCCCGCTTGTACGTGACAAGGACTGGGATCGCATGTCCAATCTCGTTGGTTTTCTCCAGGTCCCCCTGTTTCCTCCCACTGCTAAAGACGCCTGCGCGCAACGGAATTAATGAAATAAAATTGTACCATGTGTTAGTCCCGATATAAGCGTTTTGGGTGGTCGAATGGTTAAAGCGTGCGCGTTGCATCAGAAGGTATGTCATTGAGTCAAGTGGCAGGGTTTCGATTCCCCACTTGTATGTAACATAGAATAGGTCACCTAGGTTCCGGAATTGAATTCTGTCAACCCCCCCAAAAAGTGACAATCGAATGAAAATGGGGATGTGGGGCTAGACCACATGCGCCAACTACATGAGAAAATATCTCAACCAACCGTGACAGCTGAAACAAACTTGCTGTGTTTAATTACGTCACCATTCTACTCGCACCACCAGACTGGCAAAACTGTGACAGGACTGAATTCCGTCTCACTCGATTGCAATTCTGTCAATTCGGAACATTCCGGCCTGGCAATCGAGCATCCCTATATTCTTTAATAACAATACCGTATTAAGGGTGGATAACTCTGTAAAGCTTACCGGACCAGGACTAGTTGCACGGACACAACTCTGTCACCCACGAAACAAGGGCCAAAGCTATATTTAGTCTTTCTCCCCCTTTCTCTTTGCATAGCGATCTTTGTTGACTTTTTGGTGTAGAGTTGAAGAAATGGGTTTGAATGTACATTTTCTGCCAGGTTTTGGTGAATATTCATGATTTTGTGGCGGAAGGATACAAGAGTTGAGAGGTTGGTTAGGTTGAAATATAGGACCTGAAATTGCATGTCTCTACTTCCAGCTTGTGTATCTCAAGTTTTTCATGAAGAACCTCATACGTGATATTGGGCAAGAGGTTGCCACATGTTGCTCCATCTGTGGTAGAAAGCGTTCTACCCAATGAAGATTTGGGAAAAAATAGATAATGACAAAAAACGAATAGTAATAATAATAACAAAAGTCAAACATATAGATGTTATACATATTTGAAATCAGCGAAACATACTACAGATTTTAATATTACAATTAATTATAAATGAATTAGTACATTATTTTCATAAATCATTCAGTAAATGGACATGAATAGGGCTATCTACCCTTATAAAAACGAACGCGAAATACAGGCCGTTTCATTAGTAAGAGTGGTTTGTAAACTGTTTTTCAATGGTTCGTAGACTTTAGCTACAATCAAGGCCAGGGCAGATAATTTTAAATTGTGGAAACCCTATGGATTAACTCAGGGTATAGTGGAGTAAAACGGAATGGCACCACTGGGGATATCGAGGATGAACACTGAAGGACGCCATTATTATTATTATTATTATTTCAAATTTATATACCCCCCCCCCTCTCACATACCTGTTCAGGGGTGCATTACAATGTTACAATTACAAATAAAAATAAAAATATATACTTAATAACAACAATGAAAAGATTCTAAGATTGGGAAGCTTTTATAAATAAATGTTAAATATCAAAAAATTGATATTAAACTATAAACAGTATTTCAAGGTAGTTTATTCCATAAACGAGGTGCTTGAACAGTAAATCACCAAAAGTTCAAAGTTTTGCAGAGTTTCGTTTTAAAAGCAATTGATTATCAGTATATCTTTCATATGATTAAAACACAGATCCTATTTCGTTTCGTTTTTTTTTTATAGTTCAGAATTTCGTTTTACTTGTCTTTACTACACAAGGATTTGGAAGACTTGTTATATAACCTTCGTTCTGGATGATGTTAGGGATTAGCCAATGAAACGGTCTATTACGGCGACATTTTGGCGTGAGGTGCTCGGAACTGTGGGTAACCAACTAGAAACATTAACACCGATTGGTTAATCAAATGTCTGGCCTCATAGGATCGAAAGCCGCTCGTATGACTTTTGGCGCGACCTTCCACTACAACCGGTCCGATCTTCATGTTAGGTAGGTCATCGAAAGTATAAAAAAAAAACGAAACGAAATATAGATCTGTATTGTAACCAGATTGGAAGATCTTAGACTTCTTCTTGGTATATACATTTCTAAAAGTTCCGATAAGTATAAGATGTGCTGCGGCAGTGTTTTGTACTTTCTGAAATTTATCAATCAGTTTTAAAGGTAAGCCGGCTAACAAAACGTTAAAATTGTCTAAACGAGAGGTGATCAAAGCATTAACAAGAGTCTTAATTACATCTAAACCTATATAGAATAACAGATTGCACACAAGGATTATTAACTTGACATTTTAATTTTACATTTTTATGAAAGACGGCACTAATATTACGAGCAGATTATGTTGAAACAATATCATTACTACTAATAACCAAAGGTGAAGCATAATTTGATTTTGACAAATGCTTGTTTGAGAGAGAAAGAGAGAGAAATGGGGTTTAACGTCCACTCAACACAAACTAGGTCATTTCTGGACTTACACATGGTTTTAATTTTATTTCAATAATTCGCATGCGCGTAGGGGTCTTTAGCAGTGGAAGAAAAACAAAGCACCTGAAGAAAACCCACGAGGTTGGACAGGCGACCCTACTTCTTGTCACGTACAACCAGGGAATCAAAACCCCGCCAGTTGAATCAATGACAGACCGTATTGAAATAAAATTGAACCATGTGTTAGTCCCGAAATGACCTCTTTTGTGTCGAGTGGACGTTAAACCCTCTCTCTCGAGCTTTGTTGGTTTTCTCCGGGTCCTCCGGTTTCCTCCGGTTTCCTCCCACTGCTCAAGACCCCTACGCGTAAGCTAATTATTGAACTAAAATTGACCTCTCTCTCTCTCTCTCTCTCTCTCTCTTTGGCAGAATATTTATACAGACAATGGAAATAAAAAGTGAAAAACCATTCTTGGTTGTCCTTAAACAGATTCTGGTATATACAGTCGGTACCGAATGGTGGACCTTTAAAATCTGGTACTAATAAGCTTAGGAATGACATGTCGTCTATGGAAAGCCAGCATAGTATCTCGTAATTTGTTCCAGAATGCTTGATCAAACCTCACCCTTACGACGACCACAGGTGACTGAAGATTGGTGTACAAAACAAAATCGCACCATTGACATCCTGTTATAGCCATTTCCATCTGTACCTGGTAGTAGGCTCTATGATCAGTCTTCAGGTGTGGTCGGTTTCCTCTCATCTCTAAAGGAAAATAGGGACTGTCCTCCTTGGTAAGAATCGCCTCAAACGGGGTCATATCTCTAACACTAAATGGACATTTGACTTCCAGAACCCCCTTTCCTCCATACCCTTCTGTGACGATACCGTCAGGAGTCGCCGCTAGTTCGCCATGTTGTAAATCCACCATTAAACCACATTCCGAGAACGTGAATATGTCTCCCTTTTGTTTCTTGTAGTCTATATATTTTTTAATGGCGTTTGGTTCCTGTTCATTCCCATGCAAAGAAGCTGCATCTCTAACATAATTTGTTGCCATGATGTCTTGTACTATGTCATAAGGGGAATCCCCTTGTAAAATTCTGTAAGCTTTAGAGGCTGTAATGCGCCCCTGTCTCTCTTTGAACCACCGTGGACTGTATGTCTGACCTCGGGTAGCTCGCTCAATTTCGTCCTGTTCATCACGGTTTACCTGAAGAAATGAAAATAAAAAGGGGTTTAACGTCCTACTGTCCTGCGCCGACTGGGATACCGAAGACGGGCATAAGCTCGATACATGTTGGCAGGACAGCGGCGCTATGATCTACTCTTATTTCCTATTTCGAACTGCCAAAGATTCTTTTATCTACACGGCTACATGTACACGGGGAATTTTTTTTCGCCCCATTTGAACTACTGGATTGTGTCCCTTGCTCCCTCCTGCACCAGTGACAAGTGCACACCACGCTGGAGAATCCGAGGGACTTTTTAAGCCAACCCCGATAGCGAAGCCATGATATTAAAAATTAAAAAAAAAATGCCAACAATCCAATTGTGTGTTTTGTCCAATAAATTCATAACTAATTATGCGCGATACTATAATTAATGATTTTCACCTGAAGTTTTCGACAAATAGCGGCACCTATCGACGACTGGTCTATTCCTCCATATTGGTTGAACGCCATCTTTGATTTTCCTCCAAATATTTTGATGGGTTTTTTTTAATCTAGAAAAGAGTTTTATATATATATTTATCGTTGATGTTACACTTAACGTATACAGTTTCACATATATTATATATTATTATTGGTCTACTTATTCAACAAGAAGGAAGTTACTCAAATATCTATTTTATTTTTACACGTGTGACGGCGTTAAGGTGTATTAAAGGTCCGATTAGTCATTTTTTTCGGGGGGGTTGGATGGCTGAATGGTTAGCGTGTGCGCGCTGTATCATAAAGTCTGTCATTGAGTCGAATGGCGTGATTTCGAATCCCCGGTTGTACGTGGCAAGGAGTAGGGTCACCTGTCCAACCTCGTGGGTTTTCTCCGGGTCCTCCGGTTTCCTCCCACTGCTAAAGACCCCTACGCGCAAGCGAATTATTGAAATAAAATTAAACCATTTGTTAGTCCCGAAATGACCTAGTTTGTGTAGAGTGGACGTTAAACCCCATTTCTCTTTCTCTCTCTATTCATTTTTTTCGTACAAACCAGTGAGGTGTTACATAGAAATAGAAGATGTTAATACAACCGTCTTAATCCTAGGTTCCCACTATCAAGATTAGCGCCAGGGATTTTCCAAATTCTCTTTGAGGTGGGGATGGGGGGTGGCGTTCTCCAGGGTAAGCTCTGAACCTTCGCCTCCCTCAGACGACCGGCTCTACCGTCTGTAACCCGAAATTCTTTCGAGCATGTCACGTTCTGCCCTCTCCCCCCGCAAACATTTATCTAGCCCGTACGCCTATGAAAATCCACACTATCATATTTTGTTAGGGCTAATGTGGATGGGCATATCGCAAGCTGTGTGTTATGAAGGAAATTTTGCCCGGACAGTGGCGTTACGGCCTACTTGTATTTAGAATTCCAACTGCCAAGGGGTCCCTTAACTACACGCCAATGTGTGCGCGGGACCTCGGTTTTCCACCCCATCCGCACGACCAGACATTTTATTTGCTAGGCCATCCGTCCTTTACTACAAACAACGGGAAATCTCTCTGGCAATCCCGAGGAAACTTCTCGGTTAACCCCTGAAGCGAACCCGATTTTCATTTAATAAAATGTTACCCTTCGAATTAGATAGAATTTAGATGCAGCGCCATTATTGTTAACATTAAACATCTGCTGTGAATTCCAATCTCTAGCGACTAAAACGCCCACTCGACACAAACTAGGTCATTTCGTGACTAACATATGGTTCTATTTTATTTCAATAATTCGCGCGTAGGGGTCTTTAGAAGTGGAAGAAAAACAGAACACCCGGAGAAAACCCACGAGGTTGGACAGGCGATCCTACTTCTTGTCACGTACAACCGGGGAATCGAAACCACGCCATATACATTGGCGTCCAAGTAAAATATCCCTTGGCAGTTGGAATTCAATATAAGAATAGGCCATAGTGCTGATGCCCGCTCATGGCACACTGTATGGCGTATGCCCGTCTTCATTAGCCCAGTATAGGAGCAGACTGCAGAACAGTAGGACGTTAAACCCCATTTCATTTCATTTCACCTGACTTTCTGAGCCACCTGTCGAAAGTATAATCGACTAAAGTTCTATTACACGTACATATCAACTAAAATACTCACTGTAACTCTGTACTATTAATCCGCAGTCTCTGACTGTATTGTTAATGTATCCAACACTGCTATTCCTAGAATGTGTCTTAAATTCTTGGAAGTGGAAGTGAAAGTAAAATAAATCTACGAATGAACGAATCCACAAATGAACGAACGCTACGTAATAAGCAGCATAATATTATTATGGATTTATGGTCAACCTAACTGAAATATTATATGCATTGTGAATTATTTGGCAATTTGCCAAAGTCGTATCATCGCTTGCTGGTCTATGTAGTGCGTCGTTTCAACGTTTACTACGCAAAGATTGACCCGCGGTGGCTCAGTGGGTACACCGGAGATCTCGGGATCTTCCATCCTGGTTTCTCCTTCCCCAGTTGTGCACGACGAAAGACAAAGGAACCTTGACGGTTGGGATTCGAATTAATAGTAGACCGTAGTGCCGCTGTTCGGGTAATATAGTCCTCATAGCGCTCTGCATGACGTATGTCGGTCTTCGTTGTCCCAGAGAGAGAGAGAGAGAGGGGGAGAGAGAGAGGGGAGGGGGTGTTAACGCCCACTCAACACAAACTAGGTCATTTCGGGACTAACATATGGTTCAATTTTATTTCAATAATTTGCTTGCGCGTTGCGATCATTATGACAGACCTTATGATCAAAAACGGACTGGTTAAACCATTCCGGCCACTCAATCCCACAAATATTGCAATTCTGTATTTTTAGTGAGTGTTTCGTGGTTACACCTTGTCAGTGGTGCAGAACGAAGGCCTGACAAGGACAGCTGACCGAGGTCCCGTGTATACATTGAAATGCACGTAAGAGATCCCTTGTCAGTTGGAATTCGATATAAAAGTAGGCGATAGTGCCGCTGCCCGGGCAAAATTTCCCTCATAGCACACTGTATGGCGTATGCCCGTCTTCAGTAGCCCAGTATAGGAGCGGAACAGCAGGACGTTAAACCCCATTTCATTTCAATTCATTTCATTTTTATGAGTGTTGTACAACTATAATGGGTTGTCCCCCTTTTATTGAACGACGTGAAGTTAGTTGGTGCGGATCCAGAGAGGGGTTTAGAGGGTTCAAACTACCCCCTGTTCAGCTACAGACATTGTTTGTAAAAAAACCAAAAAAACACTGCTTATGAGAAAAGTGTCACGGGCGTGTGCTTTATGCTTTATCATCAGATGGTGGGATGGGTTGGGCATTCAAAGCGCGAGATAATGATATAAACATATGTGATATCACAATTAATATATGATCGTATTTATTTATAATAAAAATTGCCGTCAAACGGGATGTTTGGGTTTTTCCCTGTCTTTAAAAGCTGAGTGCGTTTGTATATACGAGAAAAAGACGAAAGAGACATGTATTTCCCCAAATTTCCCAACCGAGTTCCCGTGTATACATTGGCGTCACGTAAAAGATCCCTTGGCAGTTGGAATTCGATATAAGAGTAGGTTGTAGTGCCGCTATCCGGGCAAAACTAACCTCATAGCACACTGTATGGCGCATACCCGTCTTCATTAGCCCAGTATAGGAGCAGAACAGTAGGACGTTAAACCCCATTTCATTTCATGTTGCCATGAGAATATGGTATCCTAATATGCAATATTTAAGACACGATAAACATGTTATAATCAGTACACGATTTGTGTGTTCTATGGTTTCGCCAAATGTAATGAACAAAGAAAAATACATCCTTCAAGACAATGTCGAAGCAATTAGTAATGGCGGATCCACAAACGACAAAACGCGTAGAATGGATTAAGCAGGCGTAAACGACTATCCTTCCGTTTGGAATGTTCACTCACTTCAGCGACCATAATTAAGAAGAAATTGTAATAATATTATAAAAACGAATCAATCAAAAGCCACTTTATGTACATTCATGTGCTTTTAGACTCATTTTCGTGTACTTTAAAGTTTCAAAGAATAGAACCATGCAAGCTTTAAATATATTAATAACTTATTATAATACACTAATCGATGATATTTAGTTATAAATCAATCAAAAAGTATTTAGAGGGCAATATTGGTGTCAGTCATTATCATATATTGTGTGATAGAACTAGGTAAACACGTCCCAAACGGAAGTGACGAAAGCAAGAGCAAAACACGAGTTATCCTTCTATATAACTGACTGGAGTGGCGTGTGATAACAGATACACGGGCGAATTTCTGCTCACTAATAATTCCTTCGAAGACCAAAAGTTGTTATATGAGACTGTGTGAAGATATCTGATAATTCAAAAAAATAATTGACTGTCACCAGTGAAAACGAAAAATATATAAAAAATCCGTGTATTACCATATTTTTTATTAGGTATAGAATGAATAAAAACAAGGGAATGTACGGACTATTTCTATTTTGGAACGTGTTTAACCAGTTCTATCACATAATATGTGATAATGACTGAATAGAATGAATAAAAACAAGGGAATGTACGGACTATTTCTAGTTTGGAACGTGTTTAACCAGTTCTATTAAAAGTGATAATGACTGACACCAATATTGTCTTTTAAATATCATTATCGTGCTATGTTGTTTATTTTTACAGTAGCCTGTATAATAAATGTCTGATTGCTATCAATAAATCCTAGTTGATCCTAGTCTATATACCTATCATACCCACCACCACCAGGTCTAAATGTAGATGTTCCTGTAGTTGATCCCAGACCCACCTCCACCAAGTCTAAATGTTAGCAAGTGCGCGCTGTATCATAAGGTCTGTCATTGGCGGGGTTTCGATTCTCCGGTTCTACGTGACGAGCAGTAGGGTCGTCTTTCCAACCTCGTGGGTTTTCTCCGGGTCTTTCTCCCACTGCTAAAGACCACTACGCGCAAGCGAATTGCTGAGAGAAAATTGAACCGTGTTTTTATATCGAGTGGACATTAAACCCCATCTCTTTTCAAACCGGGCTAATGAAGACGGTCATACGCCATACAGTGTGCAATGAAGGAAATTTTGCCCGGACAGCGGCACTATGGTCTACTCTTATATTAAATTCCAACTATCAAGGGATCTTTTACGTGCACGCCTATGTGTACACGGTACCTCGGTTGATCGTTCCATCCGAACGACTAGACGGCTGTCCTTGACAGGCCCTCTGTCCTGCATCACTGACAAGGGGGAACCACGTCGGAAAATCTGAATGAACTTTCTCGGCCAATGGTTGAACACCCGACCTCCAGGCTAGAAAGCCAGCGTCTTACCCACTTAGCCACCGTGACCCCCAAATTAAAGGCTTTTCTTTTATCGAATTAAGTGGAGATGTCATGTGACAGTATAGTCGATTTCAAAGTACTTTGGAGAGTTCGTTAAATGCTCTGATTAGCTGTAAACAATTGTTGTGGCTGGACACAGTTGAAAAAAACACGTGAATACCCGATCAAATCGTCAAATCGCACCCTGAAGTGATTTGGCGATTTGCTGTAATCGCTTTGGAAATCGGTGTCGATAAATTCGTTGATGATTAGGGTAATCAATTTAAATTAGATTGACGTTAAAGATGAACATTTGATTGAATGCAAGTCACTTTGGCTAATCAGTGGTCGATAAAAACGCCTTAAATGGAGAGAGTTTAAGTGACTCCGGCGAGTATTGTCAACTTTAATGGAGTTGTCCCCCTTCTATCGTCAATCACCATGTATAACTTCACTTGATATTTCCGCCGAAATATAATGGGGTTTAACGCCTAACTGTTCTTCTAAACAAGACGGGCATACACTATAGAGTGTACTATTAGGGAAATTTTCCCCGGACAGCGGTGCTACGGGCTACTCTTTTATCGAATTCCAACTGTCAAGGGATCTTTTCCGTGCAGTCCAATGTGTACACAGGCCCTAGTTTTTTCGTCCCATCCGAACGACTCAAGAGCTGTCCTTGTCAAACCCTCTGTCCTGCATCACTGACAATGGACAATCTCGAAGAACTTTCTCGGCCAATACCCACGTAGCCACCGGGGCTCGTTTCGTAATTAATGTAATGGGATTTAATTGTCTTACTTTTCTGCAACAACCGGGCTAATGAAGAAGGATATACGCCATACAGTGTGCTATGAGGGGCATTTTGTCCAGACAGCGACGGGTGCGAACCTAAGACATTCCCGTTAGCGAGCCATTGTATTACTGACTGAGCCATCGCTTCCCCGAATTATTAATGGAAGCAACCACTTGACTACAGTATTTGATTTACCTTGCAACTTTGTGACCTTATCAATGAAAGTATGCAACTGATAATGTTTTCCTATCAGTGGTGCAGGATATAGGGCCTGGCATGTAACAACTTATAGTCGTTCGGATAGGACGCAAAACCAAACGCCTGAGTACACAATGGTAGTTGTAGACTGGCAGAACTATGGGAGCTATAGGGGATTATTTGATGTAGCGGTTCTTCCGGCAGATTCTGAAAGAGGACACCCTAGGCTACTAAAATCAATCATAACAAAAACTTTGTATATAATTTCCAGGTTCACTCGAAAAATTGGGTTTGGATTCGATATAAGTGTAGACCGTAGCATGGGCGTCACACATGGGGGGTCGGTGGGGGGGGTGTTTCTGGGGGGGGGGGGGGGGTTGAATATAATTTGACACCCCCCCCCAAAAAAAAAAAAAAAAATTTACATAGTAGGCCCAAACTCTTATTTATTTACAACAATTATTAGGATTAGTTAAGATTCTATCTGTATAAAACCTGTACATATCCCAATATGGTTTATACTGCTAAAATAAAACACAGAGATAATCATCCTGGAAACATGTGTGAAGTGAAAAGTAACTGTGTTCCATAAAATTGTGTCTAGTTAGCCTGTCAGTAATATTTTGTTTATTTTTTTCTGCCACTTATCAGAGTGAATCGCATGTAGGTATCCCAAAAACATAATCGCCTAAACCAAATATTTATCGCCCGCTCAGCCAGCAACGTTAGGGTTAGGGTTGCGGACCCCCCCCCCCCCCCCAATATATATTTCACGGCTACGCCTCTGGACCGTAGCGCCGCTGTCGGGGGACAATGCCGCTCATAGTATATTGTATGGCGTTTGACCGTCTTCATTAGCCCAGTGGAGAGTGGGTATGCTCGCTAGCCCGGAGGTCGCGTTCCATCACTGCATTCCACGAGAAAGTTCATTGGGATTTTAAGACGTGATTTCCCTTTGTCAGTGGTGCAGGACGGAGGGCCTGGCAAGGACAGCTGTCTAGTCGTTTGGATATCGTTGACGTGCACGTAAAAGATCCTTTGGTAGTTGGAATTCAATATTGGAGTAGGCCATAGTGCCGCTTCTCGGACAAAATTTCCCTCATAGCACAGTGTATGGCGTTTGGTCGTCTTCATTAGCCCAGTCGGAGAAGAACAGTAGGACGTTCAACCTCATTTCATTTCATTTCATTTGCCCAGTCCGGAGCAGAACAGCAGGACGTTAAACTCCATTTCATTTTCATGTATTAAAAGCTGCTGTAGCCGTAGCATTTGTTTGCTGACAGCAGTAGAACAGGTTCTGAAACACAAAATCCAGTATTATTATTATTATTATTATTATTGTTCGATTTATATAGCGCTTCATTACACGTGAAGTGTTTCTAAGCGCATATCACAAACATATACTTCAAACACACAGAAACAATCAAAATCAGGAGAACATAATTAAACACAGCTGACTGTTAGGCGTTATTATTCAAAGGTTTATATCAACAAATCAACCGGCTAATCTCTATATTGAACTCAGTCGAGGTATTACCTGATGAACACCTACACCAAGTAGAGTTCAAAAATAAAAACGAAGTTTAAAAGAATCAACTTCATTAACAAAAATTAAACAATCAAAAACTAAACAGATAAATCAAATTCAAACGAAACAAATGAAAAGAGCAGTTCATTATCATTCTACATTAACAAAATAAAGGAAATCAACTTGTGAAAAAATTTTCAAAAAAATAAGAGCAAAGTAACAGTAATGTTAATACTTTTTTAACGACCCTACTGAATGAATGTTGGGCTAACAAAACGATCATGAAATGGCCCAATATAGTAATGATGAATAACATTATAGTATACATGGCAATACAATCAGATTGTTATATACTATTCAAAAAAAGTAGGGGATATTTGATTTTTAAGTGTTATTAAAGTCACCTAATGAAACTGACGAAGAACCAAATGACAAAATGAAATGAAGTTATCATTCATCGATTTATTCCAAATGATCGTTAGACTAAGTAAGGCACAGACTGACCATTATAAGGGTAAAATGATACCCGGGGTCAAACAGCAAAGTTACCACAGCATCACAACCAAGTCAGTAACGGGTAAATCCTCCTCTGTTTGCCAAACAAGCATTGATCCGACGTGGCATACTCCTAATGAGACGTCTAGGGTCATTTTGGTCCAGATTGTCCCATTCCTGTTGCAACGCAGCAGCAAGTTCTTAGACATTGGCAGGACGTTGTTGACGTTGATGTAACCTCTGTCCAAGCATGTCCCAGACATGCTCGATGGGGGAGAGGTCAGGACTCAGTGCTGGCCAAGGTAATGTGGTAATGTTCTGTTGTTGGAGGTAACCTGTAACGATCCTGGCCCTGTGACATCTTGCGTTGTCATCCTGGAAGATGAAACGGCGGCCATGACGTCGTGCGAACGGCACAACATGGACTGCCAAGATGTTGTCCCGGTAGTACTGGCCTGTAACACGCCCTGCAACAACATGTAAAGCCGTTCTTCCAGCAACAGTGATGCCTCCCCACAACATAA
This sequence comes from Patella vulgata, assembly GCF_932274485.2. Lineage (NCBI taxonomy): Eukaryota > Metazoa > Mollusca > Gastropoda > Patellidae > Patella > Patella vulgata. The sequence goes on along the minus strand of NC_065883.2, from coordinate 8,235,555 downwards.
CAGAACCACCCCCAAATCGATCATGTCTGATGACGTTAACGTCTTGGAAGCGCTCGTTTCGACGACGCCACACCCTCCTACGTCTGTCCAAAAAATCAACAGTGAACCTTGACTCATCTGAAAACATCACATTGCTCCAGCGTCGATTATCCCAGTGTTGACGATCCCTACACCAACGACGTCTTGCCTGAATGTGATGATCTCTCAAACAAGGGATCACGCGAGGACGTCGGGCGCGAAGGTGACCCCTATGCAGTCGATTCCGAATCGTCTGGCCACTCACTCTCACACCAGTGTCTGTTTGAAGACGAGCGCTGATCTGATTTGCTGTGATGACACGATTTCTCAAGGCCAAGGTACGGATAAATCGATGCTGGGCTTGAGTTGTCGCCCTTGGTCGACCTGAGCGTGGTCTGTCCTGTACAGATTGTGTATCACGGTATCTGGACCATAGCCTGCTTATGACAGACTGAGAAACATTCATCGTCCGCGCCACAACCGCCTGTGTTGTGCCGATCTGTAGCATGCCAAGGGCACGTAACCTTTTATTTTGGGTAAGCCGACGCATATCAAAATTTGTTTTCTGGTCACTAAAACAATTAAACTGATGTTTCCACCCTGGAATTCAATGCCACAATGACTGTAACATTCAAAGTCAGAGTCGTGCAAATCTTGGGTTGGACCCCCATGATGATCCCAAGCATCACCTACATTCCATGCGGTAGCTATTGGTGCGTTTGGGCGTCACATGTAACTGGAAATGTTTCTTCTGTTAGGTTCTATAGTGACTTTTTTCGTAGTCATTTGCATATTTTAGTATTATGCCCCCAAAATCAAATATCCCCTACTTTTTTTGAATAGTATAGTATATGAATCTGTTTATCAAATAAAGATGCATTATGTAAGATTGCGTTACTGTACCTAAAATAATAGAACACGACAAACTTTACAGACTGAATGAGTGATAGTTTATTGTGAGATATGATTGAGGCTAGGCCGAACATTTAATTGCTAAAATCTCAGTCCATAGAGGATCAATTTGACTGACATTTTCAGCAAATTCCCTTTACAGTATCTAGTTTTTAGTGATTATAGTGAGAACTGTCAGCTCTTTATTTAATCTCCCATAATGTATCTTTAAGTAATGGAATGTATGTATTCTGGCTTGTATATAACACCATCAATATAACTGTCAGTGAACGTATCCTAACAGTTTCAATACTCTACGTTTACTTTTTAAAGAACATCGGTAAAATCGAGCATCTTTTACAGCTTGTGAGTTGGACTTCATCAAAGCTTTAGCATCGATCAGTACGACTGTCGGTTAACGTATCATGATACACGTAATTTTAATTCCCTGCTTCAATTTCGAGGGGGGTGTATCATAAGGTATGTCACTGAGTCAAGTGGCTTTGTTTCGATTCCCGATCGTACGTGACAAGGAGTAGGGTTGCCTGTCCCTACGCGCGAGAGTTTTACTGAAATGAAGGTGGATGGGGGTGGGGGAATGGTTAGCGCGTGCACGTTGTATCGTAAGGTCAATCATGGAGTCAACTGGCGTGGTTTCGATTTTCCCCGGTAGTACATGACAAGGAGTAGGGTCGACTGTCCAACCTCGTGGGTTTTCTCCGGGACCTCCGGTCCCCCCCCCCCCCCCAGTGCTAAAGAACCCCCCCCCCCCCTCTCTCTCTCTCTCTCTCTCTCAATCTCTCTCTATCTCTTTTATTTGAAGGGAAATTGATCTACATGGATGTCCTCAAATGACATAGTTTGTGTCACCCCCTCCCCCCTATCTCTCTCTCTCTGTTTCTTTCTCTCTCTCTCTCTCTCTCTTTTATTGAAATGAAAACTGAACTACATGGATGTATCGAAATAACCTAGTTTGTCTCTATCGGTTTATCTGGTGTACTTTTACGGCGTTCTGAAATTGACTAGCGGTAATATCTGTTGAGAAATGGCCGAGAACAACATAATAAAGACATCCAACTCGCCGTGTAGATCTATTAGAACATCAGAATGTAAATGTATTCAATCAACACAGAGAAATAATCAAAATTGTTTTCTGTGACGCTAACCTAAGTAATTCGGTAGAAATTTAATTTTCCTGTCTGGCCTTTTCATCAATAAGAGCGAAATGTGTAGACATCTATAAAATTTTATTACTTCTCTAGCAGTAAATAAACATCGAATGGTGCGATTTTTATGTTTTAATATTGAATCGTGACAAAGAACAACGAACTGGGTTCTACATACACGAAGGAAGACGAAGAAGTTCATTCTGACCCAAACAGTAATCACAATTCAAACACTCAATAGATAAATCGGAAAGTCATGGGATTTAACTCCTTATGTATACTTTTCTGTGAACACTAGTCCAATAAAGACGGGCTTCGACCATACAGTGGGCTATGATGTAAATATTGCTCGGATAGTTTTTATCTGTAAAAGGTTCTTTTACGTGCACGCAAACAATTATACAGGTGAATTTCGGCTGTTCGTCCCGTCCGAATCTGAACACCATAAGCCATAGAAGACTATCACTTAAAGGAATGGCATCTGATGGTCGATCCACGTGGTAATACCAAGGTTTTATACACACAGTTGATAAAATATTTAAGAGCGAAAACACCGAGAGAGACGATTACAAAATTAATAAGTTATACTAACTATACAATTAATGAGTTATACTAATTACACAATTAATAAGCTATACTAATTATACAATTATTAAGTTATACTAACTATACAATTAATGAGTTATACTAATTACACAATTAATAAGCTATACTAATTATACAATTATTAAGTTATACTAATCATACAAGTAATAAGTTATACTAACTATACAATTAATGAGTTATACTAATTACACAATTAATAAGCTATACTAATTATACAATTATTAAGTTATACTAATCATACAAGTAATAAGTTATACTAATTATACAATTAATAAGTTATACTAATTACACAATTAAAAAGTTCTACTGATTACACGATTCACAAGCTTTACTAATTACACAATTAAAGATACATTATGGGAGATTCGATAACGAGTTGGCAGTTCTCACTATCATAGTTAAAAACTAGATAATGTAAAGGCAATTTGCTGAAAATTTCATTCAAATTGATCCACTATGAACCTAGAACAAAGCGATTGAATTTCCGCCTAGCCTTGATCATCATTACCAAAGTCAGAACGATAAACAGCATAGTCTCGATTATCCATTTAATCGTTTAATTGACACCTGCTCAACATGCTTGTTGTTATTGCACAGAAAACCCACCTCTATATGATTTCTACTAAAACTAGTGTAAACCAGCTTAGAGTGCAATAACATTGAACATGTCTAGTTATTGCACGGTTGAGCGCCACCCAATCTACTATAGGGAACACCATCTGCTTATTCAATGAAAAGAATAAAAAAAGATTTCCCGCCCATGTTACAAATTGAATATAAAAAAACAGGTTTGTTCTCACATTCCCAGCAGATTAACTCTACTAATCAAGCGGATTAGGGATTAGCTATAGATTAGTGAGTTATACTCTGTTTTAATTATTGCATGAACAGTTCAATTTAACCTATGACATGTGTGAACTATAAATCACTGTCTGATTTTTCGTTCATATGTCAGTTTAATTTTATACTTAATTACGATGAACACTGTTTGTGATAAAAGTTTATTAAATAGTTGAAAGTTCAAAGTGTATGTCATTCCAAAATGCCTAATGCACAGGTAAACGTTAGGTTCATTCCAAACTCGAGAGGTACTCGAAGCCTAGTTTATGATAATTATAATTTAGTGTTAAGACAAGAAGAGGATCCCCCATTACTGGAAGTGTACTGTTCGTGTGTGCCATGCTACTTGCAATACCAGGAATTACCTGGTTACTACCTACAGAAACATCCATAATCATCAAGCTGATCCAACCAAATTAAAGGTTGACATGTTTTTATCAGCAATGAAAGAATCGGTTAAAGCAGATTCTAAGCCAATTCCAGCAGTTTACCAAGAAGACTTTATATGAATACGGAAATTCGATATCACATTTTGTCGGATTTTAAATATACATGTACAATACTAAATTTGTTAATAAAATAACTTGTATGTAAAGTAGTTAATATTGATATGAAAAATATATATGTACATGCTAAATTTGTTAATAAAATAACTTTATGTAAAGTGGTAGGGTGACCCGTGCACTTTACAGAAAGTTGGTCTCGACACGGCTAAATGTGCACGCTTCAGTTGCGTGTCTCGAACTGATTTCTGACTACCCCGCACTCGCTTTGAGTCGATAAATAGCCATGGCACGTGCAATTCTCTACAATTATATCAACTATTACAGCCGTAAAAAATCTATTGTTGACGATTTTGAATAGCAGTAAAATTTAGCTTCTTGGTTATTACAGCAGCTTTAGTATTATAATAGTAATTACGTTTGTTTTATTTTTTAAATTGCTTTATCATTAACTGTACCGTTAAGAGCGGCATCTTTTGCTTTAGTTCAAATACTATCTCTGAATCGCTTTCTTTAGCAGGAACATGATACTAGCAGTAGTTTCATTTTACTTTTACAAGTTTCTTAAAACAATTGTTGAGTTGTCTAAAGTGCTTATTTCTAAATTCAATTTCTTGTTCTAGCTTTCTGTTATGTTTCGTAAAAAAGTAGTCTTGATTATCCCGACCTGTCAATCAGACGTAGAATGGTCGATAGACTGGTTAAGCGAGACTAATTTCAAAACAAGGGCACGTAACCTATCTTTTACTCTAAAGTGTCTGGATGTTATGGACGCAACTTGGAACCAGTTTTCAGTCTATTATTTATAGATGATTAATGGTCATAGCTTATTAAGTACAACATGATCGTTTATTTAGTGACTATAATTGTGTGAAACCGATTTGAGGCTTGGCATATATATAAATATTGTGGCGTAATTGTCGAGATATTTGGAGATATTTATTTATGGTAGGTCACCCTAAAAGTGGTTAATATTGATATGAAAAAGACTATAGTTTTAACACCATTGTTACCCTAATTAGTACTGGTCCAATGATTTTACCTGGAAAACAATAGCTGCTGGGAAAGTGAGAACACCCCAAAAAACACAACACAGTTCATAAAGAAAACAATCACTGGTTTGTACACGTATATCACAACGTTTCGGTAAGTGTTCTCGTATCGTTATCAAGCACAATTAACGACAATAGAACACTTGTCGAAACGTCGTGCTCTATTTTTTAAAAAAAATCCCAAAATCAACAGTGACTGTTTTCCATATAAATAATGTTGTACTTTTATTGTACTCATTCTCTAAATACTACTGAAGGATTAAAAATGGATATGAACCCTGTGTGTGTTGACCCAGTCTTTCATTGACTGACGTTCATGATCAGGTAAATAATATTAATGACTGATAGTTTTATCGTATTAACATGGCCTTATGTTGACATGCGATATTAAATCACAAATCATTTAAAGATACACTATGGGAGATTAGATAAAGAGCTGACAGTTCTCGCTATAATAGTTACAACATAGATAACATAAAGAGAATATGCTGAAAATTGCAGTCAAATTGCTTCACTCTGAACCGAGATACTAGCGATTGAATTTCAGGCTTAGCCCCGATCATCATTACTAAAGTCTGTACGATATAAACATAAAGTCTCGATTATCCATTTTGACGTTAAACCATCCATCACAAAATGTATTCAAATCCACTAAAGATCGCAGGCTAAAGATGCCATCGAGAGTTGATTATGGTCTGGATAGGTTAATAAATTTCTAATTAATAATTTATATAACATTTCAAACCTAAAGAAAGACCTGCAATAGACAGATTTACCGCTTTCATAATGCATGTTTAAAGATGGGTTCCCAGAAAAGTATTTATCGGGTGGTTATTTCCAATAAAAGTATGGCAATTTTGGTATATATGGAACGTAGAGATATACTAGAAAAATACTGGATTCCCCGAAAAACACTCATGGGGCGTATAGAGGACAAAAATGTAAAGGTTCCCCTAATCGACGGCCCGACGATTATGAATTTCTGCACGCGTGATGTCAAAGGTCACACGCGAACATTGAGCGCTTGATAAACATCATGAAGAGTTAGACGTACAACACGTTCAGAGATAAAAATGACGGAAAAAGACACGGGTTGTGGATAATCCGAGAATTTAATTAGGATTCGATATTTGTAATAAATAGTAAGCGATTAAAGACAACATCGTCTTATGTATGCAATAATTTCTCCTCTGACTTCCAAGAGAGGTAAGTCACGTGACGTAAACATGACCTGGTTCGATTGAATTTTTATAGCAGGGCATTCCTTCGCAATTACAATGTTTGACAAAGATATGAAACAAAATTATGACAAATCAATTAGTTTGAATATGTTTTTAGTCCATATATACCATTAAAATCACCCAGTTTGTACGCGGGATTGTTTCTTTAAACTAATGCACATAATTGTTTACGGTTGGCCCTGGATCGTGTTTGATAATCTGTGGTGCCGGATTTACCATTGTGCTTAGTTGTGCTTATGCACATGGCCCCGTTGATCGGGGGGGGGGGGGCACCTTCTCCGATAATTAAAAAAATTACCTAAAACGTGTTGAAGATTATGAATGATCATGTAACATGTAATAATTTTACTACTCCTAAATTTTCTGACCACGTATGTCGGACTGCCTGTGTAGGCATACCGGGCCTATCTCCTTCAGGGCCCAAGTAAGGAGCCCAGAACCTCATTTGTCCTTAATCCGGCACTGAAGATCCATTCTCCCACAATAATTATGAAGACCCTGTCGAAGAGGGGCGTGATTGTTGACAAACTTGTCGGTGATTGTATAAGGACTGTCTAGTCAAAATTTCAATTTTCCATATTTTTCAATCTGATTAAAGTACAGATCTATATTTCGTTTCGTTTTTTATACTTTCGATGGCCTACACTACATGAAGATCTGACCAGTTGTAGTGGAAAGTAGCGTCAGACATTTGATTAACCAATCAGCGTTGATGTTTCTAGTGGATTACCCACTGTTCCGTGCGCCGTACGCCATTTTACGACGGGACTAACGTGTTTTATTTCTAATAGATGACCTTAAACGGACACCTATGCAAATTTTAGTGCTTTTATTCAGATTTAAACGATTGTTACACTTATATGCTTCACAAATCGTCTGACTGGTGGGAAGAAAGGAACACTTGTAAGCACGCATGCACAACATCTCGAATATTGACAACTCTGTTCCTGTTCACGCAAATAAAAGTAATTACATTGGGCCAGTTTTTAAAGGCCAAATTTATTGTTTTGACAGCATGCTTAACTAATTACGTTCATTTATTTTCGGGTTTTATCAAGTAGGAAACGAAACCAGGATAAGACCAAACTAATTTAATTTTAGTTTAGTTTGATCGATAAATAATCCACTCAATTCATGTGTACGATGTTTTCCAAACTTAAATATTTGGAAATGAAATGAAATGGGGTTTAACGTCCTACTGTTCTACTCCGACTGGGCTAATAAAGACGGGCATACGCCTTACAGTGTGCTATGAGGGAAATTTTACCCGGGCAGGGGCACTATGGCCTACTCTTATATCGAATTCCAACTGCCAAGGGATCTTTTACGTGCACGCCAATGTATACAAGAGTCCTCGCTTTTTTGTTCCACCCGAATGACTAGACAGCTTTCCGTGTCAGGCCCTCCGTCCTGCACAACTGACAAAGGGAAACCACGTCAGGAAATCCCGATGAACTTTCCCGGCCAATGAAGGTATCGAACTAAATATATGGAATTTAATGTTTTCGAGAAGAGCGCCTACTTGTTTAAATATTTTCCTAAAGTAATATGAGGCAGCATTTTTCTGCTCGGACTGGGCTAATAAAAATGGGTATAAGCAATGCAGGGTTCTACTGTCAATGCATGCACGGGACTTGGGTTTTTCTTCCCACCCGAACGACTAGACAGCTGTCAGACAACCACACCCGCCATTCCTGCACCCTTGACAAGGTGGAACCACGACGGAAAATTCCGAAGAAATGACTCGGCCTACACCGGAGACTTCAAGACTAGCTTGTCAGCATCTTACACACTGAGCCACCGCGGACCCCTCAGTGCTAAATACATTTCGCCTAAAGGTTAGTTGTTTTGAAAATAAGCCGAATTTCTCTTACATTAGTTGGGAGTTGATTGACGGGGTCTTCCTACGAGCTACATTAATAAAGTTCGATCGATAACCCTGTTGATGTATTAACTGGTGAACATGTCACAGTTGTAGACAATATCAGGTTGGATTTCACAGACAGGCACACCAATATTACATAAAACAAACATCACATTACATAATATACATGGGGTTTAACGTCCTACTTTTCTGCACCGATTGGCCTTATAAAGAGTGAGGGGGTGCGCGTTGTAATATAATGTCTGTCATTGAGTCAACTGGCGTGGTTTTGATTCCCCGGTTGTACGTGACAAGAAGTAGGGTCGCCCTCCAACCTCGTGGGTTTTTTCTCCGGGTCATCCAGTTTCCTCCCACTGCTAAAGACCCCTACGCGCAAGCGAATTATTGAAAGAAAATTGAACCATGTGTTAGTCCCGAACTGATCTAGTTTGTGTCGAGTGGACGTTAAACCCTCTCTCTCTCTCTCTCTTTTATAAAGAGTGTGCTATTAGGGTAATTTTATATCGAATTCCAACGGTCAATAGTTCTTTGACGTACAAGGACGACTAGACATGGATGACCAGGCCCTTCATTCTACACCACTGACAAGGCGAAACCACACTGGACAATTCACAGGATGTTTCGCGACTAACACCGGGATCCAAAAGAGAAATTGGACATTAAAAGGTCCAACTGAAAATTCGATTAGGACTTCCATAGAAAAATTTTGTCAAGTTGCTGGCATTGTGGACTTCCACACTCCTGTGGTGCTTACAGGAACACCATACCCAGTTATGTGTCACAATACCCAGGTGTACCAGTGGAACTTTTGACAATTCAAAGATTCACAAATTCCACAAGTTTCTCGCACTTCATAGTAAAATATATTTGTTTATTCTCCAAAAGAACTCGTAATATGTCGATTAGACGAACCTCCTGCCATATTCCTTAAATGTATATCGGCTTATTGAAAGAAACAATTATTTCTTTTTATTAATGGGGGTCGTGATTGTCGAGGCATAAGGGCACTGGACCATCGACTACGTGCACTCCACCGTGTACATTGGAAACGTGTTTTGTCCTATACGAATGACTGGGCGATATTGTAAACGGGACCTCGTTTGTTCGTCCCATCCCAATGACTAGGCAACACTTTACAGTCCCGAAAGCGTTACCCCTGGAAAGTGGGACCCGGCTTAAAAAAAACGTGGAATTCCTTTCGGCCCCTATCGGGATTTCAAGTCCGCGACATTAAAGTCGAAATGTTCTAGAAAGATTAAAGTCGCAAAGCTAAATGGAAATAAAATAGGGCTTAACGTCCTACTGTTCTGCTCCAACTGCGTTCATGATAGTTACTATACTTGTAACGTTAAACTCTGTGTTTAACGCTACAATTGATACAGTCTAAGACTCCTTACGCAAGTTCAAATAGGTTCAAACGCACAATAGTCAACACAGATCATTACAGTTTCTATTGAAATAAGTAATTCTATGACAAATAGTGAAGACTGGACCACTAAAATAGTTACCGAACAGTTTTTCTTTGTGGTTATGCGTTCTACATTTGCATAGCGATGTTTCTTGTAATGACGTATTACGCAAGCCGCCATGACACCGGCCAGTTGAAATTTCGCGTAGCAGTTGGGTTTCATCAAATCATATAATTATGCGGTAAGGCTTCCCCTTTATTTCACAGGGAATTGATTTATTATATGTTAAGCTATGTGCAGTACTGTTTTGGGTCAGTTTATGTGTAAATTAAGGGAACTATAGGCCAGTAACCCTTTTGTAGTCATTTGACTAAAAAACTTGCGCAAAGGAACTCTGTAGGACGAGACACTACTGTGGCTGGAGTAAGGCGGAAGACATCAGTAGTGGAACCATTTCTAGATTCATGAAGGCGTATGCCATAGTGCGTGCTATGGTGGTAATTTTGCCCGAACAGTGGCACTAAGGCCTACTCTTCTATCTAATTCCAGCTGACAAGGGATCTTTTATGTGCACGCCAATGTGTACACGTGACCCATCCCAACAACTAGAAGCTGTTCTTGTCAGGAATCCCCGGTTGTACGTGACAAGAAGTAGGGTCGCCTGTCCAACCTCGTGGGTTTTCTCCGGTTCCTCCGGTTTCCTCCCACTGCTAAAGACCCCTATGCGCAAGCGAATTATTGAAATAAAATTAAACCATATGTTAGTCCCGAAATGACATAGTTGTGTCGAGTGGACGTTAAACCCAAGTTCTCTCTCTCTTTTGTTCTTGTCAGGCCCCTTACAGCTGTAAGGTGAGATAGTTTGGACATGAATTAAGGCATGGCACCACTGATACAATGCGGAAACCATATTGAGAAAGCCCGTAGACTCATGCCCAGATTCCCTGTTCCCGGTTCTGAAGTATATTCCCACCTGTAACGTTTGTCGCCTGTTGGACCAAGGATTGTAGTCTAGTCGTTCGATCGTTCGGTACGGAAAGTTGAACGTTCGTCTCAAACGTTTTGTTTTCGCGAGACGTTCAACTCCATGCCTGTTGGATACAGCCTGGCGGTCACCCACCCACTCATGAGAGAGCGAGAGAGAGCGAAGAGAGAGAGAGAGAGAGATGGGGTTTAACATCCACTCGACACAAACTAGGTTATTACGGGACTAACATATGGTTCAATTTTATTTCCATAATTCGCTTAAGCGTAGGGGTCTTTAGCAGTGGGAGGAAACCGGAAGACCCGGAAATACCCCACGAGGTTGGACAGGTGACCCTACTCCTTGTCACGTACAACCGCGGAATCCGCCCACTCATGATCAATCATTGCCAATAAATTCCATCATCCTTCTGTCGGGGGAGAAGTCACACGACATTGCTTAGAACTATCGGTAAACAATTTATCTAAATTGAACAACTTTCATTGTAAATAATATCGTTATTTCGAATTCACTTCAAAGGAGTTAAAAGGATTTTTTAAAACCCAGAAAAAAGGCAACTTTAGAAAAAGAGTCTGCTCGGTTTGTTTCCCTAAGAACCTTTGTTCCTGCACGAACCTTACGTCGGCAGTCATTGTATTACGTAAGGTTTATATATATTTCTGAGGTTGTCCGTCTCGACTTATTTATCAAACTGTATATCTAAAACAGAGGAACTCGTTACTCCCGGGATTAAACTCTGGAATACTTGTCAGAAATCGGATAGCGGGAGTAAAAATGTTCATTATGTAATAGACAGAAGACGGTTCCGTTTTAACCAAAATTCTGAAATCGAAGTTGATTGCATGTCTCTAGAAGAATGATTCCTGGAACTCTTGTATTTGATCCGATCGATATATCTTCTGAATGCGGTTTCAGGTAGCTTACAAGCATGATTCCAATCTGCGATTCAATTCACGACAACTTCTTTGACATACAGACAAAAAAGGCAAGAATCTAAAACCACGTTGATCTCTTGCTTCCCCCGCAATAATCAACTCGATATATAAATAGGCCTTTATATCATCCCAATCCCCCGAGGAGCATCTAAATCAAGCTAGGAGTCGGTGGCTGATAATTACAGTCTCTCGTTATAATAGTCTAGGATGTATCCATGACACGGAACGGCTCTCATAAGACTTGGATAAAATTCTACCAGTTTCAGCAAAATGCAATTAAAATGGAAATGTGGCGATAGAATATGGTAGTCTTTATTATTAACCACTGTTTCTGTATCCATGCTGGTGACTAGACCGATGTTACAAGTTGTTGAGAAGATAACATTGCTCAATTCGTGGCAACCCTTATGTCGTTGACTAATCAACGCTTACGAATGGGTTATCTTGCTGAAAACAATGTGGGTGTCATCATTGATAAAGAATAATTCTGAATAAGTTACTATATCTGTATTATTATGAATTCATTGAATAATGACAAATCACATTTTCAAGAGAGAGAGAAATAAGCAAGCTTGTTATTCTGTGTTCTGACAGATAACGCGTGTTGTTTTGTACAGCCAGTACAACCAGTGTGTCAAATGTATACGATAAACCATAGAGACATTGACAAAAATAATCTGAACGGCCAGTTGTTTGATTATAGGTGTTATTTGGTAACACGTGCCGTCATTCGAATCGGAAATCACATTGTGATTTTGAAACAGAATTATAAATTTTAATTTTAAAGTAATAATGTACTTTTAAAAAAAAGGAATTGTGGTAATTTTATCATCGGTTTTTATTGTATCTAAAATCTGATAATTGTGTTATCAGAGTAACGGATTAAAAGGTACAGTTATTATTGTGTTTTACCATAGTAACAGATGAAAAGGTACAGTTATTATTGTGTTTTACCATAGTAACAGATGAAAAGGTACAGTTATTATTGTGTTTTACCATAGTAACAGATGAAAAGGTACAGTAATTATTGCGTTTTACCATAGTAACAGATTAAAAGGTACAGTTATTATTGTGTTTTACCATAGTAACAAATTCAAAGGTACAGTTATTATTGTGTTTTACCGTAGTAACCAATTAAAAGGTACAGTTATTATTGTGTTTTACCATAGTAACAAATTAAAAGGTACAGTTATTACCATAGTAATGGATGTAAAAGGTACAATTATTATTTGTGTTTTGCCATAGTAACAGATTAAAAGGTACAGTTATTATTGTGTTTTACCATAGTAACAGATGATAAGGTTCAGTCATTATTGTGTTTTACCATAGTAACAGATGAAAAGCTACAATTATTATTGTGTTTTACCATAGTAACGGATGATAAGGTACTATAATTATTTTGTTTTACCATAGTAACGGATGGAAAGGTGCAATTATTATTTTCACGGAATTGCATTATGCTGCTGTGAAACGTACTTTTAGACCATTTTCAGAATTAATTGTGGCACCAAAGAATATTGCTTCCAATGATCTTATTAAGCACAACTGTTAGATAATTATATAAATGTACGGGCAGACGATAAACGATACTATTACGTTATTATGGTAAAGTCCACTATAAAAGTGCTGGTAAATAAGCCATATTTGTAGATATTGACCCCAAGTCAGACACGGTTGGCCATTACTTGTCAAGATAAGTGTGTCTAATCCCCCTGATAGCTCGAGACTATTTTATTTTTGTGCAATTCTCGTATTTCTCGTATTCTTGTTCTAATCATCTTGGTGTATATATATATATATATATATATATATATAATGCGCTCTTCTGTAATACCGGCGTGACTCATTCCTAGATCGGCCACTATTCCACTTTATCCCATTTATTCAATCAGATCTTCAAATGGCGGGAACATTGCGTCTAGTCTGCACTTAACAACCCCCTTGACCTTGCTGTCATGAAGGTCGGAATGACCTGTCGTCTGCTACTAGATGTTCGATTAGAAGATAGACGCATTTTATGAGAAATGGCGGGGAAATAAAACAGTTTGGAATGATATAAGAAATATGAATTTGTCTGTGATAGACCAGTGGACAGTGTTCACCAGTTACATATATTATTAACAAGTGTAGTTTGCCGTGTTAAGTTGAGTTGTATTAACACTCCAGGCGTCCATCAACTTATAAGGATTTATGTATTAAAAATTGGTTAGTATTTTGGGAAACGAAGCTGTCATTCCTGGGACAAGAGATATTCATTCAACTGGAAGTATAACAAGTCAGCTGTCATGTGAGAATAAGGTAAGACAACTATTGATATTAGCGAAATGGCATGGTTGATCTTCTAGATTACATGTTTAGAAGCATACATTTTATTTTTCCTTAAAGTTAAAGTACATTCAAGGATTGGAGCCACGGGGCTAACATATGGTTCAATTTTATTTCGATAATTCGCTAGCGCATAGGGATCTTTAGCAGTGGGAGGAAACCGGGGGAACCGGAGAAAGCCCACGAGGTTGGACAGGCGACCCTACTCCTTGTCACGTACAACCGGGGAATCGAAACCACGCCAGTTGATTCACTGACAGACCTTATGATACAACGCGCACGCACTAACCATTCGGCCATCTACCATCACCCCCCCCCCCCCCCTACCCTTACAACTACATTTTTAAGGATTGGAGCAACAATGATTCAGGGAGTAAGGCGCTGGTTCACTATCTGGGAGGATCTAGGTTTCAACCCACTGCCTGTCAAAGCGTGCTTTGTCCTTGCCAGTGGATCAGGATGGCGGCGGGTATGGGAAGGAATAACATCCAATCGTTCGGATGGGATGATGAACCGAGTTAAATCCTTATCATGTGCCGCTTGACACTGCGAACACGTTTTGTTGAAGTTTAGACTTAAAGGAAACCCACTTCTACCAGAAACATTAACGGATAGGAGCTAGGGTAAATACATGACTTGGATTATTCCGAGACTAACATATGGTCATTCTGACGGAAATATTTGGTAACAATAAAATACCTTACAACTCTCCTCTACCATGTTCTAGCATAAATTCGGTGTATTCGTATATAATAGGAGACGTAGACTCGTATGGGATATATTAAATGGATAATGGAATGGGGTTTAACGTCCTACTTTTCTGCACCGACTGGGCTAATGAAGACGGGCATAAGCCATACAGTGGGCTATGAGAGACATTTTGTCCCGGCAGCTGCACTACGTCCTACCCATATTTCGATTTTCAACTGTCAAGGGTTCTTTTACGTGCACGCCAATGTGTAAACGGGACCCCGGCGTTTCGTCGCACTCGAACTACTGGCCCTCCGTTCTGCACCACCGACAAGGGGGAAACAGGCCCTCCGTTGTGCACCACTGATAACGGGAAACCACGCCGAAAAAATCACGAGGGGATTTCTCGGCCAGTACCGGGATCGGACACGGACTTCCGGGTTAATGAGCAAACGTCTTACATACTGAGCCTCCTCCTAAGGAAACTTACTGCTACCAGAAATATAAAAGTACACCGTAATGCCAGGCTGAGTAAACATTGTTGGGGTATAATATTATATTGTTAGAGATAGTAATAGCTTTATGTACATTTTCCTCGCTCAGTTAATCACTCCACAGCGTCCTATCTTTTTTTCAAATTTTCAGATTAATGTTATAGTTCTGCATGATAACGATAATTGTTGTTGTGGTTTGGTTGTATAACTGCTTGCCATCACGCACCCGATTGCGTATATTGTATTTACCAAAGGGTGTGTGTGTGGAGCGAGATACGGAGAGAGAGAAATGGGATTTAACGTCCACTCAACACAAACAAGGTCATATCGGGACTAACATATGGTTTAATTTTATTTCAATAATTCGCTTTCACGTAGGGCCGGGTCTTTACCAGTGGGGGGAAACCGGAGGACTCGGAGAAAACCCACGAGATTGAAAAGGCGACCCTACTCCTTGTCACGTACAACCGGGGAATCGAAACCACGCCAGTTGACTCAATGACAGAACTTATGATACAGCGCGCACGTGCTAATCATTTGGCCATCCAACCCCCGGGATACGGAGAACTCATTGGCGTAGATAGGATTTCCGAAAGGGGTGTAAGTGTGGTGGGGGGAGGGGTGCACATAGGTTTTAAGTGATTTAAACTGATTGGCATGATAGCGGGTAAGGGGGATACAAGATCACCCTGTCCCATATTGAGGTTTGGGAGTGAAATGCTCCCAAAGCATAGGAACTACGTAGATTAGAACGTAAACTGATGTGGGGTCTTAATTTAAATTTAAAATATATACTACCGTATCTGAAGTCTAGGTCTTGCAACTTAGGTACCGGTTTCCAATTCCAATCCGAGATCCCGTGCCCGCATTACCGTGGACGTATAACACCCTTGATACATTGAATTCGAAATAAGAATCAGTCGTAACGCCGCTGTCCGGACAAACGCGTCCTCACAGCACACTGTATGGCGTATGCCTATCTCCATTAGAAAATCGGAAATGAAGTGGGGTTTATCGTCCTACCGAAGACGGACATACGCCATACAGTGTGCTATGAAGGACATTTGGCGAGGACAGGGGCGCTACAGCCTACTCTTATATCAAATTCCAACTGTCAAGGGATCTTTAACGTGCACGCCAATGTGTACACGGGGCCCCGGTTTTCCGTGCCATCCGAAGAACTATACGTTGTCCCTTGCCAGACCTGCACCACTGACAAGAGGGAACCACCCCAGAAAATCTCGATGAAGCTTCTCGGCCAACGCAGGGATCGAATACGGGACCTCCAGGCTAGCGAGCCAGCGTCTTATCCACTGAGTTAAATCGATGCCGAAAAGTGTGAAGTTAAAACGCATTTCATTTGTAACCATGCCTACCATACTGAATCATAAAATTTTACTTTTAACATATAATCTTTTGGTTTTTTAAAGTTCTAACCTCGATCTAAAGGTGGTAGCTTTTATAATTTGGTTCCAAATTAATCCATTTTTTTTTTCATCTACTATTAGCTACCACAAATTAAGACTTCAACCCGCGGCGTTGAATAACCATTCTATACGGAAGCAGCAAGATCCGTCTTGACTAGACTATAGAGATGTAGCCCAATGATATATGATGTAATTTGTCGATATATTGCCAATCCGCAGCCTATTGATCTGTTGACGGTCTGACCTCGATGACTTATTACCACATCTCCAAACAAGTGATTTGATTAAATCATCTGCTTCTCTTCTTCTCTAACAATATTTGACAGATGTCTAGTGATGTTAATACTTGTTAAGGCGGCCTGAGTTGGACGAAATGTGATATTACTACGCTACTGGCAGAAGGATGTAATGGGTCTAGGTCTATGATATTAATATTAATAAAGACGGAATGGGATGAGCTGGGTGTATGATATTAATACTAATATAAAATAGGATGAGCTGGGTGTAAGATATTAATATTAATAAAGGCGGAATGGGATGAGCTGGGTGTAAGATATTAATATTAATATACGCGGAATGGGATGGGCTGGGTGTAAGATATTCATTCTAATAAAGGCGGACTGGGATGAGCTGGATGTAAGATATTAATATTAATATACGCGGAATGGGATGGGCTGGGTGTAAGATATTAATATTAATATAAGCGGAATGTGATGGGCTGGGTGTAAGATATTAATACTAATAAAGGCGGAACGAAATGAGCTGGGTGTAAGATATTAATATTAATACAGAATGAATGGGATGAACTGGGTATAAGATATTAATAACAATAAAGGTGGATTGCGATGAGCCGGGTGAAAAATATTAATACTCATACAGAATCATTGGGATGAGCTTGGTGTAAGATATTAATATTAATACAGAATCATTGGGATGAGCTTGGTGTAAGATATTAATATTAATAAAGGTGGAATGGGATGAGCTGGGTGCAAGATATTAATATTAATATAGACGGAATGAGATGAGCTGGATGAAAGATATTAATACTAATAAAGGTAGAATGGGGTGGACTGGGTGTATGATACAAATACAGAATGGGATGAGCTGGGTGTAAGATATTCATACTGAATGAATGGAATGAGCTGGGTGTAAGATATCAATATTAATAAATACGGAATGGGGTGAGCTGGGTGTAAGATATTAATATAAATAAGGGGGTAATGGGATGAACCAGTAAGATGTATTTGTTTGTTCAAAGTACCCCCTCCTCCCTCCCAACTGGAATTTGGGGTATAAGGGCAAGCCAGGGCTTACATAGGCCTGGTGGCGTTGTACTACCACTTCCGGTTTCGGAGTTTTGCTACTTCCGGTTCAGGGTTCTATCCGTGCAATGTCGGGTAAACTACCAATAGTTCTAATAACACGGATGTGATGATCTATTTTATTGATTCTTGTCCACATGTGAATTTCTTGTATTTACATTGTTTGGTTCAATCACAATATACACCTACAGATCACGTATTAATAACAGCAAAAATATTTCATAATTAATTTTTGTAACAACCTTCTTATGAAGCTATGTCTAGGTGTTAAGTTTTATAATCGAGCCGCTGTGGTCGTCGAGCGGTTAGAAAATTGAGAAACTTGACAAGATTGGGATGAAATAAAGTGACCTTTAACTCCTACTCGTGTGTACAAACCAGAGGACACCATGACGAGCTGTGCGTCACGATTTTGAGTTTGTGCGGTCGCTTGGGATTTTGTGCCCCCTCTCAAATGGAAAACATCACGTGATTTCCAACGATATAATCACAACCAATGTTAAACATAGAGATAGAGAGAAATGGGGTTTAACGTCCACTCGACACAAACTAGGTCATTTCGGGACTAACATATGGTTCAATTTTACTTCATTAATTCGCTTGAGCATAGGGGTGTTTAGCAGTGGGAGGAAACCGGGAAACCCGGAGAAAAACCAAGAGGTTGGAAGGCGATCCTACTCCTTGTCACGTACAACGTGGAATCGAAACCACGCCACTTGACTCAATATACCATGACTTAGGTGCTACAAATCAACTTGGTCCAAACAACACGCAATGTTTCGCAATATAATATTAGGACAACAGAACGGCCATTGTAGTAGATGGCCGGCGATTATTTTGGAACGATGGAGTATATACAGATTCACAGGAAAACGTGAATCATAGAGTAATAATTCCCATAATTTCTCAACTTTCTAACTACAACTCTCTATATCATCCCCTAGTTTATTAAATATAATTGATTTGGCGGATAAATTCCAGATGGCCTCAAAAAAACAATAAATTTGATATGGAGTTTATTCTCTTAAGATAAAGTTGGGTCAAGGTCAAATCAATAAGGATGACATCAGCAAAGATGTTTGGCTTGATAAGAACAAGAGAAATGAAATGGAGTTTAACGTCCTACTGTTCTGCTCATAACCTGGGCTAATGAAGACGGGCATACGCCATACGATAAGAACAAATCAGGTCATTTCGGGACTAACATATTGTCCAATTTTATTTCAATAATTCGCTTGTGCGCATGAGTCTTTAGCAATGGGGGGGGGGGGAACCGGAGAAAACCAACGAGGATGGACAGGCGACTCTTCCCCTTGTCACGTACAAGCGGGAAATCGAAACCACGCCACTTGACTCAATGACTGACCTTATGATCCAATGCACACGCGTTCACCATTGCCCCCCCACCCCCCGCCAAAAAAAAGTTGGTTTGGGATATCCTAGTCGTCTAAAGTGTCGCGCTTTGCGCTCTCACTGGCCGTTCTACTCTGGCGTTCGATTGTTTGTTTCGATCTTAGATGTGAGTGTATATGGCTTCACAGTCTCGTGGGCTTACTCCGGGTACTCCGATTCCATCCCACGGGAAACACCTCTGCGCATGTGATGCCACCTTCAGAGAACATTTTGAAAAACCGGGTTATCATCGCCATTTATGGTTCAATTATCTCAGTTTGGACCGAATATAACATTTAATTTCATCAGCAGCTACATTCTTTATACAAATATAGAACAACAGGTGATATTTTATCATTTTATTTTAGGGGATGGGGGGGGGCGACTACATTATTTTGAGGAAGACCCATTATTGACACAAAATGTAAATAAATCTATCTGCGAAATGGGAGAAGGATAGGGTTTTTGATGCGCATGTCACCTTGATGTGAAATGGTGTGTTTCCGGGTCGTGGTAGAAAGGGTTTTATGATATTTGACGGAGTAGGGTGTATTAACGCTCTGTGTGGGTATACGGAGACAAGAGTTTATAATTGGTGAATGGACAGTTAACAGTATATCTTGCAGTGTGGGGATCTTTTGTTCGCTGGTATATTATACATTCTGAGTGTATGTGTCTCTTCACATATATTGTATGGGGTTTAAAAGATACCGATCGCGTACCGTCATCGCATCGTTTTGTCAACGGCCATAATTAAAGGTGACACACACCGTGTAGTATCTTATTGTCAATAGATCTGTAATATAGGTAACACATAACTCCACCTGATATATTCAGGGATTATGCAAGACTGTGGACAAGTCGTGAACTATTTTATGGTAATTAGTTGATGACGTAATTGTGTTGTGACTGGCGACCAGTGATGTGAAATGTATCCAGAATATTTATTCGGAACACCAACATAGTATCATCAAAATATTGGAAGATCGTTCAGATGATGTCGGCGTTACCATTTGGACTTTTGAAAGCTCCGTTGTACTACTCAACGCAAGGAAAAAACAGTAAAGATCAAAAATTTTAAAATGGCACTTAGCGACCTATCCAAGTTAGAAATTAATTTTGGAGTAAAATGAAATGAAATAGGGCTTTACTACACCGACTGGGTTAATGAAGACGGGGTTTTGGAGTGAAAAAGGAATACAAGACGTATTTGTTAATTATATATGTGTGGTTTGTTTTGCGTTCTCTGAAGAACTATTTTGTATTAATTATTGTTTGATTCAGATGAAAGCCGTCTCATTTTAAAAACAATTATCTAATCCGTTTCAAAAGTCAAATAGGATTAACAGATTCAATGAATATGTTCGGAGGTGGTTTTTGTCTGTTTTAGCATGTATTTCTTCTGCTGACATTTACTAACACTAGCGAAAATTATTTGAAATTAAGAAAGACAGACGGACAATGATTAACTTTATTTCATGGTAATTAATTGAATGCAAAAATAAGTGTTTCAATATAATAAACTATACCATTACAAAGAATAAATAATAATTCATTTAGATGAATAATGACGTCATTTGTGAGGGTAGTTCTTATATCCCCCAAATATAGGTAATTTTAATTTAGTTGCATTTAATACTGAAATAATCTTTCGGTTGGAAAAGTCCGCTGTATTCTCAATTATATAACATTATATATTATTTATTCAATTTAGTAAGTATGGATAATATAAATATATCTTTGTAAATTTAAATACTAAAGTTTCAATTAAATTAAATATTATTTATTCACTTAATTAAGTGATAATATAAATAAATCTTTGTATAATTAGATACTAAAGTTTGAATTAAATTAAATATTATTTATTCACTTAATTAAATATGGAAAATATAAATAAATCGTTGTATGATTAGATACTAAAGATTCAATTAAATTAAATATAAAATTAATTTTCCTCTAAAAACATGCAATTATTTAACAAAAAAATATTAAACGTTTTGAAAGCTGCTCGTGATGTGAATAACACCTTTTGGATCAACAACCGTTTTTTATATAAAAGAAAGTTTGTGAATAAGAATCGCATTATTCGCATACCTGTATCATTTGCTTAATAAAGATGAGAGTATCCTCGTCAAAACGTCGCTTAGTATTAAACTCAGTAATTGTGTATCCATAAAATTGTACCTTGTGGTAATGTGTTTAATTACTAAATACCAATCAAAGAAGAATGACAAAGTTAATGTGTAAAGATGACATGTTAGTAATAATTTGTCTGAAAGCTATAATTGTGACAAGGATTACTCACGTTAGATTGTTTTGGAATTTAATACAAACTTTCAGGTAAGTAAGAAATAATTTTAAATTAGAATATTTTTTATAATTTTATTTCAAAACATTATAGAATGGACCTTTTGGATATATATTTATCGATTTCTGTCTATAAAGAGAGAGAGAGAGAGAGAGAGAGAGAGAGAGAGATGTGTATTTTTGTTAAATGATATTTTTGCTGTATATATATAAGTAAAGGTCCAATAGAACTGAAAGCGCTAGTTTGCATACTACTGTTTGTATATATAAATACTATATTCGCTAGGTTTTTTTTTATAATTAAGTAATGCTTCAAAATCTTAACAATCAAAGCTAATAGTATCTCAATTTGAAGCCAAAGAACTGAAATAGTCTTTCATTTAATTTTGGGGGGTAAAATATTTCACAATATTAGAGTGTTGAAAGAATAGATTTTCGAATAACACACTATTTATTGATAACAATTACTATAGTTTATTTCACTGCTATATTTCAACAAGATTTCACAAGTCGTTATCAAGCATATAACACATTTCTTGTGTATATACTTAATGACGACTTGTGAAATCTTGTTGAAACGTCATAGTGAAATAAACCATAGTAATTGTTATTCCATAAATAGTGTGTTATTTGATTATGTTCCAATTACTAAATGTCATTCAAAGAAAAGTTTAGATTTACTTGAAATATTGAGGGGAAGCCATCCCACCGCCCGAACAAGTAAAGTAACGCCTTTTCCAATCATTCCCAGGGCACTACACAGCTGGTCCCAACAGACTTTTAGTTTAAAAAAAAGGTTTGCAAGATAGAACTGAAGTACAGAATGTTGCTTGTCCAAATGGTGAAAAAACATCCCACATGAGAAGTGGTATCAAGTGTTTTAAAAAGAGTAAAGGGACACTGTCCAATACAACTAAATATTGCCAAGTGCTATAGTGGCTGGGTGACTAAGGTGCTGCCCCACTCACTATGGGGTCCCCAGCTCGAACCCGTTATTTTCCCGCGTGGATTACTCTTGTCAGTGGTGCAGATCTCATGTACACGTTGGTGTACATGTATAAAAAGCCTTGGCAGTCGGAATTCGACGAAAGGGTGTTGTACGAGAGATGATGTATGTCCACATTCATTAGCCCAATGTTTAACCCAATTTGATTTATTTCATGCGTGCTGTATCATATGGTCTGGCATTGAGTCCACTGGCGTAGGGTCGCCTGTCCAACCTCGTGGGTTTTCTCCGGGTTCTCCGGTCTCCCCCCACTGCTAAAAGACCCCTACGTGCAAGCGAATTATTAAAATAAAATTAAACCATATGTTTGTCCCGAAATGACCTAGTTTGTGTCGAGTGGACGCTAAACCCCACTCTCTCTCTCTCTCTCTCTCTCTCTCTCTCTCTCTCTCATGTCCGCGTTCATTAGCCGGACGTTTAACCCCATTTCATTTCATTTTCCACGAGACAAAGTCTACTGTTATTCGAATACATTATCACAAGAATTCCTGCAATGCTAGAACATGGTGGAGGAGAATAGGGGGGTTTATTTCCTCCAAATAAAATAGATAATTATTTGGACAGTTTGGGGTAGCTAATTAATTGTAGATCTAAGTATGTATTTAAACCGCTTTATGATAACATTCATTCAAGATGGCCGCCATGCAAAAAATCACAATGCGATCACTGGACTGTTAAAACTATCTTTAGAAATATTGAAATGAACAGACGATATTTGAACCCCGTCAGTCGACGACTGTTAATGACGTGTCTCTGTCAATTAGGCACAAAATGTCAGTGTACATAATATATAATATATTTTACTACAAAAGACCTGATCCTTCAGAACACAAATTTAATCATTTACTGCGTAATTAAGTATTTGACAAGAATGCTAGTGATGGCTGACTGGAATTCCTTTCTGTTTTAGCTTGTTTTTCGGATAGTTTTCGGAAACTACCAAATGTAATTGGTTTTAATGTCCTGCACAAACCGGGACATTAAAACCAACCGGGATAATGAAGTCGGGTTATGCCCCCTGCCAGAGCGGAGTGGCGTCCTTACTGCGCTGCTGTGATCGTACGGCGACCAGAAAATGCACAATGTCGCCGGAAAACGTGAAAAATACGTGAGAAAATGTATCAAAAAATTAAAAACTTGAAAAAAGTCGCGTTCTCACAGCTTTCCATTTCAGATCACAGAACCTTGGCGTTTGTTTTGAACATGCTGAAAACAAACGCCGTGACTCGGCGATCATTTGCGACCATGGGGACCACAGCACGATATCTGGCGTTTCCACCACGCTTTTACCACGCTTATGGCGATCTTGACGCGCTCTTAGACCATTTTCAGTCGCCGTAGCAGCGCAGTAAGGACGCCACACCGGTCTGACAAGGGTATTCCAAAGAGTGCACGTCTCCCTTTAACACTCATGCATCAAATGAATATTTACTTTGCGTTGAAATATAGTTTGAAATAAACGCCCAGAAAGTTCTTTGATAAGTTTTGGGGTCATAGTATTTCGTAACAGTATCTCAATACACCTGCAGTCCAAGGGCTATGGTGGCTTAGTGAGTAGGACGTTGGCCGAGAAAGTTCATCAAAGATCTGTCAAATTGAGATTTCTTGATCTGATCGCTACGTAATAAATCCGCCGCCATTTTGTTGCGGGCGAACATAATTAATAGGCCTATTTTAAAGCCAATTGAATCCAAGTTGGGAGGTTATCTAGCGTTGGTAGTTTGATCTTGTTTTCTTAAGTAAATGTTAAGTAATCAATCAGGGTACATATTAATTGATATTTTGTCGAAAAATGCAAATGACGCACTTTTACTTTAACCCTTGTGCGGCAAGACTCCAGACACAAATAGGTTTTTCTATACATAATTTTATTGAAATACGATCAAACTAGAGCTTTATAAAGAGCCTGAGGAATAACCGAAGTTAAAACAAATATATTTGAGGTATTAACAGGGAACATATGAATTATAAGGTATTTTTGAACCCATCAAAATCCGCAAATAACTTAATTGTCATTTCCTTGTAGAATCATCTGTTGATTGGGTTGGTAGAGTACCTATATTTGGTTTCAGATCTAGATTACTAGAATGATCAACACAATATCATCAGTAAGAATGATTTCAAATGCAAAGCCTGCACTGAGCGCAGAACAGATTAGTCACTTGAAACCAGAAAAATGTTTAAAGGAGAGGGGGGGGGGGGTCTTGTGTTTCCGATAATGTGATACTTTTAGTTCCTTGTAAAATGGTGAATGTTGCCACTGCCTCACTTCCGTTCTATTTGTAGCATTATACCCGACCCGACATTAAGTAGCTGACAATGTATTAAATTCTCGCTAGCTAATTATGAACCTGGGCTCTGTTTCTCGAAATCTTAACTAAAGATAAAATCCCAATTTTGATTGGCTAAGCGCTAAAATCAATCTAATATTATCCAATCAAATTACTAAAATTTGAGTTTGATCTCAGTTAAAATTTCGTGAAATAGGCCCCAGTTCCCCACAAATGTTTATAAGGATATGGTCGTTGGGTCCCGAAATATCCCTTGTATCCACACAAGGGTTAAGGCTTAAACGACTGACATTACAGAGGTTAAAACCGACAATATGTTTTACATCGACATTGATCGTAAACTTGGGACATTCAAAATATGTAGGCCATAAAGTGTCAACATGGTACGGTAGGCTATGAAATTTAGGAATCTGTTTCAATGCGGTTTGATTTGAGGAGTTATTTATAGGCCTAATGAAATTTTCATTTGTTCAATCGCTACATGTAAGAAAAGGGTGGTGTTACACACATCAATTGTCTGACATGCGCGTCTCGGGTTTCGTCATTTTATTAGATTTAAATCCCACTATTAACAAGTCGATTCATTAACTGAAATAAAATGGGGAAGGTGTCAACTCAAGATAGGGATGTGTTTTTGTTTTTATCTGTCAAATAAAAAGAAAGTCATATAAAGTCCCGCGGTATGGTCGAATGATCTCCTTTCACACGAGAGTTTATAGTTTTGTACGGATGGCCACAGTACACTATTAATTTCCTCGTTGACTCTATGTTAATTCTCGTTTCTTTGGCCGGCTCTAAAAAAAAAAATGACAAAATTATGGAAAACGAAATTTTGACAAAAACGGTTTTACTGATCACGGAAATGAGCGTTTTTGGTTAATTTCACTTAGCCATAACTTTGTCATTTTTTTATGAAATCTTTTAACATTTATGAGAGATTAGCAACACTTTTCAATTATCCATAATTTTGTCATTTCGTTTTATAAAATCTTTTAAAATTTGGATATGACATTTAGAATATGCATAGCTATCATATGTCACTCAATTTTTTAAAATAATTTGGACGCCATTGACCAAATATCTCTCTTGTCGGAGATTAGTAGAAAAACACTTTAAATGAAACCTGTATCGGCTTAACCCACACAATTTTTTAAAAATAATTTGGACACCATTGATCAAAAATCTTGGAGATTAGTAGGAAAGATTTTAAAAGAAGTCTGTATCGACTGAATCGACATACTTCCAGATCTGTTTACTGATTGTCGATATGACGTCACAATTCCAAGATGTCCGCGATGACGTCAGGTCCGGGACCTGAGTTCACAAAACATTCTCAGACTTAAGTTCAGAATTTAGTCAAAATTATTCGCCTGGTTTTAACTAAAATATATCCCATTATAAAACTTTTGTTGTTTTAATGTATCAAATACATCAATAAGAAACTATATGCAAACGTTTTGTGTTTCTGGATCAAAGATATTTCTCATAAACAGCGATTGAAAGTTGACTAAATTCGTAACTTGAATCTGAGAATGTTTTGTGGACTAAGATCAAGATCTATTCACATGATTTAATAGTACTTTTATTGATTATTGCTTTGGTTCCCCTGTACTCGCTGTTGGGGCCAGTAGGGGCCATCTTAAACCCCATTTCATGTCGTGGGGGGATAGCCGAATGGTTAGAGCGTGCGCGTTGTATCATACGGTCTGTCATTGAGTCTACTGCCGTGGTTTCGATTCCCCGCTTGTACGTGACAAGGAGTAGAGTCGCTTGTGCAACCTCTTGGATTTTCTCCTGGTCGTCCGGTTCCTCCTACTGCTAAAGACCCCTACGCGCATGCGAATTATTGAAATAAAATTGAACCATGTGTTAGTCCCGAAATGACCTAGTTTGTGTCAAGTGGACGTTAAACCCAATTTCTATCCCTCTCTCATTCAATTATCAGTATCACCCAGTGTTTTAATATAGCCCCCCCACCCTTCATTAAACATACATTATGCAAGAGCTAAATCTGTCTATTGCAGGTCTTTCTTTAGACCTGAATGTTATCTAAATTATTAATTAGACATTTATTAACCTATCCAGACCATAATCAACTTTAGATGGCATCGCTAGCCTGCGATATTTAGTGGATTATGAGACGATTTACTGCACAACTTTCCTTCACGATTTAACGATTAAATGGATAATCGAGATTATGCTGTTTATCGTACTGACTTTCGTAATGATGATCGAGGCTAGGCGGAAATTTCAATCGCTTAGTTCTCGGCTCACAGTGGATCAATTTGAATAACATTTTCAGCAAATTGCCTTTACATTATCTAGTTTTTAATTATTATAATGAGAACTGCCAACTCGTTTTCGAATCTCCCATAATGTATCTTTAAACCAGTATCTGTTAAAATACCCCTTTTCATTTTCCATCTCTCTCTCTCCCTCTCTCTCTCTCTCTCATTTCATATCATATCATATCATAACCATTTTAAGTTACACTCTATAATAATTGTCAAGTACTCTTTGTATTAACACACCATATAGAATATTTCCCACCAAGTTATTCTGGTGAACAAACAATGGGAAAGAGATAAACTTAGATACCATACCCCTACCGATGATATAGATCAACGTCGCCATTGTTTTAACTTACATTTCTATATTAGGTACTTAGGTCGTGCTGTAAGTCAATTAGTCCTTGACCTTTGTTTGTAGAGGTCAAGTGAGAAGATAACACGTGGTATATGATGTGATTCAAGTGGTTTAAAAGTCAGGACAGGATATCACTGTAATTACCCTTTAACCTAGACTTGTCCACCTAACACGGAAATCGACGCCTCCTTGGACTAAAATACCAAAAAGATGAAAACAAGTTTCAGATGACATGGCGAATGGCTATTTCTAATACGGTACGGGTTAAAGATGACATGGCGAATATATTAATAGCTATTTCTATAATACAGTTCAAATTAAAGAACGATGAGAGAGAGAGAGAGAGAGAGAGAGAGAGAGAGCGAGAGAGAGAGAGTGAGAGAGAGAGAGAGAGGGGGACGGCTTTATGTCCACTCGACATAAACTAGGTCATTTCAGAAACAAGCATTTCAGAGCTAACATAATATGGTTCAATTTTATTTCAATAATTCGCTTGTGCATAGGGGTCTTTAGCAATGGGAGGAAACGTTAACGATGGGTCGCATTTAAAATACTGGATTTGACAAAAATGAAATGAGGTTTAACATCCTACTTTTCTGCACCAACCGGGATAATTATGACGGGCCAAGACCGTGAAGTGTGCTATGAGGGACATTTCCGCCTACTGTCAAGGGTTACACGGAACCTTGGTTTTTTATACCATCCGAACAACTAGATACTGTTCTGTACCAAGGATTCTGTACTGCACCTCTGACAACGGGGAACCACTATTATGCAAACAATCTAGGGGTTTTTCTCAAACAACAACGGAATCGAAACCTGGAACCCCTGGTCAGTGATCCAGTGCCTACCGTGGCTCTCCGGAACTGACAACGAAAGTGCTGCTAGTCGTCCGGATGATACGAAACCACCGAAGTCCCCCAAGTGTACAGATTGGCGTGCAGGTAAAAGACCCCATGGCACTGCACATGAAACCATTAGTCAAAATGGCAATATTTTAGGTTAAAAATGACCATGGCCATATTTTAGGCTGCATATTTTAGGCTACAAATGACTATATTTGAGGTTAGAAATGACAAGGAATGAGTTGACAATGCGTTAAACCACGCCCCATTCCATTCCATTTGAAAACCTAGAAGTAGTGTGATAACAGTCTTGGGTTTAAAGCCTGTATCATTACATTTTGTTTTAAGGCTCAGTACTGTGCAGCGCGGTGGACGCTTACCACCAGTAGCCATCAGTAGTCGTACGAAACTTATTATATTCTTTATTTCCTCCAGTTATGAAGAGTACAAACAATACGGCTTATAAGATATAAGATACACACAATGCAGATAATAAATACAGAAATATACATATACAATATACAAACTAATTTGAAGTAAGGACTTAAAGATCACAGTGACGTAAAGCAAAATATACAAACATTATTGCAGCTCTCTGATAGCTGGTATCATTATCTATCACTGGTTAGACTATAGGAACAGGTGGACCATCTCCTTTAATGTACTTGACAAACCATTAGACCCCCACCCCTCCCATAGATACAGGTGGGCCATCTTCTTTAATGTACTCGACAAACCATACCCATCTCGCACCCCAATAGAAAAAGGTGGGTTATCTCCTTTATTGTACTTGATAACCATGCCCACCCCCACAAACCCCAATAGAAACAGATGGGCCATCTCCTTTAATGTACTCGACAAACCATTAGCCCCCCCCCCCCACCTGCTCTCCTATAGAAACAGGTGGACCACCTCCTTTAAATGTACCCATGAAACGTTTCAAGGCAGCAATAAAAGAGCGACTTAAAACAGAGATCCAGTTGGCATGTTCATGTTTAAAGCTTCATCAGAAAGAGAAACAAAGGAGACATGAAAACCCTGAAAGTTACACGTACTTCCGACGAGGAAAAGGATTGATGTCATTTGATAAGTTCGCCAAGCCAATAAAGTGTGTTGTACTTTTTATATCCGAAACGCTCTTTAAAAGTTCTAAACCTATATTGTTAGTGAATGATTCGCAATTATCAGATTTTCACACGACTATAACGTTAT
This sequence comes from Patella vulgata, assembly GCF_932274485.2. NCBI lineage: Eukaryota > Metazoa > Mollusca > Gastropoda > Patellidae > Patella > Patella vulgata. The sequence continues at coordinate 8,206,067 of NC_065883.2, read as the reverse complement.
ATTCAGTACCAGATTTAGATAAAGAGAGGCTCCAGGCTATTCTATATAGTTAAAGGCTCATCCCAATCACACCCTCTCACTACTAGAGTAAGATGAAAGTATGTTTTAAGCACAATTGAGCAAAGCCGGGGATGAAGACGGATATTTTAGTTTTCAGAACACCATTATGTTACATTACAATGTATTATACTAGGATCAGTCGAGATAGCGCAGTTTTCAGAACACCACAGTGATAATTATATTACGTTCCCCTCAAGGATTAGTCGAATGACGTAGTTTTCAGAACACCACAATGTTGTATTACATTCGCCACTAGGATTAGTCGAATAGCGCAGTTTTCAGAACACCACAATGCTTTATTAGGTTCCCCTTTAGGATTATTCAGAACACCTCTATGCTGTATTACATTCCCCACTAGGATTAGTCGAATGACGTAGTTTTCAGAACACCGTAATATTATTGTCTTCTTGGATTAGTCGAATAAATTTGCTTTGAGAATACTATTATGTTACATTACAATGTATGCTAGAACGAGTCGAATAACGCAGTTTTCATAACTCCATTTTGTTATGGTAGGTTGGATGGTCAAGTGGTTAGCTCGTGGACGTTGTATCATAAGGTCTGTCATTTAGTCAACTGGCGTGGTTTCGATTCCCCGGTTGTACGTGACAAGGAATATGATCCATCCTCGTGGGTTTTTTTCCCGGTCCTCCGGTTTCCTTCCACTGCTAAAGATCCCTACGCGCTAGAGAATTATTGAAATAAAATTGAACCATGTGTTAGTTCCGAAATGACCTAGTTTGTGTCGAGTGGACGTTAAACCCCATCTCTCCCTCTCTCTCTCTCTCTCTCTCTCTCTCCATTTTGCTATAGTACAATCTCTACTGTGGTTAGTCTAATAACGCAGATTTTAAGTCTCGTACGGGATAAGAAACTTATTAACTGTGTTCAATTCTCTCATATTATGAAGACAACCATTTTTACCCAAATTTCATTTTCCAGACAAAATATTCATTAAATTGGGAATACAGAAATAAATAAATAAAACTAACTCTATGGAATAACAATTACTTAGCTTTTATTACAGTCAGTTTTTATTACACATACGTTTCAACTAGGCTTCTCTAATATACATTGTCTGACTGGAGAAGACTGGAGAAGACTGGTAGAAACGTAATTTTTACTCCATACAGCTAAACAGGGGACTATTAAAATGGGTCTGCCCGTCCGTCTGTCTGTCTGTCCGTCACACTTTTTGGGACACAATAACCCTCCTTCTAATTGAATTAGAATCTTCGAACTTGGTGTAGGTGTTTATTAGCTGAATACCGTGATGGAGTTCGAAGATGAGCATTTTCTGCTTAGGCTAAGCAGAGATGAGCAATTTGAGTGGTTGATGCTTTGGGACACGATAACTTTGATTCTAATTAAGTGAGAGTGATGGAACTTGGTGTATAGTTTCATTATATTAATTCTTTGACTAAGTTCAATAATGACCATTTTCGTCTTAGAGTAAACAGAGCTATAAGCAATTTGATTAGTTCGATAACTTTGATTCTAATTGAGTGAGAGTGGTGACACTTCGTGTATAGTTTCATTACATCAATACCTTGATTAAGTTCGATGATGAGCATTTTCTGCTTAGGCTAAGAATAGAAATCAATTTGATTGGCCGAGACTTTGGAACACAATAACTCTCCTTTTAATTGAGGTAGAATATTCAAACTTGGTGTAGGTGTTTATTAGGTGAATGCCTTGACAGTGTTCGGCGATGCGCATTTTCCACTAAGGCTAAGCAGAGATAAGCAATTTGATTGGTCAAGAATTTGGAACGTAACAACTCTGCTTTTAATTGAGGTAGAATGTTCATTAGGTGAATGTTTAGACTGAGTTCAATGATTAACATTTCCCACTAAATCTAAGCAGAGACAAGCAAGTCCATTGGTCAATGCTTTGGGACAAGATAACTTTGATTCTAACTGATGGAGGGTGATGCAACCTAGTGTATAGTTTAGTGTATAGCTCCCCCATATAATTGTTATCCATATAACTATATTATAGCGATTGTTATCCATATAACTATAATATAGTGATTGTTATCCATAATATAGTGATATAGAGATGTGGCAGTTTAATTAATCAATCAGATAGAGAATTTATATATCTGTATGCTTGATAACTACCAGTGAAATCTTGTGGAAACGTCGTGTATATAAAAAAGGTGATTTTTTATCCATAGAACTGTTTAATGTTATATTATTTCAATCTCTGAATGCCATTCAAAGATTAAATTATCATTTTATTATAGTTTTGTGCTCATTTGACTTTGTTTTTATCAATATCATTTGGTATCCTAAAATATCATGCCCAATCGGAGCAGAACAGTGGGGCGTTAAACCCCCTTTCATTTCATTTCATTTTTCTTTTAACATTTTGTTATCATCATTATCACTTAATTTGTTACAATATCAGTCCATTTAGCATTTAATTAACACAGAAGGCAGTTTATATGAATCTATAATAATCCACTTCATTTCATTTCATTTATTTTATTAAAGTTTTGTTATCATCAATATCATTTCGTTTATTATAATATCAGTCCATTTATCATTTAATTAACACACAATAAAGTTTACGTAAATGCAATGCGGATACCAAGTATTGCTATTATGAATCTATAATAAGTGGTATTTTGTGAATGTAAGTAGGGGTGGGTGGTCTAATAACTGATGTAAATGATAAATTATATACTACTTAGAAACCGCTGGTGCTGATCAAGTGCTGTTTCCGATATGTATTTATTTATATAACAACACAGTTGAAATTTGCGCTATAAAAAGACACCCACGACAATGTGTTGCGTCATCTTTCAAAGAGAGTTGTACAAGTTACTTGGAGTTATCTGATCTTAGATTTAGAGGGGAAAAGAACGGTAGATATCAGATCCGTCCGATGGCTATCCATTGAATGGTATAAATAAATTTAGAACAATAATTGGCCCAATTATAATGAGGTAAATCTATAATCAATTGAAATTTGTTCAGAATTGGGATGGAGGTGGTGTGGTCTAGTGGTCTAGATCATGTGATTTGTCACTGAGTCGAGTGGCGTGGTTTCCATTCCCAGCTTGTATATGACAAGGAGTAGGGTTTCTTGCCCAACCTTGTTGAGTTTCTCGGGTTTATCCAGCTTCTTCTCACCGCTAAGGACCCCTTTAATAAAACTGGACCATATGTTAGTCCCGAAATGACCTAGTTTGTGTCGAGTGGACGTTAAACCCAAATTCTCTCTCTGCTCAAAATATATATTTTTACACAAGTTTTTGTGGAATAATTTAACGGCTTTGTATCGAATATTTACAGAGCCACGGTGACTCACAGATTACGAAGTCCTGGTGATGGCGAATAAGTTGCCAGGGGGTTTCAAGCCTTGTTCCCATTATAAGTGGTACATGACGGAGGACCTGGCTAGGAGAAGTGTCTAGTAGTTAAGAAGGGGCGAAAAACGGTTCAATGTATACCATTGATAGCACGTTAAAGATCCCGTGTCAGTTGGAAATCGGGATTACATTGCTCTCATTGTATGGCATATGCCCGTCTTCATTAGCTTATTTATGGTTGAAAAGTACGACGTAAAACCCCCTCTTGAGTCTCATTTCATAGAATGTTTAAAATATTTATGTAATAAAAAATGGTAACAATATCCCTTTTTGTTCTTTTTCAATTTCAGTGCTATTAAACTTTTAACTAACAAATTTAAAAAGAATTTAAACATACATTATGCTCATTGAAGGTCTTTCTTTAGGCCTGAAATGTTATCTAAATTATTAATTAGACATTAATTCACTTATCCAGACCATAATCAACTGTCATCGCTAACCTGCGATATTTATTGGATTAGGTTTTGATTTGCTGTTCGTCTTCCATTCATGATTTAATCATAAAATGGATAATCGAGACTGTGTTGTTTATCACACCGACTTTAGTAATGATGATCGATGCTATGCGGAAAATTCAATCGCTAAATTCTCGGTTCAGAGTGGATGAATTTGACTGAAATTTCCAGCATATTCCCTTTACATCATCTAGTTTTTAACTATTATAGTGCGAATTGCCAGCTCTCTCATAATATATCTTTAAATATTTAACTCACAAACTTAAAAAGCAATTAAACTTTTAACTCACAAATTTAAAAAGCAATTAAACTTTTAACTTACAAATTTAAAAAGCAATAAAACCTTTAACTCACAAACTTAAAAAGCAATTAAACTTTTAACTCACAAATTTAAAAAGCAATTAAACTTTTAACTTACAAATTTAAAAAGCAATTAAACCTTTAACTCACAAACTCACAAATTTAAAAAGCAATTAAACCTTTAACTCACAAATTTAAAAAGCAATTAAACTTTTAACTCACAAATTTAAAAAGCAATTAAACTTTTAACTTACAAATTTAAAAAGCAATTAAACTTTTAACTTACAAACTTAAAAAGCAATTAAACCTTTAACTCACAAATTTAAAAAGCAATTAAACTTTTAACTCACAAATTTAAAAAAATATTCTCGGATTACCTCTGCACATATCTTATGCACATATCTTACAAGTTGAAAGGTTATCAACAAGCCGTATTATTTTGCAATATAAAGATATATCTGATTGTGATCATTTTATGAAATTTATCCGTGAAGAATTCCTGTGTCATTATAGAATAATTTAGGGATAAAGTGTGAAATATCGGATACCTTTTTTGATATGAATATTAAAATATATCTTTGCATCTCGAGCCAGGCAAAACGTTGAGTCGATGAAATTATCACTATAAAGGGGGATTAGGGGAAAGTTATAAAAGATCCTTAGGAACACAAATCCTACAAAAACCTTTTAAATATGGAGATTATAATCAGATTTTTAAATTTTAACTTGATTAAGCTGGAGGGTGTCTCGTGTTGTGACCGATCTCTGGATATGGTCTGGTTCATTTCTCGATCTTGATATTATGTTAACTGTCTCTGAGTTTGAAAATCCATGGTAATGAGAGAGAGAGAGAGAGAGGGAGAGAGAAAAAGAGAGAGAGAGAGGAGTAACGTGCACTCGACACAAACTATGTCATTTCGGGACTAACATATGGTTCTATTTTATTTTAATAATTCGATTTGCGCGTGGGGGTCTTTAGAAGTGGGAGGAAACCGAAAGACCCGGAGAAAACCAACGAGGTTGGACAGGCAACCCCACTCCTTGTCATGTACAACCGTTAAATCGAAACCTGAAAGACCATGAAGTTGTTTCTAAAGTATATGTCCACGGATATTTTGCCTGAATTTTTCAACTTTCATCGAATAAAACTTGTATTTGTCTGGGTGTTAAATGAAATAGGGTTTAGCGTACTTCTTTTCTGCACCGGATGGACCGTACGCCATACAGTCTCCTATGAAATGTTGCCCAGACAGCGGCGCTATGCCTTACATCTATTTCGAATTTATACTGTCAAGGGTTCTTTTACGTGCACGCCAATGTGTAAACGGAACAACCAGGAGCTGCTCTTGTCCCCCGCCCTACATCCCCTGTCAAGGAGAAGCCACGTCACATTAACTAGGCCACTTTCCTGGACATACTCCAAAGTCCCTCAGCCACTCCCTGGACATACGCCAAACTTCAAAACCGAGGGATAATTAGTTTGAATGTTTCAGCTTGTTTCTTAAACAGAACAGGGCCGCCTCATCTAACAGAACTGATAAAATTAGTAGAGCACATTAAAGATCGAAATATTGTTGGGTAAAATTTCGCCATTGCTCACTTCACAGCTTACGCACGTCTTCATCAGCCCGGTTGGTGCAAAAATTGGGACCTTAAATTCTCTTTCATGTGCTTGTCGTAAATGGCTATACAAATGTAATGCCATCCGATCATACAACGAAAAAAACGTTCACGCTGACGAAACAATAATGTTCAATAATGATTGGAGGGGGGGGGGCGTCTCGGTAGGTAAGACGCTGGTTCGCTGGCCTGAAGGTCGGGTGTTCGATCCCTGCATTGGCCGCGAAAGTTCATCCAGATTTCCCGGCAGTGATGCTGTCTAGTCGTTCGGATGGGACGAAAAACCAAGGTCCCGTGTACACATTGGCGTGCACGTAAAAGATCCCTTGACAGTGGGAATTCGATATAATGGTAAGCCGTAGTGCCGCTGCAAAATTCCCCTCATAGCACACTGTATGGCGTATGCACGTCTCCATTAGCCCAGTTCGGAGCAGAACAGTAGGACGTTAAACCCCGTTTCATTTCATTTCATTTCAATAATAATGGAAACCCCCACTTTTTAATTGTTACTATAAATAAAAACACTACTCCAATTTGAAGTGTGACTAGAGCTGTCAGTTAGTGATATTATTCATTGGGGGAGACAACGTGTACAAGTCCTATCATATCCACTTGGGTATTGATAAAGTTGAACTTACCGCTATGAAGTGTTTATATTTCAAAATATCTGGCGTTGTGTTGTATGGAATATAGAAATAGGCAATGATACCTATTCGTACAAACTATTTATTTAACAAAAAATGATTTTATTCGTCGAACTATTTGAATTGGAACATAGAATTTGCTTAAGATAATGTCAAGAACTGGTGTTCTTTTAAAACGTCAAATTTGAGTGACAGCCTGACTATAATGAAGACTTTTTTTTGTGCCCGAAAGATTATTGTGAACAAAAATTCGATTCAGAAGATTAAATACCAAAGAATGTGTGTACTATAAGAAATACTAGAAAACTACAAAAGAAATAAAAAATTGGATACATATCCGTGACACGATTTAGATCATGTTTGTTTAATATTTACAGATAAATGCATAGGAAAAAAAAGGCTTGTTACATTTTCGTATTTTGATACATGTATATATGTTAACGATATACTGGTTACAAACTTCTGACTTGTTGGATATAAATAGTAATAGTATATTGTTGCACGGATTACTGTAGGATCACCACCAAAGGGGGATAAGGTAAGGTTACGTACTTTGTTAAATCTTCTTTTGAACTCTGATAGAAAACCTTGAAATACATAATAACATATAATATGCACCCCCTCCCCCCGCCTTGTCAGTGATGCAGAACTGAGAGTCTAACAAGGACAGCTGTCTAGTCGTTCGCATGGGACGAAAAACCGAGGTCCCTTGTACACATTGGCGTGCACGTAAAAGATCCCTTGACAGATGGAATTTGATAGTAGACCGTAGTGCCGCTGTCCGTCAAAATTTCCCTGATAGCACACTGTATGGCGCATGCCCGACTTCATTAGCCCAGTTCGGAGCAGAGCAGTAGGACGTTAAACCTCATTTCATTTTCATTTATAATATCCCCCCGCCCCTTATCAATGGAGCATGAAGGGGTGCTGGCAATGAACGGCCTCTATAATGGTTCAGATGGTATTGAAACCAAGGGCCCATGTACACAAAGAACCCTTGACAGTTGGAATTCGATATAAGAGTAGGCCGGGCTAAATTTCTCTCATAGCACACTGTATGACTTATATCCTTCATTATAAGATTAAATGAATTCATCGTTTAAAACCTTTAAAGGGGGAGGGGGGGGCGAATGGTTAGCGCGTGCGCGTTGTATCATAAGGTCTGTCATTGAGTCAACTGGCGTGGTTTAAATTCCCCGGTTGTACGCGACAAGGAGTAGGGTTGCCTGTCCGACCTCGTGGGTTTTCTCCGGGTCTTCCGGTTTCCTCCCACTGCTAATGACCCCTACGTTAAACTCATCTCTCTCTCTCTCTCTCTCTCTCTCTCTCCTCCTCTCTCTCTCTCTCTCTCTCTCTCCTCCTCTCTCTCTCTCTCTCTCTCTCCTCCTCCTCTCTCTCTCTCTCTCTCTCTCTCCTCCTCTCTCTCTCTCTCTCTCTCTCTCCTCCTCTCTCTCTCTCTCTCTCTCTCTCTCTCTCTCTCTCTCTCTCTCTCTCTCTCTCTCTCCATCTTTCTCTCTCTCTCTCTCTCCTCCTCCTCCTCCTCCTCTCTCTCTCTCCGCCTCTCTCTCTCTCTCCGCCTCTCTCTCTCTCGGTTCGGATGGTATGAAAACCGAGTGTATGTAAAAGAACCCTTGACAGTTGTAATTCGAAATAAGGTCGTAGCGCCACTGTCCGGGCAATATTTCTCTCATAAAACACTGTATGGCTTATGTCCGTCTATATGGCCCAGTCCCCCCCTCTCTCTCTCTCTCTCTCTCTGCCTCTCTCTCTATATCTATGATATTATATGTATATCTAGGTATAATGTATTTATAATGTTGCCTGTCAATCTAGATTTAGTAGATTAAGTAGATTGGCCCGGGTCTTCAAGAGATTAATCTCTATAGTCAATATTATAACATAACTAATGTCAACATCTAACTCGCGTAGCCTGGTTATCCTTAAAGTCAATTTAGATAAGATCAACACAATTATAATAATATACCTCGGTATTCGTATGGATGGTGAAATAAAATGAAATGGGGTTTAGCGTCCTACTCCTATACTGGGCTAATGACGAAATGAAATGGGGTTTAACGTCCTATACTGTTCTGCTCTTATACTGGGCTAATGAAGGAATGAAATGAAATGGGGTTTAACGTCCAATTGTTCTGCTCCTATACTGGGCTAATGAAGAAATGAAATGGGGTTTAATGGGGTGAAATAAAATGCAATGGGGTTTAACGTCCTACTCCTATACCGGGCTAATGAAGAAATGAAATAAAATGAAATGGGGTTTAAGGTCATACTGTTCTGCTCTTATACTGGGCTAAAGAAGACGGGCATACGCCATACAGTGTACTATATCGAATTCCAACTGTCAAGGGATATTTTACATGCATTCCAATGTATACACGGGGCCTCGATTTTTCGTCCCATCCGAACAACTAGACAGCACCACTGACACTAAGAAACCACGTCGGAAAATCCCGATGAACCGTATGAATGGTAGACCTCATTCTATCATAGATATTTGTTTCAATGGCATTCGGTAATGGAAATACACAAGGCACGCCTTTTGTTGTCCATGAGAGTTTGGATTTCTAACACCGTTGCTCTTGGTATCCTGTAGGCGCTAGGTGTTCATGTGATATCAGCCATTATGGCACTGCATTGGTAAAATTCTCCACTCTCCACTGAAGCAAATATCTTTTAAAAGAAAAGAGAGAAACAAACTAAAGCCAAAACACACCCAATGAAACAAAAAAACAAAACAAAAACAATCCCACACCTCACAAACAACCCAAGCCAGGATCAGAGAGAGAGAGAGAAATGGGGTTTAACGTCCACTCGACACAAACTAGGTCATTTCGGGACTAACATATGGTTTAATTTTATTTACATAATTCGCTTGCGCGTAGGGGTCTTTAGCAGTGGGAGGAAACCGGAGGACCCGGAGAAAACCCACGAGGTTGGACAGGCGACCCTACTCCTTGCCACGTAAGCCAGGATCAAGTAAGTTGTTTCAATGGCATTTATTATTAGAAATACAACAGGTCTCAATTCGATGGGATACTATTACTGGGTATTATTGTGTCAATTCTATGGGATACTAATTATTACTGAGCGATGTTTCAACTGACATGTTGTAGTCTTTCTGTTATCTCAATCAAATACATAGGACATAGTTCTGTGGAATACAATATTATTGTTTGTTAATGAGCGGTGTTTCAACTCGTCTTCTCAAGTCATTATCAAACATTTACTATATACTACTAGGCTTCTCTAGTCATTATCAAGCATTGTACAGATTGTACAGTTACTATTAGGCTTCTCTAGTCATTCTCAAGCAGTTAAGATTAAAATGTTTACTACTAGGCTTCTCTAGTCATTTTCAAAGCATTGTACAGTTACTGTTTACTACTAGGATGCCTGGTTTATACCAAGTATTGTGCCTTTACTACTAGGATGTTCTAGTCTATATCAAGCATTGTAGAGTTACTGTTTATTACTAGTATTCTCTAGTCATTATCAAACGTCATGAATCAAGTAGGAGATAAGGAAGACTAATATATAACACTTGATGTAAAATTTATTTACATGTATATAAATTATAACCGCCTTATCTTACAGAAAACATTTTTCTTTGGATTTTTTTTTTTATTGTTTGCATTTCGGGCACTTATTATTATTTTTTTTTTAAACCAAAATGAATAAAACATGTGTTGTTACAAGCATCATGCACTGTCTATCCTTACAAGTAGTCTAATCCTGAACACAATTGAAATAGTGTTTAACGTCCTACTTCTCTGCAGTAGGGGGGCTTGTATGGCTCTGTCCAACCTCGTGGATTTTCTACGGGTCCTCCGGTTTCCTCCCACTGCTAAAGACCCCTACGCGCAAGCGAATTATTGAAATAAAATTAAACCATATGTAAGTCCCGAAATGACCTAGTTTGTGTCGAGTGGACGTTAAACCCCATCTCTCTCTCTCTCTCTCTCTCTCTCTCTCTCTGCAGTAACATAAATGAAATGGGGTTTAACGTCCTACAGTTCTGTCCCGACTGCAGTAAAATGGATTAGGAGGTCGGGTATACGCCAGACACTGTGCAAAGGGCGGGGGGCAATTTTTCCCGGTCTACCCTTTTTCCGAATTTCATCTGTCAAAGGTTCATTTACGTGAACGCCAATGTGTACACGGGACATCCGTTTTTGACGCATCGGAATCATTAGACACTGTTCCTTGCCAGGACCTCCGTCCCGTACCACTGAAAACGACAAATCATGCCGGAATTTGATTTTAGGTTCATTTGGTATTACATTTATTCGATATTACTTTAACTTGATATTACATTTATTTGATATTAAGTTCATTTGGTATTACATTTATTTGATATTACATTCTTTTGGTATTACTTTTATTTGATATTACGCTCATTTGGTATTACTTTTATTTGATATTAAGTTCATTTTGCATTACATTTATTTGATATTAAGTTCATTTGGCATTACATTTATTTGATATTAAGTTCATTTGGCATTACATTTATTTGATATTAAGTTCATTTGGTATTACTTTTATTTGATATTACGCTCATTTGGTATACATTTATTTGATATTACGTTCATTTGATATTTCTTTCATTTGACGTTCATTTGTTATTACATTTCATGTGATATTACGTTCCAATTGATATTAAGTCTAATTGATATGACGTTCATTTTGTTTTACAGTAATTTAGTATTATTACATTCATTTGGTATTATATTTCATGTGATATTACGTTAATATGATTTTACGTTCCAATTGATATTACGTGCAATTGATATTTTACCTTGGGTGTGATATGATGTTCAATTGATATTACGTTCAATTGATATAGTTCATATAATAGCTGACATTTATTTGATAGCTGACATGACGTCCATGTGAAGGATGGCACTACTTTCATTTTGATACCTGTCTTGTTGCACCTGTACGTTCATTTCATACTTACGTCTATTTTGACCGGGTTAATTGTGGTATTTAATCATTGGATATATCTTTATTTTGAGTTGTACTGTTTGATTCACAGGTGCAAATAATATAATAATCTAATCTATAAAAACTCGTTAAAAAAGAATTTGGAACAGTTTTTATAGAAATATTACATGCACAATTTCTCGGATAGCCTACTGCATCACGTATGGCCGTCTTGGTTATCACAGCTGATGCAGTAATATGAGACGTTAATGAACTCCTTTATGTTACATTGTACTGTAAACATTAGACAAGGAAAAGAATGTAACGAAAATAAAATCTAAATTAACTTGAATGTTGATAAGAGAAACATAAACACCTAGCGCGGGCAACAAAAGGTGTGCCTTGTGTATTTCTATTACCGAATGCGATTGAAACAAATATCTATGATAGAATAAGGTCTTTCATTCATACTGTTCATCGGGATTTTCCGACGTGGTTTCTTCTTGTCAGTGGTGCTGTCTAGTCGTTCGGATGGGACGAAAAAGGTATTTTTGTACAGGTGGGATTTAAGGTCCACTCGAAACAAACTAGGTCATTTTGCAACTAACATATGGTTCAATTTTATTTCAATAATTCGTTTGTGTTTTTACTTAGCTGTGGGATTAAACCGGAGGATCGGGAGAAAACCGACAAGGTTGCACAGGCGAACCTCAATGACTCGGCTTGCAATCTAAAGGGCACGCGTCAAACCTATTGACCACCCTGTGATTGAGAATACGGTTATTAAATGAATGAAATGAATTGAAATGGGGTTTAACGTCCTACTGGTCTGCTCCTATACTGGGCTAATGAAGACGGATATACGCCATACAGTGTGCTATGGGGGAAATTTTGCCCTACGGTCTACTCTTATATCGAATTCCAACTGTCAAGGAACTTTTACGTGCACGCCAATGTGTCAGACCCTCCGTCCTGCATCACTGACAAGGGGGAACCACGCCGGAAAATCTGGATCAACTTTCTCGGCCAATGCCAGGGATCGAACACCCGACCTCCAAGCTAGCGAGCCAGCGTCTTACCCACTTAGCCACGCCCACCGTGACCCCCAAATACGGTTACGAATGATTAATACGGGAATATATCGTACACGGAAACACCTGTATAAAGTCGTGTATGAGTAATTCACGAATTATTGATAACGACTGAGCTTATGTCATTAAAACTAGCCAGGTGCGTATGATCTTGATTTTATCTCCTACCTGTAATCTACTCCTATATTTGTTGAATTAGTAATAAAAAAAAAAACAGGACATCAGAGATAATCTGATTGAAATACAGATCTATATTTCGTTTCGGTTTTTTTATATTTTTGATCAAAATGAAATGAAATGGGGTTAAACGTCCTATTGTTCTGCTCAGACAGGGCTAATGAAGACGGGCATACGCCATGCAGTGTGCTACGGGGTAAATTTTGCCCGTGCAGCTGGACTATGGTCTACTCTTATAGTGAATTACAGCTGCTAAGGGATCTTTTACGTGCATGCCAATGTATACACGGGACCTCAGTTTTCCGTCCCATCCGAACGACTAGACAGGTTCCCTTGTCAGGTCCTGCGTCCTGCACCACTGACACGGGGAAACCACGCCGGAAAATCCAGACGAACTTTCTCGACCAATGCAGGGATCGAACACGCGACCTCTAGCGTGCCAGCGCCTTACCCCCTTAGCCACCGTGGCTCCTACTTTCGAAGGCATCCATTACATGAAGATCTGAACGGTTGTAATGAGGAGCACGTAAGGGGTCATACTAGTGACTTTTGACCTTATGGCGTCAGTTATTCGATAAACCAATTAGAATCGGTGTTAAAAGCGGCTGTTCGGTAAAAACAACTTTGGCTTTGTTTTGTTTTCTAACGCTGCGAATATCCACCTACAGGATCCGTGCATCGCATAGTAAAATCTCGACGTAACAGAACCGACGATTGGCTAATCCCTCAAATCACCCAGAACGCGAGTTATTTAACTATCTTTCCACATCCTAGTGAAGTGAAGACAATTCTAAAATTATGAACTATAAAAAACGAAACGAAATAGGATCTGTGTTTTAACCATATTGAACATTGGATTGAGGAAATGAAATTACCTGATTTGATATTCTAAGGTTCTAGGCTAACCGGATTGATAAAGACGGTCATACGCCATGTTGGGGCGTTGGAGAAACAACACGAGATTGGACAGGCGATCCTACTCCTTGTCAACGTACAAACGCGTGATCAAAACCACGCCAGTTGACTCAATACCAGACCTTATGATACAACGCACACGCGCTAACCATTCTGCCATCCAACCCCCTAATTTCGGACGGATCAGAGTCAGCGAACCAGGGCCCTGTTTCACGAAATTTAACTAAAGATAAAATCCCAATTTTAGTTAGTGGGTACTTCAATTTTGGTTGGCTATACACTAAACCAATCTAATATTATTCAATCAAATTACTTAAATTTGGATTTTATCTTAGTTAAAATTTCGTGAAACAGGCCCCAGATTAATAATAATTAATTAATTAATAATATTGTATTTCTTGACCGGGTTGATCTGTTTTTAACAATGTAATCTATACTACGTATATCATGTAAACAAGAAAAAGGATTTCCTTCGCTTATCATTCTATATCTATATCTATGACAAGCCTATTTGTTTGAAATCGAACGCCAACACCACCACCTACACACATTCCAGATATTGGGAGTTCGAGCAATTTCTCTTTGGGGGGAAGGGGGTATTTAACAATCAGTTGCGCACTTGCATTTTCCAGAACAGGAAGAGGACAGACATTTTCTAGAACAGGAGGAGGATAGACATTTTCTAGAACAGGGGAGAACAGACATTTTCTAGAACGGGGAGGGGGGGGGGGCAGTAGGACGGACATTTTCTATAACAGGAGGACAGACATGTTCTAGAACAGGAGGAGGACAGACATTTTTCAGAAACTGCGATTTGATGTAATTCCTGGATAAAAAAAATGAAATGGGGTTTAACGTCCTACTTTCCTGCACTAACCGGCCTACACCATGCAGTATTGTTTTCGGACAGCGGCGTTTCTGTCTACGCCTCGTTAAATTCAAACGTGTACCCGGACGGCTTAGTGAGTAAGGCGCTGGCTCACTAACCTTTTCCAGGGGTGTAGGACAACGGGCCTGACAAGGAATCGCGTATAGTTGTTCGTATGGGATGAAAACCCGAGGCCCCGTGTACACATTGGCGTGCAGGCTTAACAGGGGATATAAAATAAATCGAGGTCCCGTGTACACATTGGCGTTGATCCTTGACAGTTGGAATTCGATATAAGAGTAGGACGTAGCACCGCTGTTCTGGCAAAATTGCCCTCATAGCACACTGTATGACGTATGCCCGTCTTCATTAGCTCAGAAGGTGTCGAAAAGTAGAGCGTTATGTTTTTTTTAACTGAAGATTCTGGTTCAACATACTAATATTTATTACGATAACTCGACTAATCTGTGTCTAGATTTAACACGCCATCTTGTTTATTTACTTCCTGTGATTTAGTGACGTATAAGACGCGAGTCGTGGATCTGTTTACATTTTATCGTGCATTTATCACAGTAAATCTTATCGTCCGACATAACACTACGATTGTTCATTATTTATGTTTATAGACTGTACCGTGTTTAGATTTAAAGCTGGATTACCTCGATCGTTAAAAACACTTACACGGCTCAGAAAAATTAAAACTTGGACGTGTTTAGATTTAAAGCTGGATTACCTCGATCGTTTTAAACGGTTATAAAGCTCAGAAAAATATAAAATTGAGCGTGTTTAGATTTAAAGCTGGATTACCTCGGCCGTTTAAAAGCTGTGGAAAACTGTGACGTGTTTAGATTTAAAGCTGGACTACCTCTACCATCCAGAGCTCTGACAAACTGTGCCCAAAAGCGCGAAGTCGTAGAAACCAGGCATATAAGGAAGTGACAAAATGAAACGAAAGGAAATGTGGCTTGACGTTCGGGGGATCACGGTGGCTAAGTGGGTAAGGCGCTGGCTCGCTAGCCTGGAGGTCGGGTGTTCGATCCCTGCATTGGCCGAGAAAGTTCATCCAGATTTTCCGTCGTGGTTTCCCCTTGTCAGTGATGCAGGACGGAGGGCCTGACAAGGACAGCTGTCTAGTCATTCGGATGAGACGAAAAAACCGAGGTCCCGTGTACACATTGGCGTGCACGTAAAAGATCCCTAGACAGTTGGAATTCGATATAAGAGTAGGCCGTAGTGCCGCTGTCCGGGCAAAATGTCCCTCATAGCACACTGTATGGCGTATGCCCGTCTTCATTAGCCCAGTTCGGAGCAAAACAGTAGGACGTTAAACCCCATTTCATGTCATGTCTTCACGGCTTGACGTTCTAATTTTCTACACCAAACCGGATAATGAATTCGGGTAATCTCGGTGCAGTGCGCCATGAGGGAAATTTTGCCCCGACAGTGGCACTAGGGTCTACTCTTATTTCGGTTTCCAAATGTCAGATGATCTTTAACATGCAGCCAGTAGTATAGACAGGTCCCCGGGTTTTCATAACATTCAAACAACTGAACACCCTTTATTGCCAGGAACACCAACGGTTAGACGCTGTTCCGTACCATGCCCTCCACCCTACACCACTGACTAGACGCTGTTCTGTACCACTGACAATCGGAAAACCTGGTTGGACAAGCCATGGAAACCTTCTCGAATAACACCGGAATCGAACCTGGGCCACCTGGTTTGTGAGCCAGTTGCCATACACAAAGAACCATAGTGACACCCAAATGTTTACAAACAAAATAGAAATGAAATGGGTTTTATCGTCTTAGATTTCTGCACCGACAGGTCTGATGAAGACTAGGGAAATTTTTCCCGGACAGTGGCACTACGGCCCATTCTTATTTCAAATTCCAACTGTCAAGGGATCTTTTACACAGACGCCAATGTGTACACGGGGATACTGTGGTGTTTCATCCCATTCGAAGGATTAGACACTGTTCGCTGTCAGGCCTTCCATCCCGCACCACTGACAAACGAAAGTCCCGAAGAACCAAATAAAATAGAAATCTAACTTTAATGTGAGGCTGTTGTTTACTACCATAAATATAAAATGAAATGAAATGAAATGAAATGAAATGGGGTTAAAGTTCTACTGTTCTGTTCCAAGACTGGGCTAATGAAGACGGGTATACTCCATACATTGTGCTATGAGGAAAATTGTGCCCGGGCAGTGGCACTATGGCCTACCCTTATATCGAATTTCAACTGCCAAGGGATCTTTTAGGTGCCCGCCAATGGATACATGGGATCTCGGTTTTTCTTACACCACTGACAAGGGAAAACTACGTCGGAAAATTCCGATGAACTTTCTCGGCCAATGCAGGGATCGAACTAAATATTTGGAGAAGAGTAACTAAGTACTTTTGAAAATATTATCCTGAAGAAATATGAGGCAGCATTTTTCTGCTCCGACTGGGCTAATGAAAACGGGTATACGCCATACAGGATGCTATGAGGGAAATTTTGCCCGGACAGCCAATGCAGGGATTGAACACGCGAGTAGCGTCTCACCCACTTAGCCTCCTTGACTTCCCTGATAAAATAGAAATCTAGCTTTAATGTGAAGCTGTTGTTTACTACCATAAACCCCAGGTCGTAACATAAACACCAGAAATAACTCAATACCTGATTACTGCAAGAAAAAAAACCCACAATCACGTGAATAAAAATGTCAAAAAGTTATAACTCTAACAATGGCTGCATCTTTGTACAATAAACGGAGGGGGGACGTGAGGCAATTCTATCCATCATCAAAGCCTCCCCTGTAATTTGACCCCGCCCCCATGTATTCTTTATGTGCTGTTTAAATAGAGGATTATTTCCAACCAAATGTTATAATCCGAGTGATCATGGTTGTTTGAGATTCTATTAAGATAAGGTATGGCTTGTATTTAACGGTAAATCTTGACCTTGTTAAAATTCACAACTGTGTATGAACTGGAATGTTTCGTTATTAAATGGTGGCCAATTATTTTTATGATTAGAATGTCGTCACACTGTTTTCCGGGTGTACCAGGTTCGAATCACAGCGTGGGCTTAGAAGGACCTTCGGTACCTTTCAAATTCGGTTCGCGCTGTGGAAAGGAATAGGGGAGAGAGAGAGAGAGAGAGAGAGGGGGGGGGGGGGTCTTAAGCAGTTGTAGGAAACCGGACCGGCGACCCTACTCCTTGTCACGTAGAACCGGGGAATCGAAGCCGATTCTCTTTTGGCCCACCGATTTCCTTACACTGCTAAGGACACCTACACGCAAGCGAATTATTGAATTAAAATTGAACCATATGTTAGTCCCGAAATGATCTAATTTGTGTCGAGTGGACGTTAAACTCCATATATCTCACTCTGCTCAATAAACAACCGACCAGTAAAAACCTGAGTAAATAATGATTCTAATATTAGAACTTTTTGTGAATAATACACCACGGAAAATTGGCCAGGTTATGAATGAATAATAGTCTTAGAAAAATAATAAATAAAAAATTCATCGACACAAACTGATAGTTAATCCCGCCATTTTTCTCCCGATAACTGCATCTGATTTCTGGTTGATTTGATTACGTAGGAATAATGTCAGAATCAGGCTAAAATCACCATAAATCTACGCCATATTGTATGGAAATAGAAATGACAGGTGACTGTAACAATAATTATTGAAATATTCTATCGACTAGAAAGACACCAGTCTTAGGGTGTGGGTGGTTTTAAACACCCACTCGACACAAACTAGGTCATTTCGCGACTAACTTAATAATACAATTTTATTCCAATAATTCACTCTAACAGTGGGGACCCGGAGAATACCCACGAGGTTGGGTAGGCGATCCTACTCATTGTCACGTACAAACGGGGTTTAACGTCCACTCGACACAGGCTAGTTCATTTCGGGACAAACATATGGTTCAATTTTATTTCAATAATTCGCGTATATATACGTAGGGGTCTTTAGCAGAGGGAGGAAACCGGAGGAGCCGGAGAATACCCACGAGATTGGGTAGGCGATCCTACTCCTTGTCAATTACAAGCGGGGAATTGAGACCACGTCAATTGGCAGATCTTGTGATCTAAAGCGTTAGACCACTCGACCACTTGTACATCTCGCTAGCTGATAATTCATCACCAACAAAAGGAGATTATTACTTGTCTCCCGCCTTTAGAAATGAAATGAAATGAAACAGGGTTTAACGTCCTACTGTTCTGCTTCGACTGGGCTAATAAGGACGGGCATACGCCATACAGTGTGCTATGGGGGAAAATTTGCCCGGACAGCGGCACTATGGCCTACTCTTATATCGAATTTCAAATGCTAGGGGATCTTTTACGTGCACGCCAATGTATGAACGGTACCTAGGTTGTTCGTCCCATCCGAACGACTAGTCATCTGTCCCTGTCAGGCCCTCCGTCCTGCACAATTGACAAGGGGAAACCACGTCGGAAAATTCCGATGAACTTTCTCGGCCAAAGCAGGGATCGAACATGCGACCTCCAGGCTAGCGACCCAGCGCCTTACCCACTTAACCATCGTGGTCCCCCACGCTTTTAGAAGGAAGCCAACCGATCGCCCGTCCGTCCGTCTGTCATACATTTTGGAACACCATAACTTGGCTTCTGATTGAGCTAGAATGTTCCGAGATGGCGCTGATGTTTATTAGGTGACTGTCTTGATGGATGTCATTGTAGAGCTAACGAGGTACAGGAAGAGAGAGAGGGAGGGAGAGAGAGAGGGAGAGGGAGAGGGAGATAGAGAGCGAGAGAGAGCGAGAGAGAGAGGCGTGCACACACACAAACTAGGTCGTGGTTCAATTTTAGTTAAAAAATAATTCTATGGATCTTTAGCAGTAGGAGGAAACCGGAGAACCCGGAGAAAACACACGAGGACGACTTACCCTACTCTTTGTCACGTACAAACAGGGAATCGAAACCACTCCACTTGACTCAATGACAATCTTTGTCATCTAACGCGCACGCGTTAAACCATTCGGCCATCCAACCCCCGGTTGGTGCATAAACGTAGGTCGTCGATCTTCATCCTGTTCATTTCATTATCATTTTATTAGCCCGGTTGGTGCAGAAAATTAGGACGTTAAACCCCATTTCATTTTAAACTTTTGTATTTATAAAGTACTAGAAGAATGCCCGGAACCGGAAGTGGTAGACTAACGCCACCTGGCCTATGTTACTCCCCGGTCCGAGCTACCCCTATACCCCAAATTTCAGACTCGGGGCAGACCTAGTGTAGCCGCCAACCCCGAACAGACAGACAGACAGACAAACGACAGTCACAAATACTAGTATACATTATATACTTCTGCTTGTGGCTATAACAATTTTTTCTCGTGAGATTCGTTTATAATACGTCAGTGCCCTACTGGGTTTCCCTTTATTGGTCTATAGTGGATAAGACTGGACAGAGAGAGAGAAATGGGGTTTAACGTCCACTCGACGCAAACTAGGTCATTTCGAGACTAACATATAGTTCAATTTTATTTCAGTAATTCGCTTGCGTATAGGTTTCCTTAGCAGTGGAAGGAAATCGGAGGGCCAAAAGGGAGAGAGAGAGAGAGAGAGAGAGAGAGAGAGAGGGGTGGGGTGGGTAACGTCTACTCGACACAAACTAGGTCATTTCGGGACTAACTTATTGTACAATTTTATTTCAATAATCCGCTTGCGTGTAGGTGTCCTTAGTACTGAAATAATTCGCTTGCGCGTATAGTGGTCTTTAGCAGTGGGGTAAAACCGGAGGACCTGGAGAAAATTCACGAGGTTGTCACGTACAACCGGGGAATCGAAACCCCGCTAGTTGACTCAATAACAGACCTTATGATACAACACGCACGCGCTAATCTTTCGGCTGTCCAACCCCTAAAAGACTGTACAGGCAATGATTATAATGTTGAGACTATTGTGGCTGTATTGTGTGTGATATACTAAACGAAGGGTAAAGTTCATATTATACAGGGAAACTATTTCACGAGTATTTCCGGATGGACATTGTGCTTTGAGTGATGTTGTTCTGTTGAGGTAGGAGTTTTATATTACATTATTTGTATATTAACTACAGGCATGTTTTACATCATGTTGGGGGCCACAGCGGATCAGGTGGCTCAGTGGTTAGGGTGCTGTTTCAGTAACCATGAGGTCCCGGGTTAGATCCTATTACGGTCGAAAAAGTTACTCGGAATTTTCCAGCTTGAATACACAAACTAGGTCATTTCGGGACTAAAATATGGTTCAATTTTATTTATATAATTCACTTGTGCGTAGGGGTCTTAAGCAGTGGGAGGAAACCGGAGAACCCGGAGAAAACCCACGAGATTAGACAGGCGAGCATACTCCTTGTCGAGAGTTTAGCTACCGTTGATACTTTGTTGTTTTTTGTTTTTCTTAATTAAATGTTAAGTTATCAGTTTAAGTGAATATTAAAGTGATTTTAATAAATAAAATTCTCAATTATAAAGAAAATTGTCACTAACTCTACGAGAGTTGTCTCCCTTTAATTAACGGCCACCGGTTTCTTGATTTGAAAGATATTGTGTTACGTTGATGGACAGGACAAAGGGTAAAGAACTGCCCCGTGTTATTAAACGGTCTGCTGATTAACTATAGTATCAGATGACAGACTGACGACAGTCCAACTACTTACCGTAATAAAACTAGATTAACACATAGTTATTACAGCTAGAAAAACTTACTCTAGCAAAACTTAGGCCCGTTTTCCATGTACGCAATTTCGTGGCGTTCGGGTTAATGAAAATGTAATGGGATCGTTTTCATTTAAGCGGAGAAAACGTATATATGGGAAACTTACTCGAAAAAAAAATATAAATTAAAGAACAAGGAGTGACATAATGTAAGAAAAGTATATAAAATAAATGTGCAATGATAAACTTAAAATGTGTGGTGAGTGATCATTTTTTCATATTTTATAGCCTGTGAAGGAATTTGTGCTGCAGAGACAATACATAAATTGCAACGTGATACAGTACCGAATTTATTTATTTATTTGAAAATACAAAATTTATTTATTTAAAAATACATAATTCATTTAATTTATTTAATTTATTTAATTTATTTAATTTATTTAAATATGTATTTTTTTATTTACTTATTTAAATCTATAATTTATTTACAGATTTATTTAAATTTATTATTTTTCTATTTATTTAAATATATAATCGATTTATCTATTTATTTTTTTTCTATTTATTTAAATATATAATCGATTTATCTATTTATTATTCTATTTATTTAAATATATAATCGATTTATCTATTTATTATTTTTCTATTTATTTAAATATATAATCGATTTATCTATTTATTATTTTTCTATTTATTTAAATATATAATCGATTTATCTATTTATTAAAACATATAATTTATTTATTTAAATACATAATATATTTACCAATTCATTTAAATCTATAATTTATTTATCTATTTATTTAAATACATAATTTATTTATTAAAATATACAATTCATTTATCTAAACAAAATATCATTTATTGCGAATTAAAAGCTTATTGAAAACACAACTGAGAAATAAAAACTGTCATAGCATGTAAACCATAATGTCATTAAACCATCTTCATTAGTCTAGTCCGGGTAGAACAGTAGGACGCTAAACCTCATTTTATTTCATGTATCTATACATGTATCTATAAAATTGGTTTAAACAGTATTTATTTCGAGAATATTATACAATATAAAAGCATAAAGAATAGGATTTAAAAAAACCCAAACCAAGTAGGTTTCTATTAATTTGTTTCCGTCTGGTTTGGGTGTATAATATATGTACAATGTCAAATTATAAATATGATACAGACAAAAAAACTAATTACATTATTCTAGTTATGGTACAAATAAGCAGATAAGTCATTTTGAATAAATTAATAAATAGGAAATAGATCAATAAAAATTTGTGACCCTGTCATGAGTCTGCCTATTGCACGTGATCCGCCATTACATATTAATAACCTAGATAGAACTATGGCATATGTGTAATTTGTGACGCAGAAGTCACTAAACATCCTGCCAAGCTCAAGATACTGAGTATTCCATATTTTCTAAGTGACGTCATCTTTGTTTTACACGGTGGGAGTCACGGTGGCTTTCTTGAGTATGACGTTGGCTCGCTATCAGCGCTAACCATTCGTCCACCCTATCCCCCTCAAATGGTGGGGCATAAATGAAGTGAAATGGAGTTTAACGTCCTACTGTTCTGCCCCGAACTGGCCTAATGAAGACGGACATACGCCATACAGTGTGCTACGAAATGGTGGGGTAAATTTGGTAATAGCAATACGGTGTCAAATAAAAACCCCGATACATATCTTAGTCTGGTATAAGACAACTTCTTACTAGACCGTCACAATGAGTCGGACATGAATGTCAAAAGGTATTGGACCCTAAAGGGTTGTAAAACGGAGACTGATCCAGAACAATATTTTACATCAAAGTCGATCGGTCGAGTCCAGGTGTCAATTTTAGAACCAACTCGTGAAAAGCGCCACTGTCTGGTCGTCGTTTTGTGGAAATAAAACGTCTTGTCCTGGCCTCGTCATCAAGTTGTCAGCCATATGTAATTTAAAACCAGATAAAATATTATCGCGGCCCTTTTTCTTTTCTCTCCTTTATTTTAGTGTCGTCACCTTATCGGTTTTATTAAAATAATTCTGTTTTAAGTTAGATTATGAAAGTAAAAATGGAGATACCATGCTGGGACGATATCAAAGAATACATGTTTGGAACGGTGTTCAGTTTCCTTTGGCGATTGTAGAAATTAAAAGTAGCCAAGATTCTGTCTACTGTCCTTGATCGTCTGACAATTTACAGAAAGAACCACGGTGGCTAAGTGGGTAAGACGCTGGCTCGCTAGCCTGGAGGTCGCGAGTTCGATCCCTGCATTGGCCGAGAAAGTTCATCGGGATGTTCCGACGTGGTTTCCCCTTGTCAGTGGTGCAGGACAGAGTGGGACGGAAAAACGAGGTCCCGTGTACACATTGACGTACACGTAAACAATTCATTGGCAGTTGGAATTCGATATAAGAGTAGGCCATAGTGCCGCTGCCCGGGCAAAATGTCCTCCATAGCAATAGCCCAGTTAAACCCCAATTCATTTCTGACAATTTACAAGAGTTGTCTTCCGCGCCGATGTCCGGGCAAAATTTCCCTCATAGCACACTATGGCGTATGCCTGTCTTCATTAGCCCTGTCGGTATAGAACAGTAGGACGTTAAACCCCATTTCATTTGTGTGAAAATCAATTTCTCTCACAGCCGAATATACAACGAAAAAAGATATTGTAATTATGTTCACATTCTTAATGGGCCTGGGGGTAATTTATGAAATTTGACCACAAGACACCAGTCAGTAAAGAAAACCTTTTCATGTTGGACAAATTTTGCTAACTTTCAATCGTGTCATATTGAAGTCGTGTTGTGAAGTTATAATTATATAATATTATGCTAACATTTAATCTGGGAGTTTTTTTTACGCTCAGTTTACGAGTAATAATCAGTTTATTAGGTAAATATCACGCATATCAGTTTCCTTAATTACTTATAGCCGACAGGTAAAAATAACAAACATATGTAGGCTACAACAGTTTCATTTTCTGATCTTCGAGAACACCTGTAAAAATTGTCCTGCGTATTTCTTCAGGTGAAAGAACTTGGTTGTGCTGATTAAAAGCGGGGAGTTGGATGGCCGAATGGCTAGCGCGTGCGCTTGGTATCATAAGGCCTGTCATTGAGTCAACTGGCGTGATTTCTTTTCGATTCGGTTGTACGTGACAAGAAGTAGGGTCGCCTGTCCAACCTCGTGGGTTTTCTCCGGGTCCTCCCACTGCTAAAGACCCCGACGCGCAATCGAATTATTGACATAAAATGGAACCATATGTTAGTCCCGAAATGACCTAGTCTGTGTCGAGTGGACGTTACCCCACTCTCTCTCTCTCTCTCTCTCTCTCTTAAATTAGTATGGCCTCAAGGATTTTAGATTAAGCGTTTCTAAAATTCGTACAATATTTCTACTTATTTTTAGGAAATGACATCTACATGTTGGCTTATGTATTTTAAAGACTTTTGTTGAAGATAGACAGTCTCAAATTGTTCGTGGTATTTCACAAAGGGAAACAATATAACGCAGGAAAATGTAGGCATAAGGCATGGGCTTTTGGGGCTATTAAACCCTGTAATTTTTGAATTTAAAAACATACTATACGGCAACTAGAAACACTGTACCTGTATGTCAGGGTGTGGGTATAATCAACACTGTTCAGCATAGCTAAAGGTTAGGACACGTGATTGTTGGCGAGATTGTAGGTTAGGGTTAGGGTAAGCATTAGGACTAGGTCCAAGGTTAGGGTTAGGATCGAGATTAGCCTTAGGCCTGCTTATATCTAGTGACCTTTGACCAAACCTAAAGTTGGCCTTATCAAATAGCTCTAACTGTGTTTAGAAGATACACTGTTCTGTATACCAGTAGGCCTAACGCCTGGCTTTGAGTCAGGCAAGAGAGAGAGAGAGAAATGGGGTTTAACGTCCACTCGACACAGACTAGGTCATTTCGGGACTAACACATGGTTCAATTTTATTTCAATAATTCGCTTGCGCGTAGGGGTCTTTAGCAGTGGGAGGAAACCGGAGGACCCGGAGAAAACCCACGAGGTTGGACAGGCGACCCTACTCCTTGCCACGTACAACCGGGGAATCGAAACCCCGCCAGTTGACTCAATGACCGTATGATACAGCCCGCGCGTGCTAACTATTCGGCCATCCAACCCCCCTTTGAGTCAGGCAAGCCAAATAATGAAATACAAATCATACCATCTGTTAGTACCAAAATGGCTTAGTTTTTGTTGAGTGGGCGTTACCCCGACCCACCCCACCCCTTCCCTCCCTGAAGCGAATTAGGCGATTGCATTTGATTAAGTACTATTTGAATAAGTGCACTAATACACGTCTGTTTGTCGATTTTATAAGAAATCAAGGCTTTGTTTTGGGGTGTTTTTTTTTTATCTTTACATTTGATTTCAACGATCGAAATAACAGACCCGACGACGTATGCTGGAGCATGTTTACATTGTATTATCCAGACATAAAATACAATAGACATTTATCGTAAATTATGAGTTATCACGTCTAGCCCCGTCTTACCAGGCAATTATCAGCCCATTTATAAATATGAAAGTATTTAAATGAATTACTGGAATAAAGCCGTTTATAAACAAAAATACTACCAATAGAAAAACTTGTCAATTTATCTTTTGATAAATGGACAAAATATATCTATACCTATTCAGTTTGTTATTTTCTTATCTATAGAACTCGGACTGTGACGCACCGATTTAAAGAACGGACAATCGACGAAGGGTATGACCATGTATATATAATCTATATTAAAAGTCTGTGCTGGACAATAAAAACAACACTTGTGTCGCTTGTGTGTTTGGAAAACATATTTAATCTGCGAGACAATTAAAAGGGGATTGAACACGTCCTTCTACTTAATCATGCTTTCCCACACTATAGTGATCCTAAGAGAGAGAGAGAGAGAGAGAGAGAGGGGTTTACCGTCAACTCGACACAAACTAGGTCATTTCGGGACTACCACATGGTTCAATTTTATTTCAATAATTCGCTTGTGCGTAGGGGTCTTTAGCGGTGGGAGGAAACCGGAGGATCCAAAGAAAACCCACGAGGTTGGACAGGCGACCCTACTCCTTGTTAATAACAACCGGGAAATCGAAACCACGCCAGTTGACTCAATGGCAGACCTTATGATACAGCGCGCAAGTACTAACCATTCGGCCATCCAACACCCATACAACGAGAGAGAGAGAGAGAGAGGGGGGGAGACTGGCCCAATAAAGACGGACATAAGCCATACAGTGTGTTATAAGAGAAATATTGCCCGGACAGTGGCGATACGGCCTACTCTTACTTCGAATTACAACTGGCAAGGGTTCTTTTACATACACGTGTACGTGGGACCTCGGTTTTTATCCCATCCGAACGACTAGACGCTATCCTTGCCAGACCCTCTGTCCCTCACCACCGAAGAGGGGAAGCCACGCTGGAAAATTCAGGAAAACTTTAGGATAGAACCACGAACCCCTGGGTTAACGAGAAAGCGCGTTACTCACTGATCTGCCGCGGCTCCCTTAACTTGCCATGCCATCCCGAGAGAGAGAGAGAGAGATGGGGGGACTATATCATTTTGGGACTAACCTAATGGCAATTTTATTTCAATAATTTGCTCAAGGAGGATGATGGACGGACGTACATGTGTGGATGGAATCAACGCCCCCACCCCACCCCTCCACCAGTAACAGACTATGCGTTAAGCTACATTTATTTAAGATGCCTGAGTAGTTTCCCCTTGACAGTGGTGCAGGACGTCGGGCATGACAAGGACAGGTGTCTAGTCGTTCGGATGGGACGAAAAACAGATGTCCCGTGTAGATATTGGCATGCACGTAAGATCCCTTGCCCAGGCACCAATTCCCCTCATAGCACACTGTATGGCGTATACCCGTCTTCATTAGCCAAGTATAGTAGCAGAACAGTAGGACGTTAAACCCCATTTCATTTGATTTATTTAAGAAGGGTACAATTACATTAGCCATAATAACACAACAACACTTTAATAATAGCTTATCACCTGAGAATGCTACCTACTCGCACCTGTTGATTACAATAAACAAGTTTACCTTCTCTCTGGGACCATCTTGCCTGGTTTTCATATCATTGTCTTCAGACAATTTGATTCTGATCTCTGTCTGGATTGGTTATTCCGGAAAAGTTGTTCAATTGGATTCTGATCTCTGCCTGGATTGGTTATTCTAGAAAAGTTGTTCAATTTGATTCTGATCTCTGTTTGGTTATTCTATAAAAGTTGTTCAATTTGATTCTGATTTCTGTCTGGATTGGTTGTTCTGAAAAAGTTGTCCAATTTTGTTTTTAATCTGTGCCTAAATTGGTTATTCTAGAAAAGTTGTTCAATTTGATTAAGTAATGTACACATTACGGGAAGTGGTATTAGATGTTCTGTTTAAAGCACATCCTGTCACATGCTGGAAACTAGTTAAAGATACAATATTAATCGGTAGCAGTACGTAAATTTGTCGGTCTACTGGATTAAGACTTTAGAAGCCCGGTCACTTAACAAATGTGTGGATCTTTTCTGGAGTAAGACTGGTTTGAGACTTTAGAAGACCGGGCACTTGCCAAATTTGTCGGTCATCTACGGAGTAAGACTTTATGAATTTTATTAGCCGTTTATGTTATAAATATTTATATACACCAGTTAGTGTATTTATAATTTGGTATTTACGGTACGTGGTCTATTATCCGCCATCTTGTATATCTGGGTACTGGTCAAACGGAAGTAAGGTGTGGTAATAACACTACATGCTTGTGTTTTGTTGGACGTTGTTGTACCAGTTGATGCCTTGTAACACGGTAATCAGGCTTCGAATTTGGACGTTAAATAACGGTAAATTAAAGGCTAGCCCAGAGAGACGTATAGGTAAGATTAGTTTTGAAATATACTTGTTCATTTACTGTAAACGCCCTACATAGTACATGTGTGTGTTTCGATCTCATCGTTGACGTTAAACGTCGAGCCTTGAACTGTCTTTGGTTACAAATGTATTAGTTGCAATGCTCAGACAATCAGCTGATCTGACATAGTAAATTGTGAATTAATAGATTTGATTTGAAATATTTAATAAATTAATAGGTTTGGAATCTAATCAATATAACTGGATTAATTTATCAAACTACTTCCATGTAGAATTGTCACACGGTGATCCACGTCACGATTTGTTATTAGATAAACATGTAACAAATGTATACACATTGTTGCAATTTGTGTCGATATGGACGGAATATCCTCGGAACTAGATTATCTCATCACAGGGTCTTGTATTTTAAATCAATATTTCTTGGTATTTTTAAACGGAGATTTATAGTGGCAGCATGCTTTCAACTATACTGGGGGTTCTTTAGAGCATAACATTACAGGCCCCCTGTGATTTTACAAGGAAGTTACTGTAAACTCCCAATCTGTCAGCCTATGGTTTTGCCAGGAAGTTATAAACATATTGTTGTCTAGAATCGCCCAATCGGAGCGGAACACTATGGCGTTAAACCCTGTTTCATTTGATTTACAAACGCACTGTAAACTCCCAGTCGGTAAGCAGCACTCGCCACAAACAAATATAAAACGATAAGTAAGTATACTGTTTTTTTAAATTATTTTAACCCTTTTTGAGAAAGTAATTTGATATTTGTTTATTTGGTGCAATATCTATTTTCTCTCTTGTCCGCAGGTTTATCTTGTAGATTTTTGTTTTGCGTGTAGTGCGGTCCTCCTGCACTTAATATTAGCCTATACCAAATTTATCTATTCGACTTTTTATTATGAGTGTATAGCCGAAATAAGCAGGGTGTGGGAAGGGGGTGGCCGAATGGTAGCGGGTGCTGAGCCAGCTGGCGTGGTTTCAATTCTCCGGTTGTGCGTGACAAGGAGCAGGGTTGCCTGACCATCCTCGTGGGTTTTCTCCGGGTCCTCCGGTTAACCCTCACTGCTAAAGACTCCCACACGTAAGTGAATTATTGACCATGTGTTAGTTCCGAAATGGCCTTGTTTTTGCCGAGTGGACGTTAAACCACGTAGCTAAGTGGGTAAGACGCTGGCTCGCTAGCCTGGAGGTCGGGTGTTCGATCCCTGCATTGGCCGAGAAAGTTCATCCAGATTTTCCGGCGTGGTTTCCCCTTGTCAGTGATGCAGGACGGAGGGCCTGACAAGGACAGCTGTCTAGTCGTTCGGATGGGACGAAAAACCGAGGTCCCGTGTACACATTGGCGTGCACGTAAAAAATCCCTTGACAGTTGAAATTCGATATAAGACTAGGCCGTAGTGCCGCCTCTCGGACAAAATTTCCCTCATAGCAACCGAGGTCTCGTGTACACATTGGCGTGCACGTAAAAGATCCCTTGGCAGTAGGCCGTAGTGCCGCTGTCCGGGCAAACTTCCCCTCATAGCACACTGTATGGCGTATGCCCGTCATCATTAGCCCAGTTTGGAGTAAAACAGTAGGACGTTAAACCCCATTTCATTTCATTTCATTTCATAGCACACTGTATGGCGTATGCCCGTCTTCATTAGCCCAGTCGGAGCAGAACAATATAACGTTACACCCTATTTCATTTCATTTCATTTCTCTCTCTGAACTAATCAGTTTTTAAGTTTAAGTTTGGTGATGGACCTATCAATTAATTTTATTTTATTTATTTTTTTTTGGGGGGGGGGGGCAGTAGCGCAAAATATTGCAAAAATCATAAGCAAGAAACGATATGTTATAATATAGACATGCACATTCTACACAACAATTCATAAAAAAAATTGACAAAATTATTGATAATTGAAATATACTGACAAAAATGGTCTTGTTGCTCGTCAACCACTACAGCGGATTTCGACCGGTAGCGCCCAATGTATTGTACATATCATGCCCACAATTGAAATGAATTCAATATTATGCATGATTGAAATTTTTTACAAAACAAAACTGCATTGCCAATCACCGACAACAACAAACAGGAATGATTTTTTTGTTACTTTTACTTATCCACTTTATTCGAATTTTGGACAGTGGCAAGAACAGTGTCTAGTCGTTCGGATGGGGCAAAATAAAACGAGGTTCCGTGTACATATTGCTGTGCACGTAAAAGAATCCTTGACCGTATCATACGGTCTGTCATTGAGTCAACTGGCGTGGTTTCGACTCCCCGGTTGTACGTGACAAGGAGTAGGGTCGCGTGTCTAACCTCGTGGGTTTTCTCCAGGTCCTACGGTTACCTCCTACTGCCAAAGACCCCTACGCGCAAGCGAATTGTTGAAATAAAATTGAACCATGTGTTAGTCCCGAGTGGACGTTAAATCCCATCTCTCTCTCTCTCTCTCTCTCTCTCTCTCTGGGGGGTGGATGGCTTAGTGGTTAGCACGTGGGTTTTCTCCGGGTCCTCCGGTTTCCTCCCACTGCTAAAGACCCCTACGCGCAAGCGAATTATGGAAATAAAATTGAACCATATGTTAGTCCCGAAATTACCTAGTTTGTGCCGAGTGGACGTTAAACCCCATCTCTCTCTCTCTCTCTCTCTCCAATCAGCAGCGGGTATGACGAATGTGACGACAAATTTTGGTAACGTGCTAGACCATTGAATACTTTAAGTACATTTTCCGTAGCGTGTCGATGTTTTTGCTGTGTTTTATTTGAGTTTTTAGGTTCTAGCATATCGTTTGTCTGACATGGCGTGTTGATCGTGGCGTGATCTTCTGTTTTCTCTCAAAACAAACCTATTAAGATGTTTGGAGTGGTTTCTTACAATTTATGTTCTGTGAAAACAAGCGAAACGAAAAGAGACGGTGGTATATTTCACCAAATTAACTAAACAACTACTAAAATGCTTGTTCTGGACGGCCAGTAATAACAATAACGCGATTTTCTTTTGTATTAGCAGGTTTACCTCCCTTGAGGAGAAGAAAATATAAACAAGACTTCATTCCGAAGCTATTGTCGATAAAATGGCGTATTTATTGACGGATTATGTCTAAGAGGCATCTTTTGTCATATTTTATTGGCCAAATTTATTAAAATCTGTTCAGTTCACCTGGTAAAACATCTCCGTTTCGTTTTTTATTAATTCCGATTTTTACACACAACCTGGGACTGGCGAATAATATAGCTTGTATTTGTTTTGGTACGTGAGTGGAATATTATGAGGTGTGTTTTTTAATATTATTTCGTGGGAACTAATAGTGAGGTGTTATTAAACATGCGCGAATATGTGTTCAGTTATTATACGGCCCCACTACTCACAAACAAGATCCCATAAGAGCGTTTTATTGACAGTATTTCGATTATTCATAACATTTTTTTTTTTTTATGAAATATAAATTTTGGATATGATATGTTCGGATATTATGAAACTAAGGAAACATACCAACTTTCTCACGAATATAAAGCTATATTTCCACTAAATAATGTCCCTCATAGCACATTGTATGGCGTACGTTGCACGAATATAAAGCTATATTTCCACTAAATAATTTCCCACATAGCACATTGTACGGCGTACGTCCGTTTTAATTACCCCAGTCGGAGCAAAGGAGTAGGACGTTGAACCCCCGTCCATCTTATTTTGTTATTCCTCTCTCTCCATATGTCCCCAGCTTGTACGTGACAAGGAGTAGTGTCGCCTGTCTAACCTCGTGGGTTTTCTCCGGGTCCTCCCGTTTCCGCCCACTGCTAAAGCCCCTACGCACAAGCGAATTATTAAAATAAAATTCAACACATGTTAGTCCCGAAATAACCTAGTTTGTGTCGAGTGGGCGTTACCCCACTCTCTCTCTCTCTCTCTCTCTCTCTCTCCATTTTTAAGGTCATACATTTTATGAATATACTCTAGGCCATGTTTGTAGGAAACAAATTTCATTACTTGGTGCAAAAACATGTGCAAGTGTCGTATCATATTACTGTTCAATTGACGTGATATCGTTTTACTCATGTCGTCAAATTCTTCACTCCAGACAACCAAGTGTCATCTTCTTCATTTTTCTTTTGAAAATGTCAAACGACGATCATTGAGTGGAGAAATTTTTTATGTGGAGTTCAGCGAGTTTATTGTCATTCATTGACGAAGAGCGGCAACTAACTAAAGGTCAAAACTAGAGACAACTTTAATGAGTAGGCAGTTACTGTGACAGTAGTTCGTCATGAAAAACTATCTTCACATTCTCTTATAAATTGGCAATATGATTTACCCAAGCGTCTAGTCGCGGTATGATTTAACCAAACGACTAATCGCGGTATGATTTACCCAAAACGTTAGGTCACGTTATGATTTACCCAAACGACTGGTCGCGGTATGATTTACCCAAAACTTTAGGTCGCGGTATGATGTACCCAAACGTTAGGTCGCGGTATGATTTACCCAAATCTTTAGGTCGCGGTATGATGTACCCAAACGTTAGGTCGCGGTATGATTTACCCAAAACGTTAGGTCGCGGTATGATTTACCCAAACGTTAGGTCACGGTATGATTTACCCAAACGACTAGTCGCGGTATGATTTACCCAAACGACTGGTCGCGGTATGATTTACCCAAACGTCTGGTCACGATATGATTTACCCGAACGACTGGTCGCGATATGATTTACCCAAACGTTGGGTCGCGGTATGATTTACCCAAACGACTGGTCGCAATACGATTTACCCAAACGACAGGTCGCGGCAATATTATTTTCGTACAAACATGTGAAGCACTTGCCGTTTTGCTTCCACTCAACATGTGAAGCACTATTGCCATTTTGCTTCCACCCAACTCTAATCCTAAACATATAGGCATCTACATGAGCAGAAATATTGTCTGAGTTTCTGATTTTATAAAATCCCACATCCCCTACTCCTGCTCAAATTCCGGAACACGTCCCTGGTGCATACGAAGCCCTTCTAAAAATAATATCGTCATTTTATATCGTAATTTGTTTACACTCTGTGGTAATTTACCTAATATTGACTGTCGGTCGCATCTCATATAGTACGATGGTGTTAATCCGCATTTTAACTCCCGGCCTATATTCTGATTAACTAAACAAACAGGTGTATAACGAGGTATCACTGTACATAGAGATTACTACGCCACTGTTTAGTTGAACCAGAGTCTTAACATCTTCCACTTACACCACGACCCGTTCATTTTAAACCAAGTATCATCATCACAGACCACAAGGGTGTAGAAGTCATCTAGACCGTCAATGTACACAACACAACTAAACCAAATTCTTCAAAGACAAAAAATAGTACCTTCCCGACGAGGGTAAAGGTCACTGTCTTGCTAGACATTTGGTGCGAAGGGATATCTTGGTACAACGTAATGTATGTTCGGTTATTTTATATACCGTAGTCTTGGCTTTTGAAATACTCTTTAAATCTATCGTTCCAAATGAAATTGAAGAGAGAGAGAGAGAGAGAGAGAGAGATGGGGTTAAACGACCACTCGACACAAACTAGGTCATTTCGGGACTAACATATGGTTTAATTTTATTTCAATAATTCGCTTGTGCAGAGGGGTCTTTAGCAGTGGGAAGAAACCGGAGGACCCGGAGAAAACCCACGAGGTTGGAATGAAATTGGAGGTTAGGTGGTCGAGTGGTCTAACGCGCGCGCTTTAGATCATAATGTCTGTCAGTGAGTCAATCGGCGTGACAGAAAGGGTGGCCTTCTTAAAGAGAGAGAAATGGGGTTTAACGTCCACTCGACACAAACTAGGTCATTTCGGGACTAACATATGGTTTACTTTTATTTCAATAATTCGCTTGCGCGTAGGGGTCTTTAGCAGTGGGAGGAAACCGGAGGACCCAGAGAAAACCCACGAGGTTGGACAGGCGACCCTAATCCTTGTCACGTACAACCGGGGATTCGAAACCACGCCAGTAGACTCAATGACAGGCTTTATGATACAGCGCGCACGTGCTAACCATTCAGCCATCCAACCCCCCGTGGCCTTCTTAACCTTCCTGGGTTTTCTCTTTGTCTACCGATTGCCCGCACAGCTAAAGAATCCTACTCGCATTATTGAAATAAAATAGAACCATATGTTAGTCCCGAAACCACCTAGTTTGTGTCGATCCCCCCATCTCTCTCCCCATGTGTTAGTTTTGAAATGACCTAGCTTAGGTCGAGTGGGCGTTAAGCCCCATCTCTCTCTCTCTCTCTCTCTCTCGCTCTCTGGTATTTAATTGTCAGTCATGCTGGCGCTGCCTTTGCAAATGATATCGGGCTTTTAATTTTAAAGTCCCGTGGTTCTGCCCCCCCCCCTCTCCCCACATCACTCAATGCTAGCAGGAAGAATCGTTCCAATTCTTTTATTTTTTTCAACTAGACAGACAGTCGTTTCATGTAGCTTACTGTATGTTTAGACTACACGAATCTAGATTCTAGACCAATATTTGTGTAAAGAAAAATCGAGAGAAAAATCCAGTTGTTGGTTTACACCCCAAAATCTGTTTTCTCTTGTAATTATTATTCGCCATTTCTATTTTTAAAAACAATGATTTCTCCCGGCGTGAAACAAAATGGCGGCTTAATTAAGATTAACGGTGACACTTATTACGTTACCGATTTAGCTCTTCTGTTGATATGTTTTGTGAACTTTGGTGCATATTGTTTCCCCATTAAGCGTGTCTGCGTATTTTAGTTATGTTGATCAATATAAGTTTTTTGTCAATATTTGGGTTTATAATGGCGAAGTTTGAATCTGAGATAAACCCCGTTGAATTAGTACAGTATTAACGTCACATGATTCTATAGGACATTCAACAGGTGACTACAAATATTTCCTGTAGTGGCTGTAGGTGTCGTGTTTGAGGCAGGGTATGCTTACTGTTTGGCATCTTAATTCAGAATTTTAATGTGCTTTAATTAGGGTCGATATGGTATTGCTAACTTCATATATGGAATAAAATCTTCGCCTGTATAGAATAATATCACTGTCTCTGTAGAGTAAGATCATTGTCTCTGTAGAATAAGATCACTGTCTCTGTAGAGTAAGATCATTGTCTCTGTAGAATAAGATCACTGTCTCTGTAGAATAAGTTCATTGCCTCTGTAGAATAAGATCATTGTCTCTGTAGAGTAAGATCATTGTCTCTATAGAATACGATAATTGTCTCTGTAGAATAAGATCATTGTCTGTGTTGTAGAAGATCGCTGTCTTTGTGTTACTGCTTTAAAAACATAATTTAAGCCATGTGTTTTACAGTTATCCTAAATATCCTAGCGGGTGCGCGTTGTATCATAAGGTCTATCATTGAGTCAACTGACGTGGTTTCGATTTCCCGGCTGTAGGGTCGCCTGTCCAACCTCGTGGGTTTTCTCCTGGTCCTCCCACTGCTAAAGACCCCTACGTGCAAGCGAATTATTGAAATAAAATTGAACCATATGTTAGTTCCGGACTGACCTAGTTTGTGTCGAGTGGACGTTAAACCCCATCTCTCTCTCTCTCTCTCTTTCTCTCTCTCTCTCTCTCTTTAACAGAACGCCTCAAATACAGTTGTACAATGATAATATGTGCTCTGCTTCTGTTATTACTCTAATCGCCAAACGTTTGTCCATCCTATTTTGAATTAATAGGTTTGGCAGATTATTCCACTTTAAAATATATCAGTATCTGCTCGTGAATTAACTGTTTATTTCATGTCTGGGATATTGGCGGTTACTTCTGTAAATTACACAGACGTCTGAGGTGTTTTAACTAAATACTCAACACCGGTTGTAAAAAAAAAAAAAAAACTCCCTGCAGATTTTAATTGTTTCAACTTTTTCATTACATCACTCTGTTTTGTCTAGAAATTTTTTTTTTTGTCGGACATTTTGTCATTAGCTGCATCATTTACTATTGCTTGTGTTTATTGATCTTTTTGTCTGACGAGCTAGTAAAGGGAGATAATATGTAGATTTTGTCCTCCTTGACCTGTAGTAATTACTAGTTTGTTAATTCTAGTCTCTTTGTTTATCGACTGTTTATATCTATAGGCTGCAAGGGATGGGGTGTTTATATTTCTGGAATTCTCAGTGCCAATAACTCAAGACGGTTTCGTCTATAAAATGAGGCTGATGGTCAATCGACGGGAACGGCTTAATTACTCTTAATTTACGACCAACAATTGAAATGGAATTTACCGTAGCGACGTTTAGATGTTGGGGTATATTCCACGCCTTGAATAAAACTGTTTGAAACATTAAAGGAGGGAATGTCTTTACATCTCTCCATAAATGAAGATTCGGTTATCCAGTCTACTAAACTATAGCTGCATTGATGTATAGCCTACGCGATGGCATGTATGGCGTAAGGTGAATAGGGGGGCTTCTTGAACACCGGGTATCACTTCTTATTACATAAACAAAATGAGGTTTCACTTTCTGTTCTTCTGTCCAGAAGACGGATAGTCATACTGTGGGCTTTGGGAAAAATTTTCCCAGGTCAACGGCGGTACGACCTACTCATATTTTGAATTCCAACTGTAAAGGGTTAGCCAACGTGTACACGGGACCTCAGTTTTTCGTCCCATCCGAACGACTAAGCACTGTTTCTTGCCAGGCTCGCCGTCCTACAACACTAACAAGGGGAAATCACTCTGGAAAACTTTCTTATTAAATAGGTAGACATAACTAACATTTGATTTTTTAGACAAAAGGCAAGCTTTGCCAATTTTATCATAACTTTATGGATTATGGCTCCTGATTGTACGAAAAATTGCTTTTGTTTTTAGCTTTTTCTCTATCCATCTCTTGCAAAATGTGGGCGTATCTTGCCTGGCAACCCTTGGTTTAGACAAAAAGCAAGCTTTGCCAATTTGTAGTCTAGCAAATTTACAATTGTGGAATATGATGCTTGTTCGTGACGTCGACATTAATGGGAGAGAGAGAGAGAGAGAGAGAGAGAGAGAGATGGGGTTTAAGGCCACTCAACTAGGTCATTTCGATACTAATATATGGTTCAATTTTTACTTCTATAATTTGCTTTCTCGTAGGGTTCCTTAACAGTGGTAGATAACCGGAGGACCCGGAGAAAACCAACGAGATTGAACAGGCGACCGGGGGAATCGAAACCACGCCAGTTGACTCAATGACAAACCTTATGATACAACGCGCACACGCTAACCATTCGGCCATCCAACCCCCCTAAGTATGTTATATTATGGTGGTACCACCTGTTAGTTTCTAGTAGAACAGAAGATTAGAGGATAATTTGATATATTTATTTAACCTAGACACTATTAATGAGTTCACTTAATGGCTTCTAAAGAAATCTTCTGTAACAATAACACACTTAATGTTTTTACAACCAAGTTTTCATAACGTGGTAAGAACTATACCCGAGCTTTGTTTTAATAAAATGAGAAAGGGAAGGTGGAAGATAAATGTACAGTCAGTAAATATTGACAATATTGACCACCTGATTAAGAAATGAAACGTAATGTTTAACGTCCGATCAACCGGGTTATTGGGAGAAGGGGGGGGGGGGTAACGTCCACTCGACACAAACTAGGTCATTTTTGGGACTATCATATGGTTCGATTTTATTTCAATAGTTCACTTGCGCTTAGGGGTCTTTAGCGGCGGGAGGAAACCGGGGGACCGGGAGAAAACCCACGAGTGCTATGTGCTATATGCCGTGTGCTACGAGGGCAATTTTGTCCGGGCAGGGGCTTTACGGCCTACTTATATTGTCAGGGGTTTTTTTCTCAACAACATCGGGTTTGTCTGTCTATCCGATTGAATGGAAGCTGTTCATTACCTGGGCCAATACCAGGATCGAACCCTCGCCTTCCCGGTTTATGAGTCAGCGCCTTACCCACTGAACTAAAATGACGTCATACTCTTCTGCCCCGGCTGGGCTAATGGAGACGGGCATACGCCATACAGTGTGCTATGGGGGAAATTTTGCCCAGGCAGCGCAATATGGCCTACTCTTATATCGAATTCCAACTGTCAAGGGATCTTTTCCGTGCTCGCCAATATATACACGGGACCTCGGTTTTTCGTCTCATCCGAATAACTAGACAGCTATCCTTGCCAGACCCTCCGTCCTGCACCACTGACAAGGGGAAACCACTTCGGAAAATACCCACTGAACTCTTCCGCGCACCACATGTGCAAATATCATTTGTAGGCTAATATTAATTTTGAAAACAAAACATCTTAAGAATGATCCTATTTTAGGATTCTGCTCATTTCTTAATATTTCAATGATTGACGCCATTTTTATCGCAAGTAATAAACCCCACCCACGTGACTTAATTTGGGTATTTAAACGAAATTTAATAATTTACATAGGTGTTTTCACCTGGCACATTATCCATGACAACAAAATCATATCGAAATTAAATTAGGATAAAAAAAAAAACATTTCTGATAATGTAAACAAAAATTTCTAAAAAAAAAATCAAAAAATGTCTTCCAAGATAATGAGAAAATCATATTTGACAACTGATTCGTTTCAGAATAGAGACTTTATTGCCACATGTCTGTTCGATTCATTTAAACGATTTTAAACACTCGTCTAAAGTGTAGTTAAAAAGCGAGTGGGTACAGAATAGACATTTTTATGTTGATTTGATAAAATAAACTTAGCGCCCTATTTCCATTTTCGTGCACGTACACGACCCTTGACATTAGAACTTCGATATAAGAGTAGGCCGTAGCATTTAACAGAACCGGTGTTGGGGGGGGGGATGTCACGGTGGCTAAGTTGGTAAGACGCTGGCTCGCTAGCCTGGAGGTCGGGTATTCGATCCCTGCATTGGCCGAGAAAGTTCATCCAGATTTTCCGCCGTGGTTCCCCCTTGTCAGTGATGCAGGACGGAGGGTCTGACAAGGACAGCTGTGTAGTCGTTCGGATGGGACGAAAAACCAAGGTACCGTGTACACATTGGCGTGCACGTAAAAGATCCTTTGACAGTTGGAATTCGATGTAAGAG
This sequence comes from Patella vulgata, assembly GCF_932274485.2. Taxonomy (NCBI): domain Eukaryota; kingdom Metazoa; phylum Mollusca; class Gastropoda; family Patellidae; genus Patella; species Patella vulgata. The sequence continues at coordinate 8,167,024 of NC_065883.2, read as the reverse complement.
TAGGCCATAGTACCGCTGTCCGGGCAAATTTCTCTCGTAGCACACGGTATGGCGCATGCCCGTCTTTATTAGCCCAGTTCGGAGCAGAACAGTAGGACGTTAAACCCCATTTCATTTTATTTCATTTTATTTCTTAAAGGAACGCTTGACCGGGAAAAATTTCCCTTATGGCACACTGCATGGCGTATGCCCGTCTTCATTACCCCAGTCATAACATTTTGATTTCATTTTCGTTTCCTTTGAAATTCAAGTTCATTGACTGATGGATCGTCTGTGCGTGTCATTTTCAAACGAACAAGGGAGGTAATTTATTTACAAGCCTACACAACTATAAGGCCCAATAACGTTACGCATGTAACGAGTTGTGTGGTCGACGTTAACTGTTTTTCCATCTTGTAAGCGGCGATTTAATTGGTTGATAGTTAACGAGGTGAAACAACGATAATAAACACACACCACGTGATAGGAGAAACACGTGTTTGTAAGAAAGTGTAAATAATGTATATATATAGTTTTTCATGAATTACTTGTGTATTAAGTCCTTGATTCCAGGTAGGGCCTAATTTTTATTTTTATGATTAATTCTGTGATTCTGTATAGACCTAAAATATAATTCTTATACCGGACGTTATTGAAATAATACGTCCGTCCTTCTGTCCATGTTTTTTTAGGAAGCATACCCCCGTTCAAGGTATCTTTATGAAATTATTCCCTTGGCAGTTGGAGTAGGCGATAGTGCCGCTGCCCGGGCAAAATTTCCCTCATAGCACACTGTATGGCGTATGCCCGTCTTCATTAGCCCAGTATAGGAGCAGAACAGTAGGACGTTAAACCCCATTTCATTAATTCATTTCATTTTCAACCTATTATGTATCTGTTTGCATTGCCTTTTGCCTATAAGAAATTTCCCCGGTGAATACATTGTGTTAGTTCTTGTGCTAGGGCTGGAGATTTTGTGTTAGTTTTTGCGCTAGGGCTCGAGATTTTGTGCGCTGGAGATTTTGTGTTAGTTTTTGCGCTAGGGCTCGAGATTTTGTGCGCTGGAGATTTTGTATTAGATCTTGTGCTGTGGCTAGAGAATTTTTTTTAGTTCTTGTGCGAGAGATTTTATGTTAATTTTTGAGCTATTCCTGGAGATTTTGATGATCAAGTTTTCAGAGAAATATAAGTTTGATTTTGTTTAGCATATTTAATCACGTTATCATTAATAGCTTTGGTTATTGAGATCACATTTGATATTTAATCGTTTGTTATTTATTATCTTAAAGATACATTATGTAAGATTTATATAAAGAACTAGCCATTCTTACTGTAATAGTTTGAAAATATATAATGTAAAATGAATAATTTGAAACCATTCATATTACTCTATTGCGAGCGGAGATATTAGCCTTTGAAGGTTTGACAAGACGTGTGCAATTATTTCAACCACCGTACCGGTTGTTCGAAGCTAAGTCTCGCTCCTCCAGTTTTAGCTTAAATCAAAATATGGCTGAACTGTTCTAATCTATTTAATATCGGAGAAATCCGATGTCATCGAGAGTTGATTATGGCCTGGATAGGTTAATTAATGTTTAATTAATAATTTAGATAACATTTCAGGCCTAAAGAAAGACCTGCAATAGGCAGATTTAACTCTTGCATAATGTATGTTTAAAGCCGCCAATAGACATTTAATTGAAGTATTGTTTATCCCATGTAAACTATAATACTGAATCTATAAATGAATATGGTTCAATTTCTTTCCGTGTTTACAAAGATATGACTAGAATTATTTTTTTTCGCAAAATTCAGCACTCTTCGCAGATCATATAAATCAGTCAGCGCCACCTATAATTGATGGATGAAATCCTTGGATTTGGGTCCCCTTTTGAAGATACATTAAGTATGATTTCGATAAATAGCTGGCAGTTCTTGTTATAATAGTTCGAAAATAGATAATGTAAAATGAATATATTGAAAATGTCGTTCAAATTACTTTATTCTAAGCCAAGTTATTACTGCTTGTAGTTTTGACAAGATGTGTACATTGATTGTTTATTATCGTAACAACGGTATTGTTGTTTTTTATATTTATTAAATTGTATGGTAAATAATCAATCAGTCCATTATAACGTGTGTCTAGCCTTGGATAATTACATTATCGTCTGAAATGATTTTTTAAAGGAATTTTAAATAGAAAATTTAAATAGAATTGACTATCGTTTGTCCAGAATACACTAAAAATATAATATGCCGAAAGATATGAAAATACTATGGTCTATATGCCTGTAATTTTATATTTATATAGGCGTATCAAATATCCCTTTCTGTCAATGAATTTTTTATTGCTTCGTGATATTAGATATCATACGTCAGACTACATCGCGCTAACAAACTTTCTTCTAGAAAATTTTATCACTAAAAAGATAAAAACAGTTTTATTTATTTATTTTATACGATTCTAACTTATTGATCGATGTAACATATTTACCATTAATTTCTTCTTTTTTTTTCATCCTGTCCGGGCAACATTTCCCCTCATAGCAAACTCTATGGCGTATACCCGTCTTCTTTAGCCCAGTCTGAGCAGAACAGTAAGACGTTACCCCATTTCATTTCATTTGATTTCCTTTTTCGTCAATATAAAAAACAATTCTGGATCCTCTCAATATATAATAAGTTGTAATTTTTAAAAAAGAAAACGAAAAGAATATTTTTTTGAAAAATAATCCGAATATTAAAATACTCGACAAAGTGGATATAGCGGATTTCCAGAAATAAAAAAATATAAAGTTTTAATTTTAAATATTGTTTGAAAATAATACGGCAAGATGAAGCCATGGTTATAATTGTATTCATCAAATAATAACTTTATGTAAGTAAATATATACTGATGTCCAAAAGAAAGTATACACACTAAAAATATGACTAAGTTTTGTTTAGATTAAAAACATTTGATAAAACATTACTGAGTTTGTCTCTTGAGTCCAAACTCAACATTTCTAAGCAAAATAAAAATGTGAAACAAATTAACATTCTACCCAAATACCGTATACCATGGAAAAACGACTTAGGTTGATGCAGCACAAAATGCACAGTGTATACTTTCTTTTGGACATTAGTATACTTATATTATGCATACTAAATAGTTGTTTGGATGGGACGAAAAACAGATGTCCATGTACACATTGGCGTGAACGTAAAAGAACCCCTGACAGTTGGAATTTGAAATAAGCGTAGTCTGTACCGCCACTCTCCGGTCAAAATTCCCCTCATGGCACACTGTATGCTATATGCCCGTCTTCGTTACCCGCTATATAGGCCTATATAATGAATACATAGACGCGTGATTTCCAGCGTTTGTGGGCGGTTTTATTTACAGACCTTCGGGGAAATGAAGTTCACAATGTTTGTTGTTTATTATTAGCAATGTCTGTGTAGATGGTTTGTCTTGTCTGCTGGTTTGTGTTTTGGGTTGTGTTTATCTGTGATGTGGTCATCCCGCACTTATTTCTAGCTATGGCCTCAATGTTAATATGACATGAATATTACAATGACGTCATTATTTATGTAACGTCATTATAATAAAAATGCTTAAAATACAAATATTGATATTATTAAAATTCATGAATAAATAAAAACAATAACATTAATTATATCAAATTTTATACAAATATTAATCCATTTAATATATAAATATTTTCTTTAAAAAGTAAAATGACTATATATATATACAAATAACAAAACGCCCTTTTAAAAACTATAATCTATGACTAATAATAGCATGTTAATTTTTTTTTCACATTAAAGTGACAGAGATTAAAAACATTTTTAACCTTTTTTCACTCTCTAAAATCGTTTAATAATACACACATAATATTTTCGTATACCAACCAAACTTTACACAAGTTTAGAACTGTAATCTCCGGTCGTGTTTGAAACTATTTATTTTGATAATCCGTCCAAGTTTAACCAGGATTAACCTAATCCTCGCCAAACACAGTAGTCGGGATGATATAAACAATAGTTTAAATTTTATCTTTGTCTAGTTCATAATTTATCTTATAAATTAAAATAATAAATTTAAAATTTTTAGACATTTTTCATCCCTATTTGATCCTTTATTTCATAGAGTTATGCTTTTATTATATATACTTAAATTGTTGAAATATTTTAGATGTATGTGTCGTATCCGTGGCAGGATATGTTTATTGTATTGTAATTTATTATTCTAAGAAACAGACCCATGACAAAACCAGAAATGGGGATAAAAAAAAGAAATATGAAAATGAATTAAAGTGCGGGTTTAAACTTTTCTACCAGTGCTATGGGCTACTCTTATTTTGAATTCCGACTGACATGCGTTCTTTTACGGATATACAGGACCTCGGTTTTTGATTCCATTCGAAAAACTTGACACTGTTTCCCGACAGATCCCCCGTCCCGCAATTCTGTCAAGTAGGCCGGTATATCAAGAGGAACTTAGTCACTGAGTCAACGCGGCTCCGAGAGAGAGAGAGAGAGAGATAGAGGGAGAGATGGGGTTTAGCCTCCACTCGACACAGACTAGGTCATTTCGGGAATAACATTTGGTTTAATTTTATTTCAATAATTCGCTTGCGCGTAGGGGTCTTTAGCAGTGGGAGAAAACCGGACAACCCAGAGAAAACCTACGAGGTTGGACAGGCGACCCTACTCCTTGTCACGTACACACACCACCTGACTCAATGACAGGCCTTATGATACATTATGATACAGCGCACACGTCCTAACCATTCGGTCATCCAACCTACCACCGCATCCCCAAAGAAATATGGGAAATAATGACAATAGTGCACGATGATTGAATTAACCCTGGTTAACACGGTGGCTAAGCGAGTAACACTCTGGCTTGCTAGACAGGAGGTTGCGGGTTAGATCCCCGTCTTGGCTGAGAAAGGTCATCGCGATTTTCCGGCGTGGTTTTCCCTATGTCAGTGATGCAGGACGGAGGGTCTGACAAGGACAGCTGTCTAGTCGTTCATTTCATATTAATGTGCTTTTAGAACTATTTTCCTCTATTTTATGATTCCAAAGAATAGAGCTATTCGCCCTTTAAAATAAAGAATGGCTACAGAAAAAGATTAGAGCTATTCGCCCTTTAAAGTAAAGATTAGCGAGAGAAAAAGTCAACTTATGTCCAAAACATAACTATATGTATTATGCTGTCATTTGGCAGGGATTGGTGGTGGTGTTGGTGGGGGGTGGGGGGTGGATGGCCGAATGGTAGAACGTGCGCGCTGTATCATAGGGCCTGTCATTGAGTCAGCTGGCGTGGTTTCGAATCCGCTGTTGTGCGTGACAAGGAGTAGGATCGCCTGTCCAACCTCGTGGGTTTTCTCCGGGTCCTCCGGTTTCCTCCAACTGCTAAAGACCAATGCGGGCAAGCGAATTATTTAAAATAAAATAAAACCATATGGTATTCCCGAAATGACCTAGTTTGTGTCGAGTGGACGTTAAACCCCATTTCTATCTCTCTCTCTCTCTCTCTCTCTCTGTCTCTCTCTCTGCCTCTGGTGTGGTGGTGATTTCATGATATAATTTGGTCTAAATGACTAATTTATGTAAAGTGTCAAATTATACAAACACAACATTTTTTCTTTGATAAAAATAAATCGGCTTGAATTAATGATTAAGTTAAAATCATGTCTGATTCTGTGTTGATCTAAAATTAAAACAAGTCAATTTCTTGTCGAAAAGGGAAAATGGTGGGTGGGTTAAAATCACAAACAACCATCTTCAAACTGTGAAATAAAAATTAACAACATTTTACAGTTAGCAGGCGTGAGACGGTGTCTTCTCTAAGGGTCCTCAACACTCCGCGTTTTCCAATTAAATGACGAAGTTTTCTCACTGCGTGTATTTATGATACTCCTTGTAACAGGTCGTCTGTGGGAGGAACAAACATTGCTCAAGCAATCCCAGGTTTTAAAACTCTCATAAAGTTTTTAGGGTTTGCGCATACATTTGATGTTTAGTCAGTGGTCATCAGGCCAAGTCAAAACGATTGCCATTCTTTGTATCGGTACAATAGGAGTTCTACTGACGATTACTAATGTGCGTGGGCGATCTGGCCATACGGGCATTTGGGCAATACTCTGTGGGCAGGGACATCTGAGTAAACAATGGACCGAAAACAATTAATAAATAGACCTGGATCGATCGAGTAGATAAAGAATGTCTCGATCGGTTTTATGACTAAGTACTGCCTTACACTCAATATATTGTAATATCTTAAGTAGTTTCAAACATAGTTCTCATAGATTTTAGGCTCAGATTGTGAAGTTTTAAAACGATTTAAAAGTCAACTATAAATAGCAAAATAGATGGTAAAATATAACGTCAGGAGTATGTATACCGTTTAGACCATGGTGTATATACTGTTTATACCATGGTTTATATACTGTTTATACCATGGTTTATATACTGTTTATACCATGGTTTATATACTGTTTCTACCATGGTTTATATACTGTTTATACCATGGTTTATATACTGTTTATACCATGGTTTATATACTGTTTATACCATGGTTTATATGCTGTTTATACCATGGTTTATATACTGTTTATACCATGGTTCATGTGATGTCCCGTATACTGTTGAAATTAGTAATGATGCCCCCCGCCCCCGGCATCCCCAACTCCCCTTCATCAGCCAGGTTAGTGGATATGTAGGATATTAAACCCCTTTTTATGTATTTCTATAATTAGAGGTAAATACGCCTAACTGATGAACTTGTATATTGTGCTTTCACCATAGTGGGACAGTCGTGTACCTTTTATTTGTGTTCAAACGTTAAACCAATGGTCGCTGTATTTGACAAATTGGTTTCTCATATCTCACCTTTTCGTCGCTAATTACCTTTCTTTCTGTTGACCCGTTGTCTCTCGTTCAGGTTTAAACCCTAAACAAATCATTTCTATTGTATTCGTCGCTTTTACACTATTGTTGGTTGTGTATATTCAGGGTTGGCCTTTTGGCTCAGAGTGAATAGAAATGTTTGGGCAATTTGTTTTGAGTTTTTATAGGAGATGAAATGGAAAGGGGCTCTGGTTGACACCCCGGTTTTACTTTTACCTCCTTGACTGGCTAATTATTTCCTTGCGGAGGTTTTGACATCGTCACTACGATATATGATATCCCCGCCATTGTTACGGCCATTCCCGAAATACCACTCGAGACGTCTTCCAAACTAGCCATTATAAATTATAAGAACGTCGTCTTCCGGATCATAATATGGAGGAGACCACGGTGGATCATAATATGGAGGGGATCATTGTGGACTAGTGAGTAAGGACGAGAAAATACCGGGATTTTACATCGAAGTTTCCCTTTGGGAGTGGTGAAGGAAGGGGATGGGGTTTAGCAAGGAATATCGTTTCTAGTCCCTCAGATGGGACGAAAACGATGGGTTAAGGTGTGCAAGTTGGTGTGCACTTGCTAAGCTGGAGTTCGCGAGTTCGATCCCTGCATTGGCCGAAAACGTTCATCGGGTTTTTCCGTGTGCCCCCCCCCCCTTTATCAGGAAGGAGGGCCTCGCAAGGGACAACGTTAAACTCATTTCATTCCATCCCAGTACAAATTTAAAGAGAAAAGTAACTAGAGTTACTGTGTAACCAATATAAAACCGTGTTAAGTCGTCAATGTTTGCTATTATGAAATGAGACTTGAGCAATAATCTAAGGGGCGTGGGGGGTGGGGGTGGCCGAATGGTTAGCACGTGCGCGCTGTATCATAAGGTCTGTCATTGAGTCAACTGACGTGGTTTCGAATCCCCGGTTGTACGTGACAAGGAGTAGGGTCGCCTGTCTAACGTCGTGGTTTTTCTCCGGGACCCCCGGTTTCCCCCCACTGCTATCCCTACGCGCAAGCGAATTATTGAAATAAAATTGAACCATATGTTTGTGTCGAGTGGACGTTAAACCTCACCTCTCTCTTTCTCTCTCTCTCTCCCTCTCTCTCTCTCTCTCTCTCTCTCTCTCTCTCTCTTTGAGCAATAATCTGAAATGTGAGTTTTATTATCGTGAAATATAGAAACATAAATATCCGGATTAGCGGATTTCTATGGGAGTAGCTGACAATTATATTATGGTCTTAACCCTTGTGAATCTCCGCCCGAGAATACGGATTAACTTAGCGGAGGATTTAAAAGATTAAGGTTTATTTACATATTAAAATAGACCAAGGTTTAAAAATCACTTAGTCAAATTTTATAGTCGTAAAGATTGACGGGATCATTGACATATCTTTGTCCAAATCGAATGAATAAAGTTCGGATGATAAATAAGATCCGTGCGTGCTTCAAGAGTTGCGTTCTTATTACTTCGGCCATGCTTTGCCCAGATCACCAAATAATCCCCTTTGTCACATAACAACAGGCACTTGATAACAAAGGCTTAATACTTGAGATTGGGCATTCCAGACATACATAACACTCGACTGTTACTTACAAACGTATTGAATGATGTTATACCACTTTACGACTGTTTTGTTCTTTAATAGCAATATCGATTGCGTCTATAAAATGGACCTGGACTAGCGTTATATCAGAATTAACACGGCGGCATAGCCGAGATTTTCAACACTTATACTCCGGTTCTGATTCTAAAATACTGAAAAAAACAAGAATGATAATATTTTGATGCATTTTCAGGATTTTGTTTGTTTTTTTTTCAAGAGATACGCGGGGGTGGTTTCTTATTTAGGCTACTGTATATGACCCAGGGCATTGGTACCTGTGGGGGTTATCGTCCACCTCCACCAAGTGTAATGTCACAGACAACTGTTCTCTTGGAAACTGTCCAGACCAGAGTGGGAATGGGAGGTGGAGTAAGGACATTCACCGCCCCCATAGCCTAGTTGCCTTGCATACAATATAATTTGAGAGAGAGAGAAAGAGAGAGAGGGGGGGGGGGGAGAGAAATGGGGTTTAACGTCCACTCGACACAAACAAGGTCATTTCGGGACTAACACATTGTTCAATTTTATTTCAATAATTCGCTTGCGCGTAGGGATCTTTAGCAGTAAGAGGACTCAATGACATACCTTATGATACAGCGCGCACGTGCTAACCATTCGGCCACCCCCCCCCCCCAATCTAATTTGAACAACCCGAATATAACTGCAGATTCAAATCACGTCAAATCAAAAAGGTTTTTTTTTCTTTTTCTGTTACAAATCAGTGACGACCCCGAAAACGCCAATGTCCCTTGAAATAATATGAAATTAGAAATTTTAATAACTTAAGCTTTGATACTTGTAATACTCTTAATAATGTCCATTTCTATTTCTCTGCGATGCCACCGCCTCATGAACATTATTTTTTCCGAACTGTGACTCATTGGAGGGCATGTTGCACCATCCCAGATTAAGCAGCCCTGGGTGTATGTTCCCAATCCAAATGGAAAAATCAAACTGGCTCTCTATTTGTCCAGATGGGTTAGGGTTAGAATTAAAAACCTCTGTATCTGAAATGTCGTTGGCTGTACCTCACATGTTTGGTGGTCCTGTTGATATATGGTTTAGCCCCTGGCTGAGACGATATGCTTTCACACAAAACCACATGGTCCATCATATACATCAGATATCACATGGTCAGTTTGTGTTTAAAATGGCGACTGACAGACAGGTTTTTAAATATTATTGTGAAATATGCAGACTTAGTTTTATTTGTAGCGGCGATAGCTGTAATAACTCAATGTAGTTTTTTCCTCTGATTCTGTTGGTTGCTGTAGATGTTGGTTTATTGTTATTGTTATTCTGTTGGTGTAGATATTAGTTAATTGTTATTCTGTCGGTGTAGATGTTAGTTAATTGTTATTGAATATTTGTAAATTTGTAATGGACGTAATTTTTCTCCCAATGGCGTACATAGTGGTTGCCCTCAAGGATGAAAACATGAGAAGCTCAATTTAAGCTGTTTCCCAACATGTATTGCCAACTTCCAGTTTCGATTAGTTTCGTAAAAGTTGAAAGAAAATGGGATTTAACGTCACACTTTTTTACACCAGCGGGCGTACCACATCCGGTGGATGACAGGGATTGAACCCACAACTTTTGTCTAAATGACTGTATGACAGACCTTGAGATCACTCGATATACCACGCGGCCAACCAACGACAAATCTATAACATCTGATTACTGTATTATATCTTTCTCAAAACTTACCTGTCACAGAATGGCACCGCCTTGCGAACCAACAGGTACCGGATTCGATCCCAGAGTTTGTCGTATCTCGTGATTTTCCAGTGTGGTTTCTCTTTGTCAGTAGTGCAGACCTCCGGGAGCGGGAGGGGGGGGGGGTAACAAATATCGTCTAGTTGTTCGGATGGGATAAAAAAAACCGAGGTCCCGTGTACGTAAAAGAGCCCCGGACAATTAAAATTCCTTGTATAGTAGTTAGAAACGTTAGGGTCCGGCTAAAATGCCCCTCATAGCATATTTCATGGCGTATGTCGGTTTTCATAAACCCGGTTTTTTTTAGAAAAAAAGTAAGACGTTAAACCCCATTTTACTTCATTTCATTTTAAAATTAACCAATACACCTTTACACAGAGTGGTTAATTACAACAAACGTACCTTTACACAGGTAGATGTATTTATACAATGCTGCTGTGAACTATTAAACAAGCCGACAGGTATGTCTAAATGCAGGTAAAAATAGTTTTACTAAAAGTCAAAACTCAAACAGAGGGAAAAATGACCGCCCTTTCGACGACCTAGCACTTCAAAATTGGGACGTACGTACGTAATCCATGAAAACTCGCCATTAGCGCGTGCCGCGGTCAATAACGAACGTTGACGACCGTATAAACAGCGGTCATCTTAAAGTGTCGACTCAGTCTCACAAATTTGTCCGAATGGCTCTAAGCCTTTAGTTGTGTTCTAATCAACATTGATATACCTATAGACATCATGACAGGATTGATAGTTATTCTCTCTGCTGGTTTCTGTAGCTAGTCAAGTAGCTCAAGCATGTTACAAACTGTTCGCGAGGTTCGTTTTTATTTTTCTCTTTTGTTAAAAAATCTCTTATTTTGCCTCTCCCATTTCTTAATTCTCTATGTTTTTAACTGTAAATAGTAGCTCAAGCATGTTACAAACTGTTCGCGAGGTTCGTTTTTACTTTTTTCTCCTTTTTTTTAAATTTCTCCTATTTTCTCCTCTCCCATTTCTTCATTCTCTATGTTTTTAACTGTAAATAGTAGCTCAAAGCATTTTACAAACTGTTCGCGAGTTTCGTTTTTGTTTTTCTTTCTCTTTCTTTTTAATTTCTCTTATTTTCGCTCTCCCGTTTCTTGAATCTCTGTGTTTTTAACTGTAAATATAATTATCACTCGTGTATTTTATTGAGAAGGAGTTGATATTTTTATTGATCTAGAAGACAAGTCCAGACTAGGTATGAGATTTCTTTAACTTTATTCTGGCATTCCTCGTGTAGTCGACTATTTCTGACGCTTTTATTTTCATGTTTTCGGAAACCTTCGCAAGTACACATCATAGTGTTTTGCACTTTTGTGTACCTCAAGTTGTATATCCATATTATTCAAATACTTGATATACTGCGTTGTTGAAAAGGTTTTTAACTCAATTTCATGTTTTTGCTAAGGCTTTGTAAAGTACAAAAGGAGAGAGAGAGAGAGAGAGAGAGAGAGGGGGGGAGAGAGATGGGGTTTAACCTCTACTCCACACGAACTAGGTCAGTCCGGAACAATAATTCGCTTGCGTATACGGGTATTTAGCAGTGGGATGTAACCGGAGAGATGGGGTTTAACGTCCACTCGACACAGACTATTGGTCATTTTGGGACTACCATATGGTTTAATTTTATTTCAATAATTCTTTAGCAGTGGGATGTAACTGGAGAGATGGGGTTTAACGTCCACTCGATACAGACTATAGGTCATTTTGGGACTACCATATGGTTTAATTTTATTTCAATAATTCTTTAGCAGTGGGAGGAAACCGGGGGATCCCAGAGAAAACCCACGAGGTTGGACAGGCAACCCTACTCCTTGTTACGTACAACCGGGGATTCAAAACCACGCCAGTTGACTCAATGACAGGCCTTATGATACAGCGCGCACGTGCCAACCATTCGGCCATCCAACCCCCAGTACAAAAGGTGTTTTGCACTTTGTGTAGCTCAGGCTAAACGTTATACCAATATATTAAAGGAGCTTTATGTAAGATTTAGATAAAGAGCTGGCTGTTCTCGCTATAATATTTCAAAAATAGATAATGCAAAATGAATATATTGAAAATTTCATTCAAATTACTTTATTTTGAGCAAAGTTATCAGTGGGTGTAGTTTTGACAAGATTTATCGTTACCACGTACTGGTCATTCGAGTCTTAGCCTAGCTTCTCCATTTTTCAATTAAATCATTAAATGACCGAACCGGTCTAATCTATTTAAAATCGAGTACATCCGATTGTATCGAAAGTTGAATATAATCTTGTCATGTGAATAAATGTCTTAATAATAATTTCTATAACATTTAAAGGCCTAAAGAAAGACATGAAATAGGCAGATTTAGCTTTTACATAATGCATTGCAGGTGAAAATGGCGTTTTGCAATTTTTTGGTTAAAGTAGCTAAGTCTCTATCTCAATATCATCCAAAATCTTCAACATTGAAAACACAAATTATTTGTCAATTTAAATCAACAGTGATGCTGTGATCTTACCGGAAAAAGATGTGGCTTCTGATATCCAATATTTAAGACAAAATAAACATTTTACCATTGGTACACGAATCGTGTACCATAATGCGTTTCAGCCCCAGTTCTAGCAAGAGACTCGAGGAACGAGGCTAGACATATTGCACCAAACCAAACGGCATATGTAGACTGGAATAACCAGGCGCTAGAAATTTGCATTCGATTGAGACTGCTGGCTTATTTCGCGGAACGTAACTGATTTGAAATTTAGAGTAAAAACGGAAACCATTGAATGTATATCAGTTTATATACATTCATACTACAGTATTATATGTGTTACGACCTACTTTTGTCAATTTCTAGGTCTAAAATGTTAGCGATTTAGCTCCTTCAAATAAAATGAGATTAAGTAAGCTGTAGATGAATTCCAGATATAATTGTTATCAACTTTTTTGCAGGATGGAGAGCCTGGCAAGGGCAGCCGTCTAGTCGTTCGGATGGTACTAAAATCGAGGTCACGTATATACATTGGCAGTTGGAATTCGATATAAGAGTAGGCCATAGTGCGCCTGCCCGGGCATACGTCCCTCATAGCACACTGTATGACGTATGCCCGTCTTCATTTGCCCAGTCAGGAGCAGAACAGTAGGACGTTAAACTCCATTTCATTTCGACATACAATATTATAACCATCATTTCCCCTGTTTCGAGATGAAATAGAATAAAACAAATCTAGGTTCGTGATAGAAAGATAAAGTGTGGGGGGGGGGGGTAACATCCACTCGACACAAACATATGGTTCAATTTTATTTCAATAATTCGCTTGCGCGTAGGGATCTTTAGCAGTGGGAGGAAACCGACGGATCCGGAGAAAACCCACGAGGTTGGATCCAGTATATGATGCTCTAAGATAAAGAACAAGGATTATTGTATCTATAACTGTTTCCTTCTATGGATACTACTAGACTTCTTTATACAAGGATGGGTTGGATAAGGTCTGTCATTGAGTCAACTGGCGTGGTTTCGATTCCCCGGTTGTACGTGACAAGGAGTAGGGTCGCATGTCCAACCTCGTGGGTTTTCTCCGGGTCTTCCGCTATAATAATTTGGATGCTTGTTTTAAAAAGTTTTATTGATATTGATTGTTTATGGACATGTTCAATTCTGGTTTATTGATGCAAATAATGTCAGAGTGATCCTGGAAGTTAAAGGATTTTTCGAGCAGGGAGAGCAGCAGTATACTATGGTTATTTTGAAAATAAATGAAACCTTTCAGGGACCATAAGGAAAACTTTCAGAGCACATGGGAAAACTTTCAGACAACATGGGAAAACTTTTAGACAACATGGGAAAACTTTCAGAAGATGCTGTGTTTCAGAGGGGGTGTATATATTACCAATCTGATTAAAACACAAATCCTAATTCGTTTCGTTTTTTATAGTTCAAAATTACGTTTTACTACGCTAGGATCTGAAAAAATTGTTATCATTGACGTGTTCTGGATGATGTGATGGATTATCCAATGACATGGTCTGTTACGGCGAGCTTTGGGCGTGAGGTGCACGGAACTGTGGGTAATCCACTAGAAACCACAATACTGATTGGTTAATCAAATGTCTGACGTCATAGTCAAAAGTCGCTCGTATGACCCTTGACGCGATCTCCCAAAACAACTGGTCAGATCTTCATGAAGTGTAGGCCAGCGAAAGTATAAAAAAACGAAACGAAATATAGATCTGTACTTTAATCAGATTGTATATACTATATACAATACCGGTTATAAAAGGGCTGTCAATCTGTATTCTGTCATTAAATATTAATCAAAAAGCGGAGACACCCAGAGACAGAAAGTAATCTGCACTTCAGACAGAGAGGTGGTGGGGGTTATATTCATTGTATCGTTACGAAATGGATTGCTGCTGTCAATCTGTGATTCCATTTAATATTATAAATTGTATTTGTTTTGTTTTTTGCAGATAACATTAGTGGATTACATGATACAGGATTTTCGAAAACCCCGAGAAATCACAAGAAAAAGAACGAACTCCTGAAATAAGCGGAGAAGTCTGAAACTCGACTATTGGTAATCAAGAAGCGATTCAGAATGCGTTGCGCGTTGTTGATGACCACTTAGCTTAACGATCAATGAAAAGGGAATAAAGACGAAGAAGATTTCATTGCGCTTTTATAGATTGGATTTTGGATTTATACGTAAGTGTTATAAGAAATTTATGTAGCAAAGATATCAAAAAACTTTATGACCAGTATCGAGGTACACCTTTTACACCTTTAAGAAAATCGACCAATCAAATTCACGGAACTGATTAACAAGCCAACCAATGAGAGGACGATGTATACGATTGACAGACCATTAATACAATATATAGAAAAGATTTCACTTAAAACAGATTTTCGTTGGTGTCAATGAAAGACGATATCTCTACGTAACCAACACAATGTGATTTGATGTCGTGTATACAGGATTCTAAATATCAACTCGAGTGATCTTGCGTTTAAATTAATTTACATAGTTTGTGATTTTTGTTTTTGAAAACAACAGTTCTTGGAATATTTTTCGGATTTATTATAAATCGGCCATGAAGCTTCTTCCACCCTTTAGTTCAATCTGTTCGTTTGCTTTTATAATTCTTTTTATAACCTCTCTAACGCACGCCTGCGGCCCGGGGAGAGGGTCCGGGAGTCGCCGGAAAGCCAAGAAACACACTCCTCTTGTTTTTAAACAGAATGTTCCGAACGTTTCGGAGAATTCCCTTGGTGCAAGTGGGATGAGTGAGGGTAGGATTAAACGCGATGATGCCAAGTTCAAAGATTTAGTTAGAAATCATAATGCCGATATAGTGTTTAAAAACGAAGAAGGCGACGGTTCTGATTACTATATGACAAGGGTAAGTATAACATGTTATCTATTTTACATATCTTGAAATCAGTGGGTCGCATATTTATTAGTATGTTATCTCTATCTATGTACGACATTGCACGGGTTTTCTACAAGATGTTTCAGGTTGACTCTATTTATGTACCCGCAGTGTATTTAACTTAACGTTTGAATAATTTAAGATTACATAAATTTTGTTATTATTTGTTAAAGTGTAAACGGGGTTTTAAGGTTATATTTCTTTCAGGTTTTAATAGATATATCATGTCAAAAATATCATAATTCGATTATTTCAAATTATTACTTCATTAATGGCTTTTTAATTAATAAATTAATTTTAATTTCTAAGATTATCTAGTTTAAGATTTTCTAAAAAAATTGGGAAAATGTCCTATGTCGGTATTAATCTATGTCATATGAAAAATATTATGATTCGGCTATTTGTATTAAGGTTCAAAATTAGCTCTATCACCTTTATTAATGGCTTGTTAATTAATTAATTTTAATTCTAAAGTCTCTGTTTAAAGATGTTAATTATTGGTTCTAAATTGTTAATAGATCGATATTATCGTTATTAATGGCGAGCTGGTTAAATAATTCATTGATTTTAAAAACTAGTATTTATTTAACTTATTTAAAATCCAAGAAGAAAATTTAAAAAAAAAAAAGAAACCAAATTTAAATAAAATATTTAAAAAAATTTTAAGTTTGAAATCAAAGTTCTACATTTTCACCCATATATGTATATGAGAAAATCCAAGAAAAAAAATTAGAAAAAAAAGAAACAAAATTAAAGTTCTATATTTTCTGCCATATATTATATGTATAGAATCTATGCTATAGATATGTATACCTGGAAGTCGAAGAATAAAATATAAAATAAAATTTCAAAATGAAAGTCCTACATTTTCAGTCCTATATATATATTATATACCTGTATTTAATTGATGGGCTTATCTATGTATTTACCTGTATACACATGTTTCCAGGTATTTATAATATTTGGGTCTCGTAATCTGCACGAGCTAGTAGTGAATGAATAGTAATAATTGATAATGACCGTTTTTTAAAAGTCGTCTATTCCATATTGAAGCCAATAACAGATTATAAAGATAATGTCTATATGTGTAGGGTTAATGTAGGGATATTTGTAGTTATATCTGCACTATAGAAGTATAAACTCTACAACGTGATCTTTAAAATAACTGTCAAGCAATTCTTGAAATTATCCAGTTACTTCAAGATTATAATATCTATATCTGAAGGGATAATGTGGCGATATTTGTAGTAATATCTGCACTATAGAAGTATAAACTCTACATCGTGATTTTTTAAGTAACTGTCAAGCAATTCTGGAAATTATCCTGTTACTTAAGAAAGTTTAAAATTTTATAGCCGTTTTGAAATAATGTACCTAATTGAACAAGATATCCATGGCGGACACTGGGGAGTATGGGACTCTCTTGTACGGGGGGGGGGGGGGTATTGTCTACTCGACAAAACAAGATCATCTTGGAATTGACCACATATTATGGACAATTTCTTTTCTTGTCAATAATCCGCTTGCGCGTAGAGGTCTTTAACTGCGGGTGGGTAGGAGAGGGAACCTCCAAACCCCATGAGGATGGATAAGCGACCCTTCCCCTTGGTACGTATAATCTTGGAATCGAAACCAATGTCAGATCTTATGATCTAAAGGACACGCTTTAGACGACTCGACCACCTGGAGAACCCATATACCAAAATACAAAATATTGAGATATCAATGCTAATCGAACCGAAAAATCTTCTGTTGAAAATTAATGCATATATATGAACCATCTGGAAATATTCAATGTCTTCCGTAGATGATAAAGTGACAAGAATCCGCCTTATGATTCTATCTATGTATATATAGACGAAATTCGTACCTTTCCAGAAAAAAAGATGACGTGCATTTGCGTTAAATATTTCAAGTTATAGACGTTTGATTTGTAGAGCGATGTTACTATTTAATCAGTAACGAGGTTAAACCGTATATATGTAATAATGGAATATTGACCTTCACATGTAACCCTCGTCTTCATTATAAGGCAACGTTGGACGCCATTGAGAGAGAGAGAGTGTTACGTAACATCACGAGCTGTGAAGACTCGCCGTTAACGAAGCGTTCATAAAGAGCAATAAATTGATTCGTTTCAGCCGCTATTCCTAACAACGAGAGATTAATCACCATGAAAAGTTAATGAAATAATATAAGAATCGGTAATATCTTATCCTAACAACGCTATTGAGTGATCGCATACCTTTTAGTTGGGGGGTAATCGCTTGGAAAGAGGAACAGAACAGCTCATGATTTGGAATAGATACTTATCGTATTGTTATTTTACAGTTAAGTAAATTGAAAGTAGTGCTACGGTTTTCGCTTAACTGTAAGTTAATTATATTAGGCCTAAGGTTATTTATTAGTTGTATATCCCTAAGTTAAATAATTTGAAAGTAGTGATATGACTTTCGTTTAACTGTAAGTTAAGGATTCGTAGAAAAGTCAATGTATTAGGCTAATATCTTACCCTAACAAAGCTATTGAGTGATCGCATACCTTTTAGTTGGGGGGTAATCGCTTGGAAAGAGGAACAGAGCCCCTTATGATTTGAAATAGATACTTACTTAATTGTTATTTTACGGTTTCAGACCAGGGTTGATTGTAGTTGTATATCGCTAAGTTAAATAAACTGAAAGTAGTAATATGATTTCCGTTTTACTGTAAGTTAATGTATCCGTAGAAAAGTAAGTTTATTAGGCCTAAACTATTTTATTAGAAGAGCTTTTTACATTTTAAATTGTGAATTCAAGGTAAGGTTTCAGACCACCGTTGATTTTTGCTCAAAGGTTAGAAGACCATTTGACGTTTTGTATAATTTACAAAATGCTAGATACGGTTTCAGACCATTGAATGATTTGTAGTTCTATATCCCCAAATTGAAAGTACAAATGAAATGAAATAAAATGGGTTTTAACGTCCTACTGTTCTGCTCCGACTGGGCTACTGAAAAATTGAAAGTACAAGATATGATTTGTTTGTTATGTGTCCGTTAAATAATCTTAAAAGTTTTTAGCAATAGGTTTACAATGTTTTAATATTAATAAGGAGAGCTTGTCATATCTAAAAACAAATCCTTCATAAAATTGTAGAAATCTGCTTTAAAAAACAATTCGTCCTTTCGCAAACATCTGATTCCACATCTGAAATCGGGTTTAACGTGTTTGTTCTTTCTTGTTTCTTTTTTTTTTTGCATCAACCGGGATAATGAAGATTAGTTGGTATAGACAGGGCGTTCAGTCCCATTTCATTTACTCACTCTAACGAAAACGAGCATACGCCATGCAGTGTTCTATGAGGGAAATTATACCCGTCTTCATTTGACCGGGGGATGGATGGCCATATGGTTAGCGCGTGCGCGTTGTCTCATAAGGTCTTTCAATTCCCCAGTTGTACGTGACAAGAAGTAGGGTCCTGTCCAACCTCGTGGGTTTTCTCCAGGTCCCCCAGTTTCCTCCCACTGCTAACGACCCACACGCGCAAGTGAACTGAAATAAATTGAACCGTATGTTAGTCCCGAAATGACCTAGTTTGTGTCGAGTGGGCGCTAAGCCCCATTTCTCTCTCTCTCTCTCCCTGTTTCTCTGTCTCTCTTCGTTAGCCCGGTCGGTGCAGAACCGTGGAACGTAATACCCCATTATTTATTTTTCTTCGGGAGAATGACTGGAGTATGAATCGGGTTGGAGCGTAGACAAGGCCTTATTCCAAGACAAAATTAATGTTATAGCTTCCGAGAAATGAATCGACGATGTTTGGAGTCCGCCAGGGAACAGCTGTATGACCCTATCTATTTATTAATATTGGTATGTTTTATTCTAATTTTACTAAACTTATTAAATTATCAGTACTAAGCAATTTCAGAATATTATGATAGAGTTTAACCTCTACCAAAGCCAACTTGGCCATTTTGGGACCAACATGCAACTCCGGAACGCTCCGGCGTGCTCCCGCGTTCTATTCACTTAGACAAGCATTATACAAGAGTTAAATCTGCCTATTGCACGTCTTTCTTTAGGCCTGAAATGTTATCTAAATTATTAATTAGACATTAACATGAAAAGACCTCAATCGACTCTAGATGCCATAGGATGACTATGATATAAGTAGATTTTAATACGTTTTGTGCTCGATGCGGTTATCGTAAAAATGGATAATCGAGACATTGTTTATTATCTAACAGCGGTAATAATGATAATCGAGGCTAGGTTATAATTGTATCGCCGATATTTAGACTCAGAGTAAAGTAATTTGACAGAAATTTTCAGCATATTCTCTTTTCATTATTTTACTGCTTACAATGTCCGTGTGTGTTGTGTCTTGTCCACGGGTTTGTCTCCTTGGTTGTTGTGTATTTGTGTGTGTGGTGGGATGCTCCTGAATATGTTAATAGGTTGATTTTGGTAATTAATGAATAGGGGAGCCGATGGTCATAAATTGTTCAATAGATCTTTCTTCAAAATTAATAGGTCTAATGATTTTGAGTTCGGAATATTATAAATAGGTTTATATATTATATACCATATGTTTTTAACAACTCAGAACGTCATTGAGAAGTATTTCGCAAACTGTAAATGTTGAATATTCAAACGGAAATGAAATGAAATAAAATGGGGTTTAACGTCCTACTGTTCTTCTACGAACTGGGCTAATGAAGATGGGCATACGCCATACAGTGTGCTATGAGGGAAATTTTGCCCGGACAGCGGCACTACGGCCTACTCTAACTGTCTACTCTAATATCGAATTCTAACTGTCAAGGGATCTTTTACACGGGACCTCGGTTTTTCGTCCCATTCGAACGACTAGACAACTGTTCTTGTCAGGCCCTCCGGCATGCATCACTGACAAGGGGGAACCATGCCGGAAAATTTGGATGAACTTTCTCGGCCAATGCAGGGATCGAACATGCGACCTCAAGGTTAGCGAGTCAGCGTCTTACCCACTTAGCCATCATTACCCTCATATCCAAACGGAATATCACTCTAAAATGGTTTAATTTTAATCAGTATTTGGCAATATTCTGTATTCACTGAAGACGAAATATAGGATATAGTCAACACAAGCCAGGATCACATTGTAATATTTGCAAGACACATTTGATCGGCCTTTATCTAATCCGATTCAATCCGTGTCAGGAGATTATCTACCGTTGATAGCAACCTCCCACTGCTAAAGAGCCCTACGAGCAAGCGAATTACTGAAATAAAATTAAACCATATGTTAGTCCCGAAATGACCTAGTTTGTGTCAAATGGACGTTAAACCCCATTCCCCCCCCCCCCAAATTCATATTTTATTATTGAGTTTTTAGAGTTTTTATATTGTCTAAAAGTCTGTATTTAGCCTATATTCTAGCGTGTTGGGGTTTTTCAGAAATATTTCCTATAGTATTTAAAATATATAACCACTGACTATTCACCTGTGCATGCCCTAACATCAAACACAAATCCACAAAATTCATATTTTATTGCTGCGGTTTAGGATTTCACATAATGTTATTAAAAACACACAAAAAAACTCCACATTTTATGTCAGACAGAATGTTATATAGTATGTTTTGAAATCATGTATAGGAGTCTTCATAGTGACATAACGTAATTAACATACAGCATTCACCGTTATCTTAAGCGTTAATCTAAACCCGGAGATTTCACGGCATATTCAAGAGCACTTCATTCAAACCGTGTAAAAACCCATTATTCCATGCTTAGGTGATCTGCCCCATTAGAAACGCTTTCATCTAATTGATAACAAATTTACAAAGGCCAAAATGATTTATAATTTTCAAATTTTGGGCTTAAAAAGCGTGACATGTACGTTATACAAACATATATCTGGCGAATGACTAGAGGAATGCGGCGAACGAGCCTAGATTGTACATATTTTAAAACTTGATTTATTAGAAAAGCAAGCTGTATATCATTAGATAATAATGTTATTAACAAATCAGACATACGGAGGAGTTAAATTGTATTAAAGTGATAGTGAGAGACATAGGTTTAACGTCCACTCGATACAAACTAGGTTATTTTGGGACTAACATGTGGTTCAATTTTATTTCAATAATTCGCTTGCGCGTAGGGTCGTTAGCAGTTGGAGGAAACCTGAGAAAAATCACTGGCGACCCTACTCCTTTTCACGTATAAGCGAAACCACTTGACTCAGTGACAGACCTTATAATCTAAAGCGCATGCTTGTATCTCAAAGGGTCATACAAATAACGATCATTTAGAGGCATTTTGTAATTTAGTAACTGGATAGAGCAATAAACTATAACACATACATATGTAAGAACAATTACTGGTTTATTTAGGCGACGTTTCGAAGAGTATTCTCTCAACGTTTTCAAGCAAGTAACCTTATTTTTCCGAGGGACGTTTCCCAGGTAAAAAATATGGTTGAGCGAATTTTATGGATAGACTTTCCGAACTGAAACTGTACGTATGTCGTTTTGTTTGCTTTGTGTATTGTAAATGGAAACTTGAGAAATTCAATTTTAAAAATCCTCTTGAAATTCGATAGCTTATAAAACAACCTTTGTTGAACGCTGATATCGCGGTCAATCAATCTTTTTTAAAGGAGCCTTTAAACAAATAAGATTGTAGAATTTCGCCACAGCAGTTATGATCGATAGATTAAAAGACAATTATAAAACATAGATATTGAGATGTAAAGGCCTTGTGCGCCATTTGCAATTTCGGAAAATATCAAAGTTTCCATGACTGTGATGATGGTAAAATGTATGTACTCAAAATGTTTACTTAACATTTAATGAAAAGAACAAATTAAAATAGGCTTGCGGACACAATTCTATATAATACAATTACACGTACTGTTTATTACTGATCGACGTTTCGACTTAGATGTTCTAGTCTTTATCTAGCAACGATACAATTATATAAGAGAGAGAGAGAAGAGAGAGAGAGAGAGAGAGAGAGAGAGAGAGATTTAACGTCTACTCGACTCGACACAACCTAGGGCATTTCGGGACTAACACATGGTTCAATTATATTTAAATAATTCTCTTGCCCGTAGGGTTCTTTAGCAGTTGGAGTAAACCGGAGTACCCAGAGAAAATCCACGCGGATGGACAGTCGACCCTACTCCTTGTCACGTACAACCGGGGAAACGAAACCACGACAGTTGACTCAATGGCAGACCTTATGATACAACGCGCACGCGCTAACCAAATGCCCCCCCCCCTCCTTAAATTCGTTTGGCACGGGATAAAAATAAATCAGTTGAACTAGATAGCGCATGTAATGAAAAACCAAACAAATTGGGTTTAACGTCCTATACACTTCAGCACCATAGGGACTAAAGTCGGACCTTTTGCGGTTTGTTTATTGTCTAATAAAAAAAAACATCGAAGAGCTCTAACCAGTACATGCATCGCCTAGGTCGGCTTTTATACGATTCATTAATAATCAAGTTACACGCTGTACTAAAATATGCCCACAAAATATAGTTCATACAAGTTTTCTCAATGATATCAAGTTTCACGGGTTTTGCTTCAAAAACTATATAAATATTTAAGATCTGTTAGATTACAATGATGGGGGCGTACACCGCGCAGTTTATTTTATTATCAGATTACGAGGAGTGTCATGGATCTTAGGCGTTGTTAATCAAAGATGTGTAGGGGGCATCGTGGATCAGGGCGTAAGACGCTGGCTCACTAACCCAGCTCAAGGTGTGGATAGAGACAGTCTCTCTGGGGGTCTTCAGTGTGCAGTTGTGCAGGGCAGAAAGCGTTTCAAGGAACATGGTTTCGGTGTTCCAATATAATGTACAATGTGTACTCGATAATGTGCACGTGAAAAATCCCTTGTCAGTTGTGCAGGGCAGAAAGCGTTTCTAGGAACATGGTTCCAGTGTTCCAATATGACGAACAATGTGTACTCGATAATGTGCACGTGAAAGATCCCTTGACAGTTGTGCAGGGCAGAAGGCGTTTCAAGATACATGGTCCATTGTTCCAATAGGACGATCATAGTGTACTCGTTGATGTGCATGTAAAAGATCCGCTTGCAGACGGAATTCGACGAAGATCAGGCGGAAACTCCGCTATCCGGGCAATATAACCCCTATAGCCCGCCTTGATTAACCCATTGGAGTAAAATTAAATCGCCATTTTGGTCTCAAAATGACTGAATCCTTGCTTTAACGAATTGTTCAACTCCGTCCCTCGAAACGATCTGATGAAGACAAACTTCGTCTAAACAAAATTATCTATCCATTTCAAGACTCGTGTCTGTATAACCGCTATACAATCAAAATAATTCAACAGAATTCATGAGAACCGCGGCCCACACTGTTGATAAAAATTAACGGTTTATTGAATGGAGTAATGCTGTACCAACAAAAATTTATTATTTTGATTAACGAATATCCATAAAAGATTAATTTAATTATTAAGAAAAATAATAGAACGGACAAGATTATCTGGCTTGAGTAACTCTGTCGTGGGTATCTATGGATCTAAATTGGTTTAGTTGTTGATGTTAGAAATGAAGCTATGGTTGTATTAACGGAAGGCCTACAGACAGTTCGATGTAGGCTAATATTATTGGGTATTAGTCGAGCTTGTTAAACATGAGAATTCTTGTAGTCGAGTTGATACGGACTAATATTATTGGTATTGATTAGGCTTGACACCGGTGCTATATTTCTCTCTGGTTTTCATCACCCTGTTATTTCATGTTTGTGTAAAGAGTTTGATGGAGATTAGGGCCGTGATTAATCGAATTATTCAATAGATCGAAACACTTGGACTATTTAAAGGGGTGTGGGTAGGTGGTTTGTTACAGTTTGACATAAAAAAGGACCGCGAACCTCTATCATGGGGAGGGGGCTAGAGGGAGGGGCAATGGGGCCCCGGGGGGGGCTGTGAGTGGGCGTCAATTTGCTATTTTCTATTCAAGGGTGGATCAAGGGGGTTGGATGGCCGAATGGTTAGCACGTGCGCGTTGTATCATAAGATGTCATTTAGTCAACTGGCATTGTTTCGATTTCCCCGGTTGTACGTGACAAGGAATAGGGTCGCCTGTCCAACTTCAAGGGCTTTCTCCGGTTCATCCGGTTTCCTCCCACTGCTAAATAACACTACGCGCTGGCAAATTACTGAAATAAAATTGAACCATGTTTGTCCCGAAATGACCTAGTTTGTGTCGAGAGGGTGGAGTGAAGGGGTCTTGGAATCAACAAGCGAATTACTGAAATAACACCCACCCACCCGATATTGTCCGATGATGTGAATATGGTGCTAGCTCACCAGCCGGGAGATCCAGGTGCTCGCTGAGAAAGTTCCAGTCTGGTCCGCATTGCTAGTGGTGCAGCACGGATGGTCTTGGAAGGAAAAGCTTCTAGTCCTTGGACGAGAAATCAGATCTACCAGTGTACACATTGGCGTGCACGTAAAAGATCTCCTGGCGAGGAGTATGTGGAAACTCCACTGCCCGGACAAAATTCCCCCTTTTATCCCGATTGGGGCAAAAAAGCTGAAAGTTAAACCCCAGTTAAGTTCAGTGCATTTGAATAACACAGAGAACGATGCAATATGAACAAATTGTCTTGTCGTACAACCACCATAATCTTCTTATAGAAATGAGTTATTGAGGTCAAGCGCTTACCACAGACAGAATAACGATAAACGAATCTCAAGGATCCGCAGTAAATGACGAGCCGTAAAGATAAAAGAAATAAACATTATTTATGATTGTAAAGTTTTATAATTATTAGTATTGTAGCTAATGTGTCAATGATCACCATTTTAAAAGACACATTCTTATTTCGGTTATTTGTCCTATAAATTATTGCGAATCCAATAAATCGAGTATTTGTCGTATCAATTATTGCGAATCCAATAATGTTCAGTTCGATTTAATAAATCAATTTATCTCATTGAAGTTACAAATTAACTGTAAAAGTTGACAAGCGTATGTCAGATATATCTAACTTTGGTATGGTGAATTTGATGTTCTATCCACTAACATCGACGCCCATTCTTTACCTCCAATTTTTCAATGATGCTTTTTATATCTATATATTTTGAGGGGATTTTATCATTCTTTATTGAGTGGGGGGTGAGGATTGGTGTATAAGTAGCCCAGCTGGGTTTTTTTTTCCATTCCGTGTGGCGTATATGGTGGGGTTTCAAGTATACTATTCCATGCGTTTTGTTCTTACCCGTCATTGGGTGTGGGGAGAGTTAAAGTATATTTTTTTCTATTTTTGCCCCATTCGTTGTTGAGAGTTAAGTGTGGGGGGATAGTTAGAGTATAAATTTCCTTTTTTTTTTGAGTTGGGTGTAGGGAGAGTTAGGGTATAAATCCTCTTTTTTTTGCCCCATTCTTTGTTGAGATTTGGGTGTGGTAAGAGTGTGGGTATAAATTTTCTTTGCCCCATTCTTTGTTGAGACTTGGGTGAAAGTTATATTATATGTATTTCAAGTGTTTCGTTCCCATTCGGTATTGGATGTTGGGAGGGTGAGAATAAAAAAATATTTCAGAGGTTTTGTGCCATCCTGTGGCAATTAAATACAATTCGGTCTACCAGGACTCCTTACCCCGCTCCCCCTCAAATTGCCGGCAATTGAATACAGTCAGGCCAAGTAGAACATCTTACACCCCCTCACCACCTTCAATCACAGGCAATGAATACCGTCAAGCGTAGTAGAAGTTTATACACTCACCCTTCAAGTCACCTCACCATCACCATCATTGAATCCAGTCAGGATAATTAATTTGATCTGCTGTTTATTAGTCTATAATTGTCATGTCGAGTACGATCTGGTCAGATCTTTTATCATGCTAAATACCCGACCACCGTCTTGTATGTAACATTGCTAATTTCATTCCTCCCTCGTCTTCATTACCACATTTGGTGCACAACAGTGGGAAGCTAAAACCTTGTTTCATTTCATTTCATCGATTCCTCCCACAATTTATATAGCAGCCATTTATTGATACCCAATTTGTATTTTCTTGTCTTTATTCCAGGCCTGGAAATAACAGTTTTAGATGTACCTGACAAAATGTCAGACACTAATGAAATATTACCTGCCATTTTACACTTAGTGTCGGACATGTATTAATAATATCAATTAATAAGACAAATCAGTGCCGGACAAAATGACAGGCACCAGAGGTTTTGTGCCTGACAAAGCCTGATTCTGTGCCTGACATTGTCTGTGACAGGTGCCTTATTTCCAAGCTTGTCTTTATTCTATTTTATTAAATTATCATGAAAAATTCGGAAACCCCTCGCTTGGTATGTGTTTTGCTCTTTGCAACTTCTCCGATAAAGCTCAGCTGTGACTTTTTATGATCATTCTTCAATGCCGTAGTTGGTATCATTTACAAAATAACAGTTACACATGATTTTGCAATTCTGTGTTGTCAAGCTCATATACCCATCTCCCACACAAACTGACCGTCCTTTGATTATTCTGATTCATTATGATTGTACCGGAAGTTATTGATTCATTATGATTGTACCGGAAGTTAATCATCCATTATGATTGTGCCGGAAGTTAATCATCCATTATGATTGTACCGGACGTATTTTAAGTAGTGACGACAGAGGATGCTTAGTCTACTATTTCTAGATGCATTTTGGAAGAAGATCACGTAGTTAAAATCATGTTGGATGTATCTTAGGTATTTTAATGCCAAAAGTGAAAGCAATTTCTGCATTTTCCATTAAAGTGATGCGCCGTGCCCTTGTACTCTGATGCACGAGACCCCCCGCTATTTGATATCTGTAACTGTGTTTGCATAGATCAGTCACAAGGCATTGATCGGCTACATAACGTGACATTGGGTAATATTAGTTAGTGGTCTTAATCCATTACTTAACGATAAAATAATGTGATTTTAATGTGAGAGCCGCCATATTGTAGACAAGTTGTGTTATACGAGCAGGTGGCCTCATAATTAATAACATGTAATACATGTGGAATTGTTTGCATTTAGAATAGGATTGATAGAGTAGTTTTCATACCCAATCTGATAACAATCAGAGCTCAATTTCGTTCCGTTTCATTTCTGGTGTTTGACAAATTTGAAAGGTCAAAAACATCAGAAATGAAAAGAAACGAAATTGTGATTTAATTTAATGTACATTTTATTTATATTCGTTTCTGGGGATAGGGGTTAGTGGTTTAACTTGTGCGCATGAAATCATAAGGCCTATTGGCGTTTTACAAATTGAAAAGATCAGAAAAAATCCCAAAAAAAATTGTGATTGAATTTAATGTAGATTTTATTTATATTCGGTTCCGTGGGTGAGTGGTGCGTGTGAAATCATAAGGTCTGTCATTGAATCAAGTGGCGTAGTTTCGATTCCTCGCTTGTGCGTAACAACCTCGTTGGTTTCCTCCCACTGCTAAAGATCCCTACGCGCAAGCGAATTATTGAAATAAAATTGAACCATACGTTAGTCTCGGACTGACCTAGTCTCTCTCTCTCTCTCTCTCTCTCTCTCTCTCTCTCTCCCTCCCCCTCCCCCTCTCTCCCCCCCCCCCCACCTCGCCCCGATATACGGTTCCGGGGTTTAACGGCCTGCATTTCAACACATTACGGACCAATGAAGACCGATATAAGCAATTTTTCTCTGGTTGTTATTTCGATTTACTACTGTCGGGGGCTCTCTATAATTGTGTATGGAATATAATGCATGCCAAATATCGAAAGATTTCGTTTGTGGCTATTACATGTAGGTTTCGCTCACCGGGGTTAAACAGGCGTCCTATCACTATTACAAAGGTCGAACCCACATTGACCTAGCGTTATAGTGAGATATCGTTTTGGCTTCCTCTACTAAGCCAAACTAACGCAGTAGGGATGGGGGCGTTTGTATGTCCCCTGCAGATTATATCAAATGGAACCATAATCTAAGCTTCACTCGCCCTTAATAAATACCAACGGATAGCCAAGGCAAAGAAAAGTAAATGTTATGGAAGACAGCTAACAAGTGAAATAAGCTATAATTTACAATCTGTGTGGAGTCGATGTTGATTTAACCGCCATTGTATAACTAAAACACATGTTAAATGATAAATATACTGTTTATAACAAATACACCCAATTCTCTCTTTAACTTTCACACTCAAACACATAACATACTTATTTCTCTGTTTATTCGTTATACAGCTTCTTGGGGAGAGGGGGAGTGATGGCTGAATGGTTAGCGTGCGCGCGCTGTATCATAAAGTCTGTCATTAAGTCGACTGGCGTGGTTTCGATTCCCCGGTTGTACGTGACAAGGAGTAGGGTCGCCTGTCCAACCTCGTGGGTTTTCTCTGGGTCCTCCGGTTTCCTCCCACTGCTAAAAACCCCTATGCGCAAGCGAATTATGGAAATGAAATTGAACCATATGTTAGTCCCGAAATGACCTAGTTTGTGTCGAGTGGACGTTAAACCCCATTTCTCGCTCTCTTTCTATACAGCGTCTGATTTGTACGTAAAAACCGAGGTACCGTGTCAGTGGTGCAGGACGGAGGACCTAATAAGGGATAACGTGTGGCTTGCACATAAAAGAGTCCACCACAGTTGGAATTAGAAATAGGAGTAGACGGTAGTGCCGCTGTCCAAGCAAAATGTCCCTCATAGCACACTGCATGTCCGTCCTGAATTACTCAGTCGGAGCAGAACGCCAGGACGTTAAACCCCATTTCATTTTATTTCATTTATTCTTTTTACAGCGTCTGATTTCGCCTACACTTTTAGATCATCGGTGTTTACTATTTTAATAGGTAATAAATAATATAGGGTTACATTATTCTATTGATGGTTTAGGTTGCCGACTGGCATGGTTACGATCCCATGCCGGTACGTGACAACAGTGGGATCCACTGTTGAACCTCGCGGGTTTTTCCATGGTCCTCAGTAAAGTTGAGTATACAATATGTCGATCTCGAATTGAAATGACATAGTTTGTGACGAGAGGACATTAAATGTCACAATCGCTGTCTGTTTGAGTATAGCAAGGACTCGTAGTCATCCATTTGGTTTTCTTGGAGAGAGAGAGAGGGAGAGAGAGAGAGAGAGAGATATGAGGTTTAACGTCAACTCAACACAAGGCATTTTCGGGACTAACATGGTTCAATTTTATTTCAATACATTGCTTGCGTGTAGGGGTCTGTAGCAGTCGCAAGAAACCGGAGGACCCGGAGAAAGCCCACGAGATTGGACATGAGACCCTACTCCTTATCACGTACAAGGGGGGGGGGGGGGAGAAACCACACCACTTGACCCAATGACAGACCTTCTGATCCAATGATCTAACCTGTTGGAGTATTTGTGAAGCTAATGGAATGGGGTTTAACACCTTACTTGCCAACACAATACTGCGGTCATTTTCGAACCAATGGTTATGTGTGTAACGTATGTCTAATACAGCGGCGTTTCCGCAAGACTTTACTTTTCGTCTCCACGGGCATGACCCATGACAAGTGAGACCAGGGCTTTAAAAATCCCGACCCGCGCTGTGATAAAAACTAATTAGATTGGAATGAATGAAATATTTCCTAGTTATATTATCTACATAGTTTGTTATTTCTGTTATTCTATCCCGCCTCCATTTCACACCCGACCTAAACCTAACAGAGGAGCGGTGACGAGAATCATCTTGACGGGTCGCCATTTTCCTCAATTCATTTGACGACATTTTGATTGGCACCTTAGCATGACGTCGATTTTTACACGCGGTCGTGAATTAAACTAATCAAAGCGACGGATACAAAAAGCCGTGGCCTTTTATCTCGAGCTATCTGCATTATACATCTATATAGGCACGATATGTAATCATGGCTTTGATAAAGTAGCCATCTTGAAATGTTGTTTCGCTGGTAAGTGATAATTGTGTGGACTCCTTCTGTTGTTGTTTGATATATGTTTATGCCCATTTAAACACGTCCCCGGGCCTTTTGTATTTACAACAAAAGCAATACTGAATCAAATATAGTATTATCAGTCCTTAAAGGGTTATTAAAAAAAACAGGCCCTTTTTATTTATCCCAAGGAAAATAAATGTAATCAAAACTCAATACCGAATCAAATATTATCAGTCTTTAAAGCAATGATTCTGAACCAGTGTGCGCGAGATCTTCCTAAGTGTTCCGCGAAATTTTGAACGGTACACTAA
Organism: Patella vulgata; assembly: GCF_932274485.2. NCBI lineage: Eukaryota > Metazoa > Mollusca > Gastropoda > Patellidae > Patella > Patella vulgata. Next base: position 8,136,215 of record NC_065883.2, on the reverse strand, counting down.
AAATAATTTATTTATTTTGAATCATTCTTTGTGTCTTTGACTAGTCTGTGTCTACGATTTTATGCCGTCTATGACTTGCCATGTTTTTATTTTGCAAAATTCAAATATTTTCCATATATCTTTAGCCAGGTATGCCGCCTTTTTTTTTATGTGTTCCATGGTGGCAAAAAAGATTGAGAACTACTAAAATTTGGATTTTTATCTTAGTTAAAATTTCGTGAAACAACCCCCTGATTCGTCACAGTCTTGACTTTATTTTAACTTTTAATTTGGATCAGTGAAGATTTCTTCTAAACAAACAATAAACAAACTAATCGCTTCCCTTTACGACTTAAAATCTAAAAGGAATACTAATGAGCCTTGAACATAAACAAAATGGCGGAGAAATAAACATGGCGGCTGAAGGGTTTAATTGACCGGATATTGTAAATATACAATATGGGTGTTGAAGTGAATGTCATAAATTAATCGGACATTTTAAGTATTGTACAGTACGAGGACAAACACTGTCTCATCTAGAGCTAAAGACAAGAACTTTTATTGGTGAGAACAAGTCAATACGTTTATTCATCTCACCTACTATAAGCTTGTCAAAATCTAACAGGTTTTCTTGTAGAGTTTTTATTTATGCTGTTTTGTCATATGTCATTTCACACAATGACTAAAATATCAATTTGCTGTATCACTGTAATGATGTCATATTTCGCTAGCGACGTTGGTCACGTTGATATTTTTCGGACGAGAACGTTTAAAGGAGATTAATCGCTAATATTTGGAACCTAGAAATTGACACAAATGGGTAGCAACGCATAATATAATACTGTAATATGAATGTATATAAACTGATTTACATTCAATCGTTTACCAATGATAAAATGTATATTTTGTCTTAAATATTGGATATCAGAGGCCCATGTTTTCCCGGTAAGATCCCAACATCAATGTTAATTTAAATTGACACTTAATCCGTGTTTTCAATGTCGAAGGCTTGGGATGATATTGAGTTAAAGACTTGGCTACTTTAAAGTGAACGTATTCTTGTCAAAAGGGAATTGAACCATATGTTAGCCCCGAAATGACCTTGTTTATGTCGAGTGGACCACACCATATGATACCATCCTATATGATCATTCCCTAAATGAAATATGTGTACGTATAGTAAAACAAATTCTGAGAATTTTACTTTCTTAATTCGACAAGTTTTTTGTGATCAACTACAATTTACTAAACTAAATCTAAATCCACTGTGTAATTTATAAATCTTACCGACAGACTTCATGCTAACAGATAAATCTGGATTCACAAACAGAAAAAAACTGCACCAGCCAGGCCTATATGAGAAACTGACCTCATCAAAGGCAATACTTTGTATTTAACGTCTACATGTTATCGAAAGCCATAATTCAAATTTATTTAAAATTGCAATCTAGTGGACTATAGTAAATCTATTTCCATGTCATTTTTTATGGCAATAAAAGGATTTATATTTAAAAAGAAGAAACAAATATTTTTAATTTGTTATATAGGCCTATTTCATTTGATTTATCATGGAAGTTCAAAGAGAGTTAACTCATTATAAATTGTTTTAAAAAATAATTATTGTTTATTGCATGTTGACATTCTTAAGAAACCAAATAGCCGAATATAAACAAAGCATATAGAGGCCAAAACAAAAGTCATGCGTTAATATAAAATGGGTGTGTTTTTCATACGCCTATATTGAAATTTGGTCCTATATTGTCGCCATTCCCGTCGTCTACAATGACCCATGGACGTTTCATGGGCTAAAATCATCAGTCGATTGACTTGTAATGTAAACACAGTTTTTCTATGCATGAGCCGAAATGGACGATCAATTTTCACCGATTTCCGGTAGTTCGAACATCTGATTGCCGGTACATGTTATGTTTATGAAAGCGCTAAAAAGAACATGAAATCTATCAATTTCTTCGTTAATGTTTTTTTCTTCTGAAAATTAATGCGAATGCTCCCATCAACCAACATGTTTAGGTTAGCACTAGAAGTCCATCAATTTCTAAAATTATTTCTGATAATTAATGCGAATGCTCCCATTGTCGACAAGAATATTTAAATGAATCGGTCCTTATAAACTGCTTGGACGACGTAGCTGCCGCGGACGTATCTTTCGTTGCCTTGCAAACTATTTTTGTTTTGCCCATATTATCAGCTTACTACTACCCAAATTATTTGCCCGCTTCTGCATTGCAAATCATAGTGTGGGTAACACACTAGAAACATCAACACCGATTGGTTAATCAAATGTATGACGTCATAGAGTCAAAAGCCGCTGGTATGACTCCTGACGCCGACCTTCCACTACAACCGATCAGATCTTCATGTAGTGTAGGCCATCGAAAGTATAAAAAAAACGAAACGAAATATAGATCTGTATATTAATCAGACTGAAAGTTCAACCCATTTCATTTCATTCTAAAAGTTTTGGAATGTTTTTTTAATAAAAAAAAACGAAACGAAATATAGATATGTATTTGAATCAGATTGAAACGTTCAGCCCATTTCATTTCGTTTTATAGTTTTGGGAATGTTTTCTGAATATAAAAAAAAACGAAACGAAATATAGATATGTATTTTAATCAGATAGAAACGTTCAGCCCATTTCATTTAATTTTATAGGTATTGAAATGTTTTTGAACAGTGTGCATGATTATATACACACATGAAGTAATTTAATCCACTCCAACCTTACTGGTACTAATCACCGGGATTTCTAGCTATATTAATACATTAGGATTAAGCAAAACTTTAAATTTTTCATCATTCATGTTCCAATTTAAACATGGATAAAGTTACTCTAATGTAAACACGGTTAAGAGGTCCTCTTTACAGCATTTGTATTTCGCTTGAGAGTCACCTGGTCAACTTTTTGTTCAACCTTCGTCCCCCTTTCTTCAATAAGAGTTATTTTATTTGCTAAACATGCTCGGTATCTGTTGACTGTAAAATTTGACATTACGCGTATCCTGAATTGAAATAACAGAAATTGACTCCGGGTGACATTTTAGATTTAAATTACGATGTTTGTACTTTGTAGGTCGACAGCAGCGAACAGAAAACACTGTCATTATAAGCGTTCGTTTTTGGTTTGGTTTTTTTTGGTTTGGTTTTTTTTTTACTTTTAGTGAACAGAATGAAAAAAAATATATTTCGCTAAAATCGCCTTTTAAATAGAGGGGAGTGATATATAGCTGTTCCTAGATTTTATGCGTTTGTAAATTTTGACTTTTATTTGTATTCCTTGATCCAACCTCGTGGGTTTTCTCCGGGGCCTCCGGTTTCCCCCCACTGCTAAAGACCCCTACGCGCTAGCGAATTATTGAAATAAAATTACACCATATGTTAGTCCCGAAATGAACAAGTGTGGTTCCTCCGCACTTATTAATAGTACAATGTATACTGTTTTGCGCTTTGTGAATTCGAATTTAGGCCAGCACTAAAATTCAAAAACCTTATATCTCGGTTCAGGGTGGATCAATTGGATTGAAATTTTCAGCAAATTCCCTTTACATTATGTAGTTTTTAACTTTTATTGTGAGAACTGCAAGCTGTTTATCTAATCTCCCATAATGTATCTTTAATATACATTATTTTTTTTATTAGAATGGCTCTTATTATAATTTATCAAATCTTTTATGTGGAAGTTATGGGAAATGTGACACAGTAAACGCATTCTAGACGAGCGCTAATGACGTGCACTTGAAAGATCCCTTGACAGTTGGAGGATACGCTATCTGGGCAAAATGTTCATCACCGTATCCCGCATTGTGCGGAAAAATATAGGATGTTGAACACATTGCCTTTGGAATTCGATATAAAAGTAGTTCATAGTGCCTCATAGCACACTGTATGGTGTATGCCCGTCTTCATTAACCCAGTCGGAGCAGAACAGTGGGACGTTAAACCCCATTTCATTTCATTTCATTTCTTTTCTCTTCACACTTAAGAAATCTGAAGTAATGTAGAGAATGGCAATGGATATTGTCGTATAAACTTGTAAACATAAGTATTTTTTTTCTCGCGACAATATGACACAAAGTTAAAATATTTGACCTTATGTCTATTGTGTTTAGTGTTTATTAGAATCATTTTTTTTCTGTCCACCTTAAATAATATAGATTAAAAGCTAGCGTTAAATACTACAATTACTGCCTGACATTTCCTGTTAATATTACTTTTTATATTAAAATATCTCCGGTAAACATCGGTCATTTCCGTATTCGTCAACCGGAAGTTGATTGTATATAGTATGGAGTCTGAAACCAGACTTGTTGCGTCTTCGTTTGCGGTCCCTAGAACTTTCTTGGTCAACTCCGGTCGAACCGGGACCGTCAGGTTAACAAGCCATTACCTTATTCACTGAGTCACCGCGGCTCCCTCCCCCCTTCAGGCCCAAAGAAAAAGCACACAACAATTCAGACTAATGAACCAATTCTTCTTTATCCATCGATTATGGACTACGATACAGTAATGCCGAATGGACCGATTCTATAAGGCAGTCCGACCCAATATCCTTAAATGTGAAAAAGGCACAATTGTTTAATACAACCTGGACCTTATCCAGTTTAACAAACCAAAGTAATTGGCGTTGCGCATGACAAGTAATATTAGATGCCTGGAAAAGAGTAAGCCTACGTTGCCTTGTGCACAACACCAACCACATCTATCATAACACATAATTGGGTATAAAGACAATCATAGAATATACAGTGTTTGGCCATTCATTCATTTTATGTTAAGTTTTAAGATGGAATTAGGAGTTTATTTTTTTATTCTTAAAGGTATATATTTATATATTGTTTCAATAGCATTTAGTAATTGAACTGGAATACACAGGTCCCAATTCTATGGAATACAATTGCTGCTTATTACTGAACGACGTTTCGACTAAGTTAGATTCCCTTTAAGTACATGTAATTAAGGTGTATCTCTGGTTGGTCAGTATTAACCAAGTATTATTGTGTACATGTATATATATATTGTCTTGCTTTTTTCATATTAGACATTGCTAGATAATGACTAGAGAAGCCTAGTCGAAACGTTGTCGCTCAGTAATAAACAGTAATTTGATTCCATAGAATTGGGACCTGTATATATTTATAATATGTTATTGTTAAATACTGTTATATATTGCTATGGTCATCTTCCATCTTACTAGTCACAAATTCATGACATTGTACACCATCGGTTCCTTAGTTTGTTCTTGTTTGTGCTGGGGAAATGGCATTAGTATATAATGAAGAACACGAATGTATTTCAACAATTTTACGATGATAAATGTATATTTTATTGCAGCGTTTATGTTTGAATGTTATGGATCCTTGTCGCGGTAATGTAGGTGAATCGTCATTAAACAAGGCTATAATTCGTTGAGCCAAATATTTATAAAATAAATTTGTTTGTTGTTCTTATGTGAAGATATAAAAATGTCGTGTAGATTTATAACCTCTACTTGTAACAAGGGATTTTATATTTATAACATAGGTTTAATTAACTCTTGGAGTGGTTGGATGGCTGAATGGTTAGCGTGCGCGCTGTATCATACGGTCTGTCAACTGGCGGGGTTTCGAATCCCTGGTTGTACGTGACAAGGAGTAGGGTCGCCTGTCCAACCTCGTGGGTTTTCTCCGGGTCCTCCGGTTTCCTCCCACTGCTAAAGACCCCTACGCGCAAGCGAATTATGTAAATAAAATTAAACCATATGTTAGTCCCGAAATGACCTAATTTGTGTCGAGTGGACGTTAAACCCCATTTCTCTCTCTCTCTCTCTCTCTCTCTCTCTCTCTCTCTCTCTCTCTTATATTAACTCTTACATTGGTTATTGTACCGTCATTTGCTGTTTAAGGCGATTGTCGTCGATTCATTTGGAAATTGGGTGTAATAGTGTGTGGCGCGATAAGTAAGTGACTGTAATAGTATGTGGAATGATAAGAAAATGGGTGTAATAGTGTGTAGTATGGCAAGGAAATAGGTGTAATAGTGTGTGGAATGATGAGAAATTGGGTGTAATAGTTTGTGGAATAAGAAAATGGGTATAATAGTGTGTGGAATGATCAGAAAATGGGTGTAATAATTTGTGGAATAATAAGAAAATGGGTGTAATAGTGTATGCAACGATAAGAAAATGTACCTGAATTATTTGGCAACAACACTCTACGCAACATGGAGCCCCCTTACGAAGTGTCGGCATTTTAAAAATATGTATTTGTAACTTTGTAACTTTTGGTGAATATTCATGTCACAGTTATTTTTGTAAAAGAAATGGCCGAATGCGTTTCGGTTGTGGTCATCTATTTTGAAAATCAAACACACCAGCATCAGGTTTTGTTAAAACGAACAATTATCAAAAAGACCCCCCTTTTCTGAAACGCATTTCATCATGTTTATTTCAATGTAATTTGTTGGGGGAGGGGGGGGGTAAAGTTACCATAGATGGCCGAATGTGTTTCAATGGTGGTCATGTATTTTGAAAAGCAAACCCACCAGCATCAAATTTTGTTAAAACGAACAATTATCAAAAAGAACCACCTTTTCTAAAACACATTTCACCATGTTTATTTCAATGTAATTTGTGGGGGTTTTTTTAAGTTACCATAGATCTATGCCCAAAGTATTAGCGACTTTCAGGAAATAATTAATATATTGCTTTAAAAAAGGTGGTCTTCTGTATTGTTTCTTCCTGTTTGTTACCGTGAGAGAAAAGAACAAAGTTTCATGAATCCAGGTTCCAACTATAAGTATTGAATTCGAATTGTCAAATTCTTTTACGTGCACGTCAATGCGTAAACGGGACCTGTATTGTTCGTTCCATCCGAACGACTAGGCACTGTCTTTTGCCAGAAACTATATCCTGCGCAGCTGAAAAGCGGATACGATACTGGAAAATCACTGAGACGTTCTCGACCATCTGGTTAATGAACCAGTGACTTCAATCACTGGACCACTTTTCACAGAATATTGTATAGGATGAAGACATTTGGTGAACCTTAGCCAAAGAAATAAAACGAACGGACTTATTGTGCTTCTGAGATAAGCGACGGAGAGGAGATGTTCCGTTTTCCTGTAATATAAAATCTAACAGTTAATGGACTCCAATAGTGAATCAAAGTTTATTTAATTATCAGAAAGAAAGTTTGCTAAGATTGTGTCCAATCTTGTTTACTTTGGTCAACGAGTTTCTGAGTTCCAATGATTCCAATGGTCAGATAGTGAATATTTGTTCTGGGTGTCGATGACACATCATGTATTAAAAGAAATCCAATAAAGACAAGAGAAGGTTATAAAACCACGGTCTAACCTAAAGATGCGAGGTCTTTATTATTATACGTAGTTTATAGACTGGGGTAAGATGATGGCGACTAGACGTAGTTTATGGACTGTGGTAATATACTTGATAGATTTTAAATTAGAGATCGTGATTTGTTCTGAACCCGGGTCAAATTACATAGACAAAAGCTATAAAAGTTTTGACCACCTTTCGACAAGAGTTGATATTAATTTAGGATAAACAGGGTTTTATTACAGCGTGAAGATATTGAACATTGAAACGTAATCACCATAATATTAATACACTGTAAAGAATGATGAGTCATGACCAATTATTTCAGTCGTCGATAGGCATGGCTCTCTGGCCTACTCCCAAATCGCAGCTCAACTGTCAAGGGTTCTTTTGCGTGCACACCAATGTGAACACGGAACTTGGTTTTTCCCCATATCTGAACGACTAGACATCCTTGTGTATTTGTCACTTATGGCAGAGTTTATTCCCAGAAATCTGTATTTTGTCTTACACGAGGCAGAAAATATTTTTTTGTCATGGCTACCCGATATATCTCCGCACGTTTCACTGACCATATCCATGTGCTATTTATTACGCTACTTTGTAAATGTGTCTTTATGACCTTTAAATTTGAATGACCTCTAGGATCATCGGTGCTATATTTTCTTTGGTTGTCCAATAATATGATTTTTATGAAATGAAATAGTTTTGGTTTTTTTCATTTTTATTGTATGTTTTGTTGAACTTAGTTATATATCTATTTTGTGGTCGGTTTGATGTTTTTCTCTGTTGCTGGTAGTGTTTTTTTATAGTTTTATTGTGGCGGGGGGGGGGTGGTATGTAGTGTTTTTGGGGGGAGCTGGGAGGTCCTTTTTTTAGGTGTGAGTTGGTTGGGTGGGGGGCTCTTGTTTGTTTACTACAGTGTTAACTCTGACTACTTGGGGGGGGGGGGGGGGGATGGCTGAATGGTTAGTGTGTGCACGCTGTATCATAAAGTCTGTCACTGAGTCAACTGGCGTGGTTTCGAATCCCCGGTTGTACGTGACAAGGAGTAGGGTCGCCTGTCCAACCTCGTGGGTTTTCTCCGGGTCCTCCGGTTTCCCCCACTGCTAAAGACCCCTACGCGGAAGCGATTTATTGAAATAAAATTAAACCATATGTTAGTCCAGAAATGACCTAGTTTGTGTCGAGTGGACGTTAAACTCCATTTCTCTCTCTCTCTCTCTCTCTCTCTCTCTCCCCCTCCTCTCTCTCTCTCTCTCTCTCTCTCTGACTACTTAGGAATAACACGCCATTAAATCAAAACTTGCACCAAATGACCATTTCTCTTACAGACAAAAAAAAAACCCTTCTCTCTAGAGACATTTATATCAATCATTTAAACATCGGATTTCAGCAACTTTTTATATCTTTCAATCCACTTTTATTGGCACAATTTGTCAAATGGAATTAAAACCCCTTATCTTGGCGGGTTGGAGAGGCCATTGAGCTGTTCAGACGCTGGAACATTGCTGGGAAAAACTACAACTTGATGACGACTCAGCGATAAAATAAATCATCCACTGCATTTCTCCAAATAAAACTGTAGATAATTCTTGTGTATTTGACAATTTAGCGATTTTATCAACTCGTCAATAATCGATGAATTTATACTGGATGGTGTTTTATGCTCAAATCAGTAAAGTTGTCAGACGTTAAGTGCAAGTTTTCTTGCTTGGATTCCTTGTCCGTCTTAAAAGATGTAATGTTGTCTAATGAATATATTTTAATTGTAAAATCTGTAGTCATTAATATCGATAGGGCATTGAGGTTGTTCATTCTGAACGTCATAAAACAATCCCTATGATAAAATCTGGTCCAATATCCGTCTTCATCGGTGCAGCAAACTAGGACGTTAAACCCCATTTCATACCATTTCTGGTCCAATATTGTGTATGATCAGTCTGCCAAAAGATAACAAAAATTACAAATGTCGGTACCATTGACCTGCTCTAGGTAAAAGAAGTAAATGAAATGAAATGGAACTTAACGGGCCACGTTTGTCCCCTACTGGAGTAATTAAGACGGGAATAATCCATACAATGTAATGTGAGTGACCTTTGTGGTTTCTCGTGTAGGAATCTTTAGCAATGGGGAAACCAGGAGAACCCGGAGGTATTCATCGTTCGCATAGAGAGGGGGGGGGGGTATTGTCCACTCAACATAAACTAGGTCATTTCTGGACCAATATACGGTTCAATTGTATTTCAATAATTCGCTTGCGCGTAGCGGTCTTATGGGAGGAAACTGGAGGACCCTGAGAAAACCCACGAGGTTGGACTCTACTCCTTGTCACGTACAACTGGAAATCAAAACCACGCCAGTTGACTCAATGAAAGACCTAATGATACAAAGCGCACGCGCTAACCATTCGCCCCCCCCCCCCCCCGATAGATGAAATGGTATGAGGTTTAGCGTCCTAAGGACCTGGGACGAAAGGCGTTGGCGAACACGTTAACAGAATCCTTGGCAAAGTGTGCGGACAAAATGTTCTTCATAGCCCAATTCATGGCGTATACCCGTCTTCAATAGCCCGGAGAGTCGAGAACAACTCTCCCGCCAAAAGTCAAAACATAGTAACTCACTTTTTTATCAAAATTTAGTTCGTACCAAAATTGTAGTTACTAGGGTATATGTGCTTCCTGTTGTTGTACTAGATATTCCAATCTTTTGATTTTGTAAGCAGTTACACCCATGACACAACCTAGCAATTTTCTTCATTTGCGAAGTATGCCACAGAAAAACCTAGTAACTCAATAGTCAAATCAATGGATAAGCTGGAGTTTAATATGCATTCATTACGTTTTCCTTTGTTTTCTCAAAATAAGAAAAATGTGAGTTACTAGGTCTTGCCTTTTGACGGGAGATTATAGGACGTTAAACACCATTTCGTTTCAGTTTGTTAGATTCTTCACCAAGGAAGTATTGCGAGAATCTGTCGTTGTTCTCAGATTTGTTAACTCTAAGATTGAATAATCAGTGAAGGATATAGACAATAACTGCTGATCAGGGCTGTTAATTCTGATGGATAGACGTTGATAGAGGAAATAAAATAAATATTGCTTTTTATTCCCGCATTATCGATTCTATAGTTCCGACCTAAGACAAGAGATTGTTGACCCAATCACAAGGCGTGTTAAATACCTCTATGACCCAATCAAAACGAGTGTTATATACTGTCTAGACCGATTAGTTTTGCTTGGTTTGTTAGATCATGGTAACCCAGGTGACCGTAGTAGGCCATCGTAGATATATTCATGTAGATGTATGGATATTGTCTTTGGGAAACTAATATAAATACAGATGATATTGTAATAGTAAAATACATGTTATATAATAATGGTGTTCTGGAACGAGACTGGAACGAGCTAAAAACAAATCTGGAATCTGGAAGGTGTTACGGGTGGGACAAAAAAAACACAATGCCAGTAAAACAAATCATCACAATTTTAATTTAGAAAAGAAATAAAAAGCGGAAGTGGCGTTCTCGGATCACGTTTACCCATCAAAATCGATAGCATAGAATCCACGTGCATGTCCCGTCTCTCTCTCTCTCTCTCTCTCTCTCTTACTCTCTCTCTTACTCTCTCTCTCGCTTTCTCTCGTTATTGGCGGATAGACTCACGGAGACTGTTTTAAATCCGATTCAATCCGAAATCGGGAGATGAGCTATCGTTGAAATCTTGATTTTGTTTTCATAATTAAATGCAATCTGTTTTACAGAGTATTACGAAAGTTTTCTAATATCTCTGTAAAAGATAACTGCCTTCAACACATGACGTCATATCACGCGGCGTCAATCATTGGCTCGATGGTGCGTGCATTGTTTACATAAAACGTTACTGTTTCGAGCAGAATGGCGCCTTTTACTCATTTCAGTACCCATTTACACTAAAATACGAAATCATTTTTACCTACAAATACTTCAAACGTCTTTATTTATTTTTCTAATACATAACAAACATGTTTTAGAATTTAATTTGTCGGAGGAAAAAAGTTAATATTTCTGGCTCATTAAGTCGCATCGATGTCATCCTTATCAGTGATTGTCGCGGCCTAGCGAATATTCACTGCGGATCAGTGTGAATTAACGTCATAACGAACATTTTGGTATAAGCGGTTACCAATAAAAAATTCAATATACATAACCCTACAGACTAATATATTTTTCGTGGATTAATCCCTCGAAAATTTGATATATTTTAGCGAAAATTACAAATGGCTAATCATTACTGTAATCTGTGTTTTTGTTTTCCAGCGATGCCAAGATAAACTCAATTCCTTGGCTGTCAGTGTGATGAACAACTGGAAAGGAGTTATGTTACGAGTGACGGAAGCGTGGGATGATAACAATTCCCATGCTAAAGATTCCCTCCATTACGAGGGACGAGCTGTTGACATAACAACGTCAGATAAAGACAGGGCTAAATATGGTATGTTAGCACGTCTGGCAGTAGAAGCCGGTTTTGATTGGGTGTATTATGAATCACGTGGTCATATACACTGTTCAGTAAAATCAGGTAAATATGGCTTTTTTTATAATTATGGAAATATTAATTACAGTTGTTTACCTTAAGATTCCAGTGGCGTATAGAATAAAACTACCTCAAGACCAAACATAACCACGCCCCTTTGACAGCATCTTTCGCCGACATTGCAGTTTTCAGTGACATTTCATATATTCACCTGGCGGAATTTCTTAACATTAATGCCATCTTGTTCATTCTAAGGACGTAGAGGGCGTCCAGGTATTAAGGCAATGGCGAGTTAAAGTATAAGTACCCTAAATTATCTATTTTAAAAAAGGGTTCAATTAATATATTTAAAATTTGTACGAAACATACTATGGCAAAATGAAACACTGCAGTATACAGGTGTGTACGGTGGGGGCGGGGGCTATAAACAAGAATTCTAACATATAACAGCCCTTATGTTACCTTCAGGACCCTATGAGATCATAATCCTGTTCTTGCACAGTAAAAAAAATCAAGAAGAGTAGGAAACATATTATGGCAAAATGAAACATTGTATACGAGTGGGGGCGGGTGTGACTATAAAAACGAATTCTAACATATAACAGCCCTTATGTTACCCTCAAGACCCTACAAGATATTAATCCCACTCTTGCGCAATAAAAAAGTATCAGAGGTGATACATCCGACGTAATAGCTTGCTCGTGCTCTTTAAATATGAATATGTCTTTCAATCATTGAAAAACAAACCATGTCTGCGGTTAAAAGGTACCCAGAGTTCAAAAGGTGCTATTCACGCACTGCCTGTGAAAAAGCCCAAGCCCAGGTGTGTCAGTTATAAACTTTAACACCGTTAGATGTCGCTTCAACACGTGACAGCGCCACTGTCGGCAGTTAATATTAAAAGGTACGGTGATTGGGCGATAATGGGCGATATGAAGGCTATTAAACATGGGATTATTTGGGTATTATTTGATTTTCTTTAGGGGTCAAATTTGCGACCTCCGTTACAATTAGTTTATTGACAGTGTGTCTCATGTTTCTGCGCAAGAGTTGACGATTAATTCGGCATAAAGAGATTGAAAGGGCGTGTTGAGGGGGCCCTGCCGTTACTTGTTGACACAGGGATCCGATATCTGTGGCGAGTAAACAATATGGCCGATCGAATAAAGAACATGTTTTATTTTTCTTTATATCCCAGTTTTTACCTCCGTAAATATACAATAACTGTTAAATACGTGAAATAATAATATCATCTCCGCTTGATTGTCAAGGTGGTTCGCTAAAACGCCTTCTAGAACACGCCTTCATTTTCTTTTTCCTTTTAGACTCTATATTGTACACTTTGCTTAAAATACAGATCTATATTTCGTTTCGTTTTTTTATACTTTCGATGGCCTACACTACATGAAGATTTGACCGGTTGTAACGATAGGTCGCGTCTAAAGTCATACAAGCGGCTTTTGACCCTATGACTCTAGACATTTGGTTAACCAATCAGCGTTGATGTTTCTAGTGTTACTCGCCGTAACAGTGAGACTAATCCCTCACTTCAACCAGAACGCAGGTTATATAACAACTGTTCCAGATCATAGTGTAGTAAAGACAAGTAAAACAAAAATTTGATCTATAAAAAACGAAACGAAATAGGATCTGTGCTTTAATCAGATTGCATGATTAAATGAGGTTTAACGTCCACTCGACACAAACTAGGTCATTTCGGGACTAACCCTTGGTTCAATTTTATTTCAATAATTCGCTTGCACGTAGGTGTATTTAGCAGTGGGGGAAACCAGAGGACCCGGAGAAAACCCACGAGGTTGAACAGGCGACCCCACTTCTTGTCACGTACAACCGGGGAATCGAAACCATAAAACTTACATAATGCACCTGTAATGTAAAGATTGGTGCTGTTATTTAATTAAGACCTCCATGGAAAATGCGTTGGATTGTCCGAAAAGATTGTGATGGCCATAGTTGTCGTAGATAAATTAACATGGCGTTGCGAAGTCGTTAGTAACCTATGTCAACTTAAATTGATCATAAATAAAAAAATTTAAAAATGTTTGAATCAATGTTTCGTTTGAGTGTGCGTCGTCTTCATTCTGTCATTGAGTCAATTGGCGTGGTTTCGAGTGGACGTTAAACACCATTGACTATTTTTCTCACGCGTCGGCTTAAACGCTGTATTCTGGCCTTGCTCGTGGCATGTTGGGGTTTTAAAGAACGACCAGTTGGTGCAGAAAAGTAGGACATTAAACTCCGCTTCATTTAAAGAGCGAGAACGCGAACAGCCCGTTTAAATTTGCTGCTCATATTGATTGAAATTATATTCTGATTATGATAACCATCAACGAAAACAAGCAGTGTTGTTAATTAATTACTTAATTAACGAAGATCGCTAATCATTCATCAACACCTGATATGTAAACGATTTAGAAGCTGATCTGGACAGAATCCTTTGTATTTTTTCTGATTCAAATTGAAATCTAAACCGAAACATCTTGAATGTAAATGAAAGATTCCGGATTCAAATACCAAGCTACGAAACCATCTATAAGGTTACATGTTTGTATGGCAAACAGAAAAGACAAAGAAACACGCGCGGGTCTAGCGGTCGTCCAGGGAGTCCCGACCATCCCTGTCCAGACTCAATTTGGGGATCTGGGCACCGAAATGGCATCTGCCGTGTTCCAATTTTTTCAAATTTCCTGAGGGGGGCCCCGTCACCAAATCACGATAATATGGATATCTGAAATTTCGGGCCCCCAACCTGCTTAAAATCCTGGATCAGGTCCTGAGGAATGTTCTCCCTGTACTCTTCGTAATGCACAGTACCATGTCTACAAAACTGTAATCTTTTTTCTGTACTCGCATTTTAATATGGCAATGTTTTTAATGCATAGTGCCATGTCTACAAAATTGTAATATTTTGTCTGTGTTCGCATTTTAAAAGGGCGATTTTTCTTCATAATGTTCAGAACAGTCAAAAACACCATCTGCATTAGCCGAATCGGTGCAGACAAGAAATACGTTAAACCCCATTTCATTTTCGTACAAAATATAAATAAAACATTCATTATTCAAAAGCTACTCTGCTTATTGCATGTCTTTCTTTAGGCCTTAAATGTTATAGAAACTATTAATTAGACATTAATTAACATGACAAAACCATAATCTACACTCAGTGTCATCTGATGGGTCCGATTTTTAACAGATTTGAATCCGATCTGCGATTTAACGGCCGTTGATGGTTAACCGTAAAAATGGATAATCGAGACTTTGTTTATTATCGTAATAACGGTAGTAATGACAACTGAGGCTACCATGTTTTTAAAATGAGGATTTCTTGGCTCACAGTGAAGTAATTTGACTGAAAGTTTCAGCATATTCGCTTTACATTATCTATTTTTTTAACTGTTATAGTGCGAACTGCCAGCTCTTTATCCAATCATCCATAACACCACTTTAAACTATCTTGTCCAAGCTACAGTCGGTTATCTGTTGGGGCTTTTTTTACTTTTAATTCGGACATAGTGGTACGTCAATGGATGTTCCAACTACAACAAAGTTCAAACATTTCACGTAATGTTAATTAAAGTCTGAAACCATGTTGGGTGAATATTTCAGTAATTGAATAATTTAAAAAATGAAAAAGATCTGGAGCAACCTACAGATTTAATTTAAATACCTGAACAGGTAAAACACCCCTTTGGTGTAATGACATGAAATTGAAACGTCTACAATAATTTGTTGCATCGGTATTTTCAGTCCTACTGATCCCCAGTCTTCTGTAAATATCGCCTAAAAAGTAATGGTCAAAATGAATTGGGGTTTAACTTCCGACTGTTCTGCTCCGACTGGGCTAATGAAGACGGAGTAATGGCCAAGGAAAGATATGTTATGGATATGCACATGCTACAAATCGTGTCCAAAATTTAAATGATTTTATAACAAAGTGGCAAAATCATGGATAATTGACATTTTAACAAAACTCAATCTGATTAAAACACAGATCCTATTTCGTTTCGTATTTTATAGTTCAAAATTTCGTTTTATTTGTCTTTACTACATTAGGATCTGGAAGAGTTGTTATATAACCTGCGTTCTGGGTGGCGTGAGGGATTAGCCAATGAAACCATCTATTGCGGCGACTCCTTGGCGTGCGATGGACGGAACTGTGGGTAAACCACTAGAAACGTCATCGCTGATTGATTAATCAATGTCTGATGTCATAGGGTCAAACGCCGTTCGTACGACCTCTGACGCGACCTTTTACTACAACCGGTCAGATTTTCATGTAGTGTAGGCCATCGAAAGTATAAAAAAAAACGAAACGAAATATAGATCTGTATTTTTATCAGATTATAGGTTCTTGTTGTTGGTAACGCTTAAAGTATTTTTCGATACTGGGCGACGTTGACAAAATAAATCCACTCATGTCGGAGATCAGTAGACCACGATATTTTAGTCGCAGTAGTTCTAGAAGGCACGGAATTGCACTGTAAAAGTATATACGCAATATCGCAGTTTTTCTACACTCGGTTTAAAGTCGCTGGTCGTTAGTTGCATTTTTCGGACAATATTAAAATTCATTATTTAACATTTAATTAAGACATCTATAAAAAAAAATTCTGACATCGTCTGCAGATGACGCCGAATGTTCACAAATTTTCAATTTATCATAGCTTTGTCAATACGGAACGGAATTGAACCAGTTTGTACTGATATTCCTTTCAGAGATTCAACTTTCATAGAGGGACGACTGGTTAAATTGAAATGAAATGAAATGGGGCTTAACGTCCTACTGTTCTGCCCCAAACTGGGCTAATGAAGACGGGCATACGCCAAACAGTGTGCTATGAGGGAAATTTTGCCCGGACAGCGGCACTACGGCCTACTCTTATATCGAATTCCAACTGTCAAGGGATCTTTTACGTGCACGCCAATGTGTACACGGGACCTCGGTTTTTCGTCCCATCCGAACGACTAGACAGCTGTCCTTGTCAGGCCCTCGGTCCTGTATCGCTGACAAGGGGGAACCACGCCGGAAAATCTGGATGAACTTTATCGGCCAATGCAGGGATCGAACATGGTTAAATTGAATTTTTCCGAAAACCTTGTGGACTCGGTAAAGGCTATAGTTTGAACTTATTTCTGTCCAGTGTGGTTTTAAGCACTACGGTCATGAGAGGGCGAACCCTATCGATATTCCCAGCGTTCTTCGATACTCCGTTCCAGAGTATCTCAAATGATGATAAGAGTCTATACATAGAGGGGGACTGGATGGTCAAGGCTTGTTTTGGTGAGCATTGTCGTGTTTAGGTCGTGTAGGGATACATAATTGTAGGTTTCTCGGGATTGTTCCGCGCAGTTTCTCCTTTGTCGGTAGTACATGGGGCTGGAAAGAAACGCGTGTGCACGTTGGCAATTGGAATTCGACGAGGAGTAGACAGAATCGCCACTGTCTGGGCAAAATTCCCCTCATACCACACTGTCGGTTTGCCTTAGGTCGGCTAGTACAGAAAAGTAGTACGTTAAATTTTATTTCATTTCTATTACCGAGTTTGTTTACACGAATTATATTTTTTGAGTAATTCGACAAATTACACAAATGTCAGGTTAGATTTACAAATAATGAAATTGGCCATTTTTAACATTCTAAATGAACAATGAAAATACGCCGATTGAGAGGGCTGTCATTCTGATACCGTCAGTTATTTGGTAATTTAGCATAGATAAAAGAGACCGACATGTCCAAGGTATGCTATCGGTATGTGAGGTTCCACGCGGTGCAGCGGTCGCTTATTTAAGGTAAACACAGCCCAATATACCTACCGACAGGTAAAACTCATTAACACCACCTACCTACGTAAACCTATTCCCAGACAAAAAAAAAACACCACCACATTGTATTGTACAGGTTGATCAAAATATGGTATTTTGTGGGAAACGAAAAACGAAATGTTGCGCCAACATGCGTTAAATAGTTTTTAAAGGTGCGAAAAGGTAAATTAATTAGAAAGATTAAACGAATTACTGGAATATATGACGAACCCTGTCCAAACAAAGGTGCAAAAGTTAACTAAAATAGTTTTCATTATATTAGACGGAATATTACCTTTCATGGTAGTACGAAAATAAAACTCGTGTGTAATTTATTTTTTGATTTATTTAAACAATATTTTATTCATGAGAGGGAGAAATGGGGTTTAACGTTCACTCGACACAAACTAGGCCATTTCGGGACTAACATATGGTTTAATTTTATTTCAATAATTCGCTTGCGCGTAGGGGTCTTTAGCAGTGGTGAAATGAAATGAAATGTAATGAAATGGGGTTTAACGTCCTACTGTTCTGCTCCTATACTGGGCTAATGAAAACGGGCATACGCCATACAGTGTGCTATGAGGGAAATTTTGCCCGGGCAGCGGCACTATCGCCTATTCTTATATCGAATTCCAACTGCCAAGGGATCTCTTACGTGCATTCCAGTGTATACACGCGACCTCGGTTTTTCGTATCACTGACAAGGGGGAACCACGCCGGAAAATCTGGATGAACTTTCTCGGCCAATGCAGGGATCGAACACCCGACCTCCAGGCTAGCGAGCCAGCGTCTTACCCACTTAGCCACGTGATCCCCCCATTTTATAAGGAATTTGAAGACATACGAATATATCTTTTGGCCTTGTGTGGTCCTGCTCGTTTTTCTTATCTCGGAGATTGTGATGCCATTGTTCTTCTGAATCTGTAATTTACGATACCTTTACTGTTCATAGGAAAAATTGTCCAACTTCGTGGGTTTCCTCTAGGTCCTCCGGTTTCCTCCCACTGCTAAAGACCCCTACGC
Organism: Patella vulgata; assembly: GCF_932274485.2. NCBI lineage: Eukaryota > Metazoa > Mollusca > Gastropoda > Patellidae > Patella > Patella vulgata. The sequence continues at coordinate 8,117,537 of NC_065883.2, read as the reverse complement.
GCAAGCAAATTATTAAAATAAAAATTGAACCATATGTTAGTCCCGAAATGACCAAGTTTGTGTCGAGTGGACGTTAAACTCTCTCTCTCTTTCTCTCTCTCTCTCTTAGAAAAAAAATATATATACGAATACAGTGACCATAGAAGGGAGTGGACTGGGTAACTAGAAAACGTAACTAGCCTGATTCACCTTTTCCGCACCCCTCACAGATCATTGTTTTCCGCTTATTTAGACCATTTAGCCGATGAACAGAGGATGTGTTAGCTCCTGGGACCACGTCCTACGGTCCGAGGTCAGTCCGCCCCTATCCATAGATATTTTATTTATTTCTTGACCGTGTAAATGTCCTGGTGTAATATTTGGGGAAAGGCTGGTTTTTACACAAATAATTGGCCAGTTATCGTACTTAATACAGACCGACTAATTTCATCGTTTTATAAGGGAATCAATAGAATAAGATATAACCATTGAAACATGTGTGCTAAAACTTGTAATCGGGCTCACTCATCATAAATAGACACAATTATCACTTCGATGAAGTCGATACGGGTGGTAAATTTGGCCATTTATCGTTTCCGAATTGTACTATAAGTAGCCGCGAAGCGTCTAAAAATAGGATAGAAATTGAGTGCTAAGAATCGGCTTGATATTTTTAAGATAAAGAGACGATAATATCGGAAACTAGACATTTTCTATCAATCTCACGCGAGATCTATATCTCACGGTAACATGATTGACCCCTAGCAACCGTTGTTCAAATCAAATATGGCGGCCAATTATTTGTATACCTTCTTGCAATTATCACCAATTTCCTGTCATTGTTCACCCCAGATTTGGAGAAAGAAAAAAGTTATATAAGCAAATCTCTTCTCAAACAATAGTCGACATTTTAGTATTTACTCGTTGCTTTGTGTTTGAAAACAAGTTAACAACCGGGGACAATAGTTAACAATGACGGACGATACATCATTGTGGTATTGTCATGGCGGCTTGAACGGTTACATAGGTATTAAACAGTCAATTCGACAAAATGACGCATTCGTTTTCAACTTTTATCTTTATTAGCCGCCTATGTCATCAAAAACTCAATCTCGACATATATCAATATTTGTTCAAAGAGATTATTTGGTCATGCGTTTCGCTGCCCGGTCTTGTTTGTTTTCCCGTCCATGTTTTTGTTCCAACCACAAACGGTCAGCGATATTGTACAAATGTCGGATTTTTTTTTATATAGAAAGAAACGAAATTGGTATGCAGACCACGGTATAGATTCATTAGTAGAGTAACTGTATACACTCGCACAAATAGCACATATTCAAATAGATACAGGCTTTAGTCAAATCCATGAGTCAATTTTGTGTTTTATAAACGAGATTTGAGGGGACACCTTTTAAGTATGGAGGCCAGAAACGAAGGCTTGACATTTTAGAAAAGCAAGAAAAGAAAACCAAACACGGATAATAAAAAAAAGGGCTTTTCAAATAACCTACATATTTTAATGGCGCGTCGAGATATAGACTCGATTGTGTGTTGTATCAACATAGTGTTTTCTCCTTCTTTGACAGCGAGGCTTGTTTGAGCTAATGGCGATGAAGATGGCGGAGTTTTATTTTATATACAGTTTATTTTACTTGTCCCTTGAAAAACCAAGAGCGTGTGAAGTGGGCACTTATGATGACCCTGTTTACTTAGCCTCACTCTTATTCTGGTGGTAACAGGGATGAAAAAGCGAATACCATCATGCTCTCTACATATGTATATATTTTTTGTTGTTGTTGTATTAAGACCGAAAGGGTTAAGATTAAAGAATTAAAACGTATCTCAGGATCGCATATTAATAAAATCCCGAATCCGTAACCTCTTTTTTGTTTGCGTCTACCCACAACTTCTGACTTAGATTAAAATTTTGAAAAACAGCTCTCTACATATGTATATATGACCGAATTAAAGCATTAAAAAATATCTCAGGATCGCATATTAATAAATTTCGTAACCTCCTTTTTGCGCCTACCCACAACTTCTGTATTAAATTAAAAAATTTGAAAAACATCTCAAAATCACATTTTAATACATTCCGTAACCTTTATTTTTTTGCCTATACCCAGAATATCTGTTGGGATTGAGGTGTCCAAACAATTGAAGCGGTTCCTGGACAATGTTCAATAATATTATCTTTACTTGGATGGTTAAACATACATTATGACGTCACATTAATAATGACGTCATTGTATAAATCATATTAAACATACATTATCCAAGAGCTAAATCTGCCTATTGCAGGTCTTTATTTAGGCCTTAAATGTTTTCTAAATTATTAATTAGACATTAAATAACTTATTCAGACCATAATCAACTCTCGATGTCATCGCTAGCCTGCGATATTTACTAGATCTCATTCATGATTAAATCAAAAAATGAATAATCGAAACTATATTTTTTTTATCGTACCGCTAAATTCTCGGTTCAGAGTGGATCAGTTTGCATAAGCGGACGTAAATTAAAGCTATTTCACACACAATTGCTACACAAATCACAAAATCACAGAGCCTTAACGTCCCCAAACTCTAATAAGGTTGCCGAAATTTAAAAACATTTCGCGTGTTTGCCCCGGTGATTTTGATTCATTAAAAATGTCATGATTCCATATAAATGCTTTTTGTGTGTTAAATGAAATGAAATGAAATGGAGTTTAACGTCCTACTTTTTTTTTGTGTGTTAAAGCCGAATGGAATACAAATGGAACCAGATTTGATATAGTTATTTAATGCGGGGAATGGCTTTGATATTCGTTTGTTTCCTCGTGTTGCCAGAAGAAGTTACCTTCGTGACTTTCCGCCGAACTCAAGACGAAAGTTTCTCGACTTTACGTGTCAGAAAGCACGTCATGACTGCGACAACTTGGTGGATGCACTGAAGCAACCTTTGACGATTCGTTCAACCTGTAAAAAAATATATGACTGAGTAACTTTTGGTATTTGGTTCAAGCGGTGCGAATGCCATAAATAGACGAATCGGTCGTTGGGCAGGAGTTTTTGTGAATGGGCGACTTTAAGAGCATTTCGTCTATTTTGCCGCTTGTATAATCCCGACCAAAAGGTGGAAAAGGGGTTTGAATACGTTTGACCTTTGAACGTCGCTAAAACTTCCCAAACATGAGAGAATGATGGGAAGATAGGAGGGGTTAATCGGCAGCAGTTAGCAGGTACATGCCAACAGGTTGCTACTCTCTCTGATCTCATCTCAACTGCACATTCTATTGGTCCCTAACTCAGGTTCATCTCGACTCCTTTAAATCCATGTTGATTTTCACCAACAGACAAAGTCACGAAAATCGCTACTTGGACAAACAGAGATCTCAGGCGCTACTTCTCCTGCTCAAGTTGACTTTTGTTTCGCTTAATTAGCCCAGTGTTTTCCGTTTCAAGTTTTTTGTTAACCTGTAAAGACAGAAAAGTCACGAGTGCCGAGAGAAGGGAAAGCGTGACGAATGTTTCATGTTGTAGCGCCATAGACAATCACATGGGCGTGTTAAAATGCCGACGTCCGACGAGAAAATTTTTGTCTGGTCCTAGTTAAGAAGCTTTGTGTTTTGCGAGTTTGGTTGTCAATAGTTACAGATAATGAGACGACAAATGTTTGAATGAGGGGTTGTGTTTTTCCCTTCATTTTCCCCTGGGAGTGCGAAAGAGTACTGGAATTAAATGTCAAGGTTTGGTGTGCCTCGATTATCAACGTGATTAGGGAATGATATGGAAATTAAAGTAGCTAAGTCTCTAACTCAATATCATCCAAAGTCTTCGACATTGAAAACACGAATTATTTGTCAATTTAAATCAACATTGATGCTGTGATCTTACCGGGAAAAGATGGGCTTCTGTTATCCAATATTTAAACAAAATAAATTTTTACCATTAGTACACGAATCGTGTACCATAATGCGTTTCAGCGCCATTTGTGACAAGGGACTCGAAGAATGAGTTAAGACATATTCCACAAGTCATGTCCAACGCTGACGTCATATTCTTGTCTGGAGAGCATGTGCAATAAATACTATCGGTGTGGACTGGAATAACCAGACGCTAGAGTTTGCCATTCGTTGGAGACTTCTGGCGTACTTCGACCATCATAACTGATGAGAAATTACAGTAAAACAGAAACGATTGAATATAAATCAATTTATATACATTCATATTACATTATTATATGCGTTGCGACCCATCTGTGTCAATTTCTAGGTCCCAAATATTAGCAATCTATATAGAGCTCCTTTAAATGGAGTTTTGTGGCACGTCAGCACCAACTCGTCAATATTGCGACAAATGAAATGAAATAGGGTTTAACGTCCTACTGTTCTGCTCCGAACTGGGCTAATGAAGACGGGCATACGCCATACTGTGTGCTATGAGGGAAATTTGGCCCGGACGACTATACGTTGTTCCTTGTCAGGCCCTCTGTTCTGCATCTCTGACAAAGGGGAACCACATCGGAAAATGGTGATGACCTTTCTCGGCCAACACAGGGATCGGGGCGCGCGACATTCACCCACTGAACTACCGTGGCTCCCAAGGGCTTGGTAAGTGACAACATTTAGTCGTTAGGGTGGGACAAAAAACGAGATACCATTTACACATTGACGTGCACGTAAAAGAACCTTTGACAGTTGGAATTCAATATAAGAGTATGCCATAGTGCCACTGTCCGGATACAATTCATACCACTTTCTTTCTACATGTATTTTCAGATGCATCGGTTGTCATGGACCATAGGGTCTTAGTTTGGGCATATTTTCTAGAACGTTAAATTGATACCACTTCCTTTCTCTTTTCAGATTCATCGGTTGCCATTAAAATAGGGGGATGTTTCCCAGGTACGGGAGTTTTACAGACAGAAACAGGCTGGAAAACCATGTCACAAGTAGTAGCCGGGGACAGTGTTTTAAGTATGAATAGCAATGGGAAATTAGAATACAGTCCAGTTATAGCGTTTATAGACAGAAATGAACGGGAGTTGGAACGGTATATCACTCTTCATACGGAAGATAAAAAAGACATTACGTTAACATCTAAACACCTCATTTACATGTCGACATCAAACGTCACAACCGATGACGTAACAGACTCTTTTAATGTGGTGTATGCCGATGATGTCATAGAAGGCGATTACGTCTTAGTTACGTCAGATCCGGTAGGGGAGGTAATTAAACCCACGAGGGTTTTGACAATAAGTGAACATACTATACAGGGTGTGTATGCACCTCTAACTTTGAACGGCAATATAGTTGTCGACGGTGTGGTGGTTTCCTGTTACGCCGTGGTTTCCAACGCTAATTTAGCCCACGTTGTGTTCGCGCCAGTGAGAGGACTCCACGTTTTATCTCAATACGTACCCTGGCTAGCGCCATCAACGCACCACCAAAATTTTACACAGAATGGAGTACATTGGTACGCTAAGCTTCTTTACAACATAGGTTCAACGTTTTTAAGCGCAGAGACGCTGCATGTACCCTGAGGAATAAACCATTACCTCAAATTGTAAAATCGGACTTGTCTACGAGGTGGACGCAAAGGGCTAGTCACATATCGTCTGAATAATAAACCAAGGGCGACACAAGGGATTATCTCCCTTTCTTGTTACCTCATCAAAAAGCTTTAACTTTTTATTCCCTTATTTGGGAGTTATGTAAAATTGTAAATCTCTGTTGCTTTCGTATATTTGACGTAATCGAGATCCGTGGACAGATTTACTGTTGCGTTGGAAAGATATTTGTTTATCTCTGTGATGAGTGCTAAGATGAAAACGATGATATTTCATGGACACGAGACAAGGAACGACAATCAAATTGATTGGCTATAACCCAAAAAGAATAAATGACGTCACAAAGTATGTGAAATTCAAATGTGCAAAAGGACGCCATTTTGTTTTTTATTAGTGTATAGAGATGATACTGTGAATAATGAACCAGATATTTACTCTAATAGTCTCAACAACCTATGATACAACAATTAACATGCGATAGAGATATCAAGATATTATAAAACTTGCTATATTCTTGATATCATTAATAATCTATAGCTACATAATATGTGTATTTTTGTAAGTGGAAATTTGAGTGTAAATGCTTTGTTAAATATTACATAATATCTATAATTATTCGTTAAAATATTATCATGTTCATTTTAAGCTTCAAATGATCTGATAAGGAAAATCAGTGATCTGAAATTAATTAACCCTGGATTTTAAAAAATATAGGGATTTCAAATTAAAGTTTGACGGATTTAAGGCGTTGTTGCATTTCACGCATAATAGGAAATGCTTTTCTTTTTTAAATTATGAAAACCCTTTAAAATATTCTATAGAAATTTGTTGATCGGCTATTGATTTGTGTTTGTTATTGAAAATGATAATTAATTTGAGCTATTTTGAATTGGCCCCCTAAAAATATTACTTTTTCTAAGGTTCATATTTAACAGAAGCCATGGCTGTTTTTTCCTCGCACAATAACACGCGTTATCCTGTATGGCTTTAAGTGTTTTCGGGTAGAATTTGTCTACAATTATATGTCGTTTTATTTTTCGATTCTTGGATCTTGGTTTTTATTTTTGTAAAGCTCATAAACCGAAGCTACAATTGTGATTTCTACATGTTGCATGTTTCTTTTGATTTTCTCGGTCATCAAGTAACAGGTTACTAACATATCCCATAATTATCTTCTTTTTTTAAAAAAAAAAAAAAACCCAAACAAACACAAAACACACAGTAATCTCCCTTACTTGTGAACATATAGAAAAACACAGCGGTTGTGATTACGTCATACTATTAGGTTTCGCTTTATTTGTTGGATGAAAGTTTATGTTGGTGTATTTTGTGCGAGTCTGTGATTATAGCTGCTTTGTGCGCATGCGCGGACTCACAACAACGTCCAAACTCTGGAGGCCTTTAGATGTATCGTTGTCGAGCTTTTGTAATCGCTGTAAATAGTTTATGACGTCATTTGCCCATCCTAGTGCTGTTTGATGTAATCAAAGTCTTGGTCAATTTGTCACACTTATGTATCTATATACATATATATAGTCCATCGGCCAAGCGCCTCACATTTCGAAAGTACTGTTCTTTAGCTTCCAGAAAATGTATGTATTGGGGTCTTTTCACATGTATATAGTACCTAATGGAAACGGTTGTACGAAATTAAAGATACATTATATAAGATTTAGAAAATAGATAATGCAAAATCAATCTATTGAAAATTTCATTCAAATTGCTCCATTGCGAGAGCAGATATTAGCTTTTGAAGGTTTGACAAGACGTGTGCGTAGCCTCGCTTCACCATTTTTAGATTAAATCAAAATATGGCCGAATCGTTCTAATTTACTTAATATCGGAGATATCCGATGGCATCGGGAGTTGATTATGATCTTGTCATGTTAATAAAAGTTTAATTAATAGTTTATATGACATTTCAGGCCTAAAGAAAGACCTGCAATAGGCAGATTTGACCCTTGCATAATGTATGTTTAAGCAGTATACATGTATCGAGATTCAATAGTATCCCATTTTCCATTCCAAATCAGGTAAAATTCCCAGACGATTGGGGCATCTGTAATATTGCTTCAATCTCGGGGCCTTGGTCAGTTTTGTTTACAGGACAATTCTCATTATTTTAATTACATATTGCCACTACTCTGACCTGATTTGGAATTGAAAGTTTTGTAATATTTAGTTTATGTTTAATTTATCTTTACTGTTGCATTTTCTTCAATAATTTCCATATAAGGCGATATTGCTATATATGTATGTGATAAGTCTCCCAGTACGACCACGCCCCCCCCCCCCCCCCCAAATCAAACCATATAATTACAGAAAGCTGGGGAAAATAACTTTCTGATGAAACCACACGAAAGCTAAAACTCTTTTGAGAAATGGCTGGCGAACAATCTGATAATCGGATTAAAACACAGACAGATCCTATTTCGTTTCGTTTTATATAGTTCAAAATTTCGTTTTACTTGTGGTTACTACACTAAGATTTGGAAGAGTTGTTATATTACCTGTGTTCTGGTTGAAGTGAGGGATTAGTCAATGAAATGGTCTGTCACGGCGAGTTCTTGGCGTTTGATGCACGGAACTATGGGTAAACCACTAGAAACGTCAACGCTGATTGGTTAATCAATGTGTAACGTCATAGGGCCAAAAGCCGCTCGTAGGACCCCTGAAGCGACCTTCTAGTACAACTGGTCAGATCTTCATGTGGTAGAGGCTATCGAAACTATAAAAAAACGAAACGGAATATAGATTTTTATTTTATTCAGATTGGCTGATGGACTAATATTAATATTTGGAATATTATGTTAAAAGAGGCTTATATTTGGTGTTTATGAATATATAATATTTAATAGCATTCTCTGGGCAGAAAGCTTCGAGAATATTGTTTAATTGTTAGATTCTTTATTGACTCCTTTAAAAAATATCGCATTCTGATGTTAAATATTTTTAATTCAATTATATAGAAATAGTATTCCCGTTGATTTTGTAAAGTTCGATTTTTCCCCCTACGTACTGACCACTGTTTTAGTTTTAAATAAAGTCTATGAAATGTTAAATAAATATTTTCAACCGTGAAAATATTACAATTTCATCTTGCCAAAATACTAATATAATAATATACGTGCATGTTCTTTGTAAATTATTCTTTGCCAATGGTCCAAACATCCGGTATCACTGTTTGTGACGTTCTGCCTTTCTGTGCTTGTTTTTTTCTAATGCTTATATATATATACCCCCCTCCAGTACATTGCTCTTGATTAAACCAAAGATATTATTATTGAATGTAAAAAACAAAACTTTTATGTGTTTCCATAATCATTTCAAGAATAACCATGTGAACTCAGTTAGCACTCAATTTCAAATAAGAAACTTATTACATTAGTAAACTCAGTGAAAACTCAATTGCAACTAAGTAACCAAGTAAACTCAATGAACACTCAAGTTCAATTAAGTAAACAGTAACCAAGTAAACTCAATGAATACTCAAGTTCAATTAAGTAAACAGTAACCAAGTAAACTCAATGAACACTCAAGTTCAATTAAGCAAACAGTAACCAAGTAAACTCAATGAACACTCAAGTTCAATTAAGTAAACTCAATGAACATTCAAGTTCAATTAAGAAATTTATTACATTACTAAACAGTAAACCAATTAAAATCAGTCAGCACTCAATTTCAAGTAAACTCGGTCAGAACTCAATTTCAAGTAAACTCAGTCAGAACTCAATTTCAAGTAATCTCAGTAAGGAACTTATTGCATTACAGAATCTGCATGATTTCAAATAAAGGACTATTCATAGTGCATGTTACAATGGTATTTTCCATTTAGATAGTGCATGTTGGAATGGTATCTAAAACGTTCATATTATAATATCTATGAATCTTTAACTAACATTGAAGTAGTGGCGGGTGCCGTGTGCCAAGCAGAGTATCGTTATGCTACATTTTCTTCAACACTTATTGTATATGATTTAAAACGACACAAACACAAAGTATTGTTAGCCATGGGAATGCCCAATTGAACGAGCAGCGGTATCAACAAATTTGTTCAGTGCAACTACTTGAACACCTCGAATGAGAAGTAGTACCAGGTGTTTTAGAACGAGTAAGCATACCGTACCTCGTACATGTCACCCGTCAGTATAAACTAATATGTGTTAAGTCTCAGTCTTTGTCTTACAATCTTACAAGCTAACCAGTAAATTCAAATGTTTTAGAAACATAATATAATGGCCAGTTATGGACTGTCAAATTCAATGCAATTTTTATATAAAACTTGTTATGTAAAATTATTCTTTTTTTTTTAAGTTTGAGTTGCTCTTTTCATATTGTTTTAAGTGTCCGAAAAGCGATTTAATAAATGGGATTTATATTGTGGGCGTTGCCGATTCTTATTTAACGACATTTCGGTGACAAACTTATGAAAGAATAAAACTATGAAATAATCCAAAAGTAATCGAATTGCGTCAAGTTCATGTGTCATATTTAGCGCCAGTATGTATCCAAAACGGTCACATCTTTTCTGTGTACTTATAAATATTTTATGCGGATATAAGATCGCACATGGTTTTATTGCAGTAGAGATCGGAAATGACGTAAAATGTCTAAGTTACGATGAAAGTGCGCAAACTCATAATTGTTTTTAACATGTCATGTGCGTTTTTGTTGAAAGATCTGCTATGTTACGGTGGAACTGCGCAAACTCGATAGTGTAATTTAAGTTGTCATGCGCGTTTTTTGTTGAAAGATCTGCTAATGTTAATAATAATACACGTTTAATTAGACAGTTAGGCCACAACAATTTGAGTTTCTGTTCTTCGGGAAAACCTTTAAAAAAAATTACTTCTTATTTTAAAACTAATTTAAAAACCAAGAGTACTTGGTTGCACTGTTCAAAAGCTTTCAGTTCCAAAGATTGAAGTTTTAAACAAAACAACTTTCATGTTAAATTATTTCAATGGCATTTAGTAATTGAACTGGAATATACAGGTCACAATTCTATGGAATACAATTATCAAGATTGATAATGACTAGAGAAGCCTACACTGTAACAAAAATTTCCGTGAAAAAACGTAAAAAATTCCGGAAACAAAGATTACCAGGAAAATTTTATCCGTATTTGGTTTTCCTGTAATTTACAGAAATTCCCTCAATTAACATAATTCCATTTTCAAATACAGAAAAAATAATCCCAATAAATTTTGTTTCCTGACGATGAAGGTGATAAAAATTTCATTTAATTAACCATTGACTTTAGACGCGTGCGTGAAATAGCTTTATTTAACGTCCGCTTCCACCGAAGTGATACCGCAGATAATCTTTAAACGTAACCTCTTTTCGCAATTTTAAGAATCGAGAGCAAGGTATCTCAACCCGCTACTCGTCAATGGTTGAAGGGCTTTCAGATGTAAGTTTGCGGTATTATCAATTCGCAGGTATTTCGACTCTGCCATAGAGACAAACCGACTTACACTGGCCAACGGGTTGTACTATCCGGATCTAAGCATGCTTGATCACCAGATATTACAAACTTAATGCACGCAGCATTAAAACATATTTTTATATATTTCTGAAAATACTTACAATCTGATTTCCGTATGATGAATAACAATACACTTTATAGATCTTATAAATAATGGAAACTAGATATACATGACAATTAATATACCAAACTTTACAAAATATGATTCTTCATATTATGGTTAATAAATTGAAATGAATACTATAACATGATGATTATTCGGAATGATTATATATGTATACGATTACTTATCGTTGCACCGTTTATCCCGTAAAATAACAGACTTAAGTCCATTACAGAACGGAATAAAACATTTTATCCCTAAATTTCAAGGAACTTCCTTGTCATTCTACCGTTTATTCCGTAAAATAACAGAATTAAGTCCATTATAGAAGGGAATAAAACATTTTATCCCTAAATTTCACGGAAATTTCCTGTTTAATACTGAATATTCCACAGAAATACATAAAACACGTAATTTGAAGAAATAATTCACACTATTAACACAATTTCGCCAAAAAATCCATCGATTAACAGAAAAAAAGTGTTAAATTACGGAATTCGGCCACATAAAAAATGGATATTTTTTACAGTATAGTCGAAACGTCGCTCAGTAATACGCAGTAATTGTTGTATTCCATAGAATTGTGACCTGTATATCTGTCATGTGATTCAAAGTCAATTTATTTAATAAAATCCCGAAGAACAGAAAAAATAATTGGTTTGGCCTAATGTAATATGTTTTTTTTTTATGTTTTTCTTTGTTTATAACATGTCTAGACCTCGACGAACAGAACATAGAATTGGTTTGGCCTAATGTAATATGTTTTTTTATGTTTTTTGTTTATACCATGTGTTTATGTATATACTATAACGACTGTATTTAAGTTACTTATTTCTCTAACAAATGTTCTGATCCAAAGAGAAACGGAAACATTTTTTTTACTATGAGAGCCGGGGCTCGATTTATTGCTTATATTTTATTTATTTCGTTATTGTAAAAAGAATACAATAAACTCTTAAATTTAAATATTGTTTGTTTTTTGGGGGTTTTTTTATAAAAAAACAAAAAAAATTTACTGAGCTCAGAGGTTGGGTGGGTTGTTGTTGTTAGTTGAAGATTTGACGTCCGCGTAAGACGCTGGCTCGCTATCCTGGAGGTCAGGTGTTCAATCCCTGCATTGGCCGAAAAAGTTGATCGGGATTTTCCGACGTGGTTTCCCAGGAAGAAGGGCCTGACAAGGACAGCTATCTAGTCGTTCGAATGGGACGAAAAACCGAGGTCCCGTGTATACTTTGACGTGCACGTAAGATATCCCTTGGCAGTTGGAATTCGATATGAGTAGGCCATAGTGCCGCTGCCCGGGCAAAACTTACCTCATAGCACACTGTATGGCGTATGCCCGTTTTCATTAACCAAGTCCTAGCAGAACAGTAGGACGTTAAAACCCCGTTTCATTTCATTTCATTTCCACTCCATCCTGTATTTTAGTGTGGGATGTCCTGACAAAACTTGTCATACAGCACTCTGTATAGCATACCGTCTTCATTAGCCCAGTTGGTGCAGAAAGGTAAGACGTTTTATTTCCTGTGGGAGGAACCCGGAGAATCCCCGTCTCACCCCCTCACCCCCCCCCCCCCCTCATTATAACGCCGGGTACAGATAGATAAACATTCCGCAGACAGTGATTCGTCTACTTCACACTTCGAGAATAGATCTCTGTCCTAAATGGCCGCCATATCCAACAATTAGAATACTGTTTTGTAATGCCGTCCTACTCTCGTTCACATCTGTTATACACAAAAAGACTAATTATACCTTTTCAATTTTATTAAATAGAAGCAGAATGTATACTTCTCAAAATTCTCGAAATATACTTAGTGTTATCGACTAAAATCGTCGATTCAGGACATGAAATGTAAGTCAACTAACTTAGTGTCTATTCTCAGGCGCAGCTAACTGTAGACAGATCGCGTAGTTTAGTATGATAGATAGGGGACTGAATCGTTAGCGTGTGCACGCTGTATCATAATGTCTGTCATTGAGTCAGCTGGCGTGGTTTCGAATCTCCGATTGTACGTGACAAGGAGTAGGGTCGCCTCTCCAACTTCGTGGGTTTTCTCCAGGTCCGCCAGTTTCCTCCCACTGCTAAAGATCCCTACGCGCACGCGAATTATTGAAATAAAATTAAACCATATGTTAGTCCCGAAATGACCTAGTTTGTGTCGAGTGGACGTTAAACCTCTCTCTTTCTCTCTCTCTCTCTCTCTCTCTCTCTCTCTCTCTCTCTCTCTCTCTTACGTATAAGTAAAATTAAATGGGGTTTAACGTCCTACTTTTCGAGTGGCATAATGCATGCGCTTCAGATCATTAGATGAAAAGGAGAAGGGTTTTCTTCGTGTCCCCCCACAGTTAAAGGCCCCTCTCTCTCCCCCCCCCCCTCTCTCTCTCTCTCTCTCTCTCTCTCTTTCTTACGTATAAGTAAAATTAAATGGGGTTTAACGTCCTACTTTTCGAGTGGCATAATGCATGCGCTTCAGATCATTAGATGAAAAGGAGAAGGGTTTTCTTCGTGTCCCCCCACAGTTAAAGGCCCCTCTCCCTCTCCCCCCCCTCTCTCTCTCTCTCTCTCTCTCTCTCTGTATCTTAATTACACAATCAATCTGATTACCTCGTCTAGACACGGATTAACAAAGTTTACACGATGTCACGTGAAAGACGAGAAGAGAAATCAATCGTTCAACCGAGATCAATATCATGGCGTTTTCTTGCTGTCACATTCGGTTAGTCAACTGACCAGTCCAGCTACTGAGACCAATAATTACTCTTTAGTATTGAATACTGACTAGTTAGGAATCTTGGAGGGTGGGGGGGGGGGGAATGCGAGGCAGTGGGGATCCGCACAGTAAATCAGACCATGCTTGTTTTTCTGCACAATTGCAGTAATTCTGATCCTCAATCTGTTTAAAATACAGATGTATATTTCGTTTCGGATTTTTATACGTTTGATGGCCTCCATTATATGACGATCTGACCGGTTGTAGTGGAAGGTTGCGTAAGAGGTCATATGAGCAGCCTTTGGCCCTATGACGTCAGACATCAGCGCTGATGTTTCTAGTGGGTTACCCACAGTTCCGTGCACCTCACCGTGCACAGTTTCATTGGCTAATCCCTCACATTATCCAGAATGCGCCTTATATAACAACTCTTCCAGTTCCTAGTGCAGTAAAGACAAATAAAACGAAATTTTAAACTATAAAAAACGAAACGAAATAAGATCTGTGTTTTAATCAGATTGTCTGATGCTTGAAATGGCATCCATTTTGGTAACGTATCATATTTAATTCAGTTATAAAACCGCTTTCAAACCGGAAATTAACACATACACTATTTACCGTTAGAGCATGGCTAACAGATTTTGACAATATAAAGCAGTTTTATTTTATTTTGAAACGATGTTAGTCACCGTCACAATAAGCTCCACTCATCGTGTTTCGCACGGATAAAAAGGGAAAAGTCTTCATTAATGGAAGAATCTGATGATTAGTATTTTATAAAACTTTTTGGGGGGGATCACGGTAACTAAGTGGGTAAGACGCTGGCTCGCTAGCCTAGAGGTCGGGTGTTCGATCCCTGCATTGGCCGAGAAAGTTCATCCAGATTTTCCGGCGTGGTTCCCCTTTGTCAGTGATGCAGAACGGAGGGCCTGACAAGGGCAGCTGTCTAGTCGTTCGGATGGTAAGAAAGACCGAGCTCCTGTGTACACATTGGCGTGCACGTAAAAGATCCATTGACAGTTGGAATTCGATATACGATTAGGCCGTAGTGTCCGGGCAAAATTTCCCTCATAGCACACTCTTTGGCGTATGCCCGTCTTCATTAGCCCAGTTCGGAGCAGAACAGTAGGACGTTAAACCCCATTTCACCATGTATGAGATTCAATATGAAAATCTTGAGATACAAACTGAAAGTAGTATAGAGACACGTGTAATTATCCGCCCTACATTTCAACACAGGCAACCATTTAACTTCCGCCTCAAAAACACGACATAACACCAAATCTGACATAACATGAAAATTCAAAATTCGATTCTAAACCAAAACGTGAACAGAAAAGATAGCGAAAGACTATAGATGGTAGAAACTCGAGGGGGAAGTAATAGTGGTCTGTGTCCTGTGTAATGGCGGTTTGTGTCCTGTGTAATGCCGGTCTTTTTCCTGTGTAATGGCGGTCTGTGTCCTGTTTAATAGTGGTCTGTGTCCTGTGTGATGGCGGTCGATGTCCTCTGTAATGGCGGTCTGTATCCTCTGTAATGTTTCCGATACTATCTTCAATCGAATGTAAACCTTTCGCTAAAACTGGAACACAAAGACAACCCCCCAAACTGAATGATCGTATCACTATATACATATCTCTCAGCTTAAGAATCACCCTTCAATCGCATTAACTCTGTGTAAATGACAATAGGGCGATGAAATCACAATGTCGTTCTCTTTACATATCTGTTGCGTTAATTCATTTTTCCGTGAATTATGACTTAATGATGCGAGTTGTGCTGACAATCGATGAAGCTGTTAAACTTATCTTGTTGAAATAAAACTCTAACTGAGGCTGTTTAATCTTATTGTTGTCCATAAACAAGACATTTCATTCCAATATCAGCTCCACAAATCTTTCTAACTCACCAGTTCACCATTATTATCGAGAATTTTAAATGGAATCTTATAATTCAATACAAATTAAGGTCTTCCAAATTATCCTCAAATCATCTCTTGTAATCTGTAGGAAAGTTTCGAAATTCTAAAACGTACGCGTTAATTTTCTCGTAAATTTGTATTTAAGTACCTGCCTAATGCCTCAAGGAATGCTAGAAGCAATAAGAAAGTTTAAAGGAATACAGAAAGATCACCATTAAAGCTCTGATTTATATACATCGTGTTGCATAGACCAGACTATACGTGGTTAAAGAAATAGCGGATGGTGTGCACGAAGTAGGCAATACTTACCCTTTATAACTACTGCTACTGCTACTAACTACTACGACTGCGCCTACTACTACTACTACTACTACTGCTACTACTACTAGTGCTACTACTACTGGTACCAGTACTACTACCTACTACTTACTACTAACTACTACTACTACTACTACTACTACAGCTATTACTACTACTACTACTACTACTTCTACTACTACTGGTACTACTACTACTACTACTACTACTACTACTACTACTACTACTACTACTACTACTACTACTACTGCTATTACTGCTACTAAGTACTACTACTACTATTACTGCAGCTACTACTGCTACTAACTACTACTACTACTAACTACTACTACTACTACTACTACAGCTATTACTGCTACTAACTACTACTACTACTACTACTACTACTACTAATTACGACTACTACTACTAACTACTATACTACTACTACTACTACTACTATCAATACTACTATCACTTCTACTACTACTACTAGTGGTTTGGAAGTAAACGAATGTCTTAACGCGTGCGTTTTAGACCATACGGTATGACATTGAGTCAAGTGGCGCTGTTGCGATTCCCCCAGTTTGTATGTGACAAGGGGAAGGGTCGTCTGTACAAATTCATGGGGCTCCACCTGCTTGTACGTAACAAGAAGTAGGATCGCCTGTCGCCTGTCTTTTAATGACGTTAGCTATTCGTTGACGTGTTGAGTGGACGTTAAACCTCATCTCTGTCTCTCTCTCTCTCTCTGTCCAAAGGTGGGTTTTCAATGACGTTGGCTATTCGCTGACTTGTTGAGTGGATCTTAAACTCTATTTCTCTCTCTCTCTCTTTCTCTTTCTCTGACTCTCTGAAAACTCTCTCTCTCTCTCTCTGAAAACTGGGGGATAAATAAAAAGGCCCAAATGGCGTAAACTTGACAGGCCTACCTGTTACTAGAATAGTAGTTTGTCTTATTCTATTTAATATCGATTTCATTCGGTTATCAGAAAGTGGGGAAAACAAGACGAATTATACGCTAGTAAGATTTTCAGTTCGTCCTCAACAACTAATGCCTTAATCAAGACGGACTACCAAGCGATAAATCCTGCATTAACACCCCCTTATCTACCTCGAGACGTGAAAGCCGGCAAATAACCAGGTTTTATGAATAGTTCATTTTACCCTTATCTTAAATGGCAGTTAATAAGGAATGAACACACTTGGTTAATAGTGATGGAACGGCGGATCGCTGACTCAACAATCCTCCTAAGATTAATTCTAAGAAATGTTGACCACACAAATTAGGATTTGTTGCCAATATGATAAGATCCGAATTTGGTCTTAATCACCCGTCAATAAACACGCAATTGTGTTAAATTGCAAATTACGGTGATCTATCGAGATTGTCGTCTGCTTGGTCTGAGTCAGACGACCTAACTATCTACGCAGACGCCGACCATTCTGACCGCGCTCTGCAAACTATAGTCCTTCAAACCCTCCTTATTGTACTCTTAGAATAGAGACGTTCGATTTGATACAAATTGCTGGACGATTAATTCAGAAATGGTATATTATTACCCTGGCAACTCTTGCGGTTAACGACCCGCCATTTGCAAAGAAATTCAGAAATTCAGTCCTCGGAGAATCGGTCGGCGAAATGAACAGACTTGATTTCATTGTCGTCTTTATCGGTATTTGATATCGGCTTGATTACTTATAGTTTTAGAAGTCACAACCCAATTTCTTTCGCTTGATATGCTGTCAAGGTTTTGCGTGTGGTCATCACCCCTCCTCTCATCTCGTCAACTTCACAATGCAGATGACTAAAAGATGGAGACGCGTGTCGTCCATTGAATTCACTTTGATTAGTTGTTTTGCAACGTGAATTTCACCCGTACGTATGACCTTGTTCGCCAAAATATCTTTGACTTTGCTGTATGAATCGGAAGGTTACGGATCGACAGACAATGTGACATACGCGCTACGGGACGGGAACCACGGTGACTGATAGAAAAGGGCACCGGCTTACTAGCCAGGAGGTCCAGGGTTTCCCTTTGTCAGTGGTGCACGGGAAGCTGTCTTGTATTTCGGGTGGCACGAACAACCGCGGCTGCCCGTTGGCTTTCATTTAAAAGATGCCTTGGCCGTTGGAGTCCGAGCAACAGTTGTCCCAGAGCAATTTTGCTTATAGTAACTAGTAGCTGTTAGTAGCAGTAGTAGTAGTAGACGTCTTAACAGTAGTAGTAATAGTAGTGGTAATAGTAGTAGCAGTAGTAGTAGTCTTAACAGTAGTAGTAGTAGTAGTAGTCTTAATAGTAGTGGCAGTAGTAGTAGTAGCTGCAGTAGTAGTACTAGTACCAGTAGTAGTACTACTAGTAGTAGTAGTACCAGTAGTAGTACTAGTAGTAGTAGTAGTAGTAGTAGTAGTATACGTCATACCTGTAGTGGTCTAAATTATGATCTTAATAAATCAAACATCGTTCAAAATCCATACTGTAAATGCGATAATATAAGCATTGAAAATTCATTTCACTACTTCTTTGATTGCTCAAAATATGTGTTACAACGCCATCACTTACTTGATAAACTTGGCTTTATAGGCCATCTACCACGACCTGAGTTGCATAAAATTTATTTAGATGGTTCTACTCTATTTCCTAAATCTTTTAATATCCATATTTGTCTCACCGTACAGAATTACATTAAAGAAACGAAAAGATTAACATGTAATCTGTAGCTATTATTGTAATTCTCCAGTGGTTTATCACTGTTAATACTCATTGAGCATGTAACGAAATG
The DNA here is from genome assembly GCF_932274485.2 of Patella vulgata. Taxonomy (NCBI): domain Eukaryota; kingdom Metazoa; phylum Mollusca; class Gastropoda; family Patellidae; genus Patella; species Patella vulgata. Next base: position 8,098,695 of record NC_065883.2, on the reverse strand, counting down.
GACTTATTTATTATCCTAAGGTAGCATGTATATATATATGTATATAACTATGTATTAAATTAAATTTCAGTGGCAATTGTAAATATTTTAGATTATACTGGGAGAAGATTCGTAAATTGTTCAATTTGTTCTGAACCCGTTTCTATTATACGCATATACTTATATGTATGTATTTGCAAATAAACTACATTATATTAAAAAGAAAAAAAGTAGTAGTAGTAGTAGTAGTAGTAGTAGTAGTAGTAGTAGTAGTAGTATTAGCAGCAGCAGTAGCAGTAGTAGCAGTAGTAGTAGTTCGAAGTAAGTAGTAGTAGTAGTAGTAGTAGTAATAGTGGTAGTAGTAGTTGTAGTAGTAGTAGTAGTAGTAGTAGTAGTAGTAGTAGTACCAGTAGTAGTAGCACTAGGAGTAGGAGTAGTCTTGGCAGTAGTAGTAGTAGCAGTAGCAGTAGTAGTAGTAGTGGTGGTAGTAGTAGAAGTATTAGTAGTAGTAGTAGTTCGAAGTAAGTAGTAGTAGTAGTAGTAGTAGTAGTAGTAGTAGCAGTAGCAGTAGCAGCAGCAGTAGTAGTAGTAGTAGTAGTAGTAGTAGTAGTTGTAGTTGTAGTAGTAGTAGTAATGGTAGTAGTACCAGTAGTAGTACCAGTAGTAGTAGCACTAGGAGTAGGAGTAGTCTTGGCAGTAGTAGTAGTAGCAGTAGCAGTAGTAGTAGTAGTGGTGGTAGTAGTAGTAGTAGTTGTAATAGTAGTAGTAGTAGTGGTAGTAGTAGTAGTGGTAGTGGTAGTTGTAGTTGTAGTAGTAGCAGTAGTAGTAGTAGTAGCAGTAACAGTAGTAGTATCGAAAGTAGCAGCGTGATCGTAGTTCTGTTATAGATACGTAGAAATATATAATTGTGTTTAATTGACTAAGTTAATACCATCTGAGTTAATGTAACGATATATATTATAGAATTATTGTTAATACGTGTTCTATCATACTCTGTATTTATATAATTGTTTTAATGGTAAGCTTTTATAAATGTTTCTATATTTTAGGGGTCGGAGGTGAGGTGGAGTGGAGGTGGGGGGCGAATGGTTTGCGCGTGTGCGTTGCATCATGAGGTCTGTCATTGATTCCCCGGTTGTACATGACGAGGAGTAGGGTAGCCTGTCCAACCTCGTGGTTTTTTTTCGGTACCAGCGGTTTCCTCCCACTGCTAAAGACCTCTACGCGCAAGCGAATTATTGAAGTAAAGTAGAAAGATATGTTAGTCCCGAAATGACCTAGTTTGTGTCGAGCTGACGTTAAACTCTCCCCTCCTCTCTCTCTCTCTCTCTCTCTCTCTCTCTGTAACTTTAGTCTGGTGACTAACTCGTTCTACCGATATCGTGACACGAACGTTTAGTAAGAGAAGCTCATAAATTTTATGCTAATGTTAAAGATGCCTTATGCGTAAGATTGAGATAAAGAGCTGATCGTTCTTGCTATAATAGCTCAAAAACATATAATGAAATATGAATATATTGAACATTTATTGAAATTACTGTATTCAGAGCGAAGTTATGCGTGAATTGTTAACAAGATATTCTGGGCTGCAGGGCGGAGGACCTCCCGTTTGAATGTGACGAAATAAGAGTAGATCGTTGTGCCTCTGGGCGGGCAATATTTCCCTCATTGCATTTCATTGTGTAAGACCGTTTTCATTATCCCGCATGGAGTAGAACGGTCGGACGTTAAACCGAATTTCATTTTAACACTAGTATCACTGTGATTTAGCAGCAGTTCAAGGGAGACAACTCTATCGTGAAAGGTGGAGTAAGACCACTAGTTATTTTTAAATATCATAAGAAAGCACTCGGCAAACCTTAGCAGATTCCAGTACCCTACATCTAGCCTCGGCTGTATGCCGAAGTCCGCCATTGGAACTACTTTCAAGTTCCCGGATTACAAGTGGCGTTGCCCATGACGACGCCTTTGAAGAATGTTTTTATCATACAAATATTTCAAAGTCTGAAGCTGTTTTTCTTTCAAGTTTATCCGATTTTTTTCAAAAAAGGACAACTTTGCACTGAAAATTCTACACCCGCTTCGAACGACGCAATTTTGATAACTTCCTTTTAAAAGCGGCAAGTTTTCCTAATATGTAAACCGGTGCCACATGGCAATTGTATAGGCGTAGGTACATATCACTTACCGTCATACAGCCGAGGATGTAGAGTAACGGAAGCTGCCGAGGTTTGCCGAGTGATAAGAAAGTACAGTAGTCTTGTCTGCGATATCTCCTCGGTGGAAGCAGACGTTAAATAGAGCTATTTCGTTTGATACCGGTAATTCTAACCCTAAAATGGCAGTATTGAAGCATACGTTTTGTGTACGAGTGTAGTCTACCTGCTCATTCAATCACTATAGTCTGCTTCTTGTTCAGGGGGAAATAACTTTCATATCTATCCGTACGAGTCACTTTCGTGTGCGAATTGCCTAATAATTGATGCTTGTTTCATGTCCACCCCAAAATCATGAATATTCGCTAAAACCTGGCATAAAATGGACATTTAAAGATACATTCCCGATGACAAAATGTGTGATTTGATGATCTATAAGTAAGATTTTGTTAGACGCAACGTCTGTCAACTTAGCTTCATTGTGGGAGGGTCCAATTTTCAGAATATATTTATCATTACTTACTGTACATTTACCATACATATTGAGGCCTCAGTAAATTCTTAATTATTTTCTGTCAACTTCTTTTTCCGTTGTTTATTTGCAGAGTCTTTTGTTCGTTGACACATCTCAATGTTCCCAAAACCGCCTAACCGCCTAACTGACACACAATAAGCTAGTAGATAACAGTCGGGTTGCCAGTTAGTGATACCCTGACAATTTTGCTCAGTGCTTGCCCCATGGGCGTTATTCGGGTAATCCAGTATTTTTCTAGTAAGATTGGGTGTCTATACTTTCCATATATACCAAATTTGACATACTTTTATTGGAAAGAACCACCCGATAAATACTTTTCTGGGAAAGTATCTTTAAACACTTTTCGTCAACAAAAAAAGAAAGAGAGAAATGGGGTTTTAACGTCCACTCGACACAAGCTAGGTCATTTCGGGACTAACATATGGTTTAATTTTATTTACATAATTCGCTTGCGCGTAGGGGTCTTTAGCAGTGGGAGGAAACCGGAGGACCGGGAAAAAACCCACGAGGTTGGGGTATTAACTATACGACCCCAGCTGACGTGGGGGGGGGGGGGTATAAACTTGTTAGGTATTGGACTGTTTTTCATGGCATTTGTTGTTAACATATTTGTCTGAATGTATATTTACTGACAGGTTTTGGTCAATATAGTCATGATTTTAAGACAGTTGAGCGGAGAATTACCGGTCTGAGCCCATAAACATGTAACCGAATAATGGTGTTATCTCCCCTTTAATACACGCATCTATCTCTATAGGCCGGTGGTTCTCAACCTTTTTTTGGCAACGGCACACCTTGGAACACTTGAAAACATAGCGGCACACCTGGCTAAATATATATGAAAACTATTTGAATTTTGCAAAATAAAAACATGGCAAGTCATAGACGGCATACAACCGTAGACAGAGACTAGTCATAGACACATAAAGTGACTCAAACTGAATAAAGAAAAACACAGCTATGAACTTACAGTAGACACCAGTGAATAATTAATTTGGATCATGTAGTTTTTCGCATTTTCTTCGTGTGCTGTTCAAAATTAAAAAGATTTTGCGGCACCCATGTGTGCCGCGGCACACTGGTAGAGAACCACTGCTATAGGCGAAGGGTTGTTTCAAACTATTTGGTGGGTTCGCACTGCTCCTTGTATATATATATATATATATATATATATATATATATATATCAATATTTCTTTTCATTTTTTTTATTTGTGTTATATGATTGATAACGACTTGTAGAATCTTGTTGAAACGTCGCTGTGAAATAAAAGATAGTATTAGTAAATTAGTAATTGTTATCCATAAATAATGCATTATTTGATGTATGACCATTGTTTGGGTTGCTTAGGATTTCGCACCTTTATTAAAACATAATAAGTCCAGCCTACCAAATTGCCCTGGTAGGTAGGTCTTTTAAAGGAGGCGCAGTCTTCGACATTGAAACACGAATTATTTGTCAATATAAATCAACATTGATGTTGTGATCTTACCGTGAAACAATGGACTTCTGATATCCAATATTTAAGACAAAATGAAATTTTTAAAATTGGCACACGAATCGCGTACCAGAATGCTTTCGAGCGCCTTTCGTTGGGCTGTATCAAAATCTAATTATTGTATATTCAAATGGATGCATAAAGAAGAAACTTCAAGATACATTTTGGGAGATTAGATAAAGAGCTGACAGTACTCACTATAATAGCTAAAAACTAGATAATGTAAAGAGGATTTGCTGAAAATTTCAGTCAAATTGATCCACTCTGAACCGAGAATTTAGCGATTGAATTTTGGGCCTAGCCTCGATCATCATTACTAAAGTCGGTACGATAAAAAAAACATAGTCTCGATTAATTATCAATGAGCGTTGAGCAGCAGTTTGGATTCTAATCCAGTTAACATCGCAGGCTAGCGATGCCATCGAGAGTTGATTATGGTTTGAATAAGTTAATTAATGTCTAATTAATAATTTAGATAACATTTCAGGCTTAAAAAATACCTGCAATAGGCAGAATTAGCTCTTGCATAATGTATGTTTAAAGGCTCAATACCACTCTTGTTGTAACTGAATAATATGTCCCAATCTTTATTCTGGCCAACAAATTGTACTTTTTTTACAATATTCCAATTAATTGATGATACAAATTTCATCTTAACACACCTAATTTAAACTAAATGATTTGAAAAGCCTGACGTATTTTCGAACCCTCTGCACAAGTAAAATAGGATGTAATGGATAATTTACACTACAGGTAAGACACTAACACATCTAGTACTTAGAATAAGGCTATTTTTTATTTTCTGGAGCTGTCAAGCCAGCAAGAGTGTTAATGTTTCTTTAAGCAATTGATGAATTGTAAAGCAAAATGTCCTAATATTATTTCACATGGATCGGAATTGGCACAACGCTTGTTTTGCTTTTTTAATCAACGAACATGAAAGTAACTTGGTGAAATTCGAGATGTACGTGACTGTCACAGAAGATACACCAGCTCATTCTAAATGTTCTTTTCTACAATTAGATTCATCTAAGAAAGTATGTTCATTTGCTATGACAATGGCCTGATAGTATTATTGTTCCGACAATTAGACGACTTCGTGCGAACAAATAACATTGTCTATGTCATATTTTATTTTATTCAAATCAGACTGACTTTATTCGGGCAAAGGTTTTGTGATGGGGAGGATATAACTATGGGCTGGGTAGTCTGAAGCCTAGCGTCTTAAGATTAAGGGGCCTCCAGTCAGGGTGTATAATATTTCTGAAACTGTCATAAGCCTTTGTGGCATGGGGATCACGTGGCTGAGTGGGTAAGATGCTGGCTCGCTAGCCTGGAGGTCGAGTGTTCGATCCCTGCACTGGCCGAGAAAGTCCATTCAGATTTTCCGGCGTGGTTTCCCCTTGTCAGTGATGCAGGATGGAGGGCCTGACAAGGACAGCTGTCTAGTCGTTCGGATGGGACGAAAAACCGAGGTCCCGTGTACACATTGAGGTCCCGTGTACACATTGGCGTGCACGTAAAAGATCCCTTGGCAGTTGGAATTCGAGGCAAAATTTCCCTCATAGCACACTGTATGGCGTCTACCCGTCTTCATTAGCCCAGGTTAGGAGCAGAACAGTAGGACGTTAAACCCCATTTCATTTCATTTCATTTCCTTTGTGGCACGCACTGTAATCTTAAACACCCGTCATCATCGGTTTGGTTCTATTGTGTTTAAACCACACCTCATCTTCCTCTATTCGTGAGGGCGGGGGATTGGGAGGGCCTCTCTTCCTCAAATATTTTTATCCACACGATGCAGTTTTTATTGCCAATGCAGATTTACCAAAGAAATCGTAGACGGGTAAATTTAGCTTAAAGGGAGGGAATCTAGACATATACCAAAATATAAAATATGTCCAGATGTCTTAATTGTGATTTGTATCCATTGTGTCGTCTACATTTCACTGTAAAGTTTTTATGGTGTCGGATATTTTTAAAGCCCATAAAAGTCCCAAAAACATTTCAGCTGCAGTATGTCTCTTTTACTCTAATGTGAAATGCGTTAATTACCGTCCGCTTCCACAGAGGATATCGCGGTAAATGACAGGGGGTAGGAACTTAAAACAAAGTTACGCTCTTCGATACTTTAAAGTGGGCGTCTATTACACGCGAAAGTGTTAGTAGACCGGGAGCCCAAGGGGGGAAACATAGCTGAAAAGTGTACCAATTTTTTCCTATATGTTATCAATGCATGTATATCTGGTATAATCAGAATGTAAGTCTGCCGGGTTTCCGGTGGTGGGTGTGGTATTCCACGCCCAAAATGTCATGCACCCCAACTAGGCTAGATTAGCTCAAAAGTGTACCACATGAAAATCGTACAGCAGTGTACCGTACATCTTCAGGTGTTACAAAAACACTCTAACAGACATTTCTAGTGGTGGGTTACCCCTGACAGAGCTATGTAATTGTCAGACATTTGTAGTGGTAGAGTATTCCTGACAAGAGTTATCTAATTTCCAGTCCACAGCTAGGCTAGATTAGCTGAAATCTGTACCACCTAAAACAGCTTTGGAGTTGTTCAGTACCACCACAGGAATCAACCAGCACTTGAGAACTGGAATTAGCAATCAATCAGTTCATATATAAACCCTAGAAATGGTCTCTGAATCTGGCACAAAAACAACAAGTTTCATAACATTTAGCCTCTCTGAGGAGTCTGGCTAAACCTAATAAAGCTCCAATAGGTGGGATACGGTTGTTTTGTGCCGCTCTTGCATTGGTCATACTTTTCTAACTCATATTTTCATCTTAAAGCGAGGACCTCAACCAGAATGTGAACACTGCCAAGTTCCCCTGGCAGTTAAACACATTTTGGTCGAGTGCCAATTTGTCACGTATATATCATTATTTTGCTCAACTGGAAGTATATCGTAAGAAGTTCTAACTGGGTCCCAAGTGCTATTCGGTTAAATCTATTTGTTAAGGCCAGCTCAATTTTTGTCAACAAGGAGAGAGAGAAATGGGGTTTAACGTCCACTCGACACAAACTAGGTCATTTCGGGACTAACATATGGTTTAATTTTATTTCAATAATTCGCTTGCGCATAGGGGTCTTTAGCAGTGGGAGGAAACCGGAGAAAACCCACTAGCTTGGAGAGGCGACCCTACTCCTTGTCACGTACAACCGGGGATTCGAAACCACGCGAGTCGACTCAATGACAGACTTTATGATACAGCGCGCACACGGTAACCATTCAGCCATCCAACCCCCTTGTCAACAAGGTTAGGGCACGTGATTGTTTGCGTGATTCTAGGTTACTTTTAAGAATTTGGGGAAGAGGTCAAGTCTCCACATAAGAACTGACCTAGGATGATGAAAAATTAGTTCGTGATATTTTCTAGTTTTATTAAAAATACATACAATACATTAGATTTACATGTTTATACAAAGGTGCTTTCACTGTGTTTTGGTGTTGGTGGCGCTGATGGTCTTCCTTGGATGGTGCTTCTGGTATTCTGGTATTTTTGTTTCTGAAGAAAAAAGAATAAATTTGAGGCTCTCGGGGGAGAGCCACATTAGTGTGTTTCCTACTACGAATTGGATTTTCTAAAAAATCGTGTTTGTTCCACATCACCGGGTTAGGGCTAGGGATTCTTATATCTAGTTGATTTTATTTACTAACGGTTAGGGATAGGATTTGATATATGGTTTGTTTTGGGTTAGGGTGGAGACTGGTTTTATTTAATTTAATTTACTGTTCACTAGGATGTCGTTCAGATTTTTTTTATTTTTAGAATATGCAATAAGTTTATGTGTGAATATTTTCGGGTGATTTTCTTGGAGATCTGTATAGTGTTTTCTGATGATTTTGAATGCACTTGCTGCTGTTGCGCTAAATGGAACTACAAAGGGGGCTATTGCGCAAGCCGTATGAATATTCAAACCTAGGGGCGGGAGGGGGGCTGTTGTTTTCAATTTGTCAATCCAGAATTTTTCTCTTGTTAGCCTAAACGTTTTAATTTCTTCTGTAGTTTCAAAGTCGCTCTTGGTCTTTCTATTGGCGTGACAATGAGATAAGAAATGTCATGATTTGGTTGTTTGAAATGAATTGAGACCGGTTTATCTTTTTTGGTGACTATGTCTGATCGATGACCGTTAATTCTTTCCCTAGGGTAAACATTGGGGCTAGGTCCAGGGTTAGGTTTAAGAAGTGGCGTGGTTTCGATTCTCAGGTTGTACGTGACAAGGAATATGGTCGCGCTGCTAAAAACCACTGCTAAAGCGAATCGTTGAAATAAAATTTAACTATATGTTAGTCCCGAAATGACCTAGTTTGTGTCGAGTGGACGTTAAACCCCATCTCTCTCTCTTATCTACATACAGGAATTGTTTTTATTTATGAGTTAAAATAAATATACTTCTTTGATATTGTTTAGTTTGTCTCGTTGAAATGTTCGGCGCCGACATACTCGAAAACCCTATTTCAATCATTTTTAAACGTTGTCTGTAATATAATCGATAAGAGAATCAGACGTTGATTACTCGAGGGGAAATATAAATATCGGAACACAAATAACCTATGTTCGAAACCTGTCGTCATCGGAGATATCATCAGAAACAAAAATAGAACATCAAGCCTATAGTCTAGTTCGTATTGTCCAGTTTTAGCATCCGTGTAAACGTAGTAACTTAACTAACGGAAGAGTTCCACGAAAACGATCAATCCACAAAGAAGCCGAGTTTCTTCCTCAATAATGAAGTTTTCTCTCCAATTAACATGGCGTTGGCCTCTGGTATATTCGTGCTTGAAGAGGTAACAGTCATTTAGTGAGTAAATCAGCCTCATTACTGCAAAGGTTAAGATTAGAAACTTTATTACCGTTAGTATAAATTATAGCTGATATGATAAACTTCCAATGCCCCCAAGACGCCATTGAACGATCCGAGGTTTATAAATAATACTTTCGGGACGGATCTTATTGTTCAAAGCATGTCGTTTAAGAATGGTGCAGTTCCCGTTTTGTATTGAGCTGACGGCGGGACGATTTACCCAATACTACCCAATCCAATACCGAGAGAGAGAGAGAGATAGAGGGAGAGAGAGAGAGAGAGAGAGAGAGAGAAATGGGGTTTAACGTCCACTCGACACAAACTAGGTCATTTCGGGACTAACATATGGTTTTTAATTTTATTTCAATAATTCGCTTGCGCGTAGGGGCCTTTAGCAGTGGGAGGAAACCGGGGGACCCGGAGAAAACCCACGAGGTTGGACAGGCGACCCTACTCCTTGTCACGTACAACCGGGGATTCAAAACCACGCCAGTCGACTCAATGACAGACTTTATGATACCTACCCAATACCACCTAATACATCACCCCAATATCATCACATACTACCCAATACTTGGCTTATTTCATCTAATTAGTTAAATATTATGTACCTGATCAGACATAATTAATTGTGTAGCAATAATATTTTTAGTAAGCTGATAGTAGTGATTGATAGTAAAAAAAACGTCAATCAGTCAGGAGATAATTGGTAGTTGACTAGCTAACCGGATGTGCACACTTTGCTTGACACGTCATAATACTCGATGTGGGCGTGGCCTACCTGTGTTTATGTTACCTCTAAGCGATCGCGATGTTTGTTTTACAAATTGAAAACAAGTGTGGCGGTTGTTTGGGGGGGGGGGGGGGTTATTTAATTATTTCTGTAGTTTTGTAATTGGAGTTCAGCTTTAATGACTACTGCCTGATTACTAAAAACAATTTCTTTTCTCCGGGTCCTCCGGTTTCCCTCCACTGCTAAAGACCCCTATGCGCAAGCGAATTATTGAAATAAAATTGAACCATATGTTAGTCCCGAAATGACCTAGTTTGTGTCGAGTGGACGTTAAACCCCACCTCTCTCTCTCTCTCTCTCTCTCTCTCTCTCTAACAATTGTAACTAACTGGTACAATCTGATTAAAATACAGATCTATATTTCGTTTCGTTTTGTTTTTTTATACTTTCGATGGCCTGCACTACATGAAGATCTGACCGGTTGTTGCGATTGGTCACGTCAGAGGTCATACGAGCGGCCTTTGACTCTATGACGTACGACATTTGATTAACCGATCAGCATTGAAGTCACTAGTGGATTACCCACAGTTCCGTGAAAAACACGCCGAAAGCTCGCCATGACAGATCGTTTCATTGGCTAATCACTCACATCATTCAGAACACGTCAATGATAACAACTCTTCCAGATCCTAGTGTAGTAAAGACAAGTAAAACGAAATTTTGAACTATAAAAACAAACGAAATAGGATCTGTGTTTTAATCAGATTTCTAACTAATACACATTATGTATATAAACTGATGACTTTGATCTATTAGTGTCGTATATTTTCATTTATAACAGTTATTTCTTAGTCAACGATATCAACGTTACAATGCTGATAAGAAAAAAACACTCCGGAAATACCCGAGGAACTTTCTCGACCAAACCGGGGAGCGAACCCGAGTGAAAGCGATTAAATTACCTCCTAGATGTATATTACTGTTCGTGTATGTGTAAAATCCAATCTATCTATATCAATAGTATGTGATGAATGATAAAGTGGTTTATTCTGGTTGGGTTGCGCTCTATCGATTCTTACTAACAATTGTCTTTAATAGACATGTAGTCGATTGACTAAAGTGGCTTACTATAATAACTGTATCTAATCACAGTTTTCTACTTGGAAAGTTTGCAGATGATTGTTTACTCCTTACGTTAGTCCAAAATGTTTGATTGTTTTTAGACCCAATCTTTTCATGTGGGCGTTCGTCCGTTCACATTTTGTTTGTGGGCACTCTAGAGGTCACAATGTTTATCCGGGTTTTGATGCAACTTAAGATATATATTTATATCCCTAAGATTTCGGTTGCTTTTGATATACGCGCATACCGGACCGTACCTTCCTGGAGTATGGTCCCCGAGTGTACAAAAAATCATGTATTTAGCATGTGGAATCTCTAAAGGTCACAATTTTTATCCAAATTTAAAAACCGTTTCAATATATCCACCATTACACCATAATGATGGTTGAGTTTGAATTTCGTGAAAATCGGACCAACACATTCCGTCAAAATGACCGCTCCCCATAAGCAAATAGCGTAAAACCAAGGTTATGGAAACTCTACGGGTCACTATTTTTATCCAATTTTGACGAGGGGTGTTGGATGGCTGAATGGTTAGCGTGCGCGCGCTGTATCATAAAGTCTGTCATTGAGTCAACTGGCGTGGTTTCGAATCCCCGGTTGACGTGACAAGGAGTAGGGTTGCCTGTCCAACCTCGAGGGTTTTCTCCGGGGCCTCTGGTTTCCTCCCACTGCTATAGACCCCTACGCGCAAGCGAATTATGTAAATAAAATTAAACCATATGTTAGTCCCGAAATGACCTAGTTTGTGTCGAGTGGACGTTAAACCCCATTTCTCTCTCTCTCTCTCTCTCTCTCTCTCTCTCTCCAATTTTGACGAAACTTAAAATAGGTTTATATTCTTGCGATATTGGCATGTATCGAAAACAATCGTGACATTAGCTTGTGGACCCTCTAGAGGTCACAATTTTTATCCGGTTTTGATAAAAAAAAAAACCCTATGATGAAAGTTCATATCGCAAAGATCTCGGCTCCTGGCGATATTGACGCGTGTCGGGCCGTAATATCCTGGATTATGGCCCTTTATTGTTTTCTTTTTTTAGGTTGTTCTCTGTCCACCTCTTGCTAAATGTGGGCGTAACTTGCATGGCAACCGCTTGTTCTAATCTATTAGCAAGTTAGCTGGGGTTGATGGGTGATTGTTTACTCCAAACTTTTCTGATTGTTTTTCTGACCTGTCATCAAGTTAACTTAATAACAGATCAGAACAAGCGGTTGCCATGATAATGTCCGAGGTCAAATCCGTGATTGTACGCACCCGAGACTCATTTAGGACAGGACTCAGTACTCAGAAATAAAATAAAATAAGTAAATTAAGTAAAGTAGGAAACCTTGTACAACAATGTTGCCAGTGAAAATTTCAAATTTTTAAAATACTTAATTTACGTTCACTCTTTGACCGGCCCACTCTCCCCGAAACAGATGCTCGGGTAAGACGCTTCCTCTGCCCCATTCTTTGCATGACACCTAGCTGGGAAAGAGTGGCTTATTTCGGACTAGCTGTATGTGTATTATCTCCAAACCAATAAGCTGGGCAAGCGTGACTCAATCGTAAATATTTTTAATATATTAATAATGCACCAGAATATCTTCTTTATGGGGCGACAATTCAAGTACGATGGTCTTGTTACTTGGCATGATCTTCATTGGGAATTGACTGACTACGAGTTTGATATGACGCCACACTTACATAGATGGCGTAGATGCCTCAACCGTAACATTCAAAACTAGTTCTGTGTGTATGCAATCTGATCCAAATACATATATCTGTTTTCGTTTCGTTTTTTATAAACTGTATCCAATCTGATTAAAACACAGATCATAGGGTTTGAGTGATCATGTAGTTTTGAATTGTTACATTCATAATGTCTGTTATTGATTCTATGGGTGACCTGCAACTGACAAAACAAATCAACACCTCGAATTGTTAGGTTTAATGTTGTTGGGGGCGGGGGGGATTCCAGGAAAATTTACACCTTGCTTTATCAGAGAAGTTTGCGTCTTCTTTTGTCTTCACACCACTCAGTTATGACAATATCCATTCTCTAACAGGGGTTTGGATGGCCGAATCGTTAGCACGTGCGAGCTGTATTATAAGGTCTGTCATTGAGTCGGCTGGCGGGGTTTCGATTCCCCGGTTGTACGTGACAAGGGGTAGGGTCGCCTGTCCAACCTCGTGGGTTTTCTCCGGGTCCTCCGATTCCCTCCCACTGCTAAAAGTCCCCTACGTGCGAATTATTGAAATAAAATTGGACCATGTTTCAGTCCCGAAATGAACTAAATTTTGTCGAGTGGACGTTAAACCCCATATCTCTCTCCCCCTCTCTCTGTGTGACTAGCCTAGGAAAAGCAAAGGTCATGCGGATGGGCCAAAGGACAGACGGAGGAAGTGATCTGCCAAGGAAAAGCTAATGGACCATAGAATTGTTGTCCTAGGTACCGCGTGTATACTACTGACAACACTTGTAAGATGTCTAGGACGTAACACCGAGAAATATGTCACATAATTTGAGCTGGACTCCGACTGGCAATTATTTGCCCATTGGATTCAATGTTAAATGGCTGTAACATCAAAGGCTGTAGCTTTTTGCTCAACAATCCGTTGGTTCCAATCTTTATAGGCACAATGGGGACCACATTTAGCAATACCCTCATAATAAATTTGTAGGGGGTTGACCATTTAGATTTTTTGCTACGGGGATTTGAAGTTGACTGGGGTGAAAATCTCACTTCCGACACAATGATTGCTCTGCAGACAGACGCTTTACACCCCCTATCCCTCCGCTGTAATATCATCAGTATTACCCAAAACTGCTATGAAATTGCAAATTTGATCCCTTTTCTCCAATTCTAGACCAAAATGTCAACCCAAAAATGCAGGAAGAGGGGAGAAAAAAATTAAGGGAAAAATTGTCTATTTATAACTCGCACTACACTCGTCCATAATGAAATAAGGGGAAATAATTACTAGTCTTAGTCCAGCTACAATAAATTTATACAAATGGCTGGCGAGGGGTGAGGGGGGTTTCATTCGTCATCTTCTGAAGACGATATAGTCAACACAAACCAGTGTCATCTGTGTTGAAATCTTTTGGTGGACCTAATTTTAATCCGATATATTATCTTTACGTCTGCGCTTTAGATCATAAGGTCTGCCATTGAGTCTGGCGTGATCTTGTTTTTAAGAACAGAAATCTATTCAACTGTGTATTCAAATCACTAGTATCAGGAACTACCGAATGTATCGACTGTAGGCCTAAAGCGTGCATTGTCGTACCCCCCCCCCCCCACACCCCCCACCACCATCATTTCATCATTCACCCCGCCTCCCGACCTTAGAGTCAAATGTCTCTCGGAAATTTCTGGTTGGAACGTGGAATGTATAGTTGGGGTAGTAGCTGGTGGTTTCATGTCTGCTTCCATAGTAGTGATATCGCGGACACTGGATTTGGGGTTCCAACAGGGTAAACTGATAGCCGAGGTTCCAATAGGGTAAACTGATAGCCGAGGTTCCAATAAGGTAAACTGATAGCCGGGGTTCCAACAGAGGAAACTGATAGCCGTGGTTCCAATAGAGTAAACTGATAACCGGGGTTCGGTTCCAATAGGGTACCAGGGTTCTTAATCCATTTTGAAACGAATCGGCCAGAATTGGGTCAAATGAGGGTTATAAAATTTTAAGCTTCCATTCCCTTTAATATAACCAGACTTCAACAAAAATAATTCTTGGTAATTTTTTATGAGGAATATCGTATTTTACTGTATGTAATTACCACAAAAATAACGACAAACAGGTACACCGTACGGGAAATTTTCCATATTTAATTCACGTACCGGCTTGAAATTCATGTCAGTAATATTCCTGAATAAATTACTGTATTCATTCCAATAGGGTAACTGATCGCCGAGGTTCCAGCAGGGTAAATTGGTAGCCGGGTTCGATCAGGGTAAACCGATAGCCGGGTTCCATCAGGGTTGGCTGATAGCCGAGGTTCCAATAGAGTAAACTGATAGCCGAGGTTCCAGCAGCGGAAACTGATAGTTGGGGTTCGGTTCCATAGGGTAAACTGATAGCCGAGTTTCCAGCAGAGGAAACAGATAACCGAGGTTCCAGCAGTGATTGTTTCCCATATAAATTGTATTGTGTTTTTTTTTGTGATGACAAATCGCTAAATGTCACTCAGGGATTACAGCTATCTCAGTCCCAGAGATACGTTTTCCACTTGTTTATCTCTGGTAAAACCCGTCAGCCATTTTGAATGTCACGTGATGTATCCTTCCATCGGTCGCTTCACAAAGATCCAAGATGGCGGCTCAAACTCGTGTTTCTTCCGAAATTTCACGTATTCAGCCGAATCACCCACATTGTGAGCTGAAAATAGTTCCCGGTTGATCATCAAATCGCCAGTTTTCGAATGCATTTTTGATGATGTCAAGATGTGGAAAATGTTCCAAGGATCATTAATGTGTAATTTATGTAACGAATCGATGCCTAATTGTCGAAAAATCGGCAGTATTTCATTCTAACAAATCCTGCCAATCAGTAGCCATTGGGGGCGCAGCTTAGGAACCGATTTCACGCTGATTAATGACCGGCGAGTTTTATTCTAACAAATCCTGCCACAATCAGTAGCCATTGGGGGCGGAGCTTAGGAACCGATTTCACGCTGATTAATGGCCGGCGAGTTTTACCAGAGAATTACAACAGCCTGGTCGAAACGTCGCTTAGTAATAAACAGTAATTGTATTCCACAGAATTGTCACCTGTGAAATAAAACTAACTTTATTCTTTGATAAATTTTATTACCTTTGCTTTCTTAGTAATACATTCTAGAACTGGTACAATAAATTGAGCAGAAAACATATTTACAAAACCATGGACATTGTCCTATTTTAAAATCTAGGTACTCATTCTACGAAATGGTGCCAGAATAACATGGAAATGTTTGATATTTTACACAATAATTAATAAATGAAAAACAGAAGTTCTTAATATTTTTCAAAAAAAAAGAACTACCGAAATGGTCTTCTTTATTTTTCAATCAAATAAAATGTGTGACAATGTTTCCTGTTCCCGTCGCGTTTGTCGAGAATTTTTGCTGTTTTTTTTTTTTCGTTTTTTTTGTCCAGTTGTCGATAATTGGATATTGACATCATAATGAGACTCAATGACTGGGTAATTAATTTTACATGGATACCAGCTTATTTTGGTCTAGTCGCAAATTGTTTTGATAATAGTTGTTCTTGACATGGAACATTATCAGATATGGTAGATAATCGGGCACGTGGTTCCGTGAAATGTCTTGAAACTTACAACATGGTACAGAACACTGGACCAAAACGGTCTATTATGTCAATTTCCATAATTTACAAATTTAGAAAAAAAAGGGACATTGATGGAATTTGGTGATTCTAATATTTAAATATCAGATAAAAAAAAAAAAAAAAAAGAGGTAAATATGATTTTTCAGAAAATTGAAAATGTAAATCTTTGAAGTAATTCCTGTTTATAATCCAATATCGTCCAATACGTCATTTCCGCTTCGTTGTGCCATCACGCATGTGTAGGAAGTGAAGTCATCTTCCGGTTTTCCACATCTGTTGTAGTGATATCTGTGGCCTCGAATTTCCCGACAACACAAATCAACACATTCTAAGCTATCAGTACACGATGAACCTGCAAATATAGCATTTATAGCCATTAATAATAATAATAATAATAATAATAATAATTTATTCTTATATAGAGCATTACAATATACAAATAATATCTCAACGCGCTTTACAATGTTGTGGGTAGAAGTTGAAGTAAATTATTTCAACATTGCTAAACATTTAGAATTGATTGTAATATTCTTTAAACAAGAATGTTTTCAACGACGATTTAAAGGAGTGATATTTTTCAATATTTCTAATTGTAACAGTTAATTCATTCCAAGCCTTTGGTGCACTCTGCATAAATGCTCTATCCCCATATGTTTTGTTGGACTTCATAGTTGGCAAGTTGAGTCTGATAACTTCTGATGATCTTGTTAAACGTTTCGGTGTCGGTATGCAGATAAGTTCTTTTAAATACACAGGTGCGGAAGGGTCGAAAATTCATTTAAAGGCTAAACATAAAATTTTAAAGCGACATCTTTGTACAATTGGAAGCCAATGAAGGTCTATAGCAGTGATTCGCAACCAGTGTGCCGCGGCATCTTCGTAAGTTTGCCGCGAAATTTTGAACGGCACACTAAGAAAATGTGAAAAAAACACGTGATCCCAATTGAATATTCACTGAAAAGTTCATAGCTGTGTTTTTCTTCATTTAGTTTGAGTCATTCTAAGTGTCTATGACTAGTCTCTGTCTACGGGTTGTATGTCGTCTGACTTAACCATGTTTTTATTTTGCAAAATTCAGATATTTTTCATATTTAGTCAGGTGTGCCGCTATTTTTACATGTGTTCCAAGGTGTGCCGTTGGCAAAAAAAGGTTGAGAACCACTGACCTATAGGCCTCTGAAGAACAAGGGGGATTAGATGGCCGAATGGTTAGCGCGTGAGCGTTGTATCATAAGGTCTATCATAGAGTCAACTGGCGTGGTTTCGGTTTCCCGGTTGTAGGTGACCAGTCACACTGATCAGCAGTGAATATTTGCTAGGCCGCTACAATAACTGATAAGGGTTACATCGATGCGACTTAATGAGCCACAAATATTTACTTTTTTCCTCCGACAAATTAAATTCTAAAACTTTTTTTTATGTATTAGAAAAATAAATAAAGACGTTTGGGGTATTTGTAGGTAAAAATTATTTCCTATTTAGTGTAAATGGGTATTTAAATGAGTAAAAGATTCCATTCTGCCCGAACCAGTAAGGTCTTATGTAAACAATGCACGCGCCATTGAGCCAGTGATTGACGCTGCTGAAGGTAGTCACCTTTTACATAGATATTAGAAGACTTTCGTAATCCTCTGTGAAACAGATTGGTGACAAGTATATGATATCATAAATCTACATCCGCGCCGTACACGTCACAAAAGGAAGTGATGACGGTTTTCTATAATAATATACTCATAAAATAACTGACGCGCTCGAGTACGTTTAGATATCACGCGGTGGAACAAAAAACTCTCATAATAAAGGTTAAGGAATGTAATGGCGTTCAATTTTTAGAAATCTTAACAATTGAAGTATTACTGGAATAGAATCATAATCTCTTTTGACTAGAGCCAAATGTATTAATACAATAACAAGACGTCACGTAAAACGGTAATTTAATTAGAATGTCCATGTTTAAATATTCCTCGGATCGTGTCAGAAAAAATGGCTATGATGTTTAAATGGCACGCCATCGGATCGTTATTTTAAAGTTTTTGTTTAGAAACGACACATGCTTCTTAGAAATAACAATGATAATTGTGCAGTTATGTTTACGTGATCTAGGGTAATCTATAGTCAGACCTCCTAGCTAAATCGACAATACTATCAAAACACATTACATGACGGCCTTCATGATCACAGACATCTTAAGAGAGAGAGAGAGAGGGGGGGGGGGGCGTCCACTAGACACAAACTAAGTCATTTCGAGTTTAACGTGGTATATTTTTGTTCAGTAAAAGGATTGTGCTTAGAGGTTTTTAGCAGTGAGGGGAAACAGGGGGGGGGGTGCTACCCGTACTCGGGACAAACACATGGTTCAATTTTATTTCAATAATTCGCTTGCGCGTAGGTTTCTTTTAAGCAGTGGGAGGAAACCAGAGTATCTTGAGGAAACCCACGAGGCTGGACAGGCGATCCTGCTCCCTGTCACGTACAACCCGGGAATCAAAACCACACCAGTTGACTCAATGACCGACTTACTGATACAGCGTGCAGGCGCTAACCTTTATGCCCCCCCCCCCCGAGAGAGAGAGAGAGACCCCATCTCTCTATCTCTCTCTCTCTCTCTCTCTCTTTTCCAGGCCTGGTTTTTAAAAAAAATAAAAAACAAAACAAAAAAAAAACGTCGCTATCGTTGAATGCATATCCGGGCAAATCAAGCTTTTATCTAGAAATCAAATTTATAAGCGCTATCGTTGACTGCCTCCCTGTTTGAAACAAAATTATAAAGGGACATTTATAAGTGAATAGAGACCGTATCCGGGCATATCAATCCTCTACAGCAATTAATTTACTTTATTAAACACAAACTACAGTCGTAGATAAAAGCTGTACGTTCACATAGTTCGGTTTTTATGTCTGATGACGCTAGATGAATGGTATTTGTAGACAAGACTACCATGGGATGTAACATTAACAGTGAACTAGTGTTCTCAGAAGGCTATACGACTTGTTTCATTAAGCAGGTGCCTTTGTGAAATGAAATGAAATGAAATGGGGTTTTACGTCCTACTGTTCTGCTGTTCTGCTCCGACTGGGCTAATGAAGATGGGCATACGCCATACAGTGTGCTATGAAGGGAAATTTTGCCCGGGCAACGGCACTATCGCCTACTCTTATACCGAATTCCAACTGCCAAGGGATCTTGTACGTACACGCCAATGTATACACGGGACCTCGGTTTTTCGTCCCATCCAAACGACTGACTATGCTTGTCACACCCTCCGTCCTGCACCACTGACAAGAGGAAACCACGTCGGAAAAACCACAATGAACTTTCTCGACCAATGCAGGGATCGAACATATGACCAGCGTCTTAGCCACCGTGGTTCCCATGTGCCTTTATGTTTTATACATGGACATATTAACACAAAATCAATTAATATTAGAGGAAAGATCTATAGTCGTTATCTCAAAATAAGTCTAGCAATGCTGAAAATTATCTATTTATTTCCGAAATTGATTCTGCCTTGCTCCTTAAAAAAAAAAAATCAATGTTGCAGATACTGAAAAGTTTTAATTTCCTTCAAGATTTGCGCTTTATTTGTGTTTTTATCTCGATCATAAATCAGACGAATAATAGCGGCATTTAAAAATAGGATTCGTAACGTCCATTTTACAAAAAAAAGAAATCATTACATGTTGGTCGGTTGGCAGGGAGACGAATAGCATAGTTTAATTATCCAAGGAATTTGATCTTTTTTTATGTCGCGTTTCATTTCTCTTTCTTTATGTACGACTAATTTGTCAGAGAAATAGACGCCATGATTTTACTAGCCTTGAGGGAATATAAGCCACTTCATTTCTTCCAAAGTGGTCATTTATCGCGAATTCACCCATGGTTAAATCCCCACCGGTGATGTTTATGGAATTAGTTAAAATGTGGAGATTTGAATGTATTTTGTTCGTGCCGTCCAAACACACCGCTAGGGGGTATTTTAAAATGTCGAATTTAGTAACGTGATAATCGAGGTGTAAATGAATGGGATCACGTGACACTAGTCGTGTATCCCTCGAGGGTTTATTCTATAAGACAAAGTGTAATGGTTTAGATTGACTTATTAATCGAGAATCAAGTCACGTTTTACCAGAAAATTTGCTAATGGCGTATGTCTATGTGGTGTAATAGAAAATCTAGATTTCAGACCGACGTGGAGTTTTAGACATCCATCGAGAGATAGATTCGAATTTAAACTTTACAAAAAATGGCTGTTTCACAGAATTGGCAGAATAATCGCAACTCGATGTTGATATATTTCCCGATCGGAGGTAGACTAAATCTATTTGTTAAAGATACATTATGTAAGATTTAGATAAAGAGCTAGCCATTCTTGTTATAATAGTTCGAAAATAGATAATGTAAAATGAATAATTTTAATATTTCATTCAAATTACTCTATTGCGAGCGAAGATGTTAGCCTTTGAAGGTTTGACAAGACGTGTGCAATAATTTCAACCACCGTACTGGTTGTTTGAAGCTAAGTCTCGCTCCTCCATTTTTAGCTTAAATTAAAATATGGCTGAACTGTTCTAATCTATTTAATATCCTAGAAATCCGCTGCCATCGAGAGTTGTTTATGGCCTGGATAAGTTAATTAATGTCTAATTAATAATTTAGAAAACATTTCAGGCCTAAAGAAAGACCTGCAATAGGCAGATTTAGCTTTTGCTTAATGTATGTTTAAGGCCAGCTCAATTTTTGTCAAGGTCGCCTAGATGTAAATAAGGTTAGGGCACGTGATTGTTCGCGAGATTGTAGGTTAGGGTTAAGGTACGCATTGCGGCTAGGTACAGGGTTAGGGTTAGGGTTGGGATTAGCGCTACCCTGTTTACATCTCGTGGCCTATGACGCAAAATTGAGCTGGCCTTATCATTTAGCACTAACCATCGGTGGTAGCGCCCCTTTAAGAAAACACTCGTTTCCAATTGCTACCTGTCACATAGAAAGACCAAAACAAAAATTATCCCCCCCCCCACACTAATTATCGTAACAGAGCATTCACTGTAATTGTCTAAGCACTCGTGGTAATTATCCTTAATTAAGAAGACAGAAACAAACAGATTTTAAAGGGATTGATTAAGGATCAATTTAATAGCTCGTTTCTCTTGCTTTAATTCAGACTGTCGTCCTCTTCTCTTAGTAACTAATAATTCTCTAATTCAAATTAATCATTGATTTAAATAGTGTAGGCGGAGCTATCTGATTTCATCGGTCGATCCTTTGTCATCATCATCGGCATTCCCAATGGGGTTCCTGTAGAACGGAACGACAGCATTAGGAATACCGACGATGGTTTGGGACATGATGATTTTAATTTTAACTGAGGGGGCGTGATGGAACTTGGTGTGCATTTAAACTTGATTCAAATAAAATAATTCGCTTGCGCGTAGGGGTCTTTAGCTGTGGAAGGAACCCGGGGGACCCAGAGAAAACTCACGAGGTTGGACAGGCGACCCCAGTCGTTGTCACGTACACGATTAAGATCTTAACTTCTAACTCCATATTTTCCATAATATTCGAAATTAAAAACACGAATTAGAATCCAATATTGGTCCATTTCAATCAATATTGAAGGTGTTATCGTGTCGTGAAAATATGGGATCCAAATCTGTGACATAATGAACATTTTATAATCAGTACACGAGTCGTGTATTCTGTGTTGACGACTGCCGATCAATTTGAACTGTTCACGTACTTCACCGAACAAAACGGATTAGAAATTACAATATTCTTTTTTAACAAAATTGAATATAAATCACTATATCTACATTATACGTCGTCCAATTTCACCGAACAAAACTGACTAAAATTACAATATTTTTTTTATAAACATTGTATGTTACATTTATGTTAGATTAATTGTGCTGTTAGATCCATTTCCGTCTGGGGGTTGGATAGCCGAATGGTTAACGCGTGCGCGTTGCATCATAAGGTCTGCCATTGAGTAAACTGGCGTAGTTTCGATTCCGAGGTTGTATGTGACAAGAAGTAGGGTCACATGTCGAACTTCGTGAGTTTTTTCCGGGTCTATCGGTTTCCTCCCACTACAATTGAACCATATGTTAGTCCCGAAATGACCTAGTTTTTGTCGAGTGAACATTAAACCCCATTTCGCTCTCTCTCTCTCTCTCCCTCCCTTTCTCTCTCTCTCTCTCCCGAAGCAAATAGTGCACGAAGATGACATCTTTATTAAAATAACATTTTCATATCTTTCATATAAAAAGGACTTTCTGAGGTCAAAGATTTAAAATTGCTTCGCATAGATCAAACTGAGAAAAACAAATTCGTACAATAAATACTAATTCACTGTCAAAATATCTCTCAAGGAAGATTTCAGTTACAATAGCTCGCTCTCTCTCTCTCTCTCTCTCTCTCTCTCTTTTAAGATGTCTGTGATCATGAAGGCCGCAATGTAATGTGTTTTGATAGTATTGTCGATTTAGCTAGGAGGTCTGACTATAGATTACCCTAGATCACGTAAACATAACTACACAATTATCATTGTTATTTCTAAGAAGCATGTGTCGTTTCTAAACAAAAACTTTAAAATAATGATCCGATGGAGTGCCATTTAAACATCATAGCCATTTTTTCTGACACGATCCGAGAAATATTTAAACATGGACATTCTAATTAAATTACCATTTTACGTGACGTCTTGTTATTGTATTAATACATTTGACTCTAGTCAAAAGAGATTATGATTCTATTCCAGTAATACTTCAATTGTTAAGATTTCTAAAAATCGAACGCCATTACATTCCTTAACCTTCTTCATTATCAGGGCCATGTTTCTCGAAATTTTAACTAAAGATAAAATTCAAATTTTAGTAGATACTTCAATTTTAATTGGCTAAACACTAAAATCCATCTAATATTATCCAATCAAATTACTAAAATTTGGATTTTATCTTAGTTAAAATTTCGTGAAACAGGCCCCTGGGATTTTTGTTCCTCCACGGGATATCTAAACGTACACGAGCTTGTCATTGTTATTTTATGACGTATATTATTGTAGAAAACAGTCATCACTTCCTTTTGTGACGTGTACCGTGCGGATGTGGATTTCTGATTTCATATACAGTACTTAAAATCCTTTTCTTGAAAAGAAAGAACCAAAAACGACAATGGGTGTGACATTTATAAGAGACAGGGTCAAGGGGTAGGGGCTATATAAGAGACAGGGTCAAGGGGTAGAGGAAATATAAGGAACAATGCCAAGCGGCGGGGGAAATATAAGCAACAGGGTCAAGGGGTAGGGGATGTGGAACAAGGCCAAGGAGGAGCCAAGGGGTAGGGAAAGTGTAAGCATCAGGCCAAAGGGTAGGGGACATATAAGCAACAGGACCAAGAGGTAGGGGAAATATAAGGAACAAAGCGTTGGGGAAATGTAAGCAACAAGGCCAAGGGGTTGGGGATATATAAGCAACAAGAGAGTAGGGTATATAAAGAACAAGAGAGTGGGGTATATAAGGAAAAACAATAGGTCCAATAGGTCAGGGTATATAAGGAACAACAACAGGTCCAAGAGGTCAGGGTATATAAAAATATATAACAGTAAAATATCAGCGGAGTAACAGATTGGCAATGTTTGTAGAGAAATATTAGTAAAATTAATGGTGTCCATACAACTGTTCATCCTGGTTACGTCACGATTAGATCAATGTAATTCTTTGTTTATTGTTTTACCAACTCATCTACTCGATAAATAGCAAAAGGTTCAGAACTCGACAGCCAGACTCATTATCAGAAATATATATCATCACCATATATCACCCCTGTTTTAATCAAACTTTTTTTAGTATTCAATATCAGGTTATTCCTTTAACTTTTATAATGTTTCAATCTTATTGCCTCGCATATCATCTCTTATAAATCTATAACGGTAAATTTCTGTGATCTTTGAGGTATATTCTATGCCAGGAATAACTTGCAGTCTTTGAATATAGAGTTTTTCTTTAAACCTGTTACGGGTTCTTCCTGGGAAAGGGTTTATTTTTCGATAAAAAACATTATATTCCGGGATATTCTCATTGTATGTACATGTAAATATAGACGGTTTGTTTATAAGCAAGATAAAGTCCTGGACTTCGGTTATGCTGGGGAAGAAAGACTTCAGAAAAAACCTTCGAAAGAAAAATCAAGGCCGCTAGCATAACCAAAGTCGAGGACTTTATCATACACATTTAAATATATATACCCCTACTAAAAAGCGTGAACGACCGTTTACAACGTCGGCCTCTAAACTGAGAAATAATCTACCATTTGTTCTTTTATCGAGTTTTAAAATAATAAGCGAGGTTGAATGGTCGAATGGTTAGCACGTGCGTGCTGTATCATAAGATCTGCCAATGAGTCAACTGGCGTAGTTTCGAATCCCCGGTTGTACGTGACCATTAGTAGGGCCGCCTGTCCAACATCGTGTGTTTTCTCCGGGTCCTCCGGTTTCCTCCCATTGCTAAAGACCCCTAAGCACATGCGAATTATGGAATTAAAATTGAACCATGTGTTAGTCCCGAAATGACCTAGTTTGTGTCGAGTGGACGTTAAACCTCATTTCTTTCTCTCTCTCGCACACTCTCACCCTCTCTTCCAGATCGGACATACAAATTCTAAATATAAATGTGCGCTTGGTTTGAACTAGCTGATTGGGAAAACTGCAGATTTGAATTTAACCACTTTTGAAAAATGGGCTCTTATTGGCCGAAAATATCACGTGGTCAACAATAAATATTCGCTTGGCAGCTACTATCTCTGTGGGGGATGCTATCGAAGCGAGTTAATTAGCTTTCAATATTTATATTTTTTCTTCAGCAAATTAATTTCTAAAAGAATTTTTTAAATTATAAAGAGAAAATATAATGGTGTTGGAAGTATATCTGGATAAAAAAAAAGTTCCTATGTAGCGTAAATAGGTTCTTAAAATAATACTCCAAGGCAAATTAGAAAAAGGAGCCAATTCTGCCCGGACCAGTTTGTGTTACTAGGTGCGATGTAAACAACGCACGTGCTATCGACGCCGTATGATGTGATGTCACACGTCGTAGACCTACCAATACTGCACATGAAATTAAAAATGAAAATTAAATGAAATGGGGTTTAACGTCCTACTGTTCTAAAGAACTGAACTAATGAAGACGGGCATACGCCATACAGTGTGCTATGAGGGAAATTTTGCCCGGACAGCGGCACTACGGCCTACACTTATATCGAATTCCAACTGTCAGGGGATATTTCACGTGCACGCCAATGTGTACACGGGACCTCGGTTTTTCATCCCCACCCGAACGACTAGAGTAGACAGCTGTCCTTGTCAGGCCCTCCGTCCTGCATCACTGACAAGGGGGAACCACGCCGGAAAATCTGGATGAACTTTCTCGGTCAATGGAGGGATTGAACATCCGACCTCCAGGATACGTGAAGGTCAGACATCTTGTACTGTGTTAAAAGAAAGCTTTCGCATTACCGCAAGAGAACAGTTTGGTTGTCAACAACCGACCTGCAGATTAACTATAATCATAATTTTACAAGGTCGAGAAGTATTAATAAGGATTATAAAATGTTAGAACTAAAGAAATTAATCTCCGTAGGCCTACACAAATATCGTTAGTTTTGAAGCTGTTTTTTATTTTAAGCAGAGATGCGATTAAGCTATCCCCGTTGCATTAAATATAAACATCATCGACATGCAATTTGTCTAATTAAAGTACACTTCATCAATATACAACTACCAATTTATTTCCAATGTAATTCATATTTAAATATGTACTTGTCAAAAATTATCTCCCTTGTCGAAAATTACTCTTGTAATGATACATAATTACCTCCCTTACCGGGGCCTAGTACTAGGCTTAATTATCCATACACTCTCAGCACGTGCTCACAGGTGCGTGGTGATTACCTACTACGTTCGCTAATCAAACCCTTGAGCGGCGTACACACCCTGTTATTATTTTAATAAAGAAATTGATTCCTCCCTCAAACTACCTTTCATAACTATGGTATTGATTTTCCGACAAGAAACATGAAATTTCACTGGAATTGTGAATACCGATATCTTATCTTCGTGTAACAGAAGAGAAATTTAAAAGCGATTTCTTGAATCGAAAACAAACACACATGCGTGAACACTATCTTATGCTACGTTTCAACTATCACGATTCGTGCTGCGATTGAAGTCGTGGTTTTAATCGTAGAGTAATCGTGGTGATCCTACCAGGGCCCTGTTTCTCGAAATTTTAACTAAAGATGAAATCCAATTTTAATAGATACTTCAATTTTGATTGGCTAAGCACTAAAATCAATCTAATTTTATCCAATCAAATTACTAAAATTTGGATTCTATCTTAGTTAAAATTTCGTGAAACAGGCCCCTTTTCTTATCATATATTGTAGTCAGTCGTAACAATCGTGTTGATCGTATCGAAATGTATCCGATCGTATCTGCACGTACCAGATCGTGGGCTCAATCGGAACAATTCTATCGAAAAGCATCGCATGACTGTTGGGGAAACAGGCATTAAATTGATTACAAAATCCGTAGCTAATATATAGAGGGAGGTTTCTGTTTTAAACAGAAGGACAAATGATCGCAAACAAATGAAACAAATGATAATAAATTGCATTAATGTTTTAGATTCCCTCAAAGGACAGAAAACATATTAAAATGATAATTTA
This sequence comes from Patella vulgata, assembly GCF_932274485.2. NCBI lineage: Eukaryota > Metazoa > Mollusca > Gastropoda > Patellidae > Patella > Patella vulgata. Next base: position 8,071,811 of record NC_065883.2, on the reverse strand, counting down.
CAATAAAATCTCAATAGGATGGGGAGCAGGTGGAGGTAGACGTGATGTCTCCGTCGCCATTTTATCAATCTAATGGCTTCCTGGAGAGACAGATAGAGTAGGGGGAAATTTAACGTATTTTATTAATGTATTTAATTCCTGAAGGGAGACAGAAAAATCAGTGGGAGTTGAGCGCATGTTATTAATGTTATGGGTTCCTGGAGGTAGATAGAAAGATCAGTGGGAGTTTAACACCGACTCAACACAAAATAACAGGCCTGGATTAAAATGTCGGGGAGGAGGGGGGACTTGGCTTGGCTGCAGCCAGGGATCTCCAATATTAAAGTGAGTAGTTCTAAAATAGATTTGGTTACGGTAACATAAAGTATATTTATGTGCCAAATAAATCTATCTATCTACCACATTGACCCACAAAAGAGTCTCGTCGTTCGGGTGGGAGGACAAACTAAGGTCCCCGTGTACACGTTGACGTGCACGTAAAAGCGTCTAGTCGTTCGGGTGGACCGAAAAATCAAGGTCCCCGTGTACACGTTGACGTGCACGTAAAAGAACCCTTGATAGTTGAACTTTAATTGCACAATTCATGTAGCACATTGTATGACGTAAGCCCGTCTTCATTTCATTTGCTTTAAAGATACCTTCCCATGTAAAAACTTGGTGATTTGATGATATATTTATTTAGACAAAAAACATATTCAAACTAATTAATCTATCAAAAATTTGCTTCAAAACCCTCTCAAAACATTGTATTCGCGTGGAAATACCCCAAGCTAGAAAAATAATCTATAAAAAGAAGTCATGTGTCAAGTGATTTGGTAGTCGCGGTAACTAGCAACAGGTGCCGAGCCGGGGGAGAGTTTTGTCTTTAACCGCTGTACATTTACCATAAATATCGAATCCTAAGAAAATTCTCGGATTATCCCCTGCCCACGTCTTTTCTGTGGTTTTTATCTCAGAAACTTTTTCCACGTCCGCACATCAAGTTTATCAACATATTCATCAAGACGTCTCTAACGCAAAGAGATCAGACAATCTACACGTGTAATCTTTGACGTCACTCGAGCAGACAGCCCTTAATCGTCGGGTTGTCAATTAGTGACACCATCTTATTTTTGTCCTATGCACGCTCCATGTGTGTTTTTCACGGAATCCAGTATTTTTCTAGTAAGATTGGGTGTCTCTACTTTATACCAAAACTGCCATATTTTTATTGGAAATAACCACCCGATAAATACCTTTGTGGAAAATATAGTCTTTGGTCATTATCCCGGTTGATGCAGAACAGTGGGACGTTAAACCCCTTATTATTCTTTTGTAATGCCACTGTGCGGGCAAAATTCCCCTAATAGCACATTGTACGGCGTATGCCCGTCTTCAGTGGGATGTTGAACCCCATCTATTCCCCTGATAGCACACTGCCCGCCTTCACTAGGATGTTAAACCCCCAACTATTTGTTTTTATTTAAATACTGAAATCTATTTACCTGCTTTTTTAAATGGTTGGATTGATTTGGTTAGTGCTAGAGCCTTGACATTCTCACAGGTACTGTAGCGTGATTCTACAAAGATAAAAAAACCATTAAACAATTAAAGGTGTACTTTATTACAATCTGATTAAAACACAGATCATATTTCGTTTCGTTTTTTTATAATTCAAAATTTCGTTTTACTTGTCTTCACAACACTAGGATCTAGTTGCGTGATTCTACAAAGATAAAAACAACCCATTAAAGAATTAAAGGTGTACTCTATTACAATCCGATTAAAACACAGATCCTATTTCGTTTCTTTTTTTATAATTCAAAATTTCGTTTTACTTGTCTTCACAACACTAGGATCTAGTTGATGTGAGGAATTAGCCAATGAAACGGTATGTTCTTGGCGTGCTCTTCGCGGAACTGTGGGTAAACCCCTATAAACGTCAATGCTGATTGATTAATCAATGTCTGACGTCATAGGGTCAAATGCCGCTCGTATGACCCCTGACGCGAACCCCCAGTACAACTGGTCAGATCTTCATGTGGTGTAGACCATTGAATGTATAAAAAAACGAAACGAAATATAGATCTGTATTTCAATCAGATTGACTTTATTAGTAAGTGAGTCGGGGTGGCTGTTTCACACACTAACAATTACACAAGACAAACCTGCGGACACGACAAACCTGCGGACACAGACATTGCTAGAAATAAATAACAAATATCAAATAAAGTGAATGGATGCGTAAGCGTCCACGGCTCAATACATGTCATGGCCTTAATCAACTCGCTGTACCATCGAGTGACTGTGATATGAAATGGATTAGTGCACCCGTGTTATATAATCAGGTACTGGGGTGTGATTCTAAAAAGAATCTCAAAATGAAACGATAGTAAATATTCTACTAATTATCTATTAGAGGTGTGTGTGGGGGGGGTGGGGGTGTAACACAGAATGAGACGATAATATATATTCTACTCTATATCTATTAGAGGCGTGTGTGTGTGTGGGGGGGGGGGGGGTGTAACACAGAATGAGACGATAATATATATTCTACTCTATATCTATTAGAGGCGTGTGTGTGTGTGGGGGGGGGGGGGGTAACACAGAATGAGACGATAATATATATTCTACTCTATATCTATTAGAGGCGTGTGTGTGGGGGGGTGGGGGGGTAACACAGAATGAAACGATAGTAAATATTCTACTAATCATCTATTAGAGGTGTGTGTGTGTGTGGTGGGGGGGGGGGGGGTAGCGCCTTTCAACATGACAAGGAGTAGGGTCACCTGTACAACCTCGTGGGTTTTCTCCGGGTCCTTCGGTTTCCGCCCACTGCTAAAAACCCCTACTCGCAAGCGAATTATTGAAATAAAATTGAACCATATGTTAGTCACGAGTACGGGTAGCTTGTCCCCGTGTTTCCTCTCACTGCTAAAACACCCCGCTCTCTCTCCCTCTCTCTCTCTCTCTCTCTCTCTCCCTCTCCCTCTCTCCCCCCCCCCCTCTCTCTCTCCCTCTCACCATCTCTCTCTCTCTCTTATTAATATAAAATTTTACCATTGTGTCATAATATGTTCATCTCTCTCACTCCCACTCTCTCAGAATTCCGTTCTCATTTCGCACAAAGCTCAGCTAAGAAACGCAATTAACGAAATTTGAACAGTAAATAAAATGAAGACGAAATTATATCTATGTTTTTAATCAGAGAGCCATCTTTACTCTTGTTTTGATATAGATTTAAACGTTACTTTTAGGAATAAAATCCCAGACAAATGTCGACATATTAACCATCTTCTATTAGGATTAAGTTATAAATCGTAATAGCTTTAAACACACTGACAACACACAATTATTTATCGGGTATTTTAATCTCGCTGATTTGACATTACACGTTTATATCTATACAACAGTAATGGCCATTAAAAAAGAACATTGCATTAAAGATGTCTAAACAGAAAGGTTGCAGCGCTAAAATTGTTTAGAAATGGGAAGTTAAACAAAAGAATAATCGAAAGCTTATAGTAACGAAGTATACTTCATATGGTTATAAAAAAAAAATTAAAAATGTGTTTTAAATGTTAAGTACATATTGAAAAACGTACGTCATGTATTTATGGTGGGTTTTAACACCTACGTGATTTCTTCGTGATTTATTTGGACTTGAGGCTTAATATTAAAAACTTGAATATAGACTAAAGAAACGCGAGATGAAACGATTTCATTCACCTGAAGAATAGCCAAAGAAATGCGAAATAAAAAGGTTCAATGCACCTAACGAACACATAAAGAAACAGGAAATGGATAAGTTACATGGTTAGATCTATTTGATAAGGCCAACTTCAAGATTGGTCAAAGGTCACGAGATGTAAACAGGGCTGACCCTAATTCCACCATCAGCGCCACCAACACCAAAACAACCCCAGTGAAATCGCCTTTGTATATAAATCTAATGTATTGTATGTATTTTTAATAAAACTGGGAAATATCACGAACTAATTTTTCATCATCCTAGGTCAGTGCTTATGTGGAGACTTAACCTCTCCCCCAAATTTTTAAACCTTACACTAATGATTATCCTATCCCTCCCAGGAACTTCTGGCAAACAAAGAGAGAGAGAGAGAGAGAGAGAGAGAGAGAGGGAGTGAGAGAGAGAGAAGAGAGAGAGGGAGAGAGAGAGAGAGAGGGGGTTTAACGTCCACTCGACACCAACTAGGTCATTTTCGGGACTAACATATGGTTTAATTTAATTCAATAATTCGCTTGTGCTTAGGGGTCTTTAGCAGTGGGAGGAAACCGGAGGACCCGGAGAAAACCCACGAGGTTTACAGGCGACCCTACTCCTTGTCACGTACAACCGGGGATTCAAAACCACGCCAGTTGACTCAATAACAGGCTTTATGATACAGCGCGCACGTGCTAACCATTCAGCCCCCCCCCCCCGGCAAGCAGAAGGGTCTAGCTGTTCGTATGGGACTAAAACGCGTGTATATGTTGGCATGCCAGTAAAACAACCTAAATAAGAATAGGCCGTAGTCCCACTATCGGACAATATCTCCATCAGCCATAGAGCACTGCTTGACTTTTGTCTTCAGTAGTCTGACTGGTGCAGACACCTAGAACGTTAACCCGCTTTTCATTTAATATCAAAAACTTACAAACTCCTTTAACACCATGTATAAAACCGATCCGAGGATATCGACAGTTGTTACTCGCCCGAAACGCGGAAACATTTGTCAGAATAGATAAAGTTCAGATTGCATGTTTCGGTACCCCAAACCATTTAATAATCTTCCCATACTAAACTTACGTCTGTCTGTCTACAGTTAGCTTCGCTTGAGGACAGACACTAAGCTAGTTGACCGACATTTTAGGTCCTAAACCGACGATTTTAGTCAAAAACACTAAGCATATTAGTATTTTGTATGCATTCGGCTTCCATTTAATAAAATTGAAAAAGTTTATTTAGTCTTCGTGTGTATGATAGATGTGAAACGGAGTACAACTGCATATCTAATCTTTGGATATGGCGGCCATTTAGGACAGAGATCTATTCTCAAGGAATGAAGTAAATGGTTCTGTGTGTTCAGAATAAAAACACATCCAGTCTGGTACGTGTTTATCTAATCGATTCAACTAACAAATATAAATGTCTAATTATGGTCAAAAATGGCTGCAAAAATTGGCAAAGAAATGTTGTTTTTATCGTTTAAATTATAAATTACACATTACGTGATGGAGTTAGATGTTTTTGTGGTAAACATTCATTTAATTAAAACGGAATTATGAAAGATAAGATAAAGAGCTGGCAGTTCTCAGTATAATAGTTAAAAACTAGATATTGTAAAGGGAATTTGCTGAACATTTCAGCCAATTGCTCCACTCTGACCCGAGATGCAAGCATTTTAATTTTAGGCCTAGCCTCGATCATCATTACTAAAGTCGGTACGATAAAAAAAACATAGTCTTTAAACCCCATTTATGTCTCTCTCTTTAATGGAGTCCCAGGTTCGACCCCGGTGTTCTTGCTCAAAGTTTACGTCGTAGCTTCCCCTTGTCACTGGTGCAGGACGCGAGGCCTGGCAAGAAACAGCGTCTAGTCGTTCGAATGGGACGAAAAAACGAAGTCCCGCGTAAACAAAGGCGTACACGTAAAGAACCCGTGATAGTTGAAATTCGAAGTAAAGAGTAGGCCGTAATGTCGCAGCCCGGGCAAAATGTCCCATATGTCCCGTATGTCCGTCTTCATGAGCCCAGTCGGTGCAGAAAAGTAAGACGTTAAACCCCATTTCATGCCTTTTATGCTTTTAAAGAAAACATTGTAAACATCCTTTTGGCACGTTTCTGAGTTCTTTATTATAGATAATAGAATTAACATTAATTTGAACCCAAATACGGATGGTAATAATTGTGTTAAACATCAAATAATGTTATTTAATTACACGAAAACAACTTATATTCAAACGGTTTTTAATAAAATTTATGTGATGTTGAATGATTTTCTAATGTTTACTAATTTCTTTCTATAAAAAAAAATGAAATATTGCAACTGAAATCTTCCTTTAGAGATATTTTGACAGTGAATTAGTATTTATTGAACAAATTTGTTTTTCTCAGTTTGATCTATGCGAAGCAATTTTAAATCTTTGACCTTAGAAAGTCCTTTTTATATGAAAGATATGAAAATGTTATTTTTGAACCAGGGAATTCTCTAGAAAAATATTGAAATCGATGAGTTTTTGGCACAGCCTGCGTACATGATGCATGTTATTTTATCCATGAAAACACAATTTGATAAAGATGTCATCTTCGTGAACTGTGTGCGTCGAATAGATTAGCCGTTTTAAGAACATGTTTATTAGACCGACTTAATCCACCTGGGCTAACGTCCACTATCAACGAATTTTAATAAGATTGTTCTTAATTATACAATCGTTTTAAAACATAGATCATATTTCGTTTCGTTTTTTAGTTCAGAATTACGTTTTAGGATCTAAAAGAGTAGTTATATAACCTGCGTTCTGGATGATGTGAAGGATTAGCCAATGAAACCATCTGTTACGGCGACTTCCGATATAACATACTTCGTTTCGTTTTTTATAGTTCAAAATTTCTCTTTAGTTGTCTTTACTACACTAGGGTCTGAAAAATTTGTTATTTTACCAGCGTTCTGGTTGATGAGAGGGATAACCAATGAAACAATCTGTTACAGCGAGTATTTGGTGTGAGGTACACGTAACTGTGGGTAACCCACTAGAAACATCAACGCTGATGGTTAATCAAAGGTCTGGCTTCATAGGGTCAAAAACCGCTCGCATGACCACAGACACGTCCTTCCTCTACAACCAGTCTAGATCTCCATGTAGTGTAGGTCATCGAAAGTATAAAAAACGAAACGAAATATAGATCTGTATTTTAACCAGATTGTTAATTATATAACGGTGCTGATCATTGTTAGAGTGATTTTGAATTCCTCACCAATAGTTGAATCAGTTGACTAATGCTTCAATTCCGTTCAGTCAAAAATGTACTGAGTGGACGTTAAACCCCTCTCTCCTCTCTCTTCTCCAGGCCCTTGACTAGGTTTCGCCCCCCACCCTGTGAACAAATTGTCGACCAGAAAAAACCCTATATATACAGTGTCCGTCAATTTTACAGCACCCATGAGAACACTTCCCGCACCCCCTCGTTGCTCTGAGCTACTTACGCCCCCCCCCCCTTTCTCTCTCTCTCTCTCTCTGCTGTAAATACCCCGGAGAAAACTTCCCGCCTCCCTCGTTGCTCTGAGCTAGTTACCCCTCTCTCTCTCTCTCTCTCTCTCTCTCTCTCTCTCCGAAAAATGCAACTAACGACCAGAAAGTTTAATTGGTTTATCATTCTATTCATTGAATTAACTGTTTGCCCTTTTCAAATAATGGTTAAAACTTCTATCGGTTCTGCTTTGTATGGTGTCAACGACCATCGTCAGGCCTATTTAAGGCGAAAACGACGATGTTTTGATCTTGAACAGTCTTAAGTGTCCTTCAGATACCAGGCAAGAGGAAATCTATTCAAATTGTTTTTGATAAATGTATAAATTTTGCTCAACAAGGTCTCTTGTAAATTGTAACTATATTGATCTAAACTTGTGTGGGGCAATTTGAAGATTCCGTTCTTGAAACACAACAAACAGATTGACATTAATTACTGTACACTAATTGGTGACATATAAAAGAGAGAGAGAGAGAGAGAGAGAGAGAAAAAAAAAATGGGGTTTAACGTCCACTCGACACAAACTAGGTCATTTCGGGACTAACATATGGTTTAATTTTATTTCAATAATTCGCTTGCGCGTAGGGGTCTTTAGCAGTGGGAGGAAACCGGAGTACCCGGAGAAAACCCACGAGGTTGGACAGACGACCCTACTCCTTGTGACGTACAACCGGGGAATCTGATTGTGTCGGTAGGACCGCTGTAACGTAGTGATATGGAAATGCACTGAATTAAGCGAATGGGTGGTATTATCATTATTAAATGGATGAAACTTACTTGCATATTTTGTATACTTGGAGTTGGTTAGACACACGTCTGAAAAACTACAACACTGACTGCTCTGTAGACATTGGCCACCCGTCTTTACACACTGAAAAAAATAAAATTAAAAGAGTTATTTCCCATCAGTATTGTCGTAAGATGTGGTGTCGCCACAAGCTTGTATGTGACTATGAAAAGGGTCGTCTGCTCAACCTTTAGGGATTTCTCTAGACACTCCGGTTTCGTCCCACAGCTAGTAAATGAAATGAAATGAAGTGGGGTTTAACGTTCCACTGTTCTGCTCTGACTGGGCAAATGAAGACGGGCATACAGTGTGATATGAGGGAACTTTTGCACTATGGCCTACTCTTATATCGAATTCCAACTGCCAAGGGACCTTTTACGTGTACATCAGCGTATTCCACGGCTAGTAGTGCCATGTTAGTCCCGAAAAAAACAAAGGACCTCGAGTGTTTTGGGAGAACGTTAAACCCCATTTTGTAGTCCCTATGTAAATCAAGACGACCGCCATCTTTATTTGCTGTGAACCAAATTGGTGGGCATGTTTTAAATCCGACTGAATCCAAGCCGCGGGATAATCTAGCGTTGATAACCTGATTTTGTTTTCTAAATGTTAAGAAATCAATCTGAATAGATATTAACGTGGATTAACGAATTGACTGTTCTCGTTATAATAGTTAAAAAAATAAATAATCTAAATAGAATATGCTGAAAATTTCAGTCACATTGCTCCATTCTGAACCGAGATATTACCTTTTGAATTTTAGGTTAGCCTCGATCATCATTACTAATGTCGGTACAATAAAAAAAAACAAAGTCTCGATTATCTATTTTTACGTTTAATTATTTTTCAAAAAATGAATTCCAATCCGCTAAATATCGCAGGCTAGCGATGCCATCTAGAGTTGATTATGGTCTGGATAGGTTAATTAATGTCTAATTAATAATTTAGATAACATTTCAGGACTAAAGAAAGACCTGCAATATGCAGATTTAGCTCGTGTATAATGTCTAGGCTGATACAAATTTGATATTTTCCGAAAAATGCAAATCACAATTTGTTGTTTCTTGAAATCTTAACTAAAGGTAAAATCCAAATTTTAGTAGATGCTTCAATTTGATTGGCTAAGCACAAAAATCAATCTAATATTATCCAATTACATTAGTAAAATTTGGATTTTATCTTAGTTAAAATTTCGTGAAACAGGCCCCTGGTATCTATTCTATCAGATGTTTTTCGTATACGACTAAGATAGTAGATACATCAAGATATATCAATATATGAAATGCCAACCGACTGATTAATTAACTCAACTAAATCTAGTGATGTAGCTTAATGGCCGCTTTTCAACCCCAATTGATTGGTTGTATCTATAATATGAATGACGACCTGTTGCCTCTATCATTAACATGGTCGTTAATGGCGGTGATTACATTCATTATTATTCAAAATTCCGAAAATTATGAGGTTTGTTGATTAGTGGACTATCAGTGGCGTTGATTTTATTAAGATAAACATTTAATAATGTACACGAGACAGCGTGGTTGCAAGGTCAGATTAAACGGGGGAAGTGGGGCTGACCGGGCTGCGGTTCTTCTATAGGCCAAGAAATGAAATGAAATGAAATGGGGTTTAACGTCCTACTGTTCTGCTCCTATACTGGGCTAATGAAGATGGGCATACGCTATACAGTGTGCTATGAGGGAAATTTTGCCCGGGCAGCCGCACTATCGCCTACTCTTATATCGAATTCCAACTGCCAAGGGATCTTTTACGTGCATTCTAATGTATACCCGGGACTTCGGATTTTCGTATCATCCGGAGGACTAGACAGCTGCCTTGTCAGGCCCTCCGTTCTGCACCACTGACAAGGGAAAACCACGTCGAAAAATCAGGATGAACTTTCTCGGCCAATGCAGGGATCGAACACCCGACCTCCAGGCTAGCGACCCAGCGTCTAACCCACTTAACCACCGTGGCTCACGACAGGCCAAGAAATGTCATGGATTTAACAGTGAAGTCAATGGGGAGAGAATTAAGCTAGGTCTTGACACATAGGAGGAGCCGCGGTGGCTCAGTGAGTAAGGCCCCGTGTTCGATCCCTGTGTTGAGCGAGAAGGTTGATCGGGATTTTCCGGGTGTGGTCCCCCTTTTCAGTGGCGCAGGGCGGATGGGATATTAATGTGCACGTAAAATATCCCCTGGCAGTTGGAATTCGAAATAAGAGTAGACCGTAGTGCTACTGTCCAGTCAAAATTTCCCTCATATCAACTCTGTATTGCGTATGCCCGCCTTCATTAGCCCAGTCGGGGCAGAAGAGTAGGACGTTAAACCCTATTTCATTTCATTTTTGGGAGCTTCTCGCAAGAAACGAGATTTACAAGTCTGGATCATTCTCCCGCCAATGGAGGTCAATGGTGGAGCGAAGTAGTGGTATGATTCCAGTTAGATCTTGACACGGCATGACGTTACACTCCATTTCAGATCTTGATACAGTGACAGACGGCTGGCTATCTTTGACGATGATTGGTCGGGGTGTATCATTCTGAACAGTATTTATATAGGGTAGATCTGATCTACAGACAAATTACTCTGGCTTTGATTACGACGTCGTCTCTTCTAGATCCGACATAAAGTTAATCAATAAGGTGTCTATCTTTAACTAGAGGTACTCTTACTAAATATTTGCATGAAGAAAGGGGAGATAATTAACCTATCTAATTGGACAAAGCTCACCAAATATTCCTACGCCGTCTCTTTTTCCGCCTTTTTCCTGTTTGGTGTAGAATCGAAGAAAAGGGTTTGAAAATACATTTTTTGTCAGGTTTTGGTGAATATTTATGATTTTGAGGCGGAAGGATACAAGAGTTGAGAAGTTGGTTAGGTTGAAATGTAGGGCCGAAAATTGCATGCCTCGTTATCTCTACTTCCAGCTTGTGTATCTCAAGTTTTTCATCAAGAACGTGCTTTTGGGCAAGAGGTTGCCACATGTTGCTCCATCAGTGGCGGAAAGCGTTCTACCCAACGGAAATTTGGGAAAAGGTTAGAGCTGGTCTAAGAGACGAGAATTAACGTTAATGTCAATGGGGAAATCATTAGTGATCTGTGGCCAATTCATAGAAGTACGGAACCAGGACCACGACACCTTTCTTCGCCTGGCAATAATTCAAATTTGTAACTCATTTCTAGCTTTTGCAGATAAATATACAAAATATGTGGACAAAACCCAAAGCTACAAAATATGTTGGCAATGTGCGATGCCAGAATAATTATATATGGATATATTATTTTTAATTGAATGATTTACCATTAGCAGGGAACCACGGTGACCCAGCGAGTAAGGCACTGGTCCACTAACCAGGGTTCGGACCCTGTGATGGCCGGGAAAGTTGCTTATGATTTTCCATCGATGTTACCCTTGTCAGTGATGCGGACTGGAGGGTCAGGCAAGGACTAGTTGTTCGGGCAGAACCCAAAACCGATGTCCCGTGTAAAAGAACCCTTGCCAATTGCATTCGATCAACGATTAGGAGCAAACAGCCCTGTACTGACAAAGGTTTTCCCTCTATACCATGCTTGTCTTCATTAGCCAAATAAAATGAACTGGGGTTTAACGTCCTACTGTTCTGCTCCAACTGGGCGAATGAAGACGGGCTATAGCGCTATACATTTTGCATGGACAGCGGTGCTATGGTCTACTCTTCTTTCGAATTCCTACTGTTAAGGCCTCTTTTACGTGTACACGGAACCTCGTTTTTTCGTCCCATCCGAAAGACTATACGTTGTCCCTTGCCAGGCCATATGTCCTGCACCACATCAGCCCGGTATCTACAGAGAAGTCGGACGTTAAACCCCAATTCATTTCATTTGTTTCTTTCGGGATAAAAAAAACGTCCACGTTTGTTATTTTCACAGAAAAATTCAATAAACCCAAAATATTTTTGTAATTAATCTCATCAATTCTCTTTTTTCATTATTTCATATTTTCTAAAACACAAAAAATACTTTTTAGGATTCTTCCATTCCACAATCATTAGCATGATTTAAACATTTTATTCGGAAGGTTCCATCTAATTTGAATGCTGGAGGCAATGCAATGCTAATTATCTGCCCCTGGATTGAAAAAAAAACCCTCTTCCTATCTCTTTATTAGCTTTATTTGTTGACCTGATCGGCTTATTGCTTCTACTCTGTGTTTTTATAATCTTAAACGACTAGTTGACGTGTATTAACCTTTCTCGATCTTCAAATCCCAGTGGTTTTATATTTACATCTATGACAGTATCAATCTGAAATCTACAACTTTTTTGCGGAACTTCTTCAACTCGATTGTCATGTCGCACTTGCTGTAATATTAAAGTGGGCGTATGTTTACATATGACATTAATGTTACCTCAGGGATTAAGGCACTGTCTAACTAACCTGGACAGTGAACCTAACCAGTTGTTCTAACCTAGGAGCCACTGTGACTAAGTGGGTAAGACGCTGGCACGCTAGACTGGAGGTCGCGTGTTCGATCCCTGCATTGGCCGAGAAAGTTCATCGGAATTTTCCGACGTGGTTTCCCCTTGTCAGTGGTGCAGGACGGAGGGCCTGACAAGGACAACTGTCTAGTCGATCGGATGGGACGAAAATCCGATGTCCCGTGTATACATTGGCCATCGTCTTACTCACATAGCCACCGTGGCTCCCCCCACCGCCCGTGCTCAGTTCCATAGTTTGTTATCGCGAATAGCTAGCTGTATTTATTAAAGATACATTATGGGAGATTAGATAACGAGTTGGCAGTTCTCACTATAATAGTTAAAAACTACATAATGTAAAGGCAACATGCTTAAAAATTTCAGTCAAATTGATCCACTATGAGCCGAGAACCGAGCGGATGAAAGTTCCGCTTAGCCTCGATCATCATTACTGAAGTCGATAAGACAAAACTAATAGTCTTGATTATCCATTTAATCGTTAATCACGAAGGAAAGTTTTGCAGCAAATCGGACTGCAATCCAACAAATATCGCAGGCAAGACTTGACATCGAGAGCTGCTTTTGGTCTGGATAAGTTAATTAATGTCTAATTAAGAGTTTTTATAACATTTCAGGCCCAAAGAAAGACCTGCAATAGGCCGATTTTGCTCTTGCATAATGTATGTTTAAGAAAATATAATTTTTATATTCTTGTAACGTTTGTCCAACCCGTTTATATTATAACAATCTGATTAAAACACAGATCCTATTTCGTTTCGTATTTTTTAGTTTAAAATTTCGTTTTACTTGTCTTCATGTAGTAGAGGCCATCAAAGTATAAAAAAAATGAAACGAAATATAGATCTGCATTTTAATCAGATTGTTAACTATATGAAGTCGCAGAGGCCATCGAAAGTATACAAAAATACGAAACAAACTGATGATATACTAGCGGTTTTTCCGGCGTAGCACGGGTTTAGCCAGGAAGCGGAAGTGGTCTATGTTACTCCCCGTCCGAGTTATCCCTATACACCAAGTTTCAGCCTCAGGACAGCTCTAGTGTAGCCATCAACCCTGAACAGACAGACAGACAAACAAACAAACGACAGTCACAAATATTATTATAGATTCATACGATATAATATTATGTAGACCAGACAAGCTATGAGAAATGGCATCAGATGTTTAAAGGGGAGTCTTTAAAGGCTCAATACTACTCTTGTTGTAACTGAATAATATGTCCCAATCTTTATTCTGGTCAACAAATTGTACTATTTTACATTATTTCAATTAATTGATGATACAAATTTCATCTTAATACACCTTATTTAAAAATTTTGAAAAATTCAACATAATGGTTTGAAACGTCTAACGTAAACCTTTTCAAATGAAACTTCGATTTAAAAATATTTCCGAACCCTCTGGACAAGTAAAATAGGATGTAATGGATAATTTACACAACAGGTAGGACACTTAAACATCTAGTACTTAGATAGAGATATACTATTCAAAAAAAGTAGGGGATATTTGATTTTGGGGGCATAATACTAAAATATGCAAATGACTACGAAAAAAGTGACTATAGAACCTAACAGAAGAAACATTTCCAGTTACATGTGACGCCCAAACGCACCAATAGCTACCGCATGGAATGCAGGTGATGCTTGGGATCATCATGGGGGTCCAACCGAAGATTTGCACGACTCTGACTTTGAATGTTACAGTCATTGTGGCATTGAATTCCAGGGTGGAAACATCAGTTTAATTGTTTTAGTGACCAGAAAACAAATTTTGATATGCGTCGGCTTACCCAAAATGAAAGGTTACGTGCCCTTGGCATGCTACAGATCGGCACAACACAGGCGGTTGTGGCGCGGACGATGAATGTTTCTCAGTCTGTCATAAGCAGGCTATGGTCCAGATACCGTGATACACAATCTGTACAGGACAGACCACGCTCAGGTCGACCAAGGGCGACAACTCAAGCCCAGGATCGATTTATCCGTACCTTGGCCTTGAGAAATTGTGTCATCACAGCAAATCAGATCAGCGCTCGTCTTCAAACAGACACTGGTGTGAGAGTGAGTGGCCAGACGATTCGGAATCGACTGCATAGGGGTCACCTTCGCGCCCGACGTCCTCGCGTGATCCCTTGTTTGAGAGATCATCACATTCAGGCAAGACGTCGTTGGTGTAGGGATCGTCAACACTGGGATAATCGACGCTGGAGCAATGTGATGTTTTCAGATGAGTCAAGGTTCACTGTTGATTTTTTGGACAGACGTAGGAGGGTGTGGCGTCGTCGAAACGAGCGCTTCCAAGACGTTAACGTCATCAGACATGATCGATTTGGGGGTGGTTCTGTTATGGTGTGGGGAGGCATCACTGTTGCTGGAAGAACGGCTTTACATGTTGTTGCAGGGCGTGTTACAGGCCAGTACTACCGGGACAACATCATGGCAGTCCAGGTTGTGCCGTTCGCACGACGTCATGGCCGCCGTTTCATCTTCCAGGATGACAACACAAGATGTCACAGGTCCAGGATCGTTACTGGTTACCTCCAACAACAGAACATCACCACATTACCTTGGCCAGCACTGAGTCCCGACCTCTCCCCCATCGAGCATGTCTGGGACATGCTTGGACAGAGGTTACGTCAACGTCAACAACGTCCTGCCAATGTCCAAGAACTTGCTGCTGCGTTGCAACAGGAATGGGACAATTTGGACCAAAATGACCTTAGACGTCTCATTAGGAGTATGCCACGTCGGATCAATGCTTGTTTGGCAAACAGAGGAGGATTTACCCGTTACTGACTTGGTTGTGATGCTGTGGTAACTTTGCTGTTTGACCCCGGGTATCATTTTACCCTTATAATGGTCAGTCTGTGCCTTACTTAGTCTAACGATCATTTGGAATAAATCGATGAATGTGAACTTCATTTCATTTTGTCATTTGTTTCTTCGTCAGTTTCATTAGGTGACTTTAATAACACTTAAAAATCAAATATCCCCTACTTTTTTTGAATAGTATATTATTTATTTTCTGGAGCTTTCAAGCTTGCAAGAGTGTTATTGTCCCTTTAACGTACATTCAATGCCCTATTTCCTTTCCATTTTCTAACTTTCATTTCAGAGACGGGGGCTCCGTGGTAGAAGTTAAACATAAATTGTTAGTTTTGAGAAGTGGAGTCAGGTGTTCCGAGAGACAGTGACTCTGATTTTCAAAATACGAAAACCCAGACCGGGCAATATCCAGACATTTAACTCAGATATTAAGAGAGATCTTATTTATTGTATAAGTGAAACAAGAAACAAGATGGCTGGAAACAAGATGGCTGTTGAGAGATAAATGGGGTTTAACGTCCACTCGACACAGACTAGGTCATTTCGGGACTAACATATGGTTTGATTTTATTTCAATAATTCGCTTGCGCGTAGTGGTATTTAGCAGTGATAGGAAACCGGAGAACCCGGAGAAAACCCACGAGGTTGACCAGGCGACCCTACTCCTTGTCGCGTACAACCAGGGAATCGAAACTACGTCAGTTGACTCAATGACAGACCGTCTGCTACAGCGCACACATGCTAACCATTCGGCCATCCACCCCCTAAGATGGCTTATAAGTAGTTATTATGAATTATTGAAAATATTAATAATTCCACGTAATGTTGGTATTTTAGATGTTGTGATTATTTACATGTCTAGTGTAGCCTATTTATTGTATACGTGAAACATGTAGTCACGTGACAAGATGGCCGGTAAGTAGTTATTATGAATTATTGAAAATATTAATAATTCCACGTAATGTTGTTATTGTAGAGATTATGATGATTTACATGTCTGGTATAGCCTGTTGTTGAAAGTATACCCCTATAATCTTGTGATTTATACAGGGAAATTAAAATCCTCGCCATTTAGATTTTAATATTTGATGTATGTTATTCTAGCGATGCTGATATTGATTCGTGTTCGTCTGGAGAAGTAATAATACATATATTCTCTACACTTAAAATTAATACTTCATTTATACACGGAAATTAAACTTTCCTACGTTTATCGTTTCAATATCTTACACTATTCAGAGATTGTGATATCTTAAACGGTTTGTTCCGATTATGTTTTTCGTTTCAATATCTTCCACTATTCAGAGATTGTGATATCTTAAACGGTTTGCTCTGATTATACTCAGAGATATGTATAGATACGCCATTTATACCAGGAAATTAATCTTTCGTACATTTATCGTTCCAATATTGTAACCACGTTATTTCTGGTCTTATTAAATTAGGGAAAGGGGGTGGGGCGAATGATTAGCGTGTGTGCGTTTATCATAAGGCCTGTCATTGAGTTAACTGGCATGGTTGTAGGAGTAGGGTCGCCTGCTCAACCTCGTGGGTTTTTTTTCCAGGTCACCCGCTTTCAGCACACTGCTGCCCCCCCCCCCCCCAATCCTAAAGACCCCTACGCGAAGTATTGAAATAAAATTGAACTATATGTTAGTCCCGAAATGACCTAGTTTGTGTCGAGTGGGCGTTATGAAGCCTTCGAGAAAGGGAACTGACGAACGCTAAAAGGAAAACACGAGTTATCCTTCTATATAACTGACTTAAATGACGAGTGACAGCAGATACACGGGCGAATTTCTGCTCACTAATAATTCCTTCGAAGACCAAAAGTTGTTATGTGAGGCTGTGAGAGGATATCTTATAATTTAAAAAAGTAATTGAATGTCGCTGTACATGGAACACGGGCCTTAAACTAAATAACAGTTTTTCATGTTGACCCCATGCTTCACTTGTTTGTGTCTGAGTGAAAAAAATTCCTTCTTACAAAGCATCACATAAAATAAACTAATCCAAGTAACTATTATTATACATCAAAGAGAAAAGGAGAACTGATTAACTAACAACTAATTATTAGGCGTCGGAAAAACCAGATTGATTTGGACATATCACGACATCTTTCATTACCGAAATGAAAAAGCGGTGTAACGTAATTTAATTTTCAGTACCGACTGGAGTAATGAAGACCGGTACACGCCATGCAGTATGCTACGAAAAACGCTTTGTCCAGATAGCAGTCTGCTGTTAATTTGCATTTCTATTGTCAATCGGTCTTTTACGTGCACGTCAACGTGTCCACGGGTTTCGGGGTTTTTTTTCTGTCGCATCCGAACGACAAGAAACCGTTCCTTGCCAGGTTCTCCGCTCTGCATCACTGATATGGGGAAATGACGCTCGAAGTTAGCCCTTTACCTACTCTGTTCTTTGTTGTTTACCGTGGTTTCCCCTTGTCAGTGATGCAGGACGGAGGGCCCTGACAAGGACAGCTGTCTAGCCGTTCCGATGGGACGAAAATCCGCGGTCCCGTATACACATTGGCGTGCAAGTAAAAGATCCCTTGGCAGTTGGAATTCGATATAAGAGTAGGCCGTAGCGCCGTTGCCCGGGAAAAATTTCCCTAATAGCACACTGTATGAGTGTAGAACAGTAGGAAAAAGAGAATGGGGTTTAACGTCCACTCGACACAAACTAGGTCATTTCGGGACTAACACATGGTTCAATTTTATTTCAATAATTCGTAGGCGAGTAGGGGTCGTTAGCAGTGGGAGGAAACCCGAGGACCCGGAGACAACCCACGAGGTTGGACAGGCAACCCTACTCCTTGTCACGTACAACCGGGGAATCGAAACCCCGCCAGTTGACTCAATGACAGACCGTATGATACAGAGCGCGCGTGCTAACCATTCAGCCATCCAACCCCCCTTCAGAACAGTAGGACGTTAAACCCCATTTCATTTCATTTCATTTATTCATTAGCCCAGTATAGGAACAGAACAGTAGGACGTTAAACCCCATTTCATTTCATTTCATTTATTCATTAGCCCAGTATAGGAACAGAACAGTAGGACGTTAAACCCCATTTCATTTCATTTAAAGGGATATACAGAATATTATTGGTCGTCTAGCAGTGTGTAGTCTACTACGATCTATTAATAACTCTATGAGTCGTTCTAGCGCCGCTAATTGAACATATCTCCTGCTAAACATCTGTCGTGGAAGGTTGCCACACTAATTGAACATGTCTCCTACTAAACGTCAATACACAACCGGATGTAGACGGATATCCCGACCGTTTATAGTCTGACGAGGAAATAGTTAATATTAGTAGTTGAATATCAATATTTTATTAGCGGTATCAGTCTGGTCTTACGAGTACAAAAGCCGAAGAGCACTATTTTAAAGTAGCTAAGTCCGTAACTCAATATCATCCCAAATCTTCGACATTGAAAACACGATTTTTTTTGCAATTTACATCAGCATTGGTGTTGTGATCTTACCTGGAAAAGATGGGCGTCTGATATCCAATATTTAAGACAAAATAAACATTTTACCATTGGTACACGAATCGTGTACCATAATGCGTTTCAGCGCCATTTGTAACAAGGTGCTCAAAGAATGAGGTTAGACATATTCCACAAGTCATGTCAAACGGTGATATCATTTTCTATTTTGGAGAGCGTGCGCTATAAATAATATCGGTGTTGACTGGAATAACCAGACGCTAGAAACTTGACTTGCGGTTGAGACCTCTGGCGTTTCGCCAAACATAACTGATGACAATTCACAGTAAAACGGACACGATTGAATGTAAAACAGTTTATATAAATTCATATTACATTATTATGTGTGTTGCGACTCATTTGGGCCAATTTCTAGGTCCAAAATTTTAGCGATTTAGCTCCTTTAAACAGTTGTTCAACGAAGACGTAAAACCGAGGTCCCGTGTACACATTGGCGAGCACGTAAAAGAACTTTTGACAGTTGAAATTCCATATACGGGTAGGCCGTAGTGCCGCTGTCGGGGGGTAAAATCTATCTCATAGCACACTGTATGGCGTATGTCCGTTTTCATTAGCCCAGTCGGAGGAGAACAGTAGAACGTTAAATCCCATTTCTCCCACCCCTTCAACGAATTTCAGCTGTCAATGGTTATTTTACGTATACGCCAATCTCTATACGGGACCTCGATTGTTTGTGCCATCCGAAAGACTAGACGCCTTTCCTTGCCAGCACTGACAAGGGAGAAACTAGGCTGTAAAGGGGGGCTTATGTCGACCTTGCAGCTGAAAGCAACTGGCGTTTCGGCAACTGGGAGCAACTGAAAGCAACTGAATGCAACTGAAAAAAGTCAACCTGAGCGCCTCTTACAACTTTCACATGTTCAACTTTCTGCAACTGGCTGCAACTAGCGGCAACTATTTGCAGTCGACATGAGCGTTCTTGCAACTGGAGTCAACTCGTTTCCATGGAAATAACATCGCGTGATAAGAGATACGTGTCATGTGACTTTATAAATGAGCAAATGGAAACGAACGAAGACCCCCACTTTTCAAGTTTTGATGATGTCGACAATAATATACTAATAGAATTGTAGCAAGACCGACCATGCCTTTGGGTTCGTTCTTTTAAGTGATTCGCCATTTTGATGATCACGTGGTGAATAAATTAACAGTCACGTGTTCAGTGTGATCGCTATCAGTTCCGAGTCGACATAAGCGCTCCGAATTCAGTTGCTCCCAGTTGTCCTCAGTTGCTGATATGATCGACCTAAGCACTCTTGCAAATGACTGCAACTAGTTGCGTTGGGTTGCAAAGTCGACATAAGCCCCGCTTAAAATCCATAGAAACTTTATCGGCCAACACCGGGATCGAACCCACTACCACCTGGTTAGTGAGCCAGTGCCTTACTCACGGGGCCTCTCACTGCGCGCAAAATACTTGTCTTTACTACACTAAAATCTGGAAGAGTTGTTATATAACCCGCTTCTGGATAAACGCTAATTGGTAAAATCAAAGTTCAAAATATCGTTTTTCTTGTCTTCACAACACTAGGACCTGGAAGAGTTGTTATATAACTCTTGTTCTGGTTGATGTGAGGAATTAGCCAATAAACCGGCCTGTTACGGCGAGTTTTTGACGTGAGGTGCACGAAACTGTTGGTAACCCACTAGAAACATCAACGATGATTGCTTAATCAAATGTCTGACGTCATAGGGTCAAAAACTGCTCGTATGACCCCTGACGTGACCTTCCATTATAACCGGTCAGATTTTCACGTAGTAAAGGCCATCGAAAGTATAAAAAAAACGAAATGAAATATTGATCTGTATTTTAATCAGATTGTATATAGACAATTAAACATACATTATGACGTCACATTAATAATGACGTCATTGTATTAATCTTATTAAACATACATTATACAAGAGTTAAATCTGCCTATTGCAGGTCTTTCTTTAGGCCTGAAATGTTAACTGAATTATTCATTAGACATTAATTAACTTATCCAGATCATAATCAATTCTAGATGGCATCGCTAGCCCGCGATGTTTATTGGATTAGGTTCCGATTTGCTGTTCGACTTCCATTCATAATTTAATCATGAATTGGATAATCGAGACTATGTTTTTATCGTACTGACTTTAGTAATACTAATCGAGGCTAGGCCGAAAAGTCAATCGCTAAAATCTCGGTTCAGAATGGACCAATTTGACTGAAATTTTCAGCAAATCCCCCTTGCATACAGTATCTAACTATTATAGTGGGAACTGCCAGCTCTTTATCTCATCTCTCATAATGTTTCTTAAACTACTTTCTGTTAATAATCTACACTCCATACCATAATCAAACATAATCCAATCCAACCTTTGTTTTGTGTTGAAAGTGGAAACGCAGCCACCGTTCCACAAAATCAAATCAATGTTTATATTTTGATGGACATTTATTATGGTTGCTAAAGAGATAGATTTCAGATAATTGAGCAACCGTTCGGAACCCAGAGACAGCCAGCCATGCGAAGATTTTTTTATGATATTATAAGCACGCGATCGTTTGATATGATAACAGAGCAGAACTTATGACAACATAAATATATTAACTATTCTAGCAATAGGGCTTTCGTCTGTATATTTAATTTGAGGATATTCCAGCAATGGGAGCCATTGTGGCTCAGTGAGTAACGCGCTGGCCAAGTAAGTCACTGGCTCTAATTGTAAGTGCCGGAGGACCGCACTACACCCAAAACAAAAATCTGCGGGGAGAAGAGGGAAATGGAGTTTAACGTCCACTAGACACAAACCAGGTCATTTCGGGACTGAAATATGGACTAAAAATCGAGGTTCGAGCAAAATTCACCTTATAGCACACTGTATAGCGTATGCTCATCTTCACTAGCCCAGTCGGAGCAGAACAGTAGGACGTTAAAACCCATTGCATTTCATTTCATTTTAAAGAATTGTGGTGCTTGCAATGTGAAGAGCCCCGGGGAAGAACAATCTAAGTCAATTTTTCAACGAACCCCAGTTTTCGGAGGAACAATCAATTTCCGGTAAAAACGATCGGAGTCACATCGAATCAAGGCCCTTCTGAAATGGTCTCCCGGACAAATATGTCCATCCGTACCCTTTATTTGACCTTAATTTGACTGAAAAATGGAAGTGAGTTGTACTGGTAATTATGATTCGTATTAAACATCACTTTGAAGTTGTAATTAA
The DNA here is from genome assembly GCF_932274485.2 of Patella vulgata. Classification (NCBI taxonomy): domain Eukaryota; kingdom Metazoa; phylum Mollusca; class Gastropoda; family Patellidae; genus Patella; species Patella vulgata. The sequence goes on along the minus strand of NC_065883.2, from coordinate 8,049,775 downwards.
ACCCACGCGTTGTTCTGATCGCGTCAAGCATTCTCGTTCAAAAGATTGTAATGCCTTTTATGCGAAAAGACAAAAATGTGACTGAAATCGTTCTTCCCCTGGACTCTTCATGTGTTATTGATATATATATATATATATATATATATATATATATATATATATATATTGATGTTCTATTCATCATAAATTTAGCTAGTCACACTTATTCTCTTAGTGTCAATCATGGTTTTTTTTAATTTTCTTAGGGTGTAGCCAGACTTCTGATCAATCGGGTAAAAGCAAATTTTGGGCTCGTTAATTGATTTTGTAAGGATAATTAGATAGACAGTAGAAAGTCCTTGACCAGATCGATGTCATTTAACTAATTACAATAAATAGTGCAGAAATATCCATACCAATTATATGAATAATCACCCAACACTTCAGATTTTCTCACAGAATATTAAGAAAATCCATATGCACGAAACACCCCCCCCCCTCTCTCTCTCTCTCTCTCTCTCTCTCTCTCTCTTCAATAAATAGAACGATAAACCAATAAAAATTGTTGGTCGTGAATTTTATATTTCGGAGAGAGAGAGAGAGAGAGAGAGAGAGAGAGAGAGAGAGAGTGGAATTGAATCATATGTAAACTGATATTGTATTTAAAGATTCAACTATCAGAATAGTGTAACTAGCAAGGAATTCAAAATCACACAAATGGTGAGATTATATAGTTAACAATCTGAGTAAAATACAGATATATATTTCGTTTCGTATTTTATACTTTCGATGGTCTACACTACATGAAGATTTTACAAGTTGTAGTGGAGGGTCGCGTCAGAGGTCATACGAGCGGCTTTTGACCCTATGATGTCAGACATTTGATTAACCAATCAACGTTGATGTTTTTAGGACCTGTGTTTTAATCAGATTGTATAATTAAGAAAAATCTTTTTAAAATCCATTGATAGTGGACATTAGCTCAGGTGAATGAAGTCGGTGTAACAAACAGTCTAAAGGTTTCAGACTGTCCAGGGCTATACCGTTACGGAATATAATCACTTTTTTCTAATTGCCTTCAAATATCCAGGGAAGTTAATATTAACATGTTCTTTAAACGGCTAATTTATATTCGACGTTTATAGTTCACGAAGATGATATCTTTATCAAATTGTGTTTTCATGGATAAAATAACATGAATCATGTACTCAAGTTGTGCCAAAAACTCATCGATTTCAATATTTTCCTAGAGAATTCTCTGGTTCAAAAATAACATTTTCATATCTTTCATATAAAAAGGACTTTCCAAGGTCAAAGATTTAAAATTGCTTCGCATAGATCAAACTCAGAAAAACAAATTCGTTCAATAAATACTAATTCACTGTCAAAATATCTCTCAAGGAAGATTTCAGTTGCAATATTTCATTTTTTGTATAGAAAGAAATCAGTAAATATTTTAGAAAATCATTCAACATCACAGAAATTTTATTAAAAACCGTTTGAATATAAGTTGTTTTCGTGGTAACTCGATAACATTATATGATGTTTAATACCTCGATAACATTATTTGATGTTTACAACAAATATGATCATCGGTTTTCGTGTTGTTTTCGTGGTAACTCGACAACATTATTTGATGTTTAACACAATTATCACCATCGGTATTCATGCTAATGAAGACGGGTATACGTCATGCGGCTATATGGGAAATTTTGCCCGTAAAGCGGCACTACGGCCTACTCTTATTTCGAATTTCAACTATCACGGGTTCTTTACGTGTACGCCAATGTGTACGAGTTGTTTCGTTTCATTCGAACGGCTAGACGCTGTTTCTTGCCAGCCCTTGCGTCCTGCACCAGTGACAAGAGGAGGCTACGACGTAAAGTTTGCAGAAGCACACCGGGATCAAAGCTGGGACCCCATTCAAAGTCTTCGACATTAAAAACACGAATTATTTGTTGTGATCTTATATCCAATATTTAAGACAAAATAAACATTTTACCATTGATACACGAATGCGTTTCAGCGCCATTTGTAACAAGGGATTCGAAGAACAAGGCTTGACATATTCCACGAGCCATGTCAAACGGTAACGCCATATTTATATCTGGAAAGCATGCACAATAAATACTATCGATGTAGACTGGTATAACCAGACGCTAGAGATTGTCATTCGATTGAGACTTTTGGCGTATGTCGCCGAACATAACTGATTAGAAATTACAGTAAAAACAGAAACGATTGACTGTAAATCAGTTTATATATATTCATATTACATTACTATATGCGTTACGACCTATTTGTGTCAATTCCTAGATTGCAAATATTAACGATTTAGCTCATTTAAAGACGCCTGCATCGAGTTGTTGCAATTTATGTTTTATACGTAGTACTGAGTCGTTCAGTGACTTGAAAAATTCAATCTGTTATCTTGTCTTTATGTGTGGAAATTATTCGCCTGAAATAAATAACCTTAAGTGTTCACTGATACAGAAGGGTTCAGGAATGGATTTTTCCAGCACGTTTAATAAATAACGATATTTATTGAACATCGTCTTCTAAATTCCTTTGCAGCACGAAATATCACTCACGTAAACGGCCATTTGGCGGTCCAGTTATGGGAAACTCAAGAGGGTTAATGTATCGGAAAATTGGTCAAGGCATTCAATACTGTTGGTGTTTTCCATTGCTAATGGGTGTTTTATATGTGGCTACTTCCTGTTGAATTGTAGAATATCGTGTTCAAACATCATTCATTTAAAAAAAAAACTAGAATATTTAAAGAACGTTTTTTTTTCCATTATGTTCCAGAATCGATTTTAATTTTAGATTTGTGTGACCGGTATCATTAACACGAGAGAAAAAGAGAGAGAGAGAGAGAGAGAGAGAAATGAGGTTTGACGTCCACTCGACACAAACTAGGTCATTTCGGGATTAACACATGATTCAATTTTATTTCAATAATTCGCTTGCGCGTAGGGGTCTTTAGCAGTGGGGGGAAACTGGAGGATAGGAGACACTACTCCTTGTCACGTACAATTGGGGAATCGAAACCACGGCAGTTGACTCAATGACAGACCGTATGATACAGTGCGCACGTGCTAACCATTCGGCCATCCAAACCCCCTGGTTTCATTAACGTAAAATTACATGAAATAAAATGAAATGGGGTTTAACACCCTGCTTTTCTGCATAAATCGTGATATCCAAGACGGGAGTATGCTAAAGCGGTGTGCTGGGGGAATGTGTGCTACGACCCACTATTATTCCGAATTTGGGGATCTCGCTGGCTAAGTGAGTAAGACGCTGGCTCGCTAGCCTAGAGGTCAGGTGTTCGATCCTTGCATCGGCCGAGAAAGTTCATCCAGATTTTCCGGCGTGGTTTCCCCCTTGTCAGTGATGCAGGATGGAAGGCCTGCCAAGGACAGCTGTCTAGTCATTCGGATGAGATGAAAAACCGAGGTGCCGTGTACACATTGGTGTGCACGTAAAAGATCCCTTGACAGTTGGAATTCGATATAAGAGTAGGCGATAGTGCCACTGCCCGGGCAAAATTTCCCATCACAGTGTGGCGTATGCCCGTCTTCATTAACCCAGTTCGGAGCAGAACAGTAGGACGTTCAACCCCATTTCATTTCATTTCATTTATTACGAATTCACTTTACACCAACGTCTACAAGAGACCTTATCCCACCCGAACAACTACACGCTGATCCTTGCTAGACCCTGGTTAGATCTATTTTATATCGCCTTTGTATATAATTCTAATGTATTGTAGGAAATATCACGGACTAATTTTTCATCATCCTTGGTCAGTGCTTATGTGGAGACTTAACCTCTCCACCAAATTCTTAAACCTGACCTACAATCTCGCGAAGAATCACATTCCCTAACCTTATTTACATCTCAGCGACCTTGACGAAAATTGAGCTGACCTTAACAAATAGATTTAGCCCGCTAGATTACTGTCATGAACCACTGACAAGGGCAAATACCCGAAGAGAGTTGTCGGACAACACCTAGAGCGAACCCCAAGACCTACAGGTTCGTGAGCCAGCGTTTTACTCGCTGTGCCACAACGGTTCCCTTTTTATTTTGTTGAAATTGTTGAATAAAAAAATCATTAAGATTGGTTCTGTACGTGTTTGACCGTAAATAATTAAGATCCAGTTCGCTCAATATCTGGAATTCCCAAAAATAATTTTTTAAAATCATATCCATTTACAAAAAATAACAAAAAACAACCTTTTTCCTTTTATGTAAAACTGTGAAACATTAATGTAATTAATATTTACATGATGGAGAATCATAAAATAATAAATGTTCCGCTTCCATGGTTTATACTATTCTGTTTAAATGACATTTAAAGGAGTATTATGGGAGATTAGATAAAGAGCTGGCAGTTCTTACTATAATAGTTAAAACTAAATAATGTAACGGGAATATGCTGAAAACTTCAGTCAAATTGATCCACTCTGAACCGAGATATTAACTATTGAATTTTAGGCCTAGCCTCGATCATTAAGTCGGTACGATAAAAAACAAGTCTCGATTATCCATTTTGACGTTAAGTCATCCATCATAAAATGTATTCAAATCCAATAAATATCGCAGGCTAGCGATGGCATCGAGGGTTGATTATATTCTGGATAAGTTAATTAATGTCTAATTAATAATTTAGATACAGTTTAAGGCCCAAAGAATGTCCTGCAATAGGCAGATTTAGCTCTTGCATAATGTAGGTTTAATAATTGAATACATTAAATTATCACACGAGTTCTATAGAAAACATTGAATGTATTTTTATCGGCGCTATCTTTCTATACAACGATTCTATTGTCGTGTTCAGTCACGTAGAACTCTTATATTAATTTAATGGTTTATATTGTTTTGACTTTCTAAAACAAAAAACGACAGTAGACCATATCCACACAATTTGAAATAGTATTTATTCGATAAAAAAATATCTGATAAGAAAACTCTTTTATGTAAAACATTGTCGTGATAGAATTTCATGAAAAAAAACCTTGAAAAATCAATATTAATTTAGACAACAATTATAAACTGATTCATTTTAGATCGGAAAAAAAAGAATTCAATATTTATTCAAATCCTGTTGAATGATCATTAAATTAATATGGCGCTGTTTTTTTTGTATTCTCTACTGTAATAACATGAATAATGCCTTTCAACACGATAACTCCTAACAAAAAAAATCTCCATCAAACGTCGAGAAATCATTTTATTTTATAACCCCCCAAAAACATCAACATGTTATATTGTCAGTAAGTTGTATACAGATTCAATTAATGAAATGGGGCGTTTGGATTTAATAAAATTAATACGTTTTTATTTTGATAACCAACATATTCGTTTTTAATACGAATACCGTTTTTAATCAAATAAGTGCGCCATGTGGCCGTTGTTGAAACAACCATTGATAAATAGCAATCTGATTAAAATACAGACCCTATTTCGTTTCGTTTTTTATAGTTCAAAATTTTGTTTTACTTGTCCTAACTACACTAGGATCTGGAAGAGTTGTTATATAACCCGCGTTCTGGATGATGTGAGAGATTAGCCAATGAAAAGGTCTGTTACAGCGAGTTTGGGGGCGTGAGATGCACGGAACTGTGGGTAACCCAATAGAAACATCAACTCTGATTGGTTAACCCTGTGTCTGTCGTTATAGGGTAAAAAGCCATTCGTATGACATGTGATGCGACCTCCCACTACAATTGATCAGATCTTCATATAATAGAGACCATCGAAAGTATAAAAAAACGAGATGAAATATAGATATGTATAGAAAAATAGAACGTTAAACCCCATTTCAATTCATGAAATTAATTACACTGTAAACCCAACTGCTAAAGACCCCTACGTACAAGCGAATTATTGAAATAAAATTTAACCATAATATGTTAGTCCCGAGATGACCTAATTAGTGTCGAGTGGGCGTTAATCTCTCTCTCTCCCTCTCTCTCCCCCTCTCTCTCTCTTTTATAGATTCGCCTTCACAATATTGTAATTTGACTTCCAATGGCAGCTTTATTTCATGATCCTTGGAACTGAATTACAAATCTCATGTTTTCAATATAATAATGAAACAAATTAAATTGTCCTTGGGTATACCTGTTTATTTTCGAAATTCAAAGTCTATGATTACCTCGAGTTTTGTTACGAAATAAATTTAAATCTTGTCTTTGACAATCTCGTTTAATGACGATTCATTACGATGTTTAAAGTCTATGATTACAGAGATTTTGAAATGTAGATCGCAAGAACTGCGGAGATTGGAAGATTAATACTCTAATATCGATTCCAACTCCGTTTTTTAACTCATAACTCACGGTAAATTGCTTATTATATCTCGCTTTAAAATACTTACACACCGAGAAACCGATATTAAACACGAGTTTTTTTTTCTGGTGTTTGTCCTTTACTCTCGGCCCAAATAAATCTAATTCTGTCGATGTTGAAATTGTCAATTTATGGCTTCTACCAAAAGAATGGTAATCTTTGTAAAGAAGTTAGAATGGAGTGTGTACGGTTCAATCTCTGATTCTGGTACAAATTGAATTTAAAGCGACGTTGTCATTTTTATCAAGAAAAAAGTTAAATATAATTAAAGTAGGTTTAAACTTTCAGCACCAAACTAGGTAATATGAGGGGAAGAGGGGGGTGGGGATAAAACAATTCTCCTGATTCTGTGAAGAATGCAATCTGAATTTATCCAATCTCATTAAAATACATATCTATATTTCGTTTCGTTTTTTTATACTTTCCGATGGCCTACACTACATGGAGTGGAAGGTCGCTGACTGGTTGTAGTGGAAGGTCGCGTCAGGTGTCATTCAGAGAGGCTTTTGACCCTATGACGTCAGACATTTGATTAACCTATCAGCGTTGGTGTTTCTAGTCGGTTACGCACAGTTCCTTGCGCCTCACGCCAAAAAACTTGCCGTAACATACCGTTTCATTGGCTAATCCCTCACATCATCCAGAACTCGTCAATGATAACAACTTTTCCAGATCCTAGTGTAGTAAAGACACGTAAAACGAAATTTTGAATTATAAGAAACGAAACGAAAAAGGATCTGTGTTTAAATCTGATTGTGAAGAATGTGATAATCCGGGGGTAATCATCAAACGGGCCAAAAGTTTAAATTTTGTTATCTGTTTGGGAAACGAAATCAACAATAATACAACGATTGCGTCATACACGTTCTCTAAATTCTCCTGGTAATCCATATACAGGTATCCAAAGCTTATCTCTAAATACTGTGGTTACGGATAACTTTTTATTAATTTTGAAGATCGCGTGTTTTCAGAGACTTGTTATCCTAAGCCTATCTCTAAATACTGTAGTTACAGATAACTTCATATTAATTTTGACTTCAGGTGTTTTTAAAGAAAGAGATCGAGACTTATTTTGTTTTCGTTAATGCTAGGTCCCCACTGTCGTGCGATGTGTTACAATATGATTGTCCTTATTGAGTTCACGATCTGGTGCGTGCAGATACGTTCGGTTACGTTTGGATACGATCAAAAACGTATCAAAAGACTGATCTCAATTTGTGATAGCGGGGTTGGATGGCTGAATGGTTAGCGTGCGCGCTGTATCATAAAGTCTGTCATTGAGTCTACTGGCGTGGTTTCGAATCCCCGGTTGTACGTGACAAGGAGTAGGGTCGACTGTCCAACCTCGTGGGTTTTCTCCGGGTCCTCCGGTTTCCTCCCACTGCTAAAGACCCCTATATGGGCAAGCGAATTAATGAAATAAAATTAAACCATATGTTAGTCCCGAAATGACTTAGTTTGTGTCGAGTGGACGTTAAACCCCATTTCTCTCTCTCTCTCTCTCTCAATTTGTGATAAGACCTAGTAGGATCACCACGATTACTCCACGATTAAAACCAAAAAGACAGTCATTTCGGACATCATGCTGCTCATATCAGTGAAGGTATAAACATACCAAGGAATCCTGAAAGGTGTGCAAACGTCTTGTAGATGATTTTGGGAAAATATGTCAGAATTTTAAAAATAAATTAGCTGATACTTCATTTATTATATTTTCAAGATGATTTTTTTTTATTATTATTATAAACTTACGGATTACTTGATTACGTTATTTTCAAGTGTGTGGAATCAATTCGTGCGCCTTTTCAGAATCTCAGCTAATTTGACCACACGGGACCATTAAGTGCCGGTCAATATCACTCGAGAAAAAAAGTAAACCTGATTGAAGCAATTTGTTTATACAAGTGGAAGTCAAGTAGGCTTGAAACTAAAAAGAAATTGCAAGGAATGGGATTTATTGCGAAACACCGTGAAACATTCCAAACCAATCAAAACAATTTCTTCTCAAAGTTTCTTTTTTTTCAGGGAAGTCAATATTCGACCTTTAATATTTATAGTCGAGCTCTCCAATAAGCAGTGTTGCAATGTAGCCAATTTGTTCAAATATTTCCAGATTGCGCAATATTTAATAGTCTAGATTATAGCTTATGTTACAGTGTGAGTAATATTAACATTAAACATACATTATGACGTCACATTAATAATGACGTCATTGTATTAATCATATTAAACATACATTATGCAAGAGGTAAATCTGCCAATTGCAGGTCTTTCTTTAGGCCTTAAATGTTATCTAAATTATTAATTAGACATTAAGTAACTGATCCAGGCCATAATCAACACTCGATAGTATCGGATTTCTCCGATATTAAATAGATTAGAACAGTTCAACCATATTTGGATTTAAGCTAAAAATGGAGGAGCGAGAGTTAGCTTCGAGCAACCAGTACGGTGGTTGAAATTATTGTACGTCTTGTCAAACCGTCAAAGGTTAATATCTTCGCTCGCAATAGAGTAATTTGAATGAAATTTTCAAATTATTCATTTTACATTAACTATTTTGGAACTATTATGGCAAGAATGGCCAGCTCTTTATCTAAATCTTACATAATGTATCTTTAATCAGACTATAATATCAAATCTAGGTTAGAAATAACCACCGTTCTTTACACGGTGGTGGTGGTGGGGTGTGTGTGTGTTGTTTGTGTGTGTGTGGGGGGGGGGGGCGGCATGATATAAGGCGTTCCCTTTAGGTGTAGATGACTGTACGTGACTCATGTGCGAGAAACATCAGTATATACACTGTTAACACACATTTAACGTCCCATTTTCAGAGAGGGAGAGAGTGAGAGAGAGGAGAGGGCGGGGCGGGAGGGGGGGGGGGGTAACATCAGCTCGACACAAACTAGGTGTCAGTTCGGTACTAACATATGGTTCAATTTTATTTTAATAATTCGCTTCGCGCAGGGGAGGAAACCGGAGGGCCCGGAGAAAACCCACGAGGTTGGACAGGTGACCCTACTCCTTGTCACGTACAACCGGGGATTCGAAACCCTGCCAGTTGACTCAATGACAGACGGTATGATACAGCGCGCACGTGCTAACCATTCGGTTCCCCCCCCCACCCCTTTAAAAGAAAGAATGCGAAAAGTTGTGTAATTTATTTTACCTTTTCTACGATTGGTAATTTTATTGACAGAAGAGGAAGGGGTGCTGATCTACCGTGAAGGTTATTTGATATATGCTGTGAATGGAATGATTCCTGCTACTCAATCAATAACTAAATAAACTGTCAAAACTCCATCTTTAAGTGGTGCCAATATTCTCGGGATTATGTGATTTATGTCACTTCTCTGTTATTTGAAAACATTCTGACCCCCCATCACCCCAACATCCATTTAGCGAGTAAACCTAATTTCTAACCAGCGTTTCAGATCGATTCCTGCTGATAGTTGCGGTTTTTAAACACGTCCATTGCGTGTGATAGATATGGCCGACAGTAAATTTGTAGGAGAAGTCAGACCCAAGACGGCCATAAATCTTGGAAACAGACTTTTAGTAAATTAAAAGGCAGAACGCCAGAAAAAGTTTTTAATCTGGATTAGAACATATTACTGTAACTGGGAAACATGATATTTGGTTTAAATCAACACCGCAATGTAATATCAGAAGTGAAATGAAATGGGGTTTAACGTCCTATTGTTCTGCTCCGACTGGGGTAATGAAGACGGGCATCAGTCACACAAATAACTATTCGGGGGATTTTTCGTGGATAACGGCGCTATGACCTATATCGAATTCCAAATGCCAATGTGTACAGGGGACCTCGATTTTTCGTCCCATCCGAACGACTATATGTTGTCCCTTGTCAGGCCCTCCGCTCTGCAACACGTGGGTAGGGGGGGAGGCACGCCGTAATATCCAGATAAACTTTCTAGGTCAACACCGGGATCGAACACGGGACCTCAAGAACAGAGAGCCACCACCACTCCTATATAATATTAGAGTTCAAGCGAGATTCCCGTCTTCATTAGCCCAGCAGTCGGAGCAGAACAATAGAACATTAAACTCCATTTCATTTCATTTTCATGCGAAGGAGTTCTAGGTATTACATATTCAAAATTGTATTTTGGGGGTTTGGTGGGGTTTTTTATTTTTAATTTTGTGGGATATTTATTTTGTTTTTTTTTTCTTTTGTATATTAAAAGCCTGGTGATCTCCCATTTGCCGTGACAGCCCTACCTTTATCAATGTTGTTTTTTTGGTTTTGTTTTTCTTTTTAAACATTATATTATATGTAGTATAAACTTTCAAGTCAATTACTTCAGAAGTTATTTGTGCATTGGCCGAGAAAGTTCATCCAGATTTTCCGGCGTGGTTCTCCCTTGTCAGTGATGCAGGACGGAGGGGCTGACAAGGAAAGCTGTCTAGTCGTTCGGATGGGACGAAAAACCGAGGTCCCGTGTACACATTGGCGTGCACGTAAAAGATCCCTTGGCAGTTGGAATTCGATATAAGAGTAGGCCGTAGTGCCGCTGTCCGGGCAAAATTTCCCTCATAGCACACTGTATGGCGTATGCCCGTCTTCATTAGCCCAGGTAAGGAGCAGAACAGTAGGACGTTAAACTCCATTTCATTTCATTTCATTTCAGAAGTTATTTGTCCTAAAGGGTTTTCTTTTGTTTTTTTTTTAAAAAATCTCCAAGTAGTTCCCCCCTCTATGTGTCTATTTGTTCTGAAAGGTTGTGTTTTTGTTAGATAAAATCTCATGACCTCACAGTAGGCCCTTACTCTTCTTTTCATGGAAATAATGATGGCGTCTATGTAAGAGAACCCTTAACAGTGTGGAAATCGACGAATATTTGATCGAAACAACGCTTTCTAGACAAAATGTCCATCATGGCTAAACTTTATTTCCTTTGATATATTTCAATATATCTGAATTAGTTTTAAAATGATAAAAGTATTGAGTGGACGGGACGTTAAACCCCATTTCTGTCCATTTATTACAAAACAAAAGTAAAGCTACACATTGGTGATGCTTGTTCCGTGTTTTTGTGACGTGTTAAGATGGATGAATTCAATGTTTATTTCCTCTACGCTCAATCTCCGACCATTAAAACAATAACAGTGATAGATTGCTTCAACTTGTTTAAACATTTCATTATTAGAAAACAAACCTTATAGCAGATGATCTGAAATTCGCCTGCTTTTATTGTATTTTTGTTACCAGGCAAATAATTTCCACATTTAAAGAGACCATAACCGATTTTATTTTTCAAGACACTGAACTATACAGCAGTACGTATAACAAAATAGAGAGAGAGGGGGGGGGGGGGGGTATTAGGGCACGAATAATGGTACAAAGAACGATTTTATTTCAATAATTCCACAGGACCCATGGGGTCGGGAAGGCGAACTTACCCTTGCCACATAAAAGCATGGAGTCGACAACACCCCACTTGACTAAAAGACAGACCTTATCACCTACCTCTGACCCACCCCGGCCTCACTCGCAAAGAGACAGAGTGAGATATGTGGTTTAACGTCCACTAGACACAGACCAGGTCATTTCGGGATTATCACATGGTTTAATTTTATTTCAATAATTCGCTTGCGTGTATGGGTCTTTAGCAGTGGGTGGAAACCGGGGCACCCGGAGAAAACCCACGAGGTTGGACAGGCAACCTTACTCCTTGTCACGTACAATCGGGGAATCGAAACTACGCTAGTTGACTCAATGACAGATCTTATGATACAACGCGCCTACGCTAATCATTCAGCCACCCAACACCCACTGTCAAAGCCAAACAATGGTGATTGACATGGCTACAGATTTAACAAGTGTACAAATAAAATATATTCCTCATGTCTATTGTTTTATGGGATCGTGTAGATTGGAACGAATCCTGATTAAAGAAAGAACTGGGAAATTCCTGGAAGTCTCAAGAGGCCAATTCCACCAGGCACCAATCAATCCAACATGGTCTGATCTCTAATCGCAATCAAATTCGACATGTATTAAGCTGAACAGCGGGGCTAACGAGTGCCTACAACTGAGAGATTAAATAATATTGATCGGGATCTGAAATCAGAATTCTCTGAAGCTTGAAATAAATGTTACGGCTGTAGCAATAACTCTATACTTAGAGAAAATTACATATTAAAACATGGCTGCATCTGGAGCTGTAGTCTCGTTCAAACGGACCAACAACCATACGCTATTTTGGACACTGGTTAAACAAGATCTGTAGTCTAGTTCAACCAGATCAACAATGATAAGTTATTTTGGACGCCGGTTAAATGCGATTTATGATTCAGTGAAAGGAACTGACTTTTATAGACGCCCCAAAGCTGTGAACGGCGCCATAATAACCGTAACCTTTAACCCCTGTCATATTAAATAAACGAGTCTACATAGTGTCAAGGTTGTCTTTGAACACAATAAAGTTTGTTTGTAATGAAAAACGAGATTTTCTTTGAGAAAAGGAGACAGATATTCAATGATATTAATCATCAACCAGAACAGACAAGGGCGTTTCATTTGTCACTAGCGCCCAAAGTATTGTAAAAAGTGACCGGGTAAATGAAATTGTGGGGTCCAAATTTTAAATGTCCATAATATTTTCAATTATTTATGAAATCATTTACATTTTGAATATTATAAAATGTATATGAATATCTACAACATATTGACAAAAATCGCTCTTGTGGGTGATTAGTTGTCCTGGGATTTTTTAAAGTAGCTAAGTCTCTAACTCAATATCATCCAATTAATTATTTGACAATTTAAATCAACATTGATGTTGTGATCTTACCGGGAAAAGATGGGCTTCTGGTATCCAATATTTAGGACAAAATAAATATTTTATCATTGGTACACGAATCGTGTACCATAATGCGTTTCGTCGCCATTTGTAAGAAGGGGCTCGAAGAACGAGGCTAGACATATTCCACAATTCATGTCAACCGGTGACGCCATTTTGTTATCTGGAGAGCATGCGCAATAAATACTATCGGTGTAGATTGGAATAACCAGACGCTAGAGATTGCCATTCGATTGAGACTTCTGGCATATTTCGGCGAATATAACTGATTAAAAATTACAGTAAAAACAGAAACGATTGAATTTAAATCAGTTTATATACGTTCATATTACATTATTATATGCGTTGAGACCCATTTGAGTCAATTTCTAGGTCCCAAATATTAGCGGTTTAGTTTCTTTTATGGCACATTTTATACCTAATATCTGCACTATAATATCGTCAATTTCAACATTCCCATTCTGTCGATTTCAAATTTCTTTTTTTGTGTTTTTGGGAGCATAAATCTGTGATCGGGAAACATCATTCTTATGTGTTATCGTCGTGATATGATGCTTTGTGAAACCGGGGCAAGACCCCCGGCTAAATCTATTTGTTAAGGCCAGCTCAATTTTTGTCTTGATCGCTGAGATGTAAATAAGGTTAGCGTACGTGATTGTTGGCAAGATTGTAGGTTAGGGTTAGGGTAAGCATTGGGGCTGAGATTAAGGTTGGGATTAGCGTTAGACCTGTTAAAATCTCGTGACCTATGATGAAAAATTGAGCTGGCCTTATCATTTAGCACTAACCGTGAAACCGGGGCCCGACCTTGTGAATCGTGGATGTTATGATTAAAGAGACTGGATAATAAAATACTACAAGATTTATCCCTGCAATAAATATAGCCCTGCCTGATAAAATCCATGCTTCCAATTTCATTGCTAAGTTAAAACCGAGAAATTAAAGTTTGTGGAATTGATGGACTCAGAGATGAAAGGAAGGGTGTCGTTAATACAGTGGAAGAATTACAGATTCGCGTTCTTTTCACAGAATCTCTTTATGGCGATATCTTCGATTCTTGTTAAGTTTTATTTTGTTATGTCCTTGCTATATATTAGCCATAAAAACAACCAATTCATCCCGAGAACATTTTAAACACATAAAGATTTATTTTTTAAAAGTTTTGTTGAGAACATTTCGTCGATATAATACTGCGTTACTTTCAGGGACGGCTGGGCTTTAACCCGCGGACCTCGAGAGCCCACGGGGCAGGGGCTAGGTGAGAGGGCCGCAATCGCGAGGTCCCACATTCGTCGGTCACTGTGACGTCACTGGCGTCTGAGGAGTTTTCGATAATTGGCAAAGCCGTTTTTACGGGAGGTCTCTTTTATTAATTTTAATCGGATTGGTGTAAACTTGCCTTAAAGTGGATATAGTGACCATTGGCTATACGTACCGAAAAGTAATGTCGTCCACCTTATGTGCCCTTTAACGTCTCACTTGTCCACATCAAGCCGGACATTATGCTGAGCAGTGTACTACATGTGTTTAGGGGATTTTGACACGGCAGCGACATTACGACCTACTCTTATTTCTATTATTGTAAAATATTAATGAAATACCACATCAAGCCGGACAATATGCCGAGCAGTGTATTATATGTGTTTAGGGGATTTTGACACGGCAGCGACATTACGGCCTACTCTTATTTCTATTATTGTAAAATATTAATGTAATACGACATCAAGCCGAACATTATGCCGAGCAGTGTATTACACTACATGTGTTCAGGGGATTTTGACACGGCAGCGACATTACGACCTATTCTTATTTCGACATTATTCCGAGTAGTGTACTACACTACATCTGTTTAGTTGATTTTGACACGGCATCGACATTACGGTCTACTCTTATTTCTATTATTGTAAAATATTAATGAAATACGAAGAGTTGTATGGAAGTATTGATTAACAATATTTATACGATACCATGTGAATATTTTAAGACAATGTTTTGTTAAATTGGTGTATTGATCACACGGAATAAAGATGGTAATTAGAGAGATGATATTAATACAACTCATTGATTTCATCCTATTCTTACAATAACTATTCATTAAGATTCTAAAAAAAAACATGGCCATTAGACAACATCAATTTATTTTTCAGTACTTATGGCTTGGGTGGGCGGGGGCGTGATGGAGGTGAGTGGCCGAGTGGTCTAGCGCATGCTCATGGATCAATAAGGTCTGTCATTGAGTCACGTGGCATGGTTCCTATTTCCACACTGTACCTAGTTTGTGTCGATTGAACGTTCTCTCTCCCTGCCCCTCCCCTCTCTCTCTCTCTCTCTCTCTCCCTCTCCCTCTCTCTCTCTCTCTCCCTCTCTCTCTCTCTCTCTCTCTCTGTTTAATATAATATTGCATGACTTTAATATTGAAACATTTTGAGAAGCGTGTTCCGCCCAACCGCCCAACCACTATGAGAAGCCAACTACCTCAAAATAAATTAGAAGACTAGAAGATATGTGTGATAAAGGGAATGGCTAGAACAAATGAAATGGGGTTTAACGTCCTACTGTTCTGCTCCGACTAGGCTAATGAAGACGGGCGTACGCCATACAGTGTGCTATGAGGGAAATTTTGCCTTATATCGAATTCCAACTATCAAGGGATCTTTTACGTGCACGCTAATGTGTACACGGACGCTGGGTTTTTCGTCACATCTGAACGACTAGGCAGCTGTCTTTGTCAGGCCCTCCGTCCTGCATCACTGACAAGGGGGAACCACGCCAGAAAATCTGGATGAACTTTCTCGGCCAATGCGGGGATCGAACACCAGACCTCCAGACTAGCGAGCCAGTGTCATACCTACTTAGCCACCGTGATCCCCCAAATTTGAATAGGCATTTCTGAAGGTCAAAAGGGTTAAATTAGAGTACCGTCAGTAGAATATTATTGATAAAGCAGACATGAGATCGATATGTTTAAATAACAATTCATTAAGATTATAAATGGATATATCTAACTCTCTTTAAGATAATAAAGATCGATATAATTGATTATTGATTGATTTGTATTATTATGCTGTAGAGTACACAGGGCCTTTATTTAACAATATTTTACTAAAGCCTAGGGCACACGGGAGATTTTATTTCGCTTGTTGAAGCCACAATCAATATGTAGGCAGCCAGCGATCCCCGTCGAAATCACGGTTAAACATGTATGCGTACAAGCAATTTGTTGGCGACGGGTTCGGTGATTTCCACAGCAGAACTTGTGGTCGCCATTTTGTCATATCAAATGATATTTTATGTTGCGTTGATTGGCCAAACAAACCAATCGCTTCACGACAGATTGCCTCCTGCTGAGGAGGGTTGGGTGGCCGAATGGTTAGCAGGTGCGCGCTGTATCACAAGGTCTGTCATTGAGTCAACTGGCGTGGTTCCGATTCCCCTATTGTACGTGACAAGGAGTAGTAGGATCGCCTGTCCTACCTCCAGTTTCCTCCTACTGGGCTAAAGATCCCTACATGCAAGCGAATTATTGAAATAAAATTGAACCATGTGTTAGTCTCTCTCTCTCTCTCTCTCTCGCTCTCGCGCGCGCTTTCTGCCGCATACACAGCGACTTGCATACGATTTGAGAGCGACTTGTAATCAACCTATCTTCTGATTGCCTTAGAATGATTCCATGCACTTAATCTGATATTCATTTGTTGTTTATTGCTTATTACAATGTCAGTGTAGTGGCCGTGTCCCCAGGTTTGTTTTCTCGCTGTGACGTGGTCCTACTGTAGTTACTATGTAAATTGATCCGTTTAGGTCTTGGAAACCTTGGGACCCGGATAAAACCCACGAGGTTGGACAGGCGACCCTTATACTCCTGTGACGTACAAGTGGGGAATCGAATCCACGCCAGTTGATTCAATGCTCGAACTTATGATCTAAAGCGATGCGTTAAACCATTCGGCACCCAACCCCTACATCAGAATACAACATTGTCTGACGGTATTTATAAAAAAAAAATCCATTATGAAAATAGCCATGAATATTGTGTTTATTGTGATGGCGGCAACACCGAGATTACCCGATTCATCACCTGATATCCTCGTCCAACAGTAGGAGACGGAATTCCATCAACGAAAGAACATCAATCAAGATAAATTATAGGCCTAGAAAGCCAAATATACATAAATATTGACTTTTAGAATCAATCATTCATTATCTTCAATTATACAATGGTCATTTTCTTTTCAAAATAATGGTACAGCCAGTACATTGATGGACGATGTTCAAGGTTCTTTCTGAATCAATTACGAACATCAATTGTGTTTCCGGATTCTGGGTGAGAGAGAGAGAGAGAGAGAGAGAGGGGCATCAACTCGACACAAAGCAGATCGTTTCGAGTCTAACATGTGGTACATTTTTGTTCCGTAAATATATTGTGCTTAGAGATTTTTAGCAGAGGAAGGAAACAGGGGGACGAGCTACTCCTTGTCACGTAACATTAACTGCTTTCCTTTCTTACGTCACTTCCTGGTTCTTTACATCTTTGTCACTGATCAACTGCAGCAGAGATCTGTGTTAAAATTATATTTGGAATGTTTAACCAGTTCTATCAGATATAGTTTGTGCAGGAGGCCCGCACTACACACAAACAAAACCATAAAGACTAACCCGCGGATGTGACAAACTACAACAAATATCAAATCAAGTGAATGGATCCGGGGACCAGCCGTAAGCGCCCACTGTGCTGTACAGTCCCGGGCCTGTAACGATATAGGGTTCCGTGAAACTGAAACACAACCTAATGATTTACAAATAATGCAGCAGTTCTTGTAGGTGGTTCCAGCCTCAATATCGATGGAAACCAACTTTGCCCTTTAACATTTTAATATGAAACCTAAATATTACACAGGCCCATCAACCACTTTTAGGCGACGTTAAAGTAGCTAAGTCTTTAAGTCAATATCATCCAAAGTCTTCAAAATTGAAAAAAACAAATTATTTGTCAATTTAAATCAACATTGATGTTGTGATCTTACCAGGAAAAGATGGGCTTCTGATATCCAATATTTAAAACAAAATAAACATTTTAACATTGGTACACGAATCGTGTACCAAATGCGTTTCAGCACCATTTGTAACAAGGGACTCGAAGAACGATGCTAGACATATTCTTATCTGTAGAGCATGCGCAAAAAATGCTATCAGTGTAGACTGGAATAACCAGATGCTAGAGATTGACATTCGACTGAGACTTCTGGCGTATTTCCCCGAACATGACTGATTAGAATTTACAGTAAAAACAGAAACGATTAAATGTAAATCAGTTTATATACACTCAGATTACATTATTATATGCATTGTTACCCATTTGTGTCCATTTCTAGGTACCAAATATTACGATTTAGCACCTTGAACTAGCCTTGTTCTATCGCCTGAAGAGGAAGGCGAAGATTGCGAAATTTTCGATACATTTTATCACAGTAGATACTGATCGGAATTTAACCATTTTTAGTCTGATATCCCTTCTACAGTGGGCGGGGATGGGGTGGTTAGTGCGTGCGCGCTGTATCATAAGGTCTGTCATTGAGTCAACTGACGTGGTTTCGATTCCCCGGTTGTACGTGACAAGGGGTGGTGTCGCCTGTCCAACCTCGTGGGTTTTCTCCGGGTCCTCCGGTTTCCTTCCACTGCTAAAGACCCCTACACGCAAGTGATTTATTGAAATAAAATTGAACCATATGTTAGTCCTGAAATGACCTAGTTTGTGGACGTTAAACCCCATATCTCTCTCTCTCTCTCTCTCTCTCTCTCTCTATCTCTCTCTCTCTCTCCAGTAGACAGCTAATCCCCCGACCCCGAATGAAGATCCGCCCCTCCAAAACTAGCGATGGGTGGGCGTAGGGAAATCTTAGAGGAAGAATGATTAGAATTCAAACGGGTAATATGTCCCCACTGCGCCATCTTTGATTTGATTTGAAGACAGAACGGGGAGATTAATTAAGAAGATTATTTAATTAAAAGACCGGGTGGAACTTTACTAGTAACGAACCGTCGACTCATTAATCATCGAGACTCTCCGTTAATGATCTTATTACAACCTGATGGTGATCTGAATTTGACAGACGATTTGAAGTATGGAGCTAAATGAGGGGAATTCACGCAGTCCTACAAGAGATGGACTGGGAAGCAACAGGCGAATATGGTAGACTCAGAGAGAGAGAGAGAGAGAGAGAGAAAGAGAGAGAGAGAGAGAGGGCGGGGGGGGGGTTAACGTCCACTCAACACAAACTTGGTCATTTCAGGACTAACATATGGTTCAATTCTATTTCAATAATTCGCTTGCGCGTAGGGGTCTTTAGCAGTGGGAGGAAACCAAAGGGCCCGGGGAAAACCCACGAGGTTGGACAGGCGACCCTACTCCTTGTCACGTACAACCGGGGAGACTCAGGGAACTCTAAAGAATTGAATGTACTCATGCCGTTAAGGGGGGGAAGGGGGTGTTTAAAGCCGTTATTGATGAAGCAAAGCTTGGGGATCCATGTAGTGGGTGGAGGCGGTCTTTATTACGTTCGTTGTTGATGAATTGGTAAACAAAGCCGTCTCAGGAGGTTTGGTACGATATACTCTATAAAGCACCGTTGACCATCAGTTTTTCAAAAAAAAAAGTCAATCCATGGGTCCTATCTCAATCTAACCATCCTATACCAAAATATAACGCTCGAACTCAACCCTATACCAAAATATAATGCTCGAACTCAACCATCCTACACCAAAATATAACTCTCCAGCCCAACAATCCTATACCAAAATTAATAAGTCCGGTTGACGTAGAAACGTAGTAAGACGTACGGAGGGTCTTTGACCGTTATCAATATTTGACGAAAAGTTCCATTGCCCATGCGTGACCGGGAGGAGTTTTTTGGGGGTTTTTTTGTGGTTGATTATTCAGTAATATTTGGCGCCCTGTCCCGAAATAAATCTCATAATTCATGCATTATTTTTTAAATAAACATAAATCGCGACAACGAATTAGGATTTAAATAAAAAAAATTGGTAAACAAAGCCGTCTCAGGAGGTTTGGTACGATATACTCTATAAAGCACCGTTGACCATCAGTTTTTCAAAAAAAAAGTCAATCCATGGGTCCTATCTCAATCTAACCATCCTATACCAAAATATAACGCTCGAACTCAACCCTATACCAAAATATAATGCTCGAACTCAACCATCCTACACAAAAATATAACTCTCCAGCCCAACAATCCTATACCAAAATTAATAAGTCCGGTTGACGTAGAAACGTAGTAAGACGTTAAGTAGTCTCGGTCACCTAGAACTTCATAGTCGTCTTTGACCGTTATCAATATTTGACGAAAAGTTCCATTGCCCATGCGTGACCGGGAGGGTTTTTTTGGGGGGTTTTTTTTGTGGTTGATTATTCAGTAATATTTGGCGCCCTGTCCCGAAATAAATCTCATAATTCATGCATTATTTTTTAAATAAACATAAATCGCGACGACGAATTAGGATTTATTAAAAAAACATAAATATGGCCCATGAAGAAAGAAATTTTACAATAAATGTTTTAAGAGTGTTGGATATTGAACTGGCAATGCAGATGGATTTTCTGAAATGGCAATTCTTAGATTGATTTAATGGGCGTCGACATCTCGTTTTAGGATCAGTTACCTCCATTAGACTATAACAATGTAAAAAGCCTGGATAATCTAGCCAATGACCGACCTATTATTCTCAAATGTTGACAACCCATCTAGACTAATATTCGTAGAATATTTTTCTGGATGAAAGAGACTAGACGTTAAGCGCCATTTCATTGATTCGCTCGTTCGTTCGTAGGAATTATCGTCCGTTTCCACCAAAGGTGATATCGCAGACAAACCATTTCATTCAGAAGCGCTGGTTTTAATAACATTTTATTCGTAATTTATAAAACTAACAAAAAAGTTAAAGATACATTAGTTAAGAGTTTTATAAAGAGTCGGCCATTCTTGCTATAATAATTCAAAAATAGATGATAAAAAAAGAAAATGTTGAAAATTTCAGTCAAATTACTTTGTTCTGAACGGAATTGTCACTATTGGAAGTTTGGACTAGAAATAGGCATCAATTGTGTCTGCACCGTCTGTGAGAATTGGCGATCGTTTGATTGACAGACGATAATTCCGCCCACATATTCTCGATTATCAAGTAACATGCTCAATGGCTATGGTAGCCTCGCTTGGCAGGCCTTTCATCACCAGTTTCCGGTAGTGACATCAGCGACTAACGGTAAACGTTAGCTTCGTCTGTCATTTTATTGATTTAATTTTAAATGAACGACTGTTTAAATCCAAACTGTATCCAAGCCATCCGTGGGTCTACAGAGTTGATTTTGAGCTTGTCGTGTAAATAAAGATCTAATTAATAATTTCTTTAACATCTGAAGTCTAAATAAAGAATTGCAATAGGCAGATTTAGCTTTTGCATAATGTATGTTTAATATGCTAACATGTATCGATAAAAGTTTATAAAAAGAACTATTCATGATGTGCCTTTGTGTAATATATAGTTTTTCGAAACATTTTGCAGTAAGAAGTTGTTGGTCAATTTATTGAAAATGGGTTATCGGTAAAATTGAGAATCTTTAACTAACGATCAAAAGCCAGAAGAAGCAAGAGAATCAATTTCAAGTGGTTCTTGTAAAACCATAAAATATCTTGATCAATATTTTATCGTCTGCCAATAAGTGGATTTCCTATAAGTTCTGCTTTCTACCGTTTTATTTTCAATTTAAACGTTGATCGGGAAGGCCGATAAGTTTTGTCGATGAC
The DNA here is from genome assembly GCF_932274485.2 of Patella vulgata. Classification (NCBI taxonomy): domain Eukaryota; kingdom Metazoa; phylum Mollusca; class Gastropoda; family Patellidae; genus Patella; species Patella vulgata. The sequence goes on along the minus strand of NC_065883.2, from coordinate 8,027,787 downwards.
TCCCTGGGGAACATGATCTAGGATATAGCAGTCTCCCAATGTGAACAATAATAATTATAGCAAAACTATACCGACCATAAAAAGAAATAAATTAGAAGACAAGAAGATAGTTGTGATAAAGGGGATGGCTAGAAAAAATGGAATGGGGTTTAACGTCCTACTGTTTTGCTCCGACTAGGTTAATGGAGACGGGCGTACGCCATACAGTGTGCTATGAGGGAAATTTTGCCTGAACAGCGGCGCTAAGGCCTACTCTTATATTGAATTCCAACTGACAAGGGATCTTTTACGTGCACGCCTATGTGTACACGGGACCTCAGGGTTTTTTTTATCCCACCCGAATGACTATACTTTGTCCCTTGCCAGGCCCTCCGTCCTGCATCACTGACAAGACGTAAACACTATGACAAATCACAATAAACTTTCTCGTCCAAAGCAGGAATCGAACACGGGTCCTTGTCAGGCCATCCATCCTACACCACTAACAAGGGGAAACCACGCCGGAAAGAAATGGCTAGGAATGATTTATCTTGTTTTATTCTTCATTTTGTCGAATAGTATCGCTGTTTATTATTTTGAAATAGACCAGTATTTGTATTGGCGTTTTGTGGTTTAAAGATTATAGAAGTTTGTTCAAAAAAGGTTGTCTTTTTTCCTGGTTTTCGTTTTTTTGTTTGTTCTTGTTTTGGTCCGAGTTTTGTGGTATTGTTTGGCGGATGTTTTTGAAAATTTGATTTTGTAAATTAAAAAAAACAAACAAAACAAACCCAAAACGTGTCATTGCCGAGATACAGGCGTTTTACGATTTAAATTACGTATTTATAGCGGATTTCCAGGAACGTAAGTAAGCTTGGTGGTTTGAATTCGGTGAAGGTTGGGCGGGAACGCAGTTATCCGCCCACATTTCAATATGGTTAAAACACAGATCCTATTTCGTTTCATTTTATAGTTCAAAATTTCGTTTTACTTGTCTTTACTACACTAGGATCTGGAAGAGACAATATCATGGACGAGTTCTGGATGATGTGAGGGATTAGCCAATGAAACATTCTGTTACGGCGAGCTTTAGGCGTGTTTTGCACGGAACTGTGAGTAATACACTAGTAACATCAATTGCGATTGGTTAATCAAATGTCTGACGTCATAAGGTCAAAAGTCTCTCGTATGACCTCTGACGCGAACAATCGCTACAACCGGTCAGATTTCCAAGTAGTAGAGGCCATCGAAAGTATAAAAAAAAACGAAACGACATATTGATCTGTATTTTAATCGGATTGCCCACATTATATCACAAAACACATTGTATGGCGTATGTCCGGTTGCTGCAGACAAACTGGGACGTTAAACCCCATTCCAAGTGTAAATAGACCAATGCGTACAGGGTAGGTTACGAACTCCCAAGGGTAAACAATAGCTAATACCTCTGAAGACTGGTTGATCGATATTAGATCGTACAGGGTAAATTACAATAGTTTCGGAAGACTGGTTGATCGATATTAAATCGGATTGATGAAACTAATATGTTCAATGTAATAATATAGCGTCTAACTAATGATGGTAATTTACTTGTTTTGTTTGCGAATGTCGATCCAGTGCCATTAAACCAGTACAGACATAAAAACAACTATCGTTCTAATAAACTTACAAGTAGTGACATGTGCCGTATTCAAGGTAGAGTATGCTATCGTTTTCTAAGACCCTTGATACCACTTTTCATTTCGTTATTTTGTTTGTGATTGTGGATCCGGGGTGCCACCCAGGCAGTACAGGAGTACATCACAAAGGCTAACTACCGCCCTAATCGGCTGCGACCAAGGCAACATCTGTATGCTCTTCCTGTAACAGGAATACAGCGTAAAGAACTATCGCTTCAATCATATTGAATTCATTTTGGAAAAATCAGCAAAAATTCTGTAATTTTACAAAATAAATCTAAAACCTGTTCTTGTTATTGTGAGGTGTTAGAAATCAAATTAGTAATTCTATACAGTTACCTGTGATAAAAAAAATAAACAAACAAAAAAACAAACAAAAAATAGAATGAAATATTACGTTTTATAAAAAATGAAATGAAATGAAATGGGGTTTAACGTCCTACTGTTCTGCTCCTAACCTGGGCTAATGAAGACGGGCATACGCCTTACAGTGTGCTATGAGGGAAATTTTGCCCGGACAGCGGCACTACGGCCTACTCTTATATCGAATTCCAACTGCCAAGGGATCTTTTACGTGCACGCCAATGAGTACACGGGACCTCGGTTTTTCGTCCCATCCGAATGACTAGACAGCTTTCCTTGTCAGGCCCTCCGTCCTGCATCAACGTTTTATAAAAGGCGCATTTCATATTGTTGAATAATCATTAAAGAATGAAATGAAATGAGGTTTAACTTCCTACTGTTCTGCTCCTGACTGGGCTAATGAAGACGGGCATACGCCTTACAGTGTGCTATGAGGGTAATTTTGCCCGGGCAGCGACACTACGGCTTACCCTTATATCGAATTCCAACTGCCAAGGGATCTTTTACGTGCACGCCAATGTAATCATTAAAAAACAAACGTAGGTGCTTAAAAGAAAAATTGTCGAGCGTAGCGATGTACACAATTTTTGTCACAATATATAGAATTAAGTAGCCTGCACCGCCTTCCTAGCCCCATCCCTAATACCACCACGCAGAGGACACGAGTACGAAAATTGTCGAGCGTAGCGATGTACAAAACTTTTGTCACAATATATATAATTAAGTAGCCTGCACCGCCTTCCTAGCCCCATCCCTAATACCACCACGTAGAGGACACGAGTACGAAAATTGTTGTTTAATAGTGAGTTTTTGTATAGTGCAGCTTATCCATAAGGCGCTTGTCGACTGGCGTGGTTTCGAATCCCCGGTTGTACGTGACAAGGAGTAGGGTCGCCTGTCCAACCTCGTGGGTTTACTCCGGGTCCTCCGGTTTCCTCCCACTGCTAAAGACCCCTATGCGCAAGCGAACTATTGAAATAAAATTAAACCATATGTTAGTCCCGAAATGACCTAGCTGTGTCGAGTGGACGTTAAACCCCATTTCTCTCACTCCATAAGGCGCTTGAAGATGGTATGAAGCGTATTAATGTTACAATGTTCGGTTGCTATGTGAGTTTCTATATTAATAAAAGACAAACAAATACTTACATAAGAACTTCGTCTGGAAGGAGCCCAGGGTTTCTCTTCATATCGCCCCATCCACGCTAAGGCCAGTTCTAACATGGCGAAAACAAACACAAATTGTAAACAGCGAATCATTTTTAAAAACTTTTTTTTTTGTAAAAAAAAAAACAAACTTTCACGGACAGAATCCAATCGGTAGTTTTGAGTCCAGATGAATATTTGCAGAGAGAAATTAAAGTCTAATAAATTCCAGTTTGTTCCGTGGAGAGGATGTCAGGGCACTTGAAATCTTAGTTAGTCTAAGAGTTTTCCCAGAAACGGTGCTTTTATCTGCAAGAGTAATATATATATACCAACGTAGGCAACCTACTATCAAAATTCAATATTCACTGGTCTAAACGCAATAACTCCATTTGATTGGCTTGCCTGATTGATCATTTGGACCAATCAATAAAGCGGATATTTGGCGCGTAGGGGTAACGAGCTGTAAGCACGTGTTGTAGCGACAGTCCTATTGATCGTCGTGTGAAGGAGAGTTAAGGTTCTTTAGTTAAATATTGTTTTTACATCTATCTAATAAAACAAACTTAGAATCTCATCACAACAAACGTCACGACTTCAATCATTCGCCCAACTTCAGCCTATTTTTAACGACATCGTAATTTGGTTGGTCGTAGAAGGCCCCCTCGATATCTTCTATTCTAAAATTAGATGTAGTCAAATTGTTAGACTAGACGTGGGGTGGTTTTTGTAGTATTCTTTGTAACATTCATGAATTCAGACGTTTATCCAGTCAATCCATCTATGTAACTTTAAAACATTTGGGGGGGGGGGGGATGATCGAATGGTTAGCGCGTGCGCGATGCATCCATGGGCGTCACACATATGGGGTGGGGGGATCCGACCCCCCAATTGTTTTTCTTGGACCCCCCAAAAAATTTACATAGTAGGCCCAACAATTATTAGGATATTAGGATTAGTCAAGTTTCTGTCTGTATAAAACCTGTACATATCCCAATATGGATTATACTGTTAAAATAAAACACCGAGATAATCATCCTGGAAACATGTGTGAAGTGAAAAGTACCCGTGTTCCATAAAATTTTGTCTAGTTAGCCTGTCAGTAATATTTTGTTAATTTTTTTTCTGCCACTTATAGGTACCCAAAAACATAACCGCCTAAACCAAATATTTATCGCCCGCTCAGCCAGCAACGTAACCATAATGCTTTTGCACGCGGTGTCTTGGCAGACAGCATGGCCTCATTATATTTGTTTATATTTTTTAGGGGTTTTAAAAAATGGGTTAGGGTTAGGGTTAGGCGTTAGGGTTGCGGACGTCCCCCCAATACATATTTCACGGCTACGCCTCTGGATGCATCATAAGGTCTGTCATTGAGTCAACTGGCAGGGTTTCTATTCCCTGGTGTTGTGTACGTGACAAGGAGTATGGTCACCTGTCCAACCTCGTAGGTTTTCTCCGGGTTCTCCGGTTTCCTCCCACTTGTAAAGTATTGAAATGAAATTTAACCATATTATGTTAGTCACGAAATGACCTAGTTTGTGTCGAGTGGACGTAAAACCCCATTTCTCGCTCCCTCCCCCCCCCTCTCTCTCTCTCAAAACATTTTCCAGGCCTACTTCAGAAGTTAGCTACAAAAGGCTACATTCTAAAAACACATAATATAGGCTATCATGAATGGTTCTTTTTATAAAATTGTAGGGATGGGGGTGAATAGTTTAATGCGTGCGCGTTTGATAGCAAGGTCTGACATTGAGTAAAGTGGCGTGGTATCGGTTCGCCACTTGTATAGGTGACAAGGCGTGTGCGTTTAATAGCAAGGTCTGGCACTGAGTAAAGTGGCATGGTATCGGTTCCCCACTTGTATAGGTGACAATGGCGTAGGGTCGCCTGTCCAACCTCATGGCCTTTCTCCGGGTCCTCCAGTTTTCTCCGATGCTAAAGACTCTGCGCACAAGCGAATTAATGAAATGAAATTGAACCAGATGTTTAAACCAGAATAAGAACAAAAAATGTAAGCTACTTCATAATGAAATGGTTTGTCTTCGGTATCACCATCAATGGAAACGGACGTAAAATATACATTATGCAAGAGCTAAATCTGCCTATTGCATGCCTTTCTTTACGCCTTTATCTAAATTATTAATTAGACATTACTTAACTTATCAAGACCACAATTAACTCTCGGTGCCATCGTCAGCCTGCGATATTTAGTGGATTTGAATACGTTTTGTTGTGGATGAAATATCCGTAACAGCGGTAGTAATGAAATGAAATGAAATGGGGTCGTCCTACTGTTTTGCTTCGACTGGGCTAATGAAGACGGATATACATCATACAGTGTGCTATGAGGGAAATTTTGCCCGGACAGCGGCGCGACAGCCTACTCTTACATCGGATTGTAGCTGCTAGGGGATCTTTTACGTGCACGCCAATGTATACACGGGACTTCGGTTTTTCGTTCCATTCAAACGACTAGACAGCTGTCCTTGCCAGGCTTTCCGTCCTGCACCACTGACAAAGTGAAACCACGCCGGAGAATCCCGATGAACTGTCTCAGACGACACCGGAAGCGACAACATGGGGAACCACGCCGAAAAAAAACCCATTAGTGGTGGACAAGCTAGAGACAAACCTATTTTCGCTACTGGTTCACTGTCAATCTGAGCAATTAGCTAATTAATAATTAAAAAATTCATTAAAATCTCATTTGTTTAAAATAGTCCAAATATTTTGCGATAAGTTTGTTTTTTCTCAATATGGATTCTGACTCGGTGAATCAATGTTTCGCTGTTTAGATCAGTGGTTCTCAACCTTTTTATGGCAACCGCACACCTTGGAACACATGAAAAAATAGCGGCACACCTGGATAAATATGTATAAAAAATTTGTGAATTTTGCCAAATAAAAACATGGCAAGTCGGCATATAACCGAACACACAGAGGGCCTGACAAGGACAGCTGTCTAGTCGTTCGGATAGGACGAAAAATCGAGGTCCCATGTACACATTGGCGTGCACGTAAAAGATCCCTTGGCAGTTGGAATTCGATATAAGAGTAGGCCGTAGCGCCGCTGCCCGGGCAAAATTTCCCTCATAGCACACCGTATGGCGTATGCCCGTCTTCATTAGCCCAGTTTAGGAGCAGAACAGTAGGACGTTAAACCCCATTTCATATCATTTCATTGCATAGACTCAGACTACATAAAGAAAAACATAGCTATGAACTTATCAGTAGACACCAGTCAATTCTCAATTGGGATCACGTGGTTTTTCGCATTTTCTTAGTGTGCCGTTCAAAATTTCACAGCACACTCAGGAAGATTTGGCTGCACACCTGTGTGTCGTGGCACACTGGTTGAGAATCACTGTACTAGATCATAAATATTGAAAAATATTCAGTTTATATATGTACAAAAAAGGTCAATATAGTCAGCGACCAAGTTGAGGAGCAAAATATCAATAACTTATTGTTGTACGGAGATTTCACCACGGTCCATACCACCCTATTCGAAACAATGGAGAACGAAGGTATTTGGTCAGAGAGGGCTCAGGGGTCCTCCGACTAAATTTGGAATTAATCGGGATTTTAATGATGTCTAGCATATCTAGCTGTACCCGAATATAACATTCAATTTCATCAACTACATCAACAAAAAACCAATCTGATTAAAATACAGATCTATATTTCGTTTCGCTTTTTTATACTTTCGATGGCCTAAACTACATGAAGATCTGACCGGTTGTAGTGGAAGGTCGCCTCAGAGGTCATACATTACGAGCGGCTTTTGACCCTATGACGTCAGACATTTGATTAATCAGCGTTGATGTTACCCACAGTTCCGTGCACCTCACGTCAAAAACTTGCCGTAACAGACCGTTTCATTGGCCAATGTTTCACATCATCCAGAACGCGGGTTATATTCCAAATTCTAGTGTAGTACAGACAAGTTAAACTAAATTTTGAATTATAAAAAACGAAACGAAATAGGATCTGTGTTTTAATCAAATTGATAAAAAGCTCAAATTGAAACGTTTCGTAGGAACAGAATAATAAATGAATTTTTTATACTGTCATTTCGGGGGAGATACGTTATACCTAATACCGGGCCATCTTGTTATATATTTAATACTTTATATCTAATACCGGGCCATCTTGTTACATATTTAATACTTTATATCTAATACCGGGCCATCTTGTAATATATTTAATACGTTATACCTAATGCCGGACCATCTTGTAATATATTTAATACTTTATATCTAATACCGGGCCGTCTCGTAATATATTATTTAATACGGTATATCTAATACCGAGCCATCTTGTAATGTTATTTAATACGTTATACCTAATGCCGGACCATCTTGTAATATATTTAATACTTTATATCTAATACCGGACCATCTTGTAATATATTTAATACTTTATATCTAATACCGGGCCATCTTGTAATATATTTAATACTTTATATCTAATACCGGGCCGTCTCGTAATATATTATTTAATACGGTATATCTAATACCGAGCCATCTTGTAATGTTATTTAATACGTTATACCTAATGCCGGACCATCTTGTAATATATTTAATACTTTATATCTAATACCGGACCATCTTGTAATATATTTAATACTTTATATCTAATACCGGGCCATCTTGTAATATATTTAATACTTTATATCTAATACCGGGCCATCTTGTAATATATTTAATACTTTATATCTAATACCGGGCCGTCTCGTATTATTTAATACGGTATATCTAATACTGGGCCATCTTGTAATGTTATTTAATACTTTATTATATTATATAATACTGGGCCATCTTTTATGTAATATAATTAATACTTTATATTTAATACCGGGCAATGTTCTTTTACGTATACACCAACGGGACCACGGTGGCTCAGTGAGTATGCTATGACGCAACGTTAACAGAACGTTATAGACAGTAGAAATAATAGCTGGCTGTAGGTGCCACTGTTAGGGCAAAGTTTCCCTCATAGCACACTACATAATGTATGCCCTTCTTCATTACCCGATTGGAAATAATATAAAATTAAATGGGGTTTAACGTCCTACTGTTCTGCTCCGAACTGGGCTAATGAATGCGGGCAATGGCCATACAGTGTGCAATGGCCTACTTTTATATCGAATTCCAACTGCCAACGGATCTTTTACGTGTATACGGAGGGTCGCCTGTCCAACCTCGTGTGTTTTCTCCGGGTCCTCCGGTTTCCTCCAACTGCTAAAGACCCCTACGCGCAAGCGAATTATTGAAATAAAATTAAAACATACGTTAGTCCCGAAATGACCTAGTTTGTGTCGAGTGGACGTTAAACCCCATCTCTCATACGCCTATGCTTAATCCAGTATTCGAGAGAAAACAAAGTTTGTTAGTTGTACCAGACAAGAACAGGGACGACGGAATGGTTCAACGAGTTTAGTCCGTCCATTTACTGACCAATCACGTGACAGTGGTCAATAAAAGGAAGAGTGAAAGATAAATGTCATAGATGAGATATTGGACGACTTCGTCAGTGACATCACTAACTAGAAATCTAGTAGGCTAATAATCTAATCCATCACGTTCAGACAATATACTGGGATGGTAGATATTTAATTTACTGGTTCACGTCCTGTGCGGGTTTAAATAGAATCATTTCATTAATGATGTCAATTCTATAGACACTATCAACCAGGGCAATTCAATCTTGCGTAAAAGTTGGAGTTCGCGCATAGAGCTAGAGAGAGAGAGAGAGAGAGAGAGAGAAATGGGGTTTAGCGTCCACTCGACACAAACTAGGTCATTTCGGGACTAACATATGGTTCAATTTTATTTCAATAATTCGCTTGCGCGTAGGGGTCTTTAGCAGTGGGAGGAAACCGGGGGGACCCGGAGAAAACCCACGCGGTTGGAAAGGCAACACTACTCCTTGTCACGTACAACCGGGGAATCGAAACCATGCCAGTTGACTCAATGACAGAATTTATGACACAGCGCGCACACGCTAACCATTCAGCCATCCAACCCCTCTTCGCGCATAGACACCAATAACCTCTTGGGATTTAACTGTTTCAAATTCATATATTATAATAGATCAAAGATTTTTTTTTTATTGTTATTATTTATCCATCTCTTTTGGGGGTTCAGACAGCAATGATGGTTCGGTGGGCGTGGAGCTAGCTAATTAACAAAGAATTCCGGTATCGAGTTCACGAAGTATTCTCAGACTTAAGTTAAGAATTTACTCAATTTTTAATCACTGTTTATGAGAAATATCTTTGATGAAGAAACACAAAACTTTACACATCATTTCTTATTGATTTATTTGATACAATAAAACAACAAAAGTTTTATAAAGGGCTATATTTTAGTTAAAATAAGGCGATCAATTTTGAGTAAAGTCTGAGAATGCTTTGTGAACTTGGGGCCCGGGGTTTGATCCCGGTGTTGGTCGTGAAAGTTCCTCGGGAATTTTCTGTCTGGCTTCCTCCGTGTCCGTTGTGCAGGGTAGAGGTGCTTGTCAAGAAAAGAGGGGTGGGGTGGAAGGCCGAATGGTTGACGCGTTTGCTTGTATCTGTTATTGAGTCAACTGGCGTGGTTTCGATTCCCCAGTTGTGCGTGACAAGGTATAGGGTCGCCTGTCCAATCTCGTGGGTTTTCTCCGAGTCCTCTGATTTCCTCCTACTGCTAAAACCCTAGTGCAAGAACGAATTCTTATATAACCAGCGACTGCCAGGCAGGATACGCCAACATTTTCGAGAGATGGATAGAAAACAAGCTAAAACGAAAGTGATTTTTCCTACAATCAAGGGCCATAATTCCGGAAATTATAATTCAATATGCGCAAATATCGAAAGGAACCAAAATCTTTGGGTTATAAACTTACATTTCAAGTTTCAACAAAATTGGATAAAAATTGTGACCTCTATAGGGTCCACAACCTTGATATACCATATTTTTACGCAATTTGAGAACGAGGGGTGGCCATTTTGTCTGTCAGTTTTGGGCCGATTTTCACGAAATTCGAACTCAGCCGACCTTAGGGTGCAACGGTGACATAATAATACGTTTTTTTTAAATCGGATAAAAATTATGACCTCTATAGGGTCCACAAGTTAAAAACGCGATTTTTCGAACAATCAGGGGCCATAATTCAGGAAGTTACGGTCCGATATGCGCGAATATCGAAAGTAACCGAGATCTCTTGGTTATAAACTTACATTTCAAGTTTCAACAAAATCGGATAGAAATTGTGACCTCTATAGGGTCCACAACCTTGATATACCATATTTTTTAAGCTATTTGAGAACGAAGGGCGGCCATTTTATCTGTCAGTTTTGGGCCGATTTTCACGAAATTCGAACTCAGCCGACCTTAGGGTGTAAATGTGATATAATTAAACGATTTTTTAAATCGGATAAAAATTATGACCTCTATAGGGTACACAAGCTTCTTTGATTCTATCAACTAAGAAGCGTTTGTTTACAATGTATTACCAATGAAAAGAGCTAATGGATATGCTTATGTTTATAGCATCGTGAAATTATCTACTCTAGAGCCCCACGTGTGCATGGAAATCATCCCTTTGATGAGCGTATTTGATGAACTGAAACAAAGAATTACTGACCAGACTTGAAAGATCCCGATACTAATTACCCTAAAGAGACTTTATGTATTTACACGACATGCCCAGTGGGGATCATATTTATCTCTTTTTGGGGTTCAGAGAGCCACGATTGTTCAGTGGGTGTGGGGCTGGGTTTGACGTCACTGATGGCCATATAATTTCCTTGATATTTCCCTGTCTGGTTTCGGTTTCCCCTTATTATCAGAGTTGCAGGAAAGGGGGATGGAGGGCCAACGCCTAGTCTTTCGGCTGCCTTGTATAGCTATAACCACACGTTAACAATCCCATGAAGACTGGATATCGAAAAAAGAGTAGAAATTAAACGTCCTACAGTTTAACGACCTACAGTTCTGTTCCTACTGCGCTAATGAAGGCGAGCATACGCCATACAGTTTGCTATAAGGGTAATTTTGCCCAGGCAGCGGCACTACGGCCTACTCTTATATCGAATTCAAACTACCAAGGGATCTTTTACGTACACGCCAATATATACACGGGTCCTCGGTTTTTTCGTCCCATCCGAACGACTAGACAACTGTTCTAGTCAGGCCATCCGTTCTGCACCACTGACAAGGGGAAGAAATAAGAGCTGGCTGCGTGAACACTGTCAGCGCAAAATTTCCTTCTCAGCGTTTGCCACTTTTAAATAAACCGATTGCTGCAGAGACGTAGAACCCTAAATCTCATTTCATTTCATTTCGGGGGGTTGGATGGCTAAATGGTTAGCATGTGCGCGCTGTTTCCCAAAGTCTGTCATTGACATAGGCGTACGGGCTCGATGACAGTTAGGGGGGCAGAACCCCAAATGCCCGAAATAATTTCGGGTGTACAGACAGCGGCGCCGATATTCCTCGAGAGGCGAAGAAGCAGAGCTCCCCTTGTATTGTATTGCTCGAAAAATGTCGCACAAAGTAGAGTGGCTCCAGACAAAATGTTTTAATCCATAGCCAACTAAGTACAAATTTGTGGTATTCAATTAAAAGAAAAGTAAAATTAGTGTTTTATTAGGGCTCAATGACAGTTAGGGAAGAAAAACTAGAAATGCCCGAAAAAATTTCAGGTTTACAGACAGCGGCGCCGGTTTTCTTCGAGAGGTGAAGAAGCAGAACTGACCTTGTATGGACCCCCGAAGAAAATTTTGGTCATTGAGTCAACTGGTGTGGTTTCGATTCCCCGGTTGTACGTAACAAGGAGTAGGGTCGCCTGTCCAACCTCATGGGTTTTCTCCGGGTCCCCCGGTTTCCTCCCACTGCTAAAGAATTGTTGAAATACAAATTGAATCACATGTTAGTCTCAAAATGACCTACTCTCTCTCTCTCTCTCTCTCTCTCTCTCTCTCCAATTTCATTCAACCAGAATGTGAACACTGTCATGTTCCTTTGACAGTTAAGCACATTTTGATTGAGTGCAAGCATTTCAAGGATATTAGATCAAATTTTTACCGTTGTCAGTCATTACATCAGATGTTTACCCAACCGGGTTTATATGGTAAAGCGTTAGACTTTTTAAAAGAGACAGGATTTTATCATAAATTTTAATTGTATATATATATATCATATCATTTTTGTATTTAATATTTATATGCATAAAAGTGATATTTTATTTTTAATTGTATTAACTGTGATATTGTTTTTATTTATGCATATAACGTTTTTCTGTGATATAATTTAGCCTGTCTCGTAATATTCACCATATGTTTGGCGCAATATAGCCCGGTTGGAGCTGACGTGCCATAAAACTACATTTCATTTCATTTCCAATTTCATTTCTTATAATTATTATATGAGAACGCTAACCCTTCTACATAAAGATTTATATGTTTTGACCTCAAGGTTATTATAAGAAATGAATTAAATAGACTGACCCAGGACTACCATTCAACAATTTAGTTGGATTTAATCACAATCAGTCTCACGGTTCATAGATACAGATTTGTTAGTCTAGACTTATATAGGCTATATCAGTGGAAACTAAATATTTATATTGGTATATTTCCATGTAATAACAGTATTCGATTCAATTACACGTATTTAATCTGTTGTTTTTTTTCTATAATACAAGCATTTTGTTTTAAATATATACATTTAAAATGTGTTATATCGACTACCACAGACATATTTTTTTTATTTAACGGTTATCTGAAATCTATATTTAGGCCCTAAAATATAATACCAGTGTCGTGGGTGTGGATGTGTGGGTGTTGGTGGCACTCTTGACCGTTCAGTAAATACAATATGTGACACTGTCCTGTGTCACAGCAGTACTTCACGTTGTAGATATAATGACAGACAAAGTTCAGATGATAGCAAAACTACTTTAAGAGCCCCGGGGAAGAACAATCTAAGTCAATTTTTCAACGAACCCCAGTTTATGGCGCCATTTGTTAGGAAATTGTATAAGTTTTCTCAGGAACAATCAATTTCCGGTAAAAACGATCGGAGTCATATCGAATCAAGGCCCTTCTGAAATGGTCTCCCGGACAAATACGTCCATCGTACCCTTTATTTGACCTTAATTTGGCTGATAAGTGGAAGTAAGTTGTTGTACTGGTAATTATGATTCGTATTAAACATCATTTTGAAGTTGTAATCAAGCATTCTCGTCCAACAGACTGTTTTGCCTTTTATGCGAAAATACAAAAATGTGACTGAGATCGTTCTTCCCCTTGACTCTTCACTTGTATGTGATACTGAATTCTACCACAATAATACAGTAACTTACTTATAAGATTTAACTAAACACATTTAAACCCAAGATATCTACCCTGGCTATTTTGACCCAACCGTCTGCCGTAGAAAAGACGTTGGTTATATTTATATAATACTCTGAGTGTGCTTCTCACAACAGAATCGGCTAGATCTATTTGTTAAGGTCGGTTCAATTTTCTTCAAGATCGCTTAGGGCATGTGATTGTTGGGTGAGATTGTAGGTTAGGGTTAGGGTAAGCATTAGGGCTAGATCCAGGGTTAGTTTTAAGAATTTGGGGGAGGGGTTGAGTCTCCACATAAGCACTGACCTAGGATGATGAAAATTCAGTACCTGACCTTAGACCAAACGTGAAGTTGGCCTTATCAAATAGACCTAACACTACAGAATCACCTGTAATTGTGAAAAAGGTGAATCTCGATTAAGATACCAATTCAAAAAATGGTTCAATTCCGTTCGGTATATACAAAGTTATGGCCTTATATAACAGGACAGTTGTCTTTTTTCTTGAACCAATTGATGAGCCGGTTGTTTGATCCGATTGAATCCATACCGGGAGACATGTTCCTGAAGCAACGACTACGAGTTTTTTTTAGAACATCTGGATGTTCTTGAAGCAACGACTGTGAGTTTTACATCTGGACGTTGCTAGATTACTTCACAATTCCCGAACTTACAGCAACGTTATCTAAAGACACATGAATAGTAGCGTCCAATCAGAGGTTGACATTGAACGAACCTTGAACTTTGCAACTCGATTATCACAGGTAGACATTTTAGCTTCAAGGCGCGAGACTTGGTATTCGCGCCGATCGAGGAATCTGTTAGGCTCACAAATTGGGCTTGTACCCAAATGAAATTAGTACCGAAATATGCAGGGTATTACGTGAAGGGCTTGATAAGATATAAAGATGTACGTTATAGTTAAAGCGAGACCAAGCCTTCTAGCATTGGTATTTTGTATTCTTAATTAAATGTTAAATTTTCACATTAGCGTGGATTCAGTCGTGAGATATTTGATCTTTTCCGAAAAATGCAATTATTAAAATAGATATACCTATTTAAACATACATTATGCAATAGCTAAATCTGTCTATTGCAGGCCTTTCTTTAGGCCTGAAATGTTATCTAAATTATTAATTAGACTTTAATTAATTTATCCAGACCATAATCAACTCTCGATGGCATCGGATTTATCCGATATTAAATAGATTAGAAAAGTTCAGCCATATTTTGATTTAAGCTAAAAATGGAGGAGCGAGACTTAGCTTCGAACAACCAGTACGGCGGTTGAAATTATTGCACACGTCTTGTCAAACCTTGAAAGGCTAATATCTTCGCTCGCAATAGTGTAATTTGAATGAATTTTTAAATTATTCTTTTTACATTATCTATTTTCGAACTGTTATAGTAAGAATGGCTAGCTCTTTATCTAAATCTTACATAATGTATCTTTAATGAAGGATAAACAAAACCAGATTTTATGGATATTACAATTATCTAAATCAGTCTACTAAATGCCATGAGACAAATGAGACATTTACAATTACTGTTCAGAAAATAAGATAAGTTTTGTGTACACCTGTTTACTGTGTCGCAATGATGCTGTGTATTGTTTGATTTGCAAATACTTCTCGGCCATCGATTTAATCAACAAAATATAACATGATTTAAATTAGGTTCGCTTTCCATCATGTGTAAATCTATTAAACATACATTATGCAAGAGCTAAATCTGACTATTGCAAGTCTTTTTTAGGGCTGAAATGTTATCTAAATTATTAATTAGACATTAATTAACGTATTCAGACCATAATCAAATCTCGATGCCACCGCTAGCCTGCGTATATTTACTGGATTTGAATACATTTTATGATGGATGATTACATTATTTTATGCGTTGCGACCCATTTGTGTCAATTTCTAGGTCCCAAATATTAGCGATTTAGCTCCTTTTACAAGCTATCGATACATATAATAAAACCTATAAATCATGTTTGTCAATTACTTTGTAAAATAGAAATACCATTACAAGATTGCTTTCAATTCTTTTAATTTATTTTTTTACAAAATTGAGATTTCAAGAATTTAGGATATAAAAAAAGAGTATTGAAAATCTTAATAAATTTAATTGTAACTTCGCAGCCATTGAACGCAACATTGTTCTTTGTAATATAAAATTCTATATAATAGTCGAGGTGCTAACTTAAATCACAAAGCATTCTCAGACTTAAGTTAAGAATTTACTCAAAATTGTTTGCCTTATTTTAACTAAAATATAGCCCATTATAAAACTTTTGTTGTTTTAATGTATCAAATACATCAATAAGAAACTATGTGCAAAGTTTTGTGTTTCTGGATCAAAGATATTTCTCATAAACAGTGATTGAAAGTTGAGTAAATTCTTAACTTAAGTCTGAGAATGCTTTGTGAACTTAGGGCGAACTGGGAGTAACTGGCTTCAACTGAAAAAGATCAGTTACAACTCTACTCAGAGCAACTAGTTCCAGTCAGTTGAAGTCGGTTGGCCATGTCTAACTTTCTGCAACTCGCTTCAACTAGCGACAACTAGTTGCC
Organism: Patella vulgata; assembly: GCF_932274485.2. NCBI lineage: Eukaryota > Metazoa > Mollusca > Gastropoda > Patellidae > Patella > Patella vulgata. Next base: position 8,011,709 of record NC_065883.2, on the reverse strand, counting down.
GTCAACATGAGCGTTCTTACAACTGGCGTCAACTGGTTTCCATGAAAATAACATCACGTGGTAAGAGACATGTGTCATGTGACTATAAATAAGCAAAATGGAATCGAACGAAGACACCCACTTTTCAAATGTCGACAATAATGTATTAATAAAATTGTGGGAAGACCGACCATGCCTTGGGGGGGGGGGGCTTCTTCTAAGGTATTCTCCAGTTTGTTGATCACGTGATGAATAATTAACAGTCACGTGTTAATTTTAAAGAGTGATCGCTATCAGTTCCGAGTCAGTTATATGATCGGCACAAGCACACTTGCAACTGACTGGAACTAGTCGACATAAGCCCCCTTAACATTCATTTTCTTTTTATACCATTTTATATACGCTGTTCGTAATTTATTACCAACATGTAGCCTAACCCTTCATTCTCTTGTAAATTTATGGAAAACGGAGTTTCCTAAGACTCTTAAACTATTAGTACTTAAAAGATCGCTGCTCCTTAAATTTAAATCTGTAATGATATTCTGTAAGGAGTGGCTTCATTTTCTTTCTTGAAGACATTAAGTTCGAATTTGCTTTTCAGGATTGGTTGATCGGGAGTGATTAATTTGGGGTTCTTATCAATAAAAACTTCTCTTGGTACAGGTGATTTTCTCTTCAAAAACACTGAAATTTTGCCAAAACAGCGACACTAGGCCTACTCTTATATCGAATTACAACTGTCAAGAGATCTTTTACGTGCACGCCAAAGTGTACACAGGAACTCAAAATATTTATTGTTTAAAAAAAACTGATTGGCTATCTTTATCCCTTTTTATGATTATTCATAAAATATTTTTAAATAAATGTTCATATTTATTTTAGATTTCCATCCATGTTTCCCATTGGTAGTGATGCAGGAAGGTGGGTCTGACAAGGAAAAGTATATGGTCGTTCGGATGGGTCAATAAAACAGAAGTCCCAAATATACCATTAGCAGTATGATAATGATCTTCCGACAGTTGGAAAGTGAAATAACAGAGATTATTTTCAAATGCTTTATTTATTACCTTGAAGAAAAAGAGGGTACCGCTTCGAAACGTTGGTTCAAAAAAACAGTGTTAGTGTCTCTTTTGTTTATGTACTTCAATATTTATCTGGTGAAGAACATTTCCGTATCGGATCCCTCGATCCATTGTTTTCATATTCCTGTTAAGATGCGCATTCTACACAAGTTTAGCTTTAAAAATCATAAAGGTTTCTCTCGGGCAACATCGGGATTTGATTTCAGGACAACCAAGTTGTGAGTCCAGCGGTCCAAAAGCACAACTAACACTTCCCACTTATGCAGAGTATACTATGTAACCCCGACCCCCACACACCTGTAACTATTGTGTTTAAGGTTAAATTGTTTGGACTTCTCATTTTATGGCTTGTTAATTAACTGACAGGTAGGTTCTTCAGGCGGAGCCATGGACGGTGGTTAAGTGGATAAGATGCTGGCTCGCTAGCCTAGAGGTCGCGTGTTCGATCCCTGCATTGGCCGAGGAACTTCTTCCGAGATATTCCAATATGGTTTCTCCTTGTCATTGGCGTGCACATAAAAGACCCCTTGGCAGTTGGAATTCGATATAAGAGAAGGCCATTTCCCTCATAGCATACTGTATGGTGTATGCCCGTCTTCATTAGCCTAGTATAGGAGCTGAACAGTAGGACGTTAAACCCCATTTCATTTCAAATTCTCCAGGCAGTCACTTTCACTGGCTAGTCAGTCAAGACAAACAACTATATCTGAAGAATAGGCTACAGTGCCGCTGCCCGGGCAAAATTCCCTCATTGCACACTGTATGGCGTATGCCCATCTTCATTAGCCTAGTACAGGAGCTGAACAGTAGGACGTTAAACCCCATTTCAAGTTCTCCAGGCAGTCACTTTCACTGGCTAGTCAGTCAAGACTAACAACTGTAACTGACATGTTTAATGACTGACGGGTAACATGTAGTCAGTCGATTTCACTGGTGAGTCAGTCAAGACTAGTAAATATAACTGAAACAAGAGGCGTGTTTAACACCATATTTTATTAAAACAGAATATCTGATGATGTTGTGATGATTTAATAGTGGACTGGAATATTATCATTATTTGATGCGGCTGTAATGGTTGTAAATATGTAAATGTTCATAACCATTCTATAGCCGATCACGTAACACATTGTAAATGTTCATATAGCACAGCATGTCAAGGTCACAAATCTTCATAACGACAATAGCATGCCACATAACAGATTGTAAATGTTCTTAAGACCTGTTATAGCATGTTATATAACAGACTGTAAATGTTCATCAAGACCTTATAGCAGGTCACATAACAGACTGTAAATGTTCTTAATGACTTTATAGCACACAAAAGATTGTAAATGTTCATAATGACTTCATAGCATGTCACAACACAGATTGTAAATGTTCTTCATGACTTCATAACATGTCACATAACAGATTGTAAATGTTCATAATGACTTTATAGCATGTTACATAACAGATTGTAAATGTTCATAATGACTTGATGGCATGTTACATAACATATTGTAAATGTTCATAATGACTTTATAGCATGCCACACAACAGATTGTAAATGTTCTTAAAGACTTCATAACATGTCACATAGCAGATTGTAAATGTTCTTAATGACTTTATAGCAGGTCACATAACAGATTGTAAATGTTCTTAATGACTTTATAGCACATAGCAGATTGTAAATGTTCTTAATGACTTTATAGCAGGTCACATAACAGACTGTAAATGTTCTTAATGACTTTATAGCACATAACAGATTGTAAATGTTCATAATAACTTTATAGCATGTCACATAACAGATTGTAAATGTTCATAATAACTTTATAGCAGGTCACATAACAGATTGTAAATGTTCAAAACTATCATGAGGTCACATAACTGACTGTAAATGTTCATAACCAGCTTTTATTAAGAATTGAAAATTAGGATTGTGTCTTAAATCCCCTAATTCCTTGGATTCTAGTAACTCTTCTACACTTGGTAAACACTCGTTTAAATCTTCACCTAAAAATACACAAATAAACAACTTAGGTCCTGTTTCTCAAATCTTAACTAAAGATAAAATCCAAATTTTAGTAGATACTTCAATTTTGATTGGCCAAGACCTAAATTCAATCTAATATCATCGAATCAAATTACTAAAATTTGGATTTTATCTTAGTTAAAATCTTATGAAACAGGCCCCTGGACTGCAACACAATCGTGAAAATCATAATTGAACCATTTTCATCTATTTGAAGGTTCCAAAGAATAGAGCCATATGCCTTTTACAATCCTTCACATTTATAAAATTGAGCGGGAGCCATGAAAAGCTCCTGCCAATTTCAAAAATAAGAAAAAAGCTCCTGTAAAAAAAACTCTTCTTAATGATATTGCAAGAGTAATTCTACATTTTCTTGAATGAAGGAGAGCTAAATTGTATTTATGCTTTAGTCTTGCTTAATATTTGATAAATATGTTTGGTGAATATGGTAGTGTCACAATTATCATCATAGAAACTGATAGCTCGAATGTATGCAGTTTAAAAATAAACAAAAACTGAAAGTAGTTTATTAATCTCAATATTTAGGAGAGCTATTTAGTTAATTTGCAGGAGTCTTTAATGACTCCTCTAAGGAAAGTCGAGGTGGGAAGGAATGTTGCAGTGCATCTAGAGGAGCAGGGACAGGAGCTAAAGCTAACCTTAAACGTGAAGAACTGCTTTTAAGTGCACTTGTCATGGGAACAGAAGACCTTTGTGAAATGAAATGAAATGAAATTTAATGTCCTACTGTTCTGCTCCGAACAGGGCTAATGAAGACAGACATATACGCCATACAGTGTGCTATGAGGGAAATTTTGCCAGGACAGCGGCACTACGGCATACTCTTATATCGAATTCCAACTGCCAATGGATCTTTTACGTCCATTGTGTACACAGGACCACGTTTTTTTTTTGTCCCATCTGAACAACTAGACAGCTGTCCTTGTCAGGCCCGTCATCTTGCATCACTGACAATGGAGAACCACACCGGAAAATCTGGATGCACTTTCTCGGCCAATGCAGGGATCGAACACCCGACCTCCAGGCTAGCGAGCCAGCATCTTACCCATTTAGGAAGACCTTTGTAAGACATAAACCATTTACCTTGTGTGTAAGCAAGATTAACTGTTTTAATGAGAGAGAGAGAGAGACAGAGAGAGAGAGAGAGAGAGAGAGAGATTGTTTACCTTGTGTATAAGCAAGATCAACTGTTTTAAAGAAGATTGTATCTTTATTGGTATCTAGTGGATCACTGGTTGTATTACTATCCCAACTGTTAAAAAATAAAAACACAAAATTATTATTAAACAAGTCAACAGTGAGGTATGTCCCCCCCACCAACTTAATCCCAAAACAAAATGACACATATCAATTAAAGATACATTATGGGAGATTAGATAAAGAGCTGGCAATTCTCACTATAATAGTTAAAAACTAGATAATGTAAAGAGAATTTGCTGAAAATTTCAGTCAAATTGATTCACTCTGAACCGAGAATTTAGCGATTTAATTTTAGGCCTAGCCTCGATCATCATTACTAAAGTCGGTTCGATAAAACACAGTCTCGATCATCCACTTTTTGATTTAATCATTAATGAGCGTTGCGCAGCAGGTCAAATTCCAATCCAGTAAATATCGCTGGCTAGCGGTGAAATCGAGAGTTGATTATGGTCTGGATAAGTTAATTAATGTCTAATTAATAACACTTCAGGCCTAAAGAAAGACCTGCAATAGGCAGATTTAGCTCTTGCATAATGTATGTTTAATAGCAATTTATCTTCATATTTAATATAGACAACACAATCTAAAACAAGAGCAAAGCTACCGCTGCAATATTCGTCCAAATTCCTGCTTTGTTTGACCTGGTATTTTTTAAAATGAAGAGAATGAAATATGAAATAGCTGCAATAACTCAACTGTAATATGACAAGAGGCAAAGAAGGCTAGGTGTTGGGTTTGTTTTGCCAAAATTTAGAGACTAATTATTAACAAAAACGTGGGTATGACACCGCCCCTGGGGGTCAGGACATGCACCCAAAATAATAGTTGCTGTCTTTACGGTCTAAAGACAAGATGATACATTCAGAATTGCAGTCTGTAGACCAGTGGTTCTCAACCTTTTTTGGCCAACGCCACACCTTGGAACCTGAGAAATATCCGCACACCTGGCTAAATATATATGAAAATATCTGAATTTTGCAAAATAAAAACATGGTAAGTCAGACGACATACAGCCGTAGACAGAGACTAGTCATAGACACATAGACTAAATAAAGAAAAACAAAGCTATGAACTTATCAGTGGATACTCAATTGGGATCACATGTTTTTTTTCTCACATTTTCTTAGTGTGCTGTTTAAAATTTCACGGCACACTAAAAACGATCTGTAGACGATAAACACAAAAATTGGGCGTGACTCTGCCCCTGGCGATTGGATATGGAACAATATAAATAGGTACCACCGACCACCCTGTTATTGAAATGATTGATATGCTGAATTTGAACAAAATCTGTTCATAATTGCAACCTGTTGAGTATTTACAGACTAAAAAGTGGGTGTGACACCACCCCTGGGGGATCAGGACATGTACCAAAATAAATGGTTGCTACCCTTACAGTATAAGGATTGAAAAAAATAAATATGCAAAGTTCCAAGATGATCCATTCAGAATTCCAGCCAATAGACAAAAAAAAACCCCACAAGAATTGGGCGTGGCTCTGCCCCTGGGGGTTTGACCTGGACCAATATAAATAGATACAACCCTATGATGGATCATTCTAAATTGGATCCTAATCAGTTAATAATAGCAACTTGTGGATTATTTAAACTGTTTCAATGGCATTTAGTAATTGAGAGAGAGAGAGAGAGAGAGAGAGAGAGATGGGGTATAATGGCCACTTGACACAAACTAGGTCATTTCGAGACTAACATACGGTTTATTTTTTTTTATTTCAATAATTCACTTGCGCCTAGAGGTCTTTAGCAGTGGGAGGAAACCGGAGGACCCGGAGAAAACCCACGAGGTTTGACAGGCAACCCTACTCCTTGTCACGTACAACCGGGGATTCGAAACCCCACCAGTTGCCCCAATGACAGACTTTATGATACAGCACGCACGTGCTAACCATTCGGCCATTCAACCACCCATTTAGTAATTGAACTAGAGTATACAGGTCACAATTCTAGAATAGCCTAGTCGAAACGTCGCTCAGTAATAAGCAGCAATTGTATTCCATAGAATCGTGACCTGTATATTGTAGATTATTTACAGACAAAATATTAACAATTGGTGGGTGTGGCACCGCTTGGGAGGGAAGGGCGGGTTCAGGCACCAAAATGAATAGTTGCCGTCCAAGCTTACCAAGTTACAAGATAATCCAATCAGAATTGTGGCATGTATACGATAAACACAAACATTGGGTGTGGCTCTATCCCTGGGGGTTGGGGTTTTGCATTTTATCATCAAATCCAGTGAAAATCGGACCCATCAGATGGCATCGAGAGTTCATGTTAATAAATGTCTAATTAATAATTTATATAACATTTCAGGCCTAAAGAAAGATCTGTAATAGGCATATATAGCTCTTGCATAATGTATGTTTAATGTCTAATAATTTAAATAACGTTTCAGGCCTAAAGAAAGACTTGCAATAGACAGATTTACCTCTTGCATAATGTATGTTTAAAATATTTTCGGTTTTATGATACAATCTTCACTGATCAAGTGTTAAACAATAGTTACTGGTGTTTATTTATCACTACTATGGTTGTCTTAATTAAAGCTATACATCCCAGATTATTAGCGTTGACTGTCTTTGATGTTGCTCAGGTTAATTACAATCTCTTAAGAATCAGGGATTTCCAACTTAGTAGATTTACCTGACTAAAATTCAAGCTTTCAAGTTTGTCAGCAGGAGACATTTATACAACTAAAAGCAGGTACCTTAATGATCAAAGATATTGGTATTGTTAAAGTTGTTTGAAAAGAGACAAACAAGTCACTCTTAATAGCAATCTGTTTCACATAGGATTAAGAAAGTCTTCTGTAAAAGATGACTACCTTCAACACATGATGTCTCATCACGCGGCATCAATCATTGGCTAAATGACGCGTACATTGTTTACATAAGACGTTACTGCTTTGGGCGGAATTGAGTCTTTTACTCATTTTAATACCCATTTACACTAGGAAATAATTTTTACCTACAAATACATCAAACGTCTTAATGCGCATTGTATCATTACGTCTGTCTTTGTGTCAACTGGCGTAGTTTTGATTCTCCGGTTGTACAAGACAAGGAGTAGGGTCGCCTGTCCAATCTCGTGGGTTTTCTCCGGTCCTCCGGTTTCCTCCCACTGCTAAAGACCCCTACGTGCAAGCGAATTATTGAAATAAAATGGATCCATGTTAGTCCCGAAATGACCTAGTTTGTGTCAAGTGGATGCTAAATTCTTTCTCTTCTTGGGGGAAACACTCTTTGATAGCCATGCAAAGCCTGGAAATACACCAGCTTATTTGAAAGGAAAACTTAGATGAATACCTAATTTGATATTTCGGCATAGGTTTTATAGTTTTTTGGCAAAGGGGAGTCCTAACTCTGGAACAGACTATGAAAGATAGCTGTATATCAATAGGTTCATGCTATCATGATCCCTATGCTTTCCACCAAATTTGAAAGGAATCAGTTAAAAACTATACCCTCTATCGAGTTCACAGGGTTTTCAGAAAAGGGGAATAACTCTGAGACAGAAGGCTGAATATCCATAGGGTTCATCCTCCTATAATCCCAGTGCTTCATACCAAATTTAAAAACAATATAAAGTTAAAGATGGGTTGAGAGTCAACGAAACACACACCCACAGCAGCTAAATTCTCTGAGCAGTCGATAAGGGTTGTCACATATTTATTCTTTTGTTGGTAATTGGGGGTATTTACAAGACAATTTCATACAGATCATTGGTTGGAGGGGGTCAGAATTGTGGCATGCATACGATTCGCCAAAAACATTCTTAGGGTAAAAGGAATAGGTATGCAAAGTTTCACAGACACTAACATGGGGTTGGACATGCACCAAAATTAAAAGAGGTCATCCCTAGGGTATAAGGAATAAGTATGAAAAGTTTTGGAAGCGATCCATTAAAAATTGCGGCCTATAGGGAGTGGGGGTTGGAGTGGGATTCGAAGGGGGGGGAGGGCGTTAATTTACCAAAATCAATAGGGATCATCCTTAGGGTATATAAGGAATAAGTATGCAAAGTTTCAAAGGATAATGAGGAGGATCCACGGTGGCTAAGTGAATAAGTCCTTGCTCACTAAACTGGAGGTTTGGGCTCTCTCTCCCTCTCTCTCTCTCCCTCTCTCTCCCTCTCTCATATTAAAATGTTCAAACCTGTCTCGTAATACAGCTCTACTCCAAATATGCAAACGTAATTCATTTTTATCTACTTCTGGGTCATCCTAAAATATAAAACACAGATCTGAGATACACAACAAATAATTAAAATAATAATAATCATTTTCTATACATTCAAAGAATTTGAATTCTCTGTGGTGCCTTACGGAAAAAATTGCGTTAAAAATAAAAGTAAACAGGTATGATAAAAGTCCTAAACATAAACTAAACATAATGTACAGCTGATGATGCAATGAAATGAAATGGGGTTTAACGTTCTACTGTTCTGCTCCGAACAGGCATACACCATACAGTGTGCTATGAGATAAATTTTGCCCGGACAACGGCACTACAGCCTACTCTTATATCGAATTCCATCTGTCAATGGATCTTTTACGTGCACACCAATGTGTACACGGGACCTCGGTTTTTCATCCCATCCAAACGACTAGACTTGTTATGTAAGTACTGCATACAAATAATAATTACAATATATGTAAGATACAGGGTGACCCCCCAAAAAACCCAGAATCCATAAAATTTATATTAAATCCTACAAAGGTTTAGTATATTTCAAGAAAATTCCAGAAATTTACTGGACTTAATTTTCAATCTGTGTATGATCATTCCTCAAGGATTCAGTTATCTCGGTTGCTTTGCAAAATATGCTCCAAATGGCCTCCACGCACAATTTTCAATTACTTGAACACATCCCTCTTTGGGGATTTCCCTGATTTTTACTGTGAGTGCTGCCTTGAGTTTACCAATCGTTTGAGGCTTGTTCTGGCACACACACACACTGTATCCCAGGTATCATTTAATCTTGTGTATCTAGCACTAATTTCTTTCACATTCATTTAATATCAAATCTTTGTTTAAAAATGTGTAAAAATCATTTAAAATCACCTCAAATAATCTAATTTGGACTTGTGTCTAGTTTAAAGCTGACTGATTAATTTTGATAATGAGTGTACAATTTACAAGTATTTAATTTCCTGACCACTGTTCAAAAATTAATCATTATACATCATTAATCAATTGGGTTGTTTATTTTTTAAAAGTGATCGAGAAATTAAACGCAGTCATTATCAAAATTAATTAGCTTAAAACTGGACACATGTACAAATCAGATGATTTTGGGTGATTTTAAATGATTTTTCCGAATTTTTAAACAAAGATTTGATATTAAATGAATGTGCTAGATACACAAGATTAAATGATACCCAGGTTACAGTGTTTAACGTCCACTCGACACAAACTAGGTCATTTCAGGACTAACATTATGGTTCAATTTTATTTCAATAATTTGATTGTGCATTGGGTTATTCAGGAGTGGGAGGAAACCGGAGGATCCAAGGGAAAAAGCCACAAGGGTAGGCAGGCAACAGTTTCCCTGGTCATATACAAGCTTGGGATCAAACCCAAGCCACTTGACCCAATGACAGACCTAATGATCTAAAGGGCATGCATTACAACACTCGACCACCCAACCCAATCTCCAAACTGTATATAAATAAAACTTACAATATAACTCAACAAATCCAAAGCCATTTTAAAATCATATTCTGTTGCCACTACATTCATATCCCCCACATAAAGCTGAAAAAAATACACTCATTAATAATTAAACAATCAACATTTTAAAATCATATTGTGTTGCCACTACATTCATATCCCCCCACATAAAGCTGAAAAAATACACTCATTAATAATAAAACCATCTACATTTAATTCTAAAATATCATTACTTTCCAGTAAATGTCAACAAAAATAATTGATTTGTAACATACACTCCAGGTAAAATATCAAACTAAGGCTAAGGTAACATAAAGAAAATATCCTGGTTTTCAGATAATCTAGCTTCTAGCGAGAGCAAAATGGTGTTTTAAAGTCCACTCGACACAAACTAGGTCATTTCGTGACCAACACATGGTTCAATTTTATTTCAATAATTAACTTGAGTGTAGACGTCTTTAGCAGTGGGTGGAAACCGTAGGACCCAGAGAAAACTCGTGAGGTTGGACAGGCGACCCTACTCCTTGTCACGTACAACCAGGGAATGGAATACACACCAGTTGATTCCTTGACAGACCTTATGATACAGCTCGCACGTGCTAACCATTCGGCCATCCACCTCACCCCCCCCCATCCCCACCCATCACCCACCAGTAACAGGAAGTAAATCTATAAATAAATCTGAATGAATGCATACATGTAGGCTCATTTATCAAGTCACCAGATAAATGTTACTGACAATAATGAATAATACTGGATAATCATACATTCCTATAAACAACAATTTGATGCATATAAAAGTCATTTAGCCCAGTAGTGATCCTTTGACAAAATAAAAACACAAAAATAAAAAAAAAATCTCCCTCATAAGATTTTTGGTAAGGATTGTCTGAAAACCAGAAAATTTTGCTTGTATGGCCTTATCATTTCTTTCTATATGACAGCACAAACTGACATTGGAAACTAACATTTTATTTTTAATTAAAAAAAAAAAATACAAATGTGAGTTCAAACTTCAAAACAATAAAAAAATTTCATATTGCAACATTCGGTGAACTGGATGAAAAAGCATAAAACTTATAACAACCACTTAGTCTTAATGGCAACCCGCAAAACTTACTCGATTTTGTATTTGAGAGAGATCTCTACGCTGTCAATGTAACCATATTGCTGTCAGTTCACTTTTATATGTAAATAAAAATGAAGTAGGGTTCAGCATCCTACATTTCTGCACCCCCTGGGCTAATAACACTGTAACCCAGGTATCGTTTAATCTTGTGTATCTAGCACAAATTTCTTTCACATTCATTCAATATCAAATGTTTGTTTAAAAATTCGTAAAAAACTGTTTTAAATCACCATAAATTGTTTAATTTGTACTTCTGTCCAGTTTAAAGCTGACCAGTCAATTTTGATAATGAGTGTCCAATTTACAAGTGTTTAATTTCTCAATCATTGTTAAAAAATAAACAACCTAATTGATTAATGATGTATAATGATTAATTTTTGAACAGTGATCAACAGTGAGGCTTCTTCGTCTCATGACCTTAAACACTGCTGTGTATAAATTTAAAGTTAATCGAATATTAACTTTTGCCTCTAGAGCATCCAAAAGTAATTGTGGATGCTGGACTGACGGACAGGAGCGATGACAATATACAACATTTCAAAGTGGCGTATAAAAACGATGTGGGTTTAACCATTATCAATATCCCACTTTGATCTGGGTACAAAGCTGAAATTATTGTAAACAAAAGTGTGTGTGTGTGTGGGGGGGTGGGGGATTAAATAATGTATTAAAATATTTTTTTTTGAGTAATCATTAATAACAATTAACGCTGGATAGGTCAACTTATATGGCTGGGTTTTTCCCAAACACGGCTTATTTATAGGATTTAATTTTAAGAACTTTAAGTCTACCTCAGCTATTTCTTGTGGCGTCATAACACTCATGTTGGCAACATTCATTCCTAAATTCTGAAAAAAAAAAGAAATAAAATAAAATAACCAAGCTGGTAGGGTAATATATGGGTACAAAATATACACAAGTACCAAAAAGTATACAAAACAAGTATCATGGGAAAACGTACACACAAGTACAAAAAAGTATACACAAGTACAAAAAAGTATACACAACAAAATACCATGGGGAATAATGAAATGGGGATTAACGTTCTACGTTACTTTGCTGCATCATCTGGGTTAATGAAGACGGGCCACCACCATGGAATGATTTATTAGGAAGATTTTGCCCAGGCAGCTACGCTATGACCTACTTTTATTTCAATTTTAACTGCCAGGAGATTTTTAATGGTATACACAGCATTTGTATTTTTTGTCCTAGAAGCCTGACACTCTTTGTTCAGCAAAAATGACAAGGGAAAACCCGATAGAAAATGTGGAGTAACTTTCCTCGGACAGCAGGATTGAATATGGGCCCTCCTGGTTAGCGAGCCAGTGCAATTATATATGAATTTAACAAAACAATGGTAATTCACTTATAACAGAATGATCTGATTCAATACAAATGAAATGGGGTTTGACGTCGTCCTACTTTTCTGCTCCATGAAGGATGTTATATATATGAAGGAAATTTTACCCGGACAGCGGCACTACAGCCTACTTTTATTTTTAATTCCAACTGTCATGGGTTCTTTTACATGCATGTCAACGTGTACACAGGACCTCGGTTTTTAATTCCATCCGAACGACTAGACAATTGTCCTTGTCGACCCTCCGACCAGCATTACTGACAATTAAGGGGGAACCATGCCGGAAAATCTGGATGAACTTTCTCGGTCAATGCAGAAATCGAACACCCGACCTCCAGGCTAGCGAGCCAGCGTCTTACCCACTTAGCCACTGTGACCCCCTCCCCCTTTATCCATGTCAACATGTGTCTTCTTTCAGTGTTTTTTTTTTCTTCGGTTAGAAGCGATAGGGCATGTCGAACGACTATATGTTATCCCTTGACAGGCCCTCCCCTCCAACACCATCAACAAGGGGGAACACGCCTGAAAATCCCTATGAACTTTCTTGGCTAACACCGGGACCGATCACGGCACCTCCAGGTTAGCCAGCCAACATCTTACCTACTGCGACTCTCAATTTAATACAAGAAGTCTAACCTGAACGGCATCTAGTGGTAACTGTTCTTGATGTAATATCAAATCTAATTCATCATTTATATCTGAAATATAATATCATTTAAAATATAATATCAAATACATCATTTTCACTTAGTCAAGAGGTGTTGCTGTTTCTAATGAACGGAAATATATTTTATTTATGGTCGTTGTTTGTGTTACCTGATCCTAATCAATCTAATCAAAACACAGATCCTATTCCGTTTCGTTTTTTATAGTTCAAAATTTTGTTTCACTTGTCTTTACTACACTAGGATCTGGAAGAGTTGTTATAAAACCCTCGTTCTGGATGATGTGAGGGATTAGCCAATGAAATGGTCTGTTACGGCGAGTTTTTAGCTTCAGGTGCACAGAAATCTGGGTAACCCACTAGAAACATTGGTTCATCAAACGTCTGACGTCATAGGGTCAAAAGCTGCTCGTATGACCTCTGCCGCGACCTTCCACAACAACTTGTAGTGTAGGCCATCGAAAGTACAAAAAAAAAAAAGAAACGAAATATAGATCTGTATTTTAATCAGATTAGTTTCAAATGAAATTATCAGAAAGTTCGCACATTTCAATGTGGGCGTAAAAAAAGGTATCAAGCTTCAAAAAGTCCTAAATTCCTACATCTTTGTAAGAAATATTGTACCGCAAATTTGAAATAGAACAAGCCAACAGTGAGGCTGATGTTCCCCGCCGAAATAGGAAAATAATTAGAGGACACATATAAATTTATCACAAATTATCTTTTACAAAGTATTGAACAATCAAACAGTATATCTTTACTTATAGTCTAACAATCAAAGTAGGAGAGTTATTGTTTTCCAAAGTCTCGACCAATCAAATTGCGTATCGCTCTGCTTACCCTGAGCAGAAAATGCTCATTATCGAACTTAGTCAAGGTATTGATGTAATGAAACTATACACCAAGTTTCATCAATCTCACTTAATTAGAACTAAAGTTATCGTGTCCCAAAGCATCAACCAATCAAATTGCTTATCTCTGCTTACCCTAAGCGGAAAATGCTCATCTTCGAACTCCATCAAGGCATTGACCTAATCAACACATACACCAAGTTTGAACATTCTAGCTCAATTAGGAAGAGAGTTATCGTGCCCCAAAGTATCAACCAATCAAATTGCTTATCTCTGCTTACCCTAAGCGGAAAATGCTCATCTTCGAACTCCATCAAGGCATTGACCTAATAAACACATACACCAAGTTTGAACATTCTAGCTCAATTAAAAGTTATCGTGTCCCAAAGCATCAACCAATCAAATTGCTTATCTCTGCCTACCCTAAGCGGAAAATGCTCATCTTCGAACTCCATCAAGGCATTGACCTAATCAACACATACACCAAGTTTGAACATTCTAGCTCAATTAAAAGTTATCGTGTCCCAAAGCATCAACCAATCAAATTGCTTATCTCTGCTTACCCTAAGCGGAAAATGCTCATCTTCGAACTCCATCAAGGCATTGACCTAATCAACACATACACCAAGTTTGAACATTCTAGCCCAATTAGGAAGAGAGTTATCGTGTCCCAAAGCATCAACCAATCAAATTGCTTATCTCTGCTTACCCTAAGCGGAAAATGCTCATCTTCGAACTCCATCAAGGCATTGACCTAATAAACACATACACCAAGTTTGAACATTCTAGCTCAATTAGGAAGAGAGTTATTGTGTCCCAAAAAGTGTGACGGACAGACAGACGGACGAACCCATTTTAATAGTCCCCTGCTTTCTTCGAAAGGCGGGGGACAAATATGTCACGAACTGGTCCAACTATGGACCCCACCACACCCTTTGAAAATTCCTATATCTACCTGTGAAATGAAATGAAATGGGGTTTAACTTCCTCCTACGGTTCAGCTCCTAAACTGGGCTAATGAAGACAGTCATAAGCCATACAGTGTGCTATTAGGGAAATTTTGCCAGGCAGTGTCACTATGCCTACTCTTATATTTCGAATTCCAACTGCCAAGGGATCTTTTACGTGCACACCAATGTGTACACGGGACCTCGATTTTTCGTCCCATCCAAACGACTAGGCAGCTTTCCTTGTCAGGCCCTCCCTCCTGCATCACTGACAAGGGGAAACCACACTGGAAAATCTGGATGAACTTTCTCGGCCAATGCAGGGATCAAACACCTGACCTCCAGGCTAGCGAGCTACTCGCAAGATTTCAAAATTTAATGATAAAATGAATAAGTACCGTTGTAACGATAATAAACAATCAACGCTACATCTTAAAACACTCATAACTTTGCTCAGAATAAAGTAACTTGAATAAAATTTTCAATATATTCATTTTTCATTATCTATTTTTGAAATATTATACATGTAGCAAGAACGTCCAGTTCTTTATCTAAATCTTACACAATGAATCATTATGGCATTAACCTCAATTTCGTTTGCTTTTTAATGGGGGTTGGGGGTGGGGTGGGGGGCATGGCCGAATGTTAACCACATGCATGTTGTATCATAAGGTCTCTAATTGTGTCAACTGCCTGGATTTCGATTCCCTTGTTGTATGTGACAAGGAGTAGGGTCGCCTGTCTAACCTCGTGTGTTTTTTCAGGGTCTTCCGGTTTCATCCCACTGCTAAAGACCTTTACACATAAGTGAATTATTGAAATAAAATTGAACCATGTCAGTCCCGAAATGACCTAGTTTATGTCCAGTGAATGTTAAACACACTCTCTCTCTTTCTTTCTCTCTTCTCCTCTCTTTCTCTCTTAATGAAGCCATTAACCTTAATTTCTTTCAAAAACATGCATAGGTCTCATTTGTTTTTTCCATCAGAAATTCAATAAATTATTTATGTAATAAAACCAATTACTTGCTTTATACATCAATTTTCATTGGTTTTTTTATTAATCAAAAATTATAACTGATTTGAAATAATTAGCAAAAAAGTAAACATGTTAATTAAACTATATTATAAATATTTCAAGACACACAGGAAATATTATTTTTCGGTCTATCGACTTCTTTTACCATCATCTAAATTGATTTTTTTATGTTTGCACTTTGTACTCTCCGTTAAAGGGCATAGGGCTCTATTCTCTGGAAAGAAGGAAATGGAGTTTAATGTCCACTTCCGCGTAGGGGTCTTTAGCAGTGGAAAGTAACAGGAGGACCCGGATAAAACCCATGAGGTTGGACAGGGAACCCTACTCCTTGTCATGTACAACCGCTAGTCTTTGGAACCCTTAAAGCGATGAAACTCTTAAACACATATTAACGTAATTTGAATGCATATAAGTGATTTATTTTCTATTTTTAAAAATATTTTTGTAATTTCTAATCAACTATGTTCGATAGAATGCTTGAACAACAGTTGCTTATGCCTGCTCAGTCCATTCTACACGTTTTTTATTCTTATTATTACTAATTGCTTCCACATTTTCTTGTAAGATATGGATTTCTTAGTTCATTACAAATGGCGATTGAAACCATACAATACTCCTCGTGTATTCATTATGAAATGTTCATTGTGTCTTAAATATTGGATATTAAGATCCCATATTTTCATGGAAAGATAACAACATTAATATTGATTGTAATGATCAAATATTGAATTCTAAATCATTTTTTTAAAAAATTTTTATATTATGGAAAATATTAAATTTGATGTTTTATCTCCTTTAATAGCTATAAAAACATTTTTTTTTTTTTTAACTTGCCGTCGTTATTATTGTGTTACATGTAATATTTATTCGCTGATTAGAATGAGAATCAATATTCCGTTACTAATGAGTACTAACGAGCTTCTATGAGCTTGTTATGATACAACAAACCATTTCCTACCAATATAAATCATTCACAACTGTTTATCTAATTGAACCACGTCAGAATATTATCAGTAAAATGCATAGGACAATAATAGAATCAAAAGATATTTTCAAGTCCCTATCGGAAAATATCCAGTTCTGCATGCAGAATGTAGAAAATGAAATGAAATGGGGTTTAACATCCTACTGTTCTGCTCCTATGCTGGGCTAATGAAGACGGGCATATGCCATACAGTGTACTATGAGGGAAATTTTGCCTTGGCAGTGGCACCATGGCCTACTTTCATATCAAATTCCAACTGCCAAGGTATCTTTTAGGTGCACGTCAATGTCAAACAGGACCTCGTTACTTTATCAAGTTTCACATTTATTTTTTCAAGTTTCACATTTACATGTGGTCTGTGTGTATGTTACATGTCTACTTACCATGTAATCTTTCCTGCATATCAGGTGACTTGTTGTCAGAGGCTAGTGCAGTTAATTTACTAATACTTAGAAGTGTCTGGAAGAAAGAGATCAAATACAGTAAATAATAATCTAGTATATAATCCATAAATCATATAAATGTCGAAGAAATATAAAAGGCGTTTTTATCGACCACTGATTAGTCAAAGTGATTTGCATTCAATCAAATTTTCATCTTTAAGGTCCGTCTAATTCAAATTGGTTACCCTAATCAACAAATTTATCGACACCAATTTCCGAAGCGATTACATCAAATCGCACAATCACTTCAGGGTGCGATTTGACGATTTGATCGGGTGATCACGTTTTTTTCAACTGTGTCCAGCCACAACAATTGTTTACAGCTAATCGGAGCATTTAACGAACTCGCCAAAGTACTTTGAAATCGACTATACTGTCACATGACATCTCCACTAAATTCAAATCGATTTGGCAAGTCCATAAGAAAGCCTATACTATGTCATCAAAACTTAAAAATAAAATTCAAAATTAATTATAAAAGTAAATGAATTTCTATATTCACCTTTTTCTTCGACAAAAATGTTGTTTCAACTTTAGCTAGATCAAGTAGTGTTACATGAGCCTGTAAAAAATACGTATGAAAATCAAATATGATATCTTCTTTAAGTGGCCTTTATTAATTGAACAATATAAAACTAACACTATTTATGGAATAACAATATAAAACTAACACTATTTATGGAATAACAATTACTGGTTTATTAACATGCAATGTTTCGTTGATGATACTCTCATCTCTATCAAGCACAAGTCATGTATAATCATCAAAACGCTGCATGTCCAATTTATAATATAACTATCCTAAATACATAAACTGGTATGAACAAGTGAGAGAGAGAGAGAGAGAAATGGGGTTTAACGTCCACTCGACACAAACTAAGTCATTTCGGGACTAACGTGTGGTTTAATTTTATTTCAATAATTCGCTTGCGCGTAGGGGTCTTTAGCAGTGGGAGGAAACTGGAGGACCCGGAGAAAACCCACGAGGTTGGACAGGCGACCCTACTCCATGTCACGTACAACCGGGGATTCGAAACCACGCCAGATGACTCAATGACAGGTCTTATGATACAGCATGCACATGCTAACCATTCGGCCATCCAACCCCCCTGGTATGAACAAGTAAATAATCCACTTGGGGTTAGGGTCTTTAACGACACCACTTGACTCAATGACAAACCTTATGATCTAAAGTGCATGCATCAGACCACTGGACCACACCCACCCTACAGACTGAAACATGAACCTTACTTCAGGCCCCGATGAATTTTGCTACATCAACACTGAAACTAATCTGATTAAAACACAGATCCTATTTCGGTTTTTTATAATTCAAAATTTCTTTTTACTTGTCTTTACTATACTAGGAGCTGGACGAGTTGTTATATAACCCGTATTCTGGATGTTGTGAGGGATTAGCCAATGAAGCGGTCTGTTACAACAAGATTTTGGCATGAAGTGCACCTAACTGTGGGTATTCTACTAGAAACATCAACGCCGATAATCAAATGTCTGACGTCATAGGGTCAAAAGCCGCTTGTTTGACCCCTGACGCAACCTCCCACTACAACTGGTCATCGAAAGTATAAAAAAAACAAAACAAAATATAGATGGGTATTTTAATCTGATTGAACAGACAACAATATTATACCAAATATTATTTTTTTTACCTGTGTGAAGTTCTGATTATTTATATCATGTAACCAGCTGAGATATTTATTATTCTCCGATTCTAAAAACTGACCCAATTCTCTTGAATCTCCGACAGGTTGTGATAGAAGACGACCTCTACGACCTGATAAATGGAAGACATATTGTAAATGATATTATTAAAATCTTGGTTAGCAACGGACAAAATATGTATCGCAAATTGCGCTACGATACTGGTTGTCGGCAGCCCTGATTGTAAATATATTATTAAAATCATTCTCTCCAGTACTCGATTGATTTAAATTAATCCCAACTGATATTTGAACCACCTTCAAACAGCTTGGCCTTATTTGTTCGAAAACTATTGGCAGCTAGGTCCTTCCACTGTAACCTGGATATCATTTAATCTTGTGTATCTAACACTAATTTCTTTCACATTCATTTAATATCAAATCTTTGTTTAAAAACTGGTAAAAATCATTTAAAATCACCCAAAATCATCTAATTTGTACTTGTGTCCAGTTTAAAGCTGATTGATTAATTTGTACTGAATACTTTATGCATATAATAAATCATATATGTTATTAATTGTACAGCACTAATGAATGTATCTATAATCTACTGCAGTAATGGGTAAAATATTAAACATAAACTTAAAAACCTAAAGATAAATCTCCTTCACAGTCAAACCTCAAAATACTGCTACACAAAAATATACAAACTTTACTCTGTTTGTGTATTTAAAAAAAGTATAAAAAGCAGAATTCGAATTGAGTTATTTGAATTTTAAAAAAACATTTTGAAGCATAAAGTATCCTAACATGACATCATAAAATATAAAAAGGATGATTTGAATTAAGTTACAATTTTAAAGGAAAGAGACGTGACTTACCATGTTTCATATACCAATCAAACAGAAAGTTGGAAAAACCCTGAATAATAATAAATAAATAATTAGAATCAGAAAAAAGAGAGGGATGAGGTTTAACGTCCACTCAACACAAACTAGGTCATTTCAGGACTAACATCTGGTTAAATTTTATTTCAATAATTTGCTTGTGTGTAGGGGTCTTTAGCAGTGGGAGGAAACCGAAGTACCTGGAGACAATCCACGAGGTTGGGCAGGTGACCCTACTCCTTGTCACGTACAACCGGGGAATCGATCCAACGCCAGTTGACTCAATGACAGACCTTATGATCAAAAGAGCACATGCTAACCATTCGGCCATCCAACCCATCTCAGGAGAAGAAGAAGAGAAACTAGGCCAACAATGGAATCGGAACTGGGACTCCCTTATTAGCATAGATAAACAGTGAGAGAAATGGGGTTTGACATCCACTCAATACAAACTAGAACATTTCACGACTACCATATATGGTACAATTGTATTTCAATAATTCACTTGGGTGTAGTGGAAGAAAGCCGACGGACAAGGAAAAAACCCACGAGGTTGGAAAAGCGACCCCTCTCACTGTCAGGTAGAAGTTGGGGATCAAAACCACCCCACTTGACTCAATGACTGCCCTGGATCCCCAGATTGATAAAAGCAATCACATATAGTCTATACAAAATCTACTTTCGTGTAATAAACTAAACTATATAACTCAGTCGAACTGTTGAGACATCAATAATTCCACAGAATGATTAAATTTACATAGAAATAGAAATTACTTGGATGATCGAGTGTTACGAACATCACATAAATAGAAACCATTTAAAGAAAGTACCTGTTCAGAAAATTGATCAACGTATCTCTGCAGACGTTCGTCATTATTAGTCTTCTCACAAACCAAAATTAACGATTCAAAATCGTAATATTTCTCAGCAAAAGACATCGCTCTTTCGTATTCTTCATACTCAACTGCAATAATGATTTTTAAACAAACATTATACAAGAGCAAAATCTGCCTATTGAAGGTCTTTCTTTAGGGATGAAATGTTATCTTAATTATTAATTACACATTAATTAACTAAAATTAACGAGTCAAAATCGTAATATTTCTCTGCAAAAGACATCGCTCTTTCGTATTCTTCATAATAAACAGCAATAATGATATTAGGCCTGAAATGTTATCTAAACTATTAATTAGACATTTAGTATCGCTAGTCTGCGATATTTAGCGGATTGGAATACATTTTTTGAAAAATAATTAAATGTTAAAATGGATAATCAAGACTTGTTTTTTATTGTACCGACTTCAGTTATGATGATCGATGCTAGGCCTAAAATTCAAATTATCTCGGTTCAGAGTGGAGAAATTTAACTAAAATTTTCAGCATATTCTCTTTACGTTATCTATTTTATAACTATTATAGCGAGAACTGTCAACTCTTTATCTAATCTCCCATAATGCCCCTTTAAAAGGTTTGCCAGGAAATAAATAATTGATCAAGTTACTGTTTCATGCAAGTTTTTCAGGTGTTTAAAGGAGATGACACGGGAGAGAGGGAGAATGGGGTTGAACGTCCACTCGACACAAACTAGGTCTTTTCGGGACTAACGCATGGTTCAATTTTACTTCAATAATTTGTTCGTGCAGTAT
Organism: Patella vulgata; assembly: GCF_932274485.2. Taxonomy (NCBI): domain Eukaryota; kingdom Metazoa; phylum Mollusca; class Gastropoda; family Patellidae; genus Patella; species Patella vulgata. Next base: position 7,990,113 of record NC_065883.2, on the reverse strand, counting down.
TGGTCTTTAGCAGTGGGAGGAAATGGAGGACCCGGAGAATACCCATGAGGTTGGGCAGGCGACATTACTCCTTGTCACATACAAGCTGGGAATCGAAACCACACCACTTGGTTCATTTTATTTCAATAATTAATTTGCTTGACGTGTTTTTGGCAGTGGGAGGAAACAGGAGGACTCGGAGAAAACCCACAATCGACTCAATAAGGATTTTTTCATTTTGCATTCTGACCGTGAATATAGCTCGCTCAAAATAATGGTATTCTTACCAAAAGGAGAGATGAGATTAGTTCGTTCCTGTTGATATTTTTGATCTAGAAGAAGATATACGTCTTCTCGTCCGTCTGATCGTCGTAATGACTCAAGTTGATTACTATAACCATCTAGTATAATATCTGATAAAACTAACAGTTGTTGAAATATAACCATCCTTGTATCATCATCCTTTATCTCAGGTACAGCGCCACCCATAGTTAGATTTATCTAGATAAGAGAAGATAACTCATGTTAGATTTATCTAGATAAGAGAAGATAACTCATGTTAGATTCATCTAGACAAGATAAGAAAACTCACGTTAGATTTATCTAGATAAGAGAAGATTACTCATGTTAGATTTATCTAGATAAGAGAAGATAACTCATGATAGAAACTCACCATGTTTGTTCAAACAATTTTCTATAATACAAACAATCTGATTAAAATACAGATCTATATTTCGTTTCGTTTTTTTTATACTTTCGATGGCCTACACTACATAAAGATCTGACCGGTTGTAGTGGGAGTTCGTGCCAGAGGTCATACGAGCGGTTTTTTACCCTATGACGTCAGACATTTGATTAACCAATCAGCATTGAAGTCACTAGTGGATTACCCACAGTTCCGTGAAAAACACGCCGAAAGCTCGCCATGACAGATCGTTTCATTGGCTAATCACTCACATCATTCAGAACACGTCAATGATAACAACTCTTCCAGATCCTAGTGTAGTAAAGACAAGTAAAACAAAAGTTTGAACTATAAAACTGAAATGAAATAGGATCTGTGCTTTAATCAGAATGTAATACAATTGACACACATTAAAGTGTTCTTTTGCCCATTGTTGAAACTGAAAACCTGAGATTATTATATTTTTACAAACTTTACAACGTTCCGGAATTGAATTCTGTCAAACCCAAAAATAGTGACAATCGAGTAAAAATGGGAACCTGGGGCTAGAACGCATGCACCGACTGCATGAGAAAATATCTCAACAAATCATATAGTAAACTAAAACGTTAAACTCCAATTTAATTGTATTTTATTTCTTTTCCCATGATGGATTCAAGAATCGATACATCTGAACTGCCAACTCGTTATCTAATCTCCCATTAATCAACATGACAAAGTTACCTGTTTCAGTAGTAGAGTACGTAATCCTCTAGCCCCACCAGTGGATGTCCATGGTATGTATTCCTGTTGTAATCCTATCATAGTGGGTGAGGTATACGTCTCAGCCTTAGATTGACGATACTGTAAGGCCGATGTTAACATACCCTGTAAAAAAATCAAACAGTTATTTATACCTGCTTTAAGGTTAGACCAAAGCCTGGTGTCTATAAAAAAACTCAATCATGTTCAATACTTTATTAGATCAAAATACATATTTTACAAAAATATGCAAATTACCTAAATTGCATAATTTATGCAGAAGGGTCGACATTACACTATCAGTCTCTTATTTGCACAAGTTTTAGAGTAGAATGGTGCTAAGGTTTTGATCCAATTGTTCTTTTAACGAATAAAGTATTTTAGTAAGTTTGAACATGATTGAGTTATATCTAGCTATTTCATCAGCCCCCAGGGTGAGGTCTAGGTCCAACCTTAATACTGCATTTTTTTAAAAATGCCATGGAGATTAAATGTCTTCTTCATGTGCACAATCTGCGATTCCTTGTAGTTCCAGCTGCAAAGGTTTTCTTTACATGGAGGACCTTGGGTTATTTTCCCATTCAAATAACTAGAAGCTGCTCCCTGCCACGTACAACCGGGGATTCGCAACCACGCCAGTCGACTCAATGACAGACTGTATGATACAGCGCGCACACGCTAACCATTCAGCCATCCAACCCCCCTTCTAATGACAGGAAAGTTCGCACATTTCAATGTGGGTGTATAAAAAGGTACAAGCTTCAAAAAGTCCTAAATTCCTACATCTTTGTCAGAAATATTGTACCATTGTACCGCAAATTTTGAAATGGAAATATGTCACAAACTGGTCCAACTATGGACCCCACCACACCCTTTGAAAATTCCTATATCTACCTATGAAATGAAATGAAATGGGGTTTAACTTCCTCCTACTATTCTGCTCCGAACTGGGCTAATGAAGATGGGCATACGCCATACAGTGTGCTATGAGGGAAATTTTGCCCGGACAGCGGCACTACGGCCTACTCTTATATCGAATTCCAACCGTCAAGGGATCTTTTACGTACACACCAATGTGTACATGGAACCTCAGTTTTTTGTCCCATCCGAACGTCTAGCCATTCGTCCTGCATCACTGACAAGGGAGAACCAAGCCGGAAAATCTGGATGAACTTTCTCGGCCAATGCAGGGATCGAACACCCGACCTCCAGGCTAACAAGCCAGACAGAGTTCGGAACAAGTTGCCACACCTTGAATCCGAGTCGAGTCCCAAGTCTTCACAAAGCCTGCGTCCCGTTCAAGTTCCCAGTTCATCAAATGAGTTCACAATTCATAGCAAATAAGGTAAGTAAGAGTTATGCACAATTGCTGGACACAGGTACAAATTAAATGATTTTTGGTGTTTTTAAACAATGATTTGAAAGAAATTAATGGTAAATACACAAGATTAAATGATACTTGGGTTACAGTACTATCTCAACTAATTCTGGTATCGCACCCAGTCCTACACACTGAGCCACCATGGCTCCCACGACATAACATGTGGATATAAAAATATAAGTGCTAACCATTTGGCCATCCAACCCCCCTCATCAAATGAGTCAGCAATTCATGGCAAACAAGATAAGTTAGAGTTATGCACCCTCGGGTCATTGATCTGCTTTAAGTCGGACTCGAATTCCCACCTCTGCTGCCAGGCCCCTTCGTCCAGCACCAATGACAAGAGGAAGCAAGGCTCCCAAATTCCAAGGTATATCGACTAATGCTGGTATCGAAACCAGTCCTACACGTCTAAGCCACCATGACATGTGGATATAAAAATATAAATTCTGACCTCTATAACAGCATTAACGGCTGTTATTAAAGTAACACGTTTATGTGGTGATTGTTCTCTTTCTAAAGTATCAGATTCAAGCTCCACAAGAGCTTCTATTATATCTTCTATCTTAGACACCTTAAAAACAATATAATATAAACCATTTAACAATCGTGGGGATTAAATCATCTTAGACACCTTAAATATAATATAATCAAACATTTAATAATCATTGCGATTTTAAAAGAGAGAAACTGGGTTTCACATCAACTTGATCAACACAAAACTTGGGCCCCCCCCCCCACTATTTTTTGCGGTGGCGAACAATTTTTTACCCCATATATTCTCGCGAGAAAGCCACGCTCCCCCCCTTTCTGAAAATCCTGGATCCACCCCTGGAGACTACTCTTATATCGAATTTAAACTGTGAAAGGTTTGTTTTTACGTGCATGCAAATGTGTACACGGGACCCCAGTTTTTCATCCCATTCGAAGGACTATACGTTGTCCCTAGCCAGGCCCTCCATCCTGCACCAATGACCAGGGGGAACAACGCCGGAAAATTCCAATGAACTTTCTCTGTCAACACAGGGAACGAAGACGGTACATCCAAGTTAGTGAACCAACGTCTTACACGCTGAGCCACCATGGCTCCAAATAAATATGAGAGAGAGAGAGACAGAGAGAGAGATAGAGTTTAACATCCACGACACAAACTAGGTCATTTCGGGACTAACCTATGGTTCAATTTTATTTCAATATTTCATTTGCGCGTAGGGTTCTTTAGCAGTGGGAGGAGACAGGAGGACCCGGAGAAAACTCATGAGGTTGGACAGAAATATAAAAAAACTAAGAACATGTAGCATTACTGAAGACAACTACCATTAAAATCTACCTGTCTATAGAAGCCATCTTGGGGTGATAAACCTACCTGTATTTAAACAACAGTATAAACATTTAAACCTACCTGTCTATAAAAGACATCTTGAGGTGTAAGACCAACAGGTAAAGTAGCCATACTCTCTCTCCTCATTTTAAACACATGGGCGATACATTCATCTATAATATCTGTATGATGACTAAAAGAGAAACGTGGGTTAATTTTTCCATGATAATCAGATCATAAATTGGGCAGTGAAATGTATTTTTACAAAGGCAGTGGCTATTGTTACGACGAGTCGTAAAAATAGTCCTCAGGCTATTGTTACGGCGATGCTTTCACAGCCCTCCATCGGCGAAGTTAAAAACTGAATAGTCGTAAAAATAGTTCTAACCCTAACCCTTACCATCTCTTAATTGCTGCCTTCAGTTCTGAAAATGTTGAAAATACTGCTCCTTTTTCAAAGCTGGTGTTGGGGAGATTGGCAGCCATTTTGGAATTTGTTCTAAACTTGGCTCAGACTCGTCGTAAGAATAGCCACTCTGTTTTACAAAATCTAAGGCTTGTAATCAAATTGATAATCAAAAGACATATTTCTCAACCACCAAAAGCAGTCATTATAATAAAAAGATGAAAGCAATGGCTTTCTCCGGTTTCCTCCCACTGCTGAAGACCCCTACGAGTAAGCTAATTGTTGAAATAAAATTGAATGTTAGTCCCGAAATGACATAGTTTTTGTCCAGTGGACATTAAGCCCTCTCTCTCTCTCTCTACTCTCTCTCTCTCTCTCTCTATAAATTTATGTTAATCTTATGGTCACCAAGACAGGTGTATCAAATAAGAGATCACAAGATTAAAGAGATAACATTCTATTTTACGTTGTCCTTTTCGAATTTGATATGGCCATAAGGGAAGTAACTCTATTCAAGTTGCCGGTAATTTTCTTGGTAGTGATATATTTTCATCAGTTTTATGAGAGAAGCCCTTCTGAGCTAGATCAAGATTCTAACATTATCTGTCAGTCCTCAAATCAAATCTGTTCATTTAGGGAGTGTTTGTTAACTTACTCGCTATGTAGCTGTCTAAGAGCGATGGCAGCTGTTAATTTCTCAGCGTGTTCACACAGAAGAGACGTTGTTGACATATAACTACCATGTTCTGGAACAATGGTTAACTGTAAATAATAAATAAATCATGTTTAGGGATAACGATAAATAATAAATATATCATGTTTAGGGTTAACTGTAAATAATAAATATATCATGTTTTGGGTTAACTGTAAATAATAAATATATCATGTTTAGGGTTAACTATAAATAATAAATAAATCATGTTTAGGGTTAACTGTAAATAATAAATATATCATGTATAGGGTTAACTGTAATTAATGCAAGTAATTATGTCAACATATCCTTTCCATAAGTACAGCACGATCCCGAATGTCAATGTAACCTGCCTAAGGTAAATTTCAACGTTGGTAATTTCCGCCATTACCAAAGTTGAAATTTACCTGTTGCAGGTAATATTGACATTTGGGTTCGTACTATACTTGCATCATTTTAAAAAAATTATGAAGCTTTTCCGTGACCTTTAACATATCATGCTGAAACTCAATGCCTGAATACCAATAATTTCATAAAAAATTATACTTTTGTTATATATTCTTCATGGACTCAATTTTTCACCTGTTGCCTCTTGACATCGCAGACCCGCTCAAGAATAACTTTCAGCTCTTGCCTTACATAATAAAGTTTGTGAAAAGTATTACAACTTACCCGTTCCCATATATGTAGTTTTTTCAGGAATGCTATCAGATAACTGTGAGCTTTTTCTTTATCTTTTAATTGTTGTATTATAATCAGTGAACTTGAACCACCGGTTATCTCCCCTAAAATACAATCAAAATTAACAGAGAGAGAAATGGGGTTTAACGTCCACTCGACACAAACTAGGTCATTTCAGGACTAACATATGGTTTAATTTTATTTCAATAATTCGTTGTGCATAGGGGTCTTTAGCAGTGGGAGGAAACCGGAGGACCCGGAGAAAACCCATGAGGTTGGAGAGGCGACCCTACTCCTTGTCACGTACAACCGGGGATTCGAAACCACGCCAGTCGACTCAATGACAGACTTTATGATACAGCGCGCGCACGCTAACCATTCAGCCATCCAACCCCCCTAAAAATTAACAATAAAGTTACTACACGTCAAAATTTCATTTTACTTGTCTTTACTACACTAGGATCTGGAAGAGTTGTTATATAACCTGAGTTCTTGATGATGGGAGGGATTAGCCAATAAAACGTTTTTTTACAGCAAGTTATTGGCTTGAGGTGCACAGAACTGCGGGTATGTCCCACTTCAAACATCGACGCCAATTGATAAATCAAATGTCTGACGTCATAGGGTCAAAAGCCGCTATTATTTCCTCTGACGCCACCTTCCACTATAACCGGTCAGATCGACATATAGATCTGTATTTTAATCGGATTGCATGGACCTCAAACTGGTTGTTAAATCAAGGCCTGTCTTTTCAATCCTGCTTTCACGTACCAGTCTTGAATTGAAATGAAATAGGGTTTAACATCCTACTGTTCTGCTCCAACTGAGCTAATAAAGACGGACAAACGCCATATAGTGTGCTACGGGGAAAATTTTGCCCAGTCAGCAGTGCTACGACCTACTCTTATATCGAATTCCAACTGCCAAGGGACCTTTTACGTGCACACCAATGTGTACACAGGACCATGATTTTTGTCCCATTTGAACGATTAGACAACTATCTTTGTCAAGCCCTCGTCCTGCACCACTGACTCGGGTAAACCACACAGGAAATTCCTGATGAATTTTTTCAGCACTGGGAGCGAACCTACGACCTCCAGGCCAGTGAGCCAGAGTCTTAGTCACTTAGACAGCGTGGCTCTTCCTCTTGTCTGAACTACAGTGAAATTGACCAGCTGAAGAACTTACATGGCATAAAACTATAAGTTCAAAGAATTTAAGCTTTGAACACAATGACTACAGTTAAATTTACTTTTTTTTATAAATATAAAAACATGTAATAATATATTTTATATATAAAAAATATGAAAAATATATTTAATATATAAAAACATGCAAAAATATATTTAATATATAAAAACATGTAAAAATATATTTTATATATAATCATGTAAAAATATATTTTAAATATAAAAACATTTTTATGGTTAGGATAAGATGAAAATTGTCATATTATTCAAAAAAGAAAATACCCCCCCCCCCCCCCCCCCCCGGTGACTTCTCCCTAAAAATGAGATAAATTTACCATGTCTGAGATTTTTGGCCCATCTTGGATCCGAAGCTGGATAATCATCTATGACATCACGACTTAAACCAACAACAAGTTGATCCACCTCACTTCCTCTACTTTCATCACTTCCTGTGTCGGCAGGAAGTAGATCTGTTAATATGGCTTGTGCTTGTTGCTGTGGAAAACAATTCATTAATTATGAAAAACAGAATTACAGAAAGACTACTCTTGTTTAGAACGAATCCAGTCCACATATGGGGCAGCTCAACTAGCATATGCCAAGAAGATACTGAAGGATTTTTCAAGCCCAGTTGTAATTTGTCAGAGGCTGCTGTTGTTGGGCAGTGGTGACGAAAACTGAGGTGAACCCATTTGCACATTGGTGTGAATGTAAAAGTACCCTTGACTGTTATGGACGACACTCGGAACGATTTTAATTCAGTCTATTATTTATCGATGGTTAAATGATCATAGCTTATTAAATACAACATGGCTGTTTATTTAGGGACTATAAATGTGCCAAACAGATTTAAGGATTGGTATATATATAAATATTATGGTGTAATTGTCGAGATATTTGGAGATATTTATTTATGGTAGGGTACCCTACATATGCAAGACTTAAACTGTCCAAAGTAGAGTGTTGACATTAAACTTCTTTCCTTTTCATTTTTAAGAAATAAAAATAGGCATTAAAACACCTCTGCCTTTTAAAAAGTATTTAACTGAATTAACATCATGACATTTCTATATGATTCCGTTGGGAGCAGGACAACTGCCCCAAAGACAATTTGTTTAATACCAACCATGTTTCCGCTGATAGAACTAAGAAATGCTGCTTTCAGTCTGGACGATTTATCTTCACTCTGACTTAACTCTACAACCTGTGGTAAATTAGTTCCTAGAATAGACTGGAAAAAAGAGACAACATTCTGTATTGACTGTGGAACAACAGTGGCTAAGTGAGTAAGATGCTGCCTCGCTGGTCTGGAGATCCTGGAGGTTCGCTCCTGGTATAGGTCGAGAAAGTTCATCAGGATTTTCAGGTGTGGTTTCCCATTGTCAGTGGTGCAGGACGGATGACCCGACAAGGACAGCTGTATAGTCATTTGGATGGGGCAAAAACCGAGGTCCCATATACACATTGGCGTGCACATAAAAGATCCCTCAGCAGTTGGAATTCGATATAAGAGTAGGCTGTAGCACCGATGTCCAGGCAAATTTCCCTCATAGCACACTGTATGGTATATGTCCGTCTTCATTAGCCCAGTCGGAGCAGAACAGTAGGATGTTAAACCCCATTTCATTTCATTTCTGTATTGACTCTATATATATGTACTGACAAATTAAAAGAAGCTGAAGGTCATTTGAGGGATTTTGAATCCCTTACCAACTGCAATATTGTAAAAGTTGAATCCCTAGAAAAAATACCAGTCCGGAAACAGTTCAGATTCATTCAGTATACAAAGATACGAAGAATTGAACATTTTCAGCGATCTCTGTGTAGATGATATGAACAAGCCAGCGTCACATATAAGTGTTGGAAAAAATCTTTTAATAGATCTTTTTTAAATTTGATTGAATCCAATTAAAGTGGAAACGTTGCTTAAATTATGAAGAAATAAATCCCTAGGATTGTTTGTAGCGAAACATCGACATGAGCTTGCCAGCCTAGTTAGTCAAAATGGGGAAATAGACTAAAGAAATAGCTCCGGGGAAATTTGAAGGCCCGTCGGTTTTAATAGGTCTACTATAAATCATGATAATACTGACCCCATCATTCTGTGAAAACACATCATGTCCTGATTCTTCTGATATACTGAAAATATAAAAAAAACATCATATTATAATATTTATAATTCATCTTTGAAAGGAATGGAATTTATAACAATATATTCCGAAAGCCTGCTCGAAGTGCCCGACTCATCCTATTCAAGGGTTACGACACCACAGTTTATGCTAATATTTAATAACAGAGTTCAAACAGGTATGTCTTTAGACTCAAAGCAGGAACAGAGCCAATCTGATTAAATCACAGATCCTATTTTGTTTTTTATAGTTTAAAATTTCCTTTTATTTGTCTTTACTATACTAGAATTTGGAAGAGTTTTTGGCGTGAGGCGCACGGAACTTTGGGTAAACCACTAGAGGATGTACATATAAGTCACAGAGATATTTATCGGCTAAACCGTTAACAGACTGGTAAGTTAAAAATACATTATGCAAGAGCTAAATCTGCCTATTTCAGGTCTTTCTTTAGGCCTGAAATCTTATCTAAATTATTAACTAGACATTAATTAACCTATCCAGACCATAATCAACTCTAGATGGCAGTGCTAGCCTGCGATCTTTAGTGGATTGTAAGCCGATTTACTGCAAAACTTTCCTTCTCGATTAAATGATTAAATGGATAATCGAGACTATGCTGTTTATCGTACTGACTTTAGTAATGATGACCGAGGCTTATGGGAATTTCAGTTGCTTAGTTCTCGGTTCATAGTGGATCAATTTGAATGAAATTTTCACCAAATTGCCTTTACATTAACTAGTTTTTAACTATTATAGTGAGAACTGCCAACTCGTTACCGAATCTTCCATAATGTATCTTTAAAGAAAGAAGTCATTTCTGAGACTAACATATGGTTTCTCACATATGCTAGTGAGGTGAATTTTGAACAGAAAACATTCTGTTGAAGTCCAACAATCTACAGGACATAGGGTCAGGTATGGGACCAAGTACAGTCCTTTGGATGGGACAACAAACAGAGGTCCTGTGTACACATTGGCGTGCACATAAAAGATCCCTTGACAGTTGTAATTTGATATAAGAGTAGGCCGTAGTGCCGCTGTCGGGGCAAAATTTCCCTCATAGCACACTGTATGGCGTATGTCCGTTTCCATTAGTCCAGTAAACCCCATTTTATTTCATTTTCAACAATCTAGGATTCGTTGACGTGAACTCCATTGTATAACACGGTTTGAGTTTGGGTTTTCTTCCCATCCTAACGACTAGGTAAAACTTTCCTTGTCAGGCTGGGAAAGAAATTAGTGCTAGATACACAAGATTAAATGATAGTCTAACAATCTAGGGTTCTTTTTAGTGATCTCCAATGTATAACAAGGTTTGAGTTTGTTTTTTTCTTCCCATCCTAATGACTAGGTAACACTATCCTTGTCAGCCTGACAAGCACTACACCTGACTACAATAAGAAACAGTACTAGTAGTACGTATGGAACACATATCTGACATTAAAAATTACAACTGACCTGTTATCAACATGATTTAAAGGTGACACACAGAATAAACCATGTGTATTGGAGAAAAACAGGGCCTTGCCATCGGTACTACCTGAAAAAATAGAGAAACACCAACTGTAAAGGATCTCAGTGTTTTTAGAGGGATTTTTAAACACTTTTAAACATCAATCCCAAATGATTAACTTCGGTTCAAAAGTTACACAATCTGATTAAGACAAAGATCCTATTTCGTTTCATTTTTAATAGTTCAAAATTTCATTTTACTTGTCTTCACAACACTAGGATCTGGAAGAGTTGTTATTTAACTCGTGTTCTAGTTGATGTAAGGAATTAGCCAATGAAACGGTCTGTTACTGCGAGTTTTTGGCGTCCTGTGCACGGAACTGTGAGTACACTATTAGAAACATCAACGCTGATTGATTAATCAATGTCTTGACGTCATACAGTCAAAAGCAGCTTGTATGACCCCTGATGCGATCTCCAACTACAACTTGTCAGATCTTCATGTAGTGTAGGCCATCAAAAGTATATAAAAAAAACAAATATAGATCTGTATTTTAATCAGATTGGAATGCGACCCTACTCCTTATCACGTACAACCGGGGCTTCGAAACCATGCCAGTTGTCACAATGACAGACCTTATGATACTACACGCACGCGCTAACCATTCAGTCATCCAACCCCCTATATGTACTGAGCCACCATGTCTCTCCATATCACTTGTAAAGATTTGGATTTGATATAAAATGTACATGTATTCAGATATTAATAAATCTTTAACATCTACTTGTTAAATTAAATGTATTTTTACCTGCTCCTAGATAAGAATCATGTACACCTTGTAACTCCATTCTATCTGTAGCAGAACCTTCTCCTAGAAAAACAAAATAAAACAACATTACAATCTGTAGTTGAACCTTCTAGAAAAACAAAATACAACAACATTACAATCTATAGTTGAACATTCTTCTAGAAAAACAAAATACAACAACATTACAATCTATAGTTGAACCTTCTCATAGAAAAACAAAATAAAACAACATTACAATCTGTAGTTGAAGATTCTTCTAGAAAAACAAAATACAACAACATTACAATCTATAGTTGAACCTTCTCCTAGAAAAACAAAATACAACAACATTACAATCTGTAGTTGAACCTTCTCCTAGAAAAACAAAGTACAACAACATTCAAGTTTGCAGTTGAACCTTCTCCTAGAAAAACAAAATACAACAACATTACAATCTGTAGTTGAACCTTCCCCTAGAGAAACAAAACACATTACAATCTGTAGTTGAACCCTCTTCTTGAAAAACAAAAATATCGAGATCAAAACCATGCCACTTGAATCAATGACAGACCTTAGGATCTAAAGTGCAAGACGAGAGAGAGAGAGAGAGAGAGAGAGAGAGAGTTTAACGTCCACTCGACACAAACTAGATCTTTTTGGGACTAACATATGGTTCAATTTTATTTCCATAATTCGCTTCTGTGTAGAGGTCTTCAGCAGTGGGAGGAAACCGGAGGACCCAGAGAAAACACACGAGGTTTGACAGGCGACCCTACTCCTTGTCAGCGGGGAATTGAAACCATGCCAGTTGACTCAATGACAGACCTTATGATACAGCATGCATGTGCTAACCATTCTCCCACCCAACCCCTCAAGTGCAAGACTACCCCCCCCCCCCACTCCACAACACCTCCTTTTTACTGATCAAGAAAATGAAATGAAATGGGGTTTAATGTTGTACTGTTCCACTGACCAAGAGCATTGCTTTCAATTATATGTTTTAATAGGTAGAAAGGCAACCCCCTTAAAAAGTGAAGATATACGAACTCCTGGTAGATTATAAACTAATTTATTCTAAACGTTTCGGACTAAATCCTTGTGTATCGCTGAGATCCCTGTTTAAATGTCCTCCGACTACTAGCCTCCAGCTACTTTAGACCTACTTTACGAGAGTTGTTGTAGTCTTCTACCACTTTTATATGTTTTAATACTGATTTTTAATTTAGTTAAACGTACCATCAGACTGCACCATAAATATAGTCTTCTTGTTGTAAACGTAGGCTGAATTATTTCCTGAACACGGTACCAATAGTTGATATCCCAGAATCATGTCTTCATCAGTTTCCTGCGTATATATAGATAATAATGTTATAGATACAAGTCTCACTATAAATACAGTAGTACAACAACAGTTTGTTCACAAGGCAGTGATATTAAATCCAGCTTTTCCACCAATGAACGTGACTTTTTTGGACAATATTTAATTTTTCACTACTTAATCCATGCTATAATGTTCTTCCATTGTTTATTCAACTTTTAATTTTGAAAACAAAACAAAAGTATTAATGTTTGATAATGTCCCGGCTTGATTTTAATATCGCATAAGATGATGAATGTTGCAAAATTGGCTACCATATTTTCACTGATCCCCCATTCCCACTGAGGACCACTTTAGACATCGCAGCCACTCAAAACATTTTTGCATGGATCCCAGGTTGGGAAACACATTCTTAAAAAATGGTGAAAACTTACTGAGTATCTTTCAACATGATCTAAGTTTGTAAAATGATCAAGTGATGTTGGTGGTACATCACTGGATGTTGTTAATGACACTAAAATAACAGAAACATAAAATAACACTAAAATCAATAAAACAAACACTTGAATATAATCTATTTATTGCATTGTTACTTTGAGTGTTAGCACTTTTTTGACCCAACACAGAGCCTTGTGCTACTTTTCTGCTCAATCCTGGTTATTGTGAACAGACATATGCCATTCTGTGGGCTATAAGGGAAATCTTGTGCTGACAGTGGCACTATGGTCTACTCTGGCACTATGACCTACTCTGACCCCAGGGGTCATCTTTAACATGCTGCCTATATGACTACAGACAAGACCAACAAAACCCTAATATACTGAGCGCCATGGAAAACGCATCACTTAGTTTTTCATATAACAAAATGATCCTGTAAACATATCTTATTTATTTTGCTTCTTATTGTGAACAATATTCAAATGGGAACACATCAATAACAACACATTTGTACACTCATGGATGTTTAATCTGTAATCAAGGGTACAAAGTCAGAGGGGTCAAAACCAAAAGTACGACACAGATGTCAGTAGCGCGTGTGTCCTCCACGGGCCATCATCACTGTAGGCTACAGCATTAACGCGACCCCTGCAAATGTGTAGGGCGGTACGGTGATGAAATGTGAAGCCTCCCCACACCATTACACTTCCCTCACCCCATCGATTTGTTTCGAAGATGCAGCAGTCTGCAAGACGTTCCCCAAGACGTCTCCACACACGTTGACGGCCATCAGCGTGATAAAGATGAAAGCGACGCTCATCACTGAAGAGCACACTTTGCCAGTCTACTCTTTTCCATGTCTGGTGTCCTTGAGCCCCTATCAAATGCCGCTGACGTTGATGATCCCTGAGGATAGCTCCAACATAAGGTTGTCGTGCACGGAGTCCTACTTCTCTTAGACGACGTCTTACAGTGTTGGCACTTACTGGTCCTTGTCTTCCGACGACTGCTGCACCTGTTCGAGTCGCTGGGCGGAATCTGTCACGCAGATGAGTGACCCGGATGTAGCGGTCTTCAGCCTGGGTTGTAACGTGTTGTGGACCAGGACGTTGACGATCACGTGTTGATCCAGTAACTCGAACACATTCCACCAACCTTACAATAGTGGACTGATGACAATTGAAGTGTCTGGCAATAGCACGTGTAGACATGCCAGCCCTGGACATTCCCATGGCTTCATTCCGTTGATTTTCAGTAAGTCTCGGCATCTCTAGCTCGATTCCTTCACACGTCCAACAACAAATTACGACAGATTGACGTTTCACAGTTCATGTACTGCACATTAAGTTGAAAACATGCTTTTAAAGGGCTCACATACAATGCTGCACGTGAATATTGGGTTTTTCATATGCATCTCGTGCAATTTTTTTTTTGCACACGTGCCGATATTTTTTGCATTTGGGAGCATTGCGTGAAACAATAGTTCATAGTATTGCACAATATTATATATACAAAACCACCTACTAATAAAATATTTGGGGAAAAAAAGTGATGCGTTTTCCATGGCGCTCAGTATATATTAGCATGTTTGTGATTCAAATAATCACTATAACTTGCCAGAACATCATATTTAGGCACTTTATAATGTAACCCAACCCAACACTTTCTTTTTATATATATAAATGGTTGTTGTATGTTTAATGTGCTCAGTCAATAAATATCACTCAGAGGACATTTACGACCGGCCATCAGATCTATTCACATGATTTGAATCATGTTTGTTGTTTATTATAAATACAAATGTGTTTTGTGTTTATAATGCACTCAATCGCTAAATTACTCATGAAATAAGATTAGATGAGCTTAAACCAGTGTAACTTACTGACAGAGAAATGAACTGTATCTGATGATTCTATATTAATACCAGCTCCTAATATCATCACACCAAAACTATAATAACAAAACACATGTGATAATACCATCACATCACACCAAAACAATTATATCAAAAAGCGTGATAATATCATCACACTAAAACTGTAATACAAAATAGGTTGCCAGGCAACAAAACACCCCCAAAAGGTAAGTAATCTAAGAAGTCCATAAGTGTTGCCGCATATTTTGTCTTTAATGCAGGTGTATAAAAATAAAAGGTCTTATTTAAAGGAGTTCAATTGCTAATATTTGGGATCTAGAAATCGACACAAATGGGTCGCAACGCATACAATAATGTAATATGAATGTATATAAATTGATTTACATTCAATCATTTCTATTTTTACTGAATTTCTAATCAGTTAGGTTCGGCGAAATACGCCAGAAGTCTCAATCGAATGGAAATCTCTAGCGTCTGGATATTCCAGCCTTCGCCGATAGTATTTATTGCGCATGCTCTCCACAAGAGAATATAGCGTCACCGTTTAACATGACATGTGGAATGTGCCTAGCCTCGTTTTTTGTGTCCCTTATTACAAATGACGCTGAAACGCATTATGGTACACGATTTGTGTACCAATGGTAAAATGTTTATTTTGTCTTAAATATTGGATATCAGAAGGCCATCTTTTCCCGGTAAGATCATAACATCATTGTTGATTTAAACCGACAATTAATTCGTGTTTTCAATGTCGAAGATTTTGGATGATATTGAGTTAGAGACTTAGCTACTTCAACATGTTCACCCAATGACTTAAGAATGAGAATAAAATATTTTTACCTGGTGGTCTGCATGTCTAGTAGCCATGTTTTAAGTTGTGGCAACTGAACTGAATCTTGACCCTTGAAAAGACGGAAAACTTAATCAATTATGTGTTTGCGCCTTATATCTTTTTATTTTCAAACAGCCAAGTAATCTTTACTGCATAATACCATTAATACCATTATTTCAATTCATTCAAAGGAATATATAACAAGCCGACATTGAGGTTGATGTCTCTCATCTCAATCCCCCAAAAACTATACGACCTACTACTCGCTATGAACAGTCACATTGCTTATCTCTTATCTGCCGTAGCCAATTCTCATTATCAAACTTAATTAACGTATTATTTATTGTAATGAAACTATAAACCACAATTCACCACTCTCTCTAAATTAAAATCAAAGTAATCGTGTCCCAAAGCATCAAATGCTTAGATAGAACTTTGTATTATTAGTGTCTTACCCATAATTGTTTAGCTAAAGCCTCTCTGTATAATCTATCAACATCTACTTGAAATGAAAGCTGGAATAAAAATTATCTTTGATAAATATTATACATAAAAACTTCAACTATAAGATCATTCTCTTCCAAGCTTAGGTCTAATTTAATCTGTGTCCTTACAGGCTATTCTTATTTCAAAAACCAGTTGTCAAAGAATCTTTAACATGTTTTCCCTTTGTCAGTGGTGCAGGATGGAGGGCTTGAAAAGGACAGCTGTTTAGTTGTCTGGATGGGACGAAAAACCGAGGTCCTGTGTATACATTGGCGTGCATGTAAAAGATCCCTTGGCAGTTGGAATTCGTCAGGGGTCATAAGAGCGACATTTGATCCTATGACGTCAATCATTGATTGATCAATCAGCATTGACTTTTCAAGCGGTTTATCCACAGTTCCTTGCACCTAACGCCAAAAACTCGCCATAACAGACCGTTTCATTGGCTAATCCCTCACATTAACCAGAATGTGGCTTATATAACAACTCTTCCAGATCCTAGTGTAGTAAAGACAAGTAAAATGAAATTTTGAACTATAAAAAACGAAAAGAAATAGGATCTGTGTTTTAATCAGATTGCTGGTTAGTGGGCCAGCGCCATTCTCGGCAAGCCACCATATAAATATTCGTGAGATTTCTGGTTCGCGGGCTAGCACCGTACTCGGCAAGACACCATATAAATATCTATCAGATTGCTGGTTAGCGGGCCAGCGCCGTACTTAGGAACCTTCCTGGTGAACAACGGGACCGAACCCAGGATTTTCAAGATCAGCAAGTCACCGTATATTTATTCTGAATCTTACCCTTTCCGTTTGTGTATCTGATAAATTCCACTTCTGTAGAAAAGTTCCTGATAAAACATAAAATGGTCTCTGATCATCTTCTTCTGGTCCTGATACTACAGCTTGTAATGGCTGAAACAACAAAATATTATAATTAAAACTATTTTTAGCTAAGATTACAGGGGGCATTAGCTTGTGTTAACTGTATCTTACATCTACGTGTACAAAGGATGTTGAATATTGACAACTTTTAAATTCGTCATATCTTTGTAAATAATTAACTGAACATGGGTGGAGGGGGGGGGGTGCGCATTGCATCATTTAGTCTGTCATTGAGTCAAGTGGCATGGTTTGGAGTCTCCACTCGTACATGCACTGTAACCCGGGTATCATTTAATCTTGTGTATTTAGCACTAATTTCTTTCACATTTGTTTAATATCAAATCTTTGTTTGTAATTTGTAAAAATCGTTTAAAATCACCCCAAATCATTCAATTTGTACTTGTGTCCAGTTTAAAGCTGACCATTTAATTTTGATAATGAGTCTCCAATTTACAATTATTTAATTACCTGACCACTGTTCAAAAAGTAATCAATAATCAATTGTGGTGTTTATTTTTTAATAGTGATCGAGAAATAAAACGCACAAATGAATTATAGAAATAAAATTAAACCGTATGTTAGTCCCGAAATGAACTAGTTTGTGTCGAGTGGACGTTAAACCCCATTTCTCTCTTCCTCTCTCTCCAAGAACTGAAAGGAATTGGATCACTGATATTCTTTTTATAGATTCAACTTTTACAATAGTGTAGTTTACAAGGGATTAAAAGTCACTCAAATGACAATCAGAGATTTCAAATGATTATTGTCCATCTTCCATTCTAACATATTTTTTAATTACATGTATCAACTTACAGCTCCGGTCGTCTGTGATGGGGTAGCTCCAAATATAAATGATGACATTCTTCTACCAAAACCAGCAAACACTCCTTGAGCTGACTTGAGAGGATGACACACTATGGCATTCTGAGAAAAAAAAAACAATTTAACAGAAAGACAATTAGACTGGAAATGAATAAAATGGGGTTTCATGTAATACTTTTCTGCACGATTGAAAATGAATGGGGGTTTAACGTCCTACTGTTCTGCTGCAACTGGGCTAATGAAGACGGGCATATGCCATTAAGTGTGCTATGAGCGGAAATATTGAACGGACTGCGGTGCTACGGCCTACTCTTATATCAAATTCGAACTCCCAAGGGCTCTTTTACGTGCATGCCAACGTGTACTGGGGACCTCAGTTTTTCGTCCCATCCAAATGACTAGACAGCTGTCCTTGTCAGGTCCTCCGTCCTGCATCACTGACAAGAGAAAACCACACAGGATAATGATGATGAACTTTCTCAGCCAACACCGAGAGGTAACCCGCGAACCTCCAGGCTAGCGGGCCAGCATCTTACTCACTTAGCCACCCTGCCTGCATCAGTGGGGCTAATGAAGACGGGAATGCAATGTGCTATGAAAGAAATTTTTCTGGTTAGCAGAGTGAACATCTATTCTTTATGGAATTACAATCCTGACATGGACGCCACTGTGTACACAGGACCTACCTTCCAAACAATTAGACACTGTTCCTTGCCAGGCCCCCTGACTGCACCACTGACAAGAGGAAGCCAAGCTACTTTCTCGGCCAACACCAGGATGGAACCCGGGACCTCCTGGTTAGTGAACCAGCACCTTACTCACTGAGCCACCATGTACTAACAGATAATAATAATTATATAATTACCTGTTCTAGTGATGGTACTGATAATTATATAATTACCTGTTCTAGTGATGGTACTGATAATTATATAATTACCTGTTCTAGTGATGGTACTGATAATTATATAATTACCTGTTCTAGTGATGGTACTATACTGATAATAATTAGATAATTACCTGGCCTAGTGATGGTACTATACTGATAATAATTATATAATTACCTGGCCTAGTGATGGTACTATACTGATAATAATTAGATAATTACCTGGCCTAGTGATGGTACTATACTGATAATAATTATATAATTACCTGGCCTAGTGATGGTACTAACAGAACCAAAGAGCTGGTAGTCGTTGCTAAAAGACATCCATACGGCTGAAATATAATTTAATTAATTATTATCATATAAACAATGATGATAGGAATCCTGTATTTATTTGACTACAATATAGTAGAACTGCCACACTGATCAGTAATGAATATTCGCTACGCTGCTACAATCACTGATAGGGATGACATCGATGCGGCTTAATGAGCCCCAGATATTAACTTTTTTCCTTCTGCAAATTAAATTGTAAAACAATTTTTTAAACATCAGAAAAGTAAAGAGATGGGGTTCGTCCACTCAACACAAACAAGGTCATTTCGGGACTAACATATGGTTTAATTTTATTTCAATAATTTGCATGCGCGTAGGGGTCTTTAGCAGTGGGAGGAAAATGGAGAATACCCACGATGTTGGACAGGTGACCCTACTCCTTATCATGTACAACCAGGGAATCGAAACCCTGTCAGTTGGCAAACCTTATCATACAGCGCGCACATGCTAACCATTCAGGCATCCACCCCCCTTTAAAATAAGAGAATAATACCAACTTACCTGACAATTAACAACACAATCTGTTTCTTCACCCTTTAATTCAGCACTGATCTCCGCGGTTGAACTTTCATAGGCTATATTAGACCAGTATCTTACAACACCTTCTGGTGAGACAGCAACACATGCTGGTGGTTGGGTGTGGTTATAATGAGGTAAAACACATACTCTAGCTGCATCATGAGCTAAATCACTCTGGGGTAAAATCAATTCTTTACACTGTATACCCTGTAAATATATTTTAATAAATTATATTAGGCCCTTACATCCCTGTCAATTATATGCAACTCTGTGGCTAACATTTATAAATAAATACACTTTATTTCATAATTTTAATTGATAATACTGTATTTCATAACGCGGGATCTAATCCCAATGCTCTGTGGTTATTAGTCCATTTTCACAAAAACTACAAAAAAAGGCCACTGTTTCTCAATAATTTCCATATTTAATTCACGTTCCGACTGTTCATGTCAATAATATTCCTGATTAAATTCCTTTTTTTGGGGTCTATTCGACAGATAATGAAATCGAAACATTGTTGATAAGAACAGTTTTGGATGTCTAAACATCATTTATTGTCTTTATAAAAATGTATTTAAAACAAAAAATCACTTGTCAAAAAAGGTATCACTGTAAAATGGGTATCATTTAATCTTGTGTATTTAGCACCAACTTCTTTTACATTCGTTTAATATCAAATATCTGTTTCAAAATTAATAAAAATCTTTTAAAATCACCAAAAATCATCTAATTTTTATTTGTGTCTATTTTAAAGCTCACCATTCAACTTTGATAATGAGTGTCCAATTTACAAGCGTTTAATTTCTTGATCGCTGTTATAAAATAAACAACCCAATTGATTATTGATGTATAATGATTAATTTTTGAACAGTGGTCAGGAAATTAAATTGGAGACCCATTATCAAAATTAATCAGTCAGCAAACAGGACAAATTGTGCTCTTCAGAAAATTATACCAACATGCTGGTTTAAGGTCACCGGAAAAGCTTCATAAATTTTTTGAATATTGCAAGTAATTATGTCAACATATCCTTTTCGGTATATTTCTATGAACAGAAGGACTAAAATGACGTCTCAGATTTTTCATTGAGGGAAAGTTAGGACTACTCACGGAGAACGGCAGAAATTACTTACGTTGAAATTTACCTGTTGTAGGTAATATTGACATTCAGGTTCGTGTTATCTTATGGAAAGGATACGTTGACATAATTACTTGCATTATTTTTTTTAAAAATTAAAGCTTTTCCTGTGACCTTTAAATATTTTGTCTTTTTACACTTGAAACTTTTTGTTCCATATTTTCTTATAAGAATGTATTAAGGAAGACTCACTCGTCCAGTTCCACCAGCCTTGTATCTCCAGATAAATAGTTTTCTGCCACCAACAAGCCATGCCCATCCAGACGGATCTATCTTCACTGATATTTCTGTGTTACCTGTTAATACAAAAATACTTTGTGTGAAATAAATGTATCTAAAATAACAAATTTTGAAATCTGTCGACTCCCAACTAATCGAGTAAGTTTTTTATCTTTTTTACGAATCAGATGATCTTTATTTATCTAAAGTTGTTTATTTTCCATCCAAAATAATATTTCAGGGGTGGATCCAGGAATTTTTGCAGGAGGAGGTTTTCCATGTTCCTGTTAAGGAAATTTGACAGGTGACAATGAATGAGGCCATCATAGACTCCAAATTACGTAGGCATACATATATATTGAGCTGTTTAAAGAGAGAAGGGGGGGGGGGGGGTGAGAAAGACACTCCCCCCCCCCCCCCCAACCCACCCTTTGGCTTTGGATCTTCTCTTGTATTTAGTCCTGAAATCATATATCCATTGATAACAGGTTGGTTAAGGACAATTTGTCATAGCTAGCTTTCCCCAAAACTATCAAATGAAATGATTTTAATGTCTTACTTATTCTTCTACACTAATCAGATTGACCATGTAGTATGCTATGAGTGAAATTTTGTGAAGGTAAATTTGTTTTGTTGACATTGAAAGACTTACGATCTGCCAGGGTCAAAGCTTCTGTGATAAGAACTGGAAGTGGTACACCATAATTTTCGACTCTATGCTGCGATGTCTCATCTAAAATTTGTGATGTTGTTAGTGATCTTGATCCCAGCTGACTGCTGCAAAAAAAAAAAAAATTTAAAACAAAGCACATTTATACTTTTACTTGTTACTGTGTATCAAAAGTCGGTGCTACTTGTATGATATATTTTTAAAAAAGGTAAATCTGATCTGTGTCATTTAGCTCTTGATCAAGGTGATCACATTTAATGCCTCTGTAGACCAGCCTACCATGCCTATATGCGGGTGCCAGTCAAGTCATGCACAAGCAAAGCCGTCCACACCTGTTGGTGAAGTCATCCAAAAGGCATTGGTGATGTCGTCTACAACTATTGGTGATGTCATCCACAACTATTACTTGATTCAAACACAACTAATGGTTACACAATCCATATCATTTGATATTACATGGGTTTCAAATATTTTAAATTGCTCACTTCAAAGTGTCGTGCCTTTTTTGGGTTATAGATTCATAAGATTGTATTGTGTTATAATAAAGCCTGTAGTAAACCTCTAATCAACCAATAAAATTATATGTCCCGGTTTTCCTGAGACTGTCCCGGTTTTGGGTTCCTTTAATGAATTATCTGGTAACCCTAAATAAAATAAATAATTTCACAAACCGGCCATGGGATTGGCCCGCTGGAGCTCTTCTGTTGGGAGTAAAAAGAGCTGAAGTTCTTCTATTTTGAGACGATCTCAATCCTGGTCTGGGAGTCGGAGTAAATGGGGAAGTTCTAGATCGAGTGGACATACTTTGAGGGGTAAACATTTTGAAAACTTTGCAACTGATGGAACGGCTCTAAAATATCATGTTTTCTTTTTCCTTTCCCGGCTTATTTTCGTGGTTATCTATATATTTTAAGACATGTTATGCGAAACGAAATAGGAAGTTTACATTTTAATCCTATTATTGAATAAGTATCAGCTTTCGATCTCATTGTTCCAAACAACTACTGTATGGATCTTCAGCAAGAGGCAAAAACATTATTGACAATGTTAATGAGAGTTGACCATAGATTTTCGCTTTATTAAAAAGTACAATTTTTTATCAACTCAGAAATGGACTAAAATTAACTTTAAAACCAAAAGAGCTTAACTAGAGTTACCTCCCATTGATTGCAGTCTCGCCAAAAATACAAACATCCGACATTATAATGATTTCACGTGTTTAGTTGTTAGGTTGAGACAGTAGTTGGAGTACTTTTGTTTTTTCTTTTCAAGCCGTTTCTGAAGCACCGACACTGAATCGAACAATACGTTCTGTCTGTTTGTATTACATCAACCTGGAAATTGGCTGTTAACAATGGGTGATTTTATTGATTAAAAATTATTATTCTTTGAACGTGAAGACTGAAGTCAATATAATTTATACGCAGTATATATTTTGCCGTCCGACGGTTCCTTACTTTATTTACTATTTAGCCGTACATGCGCAGTTGTCCGATTCCGGATATATTCCACCATTTTGGAACATTAAAAACACGATCATGCCTTTCTCAATTGGAAGCGAATTTGACTCTTTTCCAGCAGTTGAAATGGAAATAAAACTATTTGAAAAAGAGCAAAGTATTTCCTTTTGGCATCGGGATAACCCCACGTTTGATGGAGCGCGAAAAAGATATAAAAAACTTCAGAAAAAGTCTGAGAATGAGCATGAGATCGAGAAAAAGGCGAGAGAAGAGTCCGAGAAAAGACTGCAGTATTATTCTGTAAAATATACATGCATTAAAGGCGGTCGTAAATACAATTCGAAAGCGACCGGTCAACGACCTAATCAGAGGTAAGTACTACGATTACATGTCATTTCGGTCCCGCGTCATTTCGGACTCCCAAAAATATGTCCTCGACATTTCAGACTCAGGTAGGTGACGTTTTGGACTTGGGTAGATGACGTTTCGGACTCGAGTAGGTGACGTTTCGGACTCGGGTATAGAACATGGAATTATAGAACACTGATGTCAATTTACTTTATAAACTATTTTATTTATTAATATAGCATAAAACGATAACAGCGATTTATAACAACGGGCATATTTATTTGATGAAATAATAGTCTCAGTCGGGTATTCATTTATTTTATAAAACATACATTTATTTTATCAGTTTCATTTTATTTTTTCTTTCCGACGTGGTTTCCCCTTGTCAGTGCAGGACGGAAGGCCTGACAAGGACAGCTGTCTAGTCCTTCTGATGATACGAAAAACCGAGGTTCTGTGTAAACATTGGAATGCACGTAAAAGATCCCTTGGCAGTTGGAATTCTATATAAGAGTAGGCGATAGTGCCGCTGCCTGGGCAAAATTTCCCTCATAGCACACTGTATGGCATATGCCCGTCTTCATTAGCCCAGTATAGGAGCAGAACAGTAGGACGTTAAACCCCATTTCATTTCATTTCATTTATTTTTTCAGTTTTCCAATTATTTTAAATATTTTTTCACTTTTCTTTATTGGGCAGGTGACTGTTTGTTTTTTTTTTAATAGCCTACTCGTACTAATATCTTGGTGGTTATATTCATCCCGTAGTTGAAATAGTCTGCCCTCTATATGCCGATACCGAACTCTCCGACATCATGGTAATGTTGAGGGGTATCTTTTCTGCCTCTGAAAATAACTCACAATTAAGTAAATAAAATGACACTGGACCCCTGGCGTTGACTCAATCAACAAAAGGAAGGTAGCAGTGTTTTTTTTTCTCAATCGTTTCTTAACGGCTTTAAGAATCGCCGATCAATTAATCAATTATCGTCAATAATCTAAACTTACTCAGATTAAGTACAACAATCGCCAATCAATTAAATAGAGATTAAATAATCTCGTCTTGGTTTCACTACATTATATACTCAGATTAAATACTACAATCGCCAATCAATTAAATAGAGATTAAATAATCTCGTCTTGGTTTCACTACATTATATACCTGACAATAGATAATGCACAGTTGTATATCTGTTTGATTTTTGGGGAAAAAATTAGCTAAATAGCTAAATATAAAAATCTATAAACAAATATAAAATGTATTATATGTTTGTCCATGCATATTGTTAATTGTACATATTATAATTTTGTATACGTGTATATTTGTAAATAAATAAAGCTATTAAAATAAAAATAAATAAATAAATACAGTATTCGCCGATCAAGTAATATTGGTTTTACTTCAAGTTCAAGGTCTGTATGCGATAAATAAAACACAACTAACAATGTTTAATTTCTTTATTATTGTGAATAGTCTGTCTTCGGTCCCATCTAAAACGAAAGAATAAACAGTTATTACAAATACATACATAGAAGTTTTCAGCTTTTATTGAGTCCGTTATTGAGTCCGAAAAGTCGCCAAGTAAGTCCAAAAGGTCGTCAAACTGAGTCCGAAACGACGTTTGTGTTGAGTCCGAACTGACGCAGGACCAAAATGACGTGCTACCAGTACTACTAGCTGTCATTTTAAATTTTATTTGTGAACATGCTTAGATCGGAATTAACTTAGTAAAAGTGGCAGTGGGTCCAGCCCAGCCCCAGTTCAAATCTACACTATGACTACTATCAGCTGTTACTGTAGGCCTTACACTCATAGGCTATGGCACTGCACAAATTAGCTTTTGGAATGGTGACAATATTTTTACTTTACTAGACCTACCCCCACGGACTACACCCATCATGACACTGCTAAAATTAGCTTTTGCACTGGTGACATTTTTTTTTACTTTTATTGCTAGATCTGCCCATGAAATTAATGAGTAACACTTAGTTTTATGTCAGTCTAACTTAGACAAGTGGATGACTTGGTGCTACAACTAGTGCTAGTGACTTTATAAGATTTTAACATCCCTGTTTTAACCATGGCATACAAAACACAGAAATCATGGTTAATTTGTTGCTGGCCCTGGATTTAGTTTTCCTCTATCATTATAATAATACTTATTCACTTGCTTTGCAGAACATTTAGAGATGAGTGTGAGGCATTTGTGCAGTTTCATGCTTCTGAAGATGCAGAAAAACTAATAGTTACGGACATGAAAACTCAGCACAATCATCCAATAATCAAGGTAATGTGGTAAACTTTAATTCTTCTATGTAATATTGACTAATAAT
This sequence comes from Patella vulgata, assembly GCF_932274485.2. NCBI lineage: Eukaryota > Metazoa > Mollusca > Gastropoda > Patellidae > Patella > Patella vulgata. The sequence goes on along the minus strand of NC_065883.2, from coordinate 7,964,104 downwards.
TGTCTTTGAGATAGGCGAGTTGTCTCCTGTGAACATTTGCAGATAACTTGTGCTGCGTGTAAAGGTTAGGATGTAAATCTATCTCACATGATGTGAGTCTGTGGACTTTTCCAGCTTGGTGACTGTTGTAACGGACTTGGCAACAAGCCTTGCCAGGAAAGGCAGCGAGTTTTCGAAAAAGACAAATCAAATTTCATGTACATACATGTTAAAAGAAACCCCTAGTTAGTTAGAAATAAAAAAAATAACACTTTGCACGCCTAAAGACATATGCTTGTGATTAGTCTAAAAATTGGAGCTGTAGTGGGACAGAGAGAGAGAGAGAGAGAAATGGGGTTTAACGTCCACTCGACACAAACTAGGTCATTTTGGGACTAACATATGGTTTACTTTATTTCAATAATTCGCTTGCGCATAGGGGTCTTTAGCAGTGGGAGGAAACCGGAGGACCCGGAGAAAACCCACGAGGTTGGACAGGCGACCCTACTCCTTGTCAAGTACAACCAGGGAATCGAAACCCCGCCAGTAAAGTTGACTCAATGACAGACTTTATGATACAGCGCGCATGCTAACCATTTAGCCATCCAACCCCCTGTAGTGGGACAGTAAATACAATGCATTTAATCTGATTCAAAACAATAGGATGTTTTATTCCTCTTTATATGTTAATAACAGTTGATCTTGTTACCTGCTGGATATTAACCCCTTAACTGTGTAGTTTTTAAAACGTTAACTACCCCCTATTGTGTAATTAATTTGACGAAAAACGTCATTTTTGGACCTTTTAATTCCTGAATACAAATTTTAGTAGTCTGAAACCATATTAAAACTAACGGTAAATAGAGTTGTCTCCCTTCAATTAGATTTCCTTGACCAGGCGTAATATAACGTCCTACACATGCTGTGATCGTATTCGAAGAATAGGTTGGGGAAAATACCTCCAAGGCGTTATATTACGCCCTACACACGGTGAGTGGCAGTTGTCTAGGACGTTATCTAATGCCCAACGCAGTTAACGGGTTAAAAAAATTACAGTTTACATTTTCTGTGTAATACTTTTAGACTCACATTGTGAGTTTTAGGAAATGTGGTTAGGTCATTTTCTTTTTTTTTCCATTCAGTAGACCTTTCAGTTTCTCCCCAAGGAGAGGAGACTAAATGCTGAAGAACGAACTGAGGTGGAAAAGCTGCTGTTTACCAGACCTAATAAAAAAAGTACTACAAGACCACATCAGACAATCGACTGGCAAAAACATTACACTCAAGGACATTACAAACCATGCTCAGCGACTAATACCAAAACCAAAAAATCTTGAGCAAGTACTTACAAAGTTGCAAAGCTCAGGTAAGAAGTTTAAGAGAGAGAGAGAGAGAAATGGGGTTTAACGTCCACTCACACAAACTAGGTCATTTCGGGACTAACATATGGTTTAATTTTATTTCAATAATTTGCTTGCGTGTAGGGGTCTTTAGCAGTGGGAGGAAACCGGAGAAAAAGCGAATTATTGAAATAAAATTAAACCATATGTTAGTCCCGAAATGACCTAGTTTGTGTGAGTGGACGTTAAACCCCATTTCTCTCTCTCTCTCTCTCTCTCTCTCTCTCTCTCTCTCTCTCTCCCGGAGGGGTTACTACCATAATAGTTAAAACATAGGGTACTAATAAAAGATCAGAGATGTTGACAAGTTATACATTTGTGGTGTCGTCCAAAGAACTTTTTAAATGCATTAGTTAATTTGGTTTTAGTATTACCTTGTAAGAGTAGTTTTGATGCAAGAAGCCTATCTCTGGATAAAAAGTCTGCATAACCGGAACAGGCTCAGCATATCAAAATGTAAATTCACTCTTTTCTTGCAGATAAAACGATACAAGTCTTAACAAAAGATGACACGCTTGAGGCCATTTATTACCAAGACGAGGTGATGAAGAAGAAATACGATTGTTTCCCAGAGCTACTGCTAGTGGATGTCACATATAAGCTCAATGATCTTCGTATGCCAGTATTTCTTCAACTTATTGTTGATGGCAATGGTGAGAGTGAAATTGTGTGTGTGTACATTGTTGTTTCTGAGTTTGCAGAAACAATGACCAAACTTGTTCAAATTTTTAAGAATGAAAACAAGGCATGGGAAAAGACAAAGACTGTTATGACCGATGACTTTATGGAAAGAGCCGTGTATGGGGAACAGTTTCCGGATGCACAATTCCAGCTTTGTTTGTTTCCTGTTTTGCGTTCTGTCAAACGTGAAATAAACGTGGAAAAAATGAATATCCGTTTAGAACAGAAAGACCACTGTTTAGAAATAATTCAAAAATTGGCATACTCCAACTGTGAAGATGAATATCAACGTAACTTCGACAATCTGAGAGACACTGGTGTACAACCAGTCATTGATTATTTCACTAATTCTTGGCATCCAATTAGGAACCAGTGGGTAGTTGGCTTAAAAGATTCATGCCACTACAACAACCAAACCAACAACAGATTGGAAAGCATTAACCAGAAGCTGAAACAGGTTATAAAGAAGTTCTCTAATTTAGAGGAATTTTTTGATGACCTGGAACTTGTTATTCGGTGCTTGCAGAATAAGTAATACGTTGTTGAAGCGACCAGCCCTTGGTTTTGCACCAGAGTCTGTTGAGGCACGCTACTCAAGGCTATTGACACCCTATGCGTACAAAGTTATTGCAAATCAAATGCAACTGGCAAACAAGCTACAGGTTCCTGACAATGAAGATAGTGGTTCTAATAAGTTCCTGATTCACATGTCATCTGGGGAGGCTAAGGTAGACAGTACATCCTGCACCTGCAAGTTCAGTCTAGTAAATGGTCTACCATGCCACCATGTTCTAGCGGTCCGGATGAAGCTTGGGCTCAATGTTTTCTTTGAGGATAGAATAGCTGAACGATGGAGGATGGATTTTTATAGGGATACCTGTTCAATGTCACAAGTACCAAATGGTGATGGTGAATTTGAAAATGGTGGACCTATAATTGTTGAAGCTCTGCCAACGCACGATCAAACTAAGCTGTCTCAGCCACAGAAGTACAGATGCGCATTTTTAGAAGCTCAAAAACTTGCCACACTGGCTAGTGAAGACTCCATGACTAAATATCGACAACGGCTCGGAGTTCTTCGCAATCTAATTGCATATTGGGAGATGGATGAAGAAGCTTCAGTTATGATCTTAAATTCAGAAGAGGAGGTGAGAGTAATATTTGCTTTTTATTTGCATCATATTTACAATTACCTGGTACTATATTAAAGTAGCTAAGTCTCTAACTCAATATCATCCAAAATCTTCAACATTGAAAACACGATTTATTTGTCAATTTAAATCAACATTGATGCTGTGATCTTACCGGAAAGAGATTGGCTTCTGATATCCAATATTTAAGACAAAATAAACATTTTGCCATTGGTACACGAATCGTGTACCATAATGCGTTTCAGCCCCAGTTCTAGCAAGAGACTCGAGGAACGAGGCTAGACATATTGCACCAAACCAAACGGCATATGTAGACTGGAATAACCAGGCGCTAGAAATTTGCATTCAATTGAGACTGCGGGCTTATTTCGCGGAACATAACTGATTTGAAATTAGAGTAAAAACGGAAACCATTGAATGTATATCAGTTTATATACATTCATATTACAGTATTATATGAGTTGCGACCCACTTGTGTCAATTTCTAGGTCCCAAATGTTAGCAATTTAGCTCCTTTAAATTCTACTGGTGTTGTTTATAAGTCAAAACTGCCTACTGTAAAATACATTTCGGTGTAAAAATTAGCTGGTCACTATCAAACTAAACTGACTTGTAGCATATACATTTTGGTGCCAATTCGTACTATACCGACATGCCATAAAACATTTGTTTTTTTGTAGCATTACACTGTACGCCGTTATATATGTAAATAAAGAGTTGTAATATTTGGGTTTTTTTTCTAGGTTGTTGATCTTGGTATTGTGAAACAAGTACATGAAGTAAATCCCTCAGATCCAGAATATGAGCCATTAAGTGACCAAACACAGACTTCGGATATTGTGTTGTACGATGTGGTAATGGAAGAGTTCTCTGATGTAAACATTAAAAACACAGTAAGTTTCTCATATTTTTTTTTTTGGCGGTGGGGGAGGGGGGTTGGATGGCTGAATGGTTAGCGTGCGTCATTGAGTCGACTGGCGTGGTTTCGAATCCCTGGTTGTACGTGACAAGGAGTAGGGTCGCCTGTCCAACCTCTTGGGTTTTCTCCGGGTCCTCCGGCTTCCTCCCACTGCTAAAGACCCCTACGCGCAAGTGAATTATTGAAATAAAATTAAACCATATGTTAGTCCCAAAATGACCTAGTTTGTGTTGAGTGGACGTTAAACCCCATTTCTCTCTCTCTCTCTCTCTCTCTCTTTTCTCATCTTTTTAAGCATATAATGCACTGTTAGCTGAGGCATTGTAGTATATCATGATATTTGTATTGTATGTAGTATATACATGTAACATAGTCTGGTGAAGTGGTGTGAAGTCTAACACATAATTACAGAGCTCAGTTACCAAATCATGGAGTTTTAGGGTTTTTTTTAAATCTTTGTGGCTTTTTAATTTTCAGACTTCACCATCATGTGCTTATCAACTACCAGCTTGTATTAAATTGCCAGCCAAAATTAAAAAATGAGGAAGGTCAAAAGATGTCTATCAACAGACACCTGTTGGATTCAGCCGAAAAACGAAAGGTGATGAGAACAAACCAGTTCCATTTTGGAAAAAGCAGTATAAGGACAAGGACAGATGTAAATAAGGACAGCTGTCTAGTCCTTCGGATGAGATGGAAAACCGAGGTCCCGTGTATACATTGGAATGCACGTAAAAGATCCCTTGGCAGTTGGAATTCGATATAAGAGTAGTCGATAGTGCCGCTGCCCGGGCAAAATTTCCCTCATAGCACACTGTATGGCGTATGCCTGTCTTCATTAGCCCAGTTTAGGAGCAGAACAGTAGGACGTTAAACCCCATTTCATTTCATTTCAGATGTAAATAATTCTGCTTTAAAAAGTTTGTTACAACTACAATGTCAAACATGTCAAATAATGGATTTAGAAGTATAAAGTTATTTGCATTTGTTTGTTCTTAATTTTTCAAACCTGTTCAGACTTGGTTTTATTTATTACTTTTTAATAAGGTACTTTCTTGCGCCTAGAAAGGCCAATGTTAAAAGACTTGTGGTGACAACACAAAGCGAGAAGTCTTTCCAAACAAACTTACTTTAAAAGAAGGGGAAGTTTAATTATAATTCCACGAACTATGGTATGTCAAACAAAAGTGACGACTAAATAGTAAATAAAGTAAAGAACCGTCGGACGGCTAAATAGTAAATAAAGTAAAGAACCGTCGGACGGCTAAATAGTAAATAAAGTAAAGAACCGTCGGACGGCAAAATGTACACTGCGTAATTTATAATTTGAAAGGGATTCAAAATCGGGCGCTGTTGGTTGATCTGACTAATTTTTCATTCATCTTTTCATTTCTGTTTTTCTTCTCTTTTATCGTATTTAGGGATATGGTTTCTGGAGGTTCGTGGCTAGGGTTATAGCCATGAGCAGGAGGGGGGCCCAAAATCCTTCAGAGGAAGGGGGGGGACCGAATGTGTACTTTAGATCAGAAGGTCTGGCAAGTAGAACGTTTTCGATTCTGTGACATGGCTGAGAGTAGTTGCAATATTTGTACGTAATAGTACTTGTGTGCAGGCCCGTAGCCGTGGGGGGTGGGCATAGCTCTAAAATACCTACTGTAGACTGTGCCGGGTGTGCCCCCCCTAAAAACTTCACTGCCCCTCTGCAGCCAGCAAGCTGGGTACGGGCCTGCTTGTGTGGCTCGAGCAAGACATCAGTCATTCAGTGTAGGCCTACAGTAGTGGAACCATTTCTAGGCTGAGAGCAGTTAACTTTTTAACAGGTTAACGTATAAATGAGATTAACATGTTAATAGAAATGAATTAATGCATGTGTTAACACTGTGCGACATCATATATGGACATTCTAATGGAAAATCGTTATTCAGACCCAAGAAGGGGCCTAATTCATGCAAAATATCATTCAGAGATCACAGTGTCACTGTCTCTTTAGTTATGTCTGCCGGATCACACGTCTCGGGTTAAAATAACTTGATCACCACTTTCCGAAGATCGAACGCAACAAATTCGATTATTTTTAAACATTTTCCTGTCAAAATGCCACTTCTCAAAGTACTATGCAGTAATCTGCTGGCTAGGTGGAAGTATACAATTAACGCCTGCCGAAACTATCAAAAATGGCTAGTTGCTGTATCTGTATTCTCGGTATATGGACTTTGTCCATGAGTAAAAGAGCATGTCTCGTCTGATTCCTGCATGACAGTGATAGTTCCTATTGAATTAATAAAAATAATGATCTAGAATAAGTTTCCTTACTCTTTAAAATAGGTTGGGTACGGAATTCGCCATGTTTTAGAAGCTTCGATAATTAACTTATATTAACTAATTAACCTGTTAAAGAAAATTTTAACTTTCTCTCTGGCCTGGCAACAAGGATTAGGGTTGCATGTCCAACTTCTTGAATTTTCTGATTGTCCTCCGGTTTCTTCCCACTACTAAAGACCTCTACGCCCAAGTTATTGACATAAAATTGAACAATAAGTTAATCCCCAAATGGCCTAGTTTGTGTCAAGGAGTATCTATTAACCCCCTTAGTAACAGAGTTTATTTATATCTTTTAGCTTCAAGAAGTAATGATATGTTTGACGTCCACTGGGTTCCACCAACGGAAGCAGAGATGAAGATTATTGAAGCTCGACGTGAAAGGTCCAATAAGATCAGTAAATTGATGGGGGATTATCTGTTGAAAGGTTATAAAATGTTGGGAATCACATGTCGAGAATGTGAGGTGAGATTTTATACATATTATTAGGCCAATTAGAATTGATTGGATGGCCGAATGGTTAGCACGCACGAGCTGTATCATACGGTCTGTCATTGAGTCAACTGGCGGGGTTTCGATTCCCCTGTTGTACGTGACAAGGAGTAGGGTCGCCTGTCCAACCTCGTGGGTTTTCTCCGGGTCCTCCGGTTTCCTCCCACTGCTAAAGACCCCTACGCGCAAGCGAATTATGGAAATAAAATTGAACCATATGTTAGTCCCGAAATGACTCAGTTTGTGTCGAGTGGACGTTAAACCCCATTTCTCTCCCTTTATCAAATCATGAAGAATACAAACATCTGGTGTAAATGATATCACATGGTTTCTCAAAGGGGCATTATGTTCGATCATGATCTTCCAGCGCAGTTCCCCCTTGTAAGTGGTACAGTACAGAGGTCCTGACAGGATCATCCAGCACAGTTCCCCCTTGTCAGTGGTGCAGTACAGAGGTCCTGACAATGTATAGTCATTGGAATGAGACGAAAACCTGAGATCCTGTGTATTTCTAGTCATTCTCTCCCTTGTTACCATAGAAACGAATATTACCAAAATCAAATGAAATGAAATGGGGTTTAACCTCCTACTGTTCTGCTCCTAAACTGGGCTAATGAAGACGGGCATACGTCATACAGTGTGCTATGAGGGAAATTTTGCCCGGGTAGCGACGCTACAGCCTACTCTTATATCGAATTCCATCTGCCAAGGGATCTTTTATGTGAACGCCAATGTGTACAAGGGATCTTGGTTTTTCGTCCCATCCGAACGACTACACAGCTGTCCTGGTCAGGCCTTCTGTCCTGCATCACTGACAAGGGGAAACCACGCCGGAATATCTGGATGAACTTTCTTGGCCAATGCAGGGATCGAACACCCGACCTCCAGGATAGCAAGCCAGCGTCTTACCTACTTAGCCACCGTGATCCCCCAAATATTACTGTATGTTCTCCCAAAGTATATATTGTGTTGAAGAGACAGTAAACCTCTTGCTATTCCGGTATTGAACAGCTCAGGTTTTGCAAATATGAAATCAAGAACAGGTCTTGTGTGCTAAACTCTGTGAGTAAAAGAGAGAGAGGGAGAGAGAGAGAGAGAGAGAGAGAGAGAGAGAGAGATTAAGTCCACTCACACAAACTAGGTCATTTCGGGACTAACATATTGTTTAATTCTATTTCAATAATTCGCTTGCGCATAGGGGTCTTTAGCAGTGGGAGGAAACCGGAGAACAAGGAGAAAACCCACGAGGTTGGACAGACGATCCTACTCCTTGTCACGTACAACCGTGGATTCGAAACCACGCCAGTCGACTCAATGACAGACTGTATGATACAGCGCGAGCACGCTTACCATTCAGCCATCCAACCCCCCTGAGTAAAGGCAAGGAACTGACTCACTAACCAGGTGAGTCCTGACTTCAAGTCCTGTGTTGGCCGAGAATGTTCCACAGCAGGTCGAAGGTCGAAGGTCCTGGCAAGCAATAGCATCTAATTGATCGGATGGAACCCCGCAAAAAAGTTCCTGTGTACGTAAAAGACCTCTTTACAGTTGGCAATCGATAAAGCGTAGACAACATAAACACCACTGTCTGACCAAAGCGAGGTCGACCTTTTCACTCGTAAAAGAATTCTTGACTAGTCACTACCACCGTCCAGACATAATTTCTCTCTTGGCATCCCCTGGAGGTCGGGTGTTCGATCCCTGCCGAGAAAGTTCATCCAGATTTTCAGGTGTGGGACCCCCTTTGTCAGTGATGCAGGAAGCGGGGCCTGACAAGGACAGCTGTGTAGTCATTCGGATGGGACAAAAAAAACTGAGGTCCCGTGTACACATTGGCATTCACGTAAAAGAACCCTTGGCAGTTGGAATTCGATATAAGAGTAGGCCGTAGTGCCACTGTCCGGGCAAAATTTCCCTCGTAGCACACTGTATGGCATATATCCTTCTTCATTAGCCCAGTTCGGAGCAGAACAGTAGGACGTTAAACCCCATTTCATTTTATTTCACTTACTATTTGATTTTTTATCTTCAGACTATTTTATTACAAGATCGTCATGGTAGCAATTATTGTGTAGCATGTAGTGAATTAGATTCTGATACAGATAAAGATGATCCACGTAAGGCAGATTATTTTTTATTAATTAAACATACATTATGCAAGATCTAAATCTGTCTATTTCAGGTCTTTCTTTATTATTAAATTATTAATTAGACATTAATTAACTTATCCAGACCATAACAAACCTTCGATGCCATCGCTAGCCTGCGATGTTTATTGGATTAGGTTCCGATTTGTTGTTTGACTTAAATTCATAATTTAATCATGAAATGGATAATCGAGACTATGGGGTTTTTTTTATCGCACCGACTTAAGTAGTGATGATCGAGGCTAGGCCAAAAATTCAATCGCTAAAATCTTGTTTCAGACTGGACCAATTTGACTGAAATTATCAGCAAATTCCCTTTCCATTATCTAGTTTTTAACTATTATAGTGAGATCTTTATCTAATCTACCATAATATATCTTTGATTAAGGGTCCATTAAAAAAAAAGTTTTCAGAACAAATTCAAATACTGGTACTTGTCATATCAAATTATCTGTTTTAATTGTGATCTGTATTTGAGTCCAAGGTGCTATGGTGTCACTCTTATAAGTCCTTAAGTAGAGTTGCCTCCCTTTGATTAAGAAACTAGTTCCTGATTTAGACTTGAAATCTTAAATATCAAAAATCATTCATCTTGTTTTAAACAATCAGGCTAATGGAGAAGGGCTTGTGTGATTAAATTGGCTATGATTGAAATTTGGCCTGAACAGCAGAATTTTTGGCTACTCTTTTGTCAAATTCTAACTGCCAAAGTGTACACGAAATCTCATTTTATCGCACCTCCCGTATGATTACTAGTCATTGTTCCTTGCCATGCTCTCCACTCATTAAGGGGGGTTGGATGGCTGAATGGTTAGTAGGTGTGCGCTGTATCATAAAGTCTGTCATTGAGTCAACTGGTGTGGTTTCGATTCCCGGGTTGTATGTGACAAAGAGTAGGGTCGCCTCTCCAACCTCGTGGGTTTTCTCCGGGTCCTTTGGTTTCCTCCCACTGCTAAAGACCCTACGTGCAAGCGAATTATTGAAATAAAAAAACAAACCCAAAAACCATATGTTAGTCCCGAAATGACCTAGTTTGTGTCGAATGGACGTTAAACCCTATTCCTCTCTCTCCCTCTCTCTGTGACTACAGTAAAAAGTTTTGACTTCATTATAGACAACTCTGTATAGATGTTTTTATTTCCTTCAGTAAAAAATCAGACGGCAGCATTAACACAGGTGAAAGAACAGCAGCGAGTAACTTCAAGAGAAGAAACAGAGTTTGAAGATCTTCCACTACAGCCTGACAGTCAAATTACAGACACAGAGTTACCTCCCCCGGCTGTTGTTACAAACAGTCAGAGCGTAACATCGTCAAATCGTACGAGCAACTCGGGTACATCTTCGATTCCATCGTCAGACTTCATACAATCAGTGACTGTTTTAACAAATAAATTAAAGTGGGCCGTAGGGGAGTTAGATAAAACAGCGTCAATAGAATACACCATACAGCTCTGTCAGCTCATTAAATCTTGTGCTGATGCTATATCAAGTTTACAAAAAACGCAATCTTGATCAAAAATGTTGAGCAACAACCTATGGCTGTCCATAGTAAGCTAGGCTTAGTTTTACAACAAACACTCTTTATAAAAATTGTCGAGCAACAACCTATGGTTGTCCATAGTAAGCTAGGCATAGTTTTACAACAAACACTCTCTTGATAAAACTTGTCGAGCAACAACCTATGGTTGTCCATAGTAAGCTAGGCATAGTTTTACAGACATTGTTTTGATAAAAATATGTAACTGAATGTCAGTCAATATCATAAATAATATAATGTTTATGGGTCTCTCTATGTATGATACTTCTTGCATCTATTATATAAACTGACATATAACTGAAATACAGGCCTTTTATGTTTCAAATTATGAGTCTCGTAAAATTGTAGAGATTTTGAAATATAACAAAAGTAAACAAGGCATAGTTGTCCATTATGTATACCCAGACAATATAACTGAAATACAGGCCTTTTAAGTTTCAAATTATGAGTCTCGTAAAATTGAAGAGATTTTGAAATATAACAAAAGTAAACAAGGCATAGTTGTCCATTATATATACCCAGACAATTCCACTCCAGCATCATCTCTAGTGATGGCTTCTTATCCCACGTCACTGTATCATAAGGCCTGTCATTGAGTCAACTGGCGTGGTTTCGAATCCCTGGTTGTACATGACAAGGAGTAGGGTCCTCCGGTTTTCTCCCACTGCTAAAGATCCATACGTGCAAGCGAATTATTTAAATAAATTAAACCATATGTTAGTCCCGAAATGACCAAGTTTGTGTCGAGTGGACGTTAAACCCCATTTCTCTCTCTCTCTCTTATCCTAGGCTGAACAAAGTAATTCCCGATTTTCTGAAAACAGAAAACTGTCCATTATATATACCGAGACAATTCCACTCCTGCATCATCTCTAGTGATGGCTTCTTATCCCAAGTTGAACGAAGTAAGTCCTGATTTTGTTTCTTGAGCATATCTCATAAACTATGCAAGATTTTATTATAGTAGCTGGGCCTTTTGCTAATTAGAAATTTTCTTGGATTTTATCATTTTTGGGTTTCCATGGAAACATGTTTGTTGATGATCGAGTCATCTTGTTATATTAGTGTTAGGGATGGCATCTAAAATCCTGTTCAGAAAGGGGTCATTATGTTATGTGCTTCACACTGAGCAAGTCAGGCAGAAATATTTTGGGCTATGCCCCTGTATTTCTCTTGACTAAAATTAGAGAGTGGTTGATACGCAAATCCCTGCTTGTAGGTTACAAGGTTTAGGGTTGCCTGTCCAAACGTGTGGGTTTTCTCCGAGTCCCCTGGTTTCCTCCCACAGCTATAGACCCCAAGTGAATTATTGAAATAAAATTTAACCATATGTTAGTCCCGAAATGACCCAGTTTGTGTTGAGTGGACGTTAACCCCATTTCTCTCTCTTTCTCTCTCTCCCTCTGATATACATCTGTGTGTTTATATATTTAGGTACATATTTAACTATACAATATCCTTGAACTGTTATTAATGTTTAAAAATACCAAGCTGATATAATGTAGATAAATATATTAGGCCTGTTATATATGTGCACATAATGTTTAAATATTTTCACATAATGTTAGTATTTAAATATGTTCACATATATTAACATTTAAATATGTTCACATAATGTTAATATTTAAATATGTTCACGTAATGTTAATATTTAAATATGTTCACATAATGTTAATATTTAAATATGTTCACATAATGTTAATGTTTAAATATGTTCACATAATGTTAATGTTTACATAATGTTAATGTTTAAATATGTTCATATAATGTTAATGTTTAAATATACATGTATTAGACATGTTGACATGTTTATGTTTAAATATTTATGTTGACATTGTGTTTTAAAATATTGTATATGTTGACATAATGTTAATGTTTAGAAAAATATATGTTGTCATAATGTTAATGTTTAAATATATAATATATAATGTTGATGTTTAAAAATATTATATATACATGTACATTTGACATAATGTCTATGTTTAAAAATATTATATATGTTAACATAATATCGATCTGTAAAGATTTATGAAAATAAAATACCATAAAATATTCATTTATCTTCATTGATTATTTATTTTTAAAGTCTTCACTTGACTGATATTCATAGGCAGAACACTGCTCAGTTGAATGGTCACTTTCATTCAGAAGTTGGTCATGGCTAGTTGGTCATGGTTGTCACCATCAGTCATGAGTGGATAAGATAATCAGTCATGCGAGGTATAGAGGTATAGAGCTGGTCGTTCTTACTATAATAGTTCAAAAATAGACAATGAAAAATGGACAGTGAGAGAGAGAGAAATGGGGTTTAACGTCCACTCGACACAAACTAGGTTATTTTGGGACTAACACATGGTTCAAGTTTATTTCAATTGATTCGCTTGCGCGTAGGGGTCTTTAGCAGTGGGAGGAAACCGTAGGACCCGGAGAAAACCCACGAGATTGGACAGGCATCCCCACTCCTTGTCACATACAACCGGGGAATCGAAACCACGCCAGTTGACTCAATGACAGACCTTATGATACAGCGCGCACGTGCTAAGTCAAATTTTTGTATTTTTAATGACATTATGAATGAATGGCTACCTGAGAATGTATTCAGTTAAAGATACACTATGTAAGATTTAGATAAAGAACTAGCCATTCGAAAGTAGATGATGTAAAATGAATAATTTGAAAATTTCATTCAAATTACTCTATTGCAAGCGAAGATATTAGCCTTTGAAGGTTTGACAGACCTGTGCAATAATTTCAACCACCGTACTGGTTGATCAAAGCTAAGTCTTGGTCCTCCATATTTGATTAAATCAAAGTATCGCTGAACCATTTTAATCTATTTAATATCGGAGAAATCTGATGCCATCGAGAGTTGATTAAGGCCTGGATCAGTTAATTAATGTCTAATTAATACTTTAGAATAGAAAACATTTCAGGCCTAAAGAAAGACCTGCAATAGGCAGATTTAGCTCTTGCATAATGCATGTTTAATTAGACATTAATTAACTTATTCAGACCATAATCAACTCCTCGATGTCAAAGCTAGCCGGTGATATTTATTGGATTATGATCCGATTTGCTGCCCAACTTTCATTTCTGATTTAATCATGAAATGGATAATCGAGACTATTTGTTTTTTTATCGTACCGGCTTTAGTAATGATAATCCAGGCGAGACCGAAATTTCAATCGCTTAATTCTCGATTCACAGTGGATCAATTTGATTGAAATTTTCAGCAAATTGCCTTTACATTATCTAGTTTTTAACTATTATAGTGAAAACTGTCAGCTCTTTATCTTATTTCCCATAATGTATCTTTAAGTCAAATTTTTGTATTCTATATGACGTTATGAATGAATGGCTACCTGAGAATGTATTCAATTAATTTGTATTACCTTTAATCCAGTTAATACTATTATCATATAATTGACAGTCGTTCAAATTGTGAAAAAGAATTTTGAAAAATTGGACGAACCAAGGAGAAAAACAAAATTTTAGAAAAATCACAAATATGGACAACATTAGAGAATCCCGATTCTTATGAACCTATGACATTTATCCCAGGAAACACATTCACCAAAAAAAATCCAAATTTCTTCACACGTCTTAAAATCAATCTCCTAAAATAATTTTATTTCATTTTAATAAATGTATGAATGGATCGACCTCCTACCTGGGTCTTGACCACTGTAAAATTAATAATACCCGGGAGTTAAGATGACACCACTCCAGGCGATCTTGTTAAGGGGTCATATTAAATTAATATCGAGGGTCAGGGCATGTCACGAGGGCCTGGGAACCTAACACACGTCTTATCACGTCCTCGACATGACATCAAGTTTCAGGTATGTATTATAAAACCAGGTGATTTAAGGATAATAATAACCTGTCAAGATGGCGGAAAATGCATTTATTTACAGGTGTGATGATACGGTGATTAGGTATCAGATGCCGTCTAACTAGTTATCGCGATCTATGCTTCGCGCACCTGCTCAAAGAGTTGTCTAATTAAAGAATATTATTATTGTTATTATTTAAAAAACAAAAAAAACAAAAAAAACAAACACGTCCCGTCTTTGTGTGGAAATGAAATGAAACGGGGTTTAACGTTTTGCTGTTATGCTATGACCTGGGCTAATGAAGACGGGCATACGCCATACAGTGTGCTATGAGAGAAATTTTGCCCGGACAGCGGCACTACGGCCTACTAAATCGAATTCCAAATGTCAAGGGATCTTTTCCGTGCACGCCAATGTGTACACGGGACCTCGTTTTTTCGTCCCATCCGAACGACTAGACAGCTGTCCTTGTCAGGCCGTTCGCCCAGATCACTGACAAAGAGGAACCACGCCGGAAAATCTGGACGAACTTTCTCGGTCAATACAGGGATCGAACAGTCTTTGTATGGAAGTAAAAAATACTTTATTATGGCCAGCTGTACACGTTAAACCAATTTATACAAAAAACAACCACGTCGTCTTAAAGTTAAAACATGCCATATGGTCATCTACAACGTTATTGAATCAAATAAACCTACACGTATGAAAAATTCAATCAAATACACCCAATCTGTAGGTAGAGCAGGGGGTCGGGTGGGGTAGATGGCTGAATGGTTAGTACGTGTGCGCTGTATCTTAAGGTCCACTCGACACAAACTAGGTCATTTTGAGACTAATATGGTTCAATTTTATTTCAATAATTCGCTTGCGCGTAGGGGTCTTTAGCAGCGAAAGAAAACCGGAGGACACGGAGAAAACCCACGAGGTTGGACAGGTGATCCAACTCCTTGTCACTTACAACGCGGCAATCGAAAGCACGCCAGTTGACTCAATGACATACCTTATGATACAACGTACACGTGCTAATCATTTGGCCACCCAACCCCGCACACGAACATGGTAAGGCTTACTATTTTCAAAATTTTAATCAGCCAATTAACCAAATTTTACAGAAATCATGTAAAATAGGTCCAAATTACCTGAATAAAAATTAGAAAACATTATTTGTGTATGTCACTGAAGTATATCTCATAAACCGTTCAAGATATCTTTACGACACTTTGTACACATGTCAAACCTCTGTATTAGCCTTTTGCTAATTATAAATGTCCCCGATATAATGATTTTTGTGTTACCATGGAAACAAAGTTTCTGGTATAATAGGGACTTGCATGTTGATGACTTGGTCTTCTTGTTAATTGTAATGTGTCTAAATCCCCCAAAGATAACCCCACCCCACCCTCTCCAGTACACCAAGGGAAACTTCAGATATATAACTTTCACCCCCCCCCCCCCTTATGGGTCTTTCGTGAGGCCTGGTGCAATCCGATATATATATATATGTTTTTCCCGTCCATTGTTATAACTGTATTGTATTTAACGCATGGGGATGAAAGTCGGTGATGCGTTATTCAACCGACTTAGACAAGGGGATTACCCTCAGATTATCACAGACACAAAAAAACATTAAAATAAAGAAGTATGTCATATCCGGCGACAGGTTGATTTCTTGACCAATCTTTTATGTCCATTATCAACCAGGTGGAAAAAATCTCGTGCATGGCGCATAACCCTTCTTTCCAAAGCCTTTTGTCCACTCCAGACCAATGATGTCAGTTGACCAAGCGCGTGGCTATTGTCCTGTCATCTGTCAATCGCAAGACAAATTATCATTCTGATTTTACAAAACCCGATATTTGACATTAGTCATATAAAAAGACGACAAAGAATTCTTTAACAGAAAAAAAAATAATATTTAATTTTCTTTTCAACAGGACAATCAATAAAACGTAATTCAATTTGTATAAAACAGAATAAAAACGGGATAATTTTTTGTGATGTTAAAGGAAAAGTTCACCCAAGTCGATTATTGCTTGATCATAATTAAGTATTACAATTTTGCGTCAATTTTGTACAAAAAAAGGGTAAAATTTATATTTATATTAATGAGGTTTTTTTTAGGCTGCCCGAGAAGATCGGGCTGATAAAGCAAGTGTGTTTGGGTAAAGGCTAGGGTTAGGACTAGGGCTGGGTTAGGGCTAGGATTAGGTAAACCCAACCCTATTTCTAATGGCTGCTAGACCTAAGACAGAATGCCGATAGATTGATTGTTTTAATGAATATTAGCTCTCCTTACCAACCCGCCCCCCACCCTCCAACCAGACTGATCTTCTCCCCAACTGGACTGCTCTCCTCCCCAACAGACCTGACCACCTCTCCAACCGTTCTGATCTAGCCAACCGGAATGGTCTTCTCCCCCAACAGACCTGATCGCCTCCCCAACCGTTCTGATCTGGTCAGTCGGACTGACCTCCTGCCCAACTGGAGTAACTCCTCCTCAACCGTTCTGATGTGGTCAACTGGACAGATCTCCTGCCCATCTGGACTGAACTCCCCCCAACCGTTCTAATCTGGTCAACTGGACAGATCCCCCACCCCTCAAACGTTCTGATCTGATCATTCGGACTGATCTCCTCCCAAAAAGTTGGCGACCATAGCTCTAAAACACCTACAGTAGACTGTGCCCCTCCTCCCCTCTAAAACCTTGACTGCACCTCCGCAGCCTGCAAGCTGGTTACGGGCCTGTCTCCCTCCCAACCGACTGAACTCCTCCGCAGGCCTTGAGATAAACAACACCGACATATAGCTACCTTGGTATCGGTACCAGTACAAATTTGGATCCGGATTTCTTTGGCGTCCATATTTGCACAAATTGAAGTAATGTAACGGACAAACACGCCATGCAATGTGCTACGAAAGAAACTGTACCCGGAAAGTGACGTTTCGTCCAAAACAAACTTCCAAGGGTTCTTTTACGTGCACACGGGACATCGGTTTATTGAAAGATTCACAACCTTGCAATTGTTTGTGTGGCAATTAAACTAAATTTTTCCTTTTTTTTTTTTTTTTATCGAAATTAAAGACCAAACCATAAATCCTATTTCATTTAATGTCTTTTCAAGGGGGGGGGGGGGTGAATGGCTGAATGATTAGCACGTGTGCGCTTTATAATAAAGTCTGTCATTGAGTCAACTGGCGGGGTTTCGATTCCCCGGTTGTACGTGACAAGGAGTAGGGTCGCCTGTCCAACCTCGTGGGTTTTCTCCGGGTCCTCCGGTTTCCTCCCACTGCTAAAGACCCCTACGCGCAGGCGAATTATGGAAATAAAAATGAACCATATATTAGTCCCGAAATGATAATGCCGCTTTAAATTGGTGTATATTAAAGCAACAGATGTAAATACTAAATAATACAAAGATTCCGTCAATTCAGAACTCTTTAACATTTTCTGACACTATCTTTTGGCAGTCCCACCGCAGTCATCAATATTCCGATTTCACAATCAAATCACGATTTACATTATCCGTTCGCTACACTACATGTGCTAACCTTTTGGCTTTTGAGTTCTTACGAAAATAATGGTGGACATATATACCAAGAAATCGTAGACAAAATGTCGGACTGGGCCATATATCTTGGCATCCAGGAGCCACCTTGGCTCAGTGAGTAAGACATTGGATCACTGCATTGACCGCGAAAGTTCTTTTTCTTAAACAATATGTTATTCAGAAATTAAAAATTCATCGGTATTTTCCGGCATGGTTCCCCCTTTTCAGTGGTCTAGGATGGAGGGCCTGGCAAGGGAAACGTATAGACGTTTTCGGGTAGGACGAAAAACCAAGGTGTCGTGCACACATTGGCGTGCACGTAAAAGATCCTTTGGCAGTTGGAATTCGATATGAGTAGGCCTTGACGGCGCTGTCCTGGCAAAATCGCCCCCATAGCATACTTTATGGGTAAGCCCATCCTCATTAGCCCAATCGGAGCAGAACAGTAGGACGTTAAACCACTTCATCCACTGAAATATATAAAGGCCTGAATCTGAAGAGAAAAATGACCCACGGGTGGGATGCTGAAAAGATGAATCTAATGTATACCAGGTCGTGCACGTAAAAGACCCCTTGACAATTGTTATTAGAAATAAAAGTAGGCTGAAGAGCCGCTGTCCGGGCAAATTCCCCCCATAGCACACTGCGTGGGGTATGTCCATATTCATTAGCACGAAATCTTGGAACAGATAAGTGAAGTAGGACGTTAAACCCTACTTCATTTCCCTGCCCAACCTCGTGGGTTTTCTCCGGGTCCTTAGGTTTCCCCCCACTGCTAAAGACCCCTACGCGCAAGCGAATTATTGAAATATAATAGAACCATATGTTAGTCCCGAAATGACCTAGTTTGTGTCGAGTGGACGTTAAAACCCCAGCGCTCTCTCTCTCTCTCTCTCTCTCTCTCTCTCTCAAACACATTTATCAAACGAATCAATAACATCGAGGTCAAGACTTTTATCGTGATCTTGTTTTGTTGGTGTTTTTTTGTTTTGTTTTGTTTGTCCGGCGCCATCCATCTTCCTCTTCTAATTAGTCGATGAATCATCGTTTACAATGGTGGTAAGACGAGTACCATGATTAACACACCAAATGTTTTTTTCTCTCCCCCAGGAAAACAATTTCTACTGATATCAACCATCTCTGGAAAGGAAATAACGTTTATTAATATTCATAAGCGCTTATCTAATTCCATTTGCATACATTTTAATCTGCACATTGAGTGTTTGCCACGTGATATGCGGGTGGGAAATAAAACGGTTAGTGCTAAATGATAAGGCCAGCTCAATTTTTGTCAAGGTCGATGAGATGTAAATAAGGTTAGGATACGTGATTGTTAGCCAGATTGTAGGTTAGGGTTAAGGTAAGCTTTGGGCTACGTCCATGGTTAGGTTTAAGAATTTGGGGGGAGAGGTTAAGTCTCCACATAAGCACTGACCTAGGATGATGAAAAATTAGTTCGTTGGGACTAGCGCTAACCCTGTTTACATCTCGTGACCTATCGCGAAAAATTGAGCTGGCCTTATCATTTAGCAAACTAACCGAACTAAAACGGTTTTTATTATGTTATGTATGTTATTGCGTTTTATCTAAGAATTATGTACCGTTCTGGTTCAGTGAGAGGCCAATTGGCAGACGAGCAAAAACGTTAACTAAGTCCATGTATTATGTTATTGAAAACATCTAATAAATAAGATAACAGGTCCTATACATGTCTTTAGCGATAAGGAATTTATTTTTTTTTTACATTATGAGCGATTTTATATTATTAGTATTACTAACAGCAATAGATGACATAGAATATCATCTTCGTGAACCAGTTTTACAGTATTAGTTTCACTAACGATAATATGGAAAGAGATATCATCTTCGTGGACCCGGTTTATTTAATAAACAGACTACATTGCCCGATCCAGACTACAAAAAGCAACCAAGATGGCTTGGAGATAGGTGCGCCTTCTCAACCTCGTGGGTTTACTCCGGGTACTCCGGTTTTCTCCCGCAGGAAAGACCCCTGCGCGTGCGCTAAGATAATACAAATGAAAATAAGACAACTTGTCTGAGATATCACCTTCGGTGGAAGCAGACGTTAAACACTGAGAATAACATTTTCACAAAGCATGTGAGTCCAAACAAACAGCTTCAATGCATTCATGGGGAAATATGTGGTAGTATTTTTAATTATCACATTTTCTGAAGATGAACTGAAATGGGGCTTAACGTCCTACTGTTCTGCGCCGACTGGGCATAGGTCATACAGTGTGTTATCAGCGACAATTTTCCCCGGGTATTGAATTCCAATTGTTAAGCGTTTTTGTAAGTGGTAAGTGTTTTTTAGGGTAGGTGGGCGATGGGAGTGTCTAGTGATTTAACGCGTCTGCCATTAAGTGCTGTGGTTTCCAATCGTTAGTCCCGAAATGACCTAGTTTGTGTCGAGTAGACGTTAAACCCCATTTCTCTCTTTGTCCTTGTAGGCCAGAGGGCCTGAAAAGGATGGAGCAGAACCGTCCCGTGTACACACTTGCATGCACATTAATGATCTCTTGACAGTTGGAATTCGATATAAGAGTAGGCCTTGACGCCGCCGCCCTGGCAAAATTGTCCCCATAGCACACTGTATGGCGTATGTCCGTCTTCATTAGCCCAGTCGGAGCAAAACAGTAGAACGTTAAACCCCTTCACTGAAATATATAATGGCCTGAATCTGAAGAGAAGAATGACCCACGATTGGGATGCTGAAAAGATGAATCTAGTGTATACCAGGTTGTGCACGTAAAAGAACCCCTGACATATGTTATTACAAATAAAAGTAGGCCGAAGAGCCGCTGTCCGGGCAAATCCCCCCGCCCTCACGTTTAGCACACTGCGTGGCGTATGTTCATATTCATTAGTACTATTACATTGTATATTTTACATTTTCACCCGAAAAGTCTTTATTGAAATTTATATATTTAAGGGGGGGGGGGGGGTGGATGGCTGAATGGTTAGCGTGCGCGCGCTGTATCGTAAAGTCTGTCATTGAGTCGACTGGCGTGGTTTCGAGTCCCCGGTTGTACGTGGCAAGGAGTAGGGTCGCCTGTCCAACCTCGTGGGTTTTCTCCGGGTCCTCCGGTTTCCTAACACTGCTAAAGACCCCTACGCGCAAGCGAATTATGTAAATAAAATTAAACCATATGTTAGTCCCGAAATGACCTAGTTTGTGTCGAGTGGACGTGAAACCCCATTTCTCTCTCTCTCTCTTATATATTTAAGTATTATAACTACTGTTGTCATGATAATCAACTAAACAATATAATAATTAGAATTGTTTAAATTGTTGGGGATTAAACCACTTTACATAATGGTAGTGAGGCAACTGGTAGGTTTGTTTATAAGTTAGTAACGTGTTTCTACAGATTTGGGAACGTAACAACTCAAAGATATATAAACCCAAGAAACAGTCACTTCTTTAGTTATATTTACTAACTATAAACTAGAAACCTGGCCAGTTGTTCTCGTATTAAGTTCCAGCCCCGTATAGTGTAGAGACTGATTATTAGACAGAGATCGTCCCTATATTAGTACGAAATACTGGGACAGAACACTAGGACATTAAACCCTCCTTATCTCATGTCATCTCATGTCCTCTGTCCTGCATCACTAACTAGAGGACGCCATGCTGGAAAAGATTTTGTTGTAGATGATATATGAATGTAAACAATATTTTATTGTGTAAATAAGACATGGGAGGCTTATAACCACTCCTAGAACTTATTATGTCTCTCCAACTACCAACTGTACATATCTATTATAAAATACCAGTCAACCATGGCATACAGTTGAAGCATATCGTTATATTCAAGCAGTGATGATATATTATTTATTAACTGGATAGGTTAGTTAATAGATTTATAAACAATATGTCGTCATGGAATTAAAGCCGGAGTGCGGAACAATCTGATTAATATACAGATTTATATTTCGTTTCGTTTTTTTATGCTTTCGATAGCCAACACTACATGGAGATCTGACCAGTTGTAGTGGGAGGTCGCGTCAGAGGTCATACGAGTAGTGTAAACCAATTTACGGTTAGTGCTAAATGATAAGGCCAGCTCAATTTTTCGTCAAAGGTCACGAGATGTAAACAGCGCCACCAACACCAAAAAGCAGCGAAGCCAACTATGTATATAAATGTATTTTTAATGAAAATAGGAAATATCACGAACCAAATTTTCATCATCCTAGGTCAGTGCTTATGTGGAGACGTAACCTCGCACCCAAATTCTTAAACCTAACCTACAATCTCGTCAACAATCACGTGCCCTAACCTTAGTTACATCTCACCGACCATGACAAAAATTGAACTGGCCTTAACAAATAGATTTAGCCCCCATTTAATTCCGGTTCCTAGAATTTGACATGCATGAAAGAGTATTATTTCCACTGCGTGTTGTTTTAGAGGCGTTTCTGGTAAGGAATGAAATGGTCTGGGACTTCACTTCTACTGTTCTGGTTTAATGAAGACAGGCATTTACCATATAGTGTGCTATGGGGGAACATTTGCCCGGACAGCGGTATCACGGCCTACTTTCATATTGAATTCCAACTGCCAAGAGTTTTCTTATGTTCACGCCAACTTGACCTCGGGTTTTCGTCCCTCTCGAGCGACTATACGTTGTACCCCCCCCCCCCCCCATCCTGCACCATTGACAAGTGGGGGGGGGGGGAGCCTCACTAGGAAATCCCGATAAACTTTCTCGGCCAACACAGGGATCCAACACGGAACCCCAGCGCCACATAGCCCCCACGTATGGTGTATGCCTGTCTTCATTAGCCAAGTTGGAGCAGAACAGTAGGACGTTAAACCCCATTTCATTTCATATCCAAATAATCAACCAACGTAAAGACTTCGCTTTAATGTTTGACCTTGTTGGAATAAATAATTACCTTGTAGACTAATGCGTTGTTATCAAGAGACGGTTTTGTAGTATTATTTACTTCGATCGAAACCAGTATGCTCATCTTTTAATTGCCGACGTGTCAGATAGGCTAAAAACAAAACCCGTGTTTACGATTAGCTGACCGATCCATTTTTTTTAGCTCAAATTGTCGACTCGAAACTTTTTCTCTCACTTTCTAAGTCTTATAAATCGGTGTTGGTGTGGTTTCTATGAAGACCGGTCTAATATTTCAGAGAGAGAGAGAGAGAGAGAGAGAGAGACTGGGGGTGACGTCCTCTCGACACAAACCAGGTCATTTCGGGACTAACATATAGTTCAATTTTATGTCAATAATTCGCTTGCGCGTAGAGGTCTTTAGCAGTGGGAGGAAACCGGAGGACCCGGAGAAAACCCACGAGGTTGGACAGGCGACCCTACTCCTTGTCACGTTCAACCGGGGACATGACTTAGAGGTTTTAGAGTGCAAGTATCCATGTAAGTTATTAAAATATTGATTTATTAGTTCTACCCAATCTTAGCCCTCAAACCCCATAAAGCAAAAGATTTTTCGACCGACCTACCCTATATACTGTAATCGTATACGCCCGTGTACACATTTGCGCGCACCTAATAGAACCCTTGACAGTTGGAATTCAATATAAAGGTAGGCCGTAGCGCGCTGCCTGGGCAAAAGTTAGCTCATAGTCAGAGGCGTAGCCGTGAAATATATATTGGATGGGGTGGGGGGGGGTCCGCAAATGAAACTATATAAAATGTTGACAATCTGTGACGCCGGAGGCACGAGGCTGCGCAGCAGCCGATGTAGCGCGATAGGGAGAGTGTGGGAGGGTTGGGGGGGGGGGCACCCCCGGGGGGGGGGGCACCCCCATAAATATTTTTAAAGTTTCAGTCTCCTGTAAACACTGTTTTGGAATATTTTACGGGGTTACTCTAAAACATCACACCAATACAATGTTTATCATGTTTAAGTCAGGAGGTGCCGTATCCATATTTTTTTCATGACTTTTACATATTGAATGTTACGCTTGAGTAATGAACAACACGACAGAGAGTTTAGTAGGGGAATTTTTATGAGGAGGATCCAAATGAAACAAAACTTGATCACATAACTTTAGTTTATGAGGATGCATATTTGACAATCACCTTGTTAACTACAATACTATATACATATACACATTGACATTTACAAGAAAGTTGTATAGATATTTAAAGTATTTTGTACATTTTTTGTATTATAAATGGATTTCAAAAAGTAAACATAAGTGTTTGCGTTTTAATTTGTACATTGCCTAATAATTGTTATAAATAAATAGGAGTTAGGGCTTACTATGTCCCCCCCCCCCCATGTGTGCCGCCCATGCTCATAGTACACTATGTAACGTATGCCCGTCTTCATTATGTAATAATGTCGGACTTCTTGTTGTATTTCCTTTGTGATCGTACATATAACACTACAGGTTACTTGGTTTCTACAACTTTATTGTTAAACTGTTTGGCTTCTAAGGTATTCGTTCTCAATAAAGCATAGATGATAGCTGCTCGAAATATCTGGGTGATCTCTGATGAATTTCACTCAACACCCTCTTTAATAACCCTCTAATTTCTGTACGTCATAGACTCACCTTGAATAAACATCCCCATTCTCCTAAGACCGGGGGAGAACATTACCTTATTTGGTCTTCTAAACATGTCATAAACAAGGTAGAATTTGATGGATATTTTGACAATGGTAAGGATTTTACCAAAATATCACTGGGTTTTTTATATATAAATTTATCATTCAATTCATTAAGTACGTGTGATTTAACTCTATAGAAAGTGTGAACCAAGTAACTAGATAAAGATAGTATAACAGTTAGCCCAGTAGGGGAAGAACAGTAGAACGTTAAACCCCATTTCATTTCATTTGTAACCACAAACACGGATAATTTGTTTTAAATTTATTGTGGGATATAGTTAGTGTCAGTTCAAGATGCCAGATCTCAACAACAACACCAGAATTAAACCCAAACAATAATTCCCAGCAGATATATACATATCTAAAAAGCATGGCGCCTGAGATTATAATTCATAATGGATTCTACATTTCCTGCTTCATTTCCCCGGAGACGAAATTCTTCTGCTCAAAGTTATCATGCAGCAATACCGCTCAAGAATTTGACCTTATAAGTTCGAGGTCAAAATCAGTTGCCCGCTGCTAAAATTTCGGGTGTTAAGAGGCTGACCTTAGATGAGGGGTCACTGCTCGTGATGTGTTGTTTAACGTTTCGGTCTGAAGTGCACCTGTTCATGATGTTGATACTGCAGTTAAATTTGACCGCTTGACCATTTGGTAAAACTTCAGCTACCAACTGCTTACTGACCTTTATACAAGGTCAGATTCTAAGAGCATTATGGATAACATATTCGTGGGAATTGTGAATTTTAATATTTAATAACGGCCAAAATGTAAATGGATGGTACTTAAAAAGGGGGACCCTGTCTTTGATGTAGTCGAAAAGAAAAGGGTGTGAATTTAATTAGATCTGATTTGAAAAGTGGGTATCTGCCTACATTTAAAATATTATTCTCCTAGATAAATGAAATGAAATGAAATGGAGTTTAACGTCCTACTGTTCTGCTCCTAACCTGGGCTAATGAAGACGGACATACGCCATACAGTGTGCTATGAGGGAAATTTTGCCCGGACAGCGGCACTACGGCCTACTCTTATATCGAATTCCAACTGCCAAGGGATCTTTTACGTGCACGCCAATGTGTACACGGGACCTCGGTTTTTCGTCCCATCTGAACGACTAGACAGCTGTCCTTGTCAGTCCCTCCATCCTGCATCACTGACAAGGGAGAACCACAAGGGAGAAATCTGGATGAACTTTCTCGGCCAATGCAGGGATCGAACACCCGACCTCCAGGCTAGCAAGCCAGCGTCTTACCCACTTAGCCACGTG
The DNA here is from genome assembly GCF_932274485.2 of Patella vulgata. NCBI lineage: Eukaryota > Metazoa > Mollusca > Gastropoda > Patellidae > Patella > Patella vulgata. The sequence goes on along the minus strand of NC_065883.2, from coordinate 7,938,209 downwards.
ATCCCCGATTCTCCTAGAAAAGAGAGAGAGAGAGAAAGAGAGAGAGAGAGAGAAAGGGGGAGGGGAGAGACTCACGCTTGATACAAACTAGGTAATTTCATAGAGATAAGAAAGAGAGAGAGAGAGAGAGAGAGAGAGGGGGGAGGGGGGACTTCCACTTGACACAAACTAGGTAATTTCGGGACTAACATTTGGTTCATTTCAATAATGCAGAGAACACAATCTAGACACACGCGGCTGTATACAGATCGATTAAATGATGAAAGAGGATAACAGCAAATCCGATATCCTGACCCAATGTTTAATTAAAGTTCTGTGATCTCATTTAAAAATGTAATTGGTTTTTAAATTAATTTTGCTATACCTGGGTGTAGTTTTCTTTCAACTTTGATTATATTTGTTTCAACATAGCATAGCATAGCATAGCATAGCATAGCATAGCATAGCAATATACATTCGTATATTATATTCAATAATTACTATGGACTGCTTGATAACGATAAGAGAATACTTGTCGAAACGTCGTGCTATACTTATAAACCAGTGATTGTATTTCCATATAAACTGTGTTGTGGTGGGGTTTTTTTTGGACTGAATATGTTCAAGAGAACTTAAAGGGGCTCAATCGCTAACATTTGGGACCTAGAAATTAACACAAGTGGGTCGCAACTCATATAATACTGTAATATGAATATATATAAACTGATTTACATTCAATCGTTTCCGTTTTTACTCTAATTTCAAATCAGTTATGTTCCGTGAAATAAGCCAGCAGTCTCAATCGAATGCAAATTCCTAGCGTCTGGTTATTCCAGTCTACATACGCCGTTTGGTTTGGTGCAATATGTCTAGCCTCGTTCCTCGAGTCTCTTGCTAGAACTGGGGCTGAAACGCATTATGGTACACGATTCGTGTACCAATGGTAAAATATTTATTTTGTCTTAAATATTGGATATCGGAAGCCCATCTTTCTCCGGTAAGATCACAGCATCAATGTTGTTTTAAATTGACAAATAATTCGTGTTTTCAATGTTGAAGATTTTGGATGATATTAGCTACTTTAAAATGTTTGTATGGACACTGCTCGTACACAGTTATAACAACACTTATATTAATATGACCTGATTAGAATTGGAAACGTCAATAAACACAGCAGTTATTACACAGTTACCTGAGTTTTACCTTAAATGAGTTTTACCCTCGTTCGATCGATATTCTATTAGCTTTATATAACTTTAATTAAAAACTCTCCATCTCTCCAGGGAGGAATTATATAATTGTGTGTTCAGATATTATCAATACCACGGCCTGTATGTTGTAACACGAGGAATTAGGGTGAATCTAAGGTCGGCAGCATCATTTATTTTGGTCGATCTTATTAGTAAGTTGTCCTGCCCCCGAGGAATAGTAGAGTCCGGATTTCAGTTTTCATTACAATACTTCGAATTTTGTTAATTCTTTGGTTTATAAAAAAAAAAAACCAAAAGCGGAGCTTACGTACTTAGATTCCCCCAGGGAGATTGAAGATTTATTTGTATCAAGTTGGAGTGGTGATGTCAGGGGATCTGATTTACATCTGTATATATTGGGGACGACGGATTTGATCATTTCCTGACAGTTCGTATATTTGATCAGACTAGATAACTAATCTGATTGAAACACAGATCCTATTTCTTTTCGTTTTTTATAGTTCAAAATTTCGTTTTACTTGTCTTTACTACACTAATTGTTATATAAACCGCATTCTGGATGATGTGACGGATCAGCCAATGAAACGGTCTGTTACGGTTAAGTGCAGGGAACTGTGGGTAACCCACTAGAAACATCAATGCTGATTGGTTAATCGAATGTCTGACGTCATAGGGCCAAAAGCCGCTCGTCTCGTAGACGCCGGACAATGTGAAAGTATAAAACGTTCAAGTTGGAAAGCAGTGGTTTTCGGAATACTTGTAGTCCACAGGCCCACGTCGTTTCTATAAGTAGGCCTATACTAAGCTAAATACGTCAAATCTCCCTTCAAAAGGCAACACCTAGTAAATCACGTTTTTCTTATTTGGAGAAAAGAAAGGCAAACGTAATGAATGAATATTAAACCCCAGCTTATCCATTAATTTGACTATTGAGTTACTAGGTTTTTCTGTGGCATACTAGGCAAATGAAGGAAGTTGCTAGGTTGTGTCATGGGTGTAACTGCTTACAAAATCAAAAGATTGGAAGATCTAGTACAATAACAGGAAGCACATACCTTAGTAACTACAAATTTGGTCCAATCTGGTTAAAACACAGATCCTATTTCGTTTCGTTTTTTATATAGTTCAAAATTTCGTTTCACTTGTCTTTACTACACTAGGATCTGGAAGAGTTGTTATTTAACTCGTGTTCTGAATGGTGTCAGGGATAAGCCAATGAAACGGTCTGTTACGGCGAGCTTTAGGCGTGTTTTACACGGAACTGTGGGTAATCCACTAGTAACATCAATGCTGATTGGTTAATCAAATGTCTGACGTCATAGGGTCAAAAGTCGTTTTTTTGAACCCTGACGTGACCTATCGCTATAACTTGTCAGATCTTCATGTAGTATAGGTCATCGAAAGTATAAAAAAACGAAACAAAACATAGATCTGTATTTTAATCAGATTGAAATTTTGATTAAAAAAAAGTGAGTTACTAGGTTTTGACCTTTGACCGGAGAAATGGGGTTCACATCCTACATTCCTGCAACTACTAATGGAGACGGGCATACGCCATATTGTGTTCAATGAGAGAAATTGAATTCCAACTGTCACGAGTTATTTTACGTGTACACCAACGTGTATACGAGACCTCGGTTTGTTGTCCCATCCGAACGACTAGCCACTGTCCTTGCCACACCCTCAGTCCTGCATCACTGACAAAGGAGAACCACATCGGAAAACCTCTAGGAATTTTCGCGGCCAACATCCGCCACTGTTATTTCTATATGGTCTACTTTCTCTACGAGTACATCTATCCCAGAGCCCCTCCCCCTTCTTCTCGGACACCCTTTAATGAAATATTCGGCCTTCGCCACTGTTATGTTCTACTTTCTGTATAAGTACATAGTGAATAATTAATGAAATTTAAAATGAATGAAATTAGTCATCGGTGCCATCTGTATTAAGCTCATTTGTTTTATTGGTTCAGTAAGGAAAATTTGTTGGATGCTGGGGGGATGGTCGAATGGGTAGCACGAGCGCGCTGTATCATAAGGTCTGTAACTACCGTGGTTTTGATTCCCCGGTTGTACGTGACAAGGAGTATGATCGCCTGTCCAACCTCGTGGGGTTTCTCCGATTCCTTCCACTGATAAAGATCCCTACGCACAAGCGAATTATTGAAATAAAATTGAACCATGTGTTAGTCCCGAAATGAACTAGTTTGTGTCGAGTGGGCTTTACACGACATCTCTCTCTCTCTCTCTCTCTTTCTTCTCTTTCTCTATCTCTCTTTCCCCCACTCATTGAGTCACAGCGGTTCCCCGATGATAAACGAATACAATCAAAGTAACCAGCTTATAAAAAGAATATAAATATTTTATCACGTACGTATATTAAGAAAAATCAATATCGTGGTAATACACGCATAGACAGATAAAAATATAAATATATATAAATATACATAAATATCATTGACAACGATAAACAGCTTAAATCTCTGGTCATCTTAAATATATACATACAAACAATATGTCTTACAGCACGTGCCAAAGTCGTGTTGACTATCAGAGGAAAAAACAACAAAATATTGATCAAAAACTGGACGAAGATTCATTTCACTTATTCCAGTATCGATAACACCTCGGACTTTGTTTACTTCATTCTTTCTTACCAAAGTTTTTATTTGTTTAGATTCAACCTTTCTCTTTCTTGTGGCCGGATTTCAATATTGACCGATGGTGAGTTGTCCAGTTTGAACACACAGAATGGCAAAAAAAGAAATATGGCCGGATAAGCGATGGTCATACCCGGCATTATCGTGAAATACTCGGGTGTTAGGAGATGAAAGGGTTGCGAGTTGTTACGCGCATAAAGTAACCTTGACCGTTGATCAGAGAATGGCGGACTCTGTTGGTAATGTTTACATGTATTGCGGTAATACCGGTCAGCGAGTATTGATTCTGTGTGTCCAGTGGCCAGAAAGAATCGAGAACACTTCGTAATATTTACATGTGCTTCTGTAACTGGCGTGATATTGATCATCGTGAACGAAAGCGACTTGGGGTTAGCTATGGTATATAGCCGTGACTAGCTAGTGGTGGTTACACGAGCTGACCAATGCCTCGGGCCTCAAGGTATTGTTTACCCCGAACTATTGCTATCGATTCCAACCCAACTTACGTGTCCGTGCTACAATGGAACTCGAAATACCAAATGGCATTCTTTTTTTTCTCGACATTGAAATGTATTGTAACGTTACCAAGTTATTTTTCAGCGGAAATATTTAAACATACATTCTGCAAGAGCTAAATCTGCCTATCGCAGGTCTTTCTTTAGGCCTGAAATGTTATCTAAATTATTAATTAGACATTAATTAACTTATCCAGATCGTAATCAACTCTAAATGCCATCGCTAGTCTGCGATATTTAGCGGATTAGAATACATTTTGGGAAAAATAATTCAACGTAAAAATGGATAATCGAGACTTTGTTTTCTATCGTACCGACTTTAGTAATGATGATTGAGGCTAGCCTAAAATTCAAAAGCTAATATCTCGGTTCAGAGGGGAGCAATTTGAATGTAATTTTAAGCATATTCTGTTTACGTTGTCTATTTTTTAACCATTATAGCGAGAACCGTCAACTTTTTATCTAATCTCCCAAAATGTCCCTTTAAATAATATTGGAATTATTTTCATCTATATTCCTTTAACACAAATATAAAATTATATTTTAATATTTTTCGAATTAAGAGTACGGTTTATTCGAAATGTATATTCCATTATTGTCGATTTATTGCGACACGGTAACCACGGTGGCTCAGCGATGCAGGGTTCGATCCAGGTGTTAGCCGAGAAACTTGCCCAGCCTGGGTTCCTTTTGTTCGTTCGGATGGGACATAAACCGAGGTTCCTTGTACACGTTTTCTTGCACGTAAAAGAACCCTTGACAGTTGGAATTCGAAATAAGAGTAGACCGTAACGTAGCTACCTGGGCATAGTTGCCCCTACAGCACACTGTATGGCGTATGCCCATCTTCGTTATCCCAGTTGGTGCAGAACGGAGGGCCTGACAAGGACAGCTGTCAAGTCCTTCGGATGAGACAAAAAACCGAGGTCCCGTGTATACATTGGAATGCACGTAAAAGATCCCTTGGCAGTTGGAATTCGATATAAGCGTAGGCGATAGTGCCGCTGCCCGGGCAAAATTTCCCTCATAGCACACTCTAGGGCGTATGCCATTCTTCATTAGCCCAGTATAGTAGCAGAACAGTAGGACGTTAAACCCCTTTTCATTTCATTTCATTTCATTTCATTAGCCCAGTTGTTGCAGCAAATTGTTACGTTAAACCCCATTTCATTTCATGTGTATTAACATTTTTTATGATGATTTGTTGTTTGTAATTAACAGGCCCCGAGTTTACAAAGTAAAAACAGACTTAGATTAAGAATTTACTCAACTTTTAATCACTGTTTATGAGAAATATCTTTGTTCCAGAAACACAAAACTTTGCACATAGTTTCTTATTGATGTAATTGATACATTAAAATAACAAAAGTTTTATAAAGAGTTATATTTTAGTTAAAATAAAACGAACAATTCAGAGTAAGTCTGTGAATATTTTGTGAACTCCGGGCCAGACTATCGCAGCAATTTAATTTAATCTCCCAAATCTAAGTTCTGACTCAAATCAATCAATCTGAATTTATCTTTGGGACCGCGGAAATTGAGGGGTATAATTGTTCAGGTGGGACGATCAGGGCCGTAAGTAGCTCAGAGCAACGAGGGGGCGGGAACGAGCAACGAGGGGCGGAAAGTGTTCTCAGGGGTTCTGTAAAATTGACGGACATTGTATATCTATTTTTTTATGCACCTACCCCCCCCCTCCCCCAGTTACGTGCCTGGGGACGATTTTAAAACTGATTTTAGAATGTTCTATGTGTCTTAAATATTGGATATCGGGAGGTCGTATATTCACGGTAAAATAATAACATGGTCATTATTGATAGAAATGGACCAATATTAAACCGTTCTGGTTAGTGAGCCAGCGCCTTTACTCACTGAGCATGACGTCATCGTAGCCATCTTGGAAAATCTCCAAGTTCGTTAATCGATGTGCAACTGTCCAAGGAACAAGTCTGCCGAGTTTCATGTCGATCGTACTTCAGTTGACGGAGGCTTCAGCTTTTTTTTTTTCGAAGACAGTCGTCCCAAAGAACTAGACAATGAGTAGCGCTAGGCGGCGACCATTTCCTCATCCAAACATTTCCTAGTGTATCAATATTAAATGAAATGAAATCGGGTTTAACGTCCTACTGTTCGTTAACGACAGGGCTAATGAAGATAAGGCCTGCCAAGGACAGCTGTCTAGTCGTTAGGATGGGACGAAAAATCGAGGACCCGTGTATACATTCCCTTGGCAGTTGGAATTCGATATAAGAATAGGCCATAGTGCCGCTGCCTGGGCAAAATATCCCTCATAGCACACTGTATGGCGCATGCCAGTCTTCATTAGCCCAGTTGGAGCAGAACAGTAGAACGTTAAACCCCATTTTATTTTGCTACTGAAGATGGGGATATTCCATACAATGTGCTATGAGGGAAAATTTATCCGGACAGCGGCGCTATGGCCTACTCTTATATCGAATTCCAACTGTCAAACGTTCTTTTATGTTCACGAATAGACCACCGTCCTTCGTCCTGCACCACTGACAAGTGTCAACCAGCCACAAATTCCCGAGTAAATTTCCCTGTCAACACCGGGAGCTAACTCCAGACCTGCAGACTAACAAACCAGCGCCTCATTCACTGAGCCACTAATGCCGATAAGCACCAACCCACCAAGATGGAACATAAATAAATCATTTGCACCAATTTTATAAAAAGACAATATTGGTGTCAAAAATTCTCCCGTATTTCAGTTATCACTCGTCACTTCAGTCAATTATATAGAAGGATGTCTCGTGTTTTCCTTTTTGCTTTGGTCACCTCCGTTTCTTGAAATCTTCATTACGCATCTATCGTAGCAATGATCTCTGTGTTAAAATAATATTTGGAACATGTTTAACCAGTTCCATAACATAATATGTGATAATAACTGACAGCATTATTGTCCTTTAAACACGCATCATCCCAGGTCTGTGACAAATGACAGCGGGGGCTAGTTTCTTTTTTCTTCTTTTTTTTTTTATTAAAATGCAAAACACGCATCATTACTTTTGATCAATTGCACCAATATTATAGAACCCGCATCGGAGCATGTCTAGTCCATAATAAGCAGTAATTGGTTTCGTATAAGGGTTTCATCTCATCCCACCGCCCTAGGCACGACGCACATGTTAATTAAAGGAAAGAATTTAAAATAAAAAACACATGAATATTTTATTTTTAATTATTTTATTTTGAATTCTCATGGACAGGAATAAAATGGAACAATAAATAGCATCTGTATTGTGAGGTAGTGTTTTATTGAATGATAATAATGAATCTGCGCACGCACAACAAGGCAGGTAGGCTATCACATGATGTCATTCTAAAAATAGAGATGATAAAATGAAAGTAGTAAAAAAAAAAACAAATCACACATGCACTTTATATAACATGAATTAAGTTGAATTGAACAGTGAAACTAGAACTATGAAGTAAATAAGTAAAGGGCTACAAGTTAAACTAAATAGATAAAAAAAAAAATAATCAAAAATCTAGAATTCATTGAACTTTATACACAGCATATTCAGTTTTATTTTGAACAAGGCAGCCTTGAAATATAGAATGCGTTTTACTTTATAAACCGAATATTCAGTTTTATTTTTAAAAGGGCAGCCATGAAAGTATCATGCAAAAATCTAGTATTCGTTTTACTTTATAAACCGAATATTCAGTTTTATTTTTTTAAAGAGCAGCCATGAAAGTATCATGAAAAAAATCTAGAATTCGTTTTACTTTATAAACAGAATAATTAGCCTTGAAAGCGTCATCTATCAATCTATAATTAATTTTACTTTTAAAGCGCATCATTGACAGTGTCATATAACTTTATAACCCGATCATCCAGTGTTATTAGTAAATGGACACCCTTTAAAATGTCATCAAAAATTTAGAATTACTTTAGTAGGCGACCTTGAGAACATCATTAAGTTTATTTTTGAACCATATATGGATTCTACTCTAGGCGATCGCTGACAACATATCACGTTATGGACTTCATGAAATAATCAGATTGAATTTCCTGTTCTGTATGCGGAATAACGCGGCCGCCATTAGATCGGGGAGAATAGATGACGTCATTTTATGACATTTATAACCAACTAGCTTTCAAACAATCGGTGATCATTAGGCAAGCAATTATTGCATAAATGATATTAGGTGATGTGACGTAATACTATTTTGAATATCCGGAATTGATGACGTAGGTTATAATTAAATTCGAATGTAAGTAAATATTATAGTATGTGGAATAAATTACTTGATGAAATGTCTTATAAATATAATTTATAGTTGGTTTAACATAGATTATGATAAAGTATCGTTGTACACATGTTAAAATGATAAAACTGGGACTTACGTCACGAAATCTTAAACTAAAATATGTTAAGGAAGTAGCCATTTCATTGGTTGAGGGTTAACGTTGTAGCTATAATTATAGCACTTAGCCAATGAAAAGCAAGAATTCTTAAAATATTTTAGTTTAAGTTTCATGAATAAGGGCTCGGTTTTATTTAAAGAGACAATACAACTATAGTGAAAACAATAGAATCACATTTGTCATAAATGGTTATTAAACATTAAAATTTAGAAGGAATAAATATGACGTAAATAAATCAAATAAATCCACGGCTGTCCTAAAAGCACACCTTATTAAATTTTCTACACGATGTTTCCTGGTTGTATAGGTCATAAATTTGTCGGCAAAGTCAACAGAAAGGTTGTGGTTTGCTCGAATATTTTCTTCTTTTAGGAGAGACTTTTGACAATGGCAATGCACGGCAATCAGGATATTACAAAGAACGGTTTTAATTTATTACTTAACTTCACACACGTATAGCCTTTCAAAAATGACAAAACTGTCGGCGTTACTTTTTCGTAATTATTCACGCCCTCTGGTAATTTTTTTTTACGAATTTTTAAATTCAAATTTAAAATTTGAACCATTAGTATTGGTTTCGTGTCGATATCCTGAATCTCGTGCAACCCACACGATTCAATTTAGCAATAAGTAATATAGTACGATAAAACAATAGCTCGTGTTTTCCAGTCGGAACTATAAGACAAGTTGCAACTATTGATTACACGTGGCTTCAAGATAACGCCTTCATCTGTAAATGATAGGTCAGCTGGCGTTGCCAGGATACCAAAATGATGGACGTTTGGTTTTTATGTCTGAAAACTAATTAGAGTTAGCTTTGACAAATGGTAAAAGTAATCTGTTTCTTGATATCTATTCTATAGCCACGTTTGTCCAGTAAGGAAACTTATAATTGATACAAAAACGTCTAAAAATTAGATTATCACTGGTAATAATTTTAATATTTCAAATTCGGTCAATAGCATTCAGAGAAAACTCGGGTTAAGTACAAGTGAAGTTACTTCCGGTTAAATGGTTTTAAATTATTATAGAAGCGTACAGCACTCACAATCTGATTAAAGTACAGATTTATCTTTCGTTTCGTTTTTTATATACATTCGATGGCCTACGTGTAGTAATGACAAGTAAAACGAAAATTTGAACAATAAAAAACGAAACGAACCGAAAAGGATCTGAGTTTTAAACAGATTGAAAGCACTCACCGTTACAATACAGTAAAAATCATTAAGATGGAACATGTATCTATTGGTGGTCTTTTCCTCGAAATGTAAAATCATTTTGGAATGATCCCTAATTACGATAAGTGATATTTCATGGATGTTTCAATAACTTAAATGTTTTCACGAAAATGCCAATATATCGTCCTAGTTCGTCATAGTAACCAAGGTATAAATGCTCTTTTAAGCTCATGGAGGGTAGATATGCCTGAACGGTTTCGAACAAGTTCTAAAATGAACCGATTTAACAAAATGATAACATGTTTGAACTAGGTTCGTTCCCACGTCAAGAATTTAATTCAAATTAAAGTCACTTCCGGTAGTCGAATACTCGTCGCGTGCTTCCTTCCTACAGTTATCAGAAATGTCATGTAAGGTAAGGATAGAGCGGATTTCACGACGCAATTTCTACAATTAACCTAGTAATGCATAATAAATGCACGTTAAAACAAGCATGACTATTTGACGGGTTAGAATTGTGCAGCGAATTCCGCTCCATACACGTTATCTAATTCACAGACAACTTTATTTCGAATTTAAAAATTTCCATGGGAACGACCTTTGACCCGTTTTTAAAATCACAAAAAGAATTGAAAGATATAAATATATACAGTCATAATATAAGTAGCATAACAAACAGAAAGCATTCGGTACACCCAATTATACCGTCATTGGGGCGTTCGATTCAATATGGACAATTTGTGCATTTAGAAATATCACAAGACTTTCGACAAACTTGCAACAACTTCGGGGCTTCCATAACACGATGCTTACATTCTGTTGGGCAAAATGCAATTAATCTGCAATGACAACTTCTGCGCTAATCGTGGATTCACATATACGAGCGATCCTTGTACAACTCGTTACGAAGTCCGGGTGAGTTTCCGGAAATTTAATCGAGTCGTGCCGAATAGTGTTTAAGGTAACCCAGATAAAGGAGGCCGCTAATAACAAAATCATGGTTATTCAAATATGGCCGCCGTCAACCCATGTAAGATCGAAGTTAACGTTCCCCAGTTCGACTCGAATCCTAACACACTTTCAAACACACAAATATGGGTACATTTTTATCACAGATCCGAGAATCGAACGCACCCAAACGTTGCATATCATTCTGGCAATACATGAAGAAGTACAAGAACAATAGAGAAAACTGAAGAATGATATATATAATATATGTATATATGTAGAAATAATTAAAATATACAAAATCAAACAGAGAGAGAAAAAAATCTAAAAATATTGAATATAATACATAACTAATAATGATAGCAAATGGTAATATATAATCGTATATTCTGGATTTCTTTTCGTCTGTTGAACCGACGCGATACAAGGGATTTTTCACTTCTTTATCTCATGGAATCAGATACGTATGAAATCTGGACTCCGATCAAACAAAGAAACGATATGCGGGCTTTAATTACGCTCGATTGTTTTTTTTTCTCTCTTTTCCAATTTTTTTCCGTCTGAATGAAATTTTGTGAGCCAACTGTATTTAATTATAACCATAATAAGGTAGCCATGTTTCCTCGAGCAGGTCACGAGGAGGTTACGCGACAAAGGATATAAAAGGGTTAATTCGCCGACCTCATGCTTTAAGGGCACTTAATGCTTTTTTTTTTAAATGACAAGAGGTCATAGTTCATGGGATATAGAATGTGCACGGGGTTATGTAGCGGTCAATACTCGTGGCTGTGTTATGTGCGTATCGTTAAACTATGTTTATACACTGTACGTACATGAATCACAGAGAATATAGACGCAATGAAGTGACCAGTGTAAGTTGAAAAGTTTACGAACAATAAAACCACAGGTTTGACGAACATATCTCAATAAATAAGAGCTTTTAAATGATGTGAGCATGTTGACACTGGCTTCAATTCGCCCGATTTAATCAACTTGGGTCTTTCAACAATAACCAACAATGAATCAAGATAAGAAAGAGACGTAAATCAAATATTATCATAATGGATTATAGATTTATTTTAAACTAATATCATCCACTTTCTTTTAGATTCCCTTTATTTGTTTTTTTTTTAAAATTTGTTGGTCGATTTTTTTACCTAGACGTTTTATCATTAAATTACGTATTTTATGTTCTAACGTTAAAACACCCTTTTACGTTATATCGTTAAATCACTTTGTTTTTTTACATCGACGTTCTATCCTTAAATCACGGTTTTTTTTGTTGGTTGATTTTTTTTCACATCGACGTTCTATCGTTAAATTACGTTCTAACGTTAAAACACCTTTTTACGTTCTATCGTTAAATTTTTTTGTTGGTTGTTTTTTTTTTTTCACATCGACGTTCTATCGTTAAATTACGTTCTAACGTTAAATCACCTTTTTACGTTCTATCGTTAAATCACCTTTTTACGTTCTAACAATAATGACGTAATTATCGATGTTTACGTGTCTGAAAGAACGACACTGTCGCCCCTTTAATAAAATACAATCACAACTAGGCCCTGGTTTAACGTCTTATAAAATCTGGCTTATATATTTATGTACAGTGTGTATGGTACAATTTTTGCGCAAACCCGATTTCAATTCATTCAAACAGCGCCAACGTATACCGGCCACTATATTACTAAACAACTATAGAACTAAACTAGAAGAAATGTTACAAAAACCCTGAGATTGAACCATATATCAGTGAATTACTGATTAAACACATAAACACTAACAAAACCAAAACAGATACAATACGAGCTTTAAATTAAACACGGAACAATATTCGACAAAACCACGCCCCTTAGATACACGTAAACTTTATTAGACACGTCATTACAACACATCTGTGGCCCCCCGGATCTTTTAAAACTGTTTGAAACGAAATGATAAATGGTCAGGGTGTTTGAATGGGAATGCCATTATTTCCCCGCTGACGTCATTTGTAATGGGTTATGTGTATTAAAGGTGGGGATTATCTGAATTTGTTTCCATGGAAACCCAAGCTTGTATATTTGGTTAAAATAATATCAGACAGACAAAACACAAATGAACATGATTGAGCATTCGTTTCAACACATCAAATTTATAACCCGTATCGACCACGTGATTAAAACGAACTAAAAACATTAAAATACGACCTGTTTTGGTTAAACGTCAAAATAACGTCAGCACACTGATCAGCATTGAATATTCGCTAGGCCGCTACAATTACTGATAAAGATGACATCGATGCGGCTTAATGAGCTCCAAATATTAACTTCTATCCTTCGACAAATTTTAAATTCTAAAACATTTTTTTAAGTATTAGAAAAATAATATAAATTGGTATGTAAAACGAGTAAAGGGTGTCATCCTGCCCGGACCAGTAACATCTTATGTAAACAATACACGTGACATTAAGCCAATCATTGTCGCCCTGTGATGTAACGTCATATGTTACAAGCCGTCATCTTTTACCGAGCTATAAGAAGACTTTTCACAATACCTTTATGAAACAGATTGTAACGCCAGCATCTGTTATAGAAATACTGACGCTACGTAATTACGTTATTTTTGAATAAAAAACACATACCAAATTAATAAAGAAAAATATTCACTGGTTTGCAAACATATATCACGACGTTTCAGTACGTGTTCTCTTATCGTTTCCATTTGTGCTTGAAAAACAAAGAGAACAGTCGTGGAAAAAAATGCCGTGCTATGTGTATAAACCAGTGATTGTTTTCTAAATGAATTGTGTTGTGTTTTTAGTGTGCTCAATCGACCAATAACACCCAAGGATTAAAACAAAACAATTTTCAATCCTACAAAACGTTTTTCCAGGAAAACAAAAACAGGGCGTATTCTATTGTTGATTTCTCAAAACACAATGATGAAAATAAAATAGCACTCAACATTTAATTGTGCACCAAAAAAACAGATAGATTAACCAAAACAATTATTATAATATGTACAAAATAATAGAGAATTTCAAATTTCAGTCGAAATAACAAATATAATATATAATATCTTTAATAATATAATTCTCCCAACATATTAACAACTTTACGTTTCGACTGAAATTCAAAACTTTCTTTAAACATATGAAATGGTATATTCCTTGAGTTAGAGTGAAAGATGCGTGTAAAGATAAATATATGTTATAATATAATATTAAAATCATTATGGTTTTTAAATAGATTTTCAAAATGGACCAATCAATGACGTCATGTAAGGAATTAGAGAGAATACAAGCACGTGCTGAATAAAGGATATCACCCATAAAATATATTATACAAAGTTTTTAAACAGCACGACTCGTTACCCTCGTGTATATATATATATATATATAAATAGAAAAACTATAGACATGTCAAATATTACGCTGCCTTGGTTTACAAATTCGAAATAACTGTATGGAAATATATAACCATATATGGTAATCACGTGATTCATCCACACACATGCAAAATGGTCATTTATATCCCTGAGAAGTGTTTTGTTTATATGAAACGAATTAAATGATTTCCATTAACTAATGATACAACATATAATAGCATTCAACAATCTATATTACATGTAAATTTCGTTTCTTCACTTTTCATGCATGTTTTTAAAAAAATAACTTCTAGGTTTGGTTCGTACTTTTGATTGCTACAACTAAAGAAACCAGAAAGTAGCCTTATTCAATATTCCCATTAATCGGGGTCTTCTGTTTAGAGCACTGGCGATTAGCACTGTCCAAGGCCGGGATTTATGGCACCTGTAAATGGTATGTCAAGTGTAGCACAGAAGATGCATAGTATCTAAAAATAGAACTTAGAAGAATTTGCTAGAGGGGGGAGAATCAATTGAGGTACCAGTTATGACGTCATAAGTATGGACTCGATGACGTAGTTGGTTTTTGTTTGCATAAAAAGAAAACGTAACACGTACACAACATACACAAGTAGTCCAAACATTTCATAATGTCCAGTGCAATTGAAAAATCATACAATGAACAATATCTTTGAAACTTCAAAATACAAGTAAGAGGTAGACACGGTTTCCTAGTCGGCTATCCATAATTCATACTCGAAAACAGATGATCCAAATCTCATAGTTCGTACACTTTATGACTGGACACACAAAACTACACACTGACATCCAGACACTTTTAAATATTTCAATTGTTATACAGCATACATCGGAGTCTTGCTGTTTCACTTTTTAGCGCAGCTACCTCGACCCGTAGTTTCAGATTTTCCTGTTCTAATAAAGCCGCCCGAATAGCGATCTCGTCTTCTTTAGCACGTCGAGCGTCTCTTGATCGCTTGGCAGCATCGTTGTTTTTGCGCCTCCGTTCCCAGTACGCCTCGTCCTTCTGTTCGTCTGGGAGAATACGTGGACGTCTACGACTATTGTTGGATCCTGGGGAACCACTTGTACTGCTAACCATGGTAGCACGTGCTGCTGCTAATTGAGGAGGTAATGATATATTTGATGATGGAGATGTTTGAGGGTTATTTGGTGTGGAGGGTAGAGGAGTGGTGTCGCCATTTGTACTACTACCACTGCTGCTGTTACCGTTGCTATGGCCAGAACGCTTGTTGCCATGTTTATCTCGTTCTAGAAGTTGCTGTTTATAGATGGACATTAGTTCTTCCGAACTTACCCCAAGACCCTGAAGAACACTTGTATCCATACCTGGAAAGGGCATGTACCCGGGCATACCGAAATACCCCACGGGCATCGAAAGCGCTTCTTTAGGATAAGCTTTGAAAGGACGGGAACTTTTCTGACTATTGTGAATTAGTTTTGGATCCATCATGGCTGCCATGCTGGTAGGTATATTGTTGAACACTCCGCCATTACCCATCATACCTGGAAATAGTCCCATGGCAGCCATAGCAGCAGATGATCGGCTTAAATCGTGTTTTGAATCATGGGTAATTTCTCCAGGTGAAGGGGCATTTGAATGACGATCACTGTCAGGGGATTCGGCTTTTATATGAGGAACATTTGAGCTTGTGCACGAGGATCTTGAGTCATCACTTTCCGAATGACGACGTTTACCGATGCGTTTTACCGAAAAGTCTAAAGGTCCGTCTTGGCTCATGTTATCATCGGACGCACCCATTCCGTTTTCCTCTAAATCGCGATCTCTATGGGAATGGCCGTTTGTTTTCTGTACACCATTGAGCAGGACGCTATGTCCGTTTCTTCTGGGATTACTTTCGGGAATGTCTGACTCGTCCCGTTCGTCCATTTTAGTTTTTCTTGTAGATTAAGCTTCCATTCCTATCACCATCATTGGTTTATCACGTTTCTGAAAAGATAAGAAATAACACATCTGAACAATGAGATAACTTTTAAAATTCAAAATAGAAAAATTTCTAAATTATGGATGGGCGATAATGTTGTCCACACTTTTAAGTTTGAGACTAAGAAAGTTGCTCCTTTACAGGACGGTGAGATGGGGCCGCAGCGGACTTGATCCCAATAAAACAAGACGTTGAACTAAGAAACTGACTAAATTATGGATCGGCGATAATGTTGTCCACACTTTAAGCTTAAGACTAACAAAGTTGCTCCTTTACAGGACGATGAGATGGGACCGCAGCGGACTTGATCCCAATAAAGCAAGACGTTGAACTAAGAAACTATCGGTAAATTATCAATCCGTCTACCCTGTCAACACCACATCGTTTAAATGACACATGTAATACACGAGACAATGTATGCTGGCTTTTTCTAGAACGTCTGATACCACATCCTATTTCTTTGAGAAGTTTATATAACTGACAATACAATTACCCAAGCCGACAAATGAACTATTAAATGTATATCTGTTTGAAATAAAAGTTCTGATATCTTTAATACAGAGGGAGAGATACGTAAACCGTTTCAGGCTAAGTGTGGCAAAGCAAAATCAATATTCGCCGAGTTCATATTATTAATTATTAATATTTATAATTTCTTATTACATTTGGGTGTAATAGGAGTGATTTAGACCCAATTTAGAGAGAGGGAGAGTGCGAGATAGAGAGAGAGAGAGAGAGGGAGGGACGAGGGTTAACGTCCACTCGACACAAACTAGGTCAATTTTATTTCAATAATTCGCTTGCGCGAAGGGGTCTTTAGCAGTGGGAGGAAGCCGGAGGACCCGGAGAACAGGTGACCTTGTCATTAAAGTAAACCCTAAACAATTAAGCTGAAATTAAAGGACATTTTCAAAACGTCAATTAAAACAAGAGTTGAACATTTCGTTCGTTGATCTACCTGACCGTAATCCTGTACATGTGTACGTCAGACTTTAGATAAGATGGCGGCTAGACTTTTTCCCACCGTATCACAAGATCACATGTTTAGATTATTAATTGGTTTGATAGATAACCACGGTCTAATCTAATGACGTATTTATTTGACGGGGGTATTATGTAACACCCCTTTCTCTCAATCTAGGGTTGGATGGCCGAATGGTTAGCATGTCCGCGCTTGTCATTGAGTCAACTGGCGTGGTTTCGAATCCCCGGTTGTACGTAACAAGGAGTAGGGTCGTCTGTCCATCCTCGTGGGTTTTCTCCGGGTACTCCGGTTTCCTCCCACTGCTAAAGACACCTACGCGCAAGCGAATTATTGAAATAAAATGAAACCATATATTAGTCCCAAATGACCTAGTTTGTGTCGAGTGGACGTAATGCGACGATGGTAGAGATTATTTTTTTTTCTACTATAACTATTTTACTTCCCAGTGGTCAATGTGCTGGTAAAACATAAAATGTCACAACTGGACCAAATAAGACGGGCATACGCCATACAGTGGGCTATGGGGGAAATTTTGCCCGGACAGCGGCACTACGACCTACTCTTATATCGAATTCCAACTGTCAAGGGATCCTTTACGTGCACGCCAATGTGTACACGGGACCTCGGGTTTTCGTCCCATCCGAATGACTAGACAGTCGTCCTTGTCAGGGAGTTGCTTAACAGTATATTGTTCGGCTTAAATACAAGAATAGGATCTTGTCGTTCACCTGAAAACAATCTCTGATACTACTCCAGCTGATGTTTACACGAGACCTCGGGTTTTCGCCCTATCCGAACGACTATACAGTTTTCCTTGTTCACCTGAAAACAATCTCTGATACTACCCCAGCTGATGTTATATATTGACATATACTGTAAATGTTATATAAAAAAAAGAACATTTCAAACTTACTTGAATCACTCAAAATGAAAAATGAAAAGTACTTTAGCGTGTGAACTATTACAAATATATTGTAAAGTTCAATGTGTACTGTATAATAGTGGGTTGAATAACTTCGTCATACGTTAAGAAAAAAAATGGGCTGAATTGAATTGAATAACAAAAGTACGTTCTTTGCCCTCTATTGAAGAATACCTTACACAATTTTTTAACACAAAAGCTGAAATACCGTAACTAGTATAAATATACACTGTAACAAACCGTGTGTTCATTTTAACACGGCATTGGACGAAATGGATCAGTTACCTAGGACAATATAGTGTAAGTTCTAAAACGGCGAAACTAGACCGCTTCCGCTTCCTAAATTAAAGCGTCATTGGCCTCCACATGCCGATATGATTCTTGACGGACGACGTGGGTGGAAGTGGCAAATCATGTCTTAATATATATGGTCTGCAAAAGTAATATTATGTGCTTTATTTGTGAAATCATACAGATCATTCATATCAATCTTAAAGTTAGGTGGGTCTAAGACGGATCCACGTGGAACACCTTTCAATAGTTTGAATGAAGCACTCCCACAAGACTGAATAGTGTACATGTATCTATTTCAATCCTGAAAAACAACATCAACGAGACGCATGTTTGGTTTTACAGTGTCAACATCATAATATTATTTACTTATTCAAGTAAAATCACACGCTTGATAGACTAAATACAAGAACCATTAAATATTACTTCACAAAAAAACCTCATACAAAAATAAAGTTGTGTCACGTTTTGTCATTTCAACCCTAGCGTGAATAAAAGTATAATCAATATATATACATATAAAGTAGATAAAGTACAAATATATGAATAGAACACTATAAAGACACGATCAACTGTGATATATGTTTACCCTGCGTAGAATCGAAACACGTAACACGGATCCACTGAATAAATAAATAAATGGGAAATTTTGCTAAATACCCCTAGTTTCGCTTCCTTAAAATAACTATGCGTGATATGCATTTTTAGGAGTATATCAAATTTATCACGGCTTAAACGTCGCTATTTTAATTAATTTTACAAATAAACACGGCAACGGCGTTTTTACACACTTAGTCTTTAATTATAGTAGCATATCTGGGGCGGATCCAGGAATTTTTGCAGGAGAAGGTTTGCCAGGTTCCTGAGAAAATGTATCCCCCCCCCCCCACTCGGCTTGAAGTTTTTTGAGAAATACATTGGACTCTATCGTCATTTTGGCGTATATTACATACACATTGATCTTTTTAAAAAGAGAAATCCAACATCCTGCTTGACGTCAATTTTTATTATGAATTAATACGATGACATTGTGATTCAATTTTATTGATGCAATGCATTAATTGTGATATCACATATGTTTATATCATTATCTCGGGCTTTGAGTGCCCATCCTGTCGCACCATCTGACGATAAAGGAAAAAGCACAATTATGAAACTTTTCTCATAAAAAAGGTTGTTTTACAAAAAAATTTATCTAGCTGAGATGGAATTTTTAATTCGTCATAATTTTGCAAATACCCCACGGAAATGAACTTTCTGTGGGCTGATATTCCTATCAGAAGCGAAACTTTCACAATATGTAGTTTGCAAGTAATTATATAGCGCTAACATCACGTTCGAAGTCTTTAATTCAAAACAGGTGAAACCAAAAGCCAACGAGTAAAGATTATACGAAACGCATGTCCGTTTATTTTTAGACCTTTACCAGTATAATAAAAGCAGGCGTTTATTACGTTGCGATTACAAAAGTGTTATTTTCCTACATAACTAATTAACCCATGATCTATAAATAGGACATTTACCCACGTGATACGACAATGACATAAGCATTAAAATTAATCCACTGATAACAAAATAAAATAACCCTATAACAAAAAATAATACAACAACTAATAAAGTGAATACATTTACAATATTTTATAGAAATCCCCCAACAAACATCCATTAACTTCTATAATTACTCGAAATTGATTTTATATTTTTTTATTTGTTTTATCTAACGATATTACATCATGTAACACGTGACCGCGACACGTCAAAGCTGACACCAAGCTATCAATCGCCGATGAAATATTTGTCCATTGGGCCATCATTAGGCTAAGTAAAGAACTACTTAAAAACAACTTTTCTGAATACTTTTTCATCATATTTATACATGTTACGTCTTGTCCATGACACTTTACCACTATAGAGCCGGATTAAGCTCTCATGGAGTAGATACAAGATCAAAGTCTGTAAACGTCCAATGTCCACTGTGTTACTGTTACCTAAATATAATGTTAACCAAGATAGGTTAAACATTACCATAACATATTATTTAAGGTACAAAAGATTTTTTTTAGACCTGTTGTTGTTCTGTTGTCGTTTTTATTTTCATTATCTTAGCGCACGCGCAGGGGTCTTTCCTGTGGGAGGAAACCGGAGTACCCGGAGTAAACCCACGAGGTTGAGAAGGGGTCCCTATCTCCAAGCCACATACGCTCAAACAAGGCCAGCGATCGTAACCACAACCGCAAGCTAGAGGTAACCGACCAGGTAGAGCTCGAAGCGCGACACTCTAGACCACTAGACCATCCCCCCACCCCCTCCCTCTTTTAGACCTGGCGTGGGTGCCCCTTTAATAGTGGTGCCCCTGGCTGTAGCCATGTCGGTGTGCCTTTTAATACGCCCCTTCTTACTACTATCAAGATAACACAAGGTACAATTTTATGGATACACAATTACTGAGTTTAATACTAAACGATGTTTTGACGAGTATACTCTCATCTTTATCAAGCCAATGATACAGGTATGTGAATAGTAGGCAAATATATACAGAATATGCAACAAAAATAACAATCAAATACAATTAAAACTTAACACCTTTGATTAGGGGGCCATTACAACTAAACCTATACAAATGAAACTCTAAAATTCTACCCTGTGTTAATATGTTTAATTACTAAATGCCAATCAAAGAAGATATACTGTTCAGTAACAGTTATTATTGATATAATTCACGACACACAGCTGGTCATACTTTCAATAGAAGTCGTCGTGTTGCTCAACACTATGAAACACGTCCACAGACTGTTTTTAAAATATAAATTTCTGAAATAAAATGTTTTATTTTATGATCAGTAGTGGAATACCGAGTTTTATCAGTGAAATAAAAGTGTTATTCCACTGGCTAGAAGCGGACAAAGTAGTCCATGTTGTTTTTACCTAAAATAATTGTAAAATCATAAAATAAATAGAACATTTGTCGTTTTGTCGTGAATAACATATTTTATTTCATCTCTAAGCAAGAAAACATTTATATTTTCACTCATGCTACGCATTCGTGAAAATATAAGTTTTCTTGCTTCTCGATGAAATAAAATATGTTATTCACTCTAAAACAACAAATATCCTCTATATATCATACACGTGCATGTTATGTTATTTTATTACGTACCAAGATTCCATGGTGATCGCTAGCTCGGCTCGTGCTTAATTACGTATATATGTATACATGTATCAGTACTGGACGTCAATCAATGTAAACTTCAACCATTCGTCGTCCACCTCGGGTCCGGACTCGTTCGTTCAATATTTGTTTTTGTCCCGTTATTGTAGACGAGTCAAAGATGTTTGCCTAGTGTCTTAACAACCCGATTACACGTAACTTAGATAACAAAAACTAACGATTGACTTGACCGACTTTTTCTCTATACTAATCATGACGTAAAAGCTTTTAAATAAAATATCAGTATTATACATATATATATATATATATAGTAGGGAGTGGCTGTAGAAGTATTACGACTACCATATATATACACTATACATAAACACTGTCATGCAAATACCATTACAAGCCTAGCCTTTATAGAGTAATTCAATACGCTTTATACAACATTAGTCAATAATGACGGCCATGAACTCACAGTAACGGTAATAAAGAAACGATTCGTCTTAAAGTGGCGATCTCACCCATCACCTTAAACAACCGACCTCAACTTAAAGAGACTGCTTCATACGTCACCTTAAACATACATTATGCAAGAGCTAAATTTGCCTATCGCAGGTCTTTCGTTAGGCCTGAAATGTTATCTAAATTATTAAATAGAGATTCATTAACTTATCCAAACCATAATCAGCCATCGCTAGCCTGCGATATTTAGCGGATTGGAATACATTTTTTGAAAAATAATTAAACGTAAAAATCGACAATTGAGACCTTTTTTTTTATTGTACCGACTTTAGTAATGATGATCGAGACTGGCTCTTCTGGAATGGAAAATTTCTCATGACCGATTTTTCTGCGATTTCACCCTCGGTGGAAGCTCGTGGTAAGCTCCATTAACTAGCGAACGAACGAACGAACGAACGAAGACCGTCACTTTAGATGGGGATTGGTGAGGTAACTTGAACTTTATCCAATATTTAATCAAACGTCAGAGATAACAATAGCATACTTAGGCTGTTTAAACAATGGTGCTTGCATTAAACAACATAATTTAAAACAAAAAATCATCATAATTTCTATCTAGAGAAGGAATGTTATTATCGATTATTGGTTTTCATAATGTATTGTAATATATAAATTTAATGATTGTATCATTGTTAGTAATGCACTCTTAAAAGGTAACGGAAATGGGTTCGGGTGAGGTATTTGGGTTTTTATTTATACAAATGGATCGTAACTAGACGAATCTAAATTACTCAATAATAAATATTTTTTCTTCGCGCAAATCGCGGGTTATTTGGTTCATCTGTCAATAAGAACGTGTACATGTATAAATACATCGTATTTATTAGTCAATTAGAACATTCAGTGAAGTATAACCTCCTCTTTATATTAAGTTATAATTCATATAATTACATATAATTATATAACGGCAGTGTTCAATTACATTTTTCTCATTTTTTGGTTTCTATAGTAAATAAAACACATCTTTTACTTGTGTTCCTTGAACGTGTACATGTCCGTGATATCAAATACACTCAAAAAATAAATTAACGACGTCTAAGTCCTTTTTTTTAAAATAGATATATTATTATATTCAAGTTCATTTTCCTTCTATTTTGGTTTCTATAGTATAACACGTTTTATGAGGTTTAAACATTTAATTTTACACATTTTACTTCTATTCCTTATACATTAAAAAATAAATTAATGGTATATTTCCATATTAATGACATCTTAATCTTTGTTGTTTTAAACGTATAATAAGTTAAGTTGCCAAGAAACGATAATTATGCTCAATAGCAAGCTTTGTCGCTCAATTCGTATTAGGAATGAAATATTAGCACTTCCGAATGGAAACCATTGCCGCGTGATGGTTCATAAGGCAATTAAAGGCAATAACTCGAGAAACGGCAGATTTGTTGTTCAATTCATAATGAAATACTAGCACTTTCGGGTGAAAATCACTTCCACTAGTTAGTAAGCCTATTCCATGCGATCTTTAAGCAATAACTCTAGAAACAGTATCTTTGCCGTTCAATGAAATATTTTGGACGAATACCTTCTCCCGCTACTCCCACTAGATGGTTCATAAGATTATTCAAGGCAATCTCCCGCTACTCCCACTAGATGGCTCATAAGATTATTCAAGACAATCTCCCGCTACTCCCACTAGATGGTTCATAAGATTATTCAAGGCAATCTCCCGCTACTCCCACTAGATAGTTCATAAGGTTATTCAAGGCAATCAAGAACAATAACTGTTGAAATAGTAACCAACTAGAATTTTAATTCAACCTTCTTTAAAATATTATAGTTCAGTTACCTCTCGTCTTAACGGATTACAATGAAAGCTCGTGAGAGGTCGCCCACGCGTCACAAGTAAACTAATAATAACCCAATCCAGAGAATCTCTGTATTTCACAAACTGATTAAAATACACAATATTTCGTTTCGTTTTTTTATATTCTCGATGGCCTACACGTAGTAAAGACAAGTAAAACGAAATTTTGAACTATAAAAACAAAACGAAATAGGATCTGTGTTTTAACCAGATTGTGTAATCCACAGTTTCCACTTAAGTTTTCCGGTTTCCTCCGACTGCTAAAGACCCCTATGCGCAAGCGAATTATTGTAATAAAATTAAACCATATGTTAGTCCCGAAATGACATAGTTTGTGTCGAATGGACGTTAAACCCCACCTCTCTCTCTCTCTCTCTCTCTCTCTCTCTCTATTTCTGAATCACGTCAACGATAAACGTGCTATTCTAAATTACTTTAAACAAAATAACTTAAGATAAATCTAACAAATTTGTAGAAGAAACAAATGACCATTTATCACTCTAAAAAACCAAAACAGATTAGTGTGGGCGAATATTTAGTCGATTTATAATACGATGACACCAACGTGATGGTTTCTTCCTGTTCCTTGGTAAGTACAAGGTGAATGTTTACTATTGGGAAACGTTTATTTTCCATCACGACAGTTGATTTTGTTCCCCGATAATAGTCATACAGTCTCTGATCTTCATTTGAATGGTTAAATCCTTTGGCATTTTCCGACGTGGTTTCCCCTTTTCAGTGGTGCAGGACAGGGGGCCTGACTAGGACAGCTGTCTAGTCGTTCGGGTGGGACGAAAAACCGAGGTCCCGTGTACACATTGGCATGCACATAAAAGATCCCCTGTCAGTTGGAATTTAAAACTCCCATTGGTGTTACTTTCTCAATTCATCATGCAACGAAAACCGGTCGTGTAACTAAAACAAATAGATCTTCAAACAAGTTGGATCTAATTTAAAGTAAATCGCCAGTTGTGTTTAAAAGATACAATTAATACATAGCATGGGTAACAGAACAACCAACACCTCCCCACCCCCCACTAAATCCCAACATCAACATCTCCCACCCAAACCCAACATCCCTACTCTCCCAGCAAAGCTTTCCCGCTAAACTCACTGAATTATCTTTAAAAACACTGACCCATCAATAAAGTACATTTCACGTAGTTCTGCCTTGAATCTGTTATTGTAGTACACTACATTACAGGGGGGTTGGGTGGCTGAATGGTTAGCGTGCGCGCGCTGTATCATAAAGTCTGTCATTGAGTCGATTGGCGTGGTTTCGAATCCCCGGTTGTACGTGACAAGGAGTAGGGTCGCCTGTCCAACCTCGTGGGTTTTTCCCTGGGTCCTCCGGTTTCCTCCCACTGCTAAAGACCCCTACGCGCAGGCGAATTATTGAAATAAAATTAAACCATACGTTAGTCCCGAAATGACCTAGTATGTGTCGAGTGGACGTTAAACCCCATTTCTCTCTCTCTCACACTACATTACAAGGAGTAGGTAGGGTCGCCAGTCCAACCTTTTAGGTTTTCTCTGGGTCCTCCAGTTACCCCCCCCCCCCACTGCTAAAGACCACCTTTATTGAAATAAAATTGAACTATATGTTAGTCCGGAAATGGCCTGGTTTGTGTCCGGTGGACGTTACCCCCCCCCCCCCTCTCTCCAGATATAATGTTTCCTGATTAAACGTTCGTTGTATTAAAATTCCCCCTAGTTCTCCCTTGAATCTGTTTTTGTATTACCGGTCGATCAATAATGGACAAGTTCTAAAAGGTTGAATAATTCTCTTTCAACCACCATAATGACGAATATATTAACTTATATAATTATATCCACAATCGCCTGTACTTTATTTAAAATAAAATGTCACTGGTGGCAGAATGATAACATCTCAAGATCTTTTCCTCGGGCATATTTCCACAGAATTCTGAATAGAATAGGATCTGAAACAGGGTTTGACGTCCTACTTTTCTCGGCCAACGAGGTTAAGACGCCTACTCTTCATTGATACCATATGTCAAGGGTTCTTTTACGTGCATTCCCGCGAATACATGGCTGAACCTCGGTTACTAGCCCCATCCGAACAACTAGACATATTCTCACTAGGATACCTGTCTACGCCACCAGGATCCCTGCCCTAACCCTTATAGTATCTGAGTTGTTATCACGTCGAAATGATCCGCATTACAAGATTAAACTTTTATTTGGGGCATCATTTCTCAAACTTTCTATTGTATTTGTAACTTAAATCTGGGCTTGATTCCCCGGCTGTACGTAACAAGGAGTGGGGTCGCCTGTCCAACCTCGTGGATTTTTCTCCGGGTCCTCCGGTTTCGTCCCACTGCTAAAGACCCCTACGCGCAAGCGAATTATTGGAATAAAATTAAACCATATGTTAGTCCCAAAAAGACCAAGTTTGTGTCGAGTGGACGTTAAACCCCATCTCTCTCTCTCTCTCTCTCTCTCTCTCTCTCTCCATTAACTAGACAAGTAGGTCTTCACCTGCTCTAGATGTTATATAAGGGTTAAATGATCAGATGGTCAAATTCTGTTTACTACAAACCACAATCAACACTTTCTAATATATTTACACACGAAACAAGATTAACAACGTTTAAATACACAGATAATTCAAAGTTATGCAATAATCAGAGATAAGCGTATAGTAAAAGTTCAAATGTCCAAATATTATCTTTGAATGCTTGATCGGCAATGCAAAATGATCGGTTGCCAGGCAAAGAAACATTCACTTACACTAGCTAAATCGGTCGAAGCGTTCACAATTTCCATAGCATTGTGATTCTTATATAGGTAACTGTGTCGTTTACACGTTACTTAAAACAGCAGCCCATTAAGTGATTATCGGAAATCATTAAAATTTGAAAGCTAATAACAACAGTATACATAAGAGTGTAAAAATATCAAGGCAGTCGTATGCAAACTTTATCCTCTAGGACGGCTGCAAGATGTCGAAAGTGTATTACGGGCAATAAGTCTTTTAAAAAAATTTATCGGGAATCAATAGATGTCTTCACTTAAGATTTAAACCGATCCAGTAATAAGGCTAGCCATTCTGGCATCCAGACATCCATGATGGATTGGTGTAAAAGGCCCTGCTCACTGACTAGGAAGTCACGGTTTCCAGTGTTGGCCGGGAAAATTCATCGGAATGCAAGACGGTGGGCCTGGTAAGGGGGCGAAAATCCGAGGTACACGTGGACAACCTTGAAAGTTGGATTTCATCGAAGAATAGGCTGTAATGTCACTCAGAGTCTGTCTTTATTATTATCCTTTGGTGCAGGAAAGTAGAACGTCAAACCACATTTTAAAAGTATCCACAGGGCAGCGGACAGACTTACACGGATGGCAACAATAGAAAATAATGGAGAGGAGATCTATAGGATTCTGCCTGTTCTCCAATCCAGTTTCTGTGAATAAATATTGTTTAGGGAAAAAGGAGAAGAAAATAATGAATAAAGTTAAAATAATTGGTGTCCATGTATAGGTAACTGGGCCATTTACAAGGCACCAACAACAACGACATATGAAATAATTATTGGAAATAATTAGTTTTTGTTGGTTTATAGTTAGTTTATATAACAGTCTCTGGGGCGTCCATAGGGCATTATGGGTGGGCGAACGAACATACAGCCATTACGATATTATAGAATAATTAATAAAAAATAATCAGTGTCCCATACCTAGTATAGGGCCTACCTAGAAAGGCATACCTCAAAAAATTACCAGAAAACATGGCGAATTGTTATTGTCCCATACCTAGTGTATAGGAAAGAGAAATGCATACCTCCCAAAATTACCAGAAAACATGGCGAATTGTTATTGTCCCATACCTAGTGTATAGAAAAGAGGAATGCATACCTCCCAAAATTACCAGAAAACATGGCGAATTGTTATTGTTTCTGTTGAAACTAATTAATGGCGGTAGTCATCATGGAAAGCTATATCATAACAATGCCATAAAATCCACGGTTATTGATTATTTTAAACACAGATTTAGTTCTAATTCACCCTCGGGGAATCTTTAAATGAATCATTATCATATATTTTTCTGAAATAAATCAATTGTTTGCGAGACCATTCACAATACCAAAATATCGATTTCTTAAAAGTAGTTAGTTTAGGTATTTAAATATTTAAGAGTTCTTAGTATTTGAATATCTAAGTAAAGTAATAATGTCGCGTGTACTATTTCAGTTAAAGGGAAATTGAAAATCGAAGTTAAGTAATAACGCTGTGTGTAATATTACAGTTAAAGGAAAATTGAAAATCTAATAACTAAAATTAATAACAAACTGATCGCAAAATGAGTGCTTAATATTTCAAGAATCTTAAATATTATTTATTTCATGCAAATGTTTTATAATAATGGGCAGTTTCAACTATAATAGGCCATGTTTTATAATAATGGACATCAGAAAATATCTAGCAAACTGACCTTTCAAAACAGATTATTTTAATTTATATCTTTCACTGACTGACTGGCGTCGTCATGGTTTTCTAACATCGCTTTAGCCATCAAACATCAAGAGCCTAAGCATTTCACTTAACTCGTCGAGCAATGGGCAATCATCGACATAGAATTCGACATTATAGTCTTTTGAGCATAGAAATAAAATACATCATCCATTGTAGTCTGGAATGCATCTGTGCATTCTCAAGGCCAAACGTGCATAAAATATTAATATGACTGTTACTGGCTAGTACAAAAGATACAGGGGGTAATTTCCAGGTTTATTGTGTTCTTTGTTCTTTGTTAGATGTCCAGTCATTGGACATATAACACTGACTACAGCCAATTACTATGATTATCATAAAACTGATAATTTAAACAAATTAATTTTCATCTCAGTTCAATATTTGTTTATCATGATTTTGCATTTAAACTAAATATCAAACATATTTATAATTTAGAGAGAGATAGAGAGGAATGGGGTTTAACGTCCACTCGACACAAACTAGGTCATTTCGGGACTAACATATGTTTTGGGTTTATTTTTATATTTCAACAATTCGCTTGCGCGTAGGGGTCTTTAGCAGTGGAAGGAAACCGGAGGACCCGGAGAAAACACACGAGGTTGGACAGGCGACCCTACTCCTTGTCACGTACAACCGGGGATTCGAAACCACGCCAGATGACTCAATGACAGGCCTTATGATACCGCGCGCACGTGCTAACCATTCGGTCATCCATCCCCCCTTATAATTTAGAACAAATTAAATTTCATATTATTATTTTTTTGTATGCTTCCTATTATAAAAGGTACACGGTTATAGTTGGAGCTTCATTGCTAGGGGGGGGGAATTGTTTAGTTACCAAGGATAAACAAAATATTTAATGTATCTCATTTAACAATCCATACATCTTGTAAATTCTGGAAAATATTTACAACTAAATTAAAAGGACGTCGTAAATAGTACAGAACCGTCTTAAAAGTATATAAAATTCTATAAAAGAATCTATTATTTAGACGCTGGCCTCCTAATCACACTTAACAATCCATACGTTCTTCTAAATTTTAGAAAACACATTAAATGTAATCGTCTTAAATGAATACAAAACAAAAGGTCCATTATTCTAAATAATTAACCGTAATCATTATAGTCTATTAGCAGTTATCGGAAATCTACCCTCTTTATCGCCCACGGACCAAAAATGAATGATATCTATTCCTCTGAATCAACAATAAATAATTTCCATTTCTACCAATGCTATTGTTGTCTCGCCATAAATAACCCTCGGCCCAAGGCGAAGTATTATTTTACCTCACTACGTTCTACCGCGGCTAACCTTGATCACGTCAAGTCGTTTCATGCGTTGGCATATTGCATGTCGTTCAGCTAACCTCGGTGATTAACGGTAACTATTGACTAACGGTAGAAGAAAGTGAGCTTTCACGTGCAGTTAAGGTCGGCTGATTCAGATATATCGAACACCATCGATGTGCTGATTACATGGAATTTTTATGATTAAGACGATTGGTTTCATCCGTCATAGAAGGGGCATGCAGCTGTCTTTACTGTCTGTAGGATACTTTAATGAGTTGAAACGTTGCATTATGAATGACAGAGTTTTTACTCACTCTAAAATTCACAAGCTACCGAAGTTGATCGAGGTGAGGTTTCTCGTTCCCGAAACTCGATTAACATATTGTTACTGATGACGTTTCTCGTAGTGGCAATCTGTACACGGATGACTATTTACTTTAAAAATAATCACGTGGAGCTAATTGTAGACAAGACATCGTACGTGTCTGTATGGCCATTTGAATGTAGCGAAAATTTTGGTCAGTGAAGAACACATTCGTACTGCACTTTAGCAAATTGTTACTGGTATTTGCAATGTAGCACGGGGGGGGGGGGGGGGTCACTAGCTCTGTCATTTAGTCAACTGGAGTGGTTTCGATCCTCCGGTTGTACATAACAATGTGAAGTGTCGCCTGTCCAACCTCGTGGGTTTTCTCCGGGTCCTCCGATTTCCTCCCACTGTTAAAGACTCCTACACGGAAGCGATTTATTGAAATAAAATTAAACAATATGTTAGTCCCGAAATGACCTAGTTTGTGTCGAGTGGACGTTAACCCCCATTTCTCTCTATGAAATAAAATTGAACCATTATACCCATCTCTCTCTCTCTGTCTCTCTCTCTCTGTTCGGGGAAAAAACCGCCCCGTCGCATCGCGCACGTAAGTAGGAATCTTCGTCGCATTGCGCATTTAGCTAGCAATTAATAATAAATACCATAAAAACCTGTCTCTTAATGACTTACGTTTAGTGTTGCGCAGATGTCAAATTTCCGTTCCATTCTATCCCTGAACACAAGTTACATAGCCAACCTTTACCAGTATATTCTATTATTGTCTAAAGAGAAAAACGAGGTTCATTCGGCGGTCATCGATTAATAGCGAGAAAGAAACACTCTTCTACGTCATTATTAGGTATAAACAATATTACTGCTATAAGAGTTATAACATTACCAGCTGAAGGTGAAAGGTCACCCAAGGACATTTATTCATCATATTATTCTAACGAAATAAATCAATCCATTACTCAAGGTTTCGTGATCTGTCTCTGTTGTTTATTTCTAAAAGGGGAATATTACAATAAATATCATTACGTCGTTTTATACAAAATATATAGATAAATATCGGTTTATTTTATTATTTTTTTTCTTTCTAATTTTAAATATTTTAAAATTACCAGTACTATGGTTATGATAATAAACAATCAATACAAACATATTGTCAAAACTACAAACGGTGATAACTTGCTCCAGAATTAAGTAATTTGAATGAAATTTTCAATGTTTTCATTTTGTATTATCTATTTTTGAACTATTATAGCAAGAACGGACGGTTCTTCATCTAAATCTTACATAATTCATCTTTAATAACCCAGTACTTGTTACTCCCTAAATGAGTCATGCTGGACATTAATTTATCTTCTAAAACAACAGGTGCGTTGCGTTGACGTGCTGGTCAAGGATCGAAATAGATTTCCAACCTCATATATTAAACATCCTATCGTTATGCGAATAGGGAAGACCGGGGCTTATATATTGGAAACAAAACAAGTTCGATATAAAACTTGAAAAAGTTCGTGCCTTATCTAATATTTCGACCACCGACATCTCGTTTTGTCCAAGAAGCATTTTTACCCTACACAACTTAGCTCCTGTTACCACCTTAAAATAGGCGAAAATGGGTCTAAAATCCGATATTCATGTAATAAGAATGTATCTAAAGGGATTTCCATTCACCTTTTAAAGATTTTGTAGTAATTATGTTCGAAGAAATACGTCAACAGGCCATTCTACACGATTTATATCATTGTTTTGTCGTTCTTTGTTCATTACAAATGGCGCCTGAAACCATAGAGTACGCGAACTCGTGTACTGATTTTAAAAAGTTCATTGTGTCTGAAATATTGGATATTGGGATCTCAATTTTTAACACTAAGATTACAACACAATTTGGATCAATTTGACTGAAATTTTCCACAAATTCCCTTTACATTATCTAGTTTTTAACTATTATAGTGAGAAACGTTAGCTTTTTATTTCATCTCCCATAATGTATCTTTAATAAAGGTACGTGATAAAATATTTATATTTTTTTAAAAGCTGGTTACTTTGATAGCATTTCTTTATCATAAGGGAACCGCGGTGACACAATGAGCGAGGCGGAGAGAAAGAGGGAGGGAGGGAGAGAGAGAGAGATAGATAGATAGAGAAATGGGGTTTAACGTCCACTGGACACAAACTATTATAGTGAGAACTGCCAGCTCTTTATTTAATCTCCCATAATGTATCTTTAAGAAGTGACTGCTGACGTGTGCTGCCCGATTTACATAATTATGTCACATGTTTTCGTTTTTTAAAAAAATCATTCGATTCAACTGTACCAGGTGTAAATAATGCTACCACCTGTTATTGAACTTATTACAATATAAAATGTCCATAAATGAGTTAAGTATATTTTTATTAAATACTTAAAAAGTTTAAAATAATAATTGTTCATTTGGGTTGCCTTGAAATTGGAACAGAGAGATAGGAAGACTTGGGGTTTTAAGCCCACTCGACACAAACTAGGTCATTTCGGGACTAACACATGGTTCAATTTTATTTCAATAATTCGCTTGCGCGTAAGGTTCTTCAGCAGTAGGAGGAAACCAGAGGACCCGGAGAAAACCCACGAGGTTGGACAGACGACCCTTGTCCCTGTCAGTGCAACCGGGGGATCGAAAGCACGTCAGTTGACTCAATGACAGACCTTATGATACAAAGCGTACCGGCTAACCATTCGTCCCAGCCCTAACCCCCGCAAATTGGAACAGAAAGGTAGAACGTTAAAACCCCAGTTTATTTCGCCTGGCATAGATTTCTATTTTTTCTGTCCTTTTGTGGATTTTTTTTTATCCATGTCTGGGATACAGTTCAATATGTCAGGTACAAATTCAGTAATCCCAGTCATTTTGTTTCAATAACAACATTTGAGCAAAAAACGTAGGAATACTTCAAACACTACACAACAAACAGATTTACATTATAAAAAACAATAATCATTCGTTATATTGATTGTTCAATTGTTGGCATATGTCGCAGCAAACGTATAACATTATATATCAACCGATAAAGACTTTCATAGCATATTGAAAAAAATAAATCAGTGACGAGTGTCATGTGCTGGAGCAAGAACAATTTCGACGCTCACCACATGTACAAGGACTATGCAGAAAAAAAGTTGGGGGGGGGGGGGGGTCTAACTGTACCCCTGCATATCTAGAGTAAGGCACGGGGCAGGGGTTCAGATTGGGCGTTTTATCTGCCATACCCACGTAAGAGTGAGTAAACCAGGTCATTTCGGGACCACCACACGCGTGTAGTGGTCTTTGGCAGCGGAGGGGTGGGGGAGGGCGGACGACCAAGAGAAAGCCCCTGAGGTTGGACAGACGTCCCTACTCCTTGTCACGTACAACCGGGAAAGCGAAACCACGCCAGTTGACTCAATGTCAGATCTTATGATACAGCGCGCACATGCTAACAATTTGCCCCCCCCCCCCTCCATGCCCACGTAAAACAAATTAAATAAATATTTATGGTAGCGGCTGCAGCACCATCTCATTAGGTCTGGTTACAACTATTATGTTTATTATATTGAATAAAATGATAATAATTTTATTATGTACAAACTATGTATATGAGATAACCTGGACATTTATTAAATTTTATTCGTTTTGCGTGTTTGAAAGTTATCAGCTAAAATGAATAATCGCTTTATTATAGAATCTGTTATTGCGACGTTAACTGTCCTGTTCATAGATATAATATTAATCAATTCAACGATAACAAAACAATAAAGTTACAATATTAGTAGATTAGGATGGCCAATGACACGAATGATTAGCATGTGCGCGCTGTATCATAAGTTCTGTCATTGCGTCAACTGGCGTGGTTTCGATTCCCCGGTTGTACGTGACAAGGAGTGGGGTCGCCGGTCCAGTCTCGTGGATTTTCTCCGGGTCCTCAGGTTTCCTCCCACTGCTAAAGACCCCTACGCGCAAGTGAGTTATTGAAATAAAACTGAACCATACGTTAGTCCCGAAATGACCTAGTTTGTGTCGAGAGGAGGTTAAACCCCACCTCTCTCTCTCTCTCTCTGTCCCATGGGAGCAACATGGCACATAAATACAGCACAAAATAAACTATCTTTAACTACACTGATGCAATCTTCACACCTCATTCATTCATGTGAATGTAATTAGCATTTACTAGTTTGGGATATATACTGACCAGTGAAACTAACCAGAACTTATTAAACAGCGACCTATACATCCATTTTGTCCAATCTCCCGACCAATGTAACAAGTTTGTTTCCAGTGCCAGCACACCGAACCTTCCCAATGTAATCATCACCCAAAACTTTTTTTAAACAATAGCAACCGCCCTATTACAGAGGTTTTCACTAACTTCCCTAACAATTGCAACTGCTCCATCACCAACTTTCTTACACTTAGCAAAACACGATTACTACGTTAATAATTAGTGTTTTTATTTTTTTATTGTGGACCGAAGTGTGATGATTTGGGTGTTGTTTTCTGTTTGAACAGAACATGGCATTCATTACCTTTGCGATACTCGGTACGGATCCAGAAAAACGGCAGTAATCCGAATTGATTCGTAAATAATTATTTTATTTATTGGGGACCCGATCATGATGATTTGAAGTGTTATGTTGCGGACCCAAGCATAATGTTGTTTTCTGTTTTGATGGAATATAGCCATTACCTTTTGGGCTTTGTATTGCAACTGGTCCAGAAAAAAGACAAGTCCTTTAGTACCCTGTTATCATGTGATAAATAATTGATTTACATTGAAGAGTAACTGAGTTTGGTGTACTAGTATATAAGTAAACAGACTTATCTATTCTATATCCTGATTACCATCTTGTTTATTTACTTTAGTCCACGAGTTTTTATATAAAGTACAGATTATTTGGCTATACAGTTTTAATACTATTTACGTCGTCTTAAAATGGGATGAATAATACCCTTATATTGAATGTATTTAGAATGAAACTTGTAGGTGTGTTGTATACACTACAAAATAACCATATGAATATGTCGTTTACATGTTCACATGTATGTTTACTATGTTAATGTAGCTCGATCAGTATGAATAATACATTATACTGAACTTATTTAGAATGTATATGGTGTACCGTCTTCATTAGCCCAGTCGGAGCAGAACAGTAGGACGTTAAACCCAATTTCATTTCATTTGTATACGGTTTATAAACTACAAAATATAAACTTGACACAATGGGTCATTCCAGGACTTACATATGTTCGCTTGCGCGTAGGGGTCTTCAGCAGTGGGAGGAAACCCACGAGGTTGTACAGGCGACCCTACTCCTTGTCACATCAGCTGACTCAATGACAGACATTAGAATACAACGCGCACCCGCTAACCATTCAGCCACCCAACCGCCGTCGAGTTAAAAACGTAACTCTTTTGATTTGGTACAATTACGTGCGGACGGGGGCGACGAAAACAACATACGATCACGTGGTCGTATAAGAACAAAACGAATAAAAATATGAAACTTATGATACAACGCGCACGCGCTAACCATTCGGCCCCCCCTTCCATCCCCCCCCCCCGCTCTCATTCCCATGGTATATTTTAATAAACCACTTGTTAAGTAGAGTCATTCTGTTTGATTAAAGGTATTTTGCGCTATAATCATATGTATTGTTGTTTATTGATGGTTTGATAAAATAGTTTAATATCCCTGTATATTAGATTTATTAGTAATGATAAGGACTGGAACAAAGTGTGATAAACACATGTTGCTACAATTATCATCCAAATATATATATGTATATATATATTACCATACCAATATAATATAATTGTATAATATTGCTGGCGATATAAAATAACAAAAAAGTAGAGCATAATTGATTTGCGATTTTGACAAGAAAAATCATATATATATATTATAAAAAAAAATATAAAAAATATATAAAACACAATATATCTAATCATGGCGAAGATTATGGATATAGGATAATTTACATTAAAGGCACATTATGTAGGCGTATATATACGCTTTTGCTGTTTTGTATTGTCGTGGGTGGCGGAGAGTGTAGGGATGCTCATCTATAACAACAGTGCGTTTCGCTCCGAATTGCATACTGACTTTGAAATTGGTTTGTTTTCCATAATAGACATGTTGGGATGGGTCACGTTGATAATTATAAAAAATATATATATTTAAATATATGATGGGCAAATAGTAAAAATAGAAAATGGACTTCTTATACGGGAATATATTAAATTCTAAGAAGTAATCCAATAGAAAATGGATTTCCTATATGGGAATATATCAAAACAAAATCTCCTATCCTAACAATTAATCCAATCCATTACATGATGGGCAAATAGAGACAATAGAAAATGGATTTCCTATGTGGGAATATATCAAAATAAAATCTCCTATCCTAACAATTAATCCAATCCATTACATGATGGGCAAATAGTGAAAATAGAAAATGGACTTCTTATGCGGGAATATATTAAATTCTAAGAAGTAATCCAATCCATTACATGATAGAGACAATAGAAAATGGACTTCTTATACGAGAATATATTAAATTCTAAGAAATAACCCAATCCATTACATGATGGGCAAATAGTGACAATAGAAATGGATTTCCTATATTGGAATATATCAAAACAAAAACTCCTATTAGTGAATAGGTATCAGGTGTTCCGGAAAGAGTAAGCATATTCAGTCATGTGTGCAGCATGTGAGAGTATAACAGATAGGAAGTAACAAGCTCGGTATCGACCAGTTCTATTAATGGCGACCTCAACATGCCATGAACTCATACTGACCGGAATACATGATAAACCTTGATCAGTCCATGTCTGTAGCAACGTACTGGGGAATTCTCTATCTTAAATTAACACGTAACCAGGCAGGGTCCATAATATGAATTTTAAAATCCAACAGGTAGCAAAAAAAGTGTAAAACTTTTTTGTTTTTACTTGTAGTTTAGATGAAGGGTTTTAGACGGTACATATAGCTCCCTGTTTCTAAGCTAGATTGCTATATCTCCGATATTTGTACAACTGATTTTAGGTGTAATCCCGACATAGGGATGGTAACTTTGCATTAACAAGGTTTGGTATCTCCACCATGTATTAAAATTACTAACATTCTCTTAAGCATCACCGACTTTTATCTAGCGTAGAAGGTGGAAAGGGGCTTTATATTACTTGGTTGGTGGGAGTTCCATTATACATATTATATAGTAGGTCCGCTGATAAGAGGTCGGGGCAGTACATAAGCCAAAGGGAACTACTAAACAAGGACTATCGCTTCCTTTCATTTCTTAACTGGACATTGGCCATACATTGCTACTAGCGTAGTGTATTTATAGCCCGATTATGTATATATTGAGTATACATATACAAACACCCACTATTGTAAGCGTAATGTATAATACAGTACGTACATCACAGGATACTATCGGTGTGTACAGTACTATAATACATGCGACGTAGTGACTAATAACTGACAAATCGCGCTGGTGATTAGCTCTACCCAACGACGTAGTACATAATAACAATCACTACCGATTCCTATAAATCGGTTGGATAATTTCAGTTACATATAGGACACAATTGGTCGGATAATTTCTGTTACATAGGACACATATTCACCCTATATAACCCCAAAACATTTCCCAGAAGGTATATGTACACAAACCTATTAGATGATATAACAGTTCAACATCAAATTGTTAGCTGATCATATGTTTCATTTTAAAATCAGAAACTTATAAATACAAGAGTTCAAAGTAAATTGTGTAAATCTATGATTAGATCCTCGCGTAATATGTATTATGTACGCCTCCTTTGTATAAGCAGGTTACTGGCCTATTCGATCTGATTAAATAAAGACTTACATAATAGTCTATTATAACATTAATTACTAATCAATTATTATACCTTGTATCAATCCTTATATAACAATATGATTATACAAATCCTCTCTTGTAACAATTTGAATTATATGCCAAAGATTATTAAGATCTTTATATTACAATAAGTCACCGACCAATCTCACATCTTCTTTACATGTGAGATGTAGAAATAATAAAGTGAAAACATGGTTAATAAAAATAGGGGGTTGGGGTATACAATAGTAATAACATTTCAATAAATGAAATGAAATGAAATGGGGTTAAAGGTTTCACTGTTCTGTTCCGAAACGTCCATAAACATCAAACTATAAATAACTTAATATCAAAATAAATAAATAAATAAATTAGAGGTATGATTCAGTAAGATTATGTAATCTAGAATTGCTTTTGAAACCAATGACAATTAAAGAAAATGGGTATTATATAATAACTGAACTAAAAAAAAATAAAAAATAATACCCAAAACAAACAATAAATAATTTAAAAAATAAATACTTAAACGTACCCTCAGTAATATTTAACGACTTCAACATCTGACGAGTTCATATTTTTTTTTTCAACCAAGACACAATAAAATAAAGTCCAACGCGGTATATATAGTAACCACCCTAATACACTATTTACCATACATAGGAGGGGTAAATCCGTCCATTTGAATTCACACACTTTCACTCATTCATTGATGATATCATCATCAATATAAACTAACTCAATGTTCACGGGAAAAATAAGTTCAGTTTCCGGATAGTAGTAATACACGGAATATCATAAGACAAGTTTATAAATATCCACAAATAATCATAGTTATCGGACTGTTACTCACACCTCCGTCCATCGTTATTCACGAGTTAAAATTGAATATTAGTTTCCCTGACCAGTGGTATGGGCGGCCAGCGAGGTCAACAGCGAGCTGTTTCACAATTGTAAACAGAAATCGTAACTGTAGCCTCGGTTCTGCTCTCGTAAACAAACGTGCTACTAAACTGTTTTAAATTGAATTAAAAAATTGTCTCACCTTTCGTGCGGTGTGACTAATTCCGTAAGTTGACTTCTATCCTGTTAGGCAAGATGTTGTAATGATGCGGTAACTGAACGTAATCCCCTCGCCTCTCGTTCTCTCTCTCCCTTTCTCGTGTAACTTCAAGTTGACCCCAGTTGACGCCTGCTCGGCCAAGCTAATGCTATGCGGCTTCCCGTATCACGTAACTCAAGTTAGCTAACCAATCACTGACCGCCTTACATCCACTCTACCACGTCAGGCCTACACGGACCAGTGACATCACGGCCCTTAGGTAACCTATGATTGGCTGACTGGACGCTCGGCTCAAGGTTGCGTAAGGACATGGCAGTTACATTACGGGTCAAGGGGTGAGAGCCTCGCTTTGACCAACAAGCATGTGACCTTGTTGAGTTTATTTATATGTGTGTGTATCGACCAAGTTAACACATGCTGTTTACGCCAACATTGCGCAAGTTCGTTTTATTGATTAAAAACTAAATATAAAAATCGGTCAGCATATTGGCGAAAAAAAGTTCAAAAATGCACTTCCATTCATTGATTTATAGATTTGTTTGTATTCATATTGACTTTCTAGCACGAGAGGAAAAGAACGAGATAATGAATGTCGATAACATGTATATGTATAGCACTATAGTATTACTTGACAGTTGCTGGTCATCGGGCAAAGTTCATGGTGAAAAGCGTTGGTTGGTAATTATCTTATACCGTCCACCTACCCTATCGTGCACGTTTCTACCAGATATAAAAAGATTAAAAAATCCGGATGGTACTATCTGGTAATGGCATCAAGTTAGCAAAACTCATTGCATGGTGAAATATGGCCGCGAGCGCTGTCGGAAATCAGTGATCGTCTGCACAACTAATGTTTAACATGTGTATACGGGGTCAAATCGAGGTCGGTTAAGGCCATGAGAGGCTATTTTCAGTTGAAAAGATTCTTTTTTTGTATTTGCGTGTTTGATGTGAGAGATGAGATACACGACTACTCTGTAATTCAATATCTTCCAATCTAAATCTCCAGCCTTGAGCCGAGTTAACAAAAAAAAATATAAAATAACATGGCTTGATAGATCTACAGTTGAATAAATCGATATAAAAGAACGCGGTCCATAGACGTAAACACATTACAGAACTGACCGCTTGGTCATTTATTATCATGATATGCAGCTGTCACGGTTTATAATCATACGTCGGTCGAAGATTACGACGCAGTAAGAATAAAACCCTGAGAAACGTTAAAGTATAAAACCTTCCCAATGATATTAATTATCAGAGATTTTCAGTTAATAAATGCAATTATGTGAATAGGTCAATTGAATACGATATGAATGATCCTGTTGATGCTAGAGTCATCCATTTTATTTCTATGGTTACGTGAAAAATGCGAGCTGAAGCATTTTGCTTGGACATCGAGGGTTCTTTTGCATGCACGCCAAATTGTACACACATGTGGGCCCCCGATTTTCTTCCAGTCCGAAGAACTAGACACATTTCTTTTTGGTTAAGCCCTTGACAATATTGAGAACCTGGCTTGAAAAATCTAGTCCATTATGCACACAGACAACTATCTACTTTACTTCCAGAATAGATCTCTGCCCTAAATGGCCGCCATATCCAACAATTAGTATGCCGTCTTGTAACGCATTTCTACTCCGTTTCACATCTGTTATACACACGAAGACTAATTAAACTTTTCCAATTTTGTTTTTAACTGAAAGCAGAATATATATTAATCGCAAAATTCTCGAAATATATTTAGTGTTTTCGACTAAAATCTTCGATTTAAGAATTAAAATGTCGGTCAACTAGGTTAGTGTCTGTTCTCAAGCGGAACTAATTATAAACAGACAGCGAAAGTTTAGTATGATTCTAGTAGAGGACACTACCAACGTTCGAATTCCCCCACCTACCCCCCATATATAGAGAAACATTATTTTTGACATAATTATTTGTATATGTTCATAGCATACTGTATGGCGTAGGCTCTGCCCGTCTTCATTTTCCCAGTCGGTGCAGAAAAGAAGGGCTTTAAATCCATTTTATTTCATTTCATTTCTTTATGTAAAAATATGTTTTGATATGATTGTATATGTTCGATTAATCCTATAATTGTTCACCGGGCCCGTAGCCTGAAAAATATTTTGTTCCCCCGAAAAAAAAGTTGCCGACCATAGCTGTAAAATACCTACTGTAGACTGTGCCCCCACCCCACCCCTACAACCTTCATTGCCCCCCCCCCCCTCTAAAAAATTTACTGCCCTTCCGCAGCCAGAAAGCTGGCTACGGGCGTGTATCTCACACGTGCATTAATATACTATTTATCCTCCCTTCTAACACGTGCATTAATATACTATTTATCCTCCCTTCTAACACGTGCATTAATATACTATTTATCCTCCCTCCTAACACGTGCATTCAAATACGATCTATCCTTCCTTTGTTCATATGTAACACGTGCATTAATTAATATCGTTAGAGTGATATTAGATAATAACTGATAATAATACAGATGAATAATGATTAGGTTAATTAGTGTAAATGAACTGATAACCCATACACATATTATGTTAAATATAGAAAATATAAGTTTTAAAAAAAAATAGGAGTGCTATTTGGCGCTTGCTATGTATTTACAGGTTTGTTAGAGAAAATCCCAAACTAGTAAATGCTAATTATATTCACATGAATGAATGGGATGTGAAGATTGTATCAATCTAGGTAAAGATAGTTTATTTTGTGTTGTATTTACGTGCACTGTTGCTCCCACGAGAGAGAGAGAGAGAGAGAGAGGGAGAGAGAGAGAGAGGGATGGGGTAGGGAGCGCAAAGTGATGCAAGGCGTTAGCGACTACGGCTATTTAGTATTCCTGATGTTTGTCTCTGTGCCATTTTAATTCTAACTGGTCTAATGAAGACGGGCATACGCCGTACAGTGTGCTATGGGGACGTCAACGTGTACACGGGACCTCGACTTCTCGTCCCATCCAAACGACTAGATGTTGTTCCTTGCCATGCCATCCATCCCGCATCACTCATATGTATATATAGTGAAAATCCCGAGGTACTGTCTCGGTCAACACCGGGATCGAACTATGGACCCCCTCCCGATAGTGGGCATCTTTGAATCCACGGTCACCAAAGAAGATATCGCAGGAATACTTTTCCAACGCTAACCCGGGTAGTGATCGGCCAGGTTCATCGAAAATAAATCTATATGTATCCTTTAAATGACCCAAATAAGTGGGTTGGTAATTTCTGCTTGTGTCTGTGTGTGGGTTGGTTGGGTGGGAGGGGGTCTATAACGGGACATAACTCTTGAGATGACCATCGAAAATTAATGGAAATCATCCGACTTCCTTCTGTCAACAGAACTGACAACCCATAGTCTACAAAGTGCTAACAAGATTTTTTAACATCGAGGAATAACCTCGGATATCGTTTTTTCAATGTAGTTATCAATCCATATCAACTATAATCTACAAATGAGGGATAGCAAAGAAAAAGCGTATATATAGTCGTTCGGATAGGACCAAAAAAGGTCCACCTGTGTACTTTCTAACGTGTGCGTAAAGGAACCCATGACAGTTGGAATATACGATCAAAAGTAGGCGTCAGAATATCCTCCATAGCTCACTGTATGACGTAAGCCCGTCTTCATTATCCCGGATGGTGGCGGTACAGAAATTAATTATGTTCTATTTATATATACTTCCTGTTTTTTTATTGTTTGGTTGTTACTGACGTTTACACGCCTACATCTATTTGTTAAGGCCAGTTCAGTTTTTTTCAAGGTCGCTGAGATGTAAATAAGGTTAGGGCACGTGATTGTTGGCGAGATTGTAGGTTAATTTTAGGGTAAGCATTGGGGTTAGGTCCAAGGTTAGAATTATCATATATTCCAACTGTCAAGGGTTGCTTTACACTGAAAGGCACGGTCATACTGGACCGATTACCACCGTAAGTCGTCATTAACAGGAAGAGCGGAAGAGTTACCCCCCTGGAATCGATTGCGATAGCTTCATTGGCTTCAATGAACACCAAGGTACCCACCGTCCGTCCCATCGAAAGTCTTGCCAATCCTTTCCCTTTTCAAAGATAGTTTGCTCTCGTATAAATATGAATAAACTACGAATAAATGGAATATTTTCTATATCGGTGGGTATAACTAATTCACTGCGGACGAAATGAAATGAATACGGTTTAACACCCTACTTGTCTGCTGCATGAGACGCGCATTCGCTATACGGGGGTGGATGGCCGAATGGTTAGCACGTGCGCGCTGTATCATAAGGCCCGTCATTGAGTCAACTGGCGTGGTTTCTAATCCCCGGTTGTACGTGACAAGGAGTAGGGTCGCCTGTCCAACCTCGTGGGTTTTCTCCGGGTCCTCAGGTTTCCTCCCACTGCTTAAGACCCCTGCGCGCAAGCGAACTATTGAAAATGAAATTAAACCATATGTTAGTCCCTAAATGATCTAGTTTGTGTCGAGTGGACGTTAAACCCCATTTCTCTCTTTCTCTCTCACTCTCTCCCCCTATCTTCTCTCTCTCTCATTCGCCATACAGTGTACTTATGAGAGCAATTATGCCCGGACCGTGACGTTTCGGTCTCACTCTTCGTCAAAATCCAACTACCAAGAGTTATGTTGAGTGCACCGCAAGTCCGCAACGTGTATACGGGGCCTCGGGGTTTCGTCCGATCCGAACGACTAGCGCCTTATCCACTAAGCCATCACTGCTCCCGGGTAAAATTAAGAACACACAGCACCACCTTGCCAGTCTCCTTACAAACTTTACGATATCCGTAGATATGTCATTTGTCGAACTCGGTTTCGAATGAAAGAATGGTAGATTACAATCTCAATCTAGGTAAAAATATCCGAAACGAAATAGTAATCTGATTTTAATAAGACCGTTATTAACGTTATCTTTATTTTCACTTATGTATGAATTAAACAATACTTTTTTTTAGGGGGAGTTTTTAACTATATAGTGAGAACTGCCCGCTCTTTATCAAATCTTCTATAATTCCCCGTTAAGCAGAAAATTTAATATGTTACAGGTGTTGCTGATAAAAATTGTTCAATTGATAAAATACGCACACATGTGTTACAGTCAAACTCAACAATATGACATAATCAATATTTATACTGGGAATATTAAAAACACGTATTGTTTAATTCATACACAAAGTATAGGTAAGTCTTATGAGAGAGAGAGAGAGAGAGAGAGAGAGAGAGAGGGAGGGAGAGAGAGTCTAACGTCCACTCGACACAAACTAGGTCATTTCGGGACCAACATATGGTTTTAATTTTATTTCAATAATACGCTTGCGCGTAACGGTTTTTAGTTGATGGAGGAAACCGGAGGACCCGGAGAAAACCCACGAGGTTGGACAGGCAACCCAACTCCTTGTCACGTACATGTTCAACCGGGTAATCGAAACCACACCAGTTGACTCAATGGCAGACCTTATGATACAGAGCGCACGCGCTAACTATTCGGCCATCCAACCCATCAATGTTAAGTAAATGTTGTCAATCGCCAACAAAAAATAAAAAAAAAAAGAGTGAGTGACTTTTTATTTTCCCCGTGATCACATAGTTTCTGATGACATAATAAAAGAATAGAATAATAAACTTAAATATATATTAAAAGACGCTGTTATTTGATTTTAATTTTTTGTGTGACGACCTAAGGTCCTGTTTTTTTTACAGGTACGCACCTTTGTATCACCTCCTGATGTATCTATTCACAAGGTCAGGGCCTCATCAATTCTAAACCCGGCAATGGTGACGTGAACAATGCTACTTTTGTTTAAGTCACTGATTAAATAATACCGGTATACCTATCTAAGTTGACAAGCGGAAATTGCATCCTGATTTTATAACCAATTGAAGTTTACATAATAAAGCCTACACAATTACACGATTCAATTCACGTCAAAAACATTTTTATATAATTTCTATTACACATTTGTAATTTTTTTAAAAGAACAACATGCTCGCGACATACTTTTACACAAAATG
The DNA here is from genome assembly GCF_932274485.2 of Patella vulgata. NCBI lineage: Eukaryota > Metazoa > Mollusca > Gastropoda > Patellidae > Patella > Patella vulgata. Next base: position 7,893,239 of record NC_065883.2, on the reverse strand, counting down.
AATCCCACACAATTGTTCAACAATGTAAACCTATCCCAATGGGAACCAAAGGTTTTATTTGATATGCTCCTGTTTTTCTTGCAATTCGAATTTGAGCACTTCTAAAAATACTTTTTATAACAGCAAATCTCTCGAAATCCGGGGTATTATTTATTTCGCATCTGGTCGTCAACAATTGGCTTGTGAACGGGATAGAATAAGCTATTTTCGAATTTGCCGTGTCATGATAGGATGAATCCTATCGATTTTCTGACAAGGAGTAGGGTCGCCTGTCCAACCTCGTGATTTTTCTCCGGGTCCTCCGGTTTCCACCCACTGCTAAAGACCCCTACGCGCAAGCGAATTATTGAAATAAAATTAAACCATATGTTAGTCCCGAAATGACCTAGTTTGTGTCGTGTGGACAATAAACCCCATTTCTCTCTCTCTCTATTTCTCTCTCCCCTGTCGATTTTCAATATTCCACGATCCTCCGTTTCGGAGTTACCCCTCCTGTGTTGTGAACGTGATGGAGGATAGTATTGAAGTTGGGTGCGTGTTTGGGGGGGGGGGGGGTCTTTACAATTTATTTGGCGTGAAGCATTAGGGTCATTAGAGGAAGAGCCCTTATCGACTTTCAATGGTATGCAGCCCTCCATAGCGCTACACCCCTCATTTGGGAAAACCGTGTGAACGCAATCGAGGCTACAGTTACAAACGGATTTTCTTCCAGTTTGTGTGAAACATTGGGGTCGAGAGACGACGATCCATATCTATTTCTATTTTCAGTTGGTGATAAATCTTATTGATTTTAAATTTTTTTAAACCTAACCCTCGGCAACAATCACATGCCCTAACCCTGTTTACATCTCGTGAAATTGACGAAATCTGCTGGTGGTCTTAATATTTAGATCCGACCAATTAGTAGATCTTCATGTAGTGTAGGCCATCGAAAGTATAAAAACGAAACGAAATATATTTGGAGCAAATGAATTCTTTGATTCTTAGGCAAGTTTCATCATTCCCTCCCCGGTTTTATTGTTCTAATGTCTCGACCAATTAAATTGCTCAACTCTGTTTAGCATAAGCATCAAATGCTTGTCATCGAACTCGGTAAAGACATTCACATAATGAACATATTTACCGTGATTTTACAATTATATCTCAATTTGAGAGAGAGAGACAGAGAAATGGGGTTTAACGTCCACTCGACACAAACTAGGTCATTTCGGGACTAACATATGGTTTGATTTTATTTACATAATTCGCTTGCGCGTAGGGGTCTTTAGCAGTGGGAGGAAACCGGAGGACCCGGAGAAAACCCACGAGGTTGGACAGGCGGCCCTACTCCTTGCCACGTACAACCGGAGATTCGAAACCACGCCAGTCGACTCAATGACAGACTTTATGATACAGCGCGCGCACGCTAACCATTCAGCCATCACCCCCCCCCCCCCCCCATCTCAATTTGAAGCAATCTGATTACAATACATATCTATATTTCGTTTCGTTTTTTAATAATTTCGATGGCCTACACTACATGAAGATCTGACAAGTTGTACTCGAAGGTCGTGTCAGGGGTCGCACGAGTGGCTTTTGACCCTATGGCGTCAGACATTGATTAATCAATCAGCGTTGACGTTTGTTTCTAGTGGTTTACCCACAGTTCCGCGCATGACACGCCAAGAAGTCGCAGTAACAAACCGTTTCATTGGATTCAACGAAAACCCCGGTAATATAACAACTCTTCCAGATTCTAGTGTAGTAAAGACAAGTCAAACAAAATTTTGAACTATAAAAATCGAAACGAAATAGGATCTGTGTTTTAGTCAGATTGAATTTGAAGCAGTGTTATTGCATGTGATACGAACAGACTGGTCAGAGGCACGTAGCGTCTTAGCCTGTATACTCGCCATCGAACCTAGTCAATGTCACACACCTAACTAACAAATGAAATGAAATGAGGTTTAACGTCCTACTGTCCTGCTCCTAAACTAGGCTAATGAAGACGGGCATACGCCATGCAGTGTGCTATGAGGGAAATTTTGCCCGGGCAGCGGCGCTACGGCCTAGTCTTATATCGACTTCCAACTGCCAAGGGATCTTTTACGTGTGTACACGGGACCTCGGTTTTTCGTGCCATCCGAACGACTAGACAGCTGTCCTTGTGAGGCCCTCCGTCCTGCATCACTGACAAGGGGAAACCACGCCGGAAAAACCTAATTAACAACTACAACAACTACGTTATTGTGTTCCAAATGGTGTGACGGGCAGATGCCAGATGCTTAGTCTGTGCAGAAAATGCTCATCATCGAACTCAGTCAAGACATTTCCCGAATAAACACCCCACTCTCCCTCTCCATAATATATAAATATTAATCTATGTTAATTTTGTTTTACTGAAATTTGTGAACTGAACAAATATCGTGATTGAAATCGTATCACGACACAGGAGCCAGGATGGTACCGTGAGTAAGATGTGTTGATCCCGGTGTTGCCCGAGAAAGTTAATCGAGATTTTCCGGGGTGGTCCCCACTTGTCTGTGGCGCGGATGGGACGAAAAACTGAAGTCCAGTGTACACCCAGTCTGATGAAAATACAGATCTATATTTCGTTTCGTTTTTTTTATACTTTCGAAGGCCTACACTACATGAAGATCTGGAAAGTTATAGCGATATGTCACGTCAGGGGTCAAAAGACCGACTTTTGACCTATGACGTCAGACATTAGATTAACCAATCAGCATTGATGTTACTAGTGGATTACCCACAGTTCCGGGCAAAAAAGGTCGAACACTCGATTCGACAGACCATTTGATTGGCTGACCCCTCATTTCAAGCAGAACACGAGTTAAATAACAAGTCTTCCAGATCCAAGTGTAGTAAAAACAAGTAAAACGAAATTTTGAACTCTTAAAACGAAACGAAATAGGATCTGTGTTTTAACCAGATTGGAGAGAGAGAGAGAGAGAGAGAGAGAGAGAGAGAGAGAGAGAGAGAGAAAATAAAAAATGGTTTTTAACGTCCACTCGACACAAACTAGGTCATTTCGGGACTAACATATGGTTTAATTTTATTTCAATAATTCGCTTGCGCGTAGGGGTCTTTAACAGTGGGAGGAAACCGGAGGACCCGGAGAAAACCCACAAGGTTGGACAGGCGACCCTACTCCTTGTCACGTACAACCGGGGATTCGAAATCACGCCAGTTAACCAGATTGGTGTACACATTGGCGTGCTTGTAAAAGAACCCTTGACAGTTGGAATTCGAAATAACGAGTCGACCGTAGTTTCGCTGTACGGACAAAAATTTCCCTCATAGCACAATGTATGGAGTATGCCTGTCTTCATTAGCCCACAGCCGGTGCAGAACAATAGGACGTTAAATGGATCACGACACCTGTATTGTCATTCGTATTGGATCGTGAATAGTCGCCATTGTCAACAAAACGATCGTGACTGTATACCACAAAGAATAAATTGTTTGTAACAGATTTTATAATTCTTTTTATTTACACATATCCATCTACATCATTCAACCAAATAGGCGATACATAATTACGTCATCTGCTGATCCGGACACAAACAAACTACCGGTATACATAATTATCTCTTCTGTTGATCTAGACTGGATATTAAAGTCAGAATAGTGCCGTGACGTAGAAACAAGCCTGACGTCATTTAGAGCAGGTTATCCAGTCTACTGTTGATCCAGACGTAAATAGATGATATGCTTACGTCATCTGTCCATCCAAATACAAATATATCATTTAGACACATAAAGTCGATACATAATTACATCTGTTCATCCAGACGCAAATATACGATACATAATTACATACGTTGATCAAGACACAAATAGACGACACATTTATACTTTTGTTTATCCAAACACTAAGTATATAAATATAAAATTGTTTGTAGAACTGTCAACATCACTGGTCCGATAAACCCCACCTTTTATAATCTGTTTCTCGTGTCTGATAACCAGTTTTCTCTCCAACCCAATAATATGCTTTAAAAAATAAAAATATAAAAATAAAAACAATATACACTTTACAAAAATGAAATGAAATGGGGTTTAATGTTATGCTCCGACGGGATAATGAAATGAAATGAAATGGGGGTTAACTTTCTACTGTTCTGCTCCGAACTGGGCTAATGAAGACGGGCATACGCCATACAGTGTGCTAAGAGGGAAATTTTGCCCAGACAGCGGCACTACGGCCTACTCTTATATCGAATTCCAACTGTCAAGGGATCTTTTATGTGCACGCCAATGTGTACACCGGACCTTGTTTTTTTTTTTGTCCCATCCGAATGACTAGACAGCTGTCCTTGTCAGGCCCTCCCATCCTGCATTACTGACAAGGGGGACCACACGGGTTAACGAAGACGGGCATACGCCACGAAGTGTGCTATGAGGCGTAAGTCCGTCTTCATTTGTCCAGTCAAAGCAGAACAGTAGGACTTTACCCCGCCCCCCTCCCCATCTCATTTCATTTCATTTCTCCTACACTACTGACAAGGGGAAACCGCTTCAGAAAATCCCCATCAACTTACACATTACAATGTAAAGACACGAATAAAAAATATTTGTAGTACGCGATCCAATTTATTACGTTTTATTTCCTCGTCAATAAAATGTTACGGAATTCGTTTCTCGTGTCCAATTATGATCTCATTACTGAATTTAAATACATATATGTACGTATTAGATATCCCTGTTCATTAGCCCAGTCGAACAGTGGGATGTTAAACCCTGTTTCATTTCACTATATATCAGATAAACCGTTCTTCTCCGTTTTAAAGAGCAGTACGCGTAAATCACGATCGGTTTTGAAGTCAATTGGGCCAATTGCTCCCAACTGGGTCCCGTGCAACAATCATCGACTCTAGTCTTGTCAAATAGAACTGATTTATCAAGGTACGTTCTAAATAACAAAATGGCAATTTCTGGTCAATTTAACAAATAGTTCCTCTCAAATAGACTGTGAACCAGGGGACTCGTCAAAACATTGTTCCCAGTTAGGCCTCCCAACTCCTATGACCTAAGATCCGCCCCGACGTGTATCTGAGATTTTTATCTGCTCTTGTAATGTGTGTGACTATTGCATTGTTTTTTCTATTCTTGTTTTCGTTTTGCTGTGCAGTTATTCCGAATTTTACAACCGTGTCATAGGGTTATGGTCCATTGAACGTAGCGCCACATGAAAGATGTCCTGTTTAAAATTCCAAACAAATTGGGAAATAAAAGCATTTAAAGCTACGTTCCCAGAAATGTATTTATCGGGTGGTTATTTCCAATAAAATTATGGCAATTTTGGTATATATGGAAAGTAGAAATATCCAATCTTACTAGACAAATACTGGATTCCCTGAAAAACACTCATGGAGCGTATACAGGTCAAAAATGTACGGGTTTCCCAAATCGACAGCCCGACAATTAGGAGTGTCTGCACGCGTGACGTTGAAGGTTGCACGCGGAGATTGGGCGCAATATGTACATGTTGATAAACTTTATGAAGAGTTAGACGTACAATACTTTCAGCTGAGATAAAAATCACGGAAAAAGACGCGGGCAGTGGGTAATCAGAGAATTTAATTAGGCTTCCATATTTGTAATAAATAGTCAGCGATTAAAGACAACATCGTCTTTTGTATGCAATGAATTCTCCTCCGACATCGCACCCGTTGTGTCACGTGACACAAACATGACCTCTTTTGATAGAGTTTTTATAGCCGGGTATTCCCTGACAATTGCAATGTTTTGAGAAGGATTTGAAGCAAAATTATGATAAATTAATTAGTTTGAATATGTTTTTAGTCCAAATATATCATCAAATCACCCAGTTTGTACCCGGGAATGTATCTTTAAATAGTGCGACCAATTTTCTTTTTTGTTTTGTTTTTGTTTTTTTGTTTTTGTTTTTAAGATAGTCTTTTGTTTTTGTTTTTACGATTGTCTTTTTTTCTGAAGAAATAAGAAGATCAAATTTAATAAGCGTTTCCGAAGGACGGAAAATCAAATTGGCGTGGTCGTATGTGTAGCAGTCCTTCTCCCAAGCAGAGTTGTCTTGCATGCGAGAATGTTTATGACTATTGTTACGTAAATTTACTATACGGTAGGCCTACTCTTCGCGAAACAGGTTCCACGTACGATAATCTGGACTGCCAGGTTTAACCATTGGCATTTGGTGAGTATTTCTTTAGGACGTGAGTATTCTTTAAGTGTTCTTACCATTTAAAACTGATGGATATTTTTTGTACATCTTAAGCCTAAAATCTGTAACATATAATATAAATATATCAATAAATAAAATACTACAGGAAGAAATGACAGTAGGGGGAATAGGTCGGGAGGGGCCGGGGGCGCATGGCATGTGTCCAATCTGTCTGTTAGGTTATTTATTCGACAGCAAGAAGATAGATACTACTAGCCTATAATTATATAAGATAATCATCGTTTTCTATTGCTATAATGTAATGAAGGTGGGCATATAGCCTACGATACTATGCGGGGTGGGGTGGGGCGGGGGCATCCACTCGTATTTCGATTTTGAACTTCCAGGAGATGATACGAATGTATATACTGTATATGGGATGTCGGTTTTTCGTCCCTTATTAATGATAAAACAGCCCCCCCCCCCCACACACACACACTGCATTGCTGAAAAAACACATGGCAAAATAAATAGACTGAAAAGTATAATCTATGGCCAACATTAAATAGTACGTTGTAGAATTCGTATACGGTATTGGAAAGAACCCCACCCATACACCGCCGTACGTCCCCACGGTCATTAAGCCAGAGCCATAGCAGGGCAGGCTATTGATAAAGATGAAAATAAAAACATAAATACGCAAGGTCTAATTCTAATGTGAAACTGGTACAAAAGTAAACAAATAAATAAATGAGAACTATTGATAATTGACCTTGCGATGAATTCATTTGACGCCAGAGCAAATAGGATCCTCCAAAGAGCGCTAATTCAATAGCTATTCCCACTTTGATTCCAGTCACAAGAAAGCTGGTCGCCCCTCCTCCTTTAGGCTGCTTCAACATGTTGAAAGTACAATAATTCTTAATGAACCCGAGTTTGTTTTCTTGATTAAAAGTATGCAACTTTATGTTCACATGTCGTCGTTCATTCCAAGGGAGGGCACTCTTATTAACAAAATGTTGTAAGCGACCCATTAAAAATAGATACCAATATAAAAGACGGAAAACGAACATTTAACTATAAAAAATGGGATTTAACCAACGTTATTGGATTTAACGCCCACTCGACAGAAACTAGGTCATTCTGCGACTAGTATACGGTTCCATTTTACTTCAATAATTCGCTTGTGCGTAGGGATCTTTAGCAGTGAGAGGACCCTATGAAAACCCACGAGGATGGACAGGCGACCTCACTCCTTGTCACGTACAAACTTGTGGGGAATCGCGAAACCACGCCACTTGACTCAATGACAGACCTTATGGTTTCACGCGCACGCGTTAAACCACCAGACCCCCCCCCCCCCCTTCAACTATTAATATAATTTTACAGTTTGAGAATGCGAGTTGTGGAGTTCTTTTATTTCATTTTTATATTTCTGTTTTGGATAATTATGAAGATATGGAGAGATAGCTACAAATGTCGTAGCGTTAAACTGTTTAACGCTACAATTGATACAGTCTGAGACTCCTTACGCAAGTACAAATAGGTTCAAACGCACAATTTTCAACACATATCATTACAGTTTGTATTGAAATAAATAATTCTATCACAAATAGTGAAGACTGAATCACTAAAATAGTTATTGAACAGGTTTTTTTGTGGTAATTATGCGTTCTACATTTTCAAAGCGACATTTCTTTTAATGTAAGCCGCCATGACACCAGCCTGGTGAAATCTCGCCAAATTCGCGTAACAGTTGGGTTACATCAAATCACATATAAATTATGTGATAAGGCTTCACCTTTATTTCAATGGGAATTGGTTTATTATATGTTAAAGGGTCAATCCCGATAATATTTTGGAGAATAAAACTGCTTAATTTTGTGTTAAAATCCCTTAAAATCCTCTACCTTATAGGGCCGAGCAACTCTCATCTTCAATAGAAGGGTTAATCTTATCAAGCCCTTCACGTAATACCCCGCATATTTTGGCACTATTTTTGATTGGGTATAAGCCCAGCTTGTAATCCTATCAGATTCCTTCGTTAAAAATATCGTTACGATTATCAAGTCTCGCACTTATAGCTAAAATGTCTACATATGACAATCGAGTTGCAAAGTTCAAGGTTTGATCAATGTCAAGGTTGCTGGAAATCATACCTGATCAACAAAAAGTTTCTATTTGTTTACAATGTGTTATGTGCGACGATCCTGATTGGACAATGCTAATTGATCACGTGTAGCAACGGTTAGATGTTGTAAAACTCGCGATCGTTGCTTCAGGAACATGAGCAACTCTCAACATATGAGATGCGTTTTCAAAGAACTTAAACCCGTCAGTCTTCATCTGAAAATGGAAACCGGTGTCCCAAGCTGTATAAAGCAGTGTCTGGATAAAACCAGACTTTTACTTTATAAAAATAATGTGTAGGTGAAATTTACCGTTCGTTATCAAGTACAGCACATGGGTCATTCATTGAGTAGACCTCTGACGGAATGGGAATCGATTATCAGGTCATCCAACGAAAAATTTGATCCGAAATCTTAAAAGGGTTACGTGTCCGGATAAGCAGTTTTTACGTTCACGCCCAAACGACTCAATATTTTGAGCTGAAATTTTGAGACAAGGTAAATACACCATTCCTCTATATTTTGGTGCTTAAATTTCATACGTACTCAGACTTATATTTTTGAGACTCTGTTCAAATCGGGACAGTCCCTTTAAGCTATGTGCATTACAGTTTGGGGTCAGTTTATGTGTAAATTAAGGGGGCTATAGGCTAGTAAACTTTTTGTAGTCATTTGACTAAAAAACTTGCGCAAAGGAACTCCGTAGGACGAGCCACTACTGTGGCTGGAGTAAGGCAGAAGACATCAGTAGTGGAACCATTTCTAATGGAGAGACCGTTTACAAATCAATGGCCCTAATTCTAGAAACCATTTTATTATTGTAATTATTTAATTTGCCAAAATGTTTAATATTTAGGCTGTGTAGGCCTACATAATTCACCTGCAGCACTTGATCATTTTGTTTTGAATGTGTAATAAGACTGTTAGTGCTAAATGATAAGGCCAGCTCAATTTTTCGTCCAAGTTCACGAGATGTAGCGCTATAATCACAACCCTAACCCTGTATCCAGAAACGGAATGGTTTATACCTAATAAATTACCCAATAATATCAGACTGTGGCAGCGAATCATATAACGTATCACAATATATAGACCATTTCTTATTACCCCTAGCATGCCAACATCCATCCTACCTAAAAGACACTAGCGATTTTATTCACAAAATCAAACAGTTAAGAGTCCCTGAACACACCATTTTTTTAGGGGGTTGGATGGCTGAATGGCTGAATGGTTAGCGTGAGCGCGCTGTATCATAAAGTCTGTCATTGAGTCGACTGGCGTGGTTTCGAATCCCCGGTGTTCCTCCCACTGACTGCTAAAGACCCCTATGCGCAAGCGAATTATTGAAATAAAATTAGACCATATGTTAGTCCCGAAATGACCTAGTTTGTGTTGAGTGGACGTTAAACCCCATTCTCTCTCTCTCTCTCTCTCTCTCTCTCTCTCTACACACCATTTTAATATACATCGACGCAGTGCTCACTCTGGGTTTCATTTTTTATCCGCCAAATTTTCATTTTAATTTATTAGCCCTATACATGTATTTTCTCCGCCAACATAAAGAACAAATATCTATTAGATTTTTTCAGTATTTTTTTTTACATAAGTACATGCAACATACATATGATATTACAATTTACAATATTCTAATCTGCTTTGCAGAAGCCCATTTTTTGAAAGCCTTTTCAACATCTTGGTTAACCACTTTTCCATTACTTAGTAACATTAAATTACACAGTCTATTTGTTTTTAATGAATATCTGTATATCTGAAAATTTCCATTGCATATTCTAAACGACATCCTAGTGCACAGTAAATTAGATTAAATAAGACCAGTCTCCACCCTAACCGTTAGTAAATAAAATCAACTAGATATAAAAATCCCTAGCCCTAACCCGGTTATGTGGAACAAACACATTTTTAGAAAATCCAATTCGTAGTAGGAAACACACTAATGTGGCTCTCCCCCGAGAGCCTCAAATTTATTCTTTTTTCTTCAGAAACCAAAATACCAGAATACCAGAAGCACCATCCAAGGAAGACCATCAGCGCCACCAACACCAAAAAAACAGTAAAATCATATTTGTATATAAATCTAATGTATGTATTTTTAATAAAACTAGGAAATATCACGAACTAATTTTTCATCGTCCTAGGTCAGTGCTTATGTGGAGACTTAACCTCTCCCCCAAATTCTTAAACCTAACCCACAATCTCGCCAACAATCACGTGCCCTAACCATATCCACATCTCAACAACCTTGACAGAAATTGAGCTGGCCTTAACAAATAGACTTAGCCGTATATATATATAAGACTTATTTCACATAATGAACACATAATCAAACTTCATTAGTTACCTATAAGCAGGGGCGCAGATTGCCATAAATTAGTGGTGGGGACAGTCCATGCACGGGCGACTATTGATCCTCCCCCGAAATTTTTTGAAAACTAGACGCTCTAAAACGCACTCTGTAGGTATTTTCAGCATCATTTTTCTTTAGAAATTTATAAGTGTTCATACAGAGTCGGGCCCGTAGGCTGGAAGCAAGGTGGGCGGGCACCTTTGTGAAAGAAAAGAACCGACTATATAACCGAACACCGCTGGCGTGAGGTGCTAGGTGTGCGGGGGGGGGGGGGCTTCTTTTAGAATTTTTGTTACAAAATGGTGTCTAAATAAGCATTCTCGGCGATTCTGAGGAGTTTTTACCAATAACAAAATAGTTCTGAGAGCAATGTTTTAAACCGAAAAAAAAAAATTCAATAAAGTGTTTAATATATTTAAAACTAAAGAACAGTACACTTATATCCACTCTACCCGTTTCTTCCCCCTTCTTTATGGACGGCCAGGGTTGGGTTTTAAAAAATGTCTTTTCCGATGAATTTCCTAAATTTCTAAACCATCTTCAAAATTTTTTCACTAACTTGTAATAATAAGTACACGATTCTTGGCTAAGCTTACTGTACTCCAAAAAATAGAGGGTTCGAGTCTTAAATTTTAGATTTAATTGCCTATATTCCACAGAGAGAGATAGAAACCATTCTTTAAAAATACGTTTATTGAGTATGGCTGCAAATCTCACTATGAAGGGTTCCCCTGATATACAAACTAAATCCTTTAGTTAGGTGATTTATCATCCAGTATACCAGATAAAAACAAAATCTCAGTTATTCCTTAACCCTTTAATTGTAATTGTAAATTAATGCACCTTGTACACATAACACGTCATTGTCTGCGATATCACCTCGGTGGAAGCGGACGTAAAATACAACTAATTCATCATATTCCTTAACCCTTTAATACCCAGCGTATCAGATATGCACACCTACATGATGTACATATTATAATCCCTATGGAATATTTTAATTATTTACTGTTATAATATGAATTAATTATCACTTATTCCCTGTTAAATAAAAATCGGTCACCGGGTGCAGCTGTACAACTTCAAGGACCCTGGCCTCAAGTTCCTGAGACCAACTCTACACTTTCTGAAAAGTCAATAAAAGCTCTGGAATGATTTCAATTTAAAAAAAATAAACAGTAAGCAAAACATCGGAAATAAGTGGTGGGGACACAGTATATCATGTCCCCACCACTAAAAATATTGGTGGGGACGCGTTCCGGTGTCCCCACCGGGATCTGCGCCATGCCTATAAGTAATTTTAAGATTCGCCTTTCAACATAAATAGTGTGGCGTACGTCATGTTATTTAAAGTCTATAAGAGCAGATAACACATGATACAATTAAATGGAATACAAGTTACTTATAAGATTTATTTCTGGAGACGTTTCGATGAGTTTTCTGTCGTCGCTAGAAATAAATCTTTTAAGTACCTTATTTTTCATTGTGTCATGTGTTATTTCTCATTCAGTTACGAAATGCCGCTTAACAATATGAAGTCTTGGATCCTATTTCAACTTTTACTGAAAGCATGGACCTTATTGAACAGGGGTGGTGGGCCCTGGGCCCTTATTCACAAAAACTTAAACTAAGATACAATCGAAATTTTAAGAAATACTGCAATTCGATTGGCTGACCAGTAAAATCAATTTGCACATATCCAATGAAGTTGCAGTATTTCTTAAAATTTTGGTTGTAACTTAGTTTAAGTTTTCGTGAATAAGGGCCCGGTATCATACGGTCTGTCATTGAGTCAACTGGCGGGGTTCGATTCCCCGGTTGTACGTGACAAGGAGAAGGGTCGCCTGTCCAACCTCGTGGGTTTTCTCCGGGTCCTCCGGTTTCCTCCCACTGCTAAAGACCCCTACGCGCAAGCGAATTATCGAAATAAAAAAATTAAACCATATGTTAGTCCCGAAATGACCTAGTTTGTGTCGAGTGGACGTTAAACCCCATTTCTCTCTCTCTCTCTCACTCTCTCTCTCTCTCTCTCTCTCTCTCTCACCTTATTGAACCATATCGTGTCCATGTTGAACACTGTAATGTAAAACTTGTACCATACAGCAACCCGCACAAATTCCACTTCTGTGAAATAGTCTTCCATTAAAATAATTTACGCAGTAGCCCTAATCAATACTTTTTAAGAAAAAATAGAAAATCCATTATTTTTACAGAATTTACTATTTTGTATTTTAAGTACAGTGTTATGCAAATTTAACATTCGTCTTTTAAAATACGATATACATGTATAATTTACTTGTATAAAGCACATTATCGAAGATCTTCGGTGAACTGAAATTAAATGAAATTTGGTTTAGCGTTAAACTTTTCTGATCCGACTTGGCTAATGAAGACGGACATACGACATACAGTGTGATATGAGGGAAATTATGTCGGACAATAATTGAATTCCAACTGTCAAGGGTTAATTACATGCACACCAAAGTGTACACGGGTCCTCGGATTTTTCGTCTCATCGGACCGACAAGATGCTGTTTCTTGCCAGGCCCTCCGCCCTACACAACGCTGGAAAACCCTGGGGAACTTTCTTAGCAAACACCAGAATCGAACCTCGGATTGATGAATCAGGGCCTTACGACTGAGCTACCGTGACTCTCCACTTCGGCGAAGAAAGAGCCGCCCATATAAATGTTTTGTATTTCGTTTCTTGAAATAAACCTGGATTCCCACTTTTAATTTCAGCCCCTTGCATCAATGCAAAAGCGCCTCTGTCGAAACCGAACATACATAACACGTCATGAATTGTTTTTATCGGTAGAAATCAGTTTATTTTTTATATAAGCATGATGAGCGGATACAGTTCTATTCCCGATTTGATTAGCAGCAGTGTTAATTTAGATCTGGCAAATGGGGGTTCGTATTTTTGTGTCACATCTATGGCTTTATTATAGTTTATATTTACATTTTTGATTTTGACACATTCTTCAGTATCAGTATGGTCCTTATTTCTTATTGCGGTAGAAAGAGAAGATGAAACCACGTATTTCTTCTAATTATATTCACGATGCCAACTATTCCATTCTATATTTTTTTTAATGTTTAAATACTGAATTAGGAAAGCTTTGTTTCTAAAAGTACTGGAATCAAGGAAGTCAGTACTATTCCGTAAATTTCTAATGTAAGGGAGATAAATCCAATAAACTTTGGGGTTTCAGACTACTTATTCGGAAGCCGAACTGCCCGGACCGTGCTCTATCGTATGGTATGGCTGGTCACGACCATAGGTTGAACTATTGTACGAAAATCCATGCATCCGAAGTTCGCACAGAATAACGTAGCTCTAGTCTTATTAAATATAAACCATTATATTTCAGATCAAAGTTTGCTAACCTCGAGAAAAACTTATACTTCGGTAAGTAATTATTCTTTTATTATTTAACAATCGGGATTGTTGAAGCCTGAGTTCAAATTGTCAGGCTTGCACTGTTGGTACCAGCAAGGATGGGAAAGAAAGTATGTACATAAAGAACTATCATGCTTTTCGAGTCCAGTTCCTAGGGTGGCAGCCTGTGAGAAAGGCAGAGAAAGAGTGTCAAATCGTTCGGATGGTACATAAAAACAGAGACCCTATTTACTTTTTGGCATTGTCCGCAAACAAGATCATTTAGAACGCGCAGAGAAGTAACCTTTTCCTGTTTGTATTCGCCCAGTCGAACTATCGGTTGAACGTGTGACTAGTTGCTCAGATGTACATTAAGGCTCAAATGTCCTGGATTTGATAGTATATGAAAAATACACTTTTATTTGACCTTAATCATCAAGAAGGTATATTTTATCTTTCAGGGAACAATTCACCCATTCACTCCAGCTCGTTCCACTTTACATGTTTTAAAGGGAGAAATAAGTTCTGTTTTACAAATACCTGAGGTGAGGGATAATACTTTCTTTTGTACAAAATAATTGGCCACATTTTTGTCTAATGTGTGCGATTTAGGTCATAAGGTCTGTCATTGAGTCAACTGGCATGGTTTCGATTCCCAGCTTGTATGTGACAAGGAGTAGGGTCACCTGTCCAACGGTCCAACCTTATGGGTTTTTTTCAGATCTTCCTGTTTCTCCCATTACTAAAGAGCCCTGAACGCAAGTGAATTAATGGAATAAAATTGAACAATATGTTAGACCCGAATTGACCTAGTTCGAGTGGACATCAAATCCAATTTCTTTTTTTTTCTATTCTGTTGAACAAAATGTGTTTTTGATAATAATTCTTTAGTACTTGGTGCATATATCTTTATTTTGTCAACCTTAGTTAAAAATGAATGGGTTATTGAATAGAGTAATGTTGTACTGTTATAATATAGTGATATTTCTTACATAAGTAGTTACTTCCCTTAACTGTCACCCTTAGCTGAATGAATAAACGGAGAGTGCGACATCGGAGATGTTTGACGTCATATGTGGATTGTAGGTTATTGTAAGGGTTAGGCTTGGTCCAGAGTTAGGGTTAGCCCTGTTTACATCTCAAGACTGTGACGAAATCTGCAGGTCCCAACCCTTGCCCTAACCCACAATCCACCCATGACGTCATATGTGCTAAAATGTGCAGGACTGTCTCCAACAATAGTTAATGATTGTGATTAATGTATCTTTAAATAGTGTAAAAATCTTGTTGTTTTAGGCCTATAGGGAGAAGTAGTTTTAGGCAGTCCGAGTGCTAAACCTTACGAAATGTAGGAAACTTGTCTTTAGCACATGAATTGTCTCATGTTTGCAATGTGATGAGGCTAGTAAGCTATGGCGACTTCGAACTGAATTTTGCTCAATATATTTGATTTTTCACGGCATAGGAAATATAATAAAGGTATTGTTTTATGAATTTAACAAAATGGCGCTACCTAGATTAAGAGGGGGGTTGGATGGTTGAATGGTTAGCACGTGCACGCTGTATCTAAGACCTGTCATTGAGTCAACTGGCGTGGTTTCGAATCCCCGGTTGTACGTGACAATGAGTGGGGTCGCCTGTCCAACCTCGTGGGTTTTCTCCGGGTCCTCCGGTTTTCTCCCACTGCTAAAGACCCCTACGCGCAAGCGAATTATTGAAATGAAATTAAAAACCATATGTTTGTCCCGAAATGACCTAGTTTGTGTCGGGTGGACGTTAAACCCCATTTCTCTCTCTCTCTCACCTAGATTAAGATCCTTGATATTTTCACATCATGGGAAATATAATAAAATATTTTATTTTATAAATTGTACAAATGAAGATATCTAGAGTAAAATCTTTTATATTTTCAGGCCAAGAAGATTTGTTTATTTTTAATATTTAATATAATAAGTTCAATAATACTGTTGCTATGGTGTCATACAACAAACAGTATGGGTAAGATATTTAAATTCAATAATAGGTTTTATTTAACAATGGGACTAAAGCACACTTATCTTTTGTTAAGCATAGGGGATGCCCCTTACCCTCAGGTGGGAGAGGGGGGTGACTCCTGGCCCAAGGGCCCTAAAATTATTGTGCCAAATATCTATCTACCATACAAATTGAATTTGTGTGGGTATGACGGACAATAACCAGAATATTTGGCCCCTTTTCACTTTGGTGCCAGAGCCCAAGTAAAATTAGTTTGTGGCCCAATGCAAGCTTAATCTGACTGTGCCTCCACCTTTCATCTAAGTCATACCTAGACGTATCTCGTACAGACCCTCAAATAAACAATACAGTAGACATCACTTATAAACATTCCATGGACACAGTTTTAATAGATCTCTTACATTTAAGTTTGATATACCCCCCATTCATTGAAGTCAAACCAGTGTCATATCATCCAGAGTTTGAATTATGTAAAGAGTGTCACTTACGTCCATCCAGTCAGATCTATTCACATTTGGTGGGATTGGGGTCAATTTGTCTTAATGCATCCGCTTTAGATCCTATGATCTGCCATTGACTTAAAGCTACGTTCCCAGAAAAGCATTTATCGGGTGGTTATTTCCAATAAAAGTATGGCAATATTGGTATATATGAAAGTAGAAATATCCAATTTTACTAGAAAAATAATGGATCCCCTGAAAAACACTCATGGAGCGCATACAGGACAAAAATGTAAGGGTTTCTCTAATCGGCACCCCAACGATTAGGAGTGTCTGCACGCGTGACGTCGAAGGTTGCACGCAGAGATTGAGCACTTGATGTACATTTTGATAAACTTTATAAAGAATTAGACATACAACACTTTCTGAGATAAAAATCACGGAAAAAGACGCGGGCAGTGGATAATCCGAAAATTTAATTAGGCTTCGATATTTGCAATAAATATTCAGTGATTAAAGACAACATTGTCTTGTGTATGCAATGAATTCTCCTCCCACTTCACTTGCGTTGCTAGGTACCGAGAGAGATAAGTCAGTGATACAAATATGACCTCTTTTGATAGATTTTTTATAGCCAGGGTATTCCCCAACAATTGCAATGTTTTGAGAAGGATTTGAAGCAAAATTATGATAAATTAATTAGTTTGAATATGTTTTTAGTCCAAATATATCATCAAATCACCCAATTTTTACCCGGGAATGTATCTATAAGTGCCGTGGCTTTGACCCCACACTTGTACCTGACAAGGAATTTGATCCCCTACCTAACTTTGTGGGTTTTGTCCTGGACTTCTGGGTTCCTCGCACAGCTGATACAAAGACCTGTAAGCGAATTATTGAAATAGAATGGAACCATATGTTAGTCCCAAATGACCTAGTTTGTGTCGAGTGAGCGTTAAGCCCCATTTCTCTGTCTGTGTATGATATTTATATTTTGTTCCCTGTGAATGGTTAAAGTCCCAATGCACTATTTTAAGAATTAGGAATGACTTACATCCTAAAATATTATGACAGATGAATTTCTAATATTGTAAAGGTGAGATCCCTAAAAGGAATCACAATCCAAGTATGGTTCTATTCCTTTCAGTTCTTACAAAGATATGTGGAATTGAAATTTCATCAGTCTTTGCTGCTTCGCTATGTAATCAGTCTTGACTCCATTTTGTTGTCCGCGAAAATTTATTGGTAGGCCTGTTTTAATTCCAATTGAATCCAAGCTGGACCATTATCTTGATTTTGTTTTCTTAATTAAATGTTCAATAATCGATCTGAGTACATGGATTAAGCCGTGAGAAATTTGATTTTTTAGCGAAAAATCCAAATGGTGTATCGTTACTTTAAGATTAAATAATAATATACTATTATTTATTTCAGCTTTAACAGCTTATACTTATCTCACTATCTTCGACATATTCAGGTGAGACAAATACACATATATTCATCATTTAGTAACTTGATTCTATGGTAGGGTGCATCACACAGCGTAAATTGGCTCTATTGAAATTGAAAGTTGTACACGTCACAGCGAATGTGCGCGCTTCAGTGTCTAGCCTCGAACTGATTTCTGGTAAGGAACGCAGTGCGTATTGTGACTTGTCCGTAGATTTGTTTTGTGTAAATTTTGTGTGGTGCAGTCCCCCCCCCCCTTTGCCGTGCACGTAAAAGAACCCTTGGCAGTTGGAATTCGATATAAGAGTAGGCCGTAGCGCCGCTGCCAGGCAAAATTTCCCTCATAGCACACTGTATGGTGTATGCCCGTTTTCAATTAGCCCAGATTAGGTTCAGAAGAGTAGGACGTTAAACCCCATTTCATTTCATTTCATTTTATGTGTATGTTTATATTTTCTCAACTCATAGGGGGTTGGATGGCCGAATGGTTAGCATGTGCGCACTGTATCATAAGGTCTGTCATTGAGTCAAATGGCATGACTTAGATTCCCCGGTTGTACGTGACAAGGAGTAGGGTCACCTGTCCAACCTTGTGGGTTTTCTCCAGGTCCTCCGGTTTCCTCCCACTGCTAAAGACCTCTACGTGCAAGCAAATTATTGAAATAAAATTGAACCATGTGTTAGTCCCGAAATGGCCTAGTTTGTGTCGAGTGGACGTTAAACTCTCTCTCTCTCTCTCTCTCTCTCTGGGGGGTTGGATGGCTGAATGGTTAGCGTGTGCGCGCTGTATCATAAAGTCTGTCACTGAGTTGACTGGCGTGGTTTCGAATCCCCGGTTGTACATGACAAGGAGTAGGGTTGCCTGTCCAACCTCGTGGGTTGTATGTGACAAGGAGTAGGGTCGCCTGTCCAACCTCGTGGGTTTTCTCCGGGTCCTCCGGTTTCCTCCCACTGCTAAAGACCCCTACGCACAGACGAATTATTGAAATAAAATTTAACCATGTGTTAGTCCCGAAATGGCCTAGTTTGTGTCGAGTGGACGTTAAACTCTCTCTCTCTCTCTCTCTCTCTCTCTCTGGGGGGTTGGATGGCTGAATGGTTAGCGTGTGCGCGCTGTATCATAAAGTCTGTCACTGAGTTGACTGGCGTGGTTTCGAATCCCCGGTTGTACATGACAAGGAGTAGGGTTGCCTGTCCAACCTCGTGGGTTTTCTTCGGGTCCTCCGGTTTCCTCCCACTGCTAAAGACCCCTATGCACAAGCGAATTATTGAAATAAAATTAAACCCATAATCATTTCTATGACACCATTTTTATTTTTCAGCATTCTAACATGCTTACTCAGTATTTGGGTTCAAATACAGAAACCTACTCCAGCATTCTCTTTCGGGCAAGTAATCAATTAATTATATAATTAACAATTAAAACCTCTGATTGGCATTTGCATTTATCGGGCGATATGCAATTTTTCACGGCTTAATCCACGCTAAATTGTGAATATTTAACATTTACTCAAGAGTATATAGTCTCTTGGTGTGGATTCAGTTGTTTTAAAATGATTTTAGCTAAACTTGCAGCTAAGTGGGTAAGACGCTGGCTCGCTAGCTTGGAGGTCGGGTGTTAGATCCCTGCATTGGCCGAGAAAGTCCATCCAGATTTTCCGACGTGGTTTCCCCTTGTCAGTGGTGCAGAACGGAGGGCCTGACAAGGACAGCTGTCTAGTCCTTCGGATGATACGAAAAATCAAGGTCCCGTGTACATGTTGTCATGCACGTAAAAAATCCCTTGGCAGTTGGAATTCGATATAAGAGTAGGCTGTAGCACCGCTGCCCGGGCAAAATTTCCCGCATAGCACACTGTATGGCATATGCCCGTCTTTATTAGCCTAGTTCGGAGCAGAACAGTAGGACGTTAAACCCCATTTCATTTCTAAACTTGCAGGTGGCACTGGCTTGTTGTATCGTCTGCAGGAGGATTGGGTGGCCGAATGGTCATAAGGTCTGTAATTGAGTCAAGTGGCGTGGCTTCTATTCCCCGGTTGTACGTGACAAGGAGTAGGGTCACCTGTCAAACCTCATGGTTTTTCTCCGGTTCCTCCGCTTTCCTCCCGCTTTGTCGGTTCACTAAATTGTAGGGTCAAATTGTTATTTTTGTGGATATTTTTAGTTTGAAATGTTAACTGTTTTTATTTTTAGGTATGAGAGATTTGAAGTGTTAGCTGTTTTTGCCAGTACCATGTTAGCACAACTTGGGTCATTCTTTATTTTAAAAGAAAGGTGAGTCACATGGATGTTGGATTATTTTGTAACAAACCCTGACAAATTGCGTGACAAACAAGGCTATCAACACAGATACAATGTAAACAATACTATTTGGCGACGAACATACTTTCACCGTTTTTAATACCTTAAATCACTGTCCAAAGTTTTAGGTAAGAACCCAATTAAACGAAGGACTGTCATGTTGCGGTACTAACGAGAGATTTGATTGAACGGGAAGAACAGACACACTCCCTCAAAAGCTCAAGTATCAGAAGACAATCCAGCCATGGCCAGAGAGGGATTTCTCGGGTCATTGCTTCAGGAATATAGGCAAATAGTGGATTTTGTTGTGTGTATTGGAATGTATCGTCTGTAGAATATTAAAGATTTGAAATCTTTGATCGTATAATAAACACAGAATCGTCAATGGTTACTTGAGCTTGCCCCCATACGATGAAGACAACTGAATATGTCCCAGTATAGTAGACTTTCAACAAATGATTATTAAAACATGTTGTTGTGAGGTATCTAAGCCGTTACATATAGGTATATTCATGGACTACCTTTGGTTATGTAAGACATACAAAGTCATCATCCCTCTTTAAAGGAACATTAGATAAAGAGCTGACAGTTCTCAGTATAATAATTAACAAATAGATGTCTTAAAGAGAATATGCTGAAAATTTCAGTCAAATTGATCCACTCTGAACCGAGATAATAGCGATTGAATTTTAGGCCTAGCCTTGATCATCATTACTAAAGTTTGTACGTTAAATAACAAAGTCTTGATTATCTATTTTGATGTTAAATCATCTATCACAAAATGTATTTAAATCAAGTAAATGGCATCGACTGTTGATTATATGGAGAGCATATCTACAAAAATCTATATTATATTTTTATACAATAGTATAATTTCTTTGAACAGCCAAATCATTAGGGCTCTCACAACAAATCGTTTCAGCGGCCGCTGATGGAATTAGGTCATTCAGATGGTACAAAAAAAAATGAGGTCCTGTGTACACATTAGCATGCACATAAAAGATCCCTTGGCAGTTGGAATTCGATATAATAGTAGGCCCTAGTGCCACTGCATGGGCAAAATTTCCCTCATAGCACACTGTATGGCGTATGCCGTCTTTATTAGCCTAGTATAGGAGAACAGTAGGACGTTAAACCCATTTCATTTCTGTTAATTTATGTGACAGGTCAAATTTTATTTCTTTTATTTTATCAGTGTGGAAGCTCTTTTACAACAGCCTGAAATTCACACGTGAGTACACAAAGTTTTTTGGTCGATTTTATTATAAAATTCTGAATATTTTCAATATCCATGCCGACAATCATCTGTCTGTCCTTCCGACCTTTTGTTGACTATTGTCGTTAATTCTCTAAATGTCAGAATTAAGATCAAAATTTGCTTTAATTAAATGGAAGAGACTGGTTGATTTTCCCTGGATAACAAAAATAACTTGTCACTGCATTTCCAAAACTCAGATTTTTGTCAAAATCACATTTAACCTTTTGAAATCTCGATATCCAATCAGATTAAAATACAGATCTATATTTCGTTTCGTTTTTTTTATACTTTCGATGGCCTAAACTAAATGAAGATCTGACAAGTTGTACGGGAAGGTCGTGTCAGGGGTTGTACGAGCGGCTTTTGAACCTATGATGTCCAACATTGATTAATCAATCAGCGTTGATGTTTCTAGTGGTTTACCGTGAATGGCATGGCAAAAACAAATCGTAACAGACAGTTTCATTTGTTAATCTCTCACATCAACGAGAACGTGGGTTATATAACAACTCTTCCAGATCTCCTAGTGTAGTAAAGACAAGTAAAATAAAATTTTGAACTATAAAAAATGAAATGAAACAGGATCTGTTTTAATCAGATTGACTAGATATCCTAATACATATTCATAAATCTTGTCCAATTAGAAATGCTTATTTAAAGCATGTGACTATTTCTCGTATATCGATTGGTTTCCTAAATTTTATATTTTTAGCGGAAGATTATTAGTGGGTGGAGTATTTGCGTGTAGCGTCCATCTTGTTGTAACGTTTGGTGTAAAGAACCGAGCCATGAACCATATAGTAGCTGCATCTAGTTCCAGTTGGTTACAAGAACACATGTCCGATATGAGTGAAAGGTATTTATATTTTATCTCGAGGTTGACATGAAGAATGTGTCTAGTTTTTCGGATGGGACAAAATGATAAGGTCCAGTGTACAATTTATAATCCTTTAGTGACATTAAACACAATAAAATAAACAGGGTTTAACGTCCTACTGTTCTGCTCCCAACTGGGCTAATTAAGACGGGCGTACGCCATACAGTGTGCTATGATGGAAATGTTGCCATGGCAGTGGCACTATGGCCTACTCTTATTTCGAATTCCAACTACCAAGGGATCTTTTACGTGCACACTATTGTATAAATGGCACCTCGTTTTTTAGTCTCATCCGAATGACTAGACAGCTGTCCTTGTCAGGCATTTCTTCCTGCACCACTGACAAGGGGAAAACAACATCGGAAAATCCCTGTGAACTTTCTCGGCGAGTGCAGGGATCGAACACGTGACCTCCAGGCTAGCGAGCTAGCGTCTTACCCACTTAGCCACTGTGGCTCCCCGAGCACAATAAAAGCACAACGATCATTTCTATGGAATACAATCACTGGTTTATTATACATATAGCGCTACTTTTTGTTTTCATGCACTAACCTGTAGTGATTGTAGTCTACATAATATAAAACACAACAAACATTTACAAATCATCAATTTATTAAAACATATCGAGCACATTTTTCCATTTAATTGGTTTTGTGTTTTTAGAGTACAAGATTCCCCGGTTGTATGTGACAAGGAGTAGAATCGCCTGTCCAACCTCGTGGGTTTTCTCTGGGTCCTCCGGTTTCCTCCAACTGCTAAAGACCCCTACACACAAGCGAATTATTGAAATAAAATTAAAACCATGTTAATCCTGAAATAACCTAGTTTGTGTCGAGTGGACGTTAAACCCCATTTCTCTCTCTCTCTGATTAGAAAATTATTTTTGCATCTACTGGGGATGGATGACAGTTCCCCTTTATATCATTGATAAACTGTATGTATAAAATTTGATTTTAGAATTCCCCTTTAAACTGTTGGTATCATTAGGATGATGGCTTGCTAAACAGGACCTCTCGTTTTGGCCGAAAAAAGTTCCTTAGTATGGTTCCCCTTGACTGTAGTGCAGTACAGAGGGCCTGGCAAAGACAGTGTCCAGTTGTTCGGATGGGACAAAAACCTGAGACCCAATGTCCGAGCAAAATCTGATTCCAAAAATAGGATGCTGGCTTGCTAACCATGACGCTTCATTCTGGCCGAGAATGTTCCTTGGAATTTTCTGGTATGGTTCCGCTTGACTGTAGTGCAGTACAGAGGTCCTGGCAGGGACAATGTCTAGTTGTTCGGATGGGACAAAAAAACGAGGCCAAATGTCAGAGCAAGATTTCACCCTTAGCACACTATATGGCATAAGCCTGTCTTCATTAACCGAGTCGGTGCAGAACAGTAGGACTATACGCATCTCATTTCTATCAAGACTTTCCGACGTGGTTTCCCCTTGTCAGTGGTGCAGAACGAAGGGCCTGACAAGGACAGCTGTCTAGTCCTTCTGATGATACGAAAAACCGAGGTCACATGTATATATTGGAATGCACATAAGATCACCTGGCAGATGGAATTCGATATAAGAGTAGGCAATAGTGCTGCTGTCCGGACAAAATTTCCCTCATAGCACACTGTATGGCGTATGCCCGTCTTCATTAGCCCAGTATAGGAGAAGAACAGTAGGGCGTTAAGCCCCATTTCATTTCATTTCTATCAAGACTATGGCAGTTCTCCTTTAAATCATTGATAAACTGAATATATAATATTGTTTTACTTATATTGTAAATAAACTAGATATTATGTAGCTTATATTCCAATTTATGTAGCATGTGACAATAGCCACAGTACCAAAAGGGTATCGGTTTACGAATTTGCATCTAATTAATGGATTAATGAATGATTTACAAGGCTGGCCTATGACAGCTAGTGAAAGGAAGCTTGTAATATTATTTATGATGTCATCACATTTGCCGGTTTCTTATAATTTATGGGGGATTGGGTGTCATAATGGCTGTCATTGAGTTATGTGGTGTGGTTTTGACTCCCCTCATACTTGACAACGGTAGAGTCGCCTGTCCAACCTCATGGGTTTTCTCCAGGTCCTCTGGTTTCTTCCAATTGCTGCTTATACACCTACAAAATTGGAAATAAAATTGAACCATATCTCTCTCTCTCTCTCTCTCTCTCTCTCTCTCTCTCTCTTTGTTTATCTGTTTATAAAGAATGTGACCATATCAGATGTCAAATTATTAAGATGATATTCCACGCATAAAATTAATTTTAATGGGAATGTATGAAATATGTGATATTAAATTATAAACAAATTATACAGACAATGTTAATGAAGGCTATATGATATGTCAGATTAGTCATTGAGAGTGGGGTTGGATGGCCGAATGGTTAGCGTGTGCACGCTGTATCATAAGGTCTGTCATTGAGTCAACTGGAGTGGTTTTGATTTACCGGTTGTACATGACAAGGAGTAGGGTCGCCTGTCTAACCTTGTGGGTTTTCTCCCGGTCCTCCGGTTTTCTCCCACTGCTAATGACCCCTACATGCTAGCGAATTATTGAAATAAAATTGAACCTTATGTTAGTCCCAAAATGACCTAATTTGTGTCAAGTGGACGTTAGACCCTATTTCCCTATTTCTCTGTTCTACAAACTTTCCCCAGATTTTCCACAGTTACCCTGTGTCAGAAAGGCCTGGCGGTTACCCTGTGTCAGAAGGGCCTAGTGGTTACCCTGTGTCAGAAGGGCCTGGTGGTTACCCTGTGTCAGAAGGACCTGGTTGTTGCCCTGTGTCAGGAGGGCCTGGTGATTACCCTGTGTGACTAATCATTCCAATGGGACAAAAAACACAGGTCCTTTGTACATGTAGGCATGCACGGACAAAAATCTTGGAAGTCGAAGCAAAAGCATAGGACGTAGTGCTGCTGCCTGGGCAAAATTTCACACATAAAACACTGTATGCCGTATGCCCGTCTTCATTTTCCTGATTTGTTGAGAAAATAGGAGAGAGAGAGAGAGAGAGAGAAATGGGGTTTAACGTCCACTCGACACAAACTAGGTCATTTCGGGACTAACATATGGTTTAATTTTATTTCAATAATTCGCTTGCATGTAGGGGTTTTAGCAGTGGGAGGTAACCGGAGGACCCGGAGAAAACCCATGAGGTTGGACAGGCGACCCTACTCCTTGTCACGTACAACCGGGGATTCGAAACCAGAGAAAATAGGAGATTAAACCTAATTTCATTTCAATAAAAGGGAAAAACCCATCATAATTTCAGCATTATATTCTATTAAATATATGATATATTATGATATATTTCAGTTTATGCAGTGTTGTACCAGGACTCCGGAAACTTTTATTACCCAGAATTAACCCGTTTGTTTTAATAGCCCTGACTGGGGGTGTGTCATTATTCGTTACTTATATACTAATAGATACAAAGTAAGTCATATTATTATTTATACGGGTGGGGGGGTTGGATGGCCGAATGGTTAGCATGTCCGCGCTGCATCATAAGGTCGTATCCCCAGTTGTACGTGACAAGGGAGTAGGGTCGCCTGTCCAACCTCGTGGGTTTTCTCAGTGGTGATCCTATCAGGTCATATTATTATTTATTCGGGTGGGGGGGTTGGATGGCCGAATGGTTAGCATGTCCGCGCAACATCATATGGTCGAATCCCCAGTTGCACGTGACAAGGGAGTAGGGTCGCCTCTCCAACCTCGTGGGTTTTCTCGGTGGTGATCCTATCAGGTCTTATCATATATTGAGGTCATTCGTAGCATAAACTTGATTGCATCGAATCGTGGACTCAGTAGGGACAAAATGAAATGAAATGGAGTTTAACGTCCTACTTTTCTGCTCCTAACCTGGGCTAATGAAGACGGGCATACGCCATACAGTGTGCTATGAGGGAAATTTTCCCCGGACAGCGGCACTACGGCCTACTCTTATATCGAATTCCAACTGCCAAGGGATCTTTTACGTGCACGCCAATGTGTACACGGGACCTCGGTTTTTCGTCCCATCCGAACGACTACTCAATAGGGACAATCATATCGCAATGCATCACACGGCAGTGGGAACCTAGCATTAATCTTGCTTCTAATTTGAGGGGGGGGGGGTGGCCGAATGGTTAGCACGTGCGTGCCGTATCATAATATCTGTCATTGAGTCAACTGGTGTGGTTTTGAATCCCCGGTTGTATGTGACAAGGAGTAGGGTCGTCTGTCCAACCTCGTGGGTTTTCTCCAGGTCCTCTGGTTTCCCCCCCACTGCTAAAGACCCCTACGCGCAAGCGAATTATTTAAATAAAATTAAACCATATATTAGTCCCGAAATGACCTAGTTTGTGTTGAGTGGATGTTAAACCCCATCTCTCTCTCTCTCTCTCTTTCTCTCTCTCTCATTTGAGGTAAAATATTCAGACATTCTGTAGGTGTTTACTTGCTTTAACCTGAATTTTAGGATTTCTTTGATCCATTGTTATCTGGTTTTCTCCGGATCCATCGGTTTCCTCCCATTGCTAAAGACCTCTACATACAAGCGAATTATTGAAATAAAATTGAGCCATGTGTTAGTCCCGAAATGACCTCTCTCCATTGTTATCTATCAGTATTTGTTTTATTTTAAAGTCATAAAACATGATGCAGTGTATTTATTTGCTATTTTATTATTTAAGATTATATTATTCTGCCGACACGTGGGCGGCTGTTGGAATAGCCATCATGATGTTTGGTACCATGGCTCCTATGAGCATATACACAGCTAAAATACTCTTACAGGTAATTATTGGTCTATCATGTGAAAGTTTAATATTTGACCAGAAATTTGTTTTAGCTATTCTTTAAACATGCATTATATAAGAGCTAAGTATGTCTTTTGTAAGTCTTCATTGTTTTTATTGATACCTTTAATACATGTCTGGAAGTTCAAAATATAAGGGGGGGGGTGGATGGCTGAATGGTTAGCGTGCGCGCGCTGTATCATACAGTCTGTCATTGAGTCAACTGGTGTGGTTTCAAATCCCCGGTTGTACGTGGCAAGGAGTAGGGTCGCCTGTCCAACCTCGTGGGTTTTCTCCGGGTCCTCCGGTTTCCTCCCACTGCTAAAGACCTCTACGCGAAAGCGAATTATGTAAATAAAATTAAACCATATGTTAGTCCCAAAATGACCTAGTTTGTGTCGAGTGGACGTTAAACCCCATTTCTCTCTCTCTCTCAAAATATAAGGGAGCCAAGGGGTTAAGACGCTGACTCGCTAGACTGAAGGTCGTGGGTTTGCTCCACGTGTTGGCTGGGAAAGTTCATCTTGATTTTTTGGCGTGGTTTCCCCTTGTCAGAGTGGTGCAGAACGGAGGGCCTGACAAGGACAGCAGTCTATTCGTTTGGGTGGGACAAAAAAACGAGGTCCTGTGTACACATAGGCGTGCAAGTAAAAGATCCTTTGGCAGTTGGAATTCGATATAAGAGTAAGCCATGGTGCGGCTGTCCGAGAACAATTTCCCTCATAGCACACTGTATGGCGTGTGCACATCTTCATTAGCCCAGTTGGAGCAGAACAGTAGGATGTTAACATTTTATTGGCTGGCAACCTATCTTTATGTATAGATTTAGAAGTTAAATAAATGCTATATATATATTTTGTAGACTATACCGTCTCCTATACTGGGTTAACTTTTTGTTGGCTGGCAGCCTATCTTTATGTATAGATCTGTTGGCTGGCAACCTATCTGTATGTATAGATTTAGAAGTTAATTAAATGTTTAATACATGTATATATTTTGTAGACAACACCGTCTCATATACTGGGTCAACTTGATAAAGTTTTACGAGAAGCTTCAACATTAGATGGTGTTTTAGAATTTCGTCAGGAACATTTCTGGACTTTGTCTTTTGGTACCTTGGTAAGTCTCCTCCATGTTTGTGGCTGATCCAGATGTCGTTTTTACATTTTCTGTGATTCTTGTTGTACCTGACAAGGGTTACTTACTATAGCCCTGACCGGGGTAATATCTATAGTCCTGACAAGGGTACACGAGTTCCCGTGTATATATTGGAATGCATGCAAAAGATCCCCTGGCAGTTGAAATTCGATATAAGAGTAGGCGATAGTGCCGCTGCCCGGGCAAAATTTCCCTCATAGCACACTGTATGGCGTATGCCTGTCTTCATTAGCCCAGTTTAGGCGCAGAACAGTAGGACGTTAAACCCCATTTCATTTCATTTCATTTCCTTACAAGGGTAACAACTATAGTCCTGACATGGTTAAAACCTTCGACCTGACAAAGAAAAGCTTTGTAGTTTTGTGGATTATCGAGAATAACAAAAACCCTTTATTCTAGTTCATATGGGGGATTGGGTGACTGATTCCTGTGCCGGTTTAACACAAGTAATCATTTAACTCAGCCGTTGTGCTTTTCGATCCCATGTTTATACATGACAAGGAATACAGTTACCTGAGTACCCCCATGAACTCGCAAATTACTAATATCACCCAATCTGATTAAAACACAGATCCTATTTCGTTTTGTTTTTTATCTACACTAGGATCTGGAAGAGTTGTTATATTACCAGCGTTTTGGTTGAAGTGAGGGATAAGCCAATGAAACAGTCTTCTTCTTGGCGTGCCATGCACGGAACTGTGGGTAAACCACTAGAAACGCCAAGCTGATTGATTAATCGATGTTCTAGGGTCAAAAGCCACTCGTACGACTCCTGACACGACCTTCGAGTACAACTTGTCAGATCTTCATGTAGTGTAGGCCATCAAAAGTTTAAAAAAAACGAAACGAAATATAGATCTGTATTTTAATCAATATGTGCCGGAGAATCAACCTATCCATCTATCCTGCTATTATTGTATCCATCAATTTATTGTCATTTATTTCTCTACAGGCTGGTTCTGTACAAGTTCGTGTGAGAAGAGATGCAGACGAACAACTCGTGTTAGCTCATGTTTATAGTAGACTTTCAAACTTAGTTTCATTATTAACGATACAAATATTTAAAGATGATTGGACCAGATCTACCGGATACAGTATGATGTCATCGGCACCGTTTATACCCGCAGCGACATCCCACGGTCAAGATCGCGCCAATTCTCCACCACTGCCACCATTTATTCCATATCAAGGTCAAGGTGTTCAAGCTCCAATGACTAGTGCCGTTGATATTAATAGAATATTGTCTAGTCAAGCTCCGTACAGTCAAACTGGTAGAATAAACATTAACCCTTCTAACCAATATTCATATATGGGCGGAGCAAGTTAATCTCAAAACTCGAGTGACTCCAAAGAAACCAATGCAATTTGGTTCAATCATATATTAGACAACATCATACTCAAATTCGGCCGAAGTCTGCCGAAAGGACGTAATTCACATAATTCAATATGGCAGTCTCAAGGAAGTTTCTGAGAGTGATATCTTTAACTAGTGCGTTTCTGTGGTGGGACAATAAATAGATTTTTATAAAAATCCTGCAATACAAAGTGGTAATCGAGGTGAAATGTTCCGAAATAACAAATTTGACCAAACCAATTTTAACAAAAATTATTTTTCACATAGTACCTGTTATTTTTTCAAAATGGCTGCCAAATTTGGTAATAACATGTCGGCGTATATAACCAATCACTATCTCGTAAGATATGACTTTTACTATGTCTTTTATATGGTTTTATATGAAATTTGAAAATCCAACATGGTAAAAATTCAAAATGGCTGCCAAAATGGAATCCACCTTGAACTCAGCAACCTCAAAACCCTTACGATTAAATACAATTCTGCCATTTTGGATTTCATTTTGAATTTTTGCGGTCATGGATTCCCGAAATTGATTTTTGAGATCAGAAGTGAACCCAGCGAGATAGACATCCACATAAATGACATAAATCCGCCATTTTTGAATCCATTTTGAATTGCCGCCATGTTGGATTTTCGAAATTTATCTTTAAATTCAGAGACATAGAAAACTATATAAAAGACATAGTAAAAGTCATACCTTACGATATGGAGGAAATACTATTTTATTACGATTAATTAAAATTCCGCCATTTTGGAATTCATTTTGGCGGCAATTTGGAATTTCTACCCTCATTGATTCTCTAAATTCGTATTACAAGTCATATCCAACAGGAATAAACCACGATCAACTTAAAATCCGTCATTTTGGCTGCCATTTTGAATTGCTACCCAGATCATGGATTTTTGAAATTATCTTTAAATTCAGAGACATCGAAAACCATATAAAAGACACGGTAAAAGTCACAGGTTTTTTTTTTTGTATTTTTTTCGGCACATTTCACCTCTATAACTACTTTTTGTTTGAAGAATTTAAAACAAAAATAGTTATTCTCCCACCACTAAAACACACTGGTTACGAAATATCGCTCTCCGAAAATTCCTGAAGACCGTCATATTGACTAATGTTGTCTGACATGTGTATAATTTAACAAACTGCATTGGTTTCTTTTGCAATTTGTTTTGGGTAAAACATTATCCCTCATCCGCTAGGGGGGTTGAATGGCCGAATGGTTAGCGCGTGCGCGCTGTATCATAAGGTCTGTCATTGAATCACCTGACGTGGTTTCGATTCCCCTTTTGTATGTCACAAGGGGTAGGGTCGCCTGTCGAACCTCGCGGGTTTTCTCCGGTGTCCCTCATTTACTCCCACTGCTAAAGACCCCTACGCACAATCGAATTATTGAAATAAAATTGAACTGGGCTTTTGATAGAGCGATGTCATGTTGTTAAGGGGGCGTAGCTATCTTTGTTGGATTGTTTTATTGTTGCGTCATTCACTTTTAGCATTGTACAAATCCCAGGATAAAATGAGAATAAAATGTAAAAACAGGCCCCCGAGTTCACAAAGCATTCTCAGACTTAAGTTAAGAATTTACTCAACTTTCAATCAGTGTTTATGATAGATATCTTTGATCTAGAAACACAAAACGTTGCATATAGTTTCTTATTGATGTATTTGATACATTAAAACAACAAAAGTTTTATAAAGGGCTATATTTTAGTTAAAATAAGGTGACCAAGTTTGAGTAAATTGAGAATCCTTTGTGAACTCGAGGTCAGATTGTATTTTACCAGCAGGTTCTTGTGAACTGTAATGGGTGTAAAATGAAGAAGACATTTTTCGTCTTAATAATAGAAATAAGATGAAACAGAATTAAAATTTACATTGAACAAATAAAGAAGTTGGATTATACATTGTCTTAATTTAGAAATTACATGAATAGAAGTAAGAAATTACATGAATAGAAGTTAGAAATTGGGTGATAGCATGTTAGAGTTTTGAATCGAATATACCGTCATATGTTTTGCCCTTAAAGTAGCTAAGTCTCTAACTCAATATCATCCAAAGTCTTCGACATTGAAAACACGAATTATTTGTCAATTTAAATCAACATTGATGTTGTGATCTTATCGGAAAAAAAATGGGCATCTGATATCCAATATTTAAGACAAAATAAACAGTTTACCATTGGTACACGAATCGTGTACCATAGTGCGTTTCAGCGCCATTTGTAACAAGGGACTCGAAGAACGAGGCTAGACATATTCCACAAGTCATGTCAAACGGTAATGCCTTATTCTTTATCTGGAGAGCATGCAAAATAAATAGGCTACTATCGGTGTAGACCGGAATAACCAGACGCTAGAGATTGCCATTTGATTGAGACTGCTGGCGTATTTCCCCCAACATAACTACTTAGAAATTATATAAAAACAGAAACGATTGAATGTAAATCAGTTTATATACATTCATATTGCATTATTATACGCGTTGCGACCCATTTGTGTCAATTTCTAGGTCCAAATATTAGCGATTTAGCTCCTTCAATATAGTTATTGTTCGATTTTTATCAAATTTTCTCCATTTGATACTAAATGTAAATATCTATTACAACAAATTAATTAACCTAATTCTCTGCCACATTTTTCCAATGAAGATTTGACTGTAGAAAAAATAGTGTTAAAATTATAGCAAATTAATTAACCTCATTCTCTGCCACAAATGATATCATTATTTCCAATGAACATTTCAATACAATAGAAAGTGACTGTAGAAATGAAATGAAATGAAATGAAATGAAATGAAATGGGGTTTAACGTCCTACTGTTCTGCTCCTATGCAGGGCTAATGAAGATGGGCATACGCCATACAGTGTGCTATGAGGCAAATTTTGCCTGGGCAGCGGCGCTACGGCCTACTCTTATATCAAATTCCAACTGCCAAAGGATCTTTTATGTGCACGCCAATGTGTACACAAGTCCTCGGTTTTTCATCCCATCCGAACGACTAGACAGCTGTCCTTGTCAGCCTCAATCAAAAGCAGAGTTGTTATGTTCCAAAGTCTTGACCAATCAAATTGCTTATCTCTCCTTAGCCTTAGTCTGCCTTAGTCAAGGTAATGATATAATGAATCTATTCTCAGGCGTTTCATCACTCTCACTTAATTATAACAAAAGTTATCAGCCCATAAGCCAATCAGATTGCTTATCTCTGCTTAGCGTAAGCAGACAATGTTTATCATCGAACTAGATCAAGGGATTCACCTAATGAACACCTACACCAAGTTTGAACATTCTACCTCAATTAGAAGGAGAGTTACTGTGTTCCAAAGTCGCGGCCAATCAAATTGCTTATCGCTCTATTCACCCTGAGCAGGAAAGGGGGGGGGGGGGGCCGGGGGATTGGATGGCTGAATGGTAAGCACGTGCACGCTGTATCATGAAGTCTGTCATTGAGTCAACAGATGTGGTTTTGATTCCCAGGTTGTAGGTGACAAGGAGGGTTGGGTGGCTGAATGGTTAGCGTGAGCGGGCTGTATCATAAAGTCTGTCATTGAGTCGACTGGCATGGTTTTGAATCCCCGGTTGTACGTGGCAAGGAGTAGGGTCGCCTGTCCAACCTCGTGGGTTTTCTCCGGGTCCTCCGGTTTCCTCCCACTGCTAAAGACCCCTACGCATAAGCGAATTATGTAAATAAAATTAAACCATATGTTAGTCCCGAAATGACCTACTTTGTGTCGAGTGGAGGTTAAACCCCATTTCTCTCTCTTTCTGTAGGTGACAAGGACTAGGGTCACCTGTCCAACCTCGTGGGTTTTCTCCGGGTCCTCCCGTTTCCTCCCACTGCTAAAGACCCCTACGCGCAAGCGAATTATGGAAATAAAATTGAACCATATGTTAGTCCCGAAATGACCTAGTTTTTGTCGAGTGGAAGTTAAACCCCATTCTCTCTCTCTCTCTCTCTCTCTCTCTCTCTCTCTCTTACCCTGAGCAGAAAGTGTTTATTATCGAACTTAGTCAAGGTATTGTTGTGATAAAACTATACATGTCCCAAGTGTCCTCACTCTCACTAAATTAGAACTAAAGTTAT
This sequence comes from Patella vulgata, assembly GCF_932274485.2. Taxonomy (NCBI): domain Eukaryota; kingdom Metazoa; phylum Mollusca; class Gastropoda; family Patellidae; genus Patella; species Patella vulgata. The sequence goes on along the minus strand of NC_065883.2, from coordinate 7,859,516 downwards.
CATGTCCCAAAGCATCAACCAATCAAATTGCTTATCTCTGCTTACCCTAAGCAGAAATTGCTCATCTTTGAACTCCATCAAGGCAGGGGCGGTTGGGGCCGGGAACCGGCCCGGGCTCTCGTGTCGGAGCGGCCCCTTTTACTGACCGCGGAGCCCGTATGGGGGTTCCGGGGGCTCTCCCCATGAAAATTTTGAAAAATAAACCCCAAATATGCGATTTGGTGGCATATCTGATTATAATCTCTGTCAAATAATATATCTCATAAATCGATTAATTTAGGCCAAAAACCCCGACCTGCAAGTAATTTAAAACCATCAACCTGTGAAATTATCATATCGTCATATTATTAATTAACGTATTATCATTGTATCGTCAAGACCAGCTATCATCAAATTTTGCCGAGGCCTTAAAATTGAATTTTTTGTGGAGTTACGAACCATCGGCAGACGTTTCTGGCGACAGTGTCGGGTGAATCCGATGAAATTTTCGGATGAAATTCGGAATCCCCATTGCAGGATTCCGAATTCCGGCCCACACCCAGCACACCCGGCCCAGAAAGTCTATTATACCAGCCCAATCCAGATTCCAGTGATGGCGTGGCGGCCCGTTAAAGCCACCGGCCACATACAACATGATCATCATCGCTCCATGGCCGGTCCAATACCCCCCCCCCCCCATATAATGTTTAGCAGAAAAGTTTTTTTTAGACGGATTGAACAAAAAAATTTTTTTTCATTTTTTGCCCGTCCCGCCCTTCGAGCTATCGCCCGATTGCCCGATGGCCCAATCCGCCCTTGCATCAAGGCATTGACCTAATAAACACCTACACAAAGTTTGAACATTCTAGCGCAATTAGGAGAGTTATTGTGTCCCAAAAAGTATGATGGACTGACAGACGGACGAACCCGTTTTAATAGTCCCCTGCTTTCTTCGAAAGACGGGGGACAATTATTAAACATACATTATGCAAGATTCAACATTAATTAACCTATCCAGACCATAATCAACTCTAGATGGCATCGCTAGCCTGCGATATTCACTGGATTTAAATCCGATCATTGACCATTAAATCAAAAAATGGATAATCGAGACTATGTTGTTGGTTTTTTGTTTATCGTATCGACACTAGTAATGATGATCGAGGCCAGGTCTAAAATTCATTCACTAAATTCTCGGCTCAGAGTGGATCAATTTGACTGAAATTTTCAGTAAATTCTCTTTACATGATCTAGTTTGTAACTATTATAGTGAGAACTGCCAGTTCTTTATCTAATCTCCCATAATGTATCTTTAAACATACATTATGCAAGAGCTAAATCTGCCTATTGCAAGTCTTTATTGATTTAATTTTAAATGGACGATTGTTTAAATCCAAACTGTATCATAGCCATCCGTGGGTCTACAGAGTTGATTTTGACCTTGTCGTGTACATAAAGGTCTAATTAATCATTCCTATAACATCTAAAGCCTAAATAAAGACTTGCAATAGGCAGATTTAGCTCTTGGATAATGTATGTTTAAATAGAAGCAGAATAAATACTTAACAAAATTCTCTAAGTATACTTAGAGTTTTCAACAAAAATCGTCGATTTACGACTTAAAATGTCGGTCAGTTACCGTTTCTGTTCTCAGTCAATGTAACCAGCAAGCGTGACGACATTCGATTGCAGAAACTCTAGACAAAGGTTTTTATATAATTTCCGCTTGTTTTGCTTCATTCCGAAAGATAATATTTTATTTTATTTTTTTTGTTTATTATCGTTTTTGCTTTGATTATAATTACATTATTCAGTAATGTAAACTCGGTCTATGATATTGGTCTAAATATGATTACTATTTTTTTTAACCTAGAAATTGCTTGAGTACAAATAGGTACCACCCTGTAAACATATATTAAACAACACCCCCCCCCCCCCCAAAAAAAAAAAAAAAAAAAAAAAAAACGTCAGTACGATAACAAAATCAGAGAGACATTTAAATCAAATCATTCTAGAAAATGACTTACTAAATGGATCAAAGCAATTTTTTGTGAATAATATGTTGACACATTAGTGCTTAATTCATCACAATTCCAAGACATTACGAGAAGGTTTAGAGTCTGTACACAATCTATACATCGGTATCTGGTGTGTCCACCGCGAGTGTCAATAACAGCAGCGCAGTGTCTGTACATGGAGTGGACCAGACGATTGATGAACGGCATTGGCATCTGGAACCACACTCTCAGAAAAGCCTGGCGCAATCCATCAGCTGTGTTTGGTCTCGGTACGACGTTATTAAGTCTCCTCTGAATTTCATCCCAAAGATGTTCAATCGGGTTTAAGTCCGGACTAAGGGCTGGCCAGGGCATAACGTTGACACCGTTCTGCTGTAGAAAACCCCGAGTAACTCTGATGGTGTGGTCACGGGCGTTGTCATTCTGGTAAACATCTCGATGACGTGAGAAATGTGGTATGACGTGGGGTCTGAGAGCTTGATCGATGTAGCGCACTGCTGTGATGCCACACCCTCTCCCTGGACCAAGATTTTGGAACACCACAGGACCCACTCTCTGGTTCAGGGCGATTCCACCCAAACCATTATGCTTGGACCTCCCCTGGTCAGGATAACGTTGGCCACTTCGACGCCATATTTTGGTCCTTCCATCTGCAGTTGATACGCAATACCGACTCTCATCTGTGAACAGAACAGTTCTCCATTGCCTGTGCCGCCAGTTCTGGTGTTGTTTGGCAAACTGTAGACGTTCACGTCGATGGCGGTCTTGTCGCCTTGTGGTAACCCTTGGTCTACCAGTTCGGGGCGATCATCCGTGGTGTTGGTGACCCGAAAGCGTTGCTGAAGCCAGTAGATGGTTCGAACAATGACCTGAAAGTGATTGGCAACAGCTTGGACGGTGTGGCCAGCGTCGAGTCTTCCAAGCGCCTGGTTCCTCTGACCTGTTGTGAGTCGTGGCATGCTGCTGACGTTGTAGTGTGAATGATTCAATCAGGTGCATTTTATAGGTCTGGTTCAGGTGAACAGCACGTGCAGCACATGAAAATCATCGAGAACACATTACCATCTCAGAAGACAGGTTGCGTTTTTGAGAACATTTCCTGGGTTCAATTCTGTGTTTGGGAAGGAGCCTTATTGCTCAGGTAAGTTTGGAGATGTGGTCACAAATATACAATAAAAACATTTAGCGAGTTTTATGCAATGCGTCTATTCAGAGTAACATACCAACTTGGCGTTTCTTTTGCTGCTTAGTATATATAAAGACATATTTCTCTAAATTATCTCCGGGGGGGGGGGGTCGATGGCCGAATTGTTAGCACGTGCGCGCTATTTCATAAGGCCTGCCATTGAGTCAACTGGCGTGGTTTTGAATCCTCGGTTGTACGTGACAAGGAGTAGGGTTGCCTGTCCAGCCTCGTGGGTTTTCTCCGTTTCCTCCGGTTTCCTTCCACTGCTAAAGACCCCTACGCGCAAGCGAATTATTGAAATAAAATTAAACCATATGTTAGTCCCGAAATGACCTAGTCTCTAGTCTGTGTCGAGTGGACGTTTTTATGCTATACATTTACAGTATTAATGAGGTAACATGGAATTACTCTAAAAGAAATTGGTAAATTAACGATAAAAGTGTAGTTTTGTAAGTTAGAACTGTATTTTTATTACATGTAACTCTGTATTGATACTGTTATAGTGTATCTTTGTACATGTTTTATTTAGTCGTTCGGATGGGACGACAAACCGAGGTCCCGTGTACACATTGGCGTGCACGTAAAAGATCTCTTGACAGTTGGAATTCGATATAAGAGTAGGCCGTAGCGCCGCTACCCGGGCAAAATTTCCCTCATATCACACTGTATGGCGTATGCCCGTCTTCATTAGCCCAGTTTAGGAGCAGAACAGTGGGACATTCAACCTCATTTCATTTTCATTTATTACTATTTAATTTTAGTCAAAATAGCAATTGACCAATGTCCGAATTGATATATCACTAATCTTTCAAGCCGTTTAACTGTTTGGTTTTAATGTAACGATATATATTACGTAATATAACACGTGTTCTTGATATGTCCATATCTTCTTCTGTATTTAAACATCTGTTTCCTATGTACAATTTAACGTTTCTGGTCAAAAATTATTGTACAATTATTTTAATTCTAAGCTTGTATATATGTTCTATATTCTACTATATAAACTTTAGTCAGGTGACCGGCTCGCACTAGCGATACCTATCTCGTTATTGTGATCGTTAACCAGTTAACCAATATCTGCAGTCAGAAAAAAAGGTTAATCTAAGCGAGAAAGTGAAATGCGTTTTAACGTCCACTCGACATAAACTAGGTCAGATTTGATAAACATAGTCGGGTTACATTCTGCGCTTATTTTCACGCGTCGCTTGAGTAATAAGAACTTACGCTTTGTTGCGCTTTTACCTTTAATTACGTATGGAGTAAATGGCATAACTCCACCCTCTCCTAATATGGCATCTACGCTTGTATTGAGCTTTACTAAACCAAGTTTGACACGGTTGGTTACGCCCCCTTTTAATTTCAACAAATCAAAATCGATTTCAGTCTTCGAATAGGAAGAGTAATAATTACTAGCCCCTTGATAAAATGTTTCAACTAAAAATACTTCCATCATTTCTGATATCTCCTTTGTTTGGAAGTGGACGTTTTAATTGGTAATAATAGTTCCAACACCTAGAGGGTCAATATGCCACGACAAGCCAGATCTAAAGTCGGAATATTGGGTATACCATTTTCAAAAGGACAGGTGAAAACATTTATTTAGATTCTTTTAGATGAAAACAAAATTCAGTTTTATATTCTTAATTTTTTAATACATATATTGTGGTTGGAATTGTTTAACGTCCAGCTTTTCTGCACCAACCCGGCTAATGAAGATGGGTGTACGCGCCATGTAATTTGTTGTGAGGGAAATGTTTCACGATGAGCGATGTTTCCGTCTAGTCTTCGTTGAAGATTAACTGTCAAGGATCTTTTACGTGCACGGGACCTCAGCTTTTTGTTTCGGGGGGTGGGGTGGCCGAATGGTTAGCACGTGCGCGCTGTATCATAAGGCCTGTCATTGAGTCAACAGGCGTAGTTTCGAATCCCCGGTTGTACGTGACAAGTAGTAGGGTTGCCTGTCCAACCTCGTTGGTTTTCTCCGGGTCTTCCGGTTTCCTCCCAAAATGGTCCAAACTTACGTACAATCTATATTCTGAATTAAAAACAGTGTTTGAAATAGAATTCGTTAAACCATTCCCTAATGTTTATGTGTTGCTTGAATGTTTAGTAGGGGGGTTGGATGGCCGAATGGTTAGCACGTGCACGCTGTATCATAAGGTCTGTCATTTATTCAACTGGCGTGGTTTCGATTCCCCGGTTGTACATGACAAGGAGTAGGGTCGCCTGTCCGTTCTCGTGTGGTTTCTCTGGGTCCTCCGGTTTCCTCTCATTGCTAAAGACCCCTACGCGCAAGCGAATTATTCAAATTATTGAAATAAAATTAAACCATATGTTAGTCCCGAAATATAATTTCAAATATAATTACACGGTAAAAAATTAATAAATTCTCTTTACACGGGGGGGGGGGGGCATGGTTTCGATTCCCTGGTTGTACGTGACAAGGAGTAGGATCGCCTGTCCAATCTCGTGGGTTTTTTCCGGGTCCTCCGGTTTCCTCCCACAGCTAACAAGCGAATTATGGAAATAAAATTGAAAAATATGAAAGCCCCGAAATGACCTAGTTTGTGTCGAGTGGACGTTAAACCCCATTTCTCTCTCTCTCTCTCTCTCTCTCTCTCAGTATGTTAGTATTTTTAACAAAAATCGTCGATTTAGGACTTTAAATATCGGTCAGTTACCGTTGTGTATGTTCTCAATGTAGCCAGCAAGCGTGACATTCGATTGCAGAAACTCTAGATGAAAGTTTTTGTATAATTTCCGCATGTTTTGCTTCATTTCAAAAGATAATATTTTATCTTATTTTTTTGTTTAGTATGGTTTTTGTTTTGATTTATAATTACATTATTACATTATTCAGTGCATTGGTCCGCGAAATGTCTTAATCCGGTCGTGGGCAAACATAAAGGCACTGAAGAGAAAGAGAAGGGTGTGTGTGAAGTAACTCCGCAGAAGTCGTATTACCGACAATAACGACATTTTTAAACGTTGTGCGAACACGTCGCGTTAAAAAAACCTCTAGTCAGAAAAAAGGTAATCTAAGAGAGAGAGAAATGGGTTTTAACGTCCACTCGACACAAACTAGGTTAGGTTTGATAAACATAGTCGGGTTACATTCTACACTCATTTTCACGCGTCGCTTGAGTAATAATAACTTAAGCTTTGTTGTGCTTTTACATTTAATTACTGTTAAAAATAAATGTAAAATTACAGTGAAAAATATGTAATTTCTTTAACATAACGCTGTCAAAATACCACTGCATGTTTTTATGCTATACATTTACAGTATTAGTGAGGTAACATGGGATTACTGTAAAAGAAATTGGTAAATTAACGATAAAAGTGTAGTTTTGCAAGTTAGAACTATATTTTTATTACACTCTGTATTGGTACTGTTATAGTGTATCTTTGTATATGTTTGATTTAGTCGTTCGAATGGGACGACAAACCGAGGTCCCGTGTACACATTGGCGTGCACGTAAAAGATCCCTTGACAGTTGGAATTCCATATGAGTAGGCCGTAGCGCCACTACCCGGGCAAAATTTCCCTCATAGCACACTGTATGGCGTATGTCCGTCTTCATTAGCCCAGTTTAGCAGCAGAACAGTAGGACATTAAACCTCATTTCATTTTCATTTCTTGCATATATTTTATTACTATTTAATTTTAGTCAAAATAGCCATTGACCAATGTCCGAATTGATATATCGCTAATCCTTCAAGCCGTTTAACTGTTGGGTTTTAATGTAACGATATATATTACGTAATTATAGTTAACACGCGTTCTTGCTATGTCGATATCTTCTTCTGTATTTAAACATCTGTTTCCTATGTACAATTTAACGTTTCTGGTCAAAAATTATTGTACAATTATTTTAATTCTAAGCTTGTATATATGTTCTATATTCTACTATATAAACTTTAGTATGGTGACCTGCTCGCACTAGCGATACCTATCTCGTTATTGTGATCGTTAATCAGTTAACCAATATCTGCAGTCAGAAAAAAAGGGTAATCTAAGCGAGAAAGTGAAATGCGTTTTAACGTCCACTCGACATAAACTAGGTCAGATTTGATAAACATAGTCGGGTTACATTCTGCACTCATTTTCACGCGTCGCTTGAGTAATAATAACTTACGCTTTGTTGTGCTTTTACCTTTAATTGCGTATGGAGTAAAACGCATAACTCCACCCTCCCCTAATATGGCATCTACTCTTGTACTGAGCTTTACTAAACCAAGTTTGACACGGTTGGTTACGCCCCCCTTTCAATTTCAGCTAATCAAAATCGATTTTAGTCTTCGAGTAGGAAGAGTAATAATTACCTTTGGACGTCAACGTCAAAACCATTTATCCGGATACGTAACCCTTTTAACATTTCGATTCAATGTTTTCGTTAGGTGACCTGGTAATCTATTGCCGTTCCTTTAAAGGTCTATACGTTATTTTGTACACTAAAGGCCTGATTTTATCCAGACACCGTATAATACAGCTTGGGACACCGGGCATGCGCAATAAATACTATCAGTGAAGACTGGAATGACCAGACGTTAGAGATTGCCATTCAATTAAGACTTCTGGCGTATTTCGCGGAACATAACTGATTAGAAATTATATAAAAACAGAAACGATTGAATGTAAATCAATTTATATACATTCATATTACATAATTATATGCGTTGGGGCTATACTATATACCAGAGAACACCGGAAAACAACCGGAAAACTACCGGAAAACACCATGTTATACTGAATACCGGAAAACACACTAAATACCGGAAAACACACTAAATACCGGAAACCACCCTAAATAGGTAACCCGGAGAAGGGCGATGCTATAAACCGGAAACTAACCCTAACCCAGGCACACAGGGGACCAGGCACCCGCTTACCTATTTAGGGTGCCAGTCTCCGGGTTACCTATTTAGTGTGTTTTCCGGTATTTAGTGTTTTTCCGGTGTTTTCCGGTATTCAGTATAAAATGGTGTTTTCCGGTTGTTTTCCGGTGTTTTCCGGTATATAGTATTGCCGTATGCGTTGTGACCCATTTGCGTCAACGTAAAAGATCCCTGGTCATTCCAGTCTTCACTGATAGTATTTATTGCGCATGCTCTCCGGATAAGAATATGAGATCACCATTTGACACGATTTGTGAAATACGTATAGCCTCGTTTTTCAAGTCCCTTGTTACAAATGGCACTGAAACGCATTATGGTACACGATTCGTGTACCAATGGTACTATGTTTATATTGTCTTAAATATTGGATATCAGAAGCCCATCCTTTCCTTGAAAAATAATTCGTGTTTTCAATGTCGAATTCATATCAAAATACAAATGATGTGTCATTTGATAATATTAAAAAATAAGCCATGACATGCATGAACTCATTGATGCAAGCAACGCCTTCGGAAGGGGCAAACATAGTCAACTCTTTAGTGGAATGTGAGCCGATTTACTGCATAACTTTCCTTCTCGATTTAACGATTAAATGGATAATCGAGACTATGCTGTTTATTGTACTGACTTTAGTAATGATGACCTTTAGCAAATTGCCTTTACATTATCTAGTGTTTAACTGTAATAGTGAGAACTGCCAACTCGGTACCGAATCTCCCATAATGTATCTTTAATTTTTCACGAAAACTCAATACCCAATTTTTAAGTGACAACACGAAAAAAGCTCTAAAATGTAAAAAAAAAAAACACCAAAATTAATTACAGTGGTATAACAATCAAAAATTCGTTGACAGCATTCAAAGGGGATTTTTACAAGTTTCATCATATATTACATTTACAAAATGAACAGCAGGATATACTCATTGGCTCTGCAAATACAGAACGACTTTGCATACATTAGCCTACACAGGCACAAGCACCAATAAAGTCATTGGGATACTTTTGAACATTGAATTGCGGAGCCAGACCATTTTTGGATATTTCACAGCCAAATTGTCATGGTTCTAAATGAATGATTACATTACCAAGACAATGATGTACATGTTGGTAGTTAGAATAAAAATATGATCTTAACAACCGAGCGGTATCTCTCATCCATATTCCAGCACCCGGATTCGAAATGAAGTTAGCAAACATATTCCTAGCGCCAATAAAAAACCTATCTACGTGTATTATATTTATCACGATAATAATTATTACCTTTATATTAGAAAATAACATTTTAAGACACATTAAAGATACCTTCCACGGTACAAACTGAGCGATCTGATGATATATTTGAACTAAAAGCTTAATCAAACTAAAAAAAATTTCAAATTCTTCTCAAAACATTGTATTCGCGAGGAAATACCCTACGCAATAAAAAATGTATTAAAAGAAGTCATGTTTGTCAGTTTGTGTCACGTGACTTAGCTGACGCGGCACCATCGCGTGCAACCTATGGCGTCGCGTATGTGTAGGATGGGAAGGATAGCGTTTTACCCCAAAACGAATTGCAAAAAACCCCAATAAAGTTTGGTTCAATTGTGAAACTACGGTGTCGTTAAATAGATCAATGATGAATTACTTCCCTTTTGTGATACGGCCCGTGATACTAGGGTGACACTATCGTCTAGGCCTTTCTTCGACTTCACGTTGTGATAACTATTTCTATTGATCAATTAAGTCTGAAACACTGTTTACGTTAACTATGTTTTTATATCTTTATAACATCCATAATACAGGAAACTACGTACACAGCTATGACATTAAATATAAGCTAAATATGGTGTTCTCTTCGAATAGGCGCAAAATTTCTTTAGAAAAACTGCCTGTAAATTGTACTTTGTAGAGTATATCTTGGTGTTTCTAGCTTCTGCACATCTAACTTGCGGCAACTTTAGCAATTCATCAAAAACAACCTAAATTCATGATTAAAAGGGGACCCGAAATTACGCAAGAACATTGACTAGTTTTGGGAGCCCTGAAACTACAATACTCCTGTTCAGCCCATCCCTAAAAAGGGAGGGGAAAGATGGGATGTTAAAACGTGTTGCAAATTTCTGCAGTACTTGATTACTTTAATCATCAGTAGAAATTCGCTATATAAAATAACAATTTGTATATTATTTTACAGCTACAATAACGAAAGAAAAGTTTGTTTCCGTTTTATTCAAAAAGCAATATATTGTCATTTCATGCAGAAATATATGGTGTTAAATAGTGTATGCTTTAAATTATTATATAAATACAACACAACATAGGCGGCTTATGAAATTTTGCAGTCTAGTAGTTTATTCATCCCTTGATTCTGAGAAATAAAAAACATTTTGCCACCAAAGCTGGTTTGAATACTGATTGATGCAAATTAACGTACCCTTTTCTGCGTGCCCAGTTTGCGATATTTTAGTATGTTTACGGTAATAACATGTCTTAAAATGCTTCTATTATAAAAATAACAATTATTATCGTGACACATATAAATATATATATATATGTTACAGTCAATGTCTACAATCAGGCAATGTGTACAATGCCTTTGTAACCCTAACCCCCACCCTAACCCTGGACCTAGCCCCAATGCTTACCTTAACAACCTACAATATCGCCAACAATCATTGTTTACATCTGGCCTTAACAAATAGATTTAGCCACTCCGGTTTAGTTCATGTTTTCTCCATGTGTAGATTGTTTGTTTATTTTCTTCAGCCAAAAGGTGGCGCCGAAATGGGACCAGAAATATTAAGACAGGCTGGTTTAGTCTCAAGAATAAAGCGCTTCGGTAAGTCAGCAAAATTGTTGCATTTGGGTTGGTATCATTTCCCAGATCCTATAAATCCATTTTGGCGTGGTTTTCTGCAAACACTGAAATTCCAAATCGAAATTATTTTACAGAACCTTTCCCAGTAATTAAGCTAGAACGTGTAGACAATAAACACTTTACGGTATTTAAAATGATATAGCAAATACTATATAATGTCTGTCATTGAGTCAACTGGCGTGGTTTCGATGACCTGTTCAACCTGGTGGGTTTTCTCCGGTTCTTTCGATTTCCTCCCACTGCTAAAGACCCCCTACACGCAAGTGAATCATTGAAATAAAATTGAAATAAATTAGATTATATGTTAGTCCCGAAATGACCTTGTTTATGTCGAATGGGCGTTAAACCACATCTCTCTCTCTCTCTCTCTCTCTCTCTCTCTCTCTCTCTCTCTCTGTTGATAATGGAGATATTTTGTTATTTTTAGATTATGAAGTTGTAGATCACGGAGATATTGAAATAGAGTCTATACCCGGAGATAAACCGGACGGTAATGTTAAAAACCCAAGATCTGTTGGCAGGGCTAATAAAAAGGTGTCTATTTATTTACACAAGCTGATTAAAACACAGATCCTATTTCGTTTCGTTTTTTTTTTTTTAAGTTCAATTTTTTTTTTTTTTTGTCTCTCCTGCACTAGGATCTTGAAGAGCTGTTATATAACAGGCGTTCTGGATGGCTTGAGGGATTAGCCAATGAAACCATCTGTTACGGCGACTTCTTGGTGTGTCATGCACGGAACTGTGGGTAAATCACTAGAAACGTCAACGCTGATTGATTAATCAATGTCTGACGTCATAGGGTCAAAAGCCGCTCGTACATCCCCGGACGAGACCTCTAGTACAAGTTGTCCGATCTTCATCTAGTGTAGGCCATCGAAAGTATAAAAAAAACGAAATGAAATATTATAGATCTCTTTTCTATTTACATGTTTTATAATACAATTTCATTCGTCGCACATTCCGTGGTTCCCCCTTGTCAGTGATGTAGGACGGAGGACCTGACAAGGACAGCTGTCTAGTCGTTCGGATGGGACGGAAAACCGAGGTCCCGTGTACACATAGGCGTGCACGTAAAAGATCCCTTGACAATTGGAATTCGATATAAGAGAAGGCACACTGTATGGCGTATGCCCAGTTCGCAGCAGAACAGTAGGATATTAACCCCTATTTCATTTCACGTCCCACATTCCTTTAGCAAGCCGTGGTGGTTCAGTATGGCGCTGGCTCCTTGAGCTGCCCGAGAAAGTTCCTCTGGAATTTCTACTCTTCATTTAGCTAAGAAGATTCAACTGTATTTTCCGACGTGCTTATTTTATTTCGTCCTACATTTAATGAAGTCGTGTAATTCACCCCGTTCTGCTATAGATTTCTTTAACCTTTTTCAGTAATCACCCTTGGTTACTAGTTAGGCACCGGCGCGCAATGCAGGGTTCGATTTAACTTTAAGTTGTTTCCCCTTGTTAGTGATACGGACATGTCATCGGATGGGCATATTCCCTTTACATTATCTAGGTTTTAACTATTATAGCTGCCAGCTCCTTTAACTATTCACGTATATTTACGTACAACTTGGCATTTTATTATTTTTTTTCAGATTTCTGATAAAGTAGCATCGATAGTGAAGAGTAAAGAATTGTGTTTAAATCTGGGAGGAGATCACAGTATAGCAATTGGTTCTATACATGGTCATTGTCGGGCGGAACCTGGTTTAGTTGTTGTGTGGGTAGATGCTCATGCCGATATCAACACCCCCCTCAGTTCCCCCTCCGGTAATATGCACGGCATGCCCCTATCGTTACTGGTCAAGGAATTGGCTGATAGGTTTTCACCCGTGGAAGGCTTCGATTGGTGTAAACCGTGGTAAGACACGCCTTTTGATCATTTTAAATAGGGAGTCATCAAGGCCGTAACTATCCCAGAGCAACGAGGGGGGCGGAAAGTGTTCTCAGGGGTGCTGTAAAATTAACAGACAATGTATATCTATTGTTTTTATGGTCGACAATTTTTTCACACAGGGGGCGAAACATTTTGCAGGGGGGGGGGGGGCACGACAGTTGCTTTCGGAACGGTCTGTAAGTAACGGACCAAGTCCTCTGATAGTCTCTGTCCGTCTCCATTAAGCTGCAGTGTGACAATATCGCTATACCCCACCCCTGGTTTAAGCCTAATTGTGGGATCCTTACCTTCTATTTTTCACCGTAATTCCGCTGACACAAGTCTGTCGGAGACCGTTCTGAATGGCTCTGGGATTATGATGCTAGTTCCTTGGGCTGCTCGAGAATGTTCCTCTGGAATTTCAACTCTGGTTTTTCGCTTGTCATTGGTGCATGACACAAAAGCGTCTAGTTGTTTGGATAGTACACAAAACAAGGCCCCATGTAGGCCTATATAATTAACTTAACGTTAAAGACTGCTCGACACAAAATTTTTCATCGACGTCGGACCTGACCGTCTTTTTGTGTTTATATTTGAAATCAAACAATTGTAAATCTGCTAGCAGTAAAAGACAATTTGGACTTGCATATGCAATACGAAATAAGAGTAGAGCGCGGCGCCGTAGTCTCGGTCACCCAGAACCTATAGTCTTCAACATACGGAGGGTCTAGAACACTGATCTATCATTTAATGTTGTATTGTATGTTGCAGCATACACGTTCGAGATATTGTTTATATTGGACTCAGAGACGTGGATGAAGGGGAAAGGTAAGTAAAATAATTGATAATTTGAATGATAGGTGGGTTCTTCTGGAATGTTGGGTGGGTTCCTCTAGAGACCAAGTAGGTGCATCACTTTTAGGAGATGGTGTTGTCGAGTGTTTTTCTAAGATGAAAAATGCATAACTTTCTGAGGTGATATTGTGGAGGGTTCTTCTAAAGATAAAGATGCATCACATTCAGGAGATGGTGTTGTCGAGGGTTCTTCCAGAATGAAAGATGTATCACTTTCTGGAGATGATCTTGTCGTGCGTAGCTCCTACTGGAGATCGTGTTATGATGGGTTCTTCTATGAATATAAGATGTAGCTCTTACTGGAGATCGTGTTATGGTGGGTTCTTCTATGAACATAAGATGTAGCTCCTACTGGAGATCGTGTTATAGTGGGTTCTTCTAGAAATATAAGATGTAGCTCCTACTGGAGATCGCGTTATCGTGGGATCTTCTGTGAATATAAGATGTAGCTCCTACTAGAGATCGTGTTATCGTGGGTTCTTCTATGAATATAAGATGTAGCTTCTGCTGGAGATCGTGTTATCGTGGGTTCTTCTAGAAATATAATATGCAGCTCCTACTGGAGATCGTTTTATCGTGGTTTCATCAAGAAATGTGGGCATATTTCGTTGATATGATCATACTTTTCATTTGATTTACGTTTATGTTTTAAAGTTTACTCCCTCTACAACCTTTGATAAAGTGATTTGACGTATTTTCAGATGGATTATAGATCAATTTGGCATACCAGCTTATTCCATGCAGGAGATTGATAAAATGGGAATAAAAGAAGTCATGCATCAGGCTCTTAAAAATCTTGATCCAAAGTAAGTTCTATCAAAGATCAACCATAGCATTGCAGGGGCGGATCCATGATTTCCAGCAGGGACGGGTCCAGAAATTTAAGATCTCCGGCAGGAAATGAAATGAAATGGGTTTTAATGACCTATACTTTTGGCGGACAGCAGCTTTTCCGCCTGGTGGTTGGATGGCCGAAAGGTTAGCGCTTGCGCGTGTTATCATAAGGTCTGTCATCGAAACAACTGGCGAGGTTTCGATTCTCCGGTTGTACGTGACAAGGAGTAGGGTCGCATGTCCAATCTCGTGGGTTTTCTTCGGGTCCTCCGTATTTCTCCCACTGCTAAAGACCCCTGCGCGCAAGCGAATTATTGAAATAATTTTGAACCATAGTGTGTGTCGAGTGGACGTTAAACCCATCTCTCTCTCCCCCTCTCTCTCTCTCTCTCTCTCTCTCTCTCTGATGTGTAGAATATTAATATCTTGTCGGTCACTTTTTGCAGTACTTTGAGCCTTAGTCAAGTTTTATTCATATATTAGATTTCAAAATTTTCACCCATCAGTGGTATAACACTATAAGTATATATGTTGTTTTTTTTTGACAGTGGTACTCGTCCAATTCACCTGAGTTTTGATGTTGATGGTCTGGATCCAACTATAACACCTTCTACAGGAACACCAGGTATCACTTTAACATCACAAATATTATACTTTAAAATGACCAGATGAATGAAATTGTGTTTTTTCTGCACCAACTGGGCTATCGAAGACGGATATACCTCATCGTATTCCAAATGTCAATGGTTCTTTTACGTTCTTTGTGTGTACCGCTGGCCGCGTTAGAGGAGTGATTCTACTGTACATGGCACCTCGGGTGTTCACTTTATCCACACATCTAGACACACACTGTCCTTGTCAGGCTCTCAGCCTTTCACTATTGTCATGGAGATACCGCGGTGGTGGGAATTCCCGAGCTAACCCCGGGAGCGACCCCCCCCCCCCCGTTGTAAAGTCAGTGAGCCACCAAGGCTTCCCTTGGCTAAACTTCTTGGGCGAAAAACATATATTGTACTTTGATATTACGAACCCAAACCCCCTCGTAAGCAAGGCGCTGCTGTTGAAATACATGGTAACATGAATAACAGGAAAATATCGCAACACTTTAGAATTGCTCTACATTTTTTTAAGAGCAGATAAGATACCTTTTCATTTAGTGTAATTCCGAGAATACCAATATAACCGGAAATGACATTTCGAGAACGCTGTGGTTAAGTCCACTCGATACAAACTAGGTCATTTAGGGAGGAAACTGGGGAACCCGGAGAAAATCCACGACGTTGGATGTGACACTACTATCTTGTCACATATTAGATTTGGAATCAAAACCACGCCACCTGATTGAATGACAGACCTAATGACCTAAAGCGCATGCGTTAAACCATTCGATTTGGCCATCCAGCCCCATCCCACCCCACCCCCGTCATGGCATTTCGAACTGCTATAGATTAAACAGCATCATTGCCCAAATCTTGACCTTATCAGAAGCTGATACAAAGCTAGATGATCTGGACTACATTAAAGTTGTCATGTTTTATTTGTTTGTATAGTTTTAGGAGGTTTGAATATACGTGAAGGCCAGTATATAATGGAAGAATTGGCCAATACAGGTAAATATACTCTATCCATATATCTCTACGCATTTTACTTGTTATTATAAAGGACAGCTGTAGTCGTTGCCATGGGGATTAAGGCCATGTCCTGTAGGCCTTGCCAGGGGATAAGGCCACCTCAAATATATTTTCTAGTTTCAATTAATCTGGCCAAAGTGAAGGAGGGGGCGGGGCAGTCCCTGACCAAGGAAAGTTGGTCCCAATGCCAAAAGATACCCAGGCCGCCTCTGCCGAGGAACCGCCAGGTTAGCGATCCCGCGCCTTACTCAATGAGTTACCAAGACTCTGAAAGCATTGACTCATCCGACAGCAACCCTAACGAATAATATTATATGCCCTTTGATGCATCTAAGGAAATGAAATGGGGTTTAACGTCCTACTTTTTTTTGCACTGGGTTTATAAAGACGGGATGCCTCTGAGAGAGAGAGAGAGAGAGAGAGAGAGAGAGAGAGCGTACAACCGGGGATTCGAAACCACACCAGTTGACTCAATGGCAGGCCTTATGATACAGCGCGCACGTGCTAACCATTCGGCCATCCAACCCCCCCCCCCCCCCCCAGGGCTAATGAAGACAGGATGCCTCTAAGGTGTGCTTTATAAAATACCGGAAGTAAATAATGACAAATGTTTCTGTGTTTACAGGTCGCTTGTCAGCCATTGATATAGTGGAAGTCAATCCGTTACTAGGCAGCGAGAAAGATAATATGGTAACAGCAGAAACTACCATATCCGTTATTGAGAAATGTTTTGGTTCCAAGAGAGGGGGATACTATCCGGCAAGCTACGTCTTTCCTTCACTCTAACTCTCGTGGAAGTTATGTACCAAATATGGATATTAAAATATGTTAATTGCTCACGTTCATAAATTATGTACCAAATATAGATATCGTAATATGCTAATTACCCACGTGGACAAATTATGTACCAATTGTTAATTGCTCACGTGGATAAATTATGTACCACATATAGAGATTAAAATATGTTAATTGATCACGTGAACATATTATGTTCCAAAAATAGAGATTAAGAAATGTTAATTGATCACGTGAACATATTATGTTCCAAAAATAGAGATTAAGTAATGTTAATTGCTCACGTGGACATCATGTTCCAAATATAGATATAACAATATGCTAATTGCACAGTTTCTGCACACACTCGAAAGTTATAATTGGGGGTTGTGCACTGTAACTGCTATAATAATATTTAAACACAATATATATATATGTATACCTACCTTGTAGGTAAAATCTATAACTCTGGGATAACTGACTTAATAATTATATTTATCACCCAATAATACATTCTACAGTAGATATCGCTTGTGTGATAAATTTCATAATTTATGCTTTACATGAATTTGATTGGTCAGCTGAAAAGGAACTACTTTTTTTATTTTCAAAGAACAGTTCATTTTTTTTATTAAAAGTAACTTCTTTTTTTATTAAAAAAGAACTATTTTTATTTAATTGACCTTGATGGAAACGCTGGGTCCATAAATAAAAGACTTTGCAATGGTTGAGTTGTCAAAAAATGATGTATCACTACGCCGTAATGTAATCAGGTTCAGTAAAAGTGAAATCTATAGCAAAGCATTATATTTATTTATTTGTGCATGTGCCTCGTTTTTTTTTTTTACTTAATCGACTTATGTTGATATTTTCTGATATCAAAAAAAGACTCGTTGGAGACTCTCTATATAGTTTTGAAGGGGTTACATTTTGAAGTTTAGTGCTTGGGATCTAAAAAAGGTCTTAACCCTAAACTCTGGTTCAGAATCAGAGTTTCATTACATTTTACTTTATATCGTTGTTTTTTAATTACATGTATTTTTTGGGTGTGGTCAAGATATCTTATCGGCTTAATGTTGGGTTGTTCTACTTTTGTCAAGGAATATATCTAATTTTATTTTAAGCTTTATTGAATTATTCTTTATATTACAAAAAGTATTATCAATTTGTTATCATAAAATCTTAATTCGTGCAATTAAGTCTGCTAGCCAGTCTTTCCTTTCGCCATCGGTGCTATTTTCATAATCTTTTATCACTTTTCATGGTACAATTTTCCATTAATTCATCTTTCATTTCATAAGTTTACATGTTTACAATCAGCGTCGGGTTTACCTTTAGATAGGCCTGGGGCCTCAAAATCTAGGATTTAGCTATAGGGTTGATAGGCTAAAGTCTTGGTCCTCAAAATCTAGGATTTATCTATAGGCTTGATAGCCTGAAGTCTGGGGGCCTCAAAATCTTGGGGTTACTCGTCTTGGCAGACTGAAGTCTGGGGGTCTCAAAATCTTGGGGTTACTCGTCTTGGCAGACTAAGGCCTAGTGTCTCAAAATCTAGAGGGGTGGGGGGACCTCCAGCCAAGGTGAATAATATTTTGACACTGGCATAAGCATTTCTTACACGTACTGTAGACTTAAGTAGCTGTCATCATCCCCGGCCTTGCTCAGTTGCGTTTAAAACACACTTGCATCTCCCTATTGGGTGAGGACTCATTAGTGGAGTAGGCTAGCCTAGGGACCCTTTCCTCTAAATTCGGGATTGTTTACACTTCCTGCGTTTTGTTATTTCTCAATATTTCTGTGTATTATATATTTGAATTGGATTATGGGTAAACATTTTAATATACTATATGAAAATAAAATATACTAAAAAAACAAGATTGTTCATTCGTTCATTTGACGGAAGTCGTGGTGACTCAGTGGGTAAGGCACTGGCTCAATAACCAGGGTGTCTGGGGTTCGATCCCGGTATTGGCCGAGAAAGTTCCACTTGATTTTCCAGCGTGGTTTCCCCTTGTCAGTGGTACAGGACGTGGTGCCTGGCAAGGACAGCTGTCTAGTCGTTCGGATGGGACGGAAAAAACCGAGGTCCCGAGTATACATTGACGTGCTCGTCAAAGACAATTGTTTGACAGTTGGAATTCGAGATAACAGTAGGCCGTATAGCGCCACTGTCCAGACAAAATTACCCCGATAGGACACTGTAAGTCTGTATGGCGGACGCGTCTTCATTTGCCCAGTCCAGAACAGTAGGACGTTAAACCCCATTTCATTTCATTTGCCCATCGGTTCAAAGTAGAACGTTAAACCCCATTTTATTTCCTTCGTATGTCGTTTATTTCCACATTGTAACTGGAAATGAAATGAAATGAAATGAAATGGGGTTTAACGTGCTACTGTTTTGCTCTTTTACGTGCACGCCAATGTGTACACGGGATCTCGTTTTTTCGTTCCATACGAACGAGTCGGAACGAGACATCAAGCCCCGAGTTCACAAAACATTCTCAGACTTAAGAATTCACTCAACTTTCAATCACTGTTTATGAGTAATATTTTGATTCAGAAACACAAAACTTTGCACATAGTTTGTAATTAACACAACAGAAGTTTTATAAAGGGCTATATTCTAATTAGAATCAGGCAAACAATTTTGAGTAAATTCTTAACTTAATTAAGTCTGTATCACTGACAAGGGTCAGAAAATAAACTTGGCCAGAAATGATAAGAGATTGTAGTGTTTGGTGGAGGTGTGACAGTTTTGGCGCCCTATTTATCTGCGCCAACCGGGCTATTGAAGACGGACATACACCAGGCAGTGTGCTTTGAGTGACCTTTTATCCGGACAGCGATGCTACGGCCTAGTCTTATATATCGATGTCCAACTGTCATGAGATCTTTGAAGAGCTGCCAATGATATACGCGTTACTTCGATTACTTTCGTGCCATGCGAGCGACTAGAGACTTTTCTCTATCAGTCCTTCAATCCTTTACAAATTGATAACGGGAATCAAGCTGAGAAAACCCGGACAGAGGAGTTTCCCTGTACAACTGCCTAGGGATCATGTTTTATGCACTTTCAATTTCTACGCCTTACCTCGGGTTTTTATGCGCATATATTCACATTCTAAGTAGTAGGCCTACATCATATCCAAAATTTAAATTATTTCATATAAAATTACAAAATCATGGGAGATATTGACAAAAATATTATAGAACTCGGGATAGTCGCGCTGAATACTATACAGTTAGTACCCGATTGGTTGAAAAACTCCTAACAGTACCCGACTTATATTATGTTACAAAGCGCATTAATTTTGTCGATTTTTTTATAAAATCATTTGCCGTGTAGACTATAATATATATAAACATATCTTTCCTTGTCTGTCATTTTTTGGAACTGACAAAAAAAAATTCCTGACGGCATTTTGAAATTCAATTTGAATCTGTTGGCATTCACCTGAGGAAAGTAAAAGTTTACGAATTGGTGAAATCTGAAGTAAACTATAAAAGTATGACTGGAAAGGCAAGGCTATGCTAAAAATACATTACACCGGATGTGATGATATATGGCGCGAAATATTTCCCGCCACATGCGATCACAACAAAGTGAAGTAAATCAACATCGAAGCTAACACAAACTTTCTGAAATGGCAGGATTTGACGATGCTGGAGTTTTCTTCAGCGATAATTTTGGGTCAGAAGATCAGCACGACGAAAGTCACATTAACAGACAACAAGTTAAAAAACGATTCAAGGATTTTATTCGACAGTTTCATGAGGGGAATTTCTCTTACAAATATCGGTATGTATCATGTCACTATGTTAGTATGTACATTGTATGTGCTGCATGGCATGGTCCATGGTGAATTGAATTCATTCATTAACATTAATCAATTATAATTTATGATCTAGGGTACATGTCGATCTAGATGAAAATACATCAATGAGTAACTTTTTTTTGGATAAATTTTATGATATAAAATTGAATGATATAATTCAAATTGATATTATATTTATATGTTTTTATTTCCAATCCGGAAATATCCCAGCATCACCCGAGTAAGTTCAATCCAGATTTCCAGATTTTCCGGCAGGGTTTCCCCTTGCCAGTAATGCTGGGGGCCAGACGGCATGGACAGCTGCCTAGTCGTTTGGATGGGATGAAAAACAGGTTCTGTTTACACATTAGCATGCACGTAAAAGATCCCTTGACAGTTGGAATTCGATTTAAGAGTAGGCTGTATGGCGTATGCCCATCTTCATTAGCCCAGTTCGGAGCAGAACAGTAGGACGTTAAACTACTTAAACCCCATTTCATTTCATTTTCTCATACATTTCATTTCAATTCGTGGTGACGTGAATCCTGTTAGAAATATTTCGATTGGCGAAAATTTCAAAGGAGATAAGAGCAGTCTTGTTTCCATGCAACCAAAAATATAATTGTTATTTTGTTTTTCAGGGATGAGTTGAAGAGACATTATAATGTTGGTCAGTATTGGTTGGATATAGAATTAGATGATGTCATCAGTTTTGATGAATCGTTAGCTGATAAACTAATTAAACAACCTACAGAACATTTACCATTGGTACGTACAATATGATTGGCTGGTCGTGATTTTAATATGTTAGCCTGCGAGCCAAGCTATTTATTACACTGTATAAAATAAACTAGGAATCATCTACACTCCAGTGAAATAAAACCCCTTGTACAATCAAATATTCATGCACATAGTAAAGATCTCTATTGAAATATTTGACAGTTTAGAGTTCTTTCCCTTGACTCCCCACCCACCCGGACTATGGTTATATGGTTAGATCTTTTTGATAAGATGTACCGTAAACAGGACTAGCGCTAAATCCACTTACCCTGGAGCTAACCCTAATGCTTGCCCTAACCTGCAATCTCGCCAACAATCACTTGTTTA
Organism: Patella vulgata; assembly: GCF_932274485.2. Classification (NCBI taxonomy): domain Eukaryota; kingdom Metazoa; phylum Mollusca; class Gastropoda; family Patellidae; genus Patella; species Patella vulgata. The sequence continues at coordinate 7,837,683 of NC_065883.2, read as the reverse complement.
ACCTTATGTAGGCTACATCTCAAAAGACTGTGATGAAAATTGAGTTGACCTTAACAAATAGATCTAGCCCCAGACTATAATATAGGCTATTATCAGCATATTATATTGTACAGGTATCTTACCTATATTGTACAGGTATATCTTACCTATATTGTGCAGGTATCTTACCTATATTGTTGGAACAGGAACTGGCCACCCAAGAGCTACACATCTTTTTCTTTCTTTGAAAATGGTCTACAGCTGTCAATTCACATTCGTTAGACATGAATCTCAGCATCTTTGTTCTTTGGACAATTGCGTATTGATTGATGGACTTCACAGTTCCTAGACAATGCTGTCGGTAATTTTTCACAGTTGATTAGCAGCACTGCTAATCAAAAAGTCCAATTTCGCCAAATTTGATTAGCAAATTTAAAAATTGATTAGCAGTTTTTCAGTTTCAATGTAAAACACCTAAATAACAAGATATTACTTTAGCTCATAACAAATATGATTAGATTCCATTCTGACTATTCTTAGATTTTTTAGCACTGCCACAAGTATTTGTGACAGTTTGTGAATGTGATGTAGAAATTTAGTTAGGTCTTATGTCTGAAGCCAATTCTTGACAGTGACTTTCGAAGCCCCACTCATTTTAATTCTTATTTTTTTGTTACGTTAGAAATCTTTGTTAGAAAACAATTTCGTCTGCTTTTTATCGTGTATTACTATTTTTCTTCAATCGGACACACCTCGATTAACTAGACAAACACGATATAAACAATAATTTTTTACGGGAATTTTTACTTTGATTTATCATTTTACAATACGTTAACATGTATTTATTTTTTTATATTTTATTTACAATACGTGGGGGATACATTGGATTTATTGCTTTCAAAATGAATATGATATAATTACTTGATGTCTCGCAACGTGAGTGGTACTACTTGATTCCCTATTTCCGGTTTAATAGTCCCTAGAGTTATGTGTTATATAGTATTGTGTCTGGTAGTTCGAGAAGAAAATGTCACACAGAGAATTCAGTTTTGTTTATAAATTTATTCTTGTGTCAATATCCAAAATGACAGGCATATTGATGATTCGCAGTAACTGCGAATCAAAAACGTTAGATTTTAATTTTTGGTTAGCAACGGACAAAATATGTATCGCAAATTGCGCTGCGATACTGGTTGTCGGCAGCCCTGTTCCTAGATGATTACGCTAACGTCATGCTAGGTTTTTCTCGATTGTTATTATTGAACAGATATCTTACTTGTTTATTTTACATGTAGTTTGAAGAAGCTGCGAAAGAAGTAGCTGATGAGATCACACGACCTAGACCAGAAGGTGATGAGGATATGGAAGATATCCAGATCATGTTACAATCTAACGCTAATCCTTACTGCATCAGAGATTTAAAGGTAGGTATATATTTTAGAAATGGGGCCAATTTTAGATGATGGACGGCCATTTCAATGACTGTGCTAGCTGTTGTCTGAATATCTTGCATTCAATGCAAACACCAAACTGTCAAAAGTACTCTAAAGTTGTATTGCAAGAGAAAAATATCTAGAAGTGGCCTGGTATCAGTTGTTTTGGATAGTAAGCATACATTGTCATCAACACAGTACCTATTACAATTATCTAAATTTCATGGATGCAGTCAGGCCTGAATGAAAGTCAGATTGTATAGTCAAAAGCCTGATTTTCTGCTGATGTTAAACATACGTTAATCAAGAGCTAAATCTGTCAATTGCAGGTCTTTCTTTAGGCCTGAAATGTTACATGTATATGAACTATTAGACTTTTATCAACATGACAAGACCATAATCAACTCTTAGTGCCACGGATATCTCCGATATTAAGTAGATTAGAACTTTTCAGCCATACTTTTGATTCAATCTAAAAATGTTGAAGCGAGGCTAAGCCTCGAACAACCATAGAGGTCGTTGCAATTAATGCACGCATCTTGTCAAACCTTTAAAAGCTAATATCTTCACTTGCATTGAAGCAATTCGAATGAAATTTTCAGTAAATTCATTTTGCATTATCTGTTTTCGAAGTATTATGTATCTTTAAAGTTACAATTTCATATTTTAAAGTTATACTTGTTAAAGAATAATCCTATTATTCCTATAATTCACAATTGCCAGTTGAGAAATTAATTGGCAAAAATATCATTTTCAACTCCAAATTCAAAGGATTGAAGATAGCTATTCCATGGTGGGGAATAGGAAAACAAGGGAGGTAATTGTGTTATTATTTCCGTTGGGAAGGTTTTTAAGTGTGAGAAAGATCTATTGAGCAAAAGACATAGAAATAATTATATTTGACTTTCTTAGAAAATATGAAATTGTAACTTTAATATTTGATCAATTGAATTGTAGTCTGATCAGATGTCGAAGTTAGTGAAGGTACCAGGTATAGTTATAGCAGCTTCTAATGTCAAGGCCAAGGCCACCAAATTAACGATGCAGTGTCGTAGCTGTGGTAACACCATGAACAACGTATCTGTTAAACCAGGTCTCGAAGGATACGCTCTTCCTAGAAAATGTAACACGTAAGTGGTCTACAACTTATAACAGGGGTCGAGGGACATAATCCTGAAGCAATGACCGAGAAATCCCTCTCTGGCCATTGCTGGATTAGCTTCTGATACTTTTGCTTTTGAGGGAGTGTGTCTATTCTTCCTGTTCAATCAAATTTATCCCCAAGCACAGCAACATGACAGTCCTTCTTTTGATCAGGGGCCTTTCCTAAAACTTTGGACAGTGATTTAAGGTATTAAAAATGGTGAAAGTGTTTTGCGACTCAAATCAGTATTGTTTACATTATATCCTGTTGATAGCCTTGTTTGTCACACATTTAGTTTTTCTGTATTATTCTGCTATGCACTGGTTAATTGGACATAATAAAATTGTGAGTCATGATGACGTAACTTTATGTAAACATATTTGGAGCTCTGTTTGGTATTGTTATGCAGTTAGCTATTGGTTGTTAATCGGACTATTGACCAGTCATAATTTAGAACAAGAATTTGCCTTTACAGCAGTGAGTAGTGGGATTAGCTCTAGTCAAATGAAACACTGCGAGGAGATTGGTCGCGGGAGAGAGAAGTGGGATTTATTGTCCATTTGACACAAACTAGGTCATGATTCAATTTTATTTCACTTGTGCCTACTGGTGTCTGATTCACGAAATTTTAACTAGGATAAAATCCAAATTTGAGTAATTTGATTGGATAATATTAGATTGATTTTAGTGCTTAGCAAATCAAAATTGAAGATAGACAAGATTTAATGATACCTGGGTTAAAATGTAAAGATTAGCTTGGTATTAGCATATTTTTTAAAATCTACTTGGTATTTTGAATTCAGTTGTTCAGTGTTTTTTACCCCTTTATTTTCAGAGAGCAGGCTGGTAGACCAGCTTGTCCAGTTGATCCATTCTTTATTGTACCAGATAAATGTAAATGCGTCGATTTCCAAGTTTTAAAATTACAAGAAGCGCCAGAAGCTGTACCTAACGGAGAGATGCCGAGACACATGCAGGTTTATGCTGACAGGTAATTTCAGTTTTGATTTGAAAAAGTAATTCTGATGTGAAATGCAATTATTTTTTTTGTATGGGAAAAAAACATTCATGTAGAACTGAATATGGAAATATTAATGAATTCCAGACTTGATGGTTGAAGCTCTGTAATGGTTAAATAAATTTATTGAATAATTTAATTAAGAAATTAATAAAGAGTATTTAATTTTATTTTTTTGATCATTAGAAATATGTTTTGAGATAAAATTAGGTAATATGTAATGATATTTGAAAATCCCCACACAATAGCAATATGATGATGAATAAATCACCTCTGATTTCAAACCATGTTTGTTTTGTACTGCTGTTGAGCAGGGATTTGTACATGTTCCTGAAACTACGACTGCGAGTTTTACAATATCTGGACGTTGGTAGATTACTTCACAATTCCCGAACTTATAGCTACGTTAAATACAGACATGTGAACAGTGGCTGCCAATCAGAGGTTGTGACAAAGCAATCTCCACGGAAACCTTGACATTGAACGAACCTTGAACTTTGCAACCCGACTATCACAGGTAGACATTTTAGCTTGGAAGAGCGAGACTTGGTATTCACCATGATCGAGGAATCTGATAGGCTCACAAGCTTGTACCCAATCGAAATTAGTGCCGAAATATGCGGGGTATTACGTGAAGGGCTTGATAAGATGTACGTAGTTAAAGCTAGATCAAGCCTTCTGATGAAGATGGGATTTGTAAAGATCTATTAATGTCGACTCTCTCTGTCAGCATCATCGTTAGATCGACCGACCTGTCCAGTTTTTGCTACTTTTAAGGGGGGTGTTGGTGTCGTTCCCCCCCCCCCCCCTCGTTGCTAGAATGTTATAAATGAGTGTGTGAATTATTTATTTACAGATATTTATGTGATCGTATTGTACCAGGTAATAGAGTTATGGTCATGGGAATTTATTGTATTAAAAAAGGTGGAAAACCAACAAAGGTAACTTTTATAAATCTGCATTTAGGTTATTATATGATTGAATTAATGTCCAGGGCCCTGTTTAGTGAAATCTTAACTAAAGATAAAATCCAAACTTTAGTAGATACTTCAATTTTGATTGGCTAAGCACTAAAATCAATCTAATATTATCCAATCAAATTACTAAAATTTGGGTTTTATCTCGGGTAAAATTTCGGGAAATAGGCTCCAGATATTCTGGCTTGTGGATACTGCTGCACCGGTTAAAAATCAGATTAAAATACAGATCTATATTTCGTTCAATTTTTTTATACTTTCGATGGCCTCTACTACATGAAGATCTGACCAGTTGTAACAGGCGGTCGCATCAGAGGTCATACAAGCGGCTTTTGATCCAATGATGCCAGGCATTGATAAATCAATTGGCGTTGACGTTTCTAGTGGTTTACCCACTGTTCCGTGAATCGCATGCTAAGAAATCGTCGTAACAGACCATTTCATTTGCTAATCCCTCACACCCAAATGCGGGTTATATAACAACTCTTCCAGATCCTATGTGACAAGGAGTAGGGTAGCTGGTCCAATCTCGTTGGTTTTCTTTGAGTTCTCCACTTTCCTCCAACTGCTAAAGACCCCTATGCGTTTGTGAATTAAATTGAAACACATGTTAGTCTGGAAATGACCTATTTTGTGTGAGTAGATGTTAAACTCTCTTTCTCTCGTATACTCTTCAAAAAAAGTAGGGGATATTCAGAAACAATACAAAACTGCAGAAATGCAGCAGTTTTCATCAACCCTTCCTTGAAGTGTCAAATTTGACAATGAACCCCTCCCACGTGTATGGCGCTATTGCGTGTCGCACATGCAGCTCAGTGTTTCTGTTGGGGCGATAAGTTCTTCATCTGTGAACATACTCACAAAGTATGTCAAGTGTCCATGACTATTTATCATATCACAACCTGCATAGGTATTTGCATCTGAATTTCCCCTACTTTTTTTTAAGAGTATATTTGTATTCTATGAGACGACTTGTTTCATAAATAAAAAATACTTTGTCGGTCTCAAAATGGCCAACGTATTCCATTAAACATGCATTATGCAAGAGCTAAATCTGATTATTGCAAGTCTTAAATTTAGGCTTCAGATGTTATAGAAATTATAAATTAGATCTTTATTTAAACAACAAGACCAAAATCAACTCTGTAGACCCACGGATGGCTCGGCTACAGCTCGGATTTAAATAGGATTTCACTAATTGATTAAATCAAATAAGGGGTAACCTGATGAAAATACGTCAGTTAGATCGAGGCTAAATGATAGAGTGTACTTAGCGAGGCCGCTGTAAAGCGTTTCCGTATGCCATTGAAAACTTTACTTGATAATCGAGATATGTAGGTGGAGTTAACGCTTGTCAATCAAACGTTCGGCGAAGGTAAAGACACATTTCGCTACCATTTCTAGGCAAATATTACAACGATGATAACTATGTTCAGAATAAAGTAATTTGACTGAATTTTTCAATATATTCTTCTTTCAATATCTACTTTTGAACTGTTATAGCAAGAATGGCCAACTCTCTATAAATATCTCCCATAATGTATCTTTAAATATTTCATTTTCTTCAGGGTGGTGTTAGAGACAAGGTAAATGTTGGTATTCGTCAGCCATATTTCCGTATGGTTGGGGTCAAAGTTGACACAGAGGGAGTAGGTCGAAGTTCAAGTAGCATGGTGACCCCAGCAGAGGAGGAAGAACTGAGGCGATTGGCAGGTCAACCAAATGTCTATGAAACCTTGGCCAAGTCCATTGCTCCTTCAATCTTCGGCAGTCTGGATATTAAAAAGGCTATAGCTTGTCTTCTTATTGGTGGTTCCAGAAAAAGGTAAATTAATAGAAAATGACAACAATCCAAAAGTCAAGTCTGTTTCCATAGAAACACTAAAATTATTAATAGGAAAGGACAATATTCTTAAAGTCAAGTCTGTTTCCATAGAAGCACTAAAATTATTAATAGGAAATGACAACATTCTTAAAGTCAAGTTTGTTTCAATAGAAACACTAAAAGATAAGTTTGTGTAAAATATAAACATATTATCGAGATAAGTTCCTGGGAAATAAGCTTGTGTGAGATAAGTTCCCGTGAGATAAGCTTGTGTGAAATAAGTATAAATATATTATTGTAGATTACCCGATGGTCTCACAAGAAGAGGTGATGTTAATATATTAATGTTGGGTGATCCAGGTACAGCTAAATCACAATTATTAAAATTTGTAGAAAGATGTTCTCCTATTGCTGTAAGTACTTGTCTTTTAAATCAGTGAATATTTCAATTATTGGGAATAAGTTGTAGTCGAATAAGTTGTGAATGTTAAAGGGCCGTTGGCGAAAATGTTACGCAATACAAACTTGAATATATCTGTGGGTAAAAACGATATTATATATCATAGGTTTATACACATGTAACAATATTGTATATTATTCTATAACTACAATCAAATATCATTGAATACAGCCATTGAATAATCTATGGTTGTATCCATTGGCTTGGGCACATACTACTTTTGTCCAGAATGACGTCCCTTTCAGAATTACATCAAACTGTAAAAAAAGAAAGAAAAACATGGAACCTATGATGAATTTTAACGTTATTGGTGATTTTGTTTTTGATAATCAGGATAGTACAGTGTATTTTGAGATTTGCATGTAGTTATAGAATAAAAAGAGAACTTGATGACCATTGAATACTTCTCAGTGTATCCCTGCCACATTCCGCTCGCTATACTTGTGCAGGGATACACTCTAGTAGACCATTGAAAAACCTGAGCAGTATGAAGTGATCATTCAGGTATATCTATTTATGGGAATATACAGGTGTTGTGATATATAAAGTATTGTATATTATAGGTATAAACATCTGCATTGTATATTATTATGGTAATATACAAGGGTCGTGATATATAAAGTATATTGTATATTATTATGGGAATATACAGGTGTTATGTTATATAAAATATCAAAGTGGCTATTGTTATGAGTCTGAGCCAAGTTTAGAACGAATTCCAAAATGGCTGCCAATCTCCCCAACACCAGCTTTGAAAAAGGAGCAGTATTTTCAACGTTTTCAGAACTGAAGGCAGCAATTAAGAGATGGGAAGGGTTAGGGTTAGGACTATTTTTACGACTATTCAGTTTTTAACTTCGCCGATGGAGGGCTGTGAAAGCATCGTCGTAACAATAGCCTGAGGACTATTTTTACGACTCGTCGTAACAATAGCCACAGCCTAATTTTATAGAAATATACAGGTGTTGTGATATATAAACTGTATTATATATTACAGGTATATACATCAGGTAAAGGTAGTAGTGCTGCTGGATTAACAGCTTCTGTTATGAGAGATCCAGCTTCAGTAAGTATTACAATTAGATCCTGACCAATTTGAATATAAGTTCTATGGGATCACCTATTCAAGCTTTAATTTTTGAAGGAAAAAAAAAATATATTAAAACAAACATTGAACTGTTTGATTTCTCTTTCAAAATCTCTTTACCACAAAATGTTTGAAGATTTTTATTTACAGCCGCAAAAGGGAGGGTGTTTATTTTTTGCCTATGAAATCTTAAAAATATAATACAAATTTTAATTAGTTTAAGAATTTTGATTGTCTATTTGTTTGCGTTACAAAGGAAATGTTGGAGCATTCCATATATTATGTTCTCTTATGAAACTTTGTGTAAGATGCTGGCTCGCTAGCCTGGAGGTCGGGTGTTCAATCCCTGCATTGGCCGAGAAAGTTAATCCAGATTTTCCGGCGTGGTTTCCCCATGTCAGTGATGCAGAACTGAGGGCCTGGCAAGGACCGCTGTCTAGTCATTCGGATGGGACGAAAAACCAAGGTCCCGTGTACATATTGGCGTGCACGTAAAAGATCCCTTGGCAGTTGGAATTCGATATAAGAGTAGGCCGCAGCGCAGCTGCCCGGGCAAAATTTCTCTCATTGCACACTGTATGGTGTATGCCCGTCTTCATTAGCCCAGTTTAGGAGCAGAACAGTAGGACGTTAAACCCTATTTCATTTCATTTTATGAGACTTTGTCTGTGTCCCCAGCTAATCCCCGTAAACTTTGTTTAAGTGGTGTGGTTTTTAGGTGTAAATATTAAATGTCATCTCAATTAATAAATATATAATTTATTTTTATTAGAAAAATTTTATAATGGAGGGTGGAGCTATGGTATTAGCCGATGGTGGTGTGGTCTGTATAGATGAGTTTGATAAAATGAGAGAAGATGACAGAGTAGCCATACACGAAGCCATGGAACAACAAACTATATCTATAGCTAAGGTAATTATTACATGAAACAACAAAACTATAGCTAAGCTAATTATTACATGAACAACAAACTATATCTATAGCTAGGGTAATTATTACATGAAAAAAAAACAATATCTATAGCTAGGGTAATTATTGCATGAACAAACCATGTCTATATCTTGGGTAATTATTGCATGAACAAACCATGTCTATATCTTGGGTAATTATTACATGAACAAACTATATCAGACATGATTTTTTTCTCGCTATACCCTGGGTTCATCGGTATTGTATTCAAATTGTCTGCCCTTGATCATAGCTTGATTATATGTACCAATCAAAATAGAGTTTACAAACCAGTCTTGGCCTTATTCTTTACTTTCGCAACAATATGACAGCTAGTTCGCTCACTTATTAGAAAGTTTGCAAAAAAATTTAATATAAAAGAAGTGACATGCACATAAAAATATCTTTTTGATGGGAAAGATGTTTGATAAAATAGCACAATCATCAAGGGCAGATAAACCCAGGGCTTAGTGGAGTGGAACGGAATGAGACCACTGGGGATACCGAGGATGGTGAATAACCTGCTGTCTAGGCTAATCTTCTCGCCTATCCCACTTCTCCATTAAGGGGGGGGGGTTGGATGGCCAAATGGTTAGTGTGCGCGCGCTGTATCATAAGGTTTGTCATTGAGTCAACTGGCGTGGTTTCGATTCCCGGGTTGTACGTGACAAGAATAGGGTCACCTGTCCAACTCGTGGATTTTCTCCTGGTCCGTTGGTTTCCTCGCACTACTAAAGACCCCCTATTTGCAAGCAAATTAATGAAATAAGATTGAATCATATTTTAGTCCCGAAATGACCCTTTTTTTGTCGAGTGGACGTTAAACCCGATTTCTCTCTCTCTCTCAGAATGTTAACCCTCATTTTATTTTATAGAGAAATTATGATAGGCCTACATTAAAAAATGCTTGTATCATTATAGGCAGGGATTACGACTACGTTAAATTCTCGTTGTTCTGTACTGGCTGCTGCTAACTCTGTGTTTGGTCGATGGGACGATACAAAAGGAGCCGAGAATATCGACTTTATGCCAACTATTTTGTCTCGTTTTGATATGATATTTGTTGTAAAAGATGAACATGATGAAGGCAGAGATATGGTAAGTTGGGATTGACTAATGGTATAAATATTGGCCATTGTACGCCCCTTTAAAGTACCCTTTTTAACAATGTGGATGTGGATATCATTTAATCTTGTGTATTTAGCACTAATTTCTTTAACATTCGTTTAATATCAAATTTTTGTTTAAAAATTGGTAAAAAATTGTTTAAAATGACCTAATTTGTACTTGTGTCCAGTTTAAAACTGACCAATCCATTTTGATAATGAATGTCCAATTTACAAGTGTTTAATTTCTCGATCACTGTTAACAAAAAAACATTATTTATGATTCTGTATTTTTTCTATTTCAGATCTTAGCGAAGCATGTAATGAACGTTCATCTGAATTCTCTACAAACGACAGAAGAACCACAAGAAGGAGAAGTTGATCTCAACACACTGAAAAAATTTATAGCTTACTGTAGAACGTAAGTAATGTTCGGTTTGAAATAATAAAACAACTATAATATAATCTTTTACAGGCATTTAGCAATTGAACATAATATAACACAGTTGAATTGTTGTTGAAACATCGTGTGTACATAATAGAGTGATTGTTATCCATAGAACTGTGTTGTGTTAAACTATCGTATAATCTTTAACAGGCATTTAGTAACTGGATGGAGAAATACACAAAAACACATACTTATCAAAAAACAGGGTGTTGGATGGCCGAATGGTTAGCACGTGCGTGCTGTATCATAAGGCCTGTCATTGAGTCAACTGACGTGGTTTCGAATCCCCGGTTGTACGTGACAAGGAGTAGGGTTGCCTGTCCAACCTCGTGGGTTTTCTCTGGGTCCTCCGGTTTCCCCTCGCTGCTAAAGATTCCTACGCCCAAGCGAATTATTGAAATAAAATTACACCATATGTAATGGTAACATTTCTATGTAATTTATTTATGAACAGTAAATGTGGTCCACGTCTGTCACCAGACGCAGCTGAGAAGTTAAAGAATCGTTATGTATTGATGAGAAACAGCGCTGGTGACTACGAACGAGAAACGGGCAAAAAAGTCAGCATCCCGATCACGGTCAGGTTGGTAAATTTAATAGACTATTTCATTTCAAAAATATTTCCAAAGTTTGAGTATTCTGCTAAACTTTGACCACCAAGTCTCTGAACATCTCATGGCATAATCCTTCAGTGTCATTGTTGCCTAGATGTAGGTGTTGGGGGGGGGGGGGGGCACTACATTTGGTTTCTCTCTTCTCCATTTTGATTAAACACAGATCCTGTCTTTTATAGTTCAAAGTTTCGTTTTACTTGTCTTTACTACACTAGGATCTGGAAGAGTTGTTATATAACCCGCGTTTTGGTTGATGTGAGGGATTAGCCAATGAAACGATCAGTTACGGCGATTTCTTGGCGTGTGATGCATGGAACTGTGGATATCCCACTAGAAACATCAATGCTGATGTCATAGGGGCAAAAGCGGCTCGTATGACCCCTGATGCGACCTATTTGAGTCCATTTTAACTGTTGAAAACTAGATATTGTCCAGTAAATGCACATTTTAATTTTCAATTTGTAGAATTTGTCATTATTGTATTTTATTTAACAGACAATTGGAGGCTATTATTAGAATATCCGAATCATTAGCCAAGATGAGATTAGCTCCCTTTGCTACAGATGCAGATGTGGATGAAGCTTTGAGATTATTTCAGGTTTCTACCTTAGACGCTGCTACATCTGGAAATTTGGCAGGTTTGTAAATTTCATGTCTGTCATTCTGAGAGGGGGTTGGATGGCCGAATGGTTAGCGTGTGCCACCATATATATGAAGCAGATTGGTATAATACTGTTTTCTGGATTCTGAAAGCAATGCCCACGCCATGTTAGTCCAGAAATGACCTAGTTTGTGTCGAGTGGACATTAAACCCCATTTCTCTCTCTCTTTCGAAGAAATGGGTTCGTCCGTCGGTCTGTCCGTCACACTTTTGGGGACACAATAACTCTCTTTCTAATTGAGCTAGAATGTTCAAACTTGGTGTAAGTGTTTATTAAGTCAATACCTTGATGGAGTTCGAAGATGAGCATTTTCTGCTTAGGGTAAGCAGAGATAAGCAATTTGATTGGTTGATGCTTTGGGACAAGATAATCTTGATTCTATTTGATAGAGAGTGATGAAATTTAGTGTATAGTTTGATTGCTCGATACTTTTGAAAAAAATAAATGTGCTATTAATTAATGTGTCATCTATTTATTTTGGGATTTCGGCGGGGGACATCAGCCTCACTGTTGGCTTGTTTTGTTATGATCCTGATTACTTTGACCATTCAGATTTAATATTAGCTAAAACTTAGGCAATGTTGACAACAAAACTTATCCCCAGTCATGTTGTTTGTTAGTTGTGTAATAACCTGGGTAGGAATGATTAGCGTTTTAATCCTTGTTTCTTGTATTACCCTAGGTAATATTTCTATATTTTCAGGAGCCGAAGGGTTTACAACCGAAGAAGATCAGGAATTATTAAGTAGAATAGAGAAACAGATAAAACGTAGATTTGTTATCGGATCACAAGTATCAGAACATGCTATTATACAAGATTTCGTCAGACAGGTAAGTTACCAAATAGCAGTTTTATACTTATGAATGTTCGAACAATGTTCCAATTTATCAGAACATGCTATTGTACACTGTACAAGATTTCGTCAGACAGTTTTATACTTAGTCTGATTGTAGTCTTAACATGAATGTTCGAAAGAGTGCCAATTTATGTCTAACGTGGCTATCCTACAATTTCTAATATTTCTGGTCCCAAGTTCTCAAAACATTTTCAGACTTAAAGTAGCTAAGTCTCTAACTTAATATCATTCAAAGCCTTCGACACAGAAAACACGAATTATTTGTCAATTTAAATCAACGTTGATGTTGTGATCTTACCGGTAAAAGATCCAATATTTAAGACAAAATAAACATTTTACCATTGGTACACGAATCATGTACCATAATGCGTTTAAGCGCCATTGTATCAAGGGACTGGAAGAACGGGGCTAAACATATTCAACAAGTCTTGTCCAACGGTGACGACATATTCTTATCTGGAGAGCATGCGCAATAAATACTATCAGTGTAGACTGGAATAATCAGACGCTAGAGATTGTCATGCGATTGAGACTTCTGGCATATTTCACCAAACATAACTGATTTGAAATAAGAGTAAAAACGGAAAGGATTGAATGTAAATCAGTTTATATAAATTCATATTACATGCGTTGAGACCCATTTGTAAAGATTTTACCTATATCCTATATATCGTCCGCATTGGACGGCGGATGTTGACAAATTATTCAATTCATTGTATCTTTATTATTTCCGAACTTTATTTACAGAAATATCTAGAACGTGCTATTCATAAAGTGCTACAGTTGATGTTGCGACGTGGAGAGATACAGCATCGTATGCAGAGAAAGATGTTATATCGAATTAAATAAATCTGTTAAATAAACTACAGTTGTTACAAGGTGAAATACAACATCGTATTCAGAGAAAGATGTTATATCGAATGACATAATCTGTTAAATATACTACAGCAAAATAACTAGCATCATTTCTTTAAATCATGGAAGAAAACAAAAGAGTTTGTCTTTTGTCAACTAAAAAGCAATTAGTTAAGAAACATGCAAAACATTAATACTAAACTATTCAAAATCTTGGTTTCGAGTCCCCTGTTGTACGTGACAAGGAGTAAGGTCGACTGTCCAATATCGTGGATTTTCTCTGGGTCCTGTCACTGCTAAAGACCCCTACGCGCAAGCAAATTATTGAAATAAAATTGAACCATGTGTTAGACAAGAACATTTAACTATATGAGTTACCAATATTTTCATACATGCCCAACACTAAAATAAGACAAACTTTCTTTTTTATAAACTTTCTGCCACTTGTAAAATGTTATTTGTTATTCAAAAGTAATTAATAAATCGACAAATAGAAGTATTTAGTGGACTATTTGCTTATCCAGTTGACAAGAGTGCTAAATGAATTGGTGTCGAGTGGACATTAAACCCCATTTCACTCTCTAGCTAACTGAATCAATCATTCCATATTATTTTCACATCCTGTCACAACTGAACCTGTGTAAAATTTGATCATTTATAATGTAACTCTCGTTGAATGTCAATATTCTAGGCCTTTTGAATTAATTGTTGAAATTTCTGGTAATAATGTTGGAATGTCTTTATTATAGGCCCTGCATACCTTATAAATTAAATATTAAAAAATTTGTTGTGAAAAATAAATTTGTAGATCTACTGGACTATTACCATAATTGTATATTTGTAAATAAAGTATTTTGTACATTTTCTATTGGGAAAAATGGTTTTGTTGTGTCTGTTAACAGCATTTTCAAATCGTAATTCATGTAATAGTAGGCTGTAAGGCTGCTGCCAGGGCAGAATTTCCTCATAACAGCTGTGGTGTATTCCCTACCTTATTAACTAGTTTAATACAATGAAATGAAATGAAATGGCTTTTAACGTCCTACTGTTCTGCTCCAAACTGGGCTAATGAAGACGGGCATAGGCCATACAGTGTGCTATGAGGGAAATTTTGCCCGGACAGCGGCACTACGGCCTACTCTTATATCGAATTCCAACTGTCAAGGGATCTTTTACGTGCATGCCAATGTGTACACGGGACCTCGGTTTTCCGTCCCATCCGAACGACTAAACAACTGTTCGAGTCAGGCCCTCTGTCCAGGCGCCACCCCGATATAACCCTTAAGATATTCTGGTCCACAATCAAACCCAAGATAAAAGATAATGCATTTCATGATCTGTCTGCCAATAAAATGGGGTTGACGTCCACTCGATATAAACTAGGTCATTTTGGGACTAACATGGTTCAATTTTATTTCAATAATTCACGTGGGCGTAGGGTTCTTTAGCATTGGGAGGAAACCGAAGGACCTGGAGAAAACCCACCCATTTGGCCGTCCAACCCCTGCAAACCCTACTCCTTGTCACTTACAAGGGGGGTATCGAAACCACACCACTCAATGACAGACCTCATCCAACGTGCATGTGTTAACCATTCGACCTGTATTTGAAATCTGCCTTTAGCAATGAAATCAGGTTTAATGCCCTACTTCTCTGTATTAAACTGGGGTGTCACGTTGGCTAAGTGGGTAAGACGCAGGCTCGCTGGCCTGGGGTTGGGTGTTCGATCCCTGCATTGGCCGAGAGAGTTCATCCAGATTTTCCCGTGCCAACCCCTCCCCCCCCCCCCAAACCCGACCTTATCAATGATGCATACGGAGGTCCTGACAAAGACAGCTGTCTAGTCGTTCAGATGAGATGAAAATCGAGGTGCTGTGTACACATTGGCGTGCACGTAAAAGATCCCTTGACTGACTGTTGGAATTCGATATAAGAGTAGGCCGCTGTCCGGGCAGAAAAACCTCTAAGTACACTGTATGGCGTATGCCCGTCTTCTATATCCCAGTGGTTTCGAATCCCCGGTTGTACGTGACAAGGAGTAGGGTCGCCTGTCCAACCTCGTGGGTTTTCTCCGGGTCCTCCGGTTTCCTCCCACTGCTAAAGAGCCCTACGCGCAAGCGAATTATTGAAATAACAAATCAAACCATATGTTAGTCCCGAAATGACCTAGTTTGTGTCGAGTTGAGGTTAAACCCAATTTCTCTATCTCTCCCTCTCTCTAGCCCAGCAGAAAATTAGGACGTTAAACCTCATTTCCTTTCGTTTCTTTCATTGAATCCGATACCGTGGTTTCGATTATGCCCCCCCCCCCCCTCACCCCCTTGATAAAGACCAGTGCATTATTGAAATGATGGGAAGATAATAATTTTATACGGCAATGTTATAAAATATATACAATAATGTAAGACTATAAACTTATATAACAATTTTATTAAACATATACAGTAAATGTTGGACTATAAAAAATATAAAAACATGCCATAAATTAAAAAAGAAATAACATAAAATATTAACAACAGATTTTAAAAACATCGATAAATTGTTGAAACAGTCGAACACAGTTTGTATTCTGTTATAAGGTCTCAGAAAAATAATTACTGTGTAATAATTACTGTACAAAATTAGCGGATCATTTTTAAATGAAAACTTTTTCATTAACAATATCAGAATCGAGCTAGTCTATATTAAATAGATATATAAAAGGATTCATCGATGAATGAGTTCATCCAGCCTCTACTAGTTTAGAAACAATTCATTAATCAAATACATTAAATTCCACCTGACTGGGTAATGGGAAACACGCAACACAACGCAAAGTAACCACTGTTCAAATTAAACCAAAACGACAGAAATATGTAAGCAGACCCGACATATTTGTGACGCAGTAAAGGCAAAAAGACATCATGTTAGTCAGTTAATCCGACCACGGCGAATGTCCCAGTACTGACGAAAGTTGCTCGACCTACATTGTAAAAGATGAGCAGTGGGTCAATACCGATTCATGTAAATTAACATTAAAGGCTTTTGGTACTTTTTGAGCAGGGCTGATTGTAGAAAATGCGGGGCCCATTTTGGGAGGGACAACGTCACAGGATATGAATAACCTAAACAAGGCCTATATTCATTCATATTTAAGATCAATCATGTTTTACTTCACGATTAGTAATTGATTAATACCTGAAAATAGACACACCTGTCAGTCCTGCTGCCAGATTGCATGGATTTTTTTTAAGTTGATGAGCTGCGGTAGCCCCTTAATATGGGGAAATTGGTCCAATGTGCCGTGGTTTTGGGCTAGGTGTTTTTGAGAGATGGAATGTGAAATATTTAGGTAAACATTACACTTGTAACACAGCGTTTGGGTCTTTCACATCCCAAAAGAGAATATTCTTAGAAACGTCGC
This sequence comes from Patella vulgata, assembly GCF_932274485.2. Classification (NCBI taxonomy): domain Eukaryota; kingdom Metazoa; phylum Mollusca; class Gastropoda; family Patellidae; genus Patella; species Patella vulgata. The sequence continues at coordinate 7,820,866 of NC_065883.2, read as the reverse complement.
CCAAATAAATTAGTAATTGTTTTTCCATAAGTATGTCTTTCATAAGTAACCTATGTCTTCCAGTTATATTGAATGTCTATAAAGGATTACGACTTTTAATTCTATTTTCCGAGATGTAAAGGAGCATATCTCGGTAACCATCACACTTGTAACACAACGTTTGGGTCGTTCACACCCCAAAACTCCTCTTAGGTACATGCACAAATAACACAGCAGTAGCTCATTAAATATTTACAACATCCACAAAAGCAGTAATTAAAATGTTCTATAACAATGTTGGAACGATCCTTGACGAGTTAAAATGTTTTTCGATTCCAAATTTTGTCGGTATTTTCGTCTGAATGTCAGCCAAGGTTCCCCATCGTATTCCTCTGTGATTCCGTCCTCTGTTCCCCGATCGAGGAGATTTCGAAGTCGACTGACAAAGTTGCTCCACTGCGATTTCTCTTCTTCACTCACGACTTCGCGCAATAATGGCGAACTTGTGGACAATAGACGTTTAGCAGAGCCAACAATGGCTAAGGAGTTTTCCACGGGGAGTTCTAAAATGCGATTTGACTTCTTGAGAATTTCCGAGATTTTGGTTTCATCAATCTTCAGAAGAGCTGCAAAAAGATCATGACGTACCCGATCCTCCTCGTTCGTCAAGGAGCCTTCAAAAAACATGGTGTCCATTTTAGCCAGTAAAGCCACCCCTCGTCCTCGAATGGTTTTAGCGGCCGTGTCTCTTTCGCTTAAAATTCGTGGAATGTTTTCTTCCATGTATGGACCATGCATGCCAGTGCCATGATCCATGTACCTCAGGACTTGAGCCCCACCTATTCCAATACCATCAACGCCAGCAAAGACTGCGTGTTTGATCTCGTCAAATTTAAATCCAGCAGACATATAAGTCACCAACCCTCTTAAATGGGCCTCGTGGACGATGGTCAAAGCTTCTTCAAACGTTAGCTGGTACATGATACATTTAGATGGATAGGTGTCGCTTGCTCCGTCCCACGTAACTTTATCAAATCCACCAATGCACGTGATCTCTATGGCTCTACGGGCAATATCCATTCTTTTTGTTAGTACAACTGGGGTTTCCTTTTCGAAATCATCTGTAATGGTTTGGTTCAGATTCCATGCTGCGGACATGAATTGCGAGAATCTGTTTCTGTGGACATGGCAACGTAGAGCTCGCATGTAACGAACTGCTTCCGATGTGGTCAACCCTTCCATAGCAACCTTGCATTCTGCACCACCTCTGGCGAATGCTGCTGAAGCCGTAGCTGATGTCATATGGACGACCTTTAAGAAATCTTCGTCAAAGCTTCCGGAATCTTTCATTCTTCTTCCGACAAAATAAGTATTTGGTGCAGCCGATCCTACATGGAGTCTGACTCGAGAGAAATCATAAAGCGATGGAACCCGGTAAGATTCGATATGTTCCCGAGAAAGATTACCAGGTCGTTCGAGATGTTCAACATGAACGATAGCTCCCAACATCCACTCATTAAACCGAGTGGTTCCCAGAACATGTCCATCTCCGGGATCAGTTAAAGACATATAAGTTTGCGTATGGGGGCGGAACCCGGGAGATCCAAGAGGTCGGTGTCCTTTAAGTGTAACCTGTTTGCCGATAGCCATATTATGATACGCCAGATGTATCGCCAGATACTCAACAGGAGTTGGTTGTCGTCGTTCATCCCGGAGCGCCTGAAGCATCATACTTATGGTGTTGAGGAAATCAGTTGTGAATTTTTGATCATCCCAAGTTAGTTTTATTTTATTAACGTTATCCTCGACTGTGAAGTTGATGTATCCAGTAGCTTCCTCGGGCATCGTTCCAACGAATATCTCATTCTCCATCTTCCATTCCCGGATAATTCCTCGTCCAACACGACAGATGCGGAATGTGGCATCTAGTAGCTGACGGACAGTCAAACCATTCAGGATATTCTCACTCAGGGCAAGAAAAATGTCCATCTTTGATGAATCGTCCTTAAAGACGATCTGCAGCCGCTTCCGTAACTGTCGTTGGACGGAGTCGTTGTCGGTGGCCGTGGTCATGGCGAGTTCATCGCTGGACTGAAATTTTTCTGTCTTACAGTCTAGTTTGATTCTGATGTTATAAAGATTATTGATGACGTCTTGGAGTAGGGTTAGTGACACCTGTCGAAGTGTTCCAACACCCATACATATATCAGCTGCTTCTGGCTGAAATGACACAAGGGACTGATTATAATATAGGCTAACTTTTAACCATCTACTTCGCTCATGTTGACACCAACATAAGGTCCTGTCCAACCTCGTGGGTTTTCTCCGGGTCCTCCGGTTTCCTCCCACTGCTAAAGACCCCTACGCGCATGCGAATTATTGAAATAAAATTAAACCATATGTTAGTATGTTAGTCCTGAAATGACCTAGTTTGTGTCGAGTGGACGTTAAACCCCAGAGAGAGATCTGCCAGAATATTTATTCTGCACCACTTGCCTGTAACTTTGTTGACCAGCAGGGGGTTGAAATCGGGACCAACTGACTAGTGTGCTAGCGCCTTACTTAGTGGGCCACCGAAATCTTTTTTTTTTGGATTCAATACTATCATTTTAAACAGTTGGAGAACAAAGTGACACTTGAATATTTTTAGGATTTGATCTTGTAATGCGAAAGTTTTTAATGGAAATGAAATGGGGTTTAACGTCCTACTGTTCTGCTCCCACTGGGCTAATGAAGACGGGAATGAGCCATACAGTGTGCTATGAGGGACATTTTGCCCGGACAGCAGCACTGCGACCTTCTCTTATATCGAATTCCAACTGTCAAGGAATCTTTTACGTGCACGCCAATGTGTACACGAGACCTCGGTTTTTCGTTCCATCCGAACAACCAGACAGCTGTCCTTGTCAGGCCCCCCGTCCTGCATCACTGACAAGGGGGAACCCCGCCGGAAGTTTTAATGGATTCATCGGATGGTACTATTTTTTATTGTGAATTCCAAACACTATACATTATCCCGGTCGGTGCAGAAAAGTAGGATGTTAAACCACATTTCATTTCATTTCGATACATGGACTATACATTGATGATACATGACCATCAAAATGCCGAGAACCTCGGGAAGTAAACGAATACCAACCCTATTTGTGGAACATTAGAACCAGACCCGTAGCCAGCGGGGGGTAAGGGGGGGGGGAATTGCCGACCATAGCTCTAAAATACCTACTGTAGACTGTGCCCCCTTCACTGCCCCTGATTAGAACTATATCAATGTTATTACCTTTTCTCCTGTGGTTGTTGGTACATACGATATTATTGATGGTGGGGCAATTTTCACACTGTTTCCTTGTTCTGCGATTAAAACAAAAAATCGTTATTAAAATCAACTTTTACAGGAGAACATTTGAGCACATATGACATCATATTATGTGGATTTTGGGTTAGTGTTAGGGTTAGGACCTGCAGATTTCGTCAAAGTCTCGAGACTTAAACCTAACCATGGACAAACCCTAACATTTACCCTTAACCTAACGGACAATCCACATATGACGTCATATGTGCCAGACCGTCTCAGGTCTAGCGTTCTCCACTTTACAAAATATGAATTATCTGAGTTAACATCGTGATATACTAATTCGTGATATAATAGTTATTTTCAGTTACACAAGACCCAATCTGATTACAATACAGATCTTTATTTCGTTTCGTTTTTTTATACATTCGATAACCTCTACTACATGAAGATCTGACCAGTTGTATAGGGAAGTCGCGTCAATGGTCATACGAAAGTCTTTTGACGGTATGATGTCAGATATTTGATTAGCCAATCGGCGTTATGTTTCTAGTGGAATACCCACAGTTCCGTGCATGGCACGTCAAGAAATCGCTACAACAGACCGTTTCATTGGCTTATCCCTGACACCATTCAGAACACGAGTTAAATAACAACTCTTCCAGATCCTAGTGTAATAAAGACAAGTAAAACGAAATCTTGAACTATAAAAAACGAAACGAAATAATCAGATTGCACGAGACAGTATCGTAGTTCAAGACACGCCAGCTTTGGCTGTTGAGCGAACCGTCAACTGTATTTGAATTTATCTTTCTATACTGTAGAGCTCTCTGTGAATGCAATCTAATTAAAATGTAGATCTATATTTAGTTTCGTTTTTTTATACTTTCGATGGCTTCTACTGTAGTAAAGACATTGAAGTATAAAAAACGAAACGAAATAGGATCAGGATGCTGAAATGTTAGATTCACATCGCCATGTTGTCTTGTAAATTTGTAACCAACGGTAGAAAGAAAACTTTAAATAAAAAAGGATTTATTCTGTAGACCTACCTGAAGTTAACACGGACCATTCTTGCTCTTCCTAAAACACAAGAAAGAAAAACAAACTTATTATTATAACTGTTATTTTAAACATACATTCTTCAAGAGCCAAATTTGTCTATTGCAGGCCTTTCTTTAGGCCCGAAATGTTATATTAACTATTAATTAGACATTTATGAACATGACAAGACCATAATCAACTATCGATGCCATCAGATGGGTCCGATTTTCATTAAATTTAAATCCGATCTGCCGTTCAACACCCGTTGATGATTAACCGTAATATTGGATAATCGAGACTGTTGATTATCGTAACAATCGAGGCTACAGTTTTATTAAAATGAGTATTTCTCGGCTCAGAGGGTAGTAAGTAATTTGACTGAAATTTTCAATATATTCTCGTTACATTATCTATTTTTTATTAAAACTATTATAGCGAGAACTGTCAGCTCCTTATGTAGTCCTATTGTATTCATTTATTTCCCCTTCCAGCGAGATTGTGGGGTCACATGAACTAAAATTTTACATCTAGTGGGCCGGAGATATTACAATAATTCTAACAACAAAGCCAAACGTCCTTGAACTTTATTGAATTCTAAAAACAAGGCCAAGCGTGCTTTTCAATGAAATACGTCACGCGAGTCCAATATTTCATCTGGTATAGATAATGTACGATTGGAAAGTTGCCCGTATATTATTGGAAATAATGCTACGCCAACATCAAAGGATGACGTCACATCTGTATTTTAAATACAACTAAGATATCTATGACATACAGTACAGAAGTCAAGAGTTTTACTGAAGTCGGAAAAAGAGAGAGAGAGAGAAATGGGGTTTAACGTCCACTCGACACAAACTAGGTCATTTCGGGACTAACATATGGTTTAATTTTATTTCAATAATTCGCTTGCGCGTAGGGGTCTTTAGTAGTGGGAGGAAACCGGAGGACCCGGAGAAAACCCACGAGATTGGACAGGCGACCATACTTCTTTTCACGTACAACCGGGGATTGGAAAACACGCCAGTTGACTCAATGACAGGCCGTATGATACAGAACGCACATGCTAACAACCATTCGGCCATCCAACCCCCCTAAGTCGGAAAACAATAAAAAATTATTTCTACCGCTAGTTTTCTAAAAATTATCGACACGTCAGGTTTTTTTTTAATTTGTTCCACGGGAAACATTTAAACCCTTGGCACAGACCGTTCGGTCAGCACCCCCCCCCTCCACCCTTAATAAAATGAACATTTAAACAAAATAATAATAATAAAAAAGTTACACACCCTCTTTTTCTTCACTAGAAAATACCATCCTATGAACATGGCTAAACAAGAACAACACACCACTGCTAAAATACTCAGCACCAACGACGCTATCACCAAATTCTCCTGAACAATCATTTTAAAGAATTCGGAATGTCCAACACTCCAAAAAAAATATAATAATAATTCAGATCTGATCAGTTTCCAAGGTTAAAATCACGAATGAAAAACTTCTCTATCACTAATTCGTCTCGCTTTTATATTGTCCAGAAAATAGTACCACAGCCTTATTAACATTACACGCCAGGAAGTAGTACCCCACCCGTACTAGAACGGTCACATAAATTGCGCGTAAGAAAGTAGTACCGGTGTCCTTTTTCATAGAATTATTACTTAAATTGCACGCACTGTCATAAACGCGTCGTTACGCGTGACGAAGCCACCCACTTCCTGTTCGAAAGAAACAGTTATGACGTATTAGTAGACAAGTTAATTGTCTAGCACGTGTCCCAGTCGTCTTCGGTAAAGATTTGTTCCTGTTCTTAAAATAGGCTTGCCCGATTCAGCTATCCCGGAAAATCACGGGGATGGTGGTTATACTGTGAGCAATGTGGTATTGTTCATCGAGATGAATAAGAAAGTGATATTTCCAAAGTATTGTGAGTGTGGAAATGAAATGCAATAATATGGGGTTTAACGTCCTACTGTTCTGCTCCGAACTGGGTTAATGAAGACAGGCATGCGCCTCAGTGTGCTATGAGGTGAATTTTGCACGGACAGCGCCATTACGGCCTACTGTCATATCGAATTCCAACTCTCAAGGGATCTTTTACGTGCATGCCAATGTGTACACGGGACCTCGGTTTTTTGTACCATCTGAACGACTAGACAGCTGTACTTGTCAGACTCTCCGTCTTGCAACACTGAATCACTGACAAGGGGGAACCCACGCCGGAAAATCTGGATGAACTTTGTCTGCTAATGCAGGGATCGAACACTCGACTTCAAAGCTAGCGAGCCAGCGTCTTACCCACTTAGCCATCGTCGTGAACCCCGTGTATGTGTCCGGGGGGGGGGGGGGGGTCTAGCAGATAAGATAAAATAAGACAATAATTTGTTGTGATTAATGTATATTTAATTTGTATTTATAATTTATATGGGAATGCCAGTGGGGAAAATACCACCCACACTACTACTCTATCACATGTTTAGAATTAACCGCACACATTAAGTAATGTCTTGTTTTTGGCTTCAAATGCTATATAGATTATTATTTAGACATACATTAAAGATTAAAGATACATTATGGGAGATTACCAACTCTCTAGACTATTGGGTGGTCGCGATATTGAATGGATTAGAACGCATTCTCGCCATTTAATATTTTATTAACAAGTATAATGGAGAGAGAGAGAGAGAGAGAGAAATGGGGTTTAACGTCCACTCGACACAAACTAGGTCATTTCGGGACTAACATATGGTTTAATTTTATTTCAATAATTCGCTTGCGCGTAGGGGTGTTTAGCAGTGGGATGAAACCGGAGAACCCGGAGAAAACCCACGAGGTTGGACAGGCGACCATACTCCTTGTCACCTGTGTACTTGTGTACAGATTAGCGGGAGGGGGGGGGGGGGTCCTCCCAGTGCCGACGGGTGATATTGGGCTGTGTGGATTTGTAGCATATCTGACCCTCGGTATATGTTTGACACTGGTTAAGCATTATGATTATAATTATAATGTTGAAAACCGCATTGAAACCGCATGATTTGTTGACATTTGCGAGGGGGCACAAAAACCGAAGGGCCGTAAACACTCAAAACCATGATGCAAAGCGCGTTATTGCGTCCCTCTACCTTAGATCCTGTCTTAGGGCAAAATGTTTTCGTCATAGCATACTGTATGGCGCATGCCCATCTTCATTAGCCCATGTGGAGCAGGGCAGTAGGACGTAAAACCGCATTTTATTTTATTGTCGCCGATTACAGCGTCATTATTTAAACAGACATGCAAGAGCTAAGTCTGCCTATTGCATGTCTTTCTTTAAGTCTGAAATGTTATCTAAATTATTAATTAGACATTAATTAACTTATCCAGACCATAATCAACTCTCTAAGTCATAGCTAGCCTGCGATACTTACTGGATTGGAATCTGATCTGCTACTCAACGCTCATTGATAATCGAGACTATCGTACCGACTTTAGTAATGATGATCGAGGCCAGGCCAAAAATTCAATCGCTAAATTCTCGGTTCAGAGTGGATCAATTTGACGGAAACTTTCAGCATATTCCCTTTACATTATCTAGTTTTTAACTATTATAATGAGAACTGTCAGCTCTTTATCTAATCTCCCATAATGTATCTTTAAGCACACGATATAGTACGTACAGGTCATAGCATAGTTTCACCGCTCCACATAAATGCCGACTCGCAGTGACGAATTTAGACTAAGATAATACTCTAGGCTATCCCACTTTTCAGACCCGTCCCAATCCCCCACCCTCACGACTAGAGAAAGGTGAACGGTGTTTTAAACACAATTAAGCAAGGCCGAGAATGATGACGGATATTTAACAGCGTATCTAAGAAAGACTTATACCAAATCATACATCTTGGCTGTGGGGCAGTGGGGCTCCATAGTAATTCACCTCTTTCCCATGCCCCCCCTCCCCTCTCCCTGCAAATTTAGGCCTAACTGGTCATAGAATTAAAGAATTGAAGGGATTTGTACCCACGAAAGACTCGTAATTCTCTGTGAAACAGATTGAAGAGAAATATGATGTCAAGGCTATGATGTATACTTTAATATTCACCGTGACAACACGGATGTTTGATCACGTGTTTGTGTTACCCAAATCTTGTCTGCGTCCTAAATAAGATTGAGCTATATACACGGACAGGAAAATATAGACTTCAAATCGCACCTTGCCACGTGATGTCACAATACTACCATTGTGTAGCGTTAATCCGTTTATGCTCTGACCTCGTGGAATACCCCCGGATCTTAATGTGTTATTGTTCCCGCTTTAAGACATGCTGATTAAAACACATCCTATTTCATGTCGTTTTTTTTTTATAGTTCACAATTTCGTTTTACTTGCTTTCACTACACTAGGGTTAGTGCTAAATGATAAGGCCAGCTCAATGTTTCGTCATAGGTCACGAGATGTAAACAGGGCTAGTGCTAATCCCAACCCCAACCCTAACCCTGGACCTAGCCTCAATGCTTGCCCTAACCCTAACCTACAATCTTGCCAAAAATCACGTGCCCCAACCTTATTTACATCTCAATGACCGTGACAAAAATTGAACTAGCCTTAACAAATAGATTTAGCCCTTCAAGTTAGATCTATTTCTTAAGGCCACCTCTAGATTTGGTCAAAGGTCACGAGATGTAAACAGGGCTAGAGTTAACCTTGTTTACATCTCGGTGACGTTGACCAAATCTGCAGATGGCCTTAATATTTAGATCTAGCCCTACATTAGGCTTCAGGTTCGGTCTAAATATTAAGGCCACCTGCAGAATTCGTCAAGGTCTCGAGATGCGAACAATCACGTGTCATTACCCGGTTTACTTCTTGCAATAGGACTTAATATTTAGACACGGCTCTTTGTGGAGGCCATTGGAAGGGTAAAAACGAAATGAAATTTAGATCTGTATATTAATCAGATTGAAATTAAGAGAGAGAGAGAGAGAGAGAGAGAGAGAGAGAGAGAGAGAGCGAGAAATGGGGTTTAACGTCCACTCGACACAAACTAGGTCATTTCGGAACTAACACATGGTTCAATTTTATTTCAACAATGCGCTGGGAGGAAACCGGAGGACCCGGAGAAAACCCACGAGGTTGGACAGGCGACCCTACTCCTTGTCACGTACAACCGGGGATTCGAAACCACGCCAGTTGACTCAATGGCAGTCCTTATGATACAGCACGCACGTGCTTACCATTCGCCTATCCAACCCCCTCTGAAATTAAGAAACCCCAAATTATGCTAGTTACGAATTAAAGGACAATATTGGTGCCAGTCATTATCGCATATGTGATAGAGCTGGTTAAACACATCCCAAATATAATTTTAACATGTTCATTAGCCCAGTTGGAGCAGAGCAGTAGGACGTTAAACCCATTTCATTTTATTTCAAACACTAGTCAAGATCACCAAGGGCTCCACTCACCTACTTAAAGGTTTTTTTTCGAAGATAACATAAAAAGTTGCCAGTACAATAGTTAAAAACTAAATAATGTAAAGGGAATATGCTGAAAAAATTTAGTCAAACTGATCCACTCTGAACAGAGATATTAGCTTTTGAGAATTTTAGGCCTAGACACATTCATCATTACTAAAGTCGGTACGATAAAAAACATAGTCTCGATTATCCCTTTTTGGATTAAATCATCAATGAGCGTTGAGCAGCAAATCGGATTCAAATCCAGTAAATATCGCAGGCTAGCGATTACATCGAGAGTTGATTATGGTCTGGATAAGTTGATTAATGTCTAATTAATAATTTAGATAACATTTCAGGCCTAAAGAAAGACCTGCAATAGGCAGATTTAGCTCTTGCATAATGTATGTTTAACTGAGTGTTTTTGCTGCAATAAACCCGGGGATTCCCTTTAAAACTAGAGTTAAACATCGACTGAATATTTTTATTTCATTTGAAAACTAATGAAGACAATATTATTGACATAAGAATTAGAGATTTACCATTATTTTGATTGTCTCTTTTTAACGAGGGTTTATCAAAGCTTAGTATATTTTTACACATAGTATATATGTTGTTGACACAGAAAGTATTCACGCCTAGATTCTGTGACGTGTGGGAATGCTAGATGGGGAACCTGATTCAAATAATAAGTAACTAATTTAAAGGGCAACTCCGCTATTAAACAATATAGTTATCAATACACCTTCTGTGACCACTATGTTGTGAGCACCACGGTAGTCCAGGGTGCTGCCTCGCTAACCAGGAGGTCTTGAGTTCGATCCCGGTATCGGCATTGAGCAGTGTCTAGTCGTTTGGATTGAACGAAAAAACAAGGTACAATGTACACATTGGCGAACACATTAAAGAACCCTTGACAGTTGGAATTCGAAATAAGAGTTGGCCATTTCCACCAGTGCACGTTAAGGACCATTTCATTTCATTTCATTTTGCGCAATGCTGAAATTTTCTTGTTGCTAAAATGCTGCTGTCCGGGATGTGTGGGCGGAGCTTTACGCTGTAGACTACAAGTCTGTGCGAGTCGTGATTTCGACGTAAAATGGAGCTGGGTTTCTCCAGGTTCTCCGGATTCTTCCTGCTTCTAAAGAACCCTTCACACGAAGCTATATCGAAATAAAGTGACCTGATTAGACAAGTATCGAAATTGTCAGGCCTTGCCAATAGGCCATTACCCATTATTATATTACAGTTTGTCGATTGCTCGACAGTGTGCAAAACGGAGGACCTGACAAGGCAGATAGAATTCGATATAAGCGTAGGCCATAGTGACGCTGCCCGGGCAAAATTTTCCTCATAGCACACTGTTAGCGTATGCCCGTCTTCATTAGCCCAGTAGGAGCAGAACAGTAGGATGTTAAACCCCATTTCATATCATTACATTTCATCGGCAGTATTTAAACCAAGTTTTATTGGACGATACACAGTGACCATAGGGAGTCCTCCTTTGATATTTTACGTTGATAACTTTGAATGTGAAATAATCTAACACAGTTAAATAGGTGTTGTCAATAGGTGTCCTATCGTCCGTTTATCATTGAATAGGTTGAATTCCCCTTTAACTGTCCATCATCTGCAATGAGTGTTTATTCCCGACAGACTGTAGGTATTATTTCGGCTATACTTTTTGTGAACAGGATTTTCAATAACCCGGATTAAAACTTTTAAAAACATTTCTAAAAAATATGTTTCAACGACAAGATTATACAATTGTTGAGTTTGAATAATATACAAAGTTTACCTGTGATAGGAAACATCGCCTTGTGCCGCATATTTCACAGGACAGGTTACATACAAGATTGGGCCTACCATCACGGCAAGTATGGAATATTTAGCGGGAATGTTAATTGTCTTTCACGTCACGGTATTGTCCGGTCAGTCAATGGAGGTAAGTTCCAACTACGTTTATTTTTATGATCAATTTCCAGAGAGAGAGAGCGAGAGAGAGAGAGAGGGGGGGGGGTAACGTCGATTGAGCACGGAGGACAACGGAGTACCCACAGGACGGAAGGACATAGCCATTAAGCATTACGCGTGTTTTCCGTTCCGTCATTAATTACTAGGTCATGACAAGAAATCGCGCCAGAAAAAATCATAGGAACTTTCTTAGTCAATACCGCGATCGACCCTGAGACCTAGAGGTTAGCGGGCTAGCGCCCTGCGTACTGAATCACCGTGGTTCCAAGTGCTAATCTAACGGCAACATACCCCGAAACACCGCGGTCCCAAGTGCTAGTCTAACGGAAACATACTCTGAACCCCCGTGGTCCCAAGTGCTAATCTAATTCCTGTAAATTTGCCGTTTGTAGTCGAGTGATTAAGAAACTCGATTCTTGACTAGAAGGACCGGGGTTTGAATCTTGGAGTGAGTCCAGAAGAACTATAGAGACTAAAATTTTGTGAAACATAGTGTGTCCAGTCCTTTGGATCGCACAAAAAACACTGGCGTACTCAGAAATGAACCCCTGGGCCCTGTTTCTCGAAATCTTAACTAAAGATAAAATCCAAATTTTAGTAGATACTTCAATTTTGACTCGCTAAGCACTTAAATCAATTTAATATTATCCAATCAAGTTACTAAAATTTGGATTTTATCTTATGTCTGAGTCTTGGTAAATTTTAAACGGATTTCTTCGATTATGAACAAACTACTTAACTTTGGTTATTATAAACTTACCTGTGTGTTTGTAATCAACTCCCGTTCGATAAAATCCATTGCACAACTAATTATCACAACGATGAAAACAAGTTCTCTCTTGAAAAATTGAAATATCACAAACTTTTCCCAAAGAAAAATACCAATATGGAAGATGGTTACGTCGCTCTGCGGAAGATATCATTTCGTATTAGGGGTGACAGCATAGGAAATTCAAGTACAATTACGACAAGAATCCATGACCACTCGGACCAAAGACCACTCGGTTCAAGACCAGTCGGACCAACTGATAGACCACTCAGCCCAAACAAATAGACTACTCGGACCATACAAAAAGACTATTCGGACCCAACAGAAAGACGACTCGGACCAATAATAAAGTGTTGTTTTAATAAATTGATAATTGCGTTTGTTTTAATATGATTACTCGAACCAATAATAAAGTGTTATTTTAATAAATTGATAATTGTGTATATTTTAATATGACTACTCGAACCAATAATAAAGTGTTATTTGAATAAATTGATAATTGTGTGTGTTTTAATATGACTCCTCGAACTAATAATAATGTGTTGTTTGAATAAATTGATAATTGTATCCCAAATCGCAAAATATCGAGAACCACACTTGTAGTCACGTTTAAAAAGGGGCATATAAACGTCCGGCTTTCGTATTATTATGTGCTGTTTATATTAACGCATTAAGGGCGGATAACTTGAAAACGTGTCTCACCCCCCCCCCCCATATATAGTAACCCAGGGGTTAGTGGGGTAGAACGGAATGAAACCACTGGGGATACCACGAATGTGGAAAAGTAAAATTAGGCTATCAGACAAGAACAGTATACCCGTATATGCGACTCGGATGGGATAATTTACTTTTGAACACGCATGCCGCACAAACACAACTATACATTCGTTTTACGGGCTTTATCACACTTCGGTCAAAACTGTCGAATCGAGAATTAATGTTCCGCTTCTTACGGGGTCATACGGGCTTAGTAGCATTATATACCCACCCGGGCACCCAATAGACACGCTGAGGGCTGCCGCAACATGCTTAAAGATGTTACTGAAGCGGTTATTATTCGATCGAAAGAATGCGTATAAAATTAAAAATACACTCAGAGAATTCGGAGGTAAGCTTCATGATCCTTGTTAAATTATTTATAACATAAAGAAGATAGGATATTTATAGTTTATACATGACTTTATTTTTACGAGTATCCGTGCAATCAGTGATATTTTAATTGTGAAGAAAATTTGATAGACTGGCGATCAATGGTTTCCATATAAATCTCCTATGTAATTGCCTTCAATTGATATTTTTCGTCACCCAAACCCATATACGATCAAAATGATCGCGCTGTCAAACTATCTTTCAATGTTAACCAACCCCCGCAACAGGTATATTGGATTCGACCAATACGTCACGAAGACATTGTTGACATCGACTCTGTCGAAATTACAAGTAAATTTTCAAATTTTTCAAGAGAGAACTTGTTCTCATCGTTGTGATAATTAGTTGTGCAATGGATTTTATCGAACGGGAGTTCATTACAAACACACAGGTAAGTTTATAATAACCAAAGTTAACTAGTTTGTTCATAATCGAAGAAATCCGTTTAAAATTTACGATGGTTCACACAGTAGTTAAAATTTCGTGAAACAGGCCCCTGGTCTAGAGTGTCGTGCTTCGAGCTATCGCTGGCCGGTCACCTCTGGCTAGCGTTCTTGGTTCCAATCCCTGTTGTGATGGTATGTGGCTTGGAGATAGAGACGCCTTCCCAACCACGTGGGTTTACTCAGGGTACTCCGGGTTCCTCCCACAGGAAAGACTGCGCGTGCGCTGAGCATAGTAAAATAAAACCACTCGTTTGCAATATCATCCTCGGTGGAAAAGAAGACCAGGCAAAAAAAGACGCTGTCCGGTCAAAATTCTCCGACCTCTAATTTCACACACAATCATAGAAATAAAAACTATCTTCTTTGTCTTACAATTACCAAAATTTTGTGTTGATGAAATATTTAAAACTTCGTTCAATTAATTGCTGGATAAAAACATTTAACACTATTCAATTAATTGCTGGATAAAAACAATTAAAACCCCATTCAATTAATTGCTGCCGGATAAAAACATTTAAAAGACCATTTTATTGATTGCTGGAAAAAAACCCGAAACGAATTGGAGCGAATAAACGACTGATTATGTGGTATTGTGTATTTATGTAAGTTGTATTATATCCGACTATGCGGATGTAAAGGATAGTTGTATTATTAGGTCGTGCCTGGTGACGAGATATGAAAGAGGCCGTTTTAAATAACATGTATTCACGAGAGAGAGACAGAGAGAGAGAGAGAGAGAGAGAGAGAGAGAAAGAGAGAGAGAGAGAGAGAGTGTGAATAGTGTAGTTATATCAAGTCAAGAACGTTGTTTTTGTGTAATTGTAATAAGTCAAGTATAACTGGGTACTAAATGATATTGATAATTATATTCTCAAACTGTGTACGATATACTGTCAATCCTAAATCATACAGTGTACTATGAGAGAGAGAGAGAGAGAGAGAGAGAGAGAGAGAGAGAGAGGTTTAACGTCCCACTCGATACAAACTAGGTCATTTCGGGACTAACGTATGGTTTAATTTTATTTCAATAATTCGCTTACGCGTAGGGGTCTTTAGCAGTGGGAGGAAACCGGAGGACCAAGAGATAACCCACGAGGTTGGACAGGTGACCCAACTCCTTGTCACGTACAATCGGGGAATTGAAACCACGCCAGTTTACTCAATGACAGACCTTATGATGCACACGCTACCATTTGGCCATCCAACCCCTCAAGTATTGACGAGCGCAGGAAAAAGTTAAATGTTATACACACACAGTAAAAAACCCTATAACATGGTGGTGGTTCGCCCCCCCCCCCCACCGTCCCCCACCCCCTCCACCTTCTCAGACTCCGGGGCCAGATATGGTCGGAAATGGCATCTACAGCTTTCAATTTTTTTTCAAATTTTCTGAGTGTAACACTTGAATATGGAGATGTGTAATTTCTACAGTTTTAGGATTTAATAGCATTTCCAGTAATATCTATCATTGCTTGTATTTAAGGTTGATATGAAGAATGACGTGGCTCTATATAATGGAACTATTGTCTTAGCATCTCTGGTAATATCTATTATTGCTTGTGTTGGTGTTCTGTCGCTTATAACATTCCTCTTCTGTTACATGCGCAATAAAAGGGTAAGTATACGTGTTTAAAACGTCGGTTTAAATTAGGAACTCCACTGTAAACTTCCGAATAACCACTCGGCAAACCTCAGCAGATTCCAGTACCCTACATCTAGCTGTAGAGTAACGGAATCTGCCGAGGTTTGTAGACTTTCGAATAACAACACGTTTTGGTTATGTTATAATTTCGCACACTTTGGTATAGAGAACAAAAAAAATAAAAATAAGGAAAACAGATATTTTGATAAAGATTGCAAGAACGAAAGAAGAACTATATAGGCCTAACTCGGAAGAAATCTAAAATACAAAACACAATCGTGTCTTTACTCTTCCTGTGGGGTATGGCGAGATGTCTTTATGAGGTTAGATCTATTTTATAAGGCCAACTTCAAGTTTGGTCAAAGGTCACGAGATGTAAACAAGGCTAGCACTAATCCCAACCTTAACCTTGGACTTAGTCCTAACGCTTACCATAACCCAAACCTAAACCTAAAATCTCGACAGCAATCACGTGTCCTAACCTTATTTACATCTCAGCGACCTGGACGAAATCTTGAGTTGGCCTTAAGAATTAGATGTAGCCTATACTACGATGCTATATTATACCTACAGAAAGATATAATTTTTATACGCTGGATAATATTTACGCCCATTGCATTTGGGGCTAGGATTAGCTTATTATACAGTTAAAAAATCAAACAGAGGATTACAGAGATAGCAGGCCTGGCCAGAAAAAGTCACCGATTAGTTCGGATTGGACGCAAAATTGATGCCGAACCTTGTGCTTGTTGGTGTGCACGTAAAAGAACCCTTCAATTCGATGAAGAGTAGGCGGAACCACAGGTCTCGGGCAGACATATTCTGACAGCATACACTGCATGGCACTTGTCTGTCTTTCATGGCCCGATTGGGTGCATAAACGTAGGGCATGACAACAACTTATTTCGTTTCATATCATGTAAGAATTAATTTAAAATTTTATTGCAGAAGCGTCCTATAAAAAAACTCTCTTCCAAGCTGAATTATCTAGCATCGTTAAAGGAACAGCACTCAAATAATTTTACAGAACTGCTGGATCAAGATACCCAACTGTCAATGGTTCCGGTAAGTAACTTTCATTGGTGTTTTGATTCTAAGAGAAGAGGGAGAGAGAGAGAAATGGGGTTTAACGTCCACTCGACACAAACTAGGACATTTCGGGACTAACATATGGTTCAATTTTATTTCAATAATCCTCTAGCGCGTATGAGGTCTTTAGCAGTAGAAGGAAACCCGGAGAAATCCCACGAGGTTAAACAGGCGACCCTTGTCACGTACAACCGGGGAATCGTAACCACGCCAGATGATTCAATGATAGACCTAATGATACAACGCGCACGCGTTAATCATTTGCCCCCCCCCCCCCCCAAGATCTAAAAACACGTCGCAAAGGAACCAAATATTCGACACAAACCAGGTCACTTCGGAACTAACATACTGTACAGTTTTATTCCAATAATTCGTTTGCGCGTAGGGACCCTGAGAAAACCCACGATGTGAGGTAGGCGATCCTACTCCTTGTCTTCACGTACTAGTATGGGATCGAAACCACGTCACTTGACCCAATGACAGGATTTAAAGCGCACGTGTTAAACCATTCGACCACCCATCAACCCCGTACTTTCTATAAGAAACGCCCGAACAGATGAAAACAGTTATATTTTCACCGTTTGTATTTAGTCAACCCTAATACGACGGGGTGGGTGTGGTGGTTTAAAATTAAAATCCTGGTATAAGTAGTAGTATAATACTCGCGCACGAGTCAACATATAACGTTTTGAATGGGACTTTGCGAACCAGACTACCCAGTTCCTCCATACGATTCTGATGCCAATATGAAACAATCCATTTATGTGTATTCCCTTTAAAATACCTGACAATGGCCAGTATCTATCTAGTCGTTCGGAGGTGACGAAAGCCCGAGGTTTCGCGTAGACGTTGGCGTACACGTAAAAGAGCCCTTGACAGCTGGATTTCAGTTGTTATCCGGGCAAAATTGTCGTTCCCATAGCACACTCCGGTCAGGTCTAAATAATATAGCCACCTGTAGATTTCGTCAAGGTCACGAGATTATGGCTTAGGGTTAGGGCAAAGTCTAGGGTTAGGGTTAGCGAAATCTGCAGGTGGCCTTAATATTTAGACCTAACTGTTAAACTCCATTTCATTCCATTTTCTCTGAAATATTTATTTTATTTTCCAGCTTGAACCAGTCAACATTTGTGTTGGTGTTGGAACATTACGTCAGGTGTCTTTAACTTTACTGCAGGACTCCATTATTAACCTGTACAACATCCGGGTCAAACTAGATAGCCGAAACGAGACGTTTCGTTCAGATGACGAACTCGCCATGACAACAGCTTCTGACAACGAGGCCGTCCAACGTCAATTACGAAAACGACTACAGTTCATCTTCAAAGACGATTCGACCAACATTGAAACCTTCTCATCAATCGGTGATGACATTCTTACAGGAAGCACCGTTCGTCAGCTACTGGATGCCACATTCCGTATCTGTCGTGTTGGACGAGGAATTATCCGGGAATGGAAGGTGGAGAATGAGATATTCGTTGGAACGATGCCCGTGGAAGCTACTGGATACATCAACTTCACAGTCGAGGATAACGTTAATAAAATAAAACTAACTTGGGATGACCACAAGTTCTCTGAAGATTTCCTCAACACCATCAGTATGATGCTTCAGGCGCTCCGGGATGAACGACGACAACCAACTCCTGTTGAATATCTGGCGATACATCTGGCATATCATTGTATGGCAAGCGGTAAACAGGTTACCCTAGAAGGACATCGCTCATTAGGATCTCCCGGGTTCCGCCCCCATACGCAGACTTATATGTCTTTAACTGATCCCGGAGATGGACATGTTCTGGGAACCACTCGGTTTAATGAGTGGATGTTAGGAGCTATCGTTCATGTTGAACATCTAGAACGACCTGGTAATCTTTCTCGGGAACACATCGAATCTTACCGGGTTCCATCGCTTTATGATTTCTCTCGAGTCAGACTCCATGTAGGATCGGCTGCACCAAATACATATTTTGTCGGAAGAAGGATGAAAGATTCGGGAAGCTTTGACGAAGATTTCTTAAAATTGGTTCATATGACATCAGCTACGGCTTCAGCTGCCTTTTATCAAGGTGCTGCTGAATGTAAGGTAGCAATGGAAGGACTGACCACATCACAAGCTGTTCGCTACATGAGGGCGTTGCGTGCGCAAGTTCATCGGGACCGTTTTTCACAGTTCTTGTCTGCCGCGTGGAACATCAATCAAGTAGTCGTGGACGATTTTGAGGACGAAAATCCAACACAACTCACCGATAAAATGGACATAGCAATTCGAGCTATTGAAATTACCTGCTTGGGCGGATTTGAAAAAATCACGTGGGATGGCGCCAGTGACACCTATCCATCGAAATGCATCATGGACCAGTTGACCTTTCAGGAAGCTTTGTTCCTCGTTCACGAAGCTCACTCAAATGGTTTACTCACCTATTTCTCGGCCGGCTTCAAATTACCACAAATCAAGCAAGCCGTCCTGACGGGTGTTGATGGGATAGGGATAGGTGGCGCCCAAGTTCTAAGATTTATGGATTATCAGACCGGCATGCACGGTCCGTACATGGAAGAAAATATTCCTGGGATTCTTGAAGAAAGGGACATGGCTTCCCAGACGATTCGTGGTCGGGGTGTTTATCTGTTGTCTCGCCTGAACACCATGTATTTCGAAGGGTCCATCTCCAGCACGGAGAACGGTATGAGGTGCAAGCTATTTAACGCCTTGCTTCAGCAGGATGAGGTGAGCATTGACTGTGTTCTTGGTAAACTAGGCAGCATCATGAGTATACCGTGCGAGTACAGCTTCCCGTTGTTCGGCTCGGCTAAGCGGATAGCGTTAAGTAAGAATCCGTTATTGAAAGAAGTGGCCGAGTCGTCCTACGAATGGGCGTTGTTTGTGTCTAGATTAAAGGTGTTGATCAGTAAGTGTGAGGAGAATGGTATACAAGAGGAGTATAATGGTGAACCATGGCGAACATTCAGGAAGAAATATCGCGATAACGTCAATGGTGATATACGCTTTAAAAGACAAACTTCGCAGACCGTTCAATATAAAACTCAACTGTAACTAATTGTGATGTATATATTTTATAAACGGATAGGTCGATTCACGCAATACTACCCAATACTAACCCTACACAATACTATCCCGATATTAACCTAATACTCCTCCCCCCCCCCACCATCCTTACCCAATGATTATCAACATTACCCAATATTCACCTAATACCCCCAATACTTCCCTAATACCACCCAATACTAACCTAATACCACCAAATACTAACCTAATACTCATCCAATACTAACCTTATACTCATCCAATACTACCCAATAACCCTATACTCACCCAATACTAACCCTATGCTGACCCAATACTTACCTAATACTCACCCAATATTAACCTAATACTCATCCAATACTACCCAAGATCCCTATACTCACCCAATACTAACCTAATACTCACCCAATACTAACCCTATACACACCCTATGCAACCCAATACTCGCGCAATACTACCCAATAAAAACAAATTATGTATATATCTTAAAGATACATTCCCGGGTACAAACTGGGTGATGTGATGATATATTTGGACTAAAAACATATTCAAACAAATTAATTTATCATAATTTTGCAATTTTGCTTCAAATCCTTCTCAAAACATTGCAATTGTCAGGGAATACCCTGCTATAAAAACTCGATCAAAAGAGGTCACCTCGGTGGAAGCGGACGTAAAATACAACTAAGTAAGTAAGTAAGTAAGTAAGTAAGGTCATTTTTGTGTCGCGTGACACAACGGGTGCGATGTCGGAGGAGAATTCATTGCATACAAAAGACGATGTTGCCTTTATGGCTGACAATTTTTTACAAATATCTAAGCCTAATTAAATTCTCGGATTATCCACTGCCCGCGTCTTTTTCCGTGATTTTTATCTCAGAAAGTGTTGTACGTCTAACTCTTCATAAAGTTTATCAACATGTACATGAAGCGCATAATCTCCGCGTGCAACCTTCGACGTCAGACGTGTAGACACTCCTAATCGTCGGGCTGTCCTGTATGCGCTCCATCATAGGCGTAGAAGCTCAAAGTAATTCAGGGGGGCATAAGAGAAAATTGCCCAAAATCAATACCGTTTTTTCGGGCATACATATCATAAGAGAGCTTCGGGCATATTTTCCGGCATGCAGTAGACAAGGAAAAGACGAGAAAATACTTTTCGGGCAGTGTGGATCTCATAGAAATAAGTTAGTTATATTTTTCTCTAAACGTTAATAGAAAAAAAAGGTCGGCTCCTACGTCTATGCGCTCCATGAGTGTTTTTCAGAAATCCAGTATTTTTCTAGTAAGATTGGATATTTCTACTTTCATATATACCAAAAGTGTCATACTTTTATTGGAAATAACCACCCGATAAATACTTTTCTGGGAACGTAGCTTTAAGAAACAGAGAGTGAGAAATGATGTTTAACGTACTCTCGACACAAACTATGTCATTTTGGGACTAACATATGGTTCAATTTTATTTCAATAATAGGCTTGCGCGTAGGGGTCTTTAGCAGTGGGAGGAAACTGGGGGACCCGGAGAAAACCCACGAGGTTGGACAGGCGACCATATTCCTTGTCACGTACAACCGGGGAAACGAAACCACGCCAGTTGACTCAATGACAGACGTTATGATACAATGCGCACGCACTAACCCCCCCCCCCCCCCGTCTCCCTCAACTAATAGCAATAAAAAACAAATTATGTACATATTTTAAGAAACAGTAAAATATTTTTTTATGTATATATTTTTAAAAAAAAACTCTATATATTTTTGTGTATATTTTAAACAGCTGTAAATTTGTCGTACACGCCGTATATTCTAAATATAGCCATTCTCATCACTATGGTTAGATCCGTGTCGCTTTTACGAGAATGGATTCATGAATCATACCTGAATCGGGATAGTCGTAATTAGAATGTGCGAATCTCCAAGAATTCGGAATAACCGATATTTGAATTTTTCTCGTTATATAAATAACCACGAATCGCAATTACGATCATGTGATGTGTAATAATTTTAATGTTGAAGGAGACATGTTTAAATGAAATGAAATGGGGTTTAACGTCCTACTGTTTTGCTCCGAACTTGGCTAATGAAGACGGGCATACACCATACAGTGTGCTATGAGGGAAATTTTGCCCGGACAGCGGCACTACGGCCTACTCTTATATCGAATTCCATCTGTCAAAGGATCTTTTACGTGCACGCCAATGTGTACACGGGACCTCGGTTTTTCCCCCCACCCGAACGACTAGACATCTGCCCTTGTCAGGCCCTCCATCCTGCATCCTTGACAAGGGGGAATCACGCTGGAAAATCTGGATGAACTTTCTCGGCCAATGCAGGGATCGAACACCCGACCTCCAGGCTAGCGAGTCAGCGTCTTATTAAAAGAGAGAGAGAGAAATGGGGTTTAACGTCCACTCGACACAAACAAACTAGGTCATTTCGGGACTAACATATGGTTTTTAATTTTATTAACATAATTCGCTTGCGCGTAGGGGTCTTTAGCAGTGGGAGGAAACCGGAGGCCCCGGAGAAAACCCACGAGGTTGGAGTCTTATTAAAACATTTATACATAATTACAATCTGATTAAAATACAGATCTATATTTCGTTTCGTTTTTTTTTATACTTTCGAGGTCATAATTCATAGGTTTGACCCTATGACATAATTCCGTTTCTTTCTACAAGAAACGGCTAAATAAAGTTGCTTTATTGTACACTATGGAGAATTTAAGTTTTCGTGGTCGCTTTATTAATCTTATGCGGGTAAGGGGCGAGGGTGTAGTCAAGCTCATCAGGGCACATGATTTTCGACTCCTGTTCCTGGACTTGCCTTAGGACACAAGTTTCTCGACTCGCGTTAGGACAGATTTCTCGACCTATCGTAGGACACAGGTTTGTCTACTCGCCGTAGGACACAGGTTTCTCGACTCGGGGTAGAACACAGGTTTATCGATTTGCCGTGGGACATGGGTTTTTCGACTCGCCGTAGGACAGAGGTTTGCCGACTCGCCGTAGCACAGAGGTTTGTCGATTCGTCGTAGGACAGATTTCTCGACTCTCTGTAGGACACAGGTTTCTCGACTCGCCGTAGGACACAGGTTTGTCGACTCACCGTAGGACACAGGTTTGTCGACTCACCGTAGGACAAGTAGAACCTTCAGGAATTTAGGAATCCCGGTCCTTACTATGGGGGGCGCTGATGTGGCAAGTTTCTGGTGGTTGGAATAGAAAAAATGAAACGTACCGACTGAGCTAATGATGATGGGCATGGCGTATGCAGTGTACAATGATGGACATTTTGCTCGGACAGTGGTGCTACGGCCTACTCTTTTATCGAATTCCAGTCGGTTATTTACGTGTGCAGTGCCCCATGAGGGACATTTTACACCAACGGGCCGTCGTTTTTTGTATCATTCGAACGACTATACGTACATCGTCCTTTGTCAGGCCATTCGCACTACACCACTGACAAGGGGGAACAACGCCGGAAAAACACGATGAACTTTCTCGGTCAAGACAGGGATCGAACACAATCTCCAATAAGCATGCCAACGGCTTGCTCACTGAGCCACCGTTGTTTCTCCCATGAATAAGGGATCCCAGATATTACTATGGAAGGTGACGATATGGAAAGTGTTCCTGATCGTTCAAATAGAACAAATAAACAAATTCTAGCCCGGTGCACATCATTCGTCGTGCAAATTAAGACACACTTCAAGACGAGAAACCCCGCTGTACTCGAACCGCCCCCACCCCCACCTTTTCATTCCATTCCTTGTCAAAGGGCCAATCTCGATTATATTTAGAAGAATAAAACGGTTTAATTTTGTGTGGAAAGCCCTTAAAAACCTATACCCTAGGACTGAGCAACTAAATCAATATACGTGATACGTTTTCAAACAACTTAAACCCGTCAGTATTCATCTGGAAATGGAGACCGGTGTACTAAGCTGTAGTATACAGTGTCTGGATAAAACAGACTTTTATTTCATAAAATAATGTGTAGGTGAAATTTACCGTTCGTTTTCAAGAAAAGAACATGCATCACGCACTGTTTTGACCTCTAAAGGAGCGGTAATGGATTATCAGTTCACCCAACGTGTCCGGATAAGCGGGTTTGACGTTCACGTCCAAGCGACTCAATATTTTGAGCTGAATTTTAATCAGATAATGGATTTCCTGGTTAGCTAGTCAGTGCTACTGCTATACTTACTAAACACTATTGGACTACACCGGTTGATACTTTCCCGGTGAGGGAGTGCGTTTCCTATAGTCTCGATCTTGTTGGTTTTATAGACTTGGTTATCACACAGTATTTATTAAGGTCAGATTTGTATATTTTAACCGTTTAATCATATTTAATAAACAACACGTGATATATATAACAATATGATAAGATACGTCATTATAACAAATTATACACTAGAAACAGTAGAAATTTAATGCTGTTATACAATTAGTATAACCTGGACAATCTGGTATACAACACGTAGGCTAGATTATCCTGGCTATAATAAAGTAAGGCCATAGACGAAATAATTTATACAGAAAACATGAAGAAAAGAAATAAATAATATTGTACATTTCATTCATTGTTTGGACTTAATGCTGTTGATTTCTTTAAAAATCGGGACTAAAAAGAAAGGCGTTATCACAGTTAACAAGCACATAATACAAAAGGCGCGCGACAAAATAGTTCTAAATGATAAGGCCAGCTCAATTTTTCGTCACAGGTCACGAGATGTAAACAGGACTAGCACTAATCCGAACCCTAACCCTAGACCTAGCCCCAATGCTTACCCTAACCCCAACCCACAATCTCGCTAACAATCAGGCACCCTAATCTTATTTACATCTCGGCGACATTGAGAAAAATTGAGCGGGCCTTAGGGGGACAATAACACTCTTGCTGGCTTGACAGCTCCAGAAATTAAATAATAGCCTTATTCTAAGTATTAGATGTTTATGTGTCCTACATGTACCTGTTGTGTAAATTATCCATTACATCCTGTTTTACTTGTTCAGAGGGTTCAAAAATATTTTTAAATCCAAGTCACATTTGAAAAGGTTTACGTTAGGCTTTTCAAATCATTTAGTTGAATTTTCAAATCATTTAGTTGAATTTTTCCAATTTTTTAAATTAGGTGTGTTAAGATGAAATGTGTATCATCAATTAATTGGAATATTGTAAAATAGTACAATTTGTTGACTAGAATAAAGATTGGAACATATTATTCGGTTACAACAAGAGTGGTATTGAGCCTTTAACAAACAGATTTAGCCGCGAGCGCCATGTACACAAGACACGTGGAAATATTCCACATACAATATTATAATACATACCACACACGCCCTTTACATTAATACGTGGGAATATATACATTATTTCATTATATACTATATATATTTCATTGTCGGGGAATTAATGCTGTTTTATTTCCTGTTTATAAACAGCAGAATGGTTGTTTCTATTATTAATTGCCAGGGAATGACCTGTTTTATGAATTGCATTTCCGTAGATAAGGCGCACAGGCTTCGCGGCTGTTTTTCTAAGAACATGTTCGACTATGTTTAAACTTAATGCTGTCAATTTCTTAAAAACGTTACTAAAATAAAAGCTTTTATCATAGTTATTAACAACAAAGATACGTGGGAATATATTATAGATCATTTCACATGGCATATACGTCATAATAGTGTACGCAGGATATATCATTGTCGGGGAATTAATGCTTTTTAATGCTTTTTAATGAGCTGTTTATCCAATGTATTTTAAAGAAATTCTGAAATAATAGTCAAACTTATAGAAATATTTCAATTATAGAATCTTTGGCTGGCTAAAAATTACCTCTTCATAATTAAACAATAGAATTATACAAAGTTGCTCGTCTGACTAAATTAGGCACATTTTGGAATGGAAACATTGACAATAGAATTTCACTTTTACTACTTTGTAATGTGGCCGTAACAATTTTGAAACTTTGGAAGCAATTAACCCAGTCGGAGCAGAACAGTAGGACGTTGAACCCCACTTCGTATCATTTTTTTTCGGAAACATGTATTAAAATTATTTTAGTTTATATTTCAGCGAGATAAAAAAAAAACTAATTTAAAAAAATCAAAGCTTTTTGTTAAAAATTATTAAGTTTTGAAATTTTAAACAAAATATGGTTCACCAAATAAAGTGGTTATTACTGTTATCTTTTATCAAGGTCACAAAAAATTAAAATTAAATTGCTTTGGCCTTACACAACCTCTAAGTTTCTTTGATCTGCAGGGATAAAAACAGAGCTTATAGTAAAATAGTACATGTAAGATATTAGTAAGCCACCTGACATGTTGCCCTTTAAAGATACAATATGGGAGATTAGATAAAGAGCTGACAGTTCTTGCTATGATAGTTAAAAATGGATAACATAAAGAGAATATGCTGAAAATTTCAGTCAAATTGCTCTACGCTGATTGAATTCTAGGCCTAGCCTCTATCATCATTACTTAAGTTGGTACGATAAAAAAAAGAGTCTTGATTATCCATTTTGACATTAAATCATCCATCACAAAATGTATTCAAATCCAGTAAATATTGCAGACAAGCAATGACATCGAGGATTGATTATGGTCTTGTCATGTTAATTAATGTCTAATTAATAGTTCATATAACATTTCAGGCCTAAAGATAGACCTGTAATAGGCAGATTTAGTTCTTGCATAATGTATGTTTAAACTATTCTAATAAAACAGGAATAATAGACAGTATAACAGATTCAGATATATATAGAACAAAATATACTAAATTTTACAGATTGTTGATTTTAAAATGGGACAATATTTTACTATTCAATACTGATCACTAATACTGAACATCTGATCACAGAAAATTACAATATACAATTACTTAAAGATCGTTGTTAATTAAATACATGGATGTGTAAATACTAATAGTATATCACAATTAAATCAAATACATTTATAATCAAAATATCTTATAAAATAAGTTATTAAGAGATGCGACAGTAGGACATTCAGACAGTAATATTTTATGTAATAAATGGATTATTCAGATTGTGATATTTTAGAGAGAAATCATTAAATAACAGATGGGCAAATAGGTTATTAAGATTGTAATATTTTATGTAATAAGTTATTATTAGATGGAACAATACGATATTGAGATAGTAATATTTCATACAACAAGTTATTAACAGATGGGAACAGGTTGTTCAGATTGTAATATTTTATACAATAAGTCATTTACAGATGGGAGAATACCTGTAGGTTGTTTAAATTGTAATATTTAATACAATAAGTTATTAATTTACAAGATGGGACTTTCAGTTATTCAAATTCAAATATCATATTTAACTGTTTTATAACAGAAAAAAGCTATTAATAGATGGAATTGTAGCCCTGAGTTCGAATTCCTAAAACCAGTATACAACCCTATCCAACTTACATGTTCAGAACTGTAAGCTTTGTTCAAAAAGGTTGTGTTCTTTAATTTTGAAAACCAGGCCCCCCGAGTTCACAAAGCATTCTCAGGCTTAAGAATTTACTCAACTTCAATCACTGCTTTATAAGAAATATCTTTGATCCAGAAACACAAAACTTTGCACATAGTTTCTTATTGATGTATTTGATACATTAAAACAACAAAAGTTTTATAATGGGTTATGTCTTAGTTAAAATAAGGCGAACAATTTTGGGTAAATTCTTAACTTAAGTCTGAGAATGCTTTGTGAACTCAGGGGCCAATCTCCAGATCAGTTTCTGTAACGATTACATCAGTACTTGAGATAATGCACATGACAAGAGCCATACTTATTGAATAAGAGATTCAGGATACTCACTCAGGTTGTAATAGTCAAATAAACTCAAGTACACGGAATGTAAACAGATAGCAATACATATTTAACATATTATATTCTACACTTTGTAACTGAGGGACTATATTTAGTTTAATGTTGTAGCATGCAGTACAATGTAGTAAAGGATGTAATTTAAAAAAAAGAGAGAGAGAGAGAGAGAGAGAGAGAGAGAGAGAGAGATTACCCACTCTACACAAACTAGGTCATTTCGGGACTAACATATGGTTCAATTTTATTTCAATAATTTGCTTGCACGTAGGCATCTTTAGCAGTGGGAGGAAACCGGAGGACCCACAAAAAACCCACACGTTTGGACAAGCCGCCCTACTCCTTTTCAGGTACATCTGGGGCATCAAAACCATGTCAATTGACTCAATGGCAGACCTAATGATACAATGCGCATGCACTAACCATCCATGTAATCAAAAGTCAAACAAAGATTATGGGACTGCATAATTATGTATCACAAAATATTAAACCTTTGGTCTTTATATAAGAAGGGAAATAACTCTTAAAAATTCACAGAGATCATTCACAGGCCTCAGTAATAAAATAATTTTGGCAGGATAATAAATAGATTAGAAATCATTAATAATAAGTACACTTAAAAAAACATTAATTTTAAATTAAAGAAGTTCAGTTTCGATAAATATCCTCAAAATAATTAAAACATTACCAATTATCAACACACCACCATTAAATTCTAATTTTCCACAACGCTTGAACGGTTTGCACAAAAAATAATTGTTCACAATTTACAACTTTCATCTTATATTTTAATGTTTTCTTTCACCTAGATCGACATGTAGTGAAAATTGGAAAAATTACTTTTTCGCATTCTATAGTTTACGAAAAAGTCTGAAAATTGTTTTTGATAGTTTGCAAAAAAAAAAAAGGTTCACAATTTACAACTTCCATCTCATATTTTGATGTTTTCTTTTGACATGCAGTGAAAATTGGAAAATAGCTTTTTCACTTTCTGTAGTTTACGAAAAAAAGTCTGAAAATTGTTTTGATAGTTCTTTTTGAATGAATCACAAAATGGTTCATATTTCAATGGGTTTAGGAATCGGTTTACGAATATGTCTCATTGATGAACCTGGTTCAACAGGTTTAAAAGGAGCATGAGAACCGTAAGGTCGGGGTATGGGAAGATCGGCATCATCATCGGGGATGTAAGCGTTGGGTCGGGGATCAGCCGTCGTGTACAGACCTCCTGCGATTTTATATTGTTCCCCTTCTTCTTCCATCATCAATCGTTCTTCTTTGTCCAACGATCTTCGCTCCTGGTCTCGTAAAAATCTCACCCATTCGTTTTCGATCTCATCAGACGGTGGTTCTCCTTTCTCCATTCTAATATAACATTGTTCTAATTCGACTTCATTCTCTTTCAAATGTTGCTGGAGTCTCATCGAGTTGGCTTGATTCATCGACAGCTCGGAAACCAGCGCCATCATTTTTCTAGTCGTGTCTTTGATGCGACTTTGGACCAAGTTCACATTTTTCGCCAAAGATAATGTGTCTTCTTTTCCACTCTCCGCTTTTCCTTTAATTCTATTGACTATTCTGTTAGTTTGATCATAAATCAACGCCTTTTCTAACAACTGCTCCTCGGCTTCCGCCAGTCGTAATTCTAGTTCTTCAATCTTGGCTTGCATCTCTGGAGGGGAAGGATCGTTCCCGTCAATATATCGAACCCGTTTATCATTGTTGGGATTCTCCAGATTCTTCTCCAGGGACAGCAGATGATCTTGAACCTTCTGTAATTCGATCTGCAGATTAACGAGCTCTTGACCCAAAGTTCGTTTTTCTGGCACCGTCTTGGACATCAACCCAACACCACGTTTCTCTTCCGTTATTTTCATTTTCAAGAAACGGATCTCTTCTTCTCGAGCTTTCAACTCCACTTCACCATTCCTGATCATCTGATCCTGTATGTTCACCTTTTCGTAAAAGATGCAGACTTCTTCGTCGCGTTCGATTAACTTCAACCCTCGTTCGTTACGATTTTGCACGGCCACTTCGTAACGTTTTCGTAACCTGACCATCTGTTCCTCGGCCTGATTAATCATCAAGTTCAGTTTCATAATGTCCATTTTCTGTTGATCTTTTGTGTCGCGCATATCCTCGTGAATGCGCTGCTGCTTAGCGAACTCATTCCTCTGACTGTCTCTCTCAACTATGCTGGCCATGTGCTTTAATTTACTCTTCTGTAACATACGATCCTTCTCCATCACGCTCGTCCGCAAAATTTCAATTTCATTTTGTAGAATTTTTATCTTTTCTTTCATTTCTGCTGCCTTCTGGGTACTGGTCTGAATAAGATTAACGCATTTATTTCTCTCGTTTTTAATCACATCGTAAGATTTGGCAAAGTCTTTCAGCTTTTGTTGCATTTCCTGGTATTTTTTCTGATGGTCCTGAATCTGTAATTGTTTTGTTTTTAAATCTTCAAAGGCCCGATGATATCGCGTTTCTGCTCTCATGAAATCTCGTGCCTTCTGTTCTCTTTCGTCTGCTTTGATGGCAGCTAGACGGGTCAACTCCACCACTTCGATCCTCAAGTCACTCTGTTCGTACAAGAGATTTTGTTCTTCCTGGGCACTGGCTTCCAGCTTCACATGTTCAACAGCTGTCAGTGATTTCTCTTGGGCAAGGGCACGCTTGTTTTGTTCGACTTCCTTCTGTAACTCTTTCTTCTTCTTTAAGTTCGTCCCGTCATCTTTAGGCATGGTGTCTGCTTGTGATTTCAATTTATCGTAAATCATTTTGGTGTGATTTAATGTCTCCTCGGAAACCTTCAGTTGATTTTCGGCTTTCTTTAAATTTTTCAAATCTCTATCCTTTTCCCGTAATCTTCTGGCGTGAATATCGTGTTGGTTTTTCTTCTCCAACTGAATATGCCGAAGGTTCATTTCAACGGATGCCTTATCCCCCATTAAAACAGCCTCCCTCTCCTTCGACAAACTACATTCTCTATTGCTCGAGTCCAGTTCTTGTTCTTTGTTGTGAAATAAGGCCTGATTACGATCAAGTTCCTTGTCAATCTCCAGTTTTTCATTTGTCAACTCTTTCCTTTTATTTTCTAGCATTTCTTTCGCCTCCTTCAGGTTGTTGAATTCTTCCTCATATTCGGCCCCTTTTTTCCCAACCTCATTTTTCTGACGAGTCAATTTATCGGATTCTTTCATGATAGAACCAGGGATAGTTTGAATCTGAACGAGTTCACCCTTTAATTTCTCCATCTCATCATTCAGTTTTTCATATTCTTTCTTTTCCGTGACCATTTGACGATTCGCTGTATCCAAATCTTCGCGTAAGTTTTTGGATTCATTTTGGCGCTGGGCGATTTCCTTTCTCATGTCATCGCAAGCGGTTTGCAGTTCTTTGATTTTTTTCTCAACTTCTCCTTGTTTTGGCAGACGGCTATATTCCCTTTCCACAAGTTTCTTTTCTTCTTGTAGACATTCTATTTTATATTCCATTTGATATTGTCTTTCTTCCGTTTGGGCCAACTCGTTTGTGTATTTTAAATACTGTTCGCGTAATTTTGTAACTTCGGTGTTCTCACTTTCGGGAAAGTTGTCTCCCTTTTCTAATTCTATTCGATTCTGTTCCAGGACTGAGTTATATTCTTTGGCATCTTGTAATAAGTTGGATTCGTTGGTTCTGGCTACTTTTAACAAATCGTGAAGTTCTGTGTATTTAGATTTCAACCATGCTACTTTAGTACCAGTCAGCTTTCCCTGTTGGAATAATTCATCGAGGCGCTGAAACGCAGGACTAGCTGAAACCTCGACTTGATTTTCTTCAGCCCTAACTACCAGTGGTGCAACAGCGGAAATAGGAGCTTCATATTCCTCTGGGTTGATAGCCAACTCGTCCATCTCTCCTTCGTCACCGCTCGACATCTTGGTATTTTAAGTGGTGTCGTCGGTGGCTGATTGTATCTGGAAGTAGACAAATATTTTACAAAAATGAAAAGAAATTGAAATGGGTTTCCTCCACCAAAGAAATGAAATGGGGTTTAATGTTTTACTGTTCTGCTCCGACAGAGCTAATAAAGACGGACATATTATGTGACCCGCTCCCACAACTTCATTTTGTAATACGGGCACAAAAACATAAACTGTTGCTTTCTTGTTGCCGTGAATGAACCAAACTCTATTCCAGATGATACGACAAATTCAGAAAAAATTGTATTTTGGGAAATTGAAATTGAAATGGGTTTCCTCCACCAAAGAAATGAAATGGGGTTTAATGTCTGACTGTTCTGCTCCGACAGAGCTATTAAAAACGGACATATTATGTGACCCGCTCCCACAACTTCATTTTGTAATACAGGCACAAAAACATAAACTGTTGCTTTCTTGTTGCCGTGAATGAACCAAACTCTATTCCAGATGATACGACAAATTCAGAAAAAATTGTATTTTGGGAAAGCTCAGGTTGTGGATTAATCAATATGCTGCCAGCTCTATTTTTATAAAAATGACCAAGTGCCTGGTTTTGTGGGAGCGGGTCACATATGCCATACAGTGTGCTGTGAGGGAAATTTTGTCTGGGCAGTGGCACTATGACCTACTCTTATATATCAAATTCCAACTGCCAAGGGATCTGTTACGTGCATGCCAATGCATACGGGTCCTTGGTTTTCTGTCCCATCCTAACGACTAGCCAGCTGTCTTTGTCAGGCCAGCTTTGTCCTACACAATAATACTGACAAAATAGTCAAATAAAATTGAAATATACAGTTACAGTTTAGACTTAATTAGTTTTTTATTGTCTGATCTTTCCGAGTCCTGTCGCTCCCCGCCTTGCCATAAACACAATCTCAAA
Source organism: Patella vulgata (assembly GCF_932274485.2). NCBI lineage: Eukaryota > Metazoa > Mollusca > Gastropoda > Patellidae > Patella > Patella vulgata. The sequence continues at coordinate 7,788,304 of NC_065883.2, read as the reverse complement.
TTACAATGTCAATCACTCAATACTGAATACGGTAAACAATTTATCTAAGTTCCCCTGGCAGTGGCACTGCCTGGTCTGGTGTGTTTCAACTCAGACAACTGATTCAATCAATGTGATTGGGAGTGTGAGTTACTTTTATTATTGACAATCATAACATTCTGGTTACCGAACGCCAGTCCTTTTCTTTTAAAAATCCAAATAGACTAATGATGGTAATAAAATACGGAATAATCAATTTCTTAGATAATAAAATAAATGTTAAACAAACCTGTTTAGAATAAGTAAATAAATAAATTTTAACGAAAAGGTGTTTCCACCATGTTTATGGTTACTACCAAACTTTTACTGCTGCCCTCTAACGGAGATGAGATAACTCTGAGCATAGTCCCGATTAACCCGCTTGCTAATAGATAGTGCGATCAGCCACCCGCTCGTTGTGAAAGGAATTTTATAGAGCGTGTCGGCTATAAATAACCGATGCACTGAAGCAACTATTGAAGGTTGACGATTATGAATTAGAAATTTGAAAACTTTACAAGGTATACGAGGAGCTTTGTACACCAAATGGGTAAGGCGAAATTCACTTTATAAATCACACCTGTTTAAACTTCAATGTAACAAGGCCCATTATTAAATTATTAATATTTCCTGGTTATTATGGTTACAGAGAAAGTACTTCGGGTTTGTTGTTATTTATTATTTATAGATATGTGCGTGGATCAATGTCTGCTCCACATATTCAAAAGGGTATCCATAATTCTAGAGACAGAGTGTAAAGTTGAAAAGTACAGATCGACTAGGTTATATTAAAGATAGCTACAGTATATTATAGCTTGCAATAATTAGGCCTACCAATGTTTTGATTACCGACGATAGATGATGTATATATAATATATCAGTTAAATCTATATTATGAATTTTATCGATAGAGTGTTCCAGTGAGCATGGCGCGCTGGCTCTACACTGACTAGTTAGAACGTTACTCCGGATTTCCAGTCAGGTTTCCAATAGTGCGGGATGGAAGGTCTGGTAAGAGAAATGCGCGTAGTCGTTCGGGTCGTGCGTAAAATCGACGTGCACGTAAAAGAACACTTCACAGTTGCGAGAAGAGAGAATGTTGCTGTCCGGGCAAATTTTCACTCTTGTATGTTCGTCTTCAATAGCCCGGATGGCGTCTGTGGTGAAGACAGTGAAAATGTTCATGGACGGACAACCAATTAAGGTGCACCTTTGTACATTCTGGCGTGCACGTAAAAGACCCCCTGGCAGTTAGAATTTGAAGAAGAGTAGTCGAAAAGGCTGCTGTCTGGGCAAAATTCTACCACGTAAGCACGTGGACACGTAACCAATGAAACGAAAATGACCACTTGTTAGTCTGAGAATAACCAACGTATTGTGTTGACGACATAACAATATTATTATCCAGTCTCCAAACTGCCTGTCAAACCTTAGGGGCTTTCTCTTGGTCCCCTGGTTTCCGCACAGCTAAAGATCCTTACACTCAACCGAATTATTGAAATAAAATTGAACCGTATGTTAGTCCCGAAATTTTGAAATTTGTGCCAAATGAACGTTAAACCCCATTTCTCTCTCTCTCCTCTAAACTAGTCAATTATACAATCTTTATAAATTCCGCTTGATATCCCATGTTCAGCATGTGCAAGGGATAGGTCCTGTAATTTGGTTAGATCTATTTGATAAGGTCAACTTCAAGTTTGGTCAAAGGTCACGAGAAGTAAACAGGGCTAGCGCTAATCCCAACCCTAACTCTAACCTTGGACCTAGCGCTAATGCTTACCCTAACCCTAACCTACAATCTCGCCAACTATCACGTGCTTTAACCTTATTTACATGTCAGCGACCTTGACGAAAATTGAGTTTTCCATAACAAATAGATTTCGCCCAGTAATATTACTAGTCACGTAACATCATTGGTACGGATTATAAAATGCACATACCTTGAATACCTAGGAAATACTAACCCTAAATATAAAATCATGTCAAAGTTCATGAAGGGGGCAGACGCGTAAATATGGGAGTGGAGGGAGGGGGAGACAGGGGAAAAAAATAGTCGGTCTCAAAATAAGTGCAGTCACTACAGTCGGTCTCAAAAGTATGCATCGGCGACTAAATGAATAAATGAGGTAAACAAACAATGCTAAAATAATTTATGTATATTTACCACAACAATATATAGAAATGAATTGAAAATGAAATGAAATTGGGTTTAACGTCCTACTGTTTTGCTCCGATACTGGGCTAATGAAGACGGGCATACGCCATACAGTGTGCTATGAGGGAAATTTTGCCCGGGCAGCGGCACTATCGCCTACTCTTATATCGAATTCCAACTGCCAAGGGATCTTTACGTGCATTCTAATGTATACACGGGACCTCGGTTTTTCGTCTCATCCGAAAGACTAGACAGCTGTCCTTGTCAGGCCCTCCGTTCTGCCTGACAAGGGGAAACCACGTCGGAAAATCTGGATGAACTTTCTCGGCCAATGCAGGGATCGAACACCCGACCTCCAGGCTAGCGAGCCAGCATCTTACCCACCTAGCCGCCGTGGCTCCAACAATATATAGAAGATATAGATCCATGTAAATGATGTAATTATTATCACTTTCAGAAGTCACAGATTCACAGTACTTTTTACGTTCTTGCAAAATTCTTAATAACATGAATTCCCACTGAATCCCCCCCCCCCCCCCCCAAGCCAGGAAATGACATTTCAGGGACTCTTAATTAAAATATTTCTCAGGGGAGCATGCCCTTGAACACCCATAGAAAGCTCGCACCTGCGGTGTTCGGCTCGTGACTGGGTCACTGGTATTCGATTTAGAGCGGGGGCTAAGTGAAAGGGGTGCAATATCATGCGAATTCATATAGAACTATTAAAAATAAAAAAATCCTTAAGAGCTAATTGCATTCTGTTGTAGATTGCACGATAGAATTCTCATAATTATTACATAAAATGAAATGTGGTAAAACGTCCTATTTATCAACATCTCTCGGGCTCATGAATACGAACTTATCAATAAAGCTTTGCAGTATATTGGTCGTCCTTACTTTAACACTAGATGTTTCTATCCGTGATGCTCTGTTTAAACTGATGAACAGACAGGTGTTGGAGTTTGAAACTAGATAATTTTATCACAATCCCTGCATTCACCGGTCAAATACACATATTTATTACCTCAGTGTACCTTTATATCAAATTTAAAAGCGCAAATTTGAGTTTAAAGCCGAGAATCAGATTGAGCGCGTGGAATATCTTTTTCAACCATCCGTTAAATTATGGACTATGGAATGAAATGGAGTTTAACGTCCTGCGTTTCTTCACCAACTGGGCTAATGAAGACGGGAATACGCCATACATTGTGCAACACTGATCAGCAGTGAATTTTCGCTAGGCCGCAACTTAATGAGCCAGAAATATTAACTTTTTTCCTAAGACAAATTAAATTCTAAAACATTTTTTTTATGTATTGGAAAAATAAATAAGGGCGTTTGACGTATTTGTAGGTAAAAATTATTTCCTATTTAGTGTAAATGGGTATTAAAATGACTAAAAGGCAGCATTCCGCCCGAAGCAGTAACGTCTTATGTAAACAATGCACGCGCCATTCAGCCAATGATTGACGCCGCGTGCTGTGACGGCACGTGTTAAGGCCGTCATCTTTGACACAGATATTACTAGACTCGTAATTCTCTGTGAAACAGATTGACATTGTGCTTTGAGTGAAATTTTGCCCCGACAGTGGCGTATCCACTTTCTCTTCATCGAATCAAGGGATCTTTAACGTGCACGCCAACGTGTACACTTGTTGTCCGGGTCCCAACCGAAAGACCAGACCGGAAAATTCCGAGACATCTTTTAGACGAACACTGGGATCGAATCTAAGACGTGTAAGGTTAGGACACGTGATGGTTGGCGAGATTGTAGGTTAGGGCTAGGGAAAGTATTGAGTCTAGGTCTAGGCCCTGTTTACATCTCGTGACCTTTGACCAAACTTGAAGTTGACCTTATCAAATAGACCTAAAGGGGCCCATACACGTTCAATAATTCCGTCAATATTATTGACTCAATATATTGACTCAATAATATTGAACGTGTGTGGGCTATATTGATGTAAAATATTGTCAATAACCATCATTGCGCCAATATATTGACGGATCAAAACCATTTTGATGTTTATTGATGGTTAATTAAAGGAGCTAAATCGCTAACATTTGGGACCTAGAAATTAAAACAAGTGGGTCGCAACTCATATAATACTGTAACATGAATATATATAAACTGATTTACATTCAATCGTTTCCGATTTTACTCTAATTTCAAATCAGTTATGTTCCGTGAAATAAGCCAGCAGTCTCAATCGAATGCAAATTCCCAGCGTCTGGTTATTACAGTCTACATACGCCGTTTGGTTTGGTGCAATATGTCTAGCCTCGTTCCTCGAGTCTCTTGCTAGAACTGGGGCTGAAACGCATTATGGTACACGATTCGTGTACCAATGGTAAAATATTTATTTTGTCTTAAATATTGGATATCAGAAGCCCATCTTTTTCCGGTAAGATTACAGCATCAATGTTGTTTTAAATTGACAAATAATTCGTGTTTTCAATGTTGAAGATTTTGGATGATATTGAGTTAGAGACTTAGCTACTTTAATATATTGACGGACGGTCAATTTATTGAATGACAATATTGATCGTGTGTGGAGAGTCTGTCAATAATTGCGTCAATATTTTCATTCCATCGTCAACCTTGGAAGAGTAAACATAGCATCCATTTTGAAAAATGACCAAAAAATGATGAAATTATTGATGGAAATATTGAATCGTGTGTGGGCAATTCCCGTCAATATTATTGAGTCAATATATTGGGTCAATAATACTGACGGAATTATTGAACGTGTATATGGGCCCCTTAACCCTCAGCTATTGGTAGGGTGGCCCATGCACCTACAGAAATACAGTCAACCGCTGATAGTTCGAGACTACCGCTGAAGCGTGCACATTCGCCGTGGCGAGGCCAACTTTCTGACAGTATGATACTATAAATAGCCATGGCACGTGCAATTCTCTACAAATCTATCAACTATTACAGCCGTAAAAAATTTATTGTTGACGATTTTGAATAGCAGTAAAATTAAGCTTCTTGGTTATTACAGCAGATTTAGAAATTACGTTCGTTTCATTTTTTAAATCGCTTAATCATTAACTGTACCGTTCAGAGCGGCATCTTTTGGTTTAGTACAAATAATATCTCTGAAGCACTCCGGTTAGACAGGAACATGATACTAGCAGTAGTTTCATTTTACTTTTACAAGCTTCTTAAAACAATTGTTGAGCTAGCTAACGTGCTCATTTCTAAATTCAATTTCTTGTTCTAGCTTTCTGTTATGTTTCGTAAAAAAGTAGTCTTGATTATCCCGACCTGTCAATCAGCCCTTGAATGGTCGATAGACTGGTTAAGCGAGACTAATTTCAAAACAAGGGCACGTAACCTATCTTTTACTCAAGAGTGTCTGGATGTTATGGACGACACATGGAACCAGTTTTCAGTCTATTATTTATAGATGATTAATGGTCATAGCTTATTAAGTACAACATGATCGTTTATTTAGTGACTATAATTGTGTGAAACTGATTTGAGGCTTGGCATATATATAAATATTGTGGCGAAATTGTCGAGATATATGGAGATATTTATTTATGGTAGGTCACCCTACTATTGGGATTTTTAAAATGCGAAAACATTCGAACAACTCAGGAAGAGTGAAATATCGAGCCTTCAGAGCTCATGAATCTGTTTTTAATTATAAGTCAGTTTAAAATATCTCGAAAAATCATTACTGGCTAAATATTCTTTCGTTGAAATGTGATACAGTTACATCCTAATAATCTCTACGCGTACTGTAACTAACATTATAAGTATACATGACGTTAGTTATTAATCCTATGAACGACACAGGGGGTAAATATTAAGATTACACACTTCCCCCATACGTGGCTATCGCTCGAAAACTAAATATGGCTAGCTGTATACTTCTCCGCGGGTATAAGAGTGCCTCTTATGTTCAGAATGCGCACTTCCTTCACACGTACAGCGTGAGAAAATTACTTAACTCTACAGCGGTCTATTTCAGCCACTTCGCAAGCGACACACGACACAAATGACATGGTTTAACGTCCGACCGGGCTAATGAAGACGGGAACACGCCTTACAGTGTGCTATGAGGAGAATTATGCCAGGGCTGCGGCAATTCCAACTGCCAAGGGGTCTTTTACGTACACGCCAATGTGTACACGGGACCTCGGTTTTTCGTCCCATCCGAACGACTAGACAGCTGTCCTTGTCAGACACTCCGCCCTGCATCACTGACAAGGGGAAACCACGCTGGAAAAGACACAAGACACAAATAACGAGAATATTTAATGGATTAAATAAATAATTTAATTATCTTTAAATGGTTTTTGTGGGGGGTTGGATGGCTGAATGGTTAGCGTGCGCGCGCTGTATCATAAAGTCTGTCATTGAGTCGACTGGCGTGGTTTCGAATCCCCGGTTGTACGTGGCAAGGAGTAGGGTCGCCTGTCCAACCTCGTGGGTTTTCTCCGGGTCCTCCGGTTTCCTCCCACTGCTAAAGACCCCTACGCGCAAGCGAATTATGTAAATAAAATTAAACCATATGTTAGTCCCGAAATGACCTAGTTTGTGTCGAGTGGACGTTAAACCTCATTTCTCTCTCTCTCTCTCTTAAATGGTTTTTAAAGTAAAAACCTTCTAATATTACCATGATCACATTGTTTTTCTTTGCAATCACTTCGTTTCGCTGTCAATGTCTGATAGATCGCATTTGTAGAACAAAATACCAAAAAAATATTTGCCCACTTTCCGGCATTCTTTAGTTACAGCGACCCGAGACGATTAATTGCTTATTGCATCACCGCCCTCGCTTCTATCTTTATGTGCGATTTGAATTGTGCTAAACACTATTTGAAATGAGTCGAGGGGTTCAATGATTAAGGTGTTGGCTCGCTGACATGGAACAGTGTCTAAACCGTTCGAATGGAACGGGAAATCTAGGTCGCTAATACACTTTGGCGCACAACTAACTAACGTTTGACAGTCGGAATACGAAATAGGAGTAGGCCGTACACAAGGGCGTGGATTTGTCATAACTTTGGGGGGGGGGGGACGGACGAACCCTGGAACCTTTCATTACCAAACCAAAATAATAAACACGAACAGTTTACCTCGACGAAAGCTGTAACTAGGGGTAATATGATGACGATATGGTAAAATTGACTACCTACAATTAAGGAGGAAGAGATCGTGAAGATCAGTAACTGTGGTAAGACCCAAGGCCGTGGTTAGATAGCCTTCAGAACGGGACATTCATGTGGTTAGCGCTAATCCCAACCCTAGCCCCAACCCTGGACCTAGCTCTAACGCTTACCTTAACCATAACCCACAATCTCACCAACAACCATGTGCCCTAACCTTATTTACATCTCGGCGACCTTGACAAAAATTGAGTTGGCCTTAACAAATAGATCTAGACGTCATTAGCTCGGATAGGCTAGAAATGTAGGACGTTAAGCGCCATTTCATTAAAAATAAACATTTCCTATACTAAAATAAACATCATATTCAAGAAAGAGTCTAGAGACCTCACAACTTTCCTTAACAAAATAGAATGAAATGGGGTTTAACGTCTGCCTTTGTTGCCTCGACAACACGTTTTCCTCGTCTCGCATTCGAGAGAGAGAGAGGGAGAGAGAAATGGGGTTTAACGTCCACTCGACACAAACTAGGACATTTCGGGACTAACATATGGTTTAATTTTATTTCAATAATTCGCTTGCGCGTAGGGGTCTTTAGCAGTGGGAGTAAACAGGAGGACCCGGAGAAAACCAACGAGGTTGGACAGGCGAGCCTAATCCTTGTCACGTACAACCGGGGATTCGAAACCACGGCAGTTGACTCAATGACAGACCTTATGATACAGCACGCACGTGCTAACCATTCGGCCATCCAACCCCCCACTCGCATTCGAACTACAACAGTGAAGGGTTCAATTACGTGCATGCACCATATATACTGGATTTGGGTTCGTCGTCCAATCCGAACGACTGTGCGCGTCTCCTCTCCAGGCTCTCCGTCCTGCAACACTGTTAAAGCGAAACCACGCTGTAAATAACCAAAGAGAAAAAAATTAATTATACATTACCTTTCAAAATAAACCGTTCTTTCCGTCTAATAGATATCGCTTATAACTGAGCTCACCGGATAATATAACTGAGCTCACAGGTTATTATAATTGAGCTCACAGGTTAATATATCTGAGCTCACCGGTTAATATAATTGTCTATCAAGTGCACTGTCTTTGGTTATAACTATTACCAAATAAATTTCTCTAAATATATCACGTGTTCTCTACGCCAGAGTTAATAAACCCGACCGACTACTGTAATAGAACTAACACCAAATAAACTTTCAGGATTTCAAATTTCTCCATAAATATCACGTGTTCTCTACGTCAGACTGTTTCCCAGACCAAAAGATCTATTAAAAACACAATTACAGAAAATCAGTTTTTGTTTAATCGAAGGCCGTGATTTTTTTTATAGATTCAGTAAATAATAGATATGTATGGAAAATATTTAATGAAAGTTTGTTTGAGTTGGAAGTACGGATTAATCTTAAACGGAACTTATTTGTAATATATTATAGATGAACAGGCAATAACGGGAAATGAATTACTCTTTTAATTTGAACAAAAGAACTCGATTTAATTGAACTATTTATTTGTGTCTGTTGGAAAATACCAATGTTTGTAAGCCACCTGACAGGTTGCACTTTAAAGGAGCATTATGGGAGATTATCTGAAGAGCTGGCATTGCCTGACTATAACAGTTAAAAACTGGATAATGTAAAGGGAATATGCTGAAAATTTCAAATTGCTCCACTCTGAACCGAGGTATTAGTGATTGAATTTTAGGTCTAGCCTCGATCACCATTACTACAGTCGGTACGATGAAAAAAAAAACCACAGTCTCGATTATCCAGTTTTTTTTATTTAATCACGAATGAGCGTTGAGCAGCAGATCCGATTCAAATTCAGTAAATATCGCAGGCTCAGGGGCGGATTGGACCATCGGGCGGTCGGGCGATCGCCCGAAGGGCCGGTCGGACAAAAAATGAAAGAAAATAATTTTGTCCAATTCGTCTAAAAAACCTTTTTTCTGCTGAACATTATATGGGGGCGGGGGTATTGGACCGGCCATGGAGCGATGATGATCATGTTGTATGTGGCTGGTGGCTAACGGGCCGCCACGCCATCACTGGAGTCTGGAATGGGCTGGTATAATAGACTTCATGAATTTCACTTTCGTCACCCTGTACAATGTGTCACGTGGCCTTCCATCACGGGAGGAATCGCCTAGCGCTCCCAGCAACAAAAATGGGACATTTTTCAATGAAAATATTCCTACTTATTCAATATTCCTAACTGGTTAATCAAATGGACAACATTTTCTCAACTAGTCCCATTTTTTAACCAGTTAAATTATCTTGACTCTTGACGATACAATGATAATACGTTAATTAATAATATGACGATATGATAATTTCACAGGTTGATGGTTGTAAATTACTTGCAGGTAGGGGTTTTGGCCAAAATTAATCGATTTATGAGATATATTATTTGACAGAGATTATAATCAGATATGCCACCAAATCGCATATTTGGGGTTTATTTTTCAAAATTGTCCAGGGGGAGAGCCCTCGGACCCCCCGTCCAGGCTCCGCGGACAGTAAAAGGGGCCGCTCCGACAAGGGAGCCCGGGCCGATTCCCGGCCCCAATCCGCCCCTGCGCAGGCTAGCAATGACATCGAGGGGTGATTAAGGTCTTTTCGTGTTAATAAATGTCTAATTAATAGTTTATTTCAGACCTAAAGAAAGACCTGCAATTGGCAGATTTAGCTCTTGCATAATGTATGTTTAAACTACACATATCCGTTCAATACGTCTGATTTAATAGAAACTGGCAATATTTTAATCCTAAGAGAGCAGTGTATACGGTGCGATTTTTTTGTCGTACTGGAACAGAAATGAAATGAAATGGAGTTTAAAGTCCTATTTTTCTACTCTTATATCGAATTCCAAAGGTCAACGGCTGTTTTACGTGCACGCCAAATATGTACAAATGACCTCGGTTGTGACTCCCGTTTTCAAATGCCCAGTCGGAGCAAACAAGTAGGACGTTAAACCCCATATCATTTCATTTCACTGTATGGCGTATGCCCGTCTTCATTAGCCCAGTCGGAGCCGAACAGTAGTAGGCCGTTAAACCTCATTTCATTTCATTTTCATTTCATTTCATTTCTCATTCGAACGACTAGACAACTGTCCTTGTCAGGCCCCCCGTCCTGCAGCACTGACAAGGACAAACCGTGCCGGAAAGTCGATAGGAACTTTCTCGGCCAATACCGGGAGGAAACCCGAGACCTGGCTAGACTCTTACCCACTAAGCCACCGGTTCGATCCCATTGCGTCCGTTCCATCCAAACCGTCTGCCCTGCATCACCGTCAGACCGTCTGCCCTGCACCACTGTCAGACACTCTGTCCTGCACTGCTGTCAAGGGGGACCAGACTAGAAAATCGCTTCCGATAAACTTTCTACATTCAATTAGTGTTTTGTGGCCATGTTGTGGAATCAGACGATCTTTAGGGAGTGTCCATGAAAAGAACACCTAGGTGGAATTTTTATTACACTTAAAAAGTAGCGTTGTTGGAAGTGGTTCTAGAAGTGACGATGAAATGTCTTTGGAACTGTCAGTGGAAGTGTACACTTCAATTGCGTACGAGTAAAACTTATAATATTAGAAGTTTTAAAACTTGATATTTTTACAGAAGTGTTTTGTGAAATCCAGAGAATAAAACTTATATCATAATATTAGAAGTTTTAAAACTTGATATTTTTACAGAAGTGCAACTAGAAGAGCCGACATGTACGAACAGTATCGCGGCACCGCCTCTAACTATTGGTGCTTTCAATATTCAGATATTTGGGATAAGAAAAATGCGACAGAAAATTGTAACTGAAATATTGATGAAGGTAAGCCAATGTCTTTTTTTCTCTATATATTTTTGAACTAAAATGCTATTTAGATTTTTTTGATTTTTACAATTTTTTTTTGCAGCCGAGAACCCCCGAATGATTCAAAATATCGAATCTCACCGGGAAGAATCATAATGGTATATTACAAATGAAATAAAATGGGACCATTGTGCTCCTACAGGACCCATGCAGTGTGCCATGGGGTCATTTTTGCATGGATAGCGACCTTCCCACCCAGTGCCTACTCTTCCAACTACCGAATCTCCCATAATGTATCTTTAATATAGAGATACTACAATATTGTGTTAATATAGATACTACAATATTATGTTAATATAGATACGACAATATTATCTTCTATGTTTAATATAGATACTACAATATTATGTTAATATAGATACTACAATATTATCATCTGTAGTCAATATATATGCTACAATACTATGTTAATATAGATACTACAATATTATCTTCTGTAGTTAATACATACTACAATATTATCTTCTATATTTGATATACATACTACAATATTATATTCTATATTTAAATACTACAATATCATCTTCTGTAGTTGATATAGTTACTACAATATTATTATCTATATTTAATATAGATACAACAATATTATCTTTTATATTTACATACTACAATATTCTCTGTTTAATATAGATCATAACAAGGTATGACATATTGGTAATTCAAGAAATACGAGATCGTCATCAAACATCATTGGATAAACTACTGAATAATCTCAACACGTAAGATGTTTATTTATAAATTTGTATAAAATATCATTTATTAAAGAAAGATACATTATGTAAAATTTAGATAAAGAGCTAGCCATTCTTACTATAATAGTTCGAAAATAGATAATGTAAAATGAATAATTTGAAAATTCCATTCCAAGTACTCTATTGCGAGCGAAGATATTGGCCTTTGACGGTTTGACCAAGACGTGTGCAATAATTTCAACCACCGTACTGGTTGTTAGAAGCTCAGTCTCGCTCCTCCATTTTTAAATTAACTCAAAATATGGCTGAACTGTTCTAATCTATTTAATATCGGAGAAATCCGATGCCATTGAGAATTGATTATGGTCTGGATAAGTTAATTAATGTCTAATTAATAATTTAGAAAACATTTCAGGCCTAAGTAAAGACTTGCAAAGTGTATGTTTAAAGACGTGTTGTGGCTTTCAGCAAGAAAATAAATGTAGTTAATTTAATTTGTTATAATATATTGGTCTCACCGTTTCACATCCTTTCTACGGGATCTGGAGTGAAAATATGTCGGGACGATTGTTCGATCCCTATCAGGATTTTCCGGCGTGGTTTCCCTTTGTCAGTGCTGCATGGCGGTTTCGTGTACACATTGGCGTGCATGTAAAAGAACCCACAATAGTTGGAATTCGATATAGGAGTAGACCGTAGTGCCACTGACCGGTCAAAATGTTCCTCATAACACACTGTATGCGTATACCCGTCTTCATTAGCCCATTTGGAGCAGAACAATAGGACGTTAAACCCCATTTCATTTATTTAATGTTTTATAAATATTCTAGCGTAGATCCTTACAACCCGTATAAATATGAAGTGAGTGAACGATTGGGTAGAAAGGGCTGTAAAGAACAATACGCTTTCTTATACAGGTAGGTTAAATTATTTACCTTATACAGGTAGGCCACACCTATATATAGGTAGACCACATCCTTATAAAGGTATATCACACCCTTATACATGAAGGTCACGCTATTATACAGTTAGTTCACGACTTTATATCGGTAAGTTATACAGGTTGGTCACATTCTTATACAGGTGCATCACACCCTTATACAGGTGCATCACACCCTTATACAGGTGCATCACACGCTTATACAGTGTGTGAGTTAGTTGTATTTTACGTCCGCTTTCACCGAGGTGATATCGCAGACAACGCTTATACAGGTAAACCACACCCTTATATAGGTACGCCTCATCCTTATACAGATAGACCACACCCTTAGAAAAGTATGCCACACCCTTATACAGGTACGTCACACCCTTATACAGATAAAGCACACCGTTATATAGGTACCCCAAACCAATATGCAGATAGACCACACCCTTATCGAGATAGGCCACACTCTTATATAGGTAGGACATACCCTTACACAGGTAGGCCACACCCTTATACAGGAAGGCCGCATTCTCTACCTTAAAATGTACATTTAATTACTAAATGCCTATCACTTCATCTGGTGTTTATATTTATAGATGTAGAAAACTTCGTATAACTGATGTTTATCAGTACGATGATGGTGTCGACGATGGCACGGATGTCTTTGCACGGGAACCGTTTGCTGTTAGATTTGAGTGTCCAACAACAGGTATGGTATTTGTTTTATGCAAAGGTACCAAAAAAAGTTTGTAAGCTATGTGAATTCCTCAAAAGAAAAATGGTATCAGATGTTCTACACAGAGTAAACATACCCTGTGAATTCCTCAAGTGCAAAGTGGTATCAAATTTTCTAGAAACAGTAGGCATGGCCGTGAACAACATCCACTAGATTGAGTGATATTTGTATGTGTGTAATAAACTTTGTGAATTCCTCAAGTAAGATAGGGGTTGGGTTACCGAAGAAGGTCTGTCATTGAGTCAAGTCGCGTGGTTTCGATTCCCTACTTGTACGTGACAAGGAGTAGGATCGCCAGTCCAACCAATGTGTGTTTTCTACGGGTCCCCCGGTCTCTTTCTACTACGAGAAAATGAATTATTGAAATAGAATTGATCTATATGTTAATCCCGAAATGACCTAGTTGACGGGCAAACGTCATGCTGTTTGCTGAACTAAACTCAACTGAACTTTATTACAGGCTAAGCAAAGTGTCTGTTGTGGCCAAAAATCTGTATTTGTATTGATCCAACGAGTCATGGGGGTCATTAACATACACGCCAACGAATACAGAGTACATCTTGAATTTTATTTCCCATATGAACGCCTATCCCGAGGAACTATCGAACCCGACCCTTCTTGGTTAATGTGCCATCCCGATACTCACTGAACCACGTCTTTTTTTTTGCAGAGATAAAAGATTTTGCTATAATTGCTATTCATACGTCACCTAAAAATGCCGTGCGAGAGATCAGGGCATTACACACAGTTTATGAGAAAACCAAACATCACTGGGATCTCGAGGTATTAAACTTTTAAATATAATCTTTCAATTATATCTACATCATGGTATTAAATCTATTATCTTTCTATCATATCTACATTAAAACTATTATCTTCTAATCATATCTACATCATGGTATTAAAACTATTATCATCTTATCATATCTACATCATGGTATTAAAACTATTATCTTATCTATATCATGGTATTAAAACTATTATCTAATCATATCTAAATTATGGTATTAAAGGGGGATCACGTGGCTAAGTGGGTAAGACGCTGGCTCGCTAGCCTGGAGGTTGGGTGTTCGATCCCTGCATTGGCCGAGAAAGTTCATTCAGATTTTCCGGCGTGGTTTCCCCTTGTCAGCGATGCAAGATAGAGGGCCTGACAAGGACAGCTGTCTAGTGGGTCGGAGGGGACGAAAAAACGAGGTCCCGTGTACTCATTGGCGTGCACGTAAAAGATCCCTTGGCAGTTTGAATTCGATATAAGAGTAGGCCGTAGCGCCGCTGCCCGGGCAAAATTTCCCTCATAGCACACTGTATGGCGTATGCTCGTCTTCATTAGCCCAGGTTAGGAGCAGAACAGTAGGACGTTAAACCCCATTTCATTTCATTTCATTTCATGGTATTAAAAAAAACCTATTATCTATCAATCTTATCGACATCTTGGTATTAAAACTATTATCTAATCATTTTAGGGTATTATTATAGTGGAATAGTATAATAGTGGAATTATACTTCTATTTTAGGCTATTATTATAATGGAATAGTATAATAGTGGAATTATACTTCTATTTTAGGCTATTATTATAATGGAATAGTATAATAGTGGAATTATACTTCTATTTTAGGCTATTATTATAGTGGAATTATATTTCTATTTTTGTAGTTTTTAGGGTATTTTAGGATATTATTGTAGTGGAATTATATTTCTATTTTTAGGATATTATATTTCTATTTTTAGGATATTATTATAGTGGAATTTTATTTCTATTTTTAGGATATTATTATAGTAGAATTGTATTTCTATTTTTAGGATATTATTATAGTGGAATTATATTTCAATTTTTAAAATTTTTAGGGTATTTTAGGATATTATTGTAGTGGAATTATATTTCTATTTTTATGATATTATATTTCTATTTTTAGGATATTTTTATGGTGCAATTATATTTCTATTTTTAGGATATTATTATAGTGGAATTATATTTTTATTTTTAGGATATTATTATAGTGGAATTATATTTCTATTTTTAGGATATTATTATAGTGGAATTATATTTCTATTTTTAGGGTATATGATATTATTATAGTGGAATTATATTTTTATTTTTAGGATACTATTATAGTGGAATTATATTTCTATTTGTAGGATATTATTATAGTGGAATTATATTTCTATTTTTAGGGTATTATTATAGTGGAATTATATTTCTATTTTTAGGGTATTATTATAGTGGAAATATATTTCTATTTTTAGGATATTATTATAGTAGAATTATATTTCTATTTTTAGGATATTATATTTCTATTTTTAGGGTATTATTATAGTGGAATTTTATTTCTATTTTTAGGGTATTCTTATAGTGGAATTATATTTCTATTTGTAGGATATTATTATAATGGAATTATATTTCTATTTTTAGGATATTATTATAGTGGAATTATATTTCTATTTTTAGGGTATTATTATAGTGGAATTATATTTCTATTTTTAGTGTATTATTATAGTGGAATTTTATTTCTATTTGTAGGATATTATTATAGCCGGTGATTTCAATGCTGATGGCGATTACGTCAGGAAAGGAGACTGGGAGAAGATAACTCTAAGGAGTGATCGTCGTTTTTCCTGGTTGATAAACGATGACGTAGATACAACAGTTGGCAGTACAGACTGTGCCTATGACAGGTGCGTTAGTATATGAAATGAAATGGGGTTTAACATCCTACTTTTCTGTACCGACCAGGATAATGAAGACGGGCATATACTATGCAGTGTGTTATGCCTGACAAGTTTGCCTGGACAGCGTCGTATACTGGACCTCGGTTTTTCGTACCATCCGAACAACTAGACAGCTGCTCTTTACCAGCTGCCCCATACTGACAAAGGGAATCTGGACTAGAACTCTCGGTTGAATCTAAATTAGATTGCTATTTGTTTCGTTTATATTTCTGATGTTCACCATATTGGTTATATTGTGTCAAGGGGAAAGCGGGAGGATGGATGAATAGCCTAATATGTGCGCCTTAGTTCATAAGGCTTCATAAGTCCCGTCATTGGGTCAACTAGCAAGGTCTCAAATGCCAGCTTGTACTGACAACCTCGTGGGTTGTTTCTGAGTCCCCAATTTCCTCCCACTGTTAAAACCATACGTTAAGCCCGAAATGACCTAGTTTTTGTCGAGTGGACCTTAACCCCTATTTTTCTCTCATATATATACACGCACGTTGCAATTTTTTGGCATTAGCGTATATTTAGAATACCCATTAGTTCAGAAATATTTAATTTCGATATTATTACGAATGACGTCATATTTCGGAATGGGCAACACACCTGCAGTGCAAGTAGTATTCCAATTGCGTATTTTGAGACATGACTAATTTTGACGTTTCAGGTTTGTTGTTGCCGGGAAACAATTAACTAAAGCTGTCGTTCCTGGAAGTGCTAAAACTTTTGCCTTTGATGCGGCATATAACTTGACGAGAGACGAGGTAACTATATGTAATAAAATAATTTAATCTTTGAATGATATTTAGCGATTGAACATAATATAACACAACAACACAGTTCTATGGGTAACAATCACTATATTATACACACACGACGTTTCAACAAGACTTCGTTCCTCGTCCATAGAGCGTCCGTACTTGTTCATACCCGTGGACACTAATTCATTTTATTTGTATATTCAAGGCAGAAGATATCTCTGATCACTATCCTATAGAATTGAAGATTGCTGGATTAGGTAGGATTCGTCTTAACATACTTCTTCTTATTCTTAGGCTACCTGCACAATGAAATGATTCCCTTAACCAGCCTAGCAAAAATCGAAACGAACAACCTTCCTCCATATTTTTATCAAAGAATTGTAACATGATAAGATCATCGGTATGTTGGGGAGATAAGTAATTTATTGGGTTATCTCCCTTACACCTTAATTCGCATGTGCGTAGGGTCTTTAGCAGGAGGAATCCCATGAAGTTAGACAGGCGACCCAACTCCTTGTCACGTACAAACGGGGAATCGAAACCACGCCAGCGGACTCAATGACAGACCTTATGATACAACGCGCACGCGCTGTCCATTCGGCCACCCAACCGCCCTGTTGTCAGAGAACAAATAATACAGAGATTGACAATGATCATTATATGGTCTTTAAAACTTAGAGACCTGTATTTATGGAACTTGATTACCCAGACTCCTTCACTGTTACCATTTCTTTCATGAGTCGCAGCAACTCGGTGAGTAAGACGATGGCTCGCTTACCTGGAGGTTTCGTGTTCGATCCCTGGATTGTCAGTAGGACAAGATGGGGGACCTGGCAAGGGACTACGTATATTCCATCGGATGGAACGAAAAGCCTAGGTACTGTGTACAGTTGGCGTGTGCGTAAAAAATCACCCGGCAGTTGGAATTCGATGTAAGAGTAAGCCGGGCAAACTTTCCCTTATAGCACACTATATAGCATATGTCCGCCTTCATTAGTCCAGTCGAATCAGAAAAGCAGGACGTTTAACCCCCATATCATTTCCATTTGATTTCCATTTCCATTCGATTTCCATTTCCATTTGATTTCTATTTCTTTCAGCTGATAACAAACTGCAGCGATACCTCAAAAGTGAAATGTCGATCACCATCAACCAGAAGCAAGCGATACCACGTATATCCTCAATACGTTACATCTACAGAGCCTCTAAAAACAAAAGAGCGGGGTTTCAGACCACTGTTCTCCGTGAAGGCTACAGAATGTCTCAAGTTGTTGCTAAGCGACATAGAGTCTCGGACGTTGTGACGTGTATGAAACATTTTAGCCGATCATTTCCGGATGTGATCAAACCAGAGACAATATCAATCATAACGGCGTATATGAATTCAGCAGCGTTAAAGCAACCGCCGTACGTTTACGGTCTCGTAACACATGCCTGTAAACGGTCTTTTGATGTAACGGTCACCTGCCAGTTGAAAGCACCTCTATTATGTGACGTAACTATTACAAAGGCAATAAGTTAGAAATCGTAGTATTAAAAACCTTTTAAAGATACATTATGCAATCGGTAAATCTGTCTATTGCAGGCCACGAGTTCACAAAGCATTCTCAGACTTAAGCAAAGAATTTACTCAAAATTATTCGCTTTATTTGAACTAAAATATAGCCCTTTATAAAACTTTTGTCGTTTTAATGTATCAAATACATCAATAAGAAACTATGTGCAAGGTTTTGTATTTCTTGATCAAAGATATTTCTCATAAACAGTGATTGAAAGTTGGGTAAATTCTTAATTTAAGTCTGAGAATGCTTTGTGAAGTCGGGTCCTTGTCTTTTGTTCAGCTGCATTATGATTTACATGATCGTCGAGCCCATAATGAATAACTTAACATTTAATAATTTAACGTTTAAATTAATTTTCATTTTTTTGTTTATCATCGTAGCAATGGTACATGACAATCGAGACTAATTCAGCTATATCATATCAAAACTTCAAACATTCATAATTTCGCTCAGAATAAAGTAATTTGAATGAAATTTTCAATATATTCATTTTTCATTATCTATTTTTAAACTATTATAGCAAGTACGGCCAGTTCTTTTACCACATCTATTAACATCACAGTGGATCTCATGATGTGCTATATATGTTTGTTGGCTGTGGTGTCCGTATACTGCAGTGGTTCTCAACCTTTTTTTTACCAACAGCACACCTTGGAACACATGCAAACATAGCGGCACACCTGGCTTAATATATATGAAAAATATTTGAATTTTGCAAAAAAACAACAACACAGACTAGTCATAGACACATATAATGACTCAAACTAAATAAAGAAAAATACAGCTATGAACTTACTTTATTGCAAAGTGTTTCGAATTTCATCAGTCAAATAGCTGACTTCTTTAGTGAGACATTTTCTTAGTGTGCCGTTCAAAATGTCGCGGCACACTTAGGAAGGTCTTGTGGTACACCTCTGTGCAGCGGTACACTGGTTGAGAATCACTGGTATATTGTGTAAATGTTTGTGTGTTGTGCACCCCCCCCCCACTACATTTACTATTACATAGTGCACCTTTAACCTATTAGTTTTGTATTTTATGTCCTTAATAACCTGGGGGGTTGGATGGCTGAATGGTTAGTACCATAAAGTCTTTCATTGAGTCAACTGGCGTGGTTTCGATTCCCTGGTTGTACGTGACAAGGAGTAGGGTCGCCTGTCCAACCTCGTGGGTTTTCTCCGGGTCCTGCGGTTTCCTCCCACTGCTAACAACCCCTACGCACAAGCGAATTATTCAAAAAAACTAAACCATATGTTAGTCCCGAAATTATTGAAATAAAATTGAACCATATGTTAGTCCCGAAATGACCTAGTTTGTGTAGAGTGGACGTTAAACCCCAATTCTCTCTCTCTCTCCTTAATAACCTGTTTATCCTCTTTAATGTCGCCCATGTAAAGCGCAAATCGGGGATGGTGGATGGGGGAGGAGACATCCAACCCATGCCGATTTGTTTGTATACTTTATAGAAATCAAATTTAATTCTATCAACATTATTTTTAATGTTTTATTTTATTTTACAAATAAATAATTAGAACAAAGAAGATCTGATTTTGTAATTATTGAAACAAACGTTAAATCAGTAAAAAGTTGTAGAAGATATCAACTTGAGGACACTGGGCTTTCAATGTGATTAAAATACAGATCTATATGGCTACAGGACTCGCTTGCCAGCTACATTAAAATTGTGAAAGTTAAATCTCTAATATCAGTCAAAAATCGTTCAGTTCTCTTCGGTATTCACAAAGATACGACGAATTGAAAACTTCAAAATCTATGTCGCTGCCTATGTACACGGCTATCTCCATCTTTATTTGCCGTGAACCACATTGATGGGTCTGTTTTTAATCCGGATGAAGTAAAGCCGGGAGATTATCATCAAGCTTTGGTATTTTGGTTTTATAGGTAAGTCAATGGAGTAGCCCCCCTTGCATCATTGGTTGGAATATTCAACAAAATTGATCCTCCATTATTGACGTAAAACAGCAAGGAGGGAGAGAGAAATGGGTTTAACGTCCACTCGACACAAACTAGGTCATTTCGGGACTAACGTATGGTTTTAATTTTATTTCAATAATTCTCTTGACTCAATGACAGACTTTATGATATAGCGCGCGCACGCTAACCATTCAGCCCCCCCCCCCCATCTTGTACAGAGGTATACGATGGCTTTCGCAATATTTCTGTGAAACAGATTGACGCCCGTAAATGTTTGAATTATCTGTGGACAGATATAGGACTAAGACTAGTAATTATGTAGTGCGAGTTATAAATAGACAATTTTTCGCTTAATCCTTTTGTCCCCTCTTCCTGCATTTTTGGGTTGAATTTTAATCTAGAATTGGAGAAAAGGGATCAAATTTGCAATTTCATAGCAGTTTTGGTACAGCGGAGGGATAGCGGTGTAAAATGTCTTTCTGCAGAGCAATCATTGTGTCGGAAGTGTAATTTTCACCCCAGTAACAACACATCTCCGTAGCTAAAAATCTAAACGGTCAACCCCCTACAAAATTATGACGAGGGGATTGTTGAGCAAAAGGCTACAGCCTGTGATGTTATAGCAATTTAACATCGAAGTCAATCGGCGAATAATTGCTAGTCGGAGCCCAGATAACTAGCGGCTAAATATATTTGTTAAGGCCAGCTCAATTTTTGTCAAGGTCACTGAGATGTAAATAAGGTTAGGGCACGTGATTGTTGACGAACGAGATTGTAGGTTAGGGTTAGCATTGGGGCTAGGTCCAGCTAGGGTTAGGGTAAGGGTTGGGATTAACGTTAGCCCTGTTTACATCTTGTGACCTATGACGAAAAATTGAGCTGGCCTTATCATTTAGCACTAACTTTCTCAAACAGTAAGTCTAGATCAATGAGTCTCTAAACATTCACCTGAAATGAAATGAAATGAAATAGGGTTTAACGTCCTACTGTTCTGCTCTTAAACTGGGCTAATGAAGACGGGCATACGCCATACAGTGTGCAATGAAGGAAATTTTGCCCGGGCAGCGGCACTACGGCCTACTCTTATATCGAATTCCAACTGCCAAGGGATCTTTTACGTGCACGCCAATGTGTACACGGGACCTCGGTTTTTCGGCCCATCCGCACGACTAGACAGCTGTCCTTGTCAGGCCCTTCGTCCTGCATCACTGACAAGGATGAACTTTCTCGGCCAATGCAGGGATCGAACACCCGACCTCCAGGCTAGCGAGTCAGCGTCTTACCCACTTAGCCACCGTGATCTCCAAACATTCACCTATATTGGTTATGAATAACCGAGAAATGTCGAGAACTTGTTTGACTTTAGACAATAATAAAATTTACTTAATGCATCTCTCACTCGTCTCCGCTCTGATTTCTTCCTTTTTAAAACCGAAATTATTTTTTTTTTATTGTTACAGATCCTGTGGAGATATTGATTTCAGAGATCTCCAATGAATTCCAGGAATCGATAGCTTTTAACATTCTCGGACAACAAGATGGATTATCAAATTATTTCTTTTAAACGTGAGTTTATGGGAGGAAATTTGATTCGATCCAAATCCTTTGTGACACTTACAATGCAGTTCGTTTATGAGGTTTGGCTTTCAAAAACTTGATTGGGATATTGAATGTAGATATTTTGATGATTGCCTTCTTTATTGAAGTCGAGATGAAATTTAAATATGAATCCCGAAGAATACAGGATGGATTTGCTACAAAATCTAGTAACATAACATTCTAAAAGGCATCAAAGAGAGAGAGAGAGAGAGAGAGAGAGACCTTGACAGTTCGAATTCGAAAGAAGAGTAGCACCACTGTCCGGTTAAAAATTCTTTCCCTCATAGTACACTGCATATCATATGCCCGCCTTCACTGGTGGGAGGGGGTCGGGGTGGATAGCCGAATAGTTAGCATGTGCGCGCTGTATCATAAGATCTAGCGTTGAGTCGACTGGCGTGGTTTCGATTCCCCGGTTGTACGTGAGAAGGAGTAGGGTCGCCCGTCCAACCTCTTGGGTTTTCTCCGGGTTCTCCGGTTTCCTCCCATTGCCAAAGACCCCTATGCCCTAGCGAATTATTGAAATAAAATTGAACCATATGTTAGTCCCGAAATGACCTGGTTTGTGTCGAGTGGACGTTACCCCCCCCCCCTCCCCCCTCTCTCTCTCTTTCTCTCGTTAACCGCATCGGAGCAGAACAGTAGGACGTTAAACCCCATTCCATTTCATTTCAGCCCGGATGCAGGAGAAAAGTAGGTTGTTATACCCCATTTCATTTCATTAGAATACGTGGGTTGTATTGTCTGTAATCCAATGATCGTTTCGACTTTATGAACAATCACGAACAATGAATAAAAGATGGCGGACAGACAAACTTTTATAACTGCTACAGGTTATAGATTTTAAAGCTTCCGCTGACTTAACGATTTAAGTACTTGTTTATTGAAGAGTTCCTAATATTCAATCAATCCCCGCGTGTTTCTTTTGTGATACTCCGATTCTCACAGGCCAGACACCACACTGATCAGCAGTGAATTTTCACTAGACCGCTACAATCACTGATAATAAGGATGACATCGATGCGACTTAATGAGCCACAAATATTAACTTTTTGCCTGCGAAAAAATTAAATTCTAAAACATTTTTTTTTATGTATGAGAAAAATAAATAAAGGCGGATGGCTCATTGAGTAACAAGGCGGTGTTGAGTTACATTTCGGATTTGGCCTGAAACGTTCTTTGTCAGCGGTGTAGGACGGGGAACCTATCAATGAACAGCGTCTAGTCGTTTGAATGTTATGAAATGCCGAGGTTCCGTGTTGGGGTTCAAGAAAAAGAAACCTTGGCAGTTGGAATTTGAGGAAAAGTATAACCTAGGCAGAAACGGTGTTGTCTGGGGGAAATTCCCCCATAGCAAACTGTATGGTTATGTCTGCCTTTGTAACCCGGTTGGTGCCGAAAAATAAAGCGACAACCGTCGTTTCATTTCTATATGGAAATCATTTCGGCATGACGCCAATCTGAGTAAAATATAGTCTCGGTCACCCAGAACCTCCTAGTATTCAACGTATTTGTCTGAATGATCGAGACTAAGTAAACTATAGATCTATAAGACAAGCAAAACGAAACTTTGAAACATGAAAAAACGAAACGAAATAGGCTCTGCCAATTATAAGATTGTTGGTCGATAATACGGAGTATGATAACGAGATAATACGGAGTATGATAACGAAAGGTTTGTAGGACATTTTCTTCTTTCTTTTTGATGTGTGTATGGGTGTGTGTGTGTGTGTGTGTGTGGGGGGGGGGGGGGGTTAATGTCCACTCGACACAAACCAGGTTATTTGGGGACTAACATATGGTTTAATTTTATTTCAATAATTCGCTTGCGCGTAGGAGTATTTAGCAGTGGGAGGAAACCATGAGGTTGGACGGGCGACTCTACGCCTTGTCCCGTTCAACCGGGGAATCGAAACCACGACAAATGGTTCAATGACAGACCTTATGAAACAACGCGCACGGGCTAACCATTCGGCCACCGCCCCCTGCATTTTTGGGTAATATGGCCTCCGAATGTAGGGTGCTGGCGTTCCACAAAAGTCTTTTTATTCCATTCTTTTTATTACTCAGTAAATTATTTTGATAATGGAAATTGATGCGCGTGACTAATCCCAAAAACGCACGAGTACAAGATGCGCGTCACTACTCCACAAATACGTCAGATGCCCTTGACTGTTCCCAAAATACGTCAGAAGTTTTGTTTTGACGTTATAACTGTAGGCAGGCTGTACGTGTTTAGGAGGTGCGACTTTGATGTGTTCTGACTTCTAACACCAGACATCAACATTTTAAACAGTGTTAGTGTTGTAATCTCAACACGTCTACTCGTTATACAGGTTGGTTTACCTCATATACCAGACTAACTAGTCATCGTATTTGATAGATTTATATACAAACTGTTCAACACTGTTTAACATCATAACAAACCTTTTTAACACACTTTATATAAAAATTATTCAAGGCCCAGCTACTCTTGCCAATCTTGAGTCAACTGGCGTGGTTTCGATTCCCCGGTTGCACGAGTCTACGGGTCACTTCTCCGGGTCCTTCGGCTTCCTCAAACTGCTAAAGATCCCTACGCGCAAGCGAATTATTGAAATAAAATTGAACTATGTGTTAGTCCCGAAATGACCTAGTTTGTGTCGAGTGGATGTTAAACACCATTTCTCTCTATTCCCTCCCACGTGCGTGTTCCCGCCGGTGGAAAAATCGGTCTAACGCAAACGAGACCATTTCCATGTAAGCGGCAAAATGCACACGGAAAAGCCGCGAACACGCGTGCATGCAAAACAGGCTTTAGACCGACTTTTTCGCTGGCGAAAATGCGCACCGAAACGCGTATATAGAAAACGAGCTAAATTATTCAGCCGGGAATCGTTTCCATTTGATTTTGTTAAAGACACATCGGTCGCATCAATGTTCACAGTTCGATTAGTATTTAATTATCAAACTATTCGTTCTTACAATGAAATCAATCGATCGCGTTAGTTAGGAATGAATGACCCACGTGTAGAATAGCCGTTTTGAGTAGATCGGCCGTCATGGCGTATTAAACATACATTATGCAAGAGCTAAATCTGCCTATTGCAGGTCTTTCTTTAGACCTGAAATGTTATCTAAACTATTAATTATATAGACATTAATCCAGACCATAATCAACTCTCGATGTCATCGATAGCCTGCGATATTTACTGGATTGGAATCCCATCTGCTGATCAACGCTCATTGATGATTAAAACAAAAAATGAATAATCGAGACTATTTTTATTTATCGTACCGACTTTAGTAATGATGATAGAGGCTAGACCTAAAATTCAATCGCTAAATTCTCGGTTCAGAGTGGATCAATTTGACTGAAATATTCAGTAAATTCCCTTTACATTATCTAGTTTTTAACTATTATAGTGAGAACTGCCAGCTCTTTATCTAATCTCTCATAATGTATCTTTAACCCAAAGTGTTCTTCTTTGTAAAAATGTTTCAACGGCATTTAGTAATTGAATTAGACATACATCGGATGGAATACAATTACTGTTAATTACCGAGATTCTTTAGAATTGATCAAGGAAAAACTAGAGAAGCCTAGTCGAAACATCACACAGTAATCAACAGTAATTGCTTGATAAAGACGAGCAAATTCCTACTAGAAACATCACCCAGTAATAAACTGTTACCAGAGGCGGTGCCCGGGGAGGGGGGGGTGCCCTTTTTTACTACTGAAAGTGCCTTTTCTCAGACCCAAATATGTCCGTTCCCAACCCGTTGCAGGGATCCCAAATGACTCAAACCATCGACTCAAACACACCAGTTTGGTCTAATTAATGCTTCCACTTTCAAACGAATTCTTGTGGTTTAGCTGACAATGATAGCATCTTGTGGAATCGGCGGCGTATACACTCATGCCCATCATTGTAGCATTGTTTCATGTGTGCACAGTACAAGTTACAAGGCTTAAATAGTGAAGTGGCTAGGGAATAGATTCGTCTTTTTTCCCATCATAATGCCTCGCTCGCCTTGACAATTTTCGAGTCGCATGTTCAACGGGCTTTTTTGCTCGATTTTAAGGCTCTTTTTCAACGATTTCCGAACGGTTACTTAGACGAAAATATCAGCCAAATAGCTCTTGGAATGGCTACAGATGCAAGGAAATGACGGATAATTTTCTTGGCCCCCCCCCCCAAAAAAAAAAAAGAAACCCTCTCAGCGGCGTGCCCCGTCTCCGCGGTCAGTGCCCTCATTTTGCGGCGCCCCCCCCCCTTTTCAAAATTCCTAGATCCGCCCCTGGTTACAGTCATACCTTGCTAGACCTTCGAAAATAACCTATAGTGTGCGACCAGCCTTTTATTTTAATGCTCACGTGTTTTAATTCTCAGTCTGAGACCATAAATTAAGGGAGCTAAATCGCTCAAATTTGGGACCTAGAAATTGACACAAATGGGTCCCAACGCATATAAAAATGTAATATGAATGTATAAACCGTTTTTATTCTAATTTCAAACTAGTTATGTTCCGCGAAATACGCCAGAAATCTCAATCGAATGGCAATCTCAAACGTCTTGTTATTCCAGTCTACACCGATAGTATTTATTGCGCATGCTCTCCAGATAAGAATATGGCGTCGCCGTTTGACATGACTTGTGGAATATGTCTAGCCTCGTTCTTCGTGTCCCCTATTACAAACAGCGCTAAACGTATTAAGGTACACGATTCGTGTACCAATGGTAAAATGTTTATTTTGTCTTAAATATTGGATATTAGAAGCCCATCTTTTCCTGGTAAGATCACAACATCAATGTTGATTCAAATTCACAAATGATTTATGCTTTCAATGTCGAAGACTTTGGATGATATTGAGTTAGACACTTTGCCTCTTTTAATTTATTGTTGGTTTTTTTCATCTCTGTGATTTTGGTTGTTTAAATAAACACCAATTTTTAAAAAAAAAAAATTTTTTTCATTTCTACAACAACACAATGAAACAGTAATTGTATTTCACGGAATAATCTTCTCAGCATGACGTAGTGCACTCAATGTCGTGTCGTTAACTTACATTTCAAAATTTGATGTAAAGGGTCGTACCTACAACATTTTAAAACTTCTCCACCAACCCTAACATTTTGGACCACCATGAATATTCGTAATGATATTTTAGTGTTCCTTCATCGTATACGAAATTCGTGGGCATGGGTGGCATTCGTGCGTATGGGTCATTCGTGGGTATGGCTGGCATTTGTGGGTATGTTTGGCATGCGCGGGTATAGGTGGTATCCGCCGGTATGACTGTCATTCGTGGGCATGGGTGGCATTCGTGTGTATTGGTGGCCTCGCAGGTATGGTTTGTTAATCGCGGGTATGGCTTTCATTTGTGAGCATGGGTGGCATTCGCGGGTATGGTTGGCATTCAGGGGTATGGCTGGCATTCGCGGGTATGGTTGGCATTCAGGGGTATGGCTGGCATTCGCGGGTATGGTTGGCATTCAGGGGTATGGCTGGCATTCGTGGGTATGGTTGGCATTCAGGGGTATGGCTGGCATTCGTGGGTATGCGACATTCGTTGGTATGACTGGCATTTGTGGGTATGTTTGGCATTCGTGGGTATAGGTGGCATCTGCCGGTATGACTGTCATTCGTGGCATTCTCGGGTATGGGTGGCATTAGTGGGTATGGATGGTATTCAGGGGTATGGCTGGTATTTGTGGGTATGGGTGGCATACGAGGGTATCGGTGGCATTCGTAGGTATGGCTGGCATTCGTGAGTATGACTGGCATTAGTGGGTATGGATGGGTAAGGGTGAGTGGCACGAATTCTTTTAGATTTATACAGCATTTTTTAAACACGGGAGTGGAGTAGACAACCCCAAAAGTGGTATCAGGTGATCGTGGTTTTACTTTATAAGAAAGAGGTAGCCACGGATTCTTTACGCTTCATATAACATGAATTAGAGGGTATGTAATACAGTACTCCAGAAGAGTTATCAGGTGTTTCTAGAAATAGTATCGCGGGTTTACTTTATAATGAACACGGTACAGATTCTTTTCGGTTTATATACCATTTGTTAAACATGAGAAAGGGATATTTAAAACATCCCAAAAAGTGCTATCAGGTGTTCTAGAAAAAAAAAGAATATCGTGGTTTTACTTCATCTGAACATGGCTCGCATTGTTTACGGTTTACACACCGTTTGTTAAATATGACAATAGACTAATCAAAGCAGAACACCAGTATCCAAAAGGGATATCAGTTGTTCTAGAAAGTGTATCGTGGCTTTGCTTCATACGAAAAGGGCACGGATTCTCCAACAGAACCCCAAAGGTGGTATCATATGTTCCAGAAACAATATCTTGGTTTTACTTGGAAATGAAAATGGCACAGATTCTTTACGGTTTATAAACGATTTGTTAAACATAAAATAATGGAGTATTTAAGCCCGAACATTTAAACTATTATAAA
The DNA here is from genome assembly GCF_932274485.2 of Patella vulgata. NCBI lineage: Eukaryota > Metazoa > Mollusca > Gastropoda > Patellidae > Patella > Patella vulgata. Next base: position 7,759,750 of record NC_065883.2, on the reverse strand, counting down.
CAACGATTACACATTCTCTTACATAATGAACCATTCTTTAAATTATCTCCTAGCTACTGTATAAATGTAAAAAGTTGAACATCTCATCAACATTCTTAAAGTTCCACATGTCAGAATAAAAATTGTTATGTAGAGCTTTAGACTGAAAAGGTTAACTGGTTCACAGGGTTATTGGGTTCACTATAGTCTACCGCAAAATACTATCGAACAGTAGGACGTTAAAACACATTTAATTTCACAAAATATAATAAATAACAAAAGAAGCAGTAGACCTACTAAAGAAAGACAGAAACCATCGTGGTTGTGTAGTTGCTGACAGTAGGCCTACTGAAGACGGACAGAAACCATCGTGGTTGTGTAGTTGCTGACAGTAGGCCTACTGAAGACGGACAGAAACCATCGTGGTTGTGTAGTTGCTGACAGTAGGCCGACTGAAGACGGACAGAAACCATCGTGGTTGTGTAGTTGCTGACAGTAGGCCGACTGAAGATGGACAGAGACCATCGGGGTTGTGTAGTTGTTGACAGCAGGCCTACTGAAGACGGACAGAAACCATCGTGATTGTGTAGTTGATGACAGTAGGCCGACTGAAGATGGACAAAGACCATCGGGGTTGTGTAGTTGTTGACAGCAGGCCGACTGAAGATGGACAGAGACCATAGGGGTTGTGTAGTTGTTGACAGCAGGCCTACTGAGGACGGACAGAGACCATCGTGGTTGTGTAGTTGTTGACAGTAGGCCGACTAGAGATGGACAGAGACCATCGGGGTTGTGTAGTTGTTGACAGCAGGCCGACTGAAGATGGACAGAGACCATCGGGGTTGTGTAGTTGTTGACAGCAGGCCTACTGAGGACGGACAGAGACCATCGTGGTTGTGTAGTTGTTGACAGTAGGCCTACCGGAGACAGGCATAGACAATCGTGATTTTGTAGTTGTTGGCAGCAGGCCTACTGAAGACGGAAGAGAGAGAGAAATGGGTTTAACGTCCACTCGACACAAACTAGGTCATTTCGGGACTAACATATGGTTTTAACTTTATTTCAATAATTTGCTTGCGCGTAGGGGTCTTTAGCAGTGGGAGGAAAACGGAGGACCCGGAGAAAACCCACGAGGTTGGACAGGCAACCCTACTCCTTGTCACGGACAACCGGGGATTCGAAACCACGCCAGTTGACTCAATGACAGGCCTTATGATACAGCGCGCGCGTGCTAACCATTCGGCCATCCACCCCCACCCCTACTGAAGACCGACAGACACCATGGTGATTGGGTGGTTGTTGATATGAACTACTAACCAGAATGCCGGAAGTTCTGAAGTGTAACGATAAATGGGAAGTGTCCTGGAAAGACGAGACGTTAAATCTCATGAAGGTCGGTCATGATGTGTCACCGGGCACCACTGCTGTCTTTCTTCATTCCGTGACACAGCCTTTCAGACGAACGCTAATGCGAGACTAGACACAAAGCTGATTGAGTGAAATTGTAATATTTATCCCGTCTTTAGGTGTTTGGAAGATGTTAAACTGATTAGAACCGCATTATAAAATAGTGTACCAATTTTCAATATGGCGGTCATTCAGGGCTGAGATTCGATCTATTCTCGCAGTATATTGTTCTTTGCCTGCAGAATGACAGCACTTGTTTCAGTATGTAATCCTGACAAGGACAGCTGTCTAGTCGTTCGGATGGGACGAAAAGCAAAACCGAGGTCCCGTTTACACATTGGTGTGCAAGTAAAAGATCCCTTGACAGTTGGAATTCGATATTAGAGTAGGCCGTAATGCCTCTGTCCGGGCAAAATTTCCCTCATAGCACACTGCATGGCGTATGCTCGTCTTCATTAGCCCAGTTCGAAGGACGTTAAACCCCATTTCATTTCATTTCTCAGTATGTAATGGTCTATAAATAGATCTAAGTGAGTACTGTACTTTATGTCACCATAGAACTAAATACACTGGAACGCCAACGAGCCCGTTAGAGCGAATTATGCTCGTCCTCGCATGCGCGAAGATAAAAGTGCCATGTTTACTTCCGGTAGGCCTGACGCTATGGCGGAATATTTGGAATTCCAGTTTATCGATGTCATTTTCGACGTAAGTGTTGGCTGAATTTTCTTAAAATAAATATTAATTTGGAAATATTCCAATGAAATACAAAATAAAATTCTGTTAAATGCTCATTTTTCATTCGTAATTTGTATTTGAAAGTAGCCTTTGGCTTGTATAGTTCGGCAAGTGCCGGTGTCAAATCATGCGGCAATTATTAATTCATGAGAGAAAAAATAAGCTTATCAATTTAGAATAAATCATTGGCCAATTATATTTATTTCAAAAATAAGAATTAATAAAAAAAAGTCTATAGAATTCTGTAGTACCCATTTTATTCCTATAGAAAACTGTAGTGATCCAATAGCCAAACTACAGAATACTACAGTATTAATTCCTATATACGAGTAATACGACATAACTATAGAATTTTCATACAGAAAATGCAATAAAAAAAAATCTATAGGAGACTATAGTAGATTGTCCTATAGAAATTTTGCCAAAAATCTGTAGGAAAAACAATAGGATATGCACACGTAGAAGGTGTTCTGATTTGATAAGTAGGTAATTTGTGATATAGGCCTAACTTAGTACCTATTTCTTAAAACAGTGATCAGCTGTCAAAAAAAGTCACAATATGTAGGCAGAATTCTCTGCGCATTTTTATGAAGATTTGTAAATGTAAAATAATACTACTAGGCCTTGTAATATATTCCTACATATTTCTATAAAAGGGTGATCAGCTGTCAAAAAAAATAAATAATAATTGTGATGTGCAGGCAGAATATGTCACTGCATTTTTTGCAGATTTGTAAAGTTAAAATAATATAGACCCACTTGGCCTCATTATGCCCTGTCTATTTCTAAAAACAGTCATAAGCTGTCAAAAAAAAAAGTCACAATATGCTGGCAGAATTCTCTGAGCATTTAAGGAAGATTTGTAAAATTAAAAAAATACTAGGCCTTGTAATATAGGCCTATATATTTCTAAAAAAAGGTGATCAACTGTCAAAAAAAAGTCATGATAAGCAGGCAGAAAATTTCATTGCATTTTGTGAAGATTTGCAAAATTAAAATAATATAGGCCTACTAGGGCTCATTTTTTATATAGTCCTACCTATTTCTAAAACAGTGATCAGCTGTCAAAAAAAGTCAAAATCAGACAGAATTCTCTGAGCATGTTATGAAGATTTATAAAATTAAAATAAATTGACATTTACAGGGAGGAAGGCGTTTGCCCACTATCAAGGATATTTGGATTTGGATTCAGATGTTTGTTGAGAAAATTGCCTGTTTTCCCTTTTTGTCAGTGGGGCATCAGGTAGCATTGCATATACTGTATTATGGAAGCATGAAGGAGTACATTAAATATCAAAACTAAGTTTGGATTGGCACCAAGTACTGTGGATCAGAATGAAATATTTTTTTTTTATTAAAAGGAAATAATAAATTTGAAATATGAAAAGTTGTGGATTTAAACGTTTATAATATGTGTATTTGCAATATAATAGAGACCCACAAAATGTAAAGACATTACTATTCTGAACTATGCTTATAGTGAAGTGACACTGTGTGAAGCTAATGTTTTTAGGATCTCGAAAATTTGGCCAAGAAAATATACCATAGTTGCATTCACATTGAACCTTAAATTTGTATAGATTTATGACAATTTCACACATTTGATCAGAGAGAAAAGTTACCAGATTTATGCATATTTTCATTCACCCTATTGTAAATTGTGATCCGTGTGTCAAAGTTACAATAAATGGTTTTATGTAATCATAGAGGAGGGAGTGGGTAAATTTTACAGTTTACTGAATACACCTGTACAAGTACACACAAGAGCTGCATATCTTATGAATTGAATAGAAATTGACTTTAAACACATTGAGGAGAATTCATAATTTCATTGAGTGGACAAGATAGACAGTCTCTATCCCTAGTACATTTTCAAAATATTCACAATAATCCAATGATTTCATTCATTATATTTATTAAAATTATTTCCAAAAAAAAGAATGTGTAACTGAAAGTGTATAATGTACAGTCAGTTGATAGCTGAGTCTATTCCAATTTTTCACAAGAAATATATTTCAAAGTCTTTCAGGCACTCGCATAACAGCCTGCTTTTCATTCAGTGCAACAACTATTTTAAAGTTAGGATTTAGGGATGAATCAACACTCAGTGCGGGTGGTTATTTAGGAATTATATTTTATTGTCCTTCTTCCATGTTAGAAATTCCTTGTTCACATCAAATGAAAGTTCTTCATAAAATTAAATACAATGGCTTTTGTATTATTGGTCTGAAAAAAAAATACATATTAATTATTAGTAGTAGTATGTTTGAACATAAAATAGAGTTTCTTCAGGGATTTCTGTGTCTACAAATTACAAATAAATTTTACAGTTGAATAAAGAGAAATGCAGTTTTAGTTATACTAATATAATTTATGCATAAATTAAAAAGGCAGTTGGCGTCAGACTTTACAGATGGGTTTATATTCAAATCAGACTCAATACCAAGAAAGTACGACCGATTTCAGGTAATGCCATGGGAATTGGCACAAGAAAAACTTTCTTCAATCAGCATTATTCACTTGATAGCTCTTTTAATTTTACTCAAACAAGGCCTTAATTTATATACAAATCCACTCCTTCAATGACACAAATCTGATATCCTTTTCTTCTTGATTATCATGTGAATTTTTTCACAAAGAAATAATATTCAAAAGGAAAATTCCATTTGTACATTTTTCTTTGAATTAAATCAAATAATTTAAATTTAAAAACAAATTACCAGTATTCATTATTTTGTACTTTTATTCTATTAGTTCCCCAATATTGTAAAATTAGAAGTATGGTTGTGCTCACTGAAATATTACTAAATCAACTTTTTGAAATTCATTCACATTCCTGACAGGCCTATAAGTCTATAGTAAACCAGTCATTACATTATTATTTTGTAAATCGATTCATTTATGTTTTCTCAAAAACAAACGATGACTTGATAGTATGAATTATAGGCCTAATGACATTAGTGAATTTTCAACATACCTGTTTATAAAGACTGCGCAGTTTGTAAATTGTACTGTGCTGGCAGCCAGTCGACGTCGTCGCTTCCAGTTTTATCGTCATTTTACAACTCTCCCTGTTGCATTATTTATGACATTTTTTTTTATATCAATAATAAATGATGAGCGAAGATCACAACATTTGTTTGGAGTGAGACACAAATGAATAAATATTTAATCCAATTCACTCGCTTGCTTTCAACATTATCAGGCTAACAAAATTACGTGATAATAACAATATACCGGAAGTAAACTGGGCACTTTTTCGAAGCACGTCACACAGCCACAAATTTTACCGGAAGTAGACGCTCGTTGGCGTTCCAGTGTATTTAGTTCTATGATGTCACGTCTACAGACGCGTGCTAACCATTCGGCCATCCAACCCCCTCTACTGAAGATGGACAGACACCATCGTGATTGTGGGGTTGTTGGCATGCACTACTAACCAGAATGCCGGAAGTTTTGATGCATGACGAGAAAGGGGAAGTGTCCTGGAAAGACGAGACGTTAAATCTCATGAAGGTCGGTCCTGATGTGTCACCGGGCACCGCTGCTGTCTTTCTTCATTCCGTGACACAGCCTTTCAGACGAACGCTAATGCGAGACCAGACACGAAGCTGATTGAGTGAAATTGTAATATTTATCCCGTCTTTAGGTGTTTGGAAGATGTTAAACTGATTAGAACCGCATTATAAAATAGTGTACCAATTTTCAACATGGCGGTCATTCAGGGCTGGGATCTATTCTCGCAGTAGATTGTTCTCTGCCTGCAGAATGACAGCACTTGTTTCAGTATGTAATCCTGACAAGGACAGCTGTCTAGTCGTTCGAATGGGACGAAAAACAAAACCGAGGTCCCGTACACATTGGTGTGCACGTAAAAGATCCCTTGACAGTTGGAATTCGATATCAGAGTAGGCCGTAGTGCCGCTGTCCCGGCAAAATTTCCCTCATAACACACTGTATGGCGTATGCCCGTCTTCTAGCCCTGTTCGGAGCAGAACAGTAGGACGTTAAACCCCATTTCATTTCATTTCTCAGTATGTAATGGTCTATAAATAGATCTAAGTGAGCACTGTACTTTATGTCATGTCTACAGACGCCATTAATAATCCAAACATAACAAAAGCACTCAATCTATTCAAGACTTAAAAGAAACAGCATTTTAAAGATAATTAATTATATTTGTGTCATAAATGCCAGCTGGTGGACTTTTAGTGAATCAAAGTGATTGTATAAAAAGTCAATCTGGATATTTTTTAGGAATATTTAGAGGTTGTTAAACATACATTATGCAAGAGCTAAATCTTCCTATTGCAGGTCTTTCTTTAGGCCTGAACTGTTATCTAAATTATTAATTTGAATTTAATTAACTTATCCAGGCCATAACCAACTCTCGATGGCATCGCTTGCCTGCAATGTTTATTGGATTACGTTCCGATTTGCTGTTCGACTTCCATTCATAATTAAATCAAAATATGGATAATCGAGACTATGTTTTTTTTATCCTATCGACTTTAGTAATGATGATCGAGGCTAGCCCCAATATTCAATCGCTAAAATCTCGGTTCATAGTGGATTTATTTGACTGAAATTTTCAACAAATTGCCTTTACATTATCTAGTTTTTAACTATCATAGTGAGAATTGCCAGCTCTTTAACTAATCTCCCATAATGTACCTTTAAGCACCCATAAAGAATTTAGTCTGTCGCGACAATAGATATAACTTTTATTACACTATGGTTCCATATGAGACGACATGACATTCGCTTAGTTTAATACACATGCTAGTCGATCGTAAATTAAATACCACACGTCTCTCGATCATCGTAGTTACTTCAGAACAACGTCGCGTTCGTATAATAAAAAGGGAAATTTTATTGAGTTATGTTAAGACAGAAACAATTAAAAATAGTTTTAATGTCTTTAATGAAAACGCGTCCAAGATGTCTGACCTTGAATTTCGGTGTAAAGTACATCCGATACATCACAGTCATATCGGGATAAATATTTTGGGGTCCACGGCAGCACAACATCTAAGCCGCTTGCTCAATAAAGCATATATGTATAAGATGTCATTTCAGCAGGGAGAGAGAGAGAGAGAGAGAGAGAGAGAGAGAGAGCGAGAGAGAGAGAGCATTTCGGGATTAACATATGGTTCAATTGTATTTCAATACTTCGCTTGCGCGTATGGTCTTTAGCAGTGGGAGGAACCCACGTGGTTGGACGGGCGACCCTACTCCATGTCACGTTAAACCGGGAAATCGAAACCAAGCCAGTTGACTCACTGGCAGGCCTTATGATACAGCGCGCACGCGCTAATCATTTGTCTCTTTTTCTCTCCCCCTCTCTCTCTCCACCAGTCTATGACAGAAAATGCCAAAGCCAACAAAAATTAAGGGAAAGGTGCAGTCGGCCAAAAAGATTAAATTTAACCTTGAAGATAACGGGGAAATGTGGCTACAAATGGAGTTATCACATAAATATTCAAAAACTGTAACTTGCAGAGTTACTGTGATTTTTTTTATTAATACGTGTAACTAACTGCTACCCGGCGTTCCGGCGTTCCACCACGGGAGTAGAATAACTCCGAAACCGGAAGTGGTAGTGAATGGCCAAAATGCTCTTGTTACTCCCCTGCTCGAGCTGCCTTTATGCCCCACAGTTCAAAGTTCAGCCTCGAGGCAGCTCTAATGTAGCCACCAACCTCGAGCATACGAACGGACAAACAAACGACAAATATATACAATAGATAGCTAAACAAAGAACCTATAGGCTTGGCGGGCCGAAACTTTGTCCCTCGAGGAGGCCTCTAGCCAATGTGTATAATATGTTTGACACTTGCAGAAGCATTTCTTACAAGCGTACTATAGTCTTAAACACCCGTCACCATCTCCGGCTTTGCTCAATTTTGTTTAAAGCACATCTTTATTTGCTAGGGTGGGGCATTATAGTGGTAAGGGGAAGAGCTCAACATCATCTAAGTCCGGCACGGGATAACCATTTAACAAAACGGGGGATAAATCTATTGGCAACACCAATAAATGTTCTATGATAAACGACACTCTAATAAACCACATTCGTATCAGAAATTAACAGAAAGTTCCAGGCTTCAGACTAAATTATTGGTTTGGAAAAGGCGATTTAAATCGGAAAACTTTAATTAAATTCACTATTTAAGTCCATGTTTATAGCTTAAGATAACAGAAATAGATTTTGAGATATTTGTCTTTGAATAATAAACGAATGAAATTTGTTTTTTGTATTGATTTTCTTCTGCTATTTAATATTATTTATGATGTTTGCTTACTAAGTTGAACTTAGGCGGATTAATCTAGAAAAACTGGAAATATATATTTCTGATTCTGATTTAGCGTTCGCGATTTTTCTCTCTCGTAATGGTGTAATTAAAGGGATACAGCCATGTCGTCGACTGGTTTAGAAGCAATTTCGATTTGACTTTGTTTTCACAATAACAACACTACCCATGGAGAGTGCCAATAAACCCGTCATTGTTATTTTATATCCCAACTGTTAATGGTTCTTTAACGTGCACGCCGATGTATAAACGGGACCTTGTTTTGTCCCATCTGAAGAACTATATCACGCCGGAAAACCAAGATGAACTTTCTCGGTCAACACAGGGATCGAAAGCGGTACCTCTAGGTTAGCTAGTCAACCTTTGGCGTTTGGCGTGGTTTCGATTCTCCGGTTGTAAATGAAATGAAATGGGGTTGAACGTCCTTCTGTTCTGCTCCTATGCTGGGCTAATGAAGACGGGCAAACGCCATACATTGTGCTATGAGGGAAATTTTGCCCGGGCAGCGGCACTATCGCTTACTCTTATATCGAATTCCAACTGCCATGGGATCTTTTACGTGCATTCCAATATATACACGGGACCTCGGTTTTTCGTCGCATCCGAAGGACTAGACAGCTGTCCTTGTTCCCCGGTTGTACGTGACAAGGAGTAGGGTGGTGTTGGGGCGGGGGGGGGGGGGGTCGAGTGATACTGTCCAATTACTAAATACCACACAAAGGAGTTGGTTTTATTTGACTGTGCAGTTGGTTGTATTGTTCAATCAGTGATGTTCAGATTAGCATGAGTGCAAAGTTTGAGACAGACCTGCCAATCCATCGAGGTATAGAAATTCGTTGGATGTCAATAATTAAAAGATGATATTATATAGTGTCGGCCATCTTTATTTTTTCTAGAAAAGCTGACACAACTAATCATTTATGGAGTCATGATGTTAGAGAAAATTGATAACATGCATTTTATTTTTTGGGGAGGTAAAATGAGAATGTTTATTTAATCTTTTACTCAGATTATGGACTGAATAGAAAGTTATTAACGCCATTTTTAAAAAAAAAATATTCTTGGATTTTTAAAATAAACTGAAAGAAATAAAGACATTAGGTACGACAGTACTATATGGATCAGAAATCAAGTATGACGTCATCGCCGCCATCTTGGAATTTTGATTTCATATCGAATCCGGCAATCGATACACAATTGTTCAATGAACAAGTATGCCAGACCTCTTGTCGATTTTACTTGAATGTGTACACGGGACCTTAGTTTGTTTGTCCTATCTGAAGGACTATATCACGCCGGAAAATCACGATGAACTTTCTCGACGGGACCTCCATGTTAGCTATAATCAATGTTGGCGGTTTCCTCCCACTGCTAAAGCCCCCTACGCGCACGCGAATTATTGAAATAAAATTGAACCATATGTTAGTCCCGAAATGACCTAGTTTGTGTCGAGTGGACGTCAATCCCCCTCTCTCTCTCTCTCTCTCTGGTAATATACTCTTTCATCTCCTCTCTCATCTTTCTGATCTCCATCTCTAGTTTGTGTCGAGTGGACATTAAACCCCATCTCTCTCTCTCTCTCTCCCCCTCTCGCTCTCTCTCTCTCTCTCATGCACTGATCCACCACGCCCCCCTTACATATAGCATATTTAATATGTCTGACAAGTGGTGAGGGGTAAATATACATGTATTTAGAGAAGGATGTTTATCAGTATGATAAGTGTTTATAGAGTTATATGTTGTTATTATAATCACTATTTCTAGACATCTTAATGGCCTTTGTCTATTTAGTTTAACACATATACAACATAAATATTTTATCTTCAAGTTGGAAACTAATGGACGACTGAGATCTATCAAAACACAATAAAAACAATCAGGATTTTTACAAAGGACGAAAAACTTGAATAACGTGGAATGTTTTACCCTGTGGCTTAATCTTTGTGAGTAGCAAAGTGAATATCTGTTGTGTTGTTTTTGTGTCGGAGTTATGTAAATGTTTGGATCAAGCGTTATAGCTTCTTGTTGATTTTCTTCTAAGCGGCGACGCTCTGCCAAACAACCCGAAGGCTTCTTAAATTCAAGTCAAATCGACAAGAAGTCTGGCATACTTATTCGTTGAACAATTGTGCATCGATTTCCCGATTCGATATGAAATCAAAATTCCAAGATGGCGGTGATGACATCATACTGGATACCTGGTCCATATAGTAATGTTGTACCTGATCGCTTTTTTTTCAGTTTATTTCAAAAATCCAAGAATATCTTTTTAAAAAATCGCGTTAGTTTTGCGACTTCGGTGCCTTTCTACCAAAACAGCTATAAAACACAAGAGGAACTTTCTCAGCCATCACATAGCCAGTCCAGACGCCTTAAGTCTGTCTTATCTTGGCCGTCTGAACGGGTGGGCACCTTAGACACGTCACGCACAGTAATGTATGGGCATCAGTTTTTCGCACCATCCGAATGGCTAGACTCACGCTACTTGTCAGTACAACAAACACCACCCTTGATAAGCGAGGTCGGGCTTGAACAATCCCGATGATTCTTCTGAGACCACGTCAGGATTCGAACCTGGGACGCCCTAGTCTAGAACAAAACTGACAAGAATTTCAGGTGTCTTAAAATCTACCATTATATTACGTCAGTCAAGGTATTCCAGACAATTCATATAACTCTCAATTTATGAGATGAAATGATTCACCGCGAATATTGCCATTGCAACAATTAAACAATATGGAGTGTTTACCATAACAACCAACAAAACCGTTGCTATTTACTTTCTTTGTTTATAAAGAAAACATATTTAAGCTTGTTTTGTAACTAATATTATTGCTAATAATGAACGAACTCTCACATTTAGCAAGTACTTAGTATCCTTATTATTTTTTTGCACTATGATAATGGAATGGCTTTATGATAATATTAAAGAGCTAATGCTTAAGCAAAGGGAAATAAAAGTTTTAATATCATATTAATATATTAATGGCATAATACTTAAAGATACATTATGGGAGATTAGATAAAGAGCTGGCAGTTCGCACTATAATAATTAAAAACTAGATAATGTAAAGGGCATTTGATCCAATCTGAACCGAGATTTATCGATTTAATTTTCGGTCTAGCCTCGATCATCATTACTAAAATCGGTACGATAAAACCACATAGTCTCGATTATCCAATTATGGATTTAATCATCAATGAGCGTTCAGCAGCAGATGGGATTCTAATCCAGTAAATATAGGCTAGCGATGACATCGAGAGTTGATTATGGTCTGGATAAGTTAATAAATGTCTAATTAATAGTTTATATAACATTTCAGGCCTAAAGAAAGACCTGCAATAGGCAGATTAAGCTCTTGCATAATGTATGTTTAATGCTGCACTATGTAAGAGCTAAATTGGCCTATTAAAGGCTCAATACCACTCTTGTTGTAACTGAATAATAATGTCCCAATCTTTATTCTGGTCAACAAACTATTTTACAACATTCCAATTAATTGATGATACAAATTTCATCTTAACACACCTAATTTAAAAAAAAATGGAAAAATTCAACTAAATGATTTGAAAAGCCTGACGTAAAGCTTTTCAAATGTGACTTGGATTTAAAAATATTTTTGAACCCTCTGGACAAGTAAAATAGGATTTAATGGATAATTTACACAACAGGTAAGACACTAACACATCTAGTACTTAGAATAAGGCTATTTTTTATTTTTTGGAGCTGTCAAGCCAGCAAGAGTGTTATTGTCCCTTTAAAGATGTTTCTTTTGGTCGGAAACACAGTTGCTAGTTGGGTAAGACGGCTGGCTCTATAACCTGGAGGTCACGTGTTCGATCACTGATGTTCCACAGAAAACACATCCCGGATTAATCTATTCCTAAATAATGAACTCCACCCCAGTCTTTGACTTCATAAACAGATTTCAAAAGTTCTCAGTTCTCTGTAAAAAAAAAAAAAACATAAGACGTAACTTCATTCTTATCTTTAGATATATTCCTTTTCTACTGTAGACGGGGGATCACGGTGGGTAAGACGCTGGCTCGCTAGCCTGGAGGTCACGTGTTCGATCACTGCATTGGTCGAGAAAGTTCATCGGGATGTTCCGACGTGGTTTCCCATTGTCAGTGGTGGAGGCGGAGGGCCTGACAAGGACAGTTGACTAGTCGTTCGGATGGGACGAAAAAACAAGGTCCCGTGTATACATTGGCGTGCACGTAGAAGATTCCTTGGCAGTTGGAATTCGGTACAAGGGTAGACCATAGTGCTGCTACTCGGGTAAAATCTCCCCCATAGCACACTGTATGGCGTATACCCGTCGTCATTAGCCCAGTCGGAGCAGAACAGTAGGAATTTAAACCCATTTCAATTCATTTCATTTCAGCGAATCAGCGCCTTACCCAATGAGCCACCGCGGCTCTCAATTTTCAAATTGGATTCTGAATTCATCTGCTGACTTTTAGTTTACTAGTTAGTAATTAATATTGATTTAAACCGAGACTAGCATCAATGTAAGATGCTATAGGTCGGTTTGTTTCATTAAAAGTAGATTTAACTGCTTATCGATTTATGAGATTGGGTTTGTTGTGGTTGGTCCCCCTTTTGTACCAAAATAGATAGCAAGAAACACGCAAATACCGAGAAAAGGCGCCCTGGAGATGAATATAATTAAACTCTTGGTCGAATGCCAACTGGCCTACTCTTATACCGAATTCCAACTGCCAAGGGATATTTTACGTGCGCGCCAATGTATACACGGGATCACGTTACGGTTATTTTATTTATTATCATAACACAGAGAATATTAGAGGGGGCGTGTTGGATGGCCGAATGGTTAGCGCGTGCGCGATGCATCATAAGTTCTGTCATTGAGTGAACTGGCGTAGTTTCGATTCCACGGTTGTACGTGACTTGGAGTAGGGTCGCCTGTCCAACCTCGTGGGTTTTCTCCGGGTCCTCCGGTTTCCTCCCACTGCTAAAGATCCCTACGCGCATGTGAATTATTGAAATAAAATTGAACGATATGTTAGTCCCAAAATGACCCAGTTTGTGTCGAGTGGACGTTAAACCCCATTTCTCTCACCCGGAGAATATAATAATGCCACATCGTCAGACAAGGTCACCTTCAATCAACTGATCTCGGCCTCATGCCGACTTGGCTTTCAATTTCTTTTCCAAAATTGCAACTTTTTTTTTCTGTGTGTAAAATGACCTTTTGATAAGCCAATGATCCTCTGTCCCACTCTCCATCAATTCAGTAGTTATTTAAGTGATGAGGTTATAGAATATCGACTAATTGAAAGGTTATAGTTCAACAATAGGTGATACTGTCAGTTCCTACATGTCATTCCAGAAACAGATCTTTAGTCGTTCTAGACATCTCGTGTGTGGTTTCATACGAAACTTACGTTATCTAGTTACACGAAGCTAATTATCCGACATTTTAATCCCTACATTGACGATTTTAATCTAATCAACTAAGTTTACCTACAGAAGTACTTATTTCGCTTCCATTTTTATATTTAACGAAATTGATCATCGAGAGAGAGAGAGAGAGTAACGTTCACTTGAACATATGGTTCAATTTTATTTCAATAATTTGCTTGCGCGTAGGTGTCTTTAGCAGTGTGGGGTGGGGGGGGGGGCATTAGTATTGTAAAGAAGTAAAACGGATTATAACCTGATAACAAAATAAGTACACTCATTTTTAAATATGGCGGCCATTCAGGACATAGATTTATTATCAAAGCAGACAGTTCTCTGTGCGCAGAATGGGATAGTCTGAGCTGAAATGTTAATATTTTATTAGGGGCAACCAGCATATATATTGTGTCTTAAATATTTGAAACCAATCGCCAATGTTTTCCCAGGTAAGACAAAAACACCTCTATTGATTGAAATGAACCAGGTAAACAGCATCTTTATTGATTGAAATGGACAGATATTAAATTTTAATTCGTGAGTTTTAATGTCGAAGATTTTGGATAATACTGAGCCAGAGTTATACGCCCTTTAATAATTGGAGGATAGCTTCTTAAAACATCTAAAAATCCGATTATAATACAATGATCAACGAGTGTTTCATTCAGTACACTTGGGTTATTTATGGAGACAGACTTGTTGTGAATCCAGTCTAGAAATGAACAGAAAGCGAAAAATGTTCGGGCAAGTCTGAAGGAAAATAACAGTTTTTCAATTAATAAGGATTATATTTGAATTATCTTCCTATAATGTCTCGTATTTTCATAACTAACTCGGTCAGACGAACAATCAATTACCGATTTTCTGAAGGAAATCTATTTTCGATTTGAATATTCTCTGGTCGGGGGGAAACTGGCGAAAACATTTCTAATCGATTGCTTAACAACGTGTTAAAACCGCCATTCAGTGGCATTAACTGTGTTCACTTTTCTTTTCGTCTCAGATCCAATTTTTTTCCTTTCAATAAACGATTAACAAGTCGGCCATTATTCCAGACATTTCCCAAACATCGTCTATTTCCGGTGGTGACTATTTGATCATACACGATTAGCATTCGGGCTACTTTGTGATTTGCCTCGAGCATAGAACCACTTCTAACTGATTAATACTGACTTGATAATTGAGGTGGCACTCATCCGTGTTATTTCTTCATCAGCCAATCAGTGATCCGTTTTTATTTTCTCATCAGCCAATCAGTGACCTATGCATAATTTAAATTAGTTTTGTGCAAAAATGAAAGTGCTCAGCAAAAAATGTATACGATTTATTCCTGATGTAATAGGCGGACTGCATCATACACACTTGTACAAGACAAACGTACGGACAGGACACAATAAACACAGACACCTCAAACAATAGACGTTTATATCAGATTGAGTGAATGGATCCTGGGACTAGTCGTAAGCGTTCACTGCGTTGTACCGTCCCAGGCATGTTGTTATACAGACTTCACTCAAAATGAAAGCAAGAGGGAGAGAGAGAGAAATGGGGTTTAACGTCCACTCGACACAAACTGGGTCATTTCGGGACTAACATATGGTTTAATTTTATTTCAATAATTCGCTTGCGCGTAGGGGTCTTTAGCAGTGGGAGGAAACCGGAGGACCCGGAGAAAACCCACGAGGTTGGACAGGCGACCCTACTCCTTGTCACGTACAACCGGGTATTCGAAACCACGCCAGTCGACTCAATGACAGACTTTATGATACAGTGCGCGCACACTAACCATTCAGCCATCCAACCCCCCAAGTAAAAAGGAGGCTTATGTTGTATCATACTGGTGTTAGTCATGATCAATTACGCTCTACAAGAAATCTCGATGTCAGCACATGGAAGAAAATAACCATATCAAATCTGTGTCCGAACACCGATGTGTATTCGTATTGAAGAGCACGGTGGTGCAGTGCACAAGGCGCTGACTCACTTATCGGGAGGTTTGGGGCTCAATCCCGCTGTTTCTCGGGAGTTCCCTGCCTACCCCCCCCCCCCCTTGTTATTGGTGTAAGGTGCAGGCCGTGCAAGGAATAGCGTGTATAGGTTGGTGTGCACGTAAAAGATCCCTTGACAGTTTGAATTCAATTAAGAGCGGGTGTAAGCGCCGCTGTCCGGGCAAAATTTCCCCCATAGCACACCGCATGGCGCATATCCCTCTGCATTGGCCCTGTTTATTTCTCGGGTAACTGATGTCCAATCTTGCCTCCTAGAGAGAAGTTTACCGATCGTGTCTCTCTGGGAAATCTCGCCGGCCATGTTTTAGTTTGAATTTCGTTCCTGCCCCCTGATTGAATGAAATGCTAGATTTGTTTGAATGAAATGCTGTCGACAATTAGGCATCGGTTCGTGGCATGAGTTACTTATTAATGATTCTTGGAATATTATCCACATCTTGACACCAAAAGTTCATTTGAAAACAGCCAATTTGATTATTAACCGGGAACTATTTTTAACGCGCAATGTGATTGATTCGACGATATGAGTGTAAAAAACGCGAAATTTCTGAAGAAACGCTAGTGTGAGCCGCCATCTTGGATCTCTGTGAAGCGACTTGCGAACGGATACATCACGTGACATTCAAAATGGCCGACATATGGCCGTGCGATTCCCCACCATGAGTCACCTACACCAGTTTATACCTCCTCTTCTCTGTAGATACTTTATCTATCTGAGCGCCATGGAAAACGCATCACTATTTTTTTCCCAAATATTTTATTACTTGGTGGTTTTGTATGTATAATATTATGCAATACTATGAACTATTGTTTCACACAATGCTCCCAAACGCAAAAAATATCGGCCCGTGTGCACAAAAAAAATTGCACGAGATGCACATGAGAAACCCAATATTCACGTGCAGCATTGTGTGTGAGCCCTTTAAAAGCATGTTTTCAACTTAATGTGCAGTACATGAACTGTGAAACGTCAATCTGTCGTAATTTGTTGTTGGACGTGTGAAGGAATCGAGCTACAGATGCCGAGACTTACTGAAAATCAACGGAATGAAGCCATGGGAATGTCCAGGGCTGGCATGTCTACACGTGCTATTGCCAGACACTTCAATTGTCATCAGTCCACTATTGTAAGGTTGGTGGAACGTGTTCGAGTTACTGGATAAACACGTGACCGTCAACGTCCTGGTCCATAACGCCTTACAACCCAGGCTCACGACCGCTACATCCGGGTCACTCATCTGCGTGACAGATTCCGCCCAGCGACTCGAACAGGTGCAGCTGTCGTCGGAAGACGAGGACAGTAAGTGCCTAAGAGAAGTAGGACGACCTTATGTTGGAGCTATCCTCAGGGATCATCACCGTCAGCGGCGTTTGATATGGGCTCAAGGACACCAGACATGGAGAAGAGTAGACTGGCAAAGTGTGCTCTTCAGTGATGAGAGTCGCTTTCATCTTTATCACGCTGATGGCCGTCAACGTGTGTGGAGACGTCTTGGGGAACGTCTTGCAGACTGCTGCGTCTTCGAAACGAATCGATGGGGTGGGGGAAGTGTAATGGTGTGGGGAGGCTTCACATTTCATCACCGTACCGCCCTACACATTTGCAGGGGTCGCGTTAATGCTGTAGCCTACCGTGATGATGTCTTGCAACCAATTGTTGTTCCGATGTTTCGAGCGCACCCGTTTTAGTATGGACTACCTGGCTTCTAACAAATTCAATATCTTGGACTGGCCAGCCATGTCTCTGGACATGGCACCGATAGAACATGTCTGGGATGAGATTGGACGCCGTCGGTATCGGAGACCACAGATGCACACCATTGCTGCTTTAGAACCTGCTCTTGTCCAAGAATGGAACAATTTGCCCCAGGCCTTCTTTCAAACATTGGTAAATTCCATGCGACGTCGCTGCACAGCGTGCGTAAGAGCCCGTGGAGGACACACGCGCTACTGACATCTGTGTCGTACTTTTGGTTTTGACCCCTCTGACTTTGTACCGTTGATTACAGATTAAACATCCATAAGTGTACAAATGTGTTGTTATTGATGTGTTCCCATTTGAATATTGTTCACATTAAGAAGCAAAAAAAATAAGATATGTTTACAGGATCAGTTTGTTATACGAAAAACTAAGTGATGCGTTTTCCATGGCGCTCAGTATATTTGTCACTGTCTGACTTTGAATTAATAATCACAACACTAATACCCGTATTCCTTACAGCTGTTAATCAGTTCAAAGGCGCTATCCGGGTCAACGTCACGCCACTACACCGCGGACTGATAATGTTGCCTGATTACTGTGTCAGTAAGGAAGATTGAAGTAAAGTGAACAGCAATGTTGTGTAGATTTCTAAACTCACTAAGTGTGATTTTGAATTTCGTGCAAACTACCATCTTGAGGTAAAGTTAAAAGACAGGTTGACGATGTTATGATATAAGGAATATGTCATGGATTTCTGACTGAAAAAGTCCCATAGAAATTCATTATTTTTATGACCGTGTTCTTGTCTCAGAACACTGAAATTGTCATTTCCGGGTGTCTAGTTTTCGAAATTTTACTGGGGAAGGCCAATCGGACCCCCCGATTTCGGCGCTCCCCCCACCAACTCCCCCCACCAACTCCCCCCATCCATGGTCTCTAGACCCGCCCTTACCTATTGTGTAGATTTTGAATTCCAAGCGAACTACAATATAGTGAAGGTTGCATGTCTAAAAAAGGTCTCAATGCCCTGAACTGCGTAACAGAAAATTGTAGAAACAAATTGAACGATCTTCGTAAACAAGATTTATTTCTGATTGTCCCCAATTGGATTGCAACTGTTCATTTCAAATTGATTACAACTGTACATTTCAGGTATTCAGCCGTTGACAGCGTGTTTCTATTGGTGAATTACCAAACATAATTTGAGACGTAGTAGACAAGGAAAACATTATGTAACATTCAAGCCAAATCTCTAATTGAAACAAGAAGATAAGCAAATGGATGTAATGGCGACTGTTAGATCGTCCAGACGCTAATCTCTGTGTAATTGGTTTAACTTCGTCTATTGCTACACTGGATAATCAAATCTTGATGGAATTGATAGTGCGTCTCTGTCGGTTAAACGAATAGTCCCGAGTCTTTGAGTAGCGATTAACTTGAAGGTGACGGAACGGCGTGTATACACACAGAGCTTCTATTAACAACCAGCTCTTTTACTACTAGATAAATGCCCAGAATCCAAAATAGATTTTCTTTTCGTGCAATCTGAAATTGATTAAATTTTGGTGGAAGTCGACGCGAGGATGTTTTGAAAACACGAGATTGCTCGAGTTAATTCTCATTTAATTCGCTTTCAATGAAAAACGTATAATTTCATCTCGAGTCGATTCCCAGCTTACAAAACTATCCGCGTCTTAAAATAGCCCTTTATTTTTTTTATTTAGCCGCGGTAGAATCAGAGTTTATTTATAAGAACTCGGAGGTTTATTAATATTCGCTATCCCCATCAGTCAGGGTGATAAGGGTTATTTCATTTCGTGTCTTCGCGTGAAATTTAGAAATGAATTCATCTGGCTTCATAATCACCTAAGGTTAATAGAATTTGAAGATTTCATTTCCGTGAACTAGAAATCAGTCAAATTATTACAGTAAACCAAATTGGCTGAGAGAGAGAGAGAGAAAGAGATGGGGTTTAACGTCCACTCGACAAAAATTAGGTCATTTCGGGACTAACATGGTTTAATTTTAGTTCAATTATTCGCTTGCGCATAGGGGTCTTTAGCAGTGGGATGAAACCGGAGGACCCGGCGACCCAACTCCTTGTCACGTACAACCACGCCAGGTGACTCAATGACAGGCCTTATGATACAGCGCGCACGTGCTAACCATTCTGCCATCCAACCACCCAAAATGGATGACAATTTCTTAATAATTTCTTGCCTGTATTTTTGCAAGAGCTTGATACCTGCTGCCCCCCCGCCCCCCCGCAAAAAAAATCAACTTAATCGATTCACGATTATCAAATAAAATGGAATCAATTCCGACTGTCAAGGGTTCTTTTACGTGCTCACCTCGGTTTTTTATACCATCAGAAGGACTATACGTTGTCCCTTGCCAGTCCCATTGTCCTGTACTACTGACAAAGGGGAACTACGCCGGCAAATCCCAATGAACTTTCTCGGCAAACACCTACGTAAATTATCTTGCTTGGATTAACAAATGGATGAAATTATGTCGATTTTATTCACCAAGTTTACCGATAGGATTGGAAATGTCAATCAAACAGCAAGAACGTCTTTCCAAATAATTATTCTATTTTCAAGTTAATAATCCTTTCAAATATTGCATTCTGCGCTTTGCTGTTTTTTGTATCTAAATTTAACATTTTATCTAAATTTAATCAAGTTCTATCGATGTCCTGAATTACGTCTGTTAACCTGGTATTGTTGAAGGTAATACAAACAAATCCAACCGAGTCTGCAGAGAGAGAGAGAGAGAGAGAGAGAGATTCTACACACCGTATACAAAATTAAATGATTTCATTATAAACTTGACAAACATCAGTCAGACCTCCTGTTTTAACTTGTTTTTATTATGACAAAGGGTTGAAGATGACCCACCCTCTCCTCTCACGACAGCGATTTTATAAGTGACTTTTGTTCTCCTTCTTCTTGTTCTTCCTTTTCTTATTGTTCTTCTTGTTCCCCTCGCTCTTCCTTTTCTTATTGTTCTTTTTGTTATCCTTGTTCTTTTTGTTATCCTTGTTCTTGTTCTTCGTTTTCTTATTGTTCTCCTTGTTCCTGTTCTTCTTGTTCTTCTTGTTCGTCTTAGTCTTCCTGTTCATCTTGTTCTCTCTGTTCTTATTGCTCTTCTTGTTCTCATTGTTCTTGTTCTTGTTCTCATTGTTCTTGTTCTTTTTCTTATTGTTCTTCTTTTTTCTGAAACTTGACATGTTTGTCCCTTGGATATTTGCTCATCGATTGACCAACTTTGATTTTGATATGACGTTACATTCCAAGATGGTTGTGATGGCGTCAAGCACGGTTCCTGGTCCATAATCGACTAAGCCGGGAAAATATACAATTTGAGGATGAAAATAGATCAAATCAAAGAAACTAGGGTATAAAATTAGAAGATGAAATCACCTGGTGGAAGTTAGAACACAGAGAGATATATTTAATCATCTGAACACTTTTCACGATATCCTTAGATAAATAATCGTATTTTATTTATTGATTCTAGCAACTCGTCTCAAAAGCCTTTTGAAAAGTTGTGCAGTTTAATTATTGAATGAAATAAACTTAGTCTATAAAAAAGATGCGCAGTGTAATTATTGACTACTCTATACAAGCTGTTTGTTTAAACAGATTGAGACCTTTATCATCATTCACTTTTCATCTTCTCAACGCCAAACATCTTTTAAGATTAAAATAAGCCCATGCATCCTGTTCAGTTGAAAGTAAGCCCTTGTCTTTGATTCGTATATACAAATGTATAATTATGACACCTTCTTAAAACCGGGGGATCGCGCTGGCTAAGTGGGTAAGGCGCTGGCTCGCTAGCCTGGAGGTCGGGTGTTCGATCCCTGCATTGGCCGAGAAAGTTCATCCAGATTTTCCGGCGTGGTTTCCCCTTGTCAGTGATGCAGGACGGAGGGCCTGACAAGGACAGCTGTCTAGTCCTTCGGATGAGACGGAAAACCGAGTTGCCGTGTATACATTAGAATGCAATTAAAAGATCCCTTGGCAGTTGGAATTCGATATAAGAGTAGGCGATAGTGCCGCTACCCGGGCAAAATTTCCCTCATAGCACACTGTATGGCGTATGCCCGTCTTCATTAGCCCAGGTTAGGAGCAGAACAGTAGGACGTTAAACCCCATTT
This sequence comes from Patella vulgata, assembly GCF_932274485.2. Taxonomy (NCBI): domain Eukaryota; kingdom Metazoa; phylum Mollusca; class Gastropoda; family Patellidae; genus Patella; species Patella vulgata. Next base: position 7,738,014 of record NC_065883.2, on the reverse strand, counting down.
CATTTCATTTCTTAAAACCGCAATCTGATTAAAACACAGATCCTATTTCGTTTCGTTTTTTTATACTTCAAAATTTCGTTTTACTTGTCTCTACTACAATAGGATCCGAAGGAGTTGTTATATAACGCGTATCTGGATGATGTGAGGGATTAGCCAATGAAACAGTCTGTTACGGAAGATCCTATTTCGTTTCGTTTTTTATAGTTCAAAATTTCGTTCTACTTGCCTTTACTACACTAGGATTTGGAAAAGTTGTTATATAATCCGCGTTCTGGATAATGTGAGGGATTAGCCAATGGAACAGTCTGTTACGGCAAGTTTTTGGCGTGAAGAGCACGGAACTGTGGGTAACCAATCGAAACATCAACGCTGATTGGTTAATCAAATATCTGACGTCATAGCATCCAAAGTCGCTCGTATGACACTTGACCCGACCTTACACAACAACTAGTCGGATCTTCATGTAGTGTAGGCTATCGAAAGTATAAAAAATGAAACGAAATACCGGGGAATCGAAAACACGACAGTTGACTCAATAACAGACATTATGATACAACGCGCATACGCTAACCATTCGGCAATCCAGTCCGCCGGTGCAGAGCAGAGGGAACCACGCCGGAAAAATATGTATGAACTTTCTCGGCCAATGCAGGGATCGAACTCCCGACCTCCAGACTAGCGAGCCAGCGTCTTACGCACTTAGCCACCGTAACCCTAGGCCTATATATAATTCTGTGTTTAATTTATGGTCGACAACATCGCCATCTGATAGTTCAACAGTTCACACAAACCATCATCAATTCCAACTCTTTTTCCTAGAACTATCCAACATCTCGACAAACAATCTTCTGTAGTAGACAAATTTGACATAAATTCACTCAATAGCCGTCATTGAAGTTGCCCTCAGTCCGACAATTATCTCCGTATATTTGCCTTAACTATACTTAAATTTTCATTTATTTCAAATTGCAACATTTTTCAAGTATCGGTGTCGGTCTGTAGAGTATTGGCTTAGATGATTAAAGTTGTCGATTATGTGATCAGCTGATCGTTTTTCAACCGATCGAAGAGAAATCAAGTATTTAATGGTTTCTTGTCCTCGGTCACATCAAGGATACATTAAACATACAATATGCAAGAGCTAAATCTGCCTATTGCAGGTCTTTCTTTAGGCCTGAAATGTTATCTAAATTATTAATTAGACATTATTTAACTAATCCAGGCCATAATCAACTCTCGATGGCATCTGATTTCCCCGATTAGAACAGTTCAGCCATATTTTTATTTAAATTAAAAATGGAGGATCGAGACTTAGCTTCGAACAACCAGTGCGGTGGTTGAAATTATTGCACACATTTTAAACCTTCAAAGGCTAATATCTTCGCTCGCAATAGGGTAATTTGAATGAAATTTTCAAATTATTCATTTTACATTATCTATTTTCGAACTATTATAGCAAGAATGGCTAGCACTTTATCTAAATCTTACATAATGTCTCTTTAAAGATGAATTATGCAAGACCTAAATCTCCCTATTACAGACCCTCTTTTGGCTTCAAATGTTATAAATAATTATTCAGACATTTATTCACACAACAAGCCTATAATCAACTCCCTAGAACATCGGATGGCCGAGATTTAAATGGATTTGAACACTAGCGAGATTTAAATTTGTTTACGATAAACTGAATAATCGAGGCTTTGTCTGGGTTGTCAATTACTTTAGCTACGATAATAAACAATCTACGATACTTCTTCAAATAGGCATAACTTCGGCCAGAATAATGCAATTTGAATAAAATTTTCAATATATTCATTGTTCATTATCTCTTTCTTAATTAACTGTTATTGGCTGACCAGTAAAATCATTTTGCATATATCCAATTTGCATATTGGTCAGCCAATCAAATTGCAGTATTTCTTAAAATTTCGATTGTATCTTAGTTTAAGTTTTCGTGAATAAGGGCCCAGCTCTTTATCTAAATCTTAGACTGTAATCGAATTTACTAAAGATGATATGTAAATCATTGATGATAAGAGTGTAGCATACATTGATTGATTTCTTTAAAGCAACGAATTATGTCTTGATTGATTGATCGATGCATCCAATTTGGAGATGGACAGTGCTACCATGCGACCAGATGGCCACCGCACCAGACAATCTGGTGAAACTGTTAATGGTGCTTTAACAAATTAATAACAAATACCCTTCATATAAGCTCTAATAATTTGGTCAAAATACGTTAATAAGATCGATAATCGAAAATAGAAATGAATTATTTGGCATGAAACACATCAGAATCTTCCTGGAGAGAGAAATGAGGTTTAACGTCTACATAACACAAATTAGGTCATTTCGGGACTAACATATCTTAGGAAACCGGAGGACCCGAGAAAAAAACCCCACTAAGTTGGACAGGAGATCATACTCCTTGTCACGTACAAATGTGGGAGCGAAACCACGCCACTTGACTCAAAGACAGACCTTCTGATATAAATCCCTCAACTCCCCGAAACTGCCCAGAGTTGGTAGTTTCTCCCCGAAACTGTATCTATTAAATATACTCGAGCAAGTGTTCATTGAGTACATGGTTGTGAATTATTGTGCAAAGGAATGTCTTCAGGTTATTGTGGTATTATATCGTCATCAGGTTGTTGTGTTATTATCTCGTCTCCAGGTTGTTGTGGTATCGTCTCCGGGTTGTTGTGGTATTATATCTTCTCCAGGTTGTTGTGGTATTATATCGTCATCAGGTTGTTGTGGTATTATATCGTCTACATGTTGTTGTAGTATTACCTCGTCTCCAGGTTGTTGTGGTATAATATCGTCATCAGGTTGTTGTGGTATTATCTCGTCTCCAGGTTGTTGTGGTATTATATCGTCTACGGGTTGTTGTGGTATTATATCGTCTACAGGTTTTTGTGGTATTATATCTAGAGGTTGTTGTGGTATTGTATCATCTTATGGTTGTTGTGGTATTATATCGTCATCAGGTTGTTGTGGTATTATATCGTCTCCCGGTTGTTGTGGTATTATATCGTCTACAGGTTGTTGTGGTATTATATCGTCTCCAGGTTGTTGTGGTATTATATCGTCTAGAGGTTGTTGTGGTATTGTATCATCTTCTGGTTGTTGTGGTATTATATCGTCTCCAGGTTGTTGTGGTATTATATCGTCCCCAGGTTGTTGTGGTATCGTCTACAGGTTGTTGTGGTATTATATCGTCTCCAGGTTGTTGTGGTATTATATTGTCTTATGGTTGTTGTAGTATTATATCGTCTACAGGTTGTTGTGGTATTATATCGTCTCCAGGTTGTTGTGGTATTATATCGTCTCCAGGTTGTTGTGGTATTATATCGTCTCCAGGTTGTTGTGGTATCGTCTACAGGTTGTTGTGGTATTATATCGTCTCCAGGTTGTTGTGGTATCGTCTACAGGTTGTTGTGGTATTATATCGTCTCCAGGTTGTTGTGGTATTATATCGTCTCCAGGTTGTTTTGGTATTATATCGTCTACAGGTTGTTGTGGTATTATATCGTCTTATGGTTTTTGTGGTACAATCCCGTCGTCAGTGCCTCTATAAGTATGGAACTGGATCATTAACATCAGGGGTAAAGTGCCTTTATCGTCGGGATTTCCCAAACTAGTTTCACCTTATCAATGATGCAGGGCGGAGTGGTTTCCTTTTATCAGTGATGTAGGCTGGGGGATGAGCACTTATCAGGGATGTAGGACGGAGAGTTTTCACCTTATCAGTGATGTAGGACGGAGGGGTTTCCCCTAATCAGTGATGTAGGACGGAGGGGTTTCCCCTTATCAGTGATGCAGGACGGAGGGGTGTCCCCTTATCAGTGATGTAGGACGGAGGGGTGTCCCCTTATCAGTGATGTAGGAGGAAGGGGGTAGGACGGAGGGGTTTCCCCTTATCAGTGATGTAGGACGGGGTAATGAAAGGGGTCTAGTCGGGCTAACGGGACGAAATACCGAGCTCTAGTGCATACCATTGCCCGTCAAAGATCCCTTGACAGCTGAAAAGCGAAAAAGAGTAGGTCGTGACGCCAATATCCGGGCAAAATTTATCTCGTTGTACGACTTCTTTTAATAACCTGGTTGGTGAAGAAACGTAAAACATTAAACCTCATTTCATCTCGATTTATTTCTCTCTGCTTAAACTATATACTACGTTTCATTTAAAGTCCAATTTCAAACCCAAAATAACCAGCATAGGTTCATTTTATTGTCCAACGTTTATTTGAGCTTTCATTTGCTTTCTAAATTAACTGGTTGATATTGTGTTAGATCCGAGTTGATCTTTCAGACCGTACTATTAACTTTATTGAACCACAGAGAAATCGAGGATAATTATTTTAAGAAAACTCGTCAATATTTGATTAGCAGAGTTGCGGCATTGAGAATATTTTGCTAGAATTCTATCCGACATTTTTATTCTTCTGACCAACTATTAACTCTACTGACCCACATAAAACCCTACTGACGTGACTCTCCATTTTCCTCGTCTTTGATCAAATTATCGCCATCGATTCACCCATCATATGTTATTTCATCTAACGTTAATTCTATCAATACCCACGAAAATATAACAAATATTTTCTACTAAGCCAAGTGAAACTGTTTGATAAGCGTGCTCTATCCTCTGTTCTAATGTTTGTTTTATTCGTGTTGGAATCAACGCGGACCTGTGAGAAAGCATAAAAGCGGATTTCTTCAATGGTATTTGTCTACAGTAGAAATTAAATGAAAATGAAATGGGGTTTAACGTCCTACTGTTCTGCCCCGAACTGGGCTAATGAAGACGGGCATACGCCATACAGTGTGCTATGAGGGAAATTTGGCCCGAATATTGGCACTACGGCCTACTGTTATATCGAATTCCAACTGTCAAGGGATCTTTTACGTGCACGCAAATGTGTACACGGGGCCTCGATTTTTCGTCCCATCCGAACGACTAGACAGCTGCCCTTTCAGGCCCTCCGTCCTGCTTCACTGACAAGGGCAAACCACGCCGGAAAATCTGGATGAAATTTCTCGGCCAATGCAGGTATCGAACACCCGAACTCCAGACTATCGAGCCAGCGTCTTACCCACTTAGCCACCGTGACCCCTGTTTTCTGGGGTTTTTTTTACAGAGAACTGGGGTGGAGTTAATTAGTTGGGAATAGATTAATCCGGGATGTGTTTTTCTGTGGAACATCACATTAATATTATTGGTAGGGATTACATAAAATGGGGTTTAACGTCCTAGTTATCTGTGCAGGAGGTGAAGCCTGGCAAGGAACAGTGTCTAGTCGTTCGGATGGGACAAAAACGAGATCTCGTGCCGCGTATGCACACGTAGACGTGCATGTAAAAGAAATCTTGAGAGGTTTTAGCACGGCTGTCCTGGAAACATTTCATCATACAAAAACTCATTGCATGTGTCCGTCTTTTTTATCCCGGTTTATGCCAAAAGGTAGGATGTTAAACCCCACTTCAATTCATTGCTAATGTAAAAGGTGTTTCCACCCAATCTGATTAAAACACAGATCCTATTTCGTTTCGTTTTTTTAGTTCAAAATTTCGTTTTACTTGTCTTTACTACACTAGGATCCGGAAGAGTTGTTATTTAACTCGTGTTCTGGATGTGAGGGATTAGCTAATAAACCGGTCTGTTACGGCGAGTTTTTGGCGCGAGGTGCACGGAACCGGGGTAACCCACTAGAAACATCACCACTGATTGGTCAATCAAATGTCTGACGTCATAGGGTAAAAAGCCGCTCGTGTGACGCCGGACACGACCTCCCACTACAACCGGTCAGATCTTCATGTAGTGAAGTATAAAAACGAAAGTATAAAAAAACGAAACATAGATCTGTATTTTAATCAGATTGCATTCTTTATCGGATTCCGGGTGTCAAGAATTAATTTACATGTACGTGCACGGATCGACTTGCGTTTTTCGTCACACCGAAGTAAATACAAGACGCATTTTCTTGCCAAGCTGTCTTTCCTTACAACATGGACAAATAGAATGCAGGGCCCTGTTTCTCGAAATCTTAACTAAAGATCAAATCCAATTTTAGTACATACTTCAATTTTGATTGGCTAAGCACTAAAATCAATCTAATCAATTATCTAATCAATTTACTAAAATTTGTATTTTATCTTAGTTAAAATTTCGTGAAACAGGCCCCAGGTTGGAAAACCTCGGCTATGCTACCCCCACACAGTGTCGAATATGGTGGCCAATGTGCTTAGGAATACAATCACCACCAATTCGCAATGATAAGAAGGTCATCGCCAGACATTCGTAAGTGTCCGGGAGCATTCGCGGTCGTAAATGGGGTGTTGCGAATATTAGGCACTTGCGTCCAAAATTTGCCGATAGTATTTATTGCGCATGCTCTCTAGATAAGAATATGACGTCATCGTTTGACGTGACTTGTGGGATATGTCTAGAGCCTCGTTCACCGAGTCACCTTTTTACAAATGGCACTGAAACGCATTATGGTACACAATTCGTGTTCCAGTCGGAAAATATTTATTTTGTCTTAAATATTGGATTTCAGAAGCACATCTGTTCCTGCTAAGATCAATGTTGATTTGAATTGACAAATAATTCATGTTTTCAATGTCGAAGACTTTGGATGATATTGAGTTAGAGACTTGCCAACTTTAAATCCAACATTAAAATATATCGAGATAAAGTATTAACCAAAGAATATACAGAGCATCTGTAGAGGATAAGGTAGATGTAATCAAACAATCAGCCACATTGTTCTACTTCCGTTTCCTGTTTCATTTCATTCATCTTTTATTGATAGGTGTTCTATTTATAGCAACAGAACAGAGGAACGTTTACTAACTACGTAAACATAATCAACAACATACATTCAGTTATTTCTATATTTCTTTATACAAGCTTCCATTGTCAGACATTCTCAACAAATGTGACATACGTTAGAATTAGTCTTAAAGATTTGTTTTTTCTACAAAGAAAAGCCTCGAAGAACAACAGAAAGTAGAAACGCGTTTCTGTTGTATAAAAACATTCAAGTGAAAAATGCATTTATATTAATGAATGTACCATTGTATATATAATAAAGGTAATATTTTTCTCGAAAGGAAATGAATAAAAAAATAGAATACGAAGACAATGTTTTTTGTTGTAGAAGACATACAAATAGAAATAATTGATAATGACAAACATATCTCATTATTGAGGCCATAAAAAGACTCGTGATTTATTTAAGAAATATTATTAATAAAAGTTCTATTGTATTTATAAGAAAATTCTAAAATTAAAAAAAAGAAAGAAAATTGACGAGGCGTTGCTCAGATTAAATTCTATAATAATATTCCATAAAAATACTCGTGTTTTCTTTAAGAAGTGCTATTAATAAAAGTTCTATTGTATTTATAAGAAAATTCTAAAATTAAAAAAAAAAGAAAGAAAATTGATGAGGCGTTGCTCATATTAAATTCTATAATAATATTCCATAAAAATACTCGTGTTTTCTTTAAGAAGGACTATTAAAGTTACAATTTCATATTTTTAAGTTATATTTTTAAAATGTATTAAAATAAAGTCCTAAAATAGATGGTATCTATAAACAGTCCTACCTTGTTCAAGAATAATCCTATTAATCCTATAATTCACTATTGCCAGTTGAGAAATTGGCAAAAATATCATTTTCAACTTCAAATTCAAACGTTTGAAGATAGCTATTCCATAGTGGGGAATAGGAACACAAGGGAAGTAATTGGGAGGTAATTGTGTTTTTATTTCCGGTGTGAAGATTTTTAAGTGTGAGAAGGATAACCTATGATCGTATAATAGTGAGTTGACAACCTATTGAGCAAAAGACATAGAAATAATTATGTTTTGACTTTCTTACAAAATATGAAATTGTAACTTTAATAAAAATAATGTTGTATTTATAAGAAAATTCCAAAATTAACCCAAAAAAAAGAGAAAATTGTAGACTTCTAAATATAATTTCTTGTATTTTGGTATTTTTTAGCTTAATACATTATTCTACGTGTCATTTCTTTCCATTAAAGATACATTATGTAAGATTTGGATAAAGAGCTGGGCCCTTATTCACGAAAACTTAAACTAAGATACAATCCAAATTTTAAGAAATACCTCAATTCGATTGGCTGATCAGTAAAATCAATTTGCATATATCCAATGAAGTTGTAGTATTTCTTAAAATTTCGGTTGTAACTTAGTTTAAGTTTTCGTGAATAAGGGCCCCGGCCATTCTTGCTATAATAGTTCAAAAATAGATAATTCAAAATGAATTATATTTAAAATTTCAGTCAAATTGAAGTTTTGACAAGATGTGTGCACTGATTGTAACCATCATACTGGTTGTTCGAAACTTAGCCTCGCTTTACCATTTTAAGATTAGATCATTGAATGGCTGAACCGTTCTAATCTACTTAAAATCATGCCTATGCGATGTCATCGAGACTTGATTATGGTCTTGTCATGTTAATAAATGGCTAATTAATAGATTATATAACATTTAATGCCTAAAGAAATACCTGCAATAAGCAAATTTAGCTCTTGCATAATGCATGTTTAAGTAAAGGAAAATATGCATGCTTGGTGTTTCTGGAACACCCGATATCACTTCTTGTTTAGCTATAGTTTTAACGTCCCCTTAACAAATTTTTATTTCAATAATTTGCTGGTGGGTGGGGGGTCTTTCGCAGTAGGGTAAATCGGACAAAACTTACGAGGTTAGACTGGCCACCCTACTCTTTGTCACGTACAAGCTTTGGATGCCAGACCTTATGATCTAGAGTGCACGCGTTAAACCATCAGTTATAGAAAAACTTTAGCGTTAACTACTAGCTATAAAATTTTAAATGAAGTCATTTTTTTATTCAAATGAAAGAGGGCTGGAATGGCGATATTTTAATCTTGACGATGAACCCCGAAACAATGAAATAAGGTTTAACGTCCTACTGTTCTTCTCCGACTGCAGATGGGCATACACCATATAGTGTGCTAAGGGATAATCTGCCACGGATTCTTTTATGTGCAGTGCACGCCAATGTGAACAGGGGACCTCGATTTTTCATACCCTCCGAAAGACTATACGTTGTCCCTTGACAGGCCCTCTGTCCTACACCACTGACAATGGAAAACCACGCCGGAAAATCCAGATGAACTTTCTCGGCCAACACCAGAATCGAACACAGAACCTCCAGATTAGCGAGCCAACGTCTTACACACTGAACCACCGTGGCTCCCGGAACACCCTATTGATCAAATCGATAACTGATGGAATTGTTATCATTTTTATATGAACAGTTTGGAGTCTTAATATTATCTGAAACTATTATTTATTTATAAGACATCGCGTTGGCTTGCCTTCAAAAGTCAGCCTATTTCATTATTCATATGTTTTATCACTATTACGAAAGATACGATATTGAAAGAGCTTTTTATATAGCTCATCAAATGTACTCAGATGTTTCACCATTTTGAGTTTGGGTGACCGAATGTACTGTGATGTTTCATCATTTTGGGGGTTGTGTGGCCGAATGTACTGTGGTGTTCCACCATTTGGGGGTTGGGTGGCTGAATGTACTTTCGTCATTTAGGGGTAGGGTGGCCGAATGTACTGTGATGTTTCGTCATTTGGGAGTTGTGTGGCCGAATGTACTGTGATGTTTCACCATTTGGGGGTTGTGTGGCCGAATGTACTGTGATGTTTCGTCATTTGGGGGTTGGATGGCCGAATGTACTGTGATGTTTCACCATTTGGGGGTTGTGTGGCCGAATGTACTGTGATGTTTCGTCATTTGGGGGTTGTGTGGCCGAATGTACTGTAATGTTTCGTCATTTGGGGGTTGGATGGCTGAATGTACTGTGATGTTTCACCATTTGGAGGTTGGGTGGCCGAATGTACTATGGTGTTCCACCATTTTGGGGGTTAGGTGGCCGAATGTTCTGTGGTGTTCCAACATTTTGGGTTTGTGTGGCCGAATGTACTGTGATGTTTCATCATTTTTGGGAGTTGGGTGGCCGAATGTACTGTCATGTTTCGTCATTTGGGGGTTGTTTGACCGAATGTACTGTGATGTTTCGTCATTTGGAGGTTGTGGGGTCGAATGTACTGTGATGTTTCACCATTTGGAGGTTGGGTGACCGAGTGTACTGTGATGTTTTATCATTTGGGGGTTGGGTGGCCGAATGTACTGTGATGTTTCACCATTTTGGCCCGTCTTCATTAGCCCAGGTTAGGAGCAGAACAGTAGGACGTTAAACTCCATTTCATTTCATTTCACCATTTTGGGGATTGGGTGGCCGAATGTTGTTTAAATCATACGATCTGTCAAGTAGCTTGATTTCGATTCCTTGGTTTCGATTGGTTTGTACGTCGCCTGCCTAACCTCGTGGGTTTTCCCCGGGCTCCTCCAGGTTGCTCACATTGTTAAAGACCCCTACGTCCAAGGTAATTTTTGAAATAAAATTGTATCATTATACGCTCTCGCTCCCTCTCTCTGTGTCTCTCTCTCTTGCTCTATCTTTCTCTGGTACACAGCAAGAATAGAAACAAGTATAGTTTATATAAAGAAGAGTACAAATTAAAGACAAGAGGAAAAACACGAGATTTAACGTACATCTTCTCTATACGACTACTTCACCTACTGTCATAAATGATCCCCTCAATACGTCTACTTCACCTAGTGTCATAAATGATCTTCTCAATACGTCTACTTCACCTACTGTCATAAATGATCCCCTCAATACGTCTACTTCACCTAGTGTCATAAATGATCCCCTCAATACGTCTACTTCACCTAGTGTCATAAATGATCCCCTCAATACGTCTACTTCACCTACTGTCATAAATGATCCCCTCAATACGTCTACTTCACCTACTGTCATAAATGATCCCCTCAATACGTCTACTTCACCTACTGTCATAAATGATCCCCTCAATACGTCTACTTCACCTACTGTCATAAATGATCCCCTCAATACGTCTACTTCACCTACTGTCATAAATGATCCCCTCAATACGTCTACTTCACCTAGTGTCATAAATGATCTTCTCAATACGTTTACTTCACCTAGTGTCATAAATGATCTTCTCAATACGTCTACTTCACCTACTGTCATAAATGATCCCCTCAATACGTCTACTTCACCTAGTGTCATAAATGATCTTCTCAATACGTCTATTTCACCTAGTGTCATAAATGATCCCCTCAATACGTCTACTTCACCTAGTGTCATAAATGATCTTCTCAATACGTCTACTTCACCTACTGTCATAAATGATAAATTAATTTTGGCCCGGTAGAACAAACAATTTAAAGATACATTATGTAAGATCTAGACAAAGAGCTGGATGTTCTTGTTATACTAGATCAGAAATAGAATGAATATACATGTTTGGAAATTTCATTCATGTATACTTCATTCTGAGTGAAGGTATGACTGTTTGAAGTTAAAGCGTACATCGTTCATTATCGCACCAACGGTACTTGACAAGCTTTAATCTATAAATTATCTTTAAATTTTAAAATCTCGCGGATGTTTAAACCTACATGTATATACATATTGGCCCTACGATGGTCTAGAGAGTTGATTACAGGATTCAGGATTGTCATGTGAATAGATGTCTGAATAATAATTTATATAACATTTTGAAACCAATAGGCAGATTGAGCTCTTTACATGATTGTAGTCACGGTGGCTAAGTGGGTAAGACGCTGGCTCGCTAGCCTGGAGGTCACGTGTTCGATCCCTGCATTGACCGAGAAAGTTCATCGGGATGTTCCGGCGTGGTTTTCCCCTTGTCAGTGGTGCAGGACGGAGGGCCTGACAAGGACAGCTGTCTAGTCGTTCGGATGGGACGAAAAACTGAGGAAACGTGTATACATTCGCGTGCACGTAAAATATAATCTGGTAATTGGAATTCTGGTAGTGCCGCTGCCCGGGCAAAATTTCCTTCATAGCGCACTGTATGGGGTACCCCAGTCTTCATTAGCCCAATCGTAGAAGAACAGTAGGACGTTAAACCCCATTTCATTTTATTTCATTTTACATGATGTGTCTTTAATCGTGGATATTAAAAACTGATCAACTATATAATTAAAACTTTCAACGTACTAAATGGAAGTTTATTACCTTACTCATCGGGATAAACCATTTCATACAAAGGCTGACAAAATCGGACATTCGATACTACATATACTCCATTATCACTACAAAACATTTATATATTAAAACACCATTTATATAGAAAACAATCACAGCGTTTATTTCACACTACGTTTTCACAAGTTCCTCTTGCTATTATACAGTCATTACTTACTTGACAACGACAAGAGGAAATTGTTGAAACGTAGTGTGAAATAAACTCAGTGATTGTTTTCTGTATAAATTGTGTTTTAATATTATATATTCAATTACTAAATGCCATATAAGGATTAAAATATTTATATAGTCCAAGTGCTGTCATGTCAATTTAACAACTCATCTAAACAATAAAAATATCCAAAATAAAATAACTCACTTTATTAAATAAATGCTAAACACATCAAATACAAAATATTAAGACGTAGATACATATCAATTGTAAGTGTGTAGAAATAAATAGGTTTTTAAAATTGTTTTCTTAAAATAGCTTTAGATTAGCTATTGCGTAACTTTAAAGGCAGGCTATCGCTATAGAGGTCATACTAAACTTTAGGCTGTCTGTCTATAGTTAGCTCTGCTTGAAAACAGACACTAAGCTAGTTGACCGACATTTAAATTCCTAAATCGACGATTTTAGTCGATAACACTAATTATATTCCGAGAATTTTGAGAAGTATATATTCTGGTTTCATTTAATAAAATTGAAAAGGTATAATCAGTCTTTTTGTGTATAATAACAGATGTGAACAGGAGTATGAAATGAAATGAAATGGAGTTTAACGTCCTACTGTTTTGCTCCGAACTGGGCTAATGAAGACGGGCATACGCAATACAGTGTGCTATGAGGGAAATTTTGCCCGGACAGCGGCACTACGGCCTACTCTTATATCGAATTCCAACTGTCAAGGGATCTTTTACGTGCACGCCAATGAGTACACGGGACCTCGGTTTTTCGTCCCATCCGAACGACTAGACAGCTGTCCTTGTCAGCCCCTCCGTCCTGCATCACTGACAAGGGAGAACCACGCCGGAAAATCGGGATGAACTTTCTCGGCCAATGCAGGGATCGAACACCCGACCTCCAGGCTAGCGAGCCAGCGTCTTACCCACTTAGGAACTGGAGTAGGACCGCATTACGAAACAGTATACTAATTGTTGGATATGGCGGCCATTTAGAGCAGAGATCTATTCTCGAGGTATGAAGTAGACGGAATGGCTAAAGACATGTTGTCGCATGATACAAATTTTGCATTACAGAGTTTTAATAGATACTAGAAGAATGCCCGGCTTCGCTCGGGGGCCATAGCCCCGAAACTGGAAGTGGTAGACTAACGCCACCTGGCCTATGTTACTCCCCGGTCCGAGCTACCCCTATACCCCAAATTTCAGACTAGGGGCAGACCTATTGTAGCCGTCAACCCCGAACAGACAGACAAACGACAGTCACAAATATTAGTCTAGATGATGAGAATACGATCTGAGACATCTAATAGGTGAAAAAATTCTATACGTTCAGTTCAAAAATATTCCTTCAATTAAAGATGTAGATGAAGAGCTGGTTGTTTTTGCTATTATAATAGTGCAAAAATAGGCAATGAAAAGCGAATATATTGACATTTCAGTCACATGACTTTGTTCTGAGCAAAGTTATGACTGTTTATAAAATAGCGAAGTCTCGGTTTTCATTGCTAGCTTTGTTACGATAATAAACATAGTCTCGAATCGATTTTTAAATAAAATTAACTAATATGCCGCGATCTTGTTTCGATTCGTTCAAAATTAAAACCACCTGATCATCTAGAGAGTTGATTATGGTTTGGTTAAAGTTACAATTTCATATTTTTAAGTTATATTTTTAAAATGTATTAAAATAAAGCCTTAAAATAGATGGTATCTATAAACAGTCCTATCTTGTTAAAGAATAATCCTATTAATCCTATAATTCACTATTGCCAGTTGAGAAATTGGCAAAAATATCATTTTCAACTTCAAATTCAAACGTTTGAAGATAGCTATTCCATGGGGGGGGGGGGGGGTAGAAAAACAGGGGGTTAATTGTGTTATTATTTCCGGGGTCAAGAATTTATAAGTAGGAGAATGATACCTATGATCGTATAATATTAAGTTGACAACCTATTGAGCAAAAGACATAGAAATAATTATGTTTTGACTTTCTTAGAAAATATGAAATTCTCGCTTTAAGCTAATTAATGTCTAATTAATAATTTAGATAACATTTTAAGATCTAAAGAAACACTTGCAATAGGCAGATTTAACTCTTGCATAATGCATCTTTGAAATCATCGGAATGTTAAAATAAATGTTATAGGCCATAAAATATCTTGGATTTGACATTTTCTCCCCTTTGTCAGTGGCACAGGACGCGGGGGCGGCGGGGGGGGGGGGGTTATGTTGGGCACGGACAGTGTATAGTCGGCAAGGTGGTACAAATGCATGGACCAGAACATTTGGTTTGGAATTCGAAAAAAAAGGCCGTAGCACCGCTAGTCTTCAAGCACATTCTATGGAATACGCCGGTATTCATGACCACAGTCGGCACAGAACAACAGGACGTTAAATCCAATTTCATTTGATTATCAATTTCTAGTCCCGATATGGTGACACAAGTTACTGTCATCGGCCTGGTCACGTCACGTGGTTATTTATAATTCAACATGGGTGCGGGCGACATGATTGGCGTTGGTTGGTAAGCGCTGCAGATAATCTAATTAATATATTCAAATGACTTCCTCCATACAGAATAACTCGGCGACAGAGGAAAAGGATTAGACATACAAATGTATTAAATTCCCTGGTATGGCGAAGACTATCAATGTTTTTCCATAATTAGGTATAATGTTATTTTGAATAGGGGGGGCGGCGTTGGGTCAGTGAGTAGGGCGGTGGCTAGCTAACAAGGGGATCTGCGGTTCAATCCCGGTATAGGCAGAGAAGGTTCCCTGGGTTTTCCAGCGTGTCTTCTCCCTTGTAGTGTCTAGTCGTTCGGATAGAACGTAAAACCGGGGTTATATGTACCATGACAGTTATAATTCGATAAAAGAGTAGGCCGTAGTGCCGATGTCCGGGCAAAATTTCCCTCATAGCACACTGTATGGCCTATGCCCATCTTCATTAGCCTGGTCTAGTCGTTCGGATAGAACGTAAAACCGGGGTCATATGTACCATGACAGTTATAATTCGATAAAAGAGTAGGCCGTAGTGCCGATGTCCGGGCAAAATTTCCCTCATAGCACACTGTATGGCATATGCCCATCTTCATTAGCCTGGTTGGTGCAGAAAAGTAGGACGTTAAACCCCATTTTATTTCAGTTCATTTCTTTAAGCCTGTGTGTGGTCTACACAACACATTGAAGACAAGTGTGAATATCGCTTAAATCTCTGCTGAATTTGTTGATATTTAGCGGGAATTTGTTTACACGAGTTTGACCTATTGACCTATAACATCATTAGAACATTGTTTATCTTTCATTGTTTATATATTATCTACCTGTGTTGTGAGTTTAATCTACACTTGTTTTACCTGTAACAGGTGAGAAACATATAACATGACCGGTGATTCATTATAGAGGAACAGTTCAATATTTCCATACTCCATGTTTTTTATTTACATATTATAACCATAATCATCCCCCCTTTGTATAAACAACAAGCAGAATTATCCCCCTTTGTGTAAACAATGATAACATAATCAAAGGCATATCTTGTACAACAGTTGGTTTGTTATTTTATGGTCAAGATAAAAGAAATTTGTTTATTTTTATATATTATATATATAAAGAATATACAAAGATACATTATGTAAGAGATAAATCTTCCCATTACAGGTCTTTCTTTTGGTCATGATATTGAATGATTTAAAAACAATCGACATTTAAAGGCTCAATACCACTCTTGTTGTAACTGAATAATATGTCCCAATCTTTATTCTGGTCAACAAATTGCACTATTTTACAATATTCCAATTAATTGATGATACAAATTTCATCTTAACACACCTAATTTAAAAAATTGGAAAAATTCAACTAAATGATTTGAAAAGCCTGACGTAAAGCTTTTCAAATGTGACTTGGATTTAAAAATATTTTTGAACCCTTTGGACAAGTAAAATATGATTTAATGGATAATTTACACAACAGGTATGACACTAACACATCTAGTACTTAGAATAAGGCTATTTTTTTATTTTTAGAGCTGTCAAGCCAGCAAGAGTGTTATTGTCCCTTTAATAATTTAGCGTAAAATCGAAATCGAGATTTTGTTAATTATCATAATAAAGTAATTTGACTGAAATTTTCAATATATTCATTTTTCATTGTGAAATAGTATAGCAAGAACAAATCTGATTAAAATACAGATCTATATTTCGTTTCGTTTTTTTTTATACATTCGATGGCCTACAGTACATGTTGTACTGGAAGGTCGCGTTAGGGGTCATACGAGCGGTTTTTGAACCTATGACGTCAGACATTGATTAATCAATCAGCGTTGACGTTTCAAGTGGTTTACCCACAGTTCCGTGCATTGCACGCCAAAAAACTCGCCGTAACAGACAGTTTCATTGGCTAATCCCTCACTTCAACCAGAACGCCGGTAATATAACAACTCTTCCAGATTCTTGTGTAGTAAAGACAAGTAAAATGAAATTTTTGAACTATAAAAAACAAAACGGAATAGGATCTGTGTTTTAATCAGATTGAGCGAGAACGGTCGGCTCTGTATCTAAATCCTCTATGATGCACCTTTAATTGGATTCTGTCCTCAGGCTGGAGTAAAGTGTGGCTAACTAATCAAGGGATACGACATTTAATCCCCATGTTGCCGAGATTGTACCGCGGTATTTTCAAGCGTGGGTTTCCCTTGTCAGTGACGCAGATGTTTAGTCCTTCGGGTATGAATAAAAGCAGAAGTTCCCTAAACAAACCCTTGACAGCGGGGTGCAGCGGAGACCCACAGCAAGAGTAGCCTAAGTCGTTGTGCCTGCCATTGTCCGGTCATAATTGAGGGTGATAGTTTAATAAGGTGGACAAATGCCATTTCACAAAATCTACCAAAAATTATATCTTTACATATTTTTAGACCAGAACACTAAAATTGACACATACTGTGATAAAATGATAAAGTTATAAAAATGAACAAGTTGTTAAGAAAATCTTCTAAAAATAGATTTGTTTGAAAAAAAATCAAATGATCTTATTTAAAAACAACGACACTTGTTCACCGTATTGCACCAGCATCCTTAATATGTATCGCATGTCCATCTTCATTAGCCCGGTTGGTGCAGAAGAGTAGGACGTTAATCTCCATTTTATTACATTTCTATACTCAGGATGGAGTATAATTATATTTATTTGTAACCTTTCTACTGACACCGGAAGTTGATTGCAGTAGTGGCATTTTATACAAGATATATGTTTTTATTAAATGGTCACATTTTACATTAATAATAGGTTTTGTATGTCGGAAATCGAATGGGTTTGACGTTTTAATTTTCCTGCATGAATTGGCCTAATGAAGGCGGTCAAACAGTCTCTCCCAGATTTTCAGTTGTCACCAGGTCATTATCCGGGACCTTGGATGTTCGTCCGAACACCTATAGTTAATATGTATTACCTGGCCGCGTTCTGCATCCTACACTACTGGGGGAGAAAATGAAATGAAATGAAATGGGGTTTAACGTCCTACTGTTCTGCTCCTATACTGGGCTAATGAAGACGGACATACGCCATACAGTGTGCTATGAGGGAAATTTTGCCTGGGCAGCGGCACTATCGCCTACTCTTATATCGAATTCCAACTGCCAAGGGATCTTTTACGTGTATACAAGGGACCTCGGTTTTTCGGCTCATCCGAAGGACTATACTGGGGGAGAGGGTGTTGAATGGGTTAACTCGTGCACGTTAGATCATCGGGTCTGTCATTGGGTCAAGTGGCGTGGTTTCGAATCTCACCTTGTACGTGACGTGGGTTTTCTCCGGGTCCTCTGGTTTTCTCCCACAGCTAGAGAGCGAATCACTGCAATAAAATTGAACCATAAGTTAGTCCCGCAATGACCTAGTTTGTGTCGAGTGGACGTTAAAACCCCATTCCTCTCCTACACTACTACACTTTATCGACCAACACGGCGATCGAACCTTTTACGGGATCAACCCCGTTTCTTTTAAAATACTCACAATTTACATACCGCTTGTATTTGCTGAACAAGTAACAAAAAATTGATAAAAAAATAAAATGCAATACAGTTTATAATTTTTGACATGTTTTAAAATGCAACAACGTGAAAGGCAGTGGCAGATTTATGGCTCGAATCTCATAGCTGTTTGTTATCTCTTATAAATATACACACTATTGTTCATGTCAATAATGTTTCATACTCGAAAAAGATAATTTGAAATAATGTTGGCAAAATTTGATAAGTTTATTTTAAGAACTGTATTACCAGAAGATAAATCCAATGAAACTCAATACGACGACCTCTGATTGTTGTATCAGCGTAAAACAATCTAGAGTTAATAAAAATAGATCTCTCCCAGCAGCAGACGTAAGAGAGAGAGAGAGAGAGAGAGAGAAAGAGATGGGTTTAACTTCCACTCGACACAAACTAGGTCATTTCGGGACTAACATATGGTTTAATTTTATTTCAATAATTCGCTTGCGCGTAGGGGTTTTTAGCAGTGGGGGGAAACCGGAGGACCCGGAGAAAACCCACGAGGTTGGACAGGCGAACCTAATCCTTGACACGAACAACCGGGGAATCGAAACCATGCCAGTTGACTCAATGACAGACCTATGATACCTTATGCACGTACTAACCATTAGGCCATCCCCCCACCCCCACCCCCGCATTATGGGAGAGCTAAGTCTGCCTATTGCAGGTCTTTCTTTAGGCCGGAAATGTTATCTAAATTATTAACTAGACTTTACATACCTTATCCAGACCATAATCAACTCTCAATGTCATAGCTAGCCTGTGATATTTACTGGATTTGAATCCAATCTGCTGCTCAACGCTCATTGATGATTAAATCCAAAAATGGATAATCGAGACTATGTTTTTTTTTATCGTACCGACTTTAGTAATGATGATCGAGGCTAGGCCTAAAAGTCAAAAGCTAATATCTCGGTTCAGAGTGGAGAAATTTGACTGAAATTTTCAGAATATTCACTTTACATTATTTAGTTTTTAACTATTATAGTGAGAACTGACAGCTCTTTATCTAATCTCCCATAATTCCCCTTTAAATGCCCAGTCAACAAACATTCAGCTATTTTGGGACTAACATTTAATCTGTTTACTGTTTTTAAGAAACCCTAAAAAACACATTTAAGGGTCAGACATTTGGAAACTCTAACAAATCTTTTATAAACAAATGAATTGAAAAGGGATTTGATATCCTATTTAACTGTTCAGTCCGGGTTAATGGAAACGGGTATATGCCATGCACTTTGGGTGTGCCGTGGGGTACATATTGCCCGGACATCGGCGCTACAGCCTACTCTATTTCGAATTCCAACTGTCAAGAGTTCTTGTACGTGCAGACCAATGTGAACTCGGGGACCTGGGTTTTTTCGTACTATCGACAGGCGACCCCACTCCTCGTCGCGTACAAGCGGGGAATCGAAACCACGCTAACTGACTAAATGATAGACTTTACGATACAACTCGTACGAGCTAACCATTCGGCCATCCAACCCACAACAACACGTTTGAAGAATATTTCTTCGGTTTATACAATGAATCAAGGGCATTTCGGGACTGACATATGGTTCAGTTTTATTTTAAATTCGCTTGGGCGTAGGGGTCTTTAGCATTGGGAGGAAACAGGGGGACCTGGAGAAGCACACTTCCAATCTAATTGGGTCAAACAAAGCAGCCCCACCCCACCCCTCACAGATCCACCCACAAGCCAATATCCGTCTTCATACATATTAATTATAAATACGACTGTATATATACTACTCCTGTTTTTAATGTAAAGTAATATTAAGAAAGACTCGACGAATATAGAACCATTTGAGATTTATCTAATGAAGTCAGTAATCTAGCTGGTGATTGTTAATTACGTAAGCGATCCACCCTCTTAATTGCATCTTCGTTGTTTTGTAAAACACGGCCAAAAGATAACATATTCAAGCCACCAGAGAACAAAATTATAAATAATCAGACGTTCGTTTTTACCAGAAAAACAAATCAAAATAACCTCCATAAATACAACGTCGTGTAATGCGCGTGATTATATATTTATTTATTTATTGTTCATGATGTAAGCGACACGATCTATCTGGGGGTTTTGTAATTTTCATCAAACAATACGATCCTTGTAGATTACAAGTGTTGTTTTTGGAAACTAAAAATAATTTATCATGCAAGTAGATATAACGAAATCGATTAAGGTATACCTCCAGGAATAGTGCTAAATGATAAGGCCAGCTCGATTTTTCGTCATGGGCCACGAAATGTAAACATGGCTGGCGCTAATCCCAACCCTAACCCTGGACCTAGCCCTTTATAATGCTTACCCTAACCTACAAACTCGCCAACAATCACGTGCCCTATAAGCTTATTTACATCTCAGCGACTTTGACAAAAATTGAACTGGTCTTATCATTTAGCACTAACCATAAGTCCACGTAATCATGGGCGCTTATGTTTTCTATGTTTGTGATTAATGCGTAGTTTCGTATTAACTGTTATAACGGTACAATAATTAGACCACATAACCAATAAGTTGTTTATTTACAAGAATGCCAAAACAATTCTTACAAGATCTATTATGATTTATCTCCGTCATGAGTGTAGATATGTTATTTTCTTGGCACGATTTTACTGGGAGCCGCGGTGGCTCAGTGGATAAGACGTTGGATCGAGGACCTAATAAGGTACAATGTACAGTCGTTCGGATAGGACGAAAACCCGAGGTCCCGTGAACACTTAGGCGGCCACGTAAAAGAACCCTTGACACTTAGAATTCGACATAAGAGTAGGCCATGGCGCCGTTGTCCGGATAGTACACTGTACAGTGTATGCCCGTCTTCATTAGCCCAGTCGCAGAACAGAACAGTAGGAAGTTTTACCTCATTTCATTTTGGGATTTTACTGGGTTCGACCTCAGTGTTTATCGAGTATCATGATTAATATACGTCACGAGTGTAGAAAGGTCGGACGTGTTATTGTCTGGGTAGATTTGATGCGATTTTAATGGGTTCGACCACGGTGTTGGCCATGTAGAATCCTCGAGATTTTCCAGTTTCTATGATCATTAGTCGACACCGGAACGATATTTCATTTCTATCCACGATCATCTACCCCAAGATGGTATCAAACCTCATTGTTTTGTTTTAATCGTTAAACGGTTCAATTTAAATTCAAATATAGTACCATATGAACCAGTCACCGATCATGACGTTATCGCCGTCGTCTTGGCAATTCACCATATAAAATCGATGCGCAGTGGTCCAAGGAACAAGTATGCCGAGCTTCATGTCGATGCAACCTAGGGTTTTCTAACGTCGCCCCCCCCCCCAAGATAACAACAAGCGGTAGCGCTTGGGTTCCCGTACAAATAACCCACGAGGTTGGACAGCCGACCCGCGCTACTCCTTGTCACCTACTCCGTTTGTCTTCTTATACGTGACAAGGAGTAGCCGGATCTGCTGTCCAACCTCGTGGAGTTTTACCTCCCATTGCTATATACCCGTATGAGCAAGCGAATTATTGAAATAAAAATGAACTATATGTTAGTCTCGAAATGACCTAGTTTGTGTCGAGTGGACGTTCAACCCATCTCACTCTTCTTTTGAACTGTAAAGTGTATTCGGGAGCCACGGTGGCTAAGTGGGTGAGACGCTGGCTCGCTAGCCAGGAGGTCGCGTGTTCGATCCCTGCACTAGCCGAGAAAATTCATCGGGCTTTTCCGACGTGGCTTCCCCTTGTCAGTGATGCATATGTCTAGTCGTTCGGATGGGACGAAAAACAGAGGTCCCATGTATACATTGGCGTGCACGTAAAAGATCCCTTGGCAGTTGGAATTCGATATACGAGTAGTTCATAGTGCCGCGGCTTAATGAGAAAGACGCTGGCTCGCTATCCTGGAGAAGTCGGGTTCGCTTCAAGTGTTGGTCAAGAAAGTTCCTCGGAATTTTCCGGCGCGGTTTCCCCTCGTCAGTGGGCGGCGGTCCTGACAAGGACAGTCGTTTGGGAAAAAAAACGAGGTCCCGTGTACACATTGGCGTGCACGTAAAAGATCCCTTGATCTTGATAGTTGGAATTCGATATAAGAGTATCATAGCACACTGTATGGCGTATACCCGTATTCAATAGCCCAGTTAAAGAGCAGAACAGTAGGTCGTTAAACCCCATTTCATTTCATTTCTAAAGTTTATTCGTTTCAACTAATATGTTTTTTTTTAAAAATATTAACTTGTTTTATCTTTGATTATTTATCTGGATATATCAACTGATGGCCTTCATTGTTTACATTACATAGAACATCTAAAATTATCTTGAATTTGGCACAGAAAACTTCTATCAATAAACCTGTCATTCTTGAGAAAATATACATTTACAAAATAAGATATTATTTACATTGTTGTACGATAGAAGGGCTGGGACAGATGGAATAGAGTAAATATTTATTTTAAAAGGCTATCAATTCTAAAAGATATCAATTTTTAAATTTCAAAGGGCAAAAACACAAATCAATCTTCGACGGAAATTCTTCCAAAAATTGACAATTCAATCAAATCGACTATTTTATTATTGATCAAACTCAAATTTAATCATTATAATCATAAAATAAATACACATCAAACATCTTGTAACGATCAACGAACTCTAAATTTAATCATAAGTTTCGTTTTAATAAAATAAATAAATATCTCGAAACTTCGTTTAAGAGAGAGAGAGAGGGGAGATGGGTTTAACGTCCATTCCACACAAACTAGGTCATTTCGGGACTAACATGGTTCAATTTTATTTCAATAATACGCTTGCGCGTAGGGGGCTTTAGCAGTGGAAGGAAACCGGAGGACCTGGAGAAAACCCACCCCTTGTCACGTACAACCGGGGAATAGAAACCACGCCAGTTGAGTCAATGGCCGACCTAATGATACAACGCACACGCGCTAACCATTCGACCGCCAACAACCTACTTCGTTCAAGATCATCGAACTGTAAAAGTTTGACATAAAACCTTAAAGATGCATTATATAAGAGCTAAATCGGTCCATTGCAGGTCTTTATTTTGGCTATAAATGTTATATAAACTAGTGGTCTAGAGTGCCGCGCTTGGACCTCTGGCTGGCCGGTCACCTCTGGCTTCCGGCTGTGGTTTCGAGCCCTGGTGTGAGCGTATGTGGCATGGAGATAGGGGCGCCTTCTCAACCTCGTGGGTTTCCTCCGGGCACTCCGGTTTCCTCCCACTGCTAAAGACCTCTACGCGCAAGGGAATTATTGAAATAAAATTAAACCATATGTTAGTCCCGAAATGACCTAGTTGTGTCGAGTGGACGTTAAACCCCATTTCTCTCTCTCTCTCTTTCGAAGATCTTCGTTCTCAATAAAGCTTACGTGATAGCTGCTCGGAATATCTGGATGAGCTCTGATCAATTTCGCTCAACACCCTCTTTTATATAACCGCCTAGTTTCTGTACGTCCTAGACTGACCTTGGTGTTAATTTCCTTCCCAAATATGGAATAAATATATATATATATAAGTTTATAAATAGATAAGATTGCGCAATACTCGTCTGTCACCTTGGTGGGTTAGATTCTTCATACCATCACACCCACTGCAGATTAGCCTCCATAAGGCCTGTCATCGAGTCAGCTGGCGTGGTGTCGATTCCCTGGTTGTATGTGACAAGGAGAAGGGTCGCCTGTCCAACCACGTGCGTTTTCTCTAGGTCCTCCGGTTCCCTCCCACTGCTAAAGACACATACGCGCAAGCGAATTATTGAAATAAAATTGAACGTCATATGTTAGTCCGAAATGACCTAGTTTGAGTCGAGTGGACGTTAAAACCCCATCTCTCTTTTTCTCTATCTCTCTCTCTCTCGTATGTATTATTTATGATTGATCTCTATTAAGTTTTGGACAGGAGAGGATCTACTCTGAAGCTAATAAAGCTTAAGTTCCAGGGATTCTAATCCTGGAGGGGACCGAACAGCGAATTAATTTAGGTCACATGGTTTAATTTCGTTTACTATAGAGATTGGACCGTTACTACACGGACTGAGATTGTTTATAATAGCGGCCAACAACTACTGTACTATACAATCTTAATAAGGTAGCTGAAGACAATTTAAATTATCAACTATACATTCTGTTATTTCGTAAACACTTATTATGAATAAAGATTATTTCGTCAATACTGTATTTATAAATTGCGATTACCCCGTAAATACTATATTTATGAATTATGAATTGCGATTACCCCATAAATACTGTATTAATGAATTGCGATTACCCCGTAAATACTGTATTTATAAATTGCGATTACCCCGTAAATACTGTGTTTATAAATTGCTATTACCTTGTAAATATTGTATTTATGAATTACGATTATCTTGTAAATACTGTATTTATGAATTGCGATTACCCCGTAAATACTGTATTTATGCATTGCGATTACTTCGTAAATACTGTATTTATGAATTGCGATTACCCCGTAAATACTGTGTTTATGAATTGCGATTACCCCGTAAATATTGTATTAATGAATTGCGATTACCCCGTAAATACTGTATTAATGAATTGCGATTACCCCGTAAATACTGTATTTATAAATTGCGATTACCCCGTAAATACTGTGTTTATAAATTGCTATTACCTTGTAAATATTGTATTTATGAATTACGATTATCTTGTAAATACTGTATTTATGCATTGCGATTACCCCGTAAATACTGTATTTTTGAATTGCGATTACCCCGTAAATACTGTGTTTATGAATTGCGATTACCCCGTAAATACTGTGTTTATGAATTGCGATTACTTCGTAAATACTGTATTTATGAATTGCGATTACCCCGTAAATACTGTGTTTATGAATTGCGATTACCCCGTAAATACTGTGTTTATGAATTGCGATTACTTCGTAAATACTGTATTTATGAATTGCGATTACCCCGTAAATACTGTGTTTATGAATTGCGATTACTTCGTAAATACTGTGTTTATGAATTGCGATTACCCCGTAAATACTGTGTTTATGAATTGCGATTACTTCGTAAATACTGTATTTATGAATTGCGATTACCCCGTAAATACTGTGTTTATGAATTGCGATTACTTCGTAAATACTGTGTTTATGAATTGCAATTACCCCGTAAATACTGTGTTTATGAATTGGGATTACTTCGTAAATACTGTGTTTATGAATTGCGATTACCCCGTAAATACTGTATTTATGAATTGCGATTACCCCGTAAATACTGTGTTTATGAATTGCGATTACTTCGTAAATACTGTGTTTATGAATTGCAATTACCCCGTAAATACTGTGTTTATGAATTGGGATTACTTCGTAAATACTGTGTTTATGAATTGCGATTACCCCGTAAATACTGTATTTATGAATTGCGATTACCCCGTAAATACTGTGTTTATGAATTGCGATTACTTCGTAAATACTGTGTTTATGAATTGCAATTACCCCGTAAATACTGTGTTTATGAATTGGGATTACTTCGTAAATACTGTGTTTATGAATTGCGATTACCCCGTAAATACTGTATTTATGAATTGCGATTACCCCGTAAATACTGTGTTTATGAATTGCGATTACTTCGTAAATACTGTATTTATGAATTGCGATTACCCCGTAAATACTGTGTTTATGAATTGCGATTACTTCGTAAATACTGTATTTATGAATTGCGATTACCCCGTAAATACTGTGTTTATGAATTGCGATTACCTTGTAAATATTGTATCTATCCCCACTCTGATTAAAATACAGATCTATATTTTGTTTCGGGGTTGTTTTTTTTATACTTTCGATGGCCTCTACTACATAACATCTGACCAGTTGTAGAGGGGGGTCGCGACAGAGGTCATACAGGTGGCCTTTCACCCTATGACGTCAGACATTTGATTAACCAATTACCGTTGATGTTTCTAGTGGGTTACCCACAGTTCCGTGCACCTCACACCAAAAACTCGCCGTAACAGACCGTTTAATTGGCTAATCCCTCACATCATCCAGAACGCGGGTTATATAACAACTCTTCCAGATCCTAGTGTAGTACAGACAAGTAAAACGAAATTTTGAACTATAAAAACGAAACGAAACAGGATCTGTGGTTTAATGAGATTAGATTATCCCGTAAATACTGTAATATTTTCGAAGTATTGATATTAGAAATTTAAATGAAATTTGTATTTTGTCAGAATTAAAAATCACAACCATAAAATCTTAATAAGGTAGCTGCAAACAATTTAAATTATCAGTCGTACAATCTGTAAACGATAGCTGTACAGCTTCCTTTACAGACGTAATTTCCCCGTAAACTTCGATTACTTAGCAGATAGCTGTTACCTTAATGACAGTCCGAGAAAACCATCCATATCCTTGATTAATCATCGAAGATGTAGCTGGTAGTCTCGATTATCAGATTACCAATAAAACAGTTTAATGAGAATTGTTTCTGTCCACATGTCTTTAATAGGGTGATTTGTATCGCCATGTTGCTTATTTTAGACTCGGTCAATAAGATCTTAATTATTGATTAGGCCACATGTATTTCATACTAAACCTCCGCTGTCTGTTTATAATTAGCTCCGCTTGAGAACAGACACTAAGCTAGTTGACCGACATTTTAATTCTTAAATCGAAGATTTTAGTCGAAAATGAAATGAAATGGGGTTTAACGTCCTACTGTTTTGCTCCTAAACTGGGCTAATGAAGACGGGCGTACGCCATACAGTGTGCTATGAGGGAAATTTTGCCCGGGCAGCGGCGCTACGGCCTACTCTTATATAGAATTCCAACTGCCAAGGGATCTTTTATGTGCACGCCAATTTGTACACGGGACCTCGGTTTTTCGTCCCATCCGAACGACTAGACAGCTGTCCTTGTCAGGCCCTCCGTCCTGCATCACTGACAAGGGGAAACCACGCCGGAAAATCTGGATGAACTTTCTCAGCCAATGCAAAGATCAAACACCCGACCTCCAGGCTAGCGAGCCAGCGTCTTACCCACTTAGCCACGTGATCCCCTGATTTTAGTCGAAAACACTAACTATATTTCAAGAATTTTGAGAAGTATATAACTTTTAACAGAACACAGTTTTTATGGGATACAACTTTTGTTTAAACATACATTATGCAAGAGCTAAATCTGCCAATTGTAGGTCTTTTTTTAAGTCTGAAATGTTATCTAAATTATTAATTAGATATTAATTAACTTATCCAGACCATAATCAACTCTCGATGTCAACACTAGCTTGCGATGTTTACTGGATTAGGTTCCCATTTGCTGCTCCACTTTCATTCTTGATTTAATCATGAAATGGATAATCGTGACTATGTTTTTCTATCGTATTGACTTTAGTAATGATGATCGAGGCTAGGCCGAAAATTCAATCGCTAAAATCTCGGGTCAGAGTGGATCAATTTTACTGAAATTGTCAGCAAATTCCCTTTACAGTATTTAGTTTTTAACTATTATAGTGAGAACTGCCAGCTCTTTATCTAATCTCCCATAATTTATCTTTAATAAAATTGAAAAGGTATAATTAATATTTTTGTGTATAAAAGATGTGAACCGGAAAAGGATCGCATTACGAAACAGTATACTAATTGTTTAATATGGCGGCCATTTAGGACAGAGATCTATTCTCATAGTATGAATAGATAGTTCTCTGTGTGCAGAATGCATGTATTTAAAGGGACAATAACACTCTTGCTGGCTTGAGAGCTCCAGAAAATAAAAAAAATATCCTTATTCTAAGTACTAGATGTGTTAGTGCCCTACCTGTTGTGTAAATTATCCATTAAATCCTATTTTACTTGTCCAGAGGGTTCAAAAACATTTTAAAATCCAAGTCACATTTGAAAAGCTTTACGTCAGGCTTTTGAAATCATTTAGTTGAATCTTCCAATTTTTTAAATTAGGTGTGTTAAGATGAAATTTGTATCATCAATTAATTGGAATATTGTAAAATAGTACAATTTGTTGACCAGAATAAAGATTGTGACATATTATTCAATTACAACAAGAGTGGTATTGAGCCTTTAAATGCCTGAGAACTTGAAAGCTGTCAATTATCCAGTGGCATGAATATTTGTAATTAGATCTAGAAATTTAAATTAAAATACTGGTTGATAACGGTGAGAGTACCCTCATTGAAACATCGAGGTTAATAAACCCAGTGAATGTTATCCATAAAGTTGTCTTTATCCTGCTTTCACTAAATGCCATTTAAAGATATCAGCTAATGTCCTTTTTTAAGATAAAGTACTGCGGTAGAATGACATCGAGTACGCATGTCTAGACTTAGATAGGATATAGGGGATACTCGATTGAACGATCCGGAATTAAATTCTGTCAATTACAAAAATAGTGTCAATCCAGTGAAAAGGAGAATTTCGGAGTACAACGCATGTGCTGAGTGCATAAAATATATCTCAACCAATCATGACAGCTGAAACATATTTGTTACTTAAAATACGTCACGATTCTACTCACACCACCCCAGCTGTTGGGACTGGCAGAACTGTGACAGGACTGAATTCCATATCACTTGATTGTAATTCTGTCAATTCGGGACTGTCCGGGCTGACAATCGAGCACCCCCTGGAGGAGGATAACTCTCATTGATTAAAAGCAGGTTCAATTTTTAGTTCATTTAAAGGAACGTTGCCAGGCATATGTAGTGGGAATTATGTAAGATTTAAATAAAGAGCTCGCCGCTCTTGTCTTTTATAGGGTGATTTGAGTCGCCATGTTGCTTATTTTAGACTCGGTCAATAAGGTTCAATTTTTAGTTTAAAGGAAATTTGCCAGGCATATTTAGTGAGAATTATTTAAGATTTAAATAAAGAGCTGGCCGGTCTTGCTATAATAGTTCAAAATTACATAATGAAAAATGAATATATATATATAGAAAGTTTTTAAGATAGTCTCGATTGTCAAGTATCATTGCTACGATTATCCAGTTTAAGGTTAACTTATTAAATTCGCGTTTGTTTTAATCTATTCAATATCTCGGCAATCCGATGATCTAGAGTAAGAAATGAAATGAAATGGGGTTTAACGTCCCACTGTTCTGCTCCTAAACTGGGCTAATCAAGACGGGCATACGCCACACAGTGTGCTATGAGGGAAATTTTGCCCGGGCAGCGGCGCTACGGCCTACTCTTATATCGAATTCCAACTGCCAAGGGATCTTTTACGTGCACGCCAATTTGTACACGGAAGCTCGGGTTTTCGTCCCATCCGAACGACTAGACATCTGTCCTTGTCAGGCCCTCCATCCTGCATCACTGACAAGGGGGAAACCACAGATGGTCTCTAGAGTTGATTATAGACTTGTTGTGTGAATAATAATGTAGATAACATTTAAAGCTAGAAAGAAGACCTGTAATGGCTAGATTTAGCACTTTTCATAATGCACCCCTAAAGGAACATTATGGGAGATTAGATAAAGACTTCACAATTCTCGCTTTAATAGTTGAAAAACAGATAAACGTAAATAGAATATGCTGAAATTCCAGTCAAAGTCTGTTCCACTCTGAACCGAGATATTAGCTTTTGAATTTATAACACACGAGGAGCTAAGGTGGCTCGATGAGAAAGGTTCATAGCTCACTAGCCAGCGGGCCCCGAAATTAATCCAAGAAGGTTCTTTTGGAATTTTTCAGCGTGGTTTCCTCCCTTGTCCGTATTACAAAAACTACCATATTCTTACGTGTACGTTGTTTTTAATTTACAAGACTCTCTCATGGGGTTACGATGTTTCATTGAGAAAAAAACATGCCCCCTTAATACGAAAGTCACCGACCTCTTTCGTTATCATTCTTTGATATTATTTTCCATGCATAACATGCGATAACAGACATCATAGACGAATAAGTTACTCAGTAATTTCCTATTTAACGTTATACGTTAGATCGTTTATATTCATTGAGTTCTGGTGGCGAGGTCTGGTTTCTTCATTACAGTTGATGTTCACGTCTTCTGGTGGCTCGTCTTGTAGTTTTACAGACTCCATCAATATCTCCATGTATAACACAATTAATTAATTAATAGCGCCCGTCTCTTTATCGGCTATTCTTTGTCTACCTTCGAGTTTTTAATTCTTTTTGAAGATTCGTACAGACGTGTTGTGGAGTTGATCGCCCGCGGCTGGATATTATTAACTCGATGACTCTTTAAGAAATCTGTACATCCGGATAGTTACATAATAATGTAATAGGTACGAGTAGCTAGGGTTTTGCCACCATCAGCCGTCCACCCTCCTAAGGGGGCTTGGATGGTGAATGGTTAGCGCGTGCGCGTTGTATCATAAGGTCTATCATTTCATTTCATTTTATGTATTAAAGGAAAGTAGCTTGTTGTTGATATGGGGAGTTGGATGGCCGAATGGTTAGCGCGTGCGAGCTGTATCATAAGGTCTGTCATTGAGTCAAATGGCGTTGTTTCGATTCCACGGTTGTATGTGACAAAGAGTAGGGTCGCCTGTCCAACCTCGTGGGTTTTCTCCGGGTCCTCTGGTTTTCTCCCACTGCTAAAGACCCCTACGCGCAAGCGAATTATTGAAATAAAATTGAAACATAGGTTAGTCCCGAAATGACCTAGTTTGTGTCGAGTGGACGTTAAACTTCATTCTCTCTCTCTCCCTCTCTCTCTCTCAGACAAGATGTCTTATTTTATTATGCTTAGCGCACTTGCATGGACCTTTCCTCCTCTCTCTCTCCCTCTCTCTCTCTCTCCTATTGTTCACTTGTGAAGAATACGTTTCATGGCGTGCTGAACATATTAGTTTGATAATGATGGGTATTGATAATTGTTAATAGACGATATAATTAAATATTGGGATGGTTAGACAATAAGTCACGCTATCATTAATTATTAACCCCCTTTTCTCCTTTTAGCTTAACTTCTGTTAAAAATCATTATTTCAAAGTCAAAGTCATTATAACGTCGAGTTTATTTTTTCTCTCTCTTTCTAATTTCTCGGGGATCACGTGGCTAAGTGGGTAAGACGCTAGCTCGCTAGCCTGGAGGTCGAGTGTTCGATCCCTGCATTGGCCGAGAAAGTTCATCCAGATTTTCCGGCGTGGTTCTCCCTTGTCAGTGATGCAGGACGGAGGGGCTGACAAGGAAAGCTGTCTAGTCGTTCGGATGGGACGAAAAACCGAGGTCCCGTGTACACATTGGCGTGCACGTAAAAGATCCCTTGCAGTTGGAATTCGATATAAGAGTAGGCCGTAGTGCCGCTGTCCGGGCAAAATTTCCCTCATAGCACACTGTATGGCGTATGCCCGTCTTCATTAGCCCAGGTTAGGAGCAGAACAGTAGGACGTTAAACCCCATTTCATTTCATTTCTAATTTCTCTTATTTAACTGTTTTCTTATAAGTTAAACTTTATTGATGCATTTTGGGAGAGAGAGACCGATGGGGTTTAGATGAATGAATGATTGAAATGGAGTTTTATGGCTCGTCAGCTCCAACTGGGCTATTTTGTGTTTTATATAAAATGAAATGGGCTTTAACGTCCTAATGTTCTGCTCCGAGCTGGGCCCGGACAGCGGCAATACGGCCTACTCTTATATCGAATTCCAACTGTCAAGGGATCTTTTACGTGCACGCCAATGTGTACACGAGACCTCGGTTTTTCGTCCTATACGAATGACTAGACAGCTGTCCTTGTCAGGCCCTCCGTCCTGCATCACTGACAAGGGGAAACTACGCCGGAAAATCTGGATGAACTTTCTCGGCTAGCGAGCCAGCGTCTTACCCACTTAGCCACCGTGGCCCCCGTGTTTTATTTTAAGATACATTATTGGAGATTCGATAACGAGTTGGCAGTTCCCACTATAATAATTAAAAACTAGATAATGTAAAGGCAATTTGCTGAAAATGTCATTCAAATTGATCCACTATGAACCGAGAACTAAGCGATTGAAAGTCAGTACGATAAACAGTATAGTCTCGATTATCCATTTAATCGTTAAATTGTGAAGGAAAGTTATGCAGTAAATCGGCTCATAATCCACAAAAGATCGCAGAATAGCGCTGCCATCTAGAGTTAATTATGGTCTGGATAAGTTAATTAATGTCTAATTAATAATTTAGATAACATTTCAGGCCTAAAGAAAGACCTCAATAGACAGATTTAGCTATTGCATAATGTATGTTTATTAAGCTCTTCGGGTAAACAACAATAATTTTTGTCACATCCGAACAACTGCCTGGTTAGTTAGCAAGCCCCTTACACGCTGAGCCACCGTGGCTCCCGGGGAGTGGAATAAAAAGTTATTTTTATAATAATCTTTAGTTAATTTACCATGATGTTTGAGGATTATATTATCGAAGTTCTAATAAATCTTTCTTAGAATAGAATCAATTAGATAACACAATAAATAAAATTATTTGATGCTAATGAGCTGATTATATTGTCTAGGGTTAATTACCAATCTGGTTAAAACACAGATCCTATTTCGTTTCGTTTTTATAGTTCGAAATTTTGTTTTACTTGTCTCTACTACACTTGGATCTGGAAGACTTGTTATTTAACTCGTGTTCTGCTTGAAATGAGGGGTCAGCCAATCAAATGGTCTGTCGAATCGAGTGTTTGACCTTTTTTGCCCGGAACTGTGGGTAATCCACTAGTAACATCAATGCTGATTGGTTAATCAAATGTCTGACGTCATAGGTCAAAAGTCGGTCTTTTGACCCCTGACGTGACCTATCGCTATAACTTGTCAGATCTTCATGTAGTGTAGGCCATCGAAAGTATAAAAAAACGAAACGAAATATAGATCTGTATTTTAATCAGATTGGGTTAATTACATATATATATATATATGTATATATATATATATAGTAAATAAAATAATTTGAAACTAAGGCGGATTAGATAAATATTTTAGTTAATTTATTAGCTAAGTATCCTTAGATACGGGGGTTATTAATTTACCACGGAAAGCATAATATATATGATGTAGATTGTATCAATTTAATAAGTCGTTGTTAAATACCCTGAAGCTATTTGTATCGTATTCTGATTAGAGGAATAAGCTGATTATATTATTCATTAGCTGATTTACAATGGAAAATATGAATGAGGCATACATGGGATCTCTCAGAAAACTAGGATATCTCTCAGAAAATTAGGATATCTCTCAGAAAACTAGGATATCTCACAGATATCTCCCAGAAAACTAGGATATATCTCGAAAAACTAGGATATCTCTCATAAAACTAAGATATTATATCTCAGAAAAATATAGGATATCTCTGAGATATCTCCCAGAAAATTAGGATATCTCACAAAAAACTGGGATATCTCTCAGAAAACTAGGATATCTTGAAGTTTTAACAACTATCAAAAATAGGAAAAATAATTCATAGATTTCCCAGTTTTGAGATAATTTCTCGTTTTAGATAAACATCACATGAGGTCAACCCAATTCCATAATTTAATTTGTCCCAAAGCAAAGGAATGTAGCCTCTTTAGGTTATCGGTCAGTTTTAATTCAAATTACGTATCATGGAAGTAGTATCAGATGTTCTAGAAAAATTGAGTATATCTTACCTCGTGTACTACACCCATCTTTACCTATAGCTAGGAGAGAAAATTTATCAGGTTTTCTAGATACATCAAGCATACCTTTTATCGTGTACTACACCCATCATTACCTATACTAAGTGAGGAGAGGTATCAAGTGTTCTAGAGAGAAGCATATCCTGCCCCGTGTACTACACTCACCATTACCTATATTGCTATATATTATTCTTTCGTAAATATGAATATGCCAGTGCTGTTGTTCGGATGGAACGAAAACCGTGTACGTACTAGCATCTGGTTATTCCAGTCTACACCAATAGTATTTACTACGCATGCTCTCCAGATAAGAATATGACTTCACTGTTTGACATGTCTTGCCCCGTTCTCCGAGCCTCTTGATACAAATGCCGCTGAAACGCTTTATGATACACGATTCGTGTACCAATGGTAAAATGTTTATTTTGCCTGAAATATTGGATATCAAAAGCCCATCTTTTCTCGGTAAGATCACAACATCAATGTTGATTTAAATTGACAAATAATTCGTGTTTTTAATGTCGAAGACTTGAGATGATATTGAGTTAGAGACTTAGCTACTTTAAATGTGACGGAACGTTAGTAGAAACATATCATATTCCTAAGACCCCCCCCCCTTATTTTAAGTATTACGCACGTGTCGTAATTTTTATCGCATGATTAATTATCGGCAATATTTCATTTAGTCTCGAGACCACCCGATACAAAAAAAAAACTATTATAAAAATGAAATAAAGTGTAAAAATTCCATATCGAATATTTTGCTTGGTATTTGAGTGAGGACTGTGTGGGATCGCTTATTGTTAATGAAGTGTATAATAACGTACTCTGGCGCTTCTGGTCAGTGGGTTCTATAATTGTATATCAGCACAGTAGATGGTTCTTTTAACACTGGTTGCCGGTCGACGTGGGTTCTATAATTGTATATCAGCACAGTAGATGGTTCTTTTAACACTGGTTGCCGGTCGACGTCTTCTAAATGAAATGAGGTTTAACGTCCTACTTTTCTGCTCCAACTGGGCTAATACAGTGTTCGATGTGGGAAATATTTGCCCGGACAGCGGCACTACGGCTTACTCTTATTCCGAATTCCAACTGTCAATGTGTACACGGGCCTTCGGTTTTTTGTCCCAGCCGAACGACTAGACAGCTGTCCTTGTCAGATCCCCCTGTCATTCACCAGAAAATTCCGAGAAACTTTCTCACCAACACTGGGAGCGAGCCAGAAACCTCCAGGTTAGCGAGCCAGCGTCTTCCTCACTGAGAGGGTGGGGTTGGAGGTATTCGGGTTGGATGGCTAAATGGTTAGCGTGTGTGCCCGCTGTATCATAAAGTCTGTCATTGAGTCAACTGGCGTTTTCGATTCCCCCGTTGTACGTGACAAGGAATAGGGTCGCCTGTCCAACCTCGTGAGTTTTATCCGGGTCCTCCGGTTTCCTCCCACTGCTAAAGACCCCTACGCGCAAGCGTAGTATTGAAATAAAATTAAACCATATAGTCCCGAAATGACCTGGTGTGTGTCGAATTGACTTAAAACCATCTCTCTCTATCTCTCCTCGGGGCGATCTGACCTTCTCTGTTATCAATAAAAAACCCCAGCAATCTTTGCGAATTGTCTATCCTGATATACGGATGAAAGAGAGTAATAACTTACTGTAAATATACAGGTCTGTATACTGTTTATTCTGATCTACGTACGATCGTGATGGACCAAGCATGATCTACCGACGGGTTCTGAATGGACTGGAAGTAGCGTGAAGAAGCAGACGAATGAAAATTGATTGGTTGAAATCGATGAGTGAGCGCGGGAAGAATGGTACTCAATCTCGCGCGCGTTATTACCGCGTGTTACACCTGTATTTAGCCGTCTGCTGTTAAAGAAGATAGTTGTGTGTGACGGAAAGCCAAACATCAATAATATTATATATATATACATGTCAAATGAGATTTTAAGATTTAATCCGACCGTTACTCGTCGATAACCGACATTTATTTTTTCATTGGACGACAAAAGCACGAGACAAGCAGACGACAGAATTATTTGCAACGGACTTGGAACAGAATCAAAGTATATAAAAGTTTTAGCGTCACGAGAAGCAGTCGATTTTACTAATAAGAAAGGGATCAAAGAGGATCGGACCAGTCTAAACTCGATGTCTTTTACACCATTTGCCTTGATTTAGAAGTTGAATTAGCCAGTCATCGAAGAGACCGAGGTTGTTATAGCGACGGCGGGAAGTGGGTCAGGTTCAAGTGTCTTTAATTACTTGTAAAGAATTATTTGGCTTTGATTAATTTACTTGTTGGAGTAAAGTGTTTTATTGTTGTTGTGATGTTATTAATCAGGGTGATCGTGTTATTCTTGGAGTATAATAATCTCGTTAGGCCTTCATTCTATGATCACTGATTCGGCCATTGTCGCTTTAACTCGACCAGCTTCATATCATGATTGTTTATCATTTTCCCGCGTAATCACAAAATATTTCAAAAATCTCGGATTCGGTGGAACTGTGCGAGCCCCGGGAAGAGGAGCTCGTGCAGGAAGCTATGACAACGGCAGAAGATGATGGAATAGAAATTCTCTCTTGTCACATAGAGCACGAGGAATTGGTGGTCGTGGAACCAGCGACCACTGTTAATATTTCTGTTACCAAGTCCAAACTCGAAGATGACCCGGCCACGAGACATAGGAAGCGCGTGGCACGTGCCGTGGCCATTGTGTCATTCATGTTATTGTTATTTAGTGTCGTGTTAATAGGAGTGTCTCTTAATATGTCAAAAAACATCGATGAATTAGGTGAGTAAATTATTTACTTATATTCAAAAATAATCTTAACATTTCGTTTCTGTAATTTCGTCCCTAATCAATTTATTACATTTAAATTCCAGATTTCGTTTCAGTAATGTCATCCCTGATCACTTTTTGAATTTAAATTCCAGGTGTGTTGCGTTTCGTTTAAGCGCATAACATGACGTCCATAAAACTTAAACACAGATGCAGTGCATCAAATCAAAACTGATATCTGCAAATTCACTTAAAACAACACGCTACCTGTTGCTATACAAAAACACACACAATTTAAAAGCCGTCTAGACGTTCTAGGTGGAGCCGTGAATATAATCTTAATGAATTGATGATAAGTTTAGAATAATTCTATTAATGCGATCTTCATCCACACAGTTGACTTACTACAAAGAACACTTCGACATGTAATCACTTCCCGTAATTAAATGTCATCAGATACGAAACCTTGGCTGTAGAACTCAAAGCATACTATCATCTATGAAATACATGATACACCCTTCAAGTACACTCAACTCAATCAATTTTAAAATTATTTTTACTTGTTGAAACCTCGATTTAAAAAGGACATACCATCTCCTTCAAGCGATACTCGGATACGAAACTGTGATTACAGAATGGTATTACAATTTCAGTACAAAATGCAACCACCAAAAATATCTGAATTGTACACGTAAGATCTGTTTAAGATTTATACATGATAAACTCTTCAAGTACACTCAACTAAAGCAATTTTAAAATTAGTTTTACTTATTGAAACCTCGATTTAAAAAAAGACATACCACCCCCTTAAAACGATACTTAGATACGAAAAAACTTTGATTACAGAATGGTAATACAATTTCAGTACAAGATGTAATCACCAAAAATATCTGAATTGTACACGTAAGATCTATTTAAGATTCATACATGATATACTCTTCACGTACACTCAAGTCAATCAATTTTAAAATTAGTTTAACTTATTGAAACCTCGATTTAAAAAACCGCGCCACCTTAAAAGGATACTTAGATACGAAACTGTGATTACAGAATGGTAATACAACTTCAGTACAAGATGTAATCACCAAAAATACCTGAATTGTACACGTAAGGCCTTTTTAAGATGTCTTAACAGTTGGCCCCTGGTTGTCTTAAATCCGGACCATGATATTAAGAAACAAAAATGGAAGTTATCTTAAATCGTCTCAATCTGTTTAAAACACAGATCATATTTCGTTTCATTTTTTATAGTTCAAAATTTCGTTTTACTTGTCTGTACTAAGTATGTAGTGTAAACCATCGAAAGTATAAAAAACGAAACGAAATATAGATCTGTAGTTTAATCAGATTGAAATCGTCTCTGAGCTTGAAATCCGAATAACTGTGCCGATCACGGGGTCTTTTCGGGGCCCCCGACGACTTTGCCATGAAGTTTCTGTCCCATCAATTGGCGATGGTCGGCGACCTGCCTACCACGGTGTTGACGGAGGGAGCCTGCGAAACGATGTGGAATACCCCCCCCCACCAAAAAAAAGATACGAAACAATGAGATAACATAAACGAATCGGTCCTATAATAAGTATACGCATTGTACTTCTAACATAATTATCTATACAGGAATTTTAATTTAATATTTCAAGAGATGCATTTAAAATGTGGAACTATTCTTAGATACAAAATACGAAAGTATTTTTAAAAACAAAATCCGATTGCACTGACGTTACAGTCATCGTATACAGTTTAATAAGAATTTTATAGACGGTAATAATTTGGATCTGGGTAGATCGAAACTTCAAACAAATTGAACCGAAGAGATGCATTTAAAATGAGGAATGATTCCTAGATATGCTATTTAAAGTGAATGAGTTATTACTAGATGTGAATTTGATATAAGAATGATTTCTAAATATGCTGTTTAAAGTGAATTTGATAGAAGAATGTTTCCTAGACGTGCTGTTGAAAGTAAAATTAACCAATACAACAATGTTTCCTAGATGTGCAGTTTAAAAGTGAATTTGATACAAGAATGGTTTATATCTGGGTAGATTAAAATTTTAAAAAACTCCAATGGGAATCAATATTAATTTGTAGTCTATAGAAATATCGATTAATATTGCTTAGTGATTAAAATCATCAAGTAATATCTGATAAATAAATTAAATTCTACCGTTTCCGCCTCATCGATTACAAATATATACAATTGTTTACGATTTCTAAAGATAACTCTTAATCTATATGCTACATATTGAAGTATGGCAACAGTTAACTCATACACGTTGGACTCTTGAATATTTCAGATGTTTCAGAAAATATTCCTCAAGCTAATTCTACGTTCCAGGAAGCATAACAACAGTTAAAGATACATTGTATAAGATTTGAATAAAGAGCGGACCGTTCTTGCTATAAAAGTTCAAGAATAAATAATGAAAATGAATATTGGAAATTTCATTCAAATTACTTATTTTATTCTTCGTGGCGTTATGGTAGACTGTTTATTATCGCAGCAACGGTACTTGACAACCGAGGTCAAGTCTCGATTATCTATTTTATCGTAGAATTTTAAAATCTTGCGGGTGTTCTAATCCATATAAATCTCTGCCGTCCGATGATCTAGATAGTTGATTATGGGCCTGGCATGTGAATACATATTTAAATAAATGAAATGAAATGGGTTTTAACGTCCTACTGTTCTGCTCCGACTGTTCTAATGAAGACGGGCATACGCCATACAGTGTGCTATGAGAGAAATTTTGCCCGGACAGCGGTACTATGGCCTACTCTTATATCGAATTCCAACTGCAAAGGGGTCTTTTACGTGCACGCCAATGTATACACGGGGATGTTTAAATAATAATTTATATAAAATTTGATGCCAGAAAAAAAGACCTACAATAGGCAGATGCAGTTCTTACATTATGCATCTTTAGGTTATATGCAGAAAATATTCAGATCGGAAAATATTCCTACTGCGTTTTTTTTACATGTTCAGAAAATTTACGGGAGGAACTCAAGAGACACAAGATCGGCTATTGAATGAAACAACTGGATACATAGTAAAAATGTTCTTGTGTAGCTATGTCGGATATTAAATATACGTCTTCAAAATTGTTTGTTTCGTGTAAAAAACAAAACAAAAACCAAATCAAAACAATTCACGCAAATCGACCAAAACAGAGAGTTTGACTATAATAAAAAGGAACGCGTAGAAGATTTTTTGTTTTGTTTTTGTTCTTACATAATCTATCTATAAATTATATACAGAAAATATTCCCAATGCGTTTTTTTACACGCACAGAAATTTTTTACACGCACAGAAATTTTTTACACGCACAGAAAATTATTCGTCATAAAAATTTATTTTTGTAGCTGTGTATCGGATATTTATTATACGTCATCAAAATTGTATTAAAATTTTGTTTCGTGTAAAAACAAAACAAAAATCAAATCAAAACAATTCGCGCAAATTGATCAAAACAAAGAAAAGGGTGGGTATATGTAGAAGAATTTTTGTTTGTTTTTGTGTGATTTTTGCTTGGAGTTGTTTTTTTGTTTTTTCTATTTTGATAAATCATTCTGCGGAACACATTGTACAATCTCCATTCAGATTAGTTTTTATTTCTTCTCATATGCGGCTTGGAATTCAAAACATTTCTACTTGGGGTCTCTAACTATGGAAGCCTTTTCTAATCTATTGTTGTTGTTTTTTTTAATAATCAATTTGCTGAACACAAAAGGCAACTCGGAACTCCTCCCCAGTGCGAAGACGATTGGCACGGCAATGTAGGATCTCTATTGATACTCGGCTTGGGAGATCCCTAAATATAGAAACCCATTGTTGTTCCAGTACTCCGTTTCAAATACATCTCTCTGGATAAAATGAAATGTTTGGGATCAAAATATACTGAAAATTTTTTTTTGTAATTTTAATTAAAATTATAACAACATAATGAAATGGGTTTTAACGTCCTACTGTTCTGCCCAGACTGGGCCAATGAAGACAGGCATACGCCATACAGTGTGCCATGACGGAAATTACGCCTGGGCAGCGGCACTACGGCCTACTCTTATATCGAATTCCAACTGCCAACGGATCTTTTACGTGCACGCCAATGTGTACATAGACCCCTGTCCTGCTCCACTGACAAGAGGAAACCACTTTGGAAAACCTCGATGAACTTTCTCAGCGACCTCCAGGTTAGCGAGCCAGCGTCTTACCCATTTAGCCACCGTGGCTCCATTATGGAGATTATTTTGTTTTATATGAAAGATACTAGCCCTAGCACTGATTGGGATTTACGTCCGCATTCATATCAGATGATATCGTAGCGTATAGTTTATTCCAGTACATGATAACGGCACTGTTCGGAAGATTAAAGATACATTATGGGAGATTCGTTAACGAGTTGGCAGTTCTCACTATTAAAGTTAAAAACTAGATAACGTAAAGGCAATTTGCTGAAAATTTCATTCAAATTGATCCACTATGAACCAAGAACTAAGCGAATGAAATTTCTGCCTAGCCTCGGTCACCATTACTAAAGTCAGTACGATAAACAGCATAGTCTCGATTATCCAGTTAATCGTAAAATCGAGAAGGAAAGTTCTGCAGTAAATCGGCTCACAATCCACTAAAGATCGCAGGCTAGCGCTGCCATCTAGAGTTAATTATGGTCTGGATAAGTTAATTAATGTCTAATTAATAATTTAGATACCATTTTAGGCCTAAAGAAAGACCTGCAATAGACAGATTTAGCTCTTGCATAATGTATGTTTAATAATAATGATTAATACAATGACGTCATTATTAATGTGACGTCATAATGTATGTTTATTAAGCTCTTCTTTTATATATGAACGATACTACCACTAACATTGATTGGGTTTTACGTCCACCTCCTGATTAGATAATATCGCAATGAAACATACATACAATCAGGTAGACGTTAAATTGTATAGCATTTACACCTGTTGTTATTAAAGGTATATATATGTACAGGTAGAATTTCATCCAACAGGTGCGTGAACTGTGTGTGTACTTGCATGTAGGTTTTATTTGTCCCAAGATTTCATTTCATTTAAAGTAGTAATAATGTGAATAATTTATAAAACCAAATATATCCAAACTTTAAAGAAGCTATATCATTATTAATTTTAAAAAAAAACAACCACGCCCAATCTTAAAAGGAGCAATATTATTATTAATTTATCCAAAAAAAAACTATATCCAAACTTCAAAGAAGCAATATATTTATATATATAAAAAAATTAAAAAAAACAACACGTCCAGTCTTTTTTATAGTAGTAATATTGTGAATCATTTATTGATAAAAACCAACCACATCCAGCCTTTGTTAAAAAAGTAATATTGTGAATAATCTTCTTTGAGCGGCATTTACCAATTGACATACGTAATAAAGACAAAAAGATAATATGGATCAACCACGCACAATTTTTGTTAAAGTACACGTAGTAATATATTGTTGTTAATTTATAAAAATCAACCATGTCCAGTCCTTGTTAAAGTTACAATTTCATATTTTCTAAGAAAGTCAAAACATAATTATTTCTATGTCTTTTGCTCAATAGGTTGTCAACTCACTATTATACGATCATAGGTTATCTTTCTCACACTTAAAAATCTTCACACCGGAAATAATAACACAATTACCTACCTTGTTTTCCTATTCCCACCATGGAATAGCTATCTTCAAACGTTTGAATTTGAAGTTGAAAATGATATTTTTGCCAATTTTTCAACTGGCAATAGTGAATTATAGGATAAATTAATCTTTAACAAGGTAGGACTGTTTATAGATACCATCTATTTTAGGGCTTTATTTTAATACATTTTAAAAATATAACTTAAAAATATGAAATTGTAGCTTTAGAATAGCAATATGGTTATTAATTGATAAAAACCAATCACATCCACGGCCCTTATTCACGAAAACTTAAACTAAGATACAATCGAAATTTTAAGAAATACTGCAATTCGATTGGCTGACCAGTAAAATCAATTTGCATATATCCAATGAAGTTGCAGTATTTCTTAAAATTTCGGTTGTAACTTAGTTTAAGTTTTCGTGAATAAGGGCCCAGTCTTTGTTAAATTAATAATATTATTATTAATCTATAAAAAACAACCAACCACACCCAGTCTTTACATGAAGTTAAAACATACTATATTATAAACAACGTTTGAAAGTCTCAATTTTTAGATTAGTTGGCCACCAAGAATATTGTAAACTGTTCTAATTTATTAATTAATCTGCATATTCAACAATAGTCTCGGTCACCCAGAACCTCCCAGTCTTCAATATTCGTAGAATATTTGTCTGGATGATAGAGACTAATTCAACAATTAGTAGGCCTATAAAGGATGGCGACAAAATTATTCTGACATGCGTAGACGTATTACCGCTTTATAAATCTGTTGTTCTATTTTTACCTGCTATTATTACCTGCTATTGTTGTATTTTTACCTGATATTATATATAATCTATTGTCAAGGTAATCTATTATTCTATGTAAGTATAAAACTACATGGCTAATGTTTAATTATTTATATACATTATTAACACCTGAAGTCTTTTATTAATGGCAGATAGCTATGCTATCATGTAAAAGTGATTAAAGTTGTTTTTTTTTAACTGGGCGTACTTTAATTTTGTTTTATGTAAATATAGAAGTTTATCACCCAATAATACATTCTACAGTAGATATCGCTTGTGTTATATATTTCATAATCTACTGCGATATCTCCCTAGGAACTACTTTTTTTTTAATTTCAAAGAACAGTTCATTTTTTTTAAATTAAAAGTAACTTCTTTTTTTTTTTTTATTAAAAATGAACTATTTTTATTTAATTGAACTTGATGAAAACATTGGGTCAATAAAAAGGACTTTGCAATGGTTGAATTGCTGTCAAAAAATGATGTATCACTACGCCGTAATGTAATCAGGTTCAGTAAAAGTGAAATCTATAGCAAAGAATTATATTTATTTATTTGTGCATGTAAGAAAGGATTGGGTGATAAATAAAATCTCCTACTCGTCTTTTTCAAAAACATGACACCACTTTGTTACAAAAATCTATTGGTTGTTTGTATGTTTTGGACTTCATATCGATATTGGTAAACATCGACTATATTC
Source organism: Patella vulgata (assembly GCF_932274485.2). NCBI lineage: Eukaryota > Metazoa > Mollusca > Gastropoda > Patellidae > Patella > Patella vulgata. The sequence continues at coordinate 7,694,115 of NC_065883.2, read as the reverse complement.
TATTAGGCGGTTTCAGGGAAGGGGAGGGGTATTTATGTCCCTTGTATATAAACCACGCCCACATTTCATTGTTTCCCGATACAATGATCTTAAATTTAATAAAGAAATACTTTTCATTGTGTGTGGTCATAAACACCCCATACACAAAGAAAATTATTTTTCGGATGTGACGAATAACGGAGGTCCTGTGTACACATTCGGGTGCACTTAATAGAACCGTTGGCGGATGAAATTCGATGGAGAGTAGGCGGTCAAATTTCCCCTCACAGCATGGCCCGATTGGCGCGGAAAATTAAAGGGCGGTAAATCGCATCACACTTCTCTTTTTAGTTAAAGATGCATTATGTAAGATTTAGATACAGAGCTCGCCAGTCATGCTATAAAAGTTCAAAAATAGAGAAGCCCTGCTAAGACACGAATAACCAGTACCGTGGTTACGATAATGAACAATCAATGCACACATCTTGTCAAAACTACAAACAGTGATTACTTCGCTCAGAAATTTTCAATATATTCATTTTGTATTATCTATTTTTGAGCTATTATAGCAAGAATGGTCAGCTCTTTATCTAAATCTTACATAATGCATCTTTAATTAAATTGGTGTGCACGTAAAAGATCCCTTGACAGTTGGAATTCGATATAAGAGTTGGCCATAGTGCCGCTGTCCGGTCAAAATTTCCCTCATAGCACACTGTATAGCTTATACCCGTCTTCATTAGCCCAGTTCGAGCAGAACAGTAGGACGTTAAATAAACCACATTTCGTTTCATTTCCAGTTTAATAAATGTCATTGTGCTTGATAACGATAAGAGAATACTTATCGAAACGTCGTGCTTGTGTATAATAAACCAGTGATTGTTTTCCCATAGAACTGTGTTAGTTTTGTTATTTGTCCAATCGCTATTAAATGCCACTAAAAGATTACATAATGTACCTTTAAGTTCTATATTTAACGTTATTTTGGTGTGTTGAGACTACAGTGTAAAAAAACAGTTCCAGATAAAATCACATAATAAGAATTTGTTATTTGTCCAATCGCTATAAAATGCCACTAAAAGATTACATAATGTACCTTTAAGTTCTATATTTAACGTTATTTTGGTGTGTTGAGACTACAGTGTAAAAAACAGTTCCAGATAAAATCACATAATAAGAATTTGCGCGTTTTACGTTTCTTCTTTGGCCATGGTAATCTAGCCACAAAAGGAAATACTGAGCTACTTTCAGCAGTTAACGAGTATTGTATCGTCTGGCTTGTCACTGTATCATGGTTCTTAATGCTTCTAAACATGGATCCATGTCAATAAGATGCTTTACTAAATACCTCGTTTCATTAGTCCTAATGCCCATTGCAACACTAACAATAATACTGAGATAGGTCAAAAGACCAAACAAAATATTGCGCAAGATCTTCTTCACAGTTCTTAATATTTGAAGTCTCCTAGGGGATTTTGAAATCCCTTGCGAACTATTTTATTGCGAAAGTGGGGTCTCTAAACGGGACAGGAGGAGTCCAAATATGGTTTAATCCTGTTCTGTATTTACAAAGAAATGATGAATTGTAAATTTCGGAAAGAGAGAGAGAGAGAGAGAGAGGGAGGGATGGGGTCTGACGTCCACTCGACACAAACTAAGTCATTTCGGGACACATGGTTTAATTTTTTATTTCAATAATTCGCTTGCGCGTAGGGGTCTTTAGCAGTGGGAGGAAACCGGAGGAGCCGGAGAAAACCCACGAGGTTGAACAGGCGACCCTACTCCTTGCCACGTACAACCGGGGAATCGAAACCCAGCCAGTTGACTCAATGATAGACCTTATGATACAGCGCGCACGTGCTAACCATTCGGCCATCACCCCCCATGTAAATTTCCGCATTCGGCATCTACTGCAGACTGTTAAAACTGTATCTCATCAAAACGGCCATAATTCATAAAATTTTGGTCAAAATATATCGTTTTAATTTTTATGGTCATTATGGCAAATCTATGGTCGTGTTGACTTAATGTTATATCCGTTTTGACCAAAGTTTTGTGTTTCTGGATCAAAGATATTTCTCATAAACAGTGATTGAAAATTGAGTAAATTCTTAACTTAAGTCTGAGAATGTTTTGTGAACTTGGGGCCAGGGGATTCTCTACCGTTGATATTTGGTTTTGTGTTCTTTAACATGTATTATGCAAGAGCTAAATCTGTCTATTGCAGGTCTTTCTTTGGGCCTGAAATGTTATATAAATTATTAATTAGACATTTATTAACTTGCCACGACCATAATCAACTCTCGATGGCATCGCTAGCCTGCGATATTTAGCGGATTATGGGCCGATTTACTGCATAACTTATCTTCACGATTTAACGATTAAATGGATAATCGAGACTATGCTGTTTATCGTACTGACTTTAGTAATGATGACCGAGGCTAGGCAGAAATTTCATTCGCTTAGTTCTTGGTTCATAGTGGATCAATTTGAATGAAATTTTCATCAAATTGCCTTTACGTTATCTAGTTTTTAACTATTATAGTGAGAACTGCCAACTCGTTATCGAATCTCCCATAATGTATCTTTAATCTGATATGACTGCGTATTGTGTCTTGTCCGTAGATTTGTTTTGTGTAATTGGTGTGTGGTGCAGCCCCCCCCCCCCTCCCCAGCACTTACTATTAATGAACTGGAATGAGGTTTAACGTCATATTCTTAATGCATTAATGAGAAAATAACATTTTTTTTATTCAGTGCGCCACTTCTTAACTAAACTATATATCCGATCAAAGGTGAAGGTAATTTCTAGAACATCTTTCTATTTTATAATTATTACACCTGTACGTACTCAGGTGAACCATTTATTATGAAAACAAAAACAACGGTTTCTATTGGACTAACAAAATAATAATCGACAAATAATTGGCGTTGGTACAAGTGTGATAGCAATCTGTTTCACAGAGTATTACAAAAGTCTTCTAATATCTCTGTAAAAGATGACTGCCTTCAACAAATGTCGTCATATCACGCGACGTCAATCATTGGCTCAATGACGCGAGTATTGTTTACATAAGACGTTACTAGTTCGGGCAGAATGGCGCCTTTTACTCATTTTAATACCTATTTCCACTAAAATAGGAAATAATTTTTACCTACAAATACTTCAAACGTCTTTATTTATTTTTCTAATACATTAAAAAAATGTTTTAGAATTTAATTTTTCGGAGGAAAAAAGTTAATATTTGTGACTCATTAAGTCGCATCGCTGTCATCCTTATCAGTGATTGTCGCGGCCTAGCGAATATTCAATGCGGATCAGTGTGGTGTGATAGGTATAGTGATTCATCCAACACTAATCAGGGGCGTGAACAAAAATTTGCTAACAGGTGGTGGGGGGTTGGGGAGGGTCTCATTTTACAATGACTGACGCCAGGGGTTTGCATGGGGCTTGGGGTGAAAGTTGTAAAATGTAGGCTCTATTTAGTGCAAGCATAACGAATTTGAAATCAAATTCTGATATAAAATTGGAGAGAGAGAGTGTGTGAGATTTAACGTCCACTCGACACAAACTAGATCATTTCGGGACTAACATATGGTTCAATTTTATTTAATAATTCGCTGGCGCGTAGGGTCTTTAGCAGTGGGAGGAAATCGGAGGCCCCAGAGAAAACCCACGATGTCTAGTACAACGGGGCAATTGAAACCACGCCTCTTGACTCAACGCTCACGGGTTAACCATTCGTCCACCCAATTCCCCCTGTATAAAATATTTTGAGACTGCAAGGGTTAAATGGATTCATAATCATTTGAACTACTAGAATACACATTTGTTAGCTATTATTTTGGTCTATGGGTGAGAGGGATCTCGATCCCAGTATACTATACCCCCCCCCCCCGGGCCCTCAAAATAGGTTATACCACTGCACAGAATTGATTCTAAAGACACGAGGCGATTCTGGTGCAAAGAAGGCACATTAAAACAACTACGAACAAAACACTAATCCTTCAAAGATTCGGTACCATGACGACTATTAATTCAAAATGGATTGATCCTGTTTTTAACGAGGGGGTCTATTGAAAGGTACTTATTAAGTTAAAACTCTACATATCTTACAAGGTCGTTTGTAGGAGACTCGAGGTCATCTCGGTGTAATAAAACCATTAAAGACTTTACTGATTATAAACCAAGATTACCCATAATCCCCTCTTGATTATAAACCATGGTAAGCCAATGATCCCCTCCTGATTAGGGTAAGAGTATAATGGCGGTCAGGTTTCTCCTCGGTTTAACCGGTATAGTTTGAACAGCGCTTCCGTTATTGCAGGTGGAATATCATAACAGACCAGTAGTTTTAATGCTATGTGTATGTTGTGTTTAAGACAAGGCGTGGGCACTGCTTTCAGAATCCAGGAAACAGTATTATACCAATCTGCTTCATATATATATAATGGCTACATTTCATTTGTGATATTTCAAGAATCTTTTGTTAGAGATAATGTTCTAGTTTTGGTAGATTGCATACAAATTGTATTTATGGAGAGAAAATTAGGGTTTAACGCCCGCGTGACACAAACTAGGTCATTGCGAGTCAGACGCAAGTTATAATTGTATTTCAATTATTCGCTTGCGCGTGGGAGGAAGCCCACGAGGTTGAACGCTTTCTGACACAGCTGGAGCAGCCTGTGGAACCGTCTTGCTTAAAAGCATTTCTGATATTAGCCATGGAAATATTGAGATACACAAATTGCAACGTAACAAACCTCTTGACTATATTATCCTTCCGCCTAAAAAATATGAATATTCACCAAAACCTGTCAGTCAATAAACATTCAGGCCCTTTTCTTCGATTTAACGCCAAACAGTCAACAAAAATCGCCATGCAAAAAGGGCGACAGAGAGACTTTTGGCAAGGGTAAATTCCTGTTACGTATCGCGTATCTGTATCGATTTTGCGTGTGACGTCATCGATGTGTGTGTATTTCTCATACGTGATAGGATACACGGATACGGCAGCACGTATCGAACAGTTTTCATACGGAAAAAGTCCGTATAACATCTTCGGTTTTTTTACCGTCTTTTTTGCTACTTTTAGATGCTGAAATGTTGTGGCATAGTGTTCAATGAATCTACGTGTATCCTAGATCAAGAAGGCGTATATTTGATGTGATTTTAATCATAATAAAGACTGGAATTTAAACATTATTTTTGATGAATTTTTCTTGGTACTTTCATCTTTTTCCTGCCTGCATGCTGGTTGAGCTACGTGCTAAATTTAGAGAGGTGGGAAGTCGCAAATGATGTGATTCTATCGTAAAGGGGTATAAACTTTCTGAAATGATATATTAATACTGAAACCAAAAACTGATGTCGAGTCGAAGATTTTTAATAAGATTCGACATTATTAATTTTTTTTAATTAGCTTAGCGACTGTCGAACGACTTTACTCCCTCCAGGAATTTATATGCTAGGCATTTGGCTGGTACTGGTGATGATCTTGGTAGTAGATAACTGCCATCATGCTGTAACAGAACTAAACTGAGCTCAGCTACTCATACGTACGTGGCGCGAAAATCTGCCAAAACTCTAAAACTACATTGACGGATACGTGATACGGATGGGAAAAATTCCGCTTGCCAAAAGTCTCTAAGAACTTTGCACTATATTCGTGTGTAGGAACTAATTGTGTAAGACACTTTGGACCTTAAGACAATATTCGGTCTTTGAAAAATTGTTGCTTCACTCTTTCTATAGAGTCAAGTCACACGTACTAATAAAAGCGGACGACATGTTTATATATAAAAAAAACAGTGATATTTTGGTAAAATCCTAACAATTGTCAAAATATCCATATAATTCTGTTTATGACCTATGGTTGGTATACCAAATAAGGTAATGTTCTCCCCCCTGGTCTTGGGAAATGGAATGTTTATTCCATATTTGGGATGGAAATTAACGTCAAGGTCAATCTAGGACGTGCAGAAATTATGGGGTTATAAAGAAGGGTTGTTGAGCGAGACTGGTCAGAGCTCACCCAGGTATTCCTGGAAGCTATTATTTATTGAGAACGAGCCATTCCAGCTTAACAATAACATTGTGGGAACCATTTAACCTGTAGTGTTATATATTACAATCACGAAGAAAACAAACACAACAAGGAAGTCTGATATTACTATACTTGGTTCATGTAAAACTACGCGCTTCAACAACGTTATAATGTCCCCTGTGTATTGTACGAAACTATTGCAGTTCCTTAATTTAGTAATTTAGCATGTAACCATGGTTAATTACATCAAGTGGATTTCTATGTTTTACTCATTTTATGTTTAAAATTGATTAGATCGACAGGAAAAGCATGGACTTGGCTGCTAACTCTGGCCATACTTTCGTATTTACAAATGGACCGTAAAATGTAATTATAGTCACGTGAAATGATATCGAATGGTGTTTAGCAGTCTACCTGTAAACACGAACTGAGTTAATGATGACAATAAAATGATATGAAATGGGGTTGAACGTCCTACTTTTCTGCTCCGACTGGGCTAATGAAGACGGGCATACGCCATACAGTGTGCTATGGGGAAAATTTTGCCCGGGCAGCGGCACTACGACCTACTCTTATATCGCATGACGTGTTATGATGGTAATCTTGCCCGGGAAGCGACGTTTTTACCTATTCGTCACCGAATTCCAATTGCAAATACGGGTCGGGGGGGGGGGGGGCTAGTTGTGTAACGCATGCGTGTGAAATAACATGATCTGGCATTGAGTCAAGTGGTCTATTTCGATTCCCGCTTTTTGCGTGACAAGGAGTAGGGTCGCCTACCCAACCTCGTTGGTTTTCTCTGGGCCCCCCGGTTTCCACCCACTGCTAAAGACCCCTACTACGCACAAGCGAATTATTGAATTGAAATAAAATTGAACCATTTGTTAGTCCCGAAATGACCTAGTTTGTGTCGAGTGGACGTTAAACTCCCATTATTCTCACTCGCTTTATTGTCAACAGTTCTTTTACGCCAGCAACCTTGGTTTTTTGTCCCATCCGAAAAGAGAAAACGGGCTGAAAATTCTCGAACCACGAATCTCTATCTGTTTAGTGAGTCTTCGCCATTCCCACTGTGCCACCTTGGCATCAACAAAATTAGAAATCTTCTCGACGTAGGGAATACTCCTGACATATTAAGTGGCCTCTATATTTACAGGCGTGGGTGGTCTAATGGCCTGCGCTTTAGTTCACAAGGTCCGTCATTGAGTAGGACAGCTGTCTAGTCGTTCGGATGGGACGAAAAACCGAGGTCCCATGTACACATTGGCGTGCATGTAAAAGATCCCTTGGCAGTTGGAATTCGATATAAGTTTAGGCCGTAGCGCCGCTGCCCGGGCAAAATTTCCCTCATAGCACACTGTATGACGTATGAAATGAAATGAAATGAAATGGAGTTTAACGTCCTACTGTTCTGCTCCTAACCTGGGCTAATGAAGACGGACATACGCCATATAGTGTGCTATGAGGGAAATTTTGCCCGGACAGCGGCACTACGACCTACTCTTATATCGAATTCCAACTGCCAAGGGATCTTTTACGTGCACGCCAATGTGTACACATGACGTATGACCGTCTTCATTAGCCCAGTTTAGGAGCAGAACAGTAGGACGTTAACTCCATTTCATTTCATTTCATTTCATACGTCATACAGTATGGTGTATGCCCATCTTCATTAGCCCAGTTTAGGAGCAGAACAGTAGGACGTTAAACCCCGTTTCATTTCATTTCATTTCCATCATTGAATCAGGTGACGTGCTTTCGATTCCCATTTTGTACGTGACAACGGCTACGATCGTCTATCTGACCTTGTAGGTTTTCACCGGTTTCCTCTCACAGCTAAAGCCCCCCTCTCTCTCCCCCTCGTCTATCTGACCTTGTAGGTTTTCACCGGTTTCTTCTCACATCTAAAGCCCCCCCCCCCCCCTCTCTCTCTCTCTCTCTCTCTCTCTCTCTCTGAAAAGTACACAAGTAACAGAGAGTATATAATCATTGTAACATGTGAATAATTTATAAGTTAGTGTAGGCTTCAAAGACACGCGTGTTTTTCTTTCTTTTTTCAGAATCAAACAGTTCTATTGTACTCGTTCCAGGGCCGAGCTCTTTGTGAATCTAACAAAATAAATGAAATAGGGTTTAGCGCCCTACTTTTCTGGTGAAATTGGGTTTAACGTCCACTCGACACAAACTAGGTAATTTCGAGATTGACATATGGTTCAATTTTATTTCAATAATTCTATAGGGCATAGGGGTCTTTAGTAGTGAGAGGAACCAGAGGACAGGTAGAAAACCCACGCGGTCGGACATGAAACCCTACTCCTTGTCACATACAGGCGGGGAATCGAAACCTCGCGACTGGCCAACTTCATGGGATTTTTCTCCAGGTCCTCCGATTTCCTACAGCTGCTAAAGAGAACCCTACGCGCCTTGCATACCAATTGGATATCTCGAGTAGACATTAGCGCCTCTGTTCGGTTAAATTTCCGTCGTAGCACACAACGTTCTAAATAAGAGTACGCCGTAGCGCACCTGTTCGGCTAAAATTTTCCTCGTAGCACACAGCGTTCTAAATAAGAGTAGGTCGTAGCGCATCTGTCTGGCTAAAATTTCCCTTGTAGCACACAACGTTCTAATTAAGAGTAGGCTGTAGTGCCTCTGTTTGGCTAACATTTCTTTCATAGTTCATAGCGTTATATTATTTGCCTAGCAGGTGCCCTTAATATCCCGATAACAATATCAGATTGATTATGGCTGCTGGTTAATCCCGACTTAATATATAATATTGATAGACATCCCTTAGATGATGTAGAAAATAAGACCTGGGTGAACAAATCTATAATATCGATACGTGTGATCATCAGTGGTGCCAGCTTAGTCCGCGCTCTTGACTGGAGTTAATCCGCACTTGATATCACCGTTAAATCTTATATTATTTGTGTTTGATGACTGTAATGGTTTATTGACTGTTGAATGTAACATGGAGCATTTGTGAGACCCAAGGGGATGAAAGACAATAAGCTATCATTAACATCATTGATTTCATACTGTAACTTGATACCTGCCAAGAGGACAACTTGATCCACTAATTTAGCCTTGATTGTAAAGCTAAACCAGGAAGCGGATTGTGGTGCTTTCGGTGGGTTATTCGGTCGCATTGGGCGAGAGGAACCTTCTGGGGGTTTTCAAACCATGTTTCAACTAATCACATTTCCCGCAATATTTAGGCATAGCACCGTCTGCATACAGCTCCCTCACTCGCCCCCACGCAAAACGAAAACAGTTATCCAAGATGATCCTATACACTTATTTAAGTGCTTTAAAGTGATAATAAACATTCGCACATTTCAACCTAATTTAAGGCATTAGACTCATCCCAATCCCCACCCCCGTATCTCGGAAAATCCCCCTCAAACACTTGATCATCACCCAGATTCAAAGTCTACGGAAAAAATGCTCTTGGGTAGCGTTTCTGCTGCTCTCTCGCTCTCTCTCTCTCTCTCTCTCTCTCTCGGGAACTATATTTTACAGATTCCATTGTTTGTGGACAAGATTTTATTTTATTTTGTCAAATTAATCGCGAAAGATGATTATACAGGAATATAAACATTGCTCAGCATATAAGTCTACCGAAAACACGGGAACTATATTAATGTAATAGGTGAGATAACATCAGATTGTATCAATACGCCCACTGAGAGCAGAAAAACATTACTAAACAGTGAAAATAATACAAAAGAACAAATTTTAAAAATTTATATGCGATGCGACGCGACGCAACGTGATGCGACGCAACGTAACGCAACGCAATGTAATGTAGTGTATTATATGCAAGGTTATGTGTAGTTTATATTAATTATATTAATAGAGGGAGAGGGGAGGTAGGGGGTAATGTCCACACGACACAACCCATATGATTCAATTTTATTTCAATAATTCGCTTATCATCTTTAGCAGTGGGGGGGGGGGGGATCCCGTGATATGTGGTGGAGTACCCATATGCTGAAGAATGTTTATATCCCATTATGATTAAAGTTGGCAAAACCTTCTCCTTTTTAAACATTGTGTGGTGTTTGGCCACCAGGCAAAATTATCCGAACCTCCGAGAGAAGGGTTTAATGTCCACTCGACACAAACAAGGACATTTCTGGATTAACATATGGGTAGTGTGTGTATGTATTTTTTTTAACTCAAGTCAAAACATTCCTGTATAAATGAAATGAAATGAAATGGGGTTTAACGTCCTACTGTTCTGCTCCTACACTGGGCTAATGAAGACGGGCATACGCCATACAGTGTGCTATGAGGGAAATTTTGCCCGGGCAGCGGCACTATCGCCTACTCTTATATCGATTTCCAACTGCCAAGGGATCTTTTACGTGCATTCCAATGTATACACGGGACCTCGGTTTTTCGTCTCATCCGAAGGAATAGACAGCTGTCCTTGTCAGGCCCTCCGTTCTGCACAACTGACAAGGGGAAACCACGTCGGAACATCCCGATGAACTTTCTCGGCCAATGCAGGGATCGAACACGTGACCTCCAGGCTAGCGAGCCAGCGTCTTAACCACCTAGCCACCGTGACTCCCAGGGTTTTTAATAACATTTGGTATCGATCTAAAGGTATTGATAAGATCTGACATCTATTCAACTGCCATCACTGAATCAATATATAATTGTTATAATTGCAATCTACAGAGATTAGGCGATTTCTATAAATATTGACAAGTTTCTATATTTAACGAAATTAATCGTCTTGGTTTCTTGTAATTGCATCCTAAGTACTGACTATTACCTTAACAATATGTGTAATTATTCTATGGACGGGGATGCCCAGACTCTAAGATTCAATGGGTAATTATTCGGTGGAACGAGCGTCAATTGAAAGAAAACATACTTTGGTTCTAAGATACGACCACATCTCTTAAAGTTACAATTTCATATTTTTAAGTTATATTTTTAAAATTTATTAAAATAAAGCCTTAAAATAGATGGTATCTATAAACAGTCCTTCCTTGTTAAAGAATAATCCTATAATTAACTATTGCCAGTTGAGAAATTGGCAAAAATATCATTTTCATCTTCAAATTCCAACGTTTGAAGATAACTACTCCATGGTGGAGAATAGAAAAGTTGGGAGGTAATTGTGTTATTATTTCCGGTGTAAATGAGTTTTAAGTGTGAGAATGACACCTATGATCATGTAATAGTGAGTTGACAACCTATTGAGCAAAAGACATAGAAATAATTATGTTTTGACTTTCTTAGAAAATATGAAATTGTAACCTTAAAACGCACTTAATATTTGTCAATACAGTTTAATTAGGCCGAAATAAAATCAGTCCGACAGAGCGTAGTCGGCGACGAACCATGGGTAGCGTACGATCCTGTCGGGATAATGTGCCGGTCTTGCCGTGACGTCATCACGCCTTGTCGTCCAGACCATGGTCGATTTGGAGTGGACTGGAAATGATCTGATGGAAACGATCGGCTGGTTATGTGATGGCACCCAGTCCTTGGGGCGAGGAAAGACCGGCGATTCTCAGACTGGTTGTGTGATGGCATCCAGTCCGTGGGGCGGGAAAACGATCGGCCAGTCTCGGGCTGGCTGTGTGATTGCATCCAATCCTGCGGGCGGGAAGCGATCGGTCAGTCTCAGACTGGTTGTGTGATGGCATCCAGTCCTTGGGGCGGGGAGCGATCGGCTAGTCTCGGGGTGGTTGTGTGATAGCATCCAGTCCTTGGGGCGGGGAGGTTGTGTGATTGCATCCAAACCTTCGGGCGGTGACTATGGTACTCGCGCCCTTTCGGATTAACGCGATGGTGCGTTGAGTTGTCAACCTTGGTGCATGGTTTCGTCTTCACAGTCGTATTTAACCATACATTTATTAAGGCCGGATTTTATACGCCAAATCTGCACCTTTAAATTGTGATGTTTTCAACGTTCTCATTCATTTGTTTGTGTTTGAGGGAGTTAATCTGTGTTGCGTTTATTCATCATTTCCACGTGTTATCGTCGTGATCTGTTACATTCAAAACTGTAAGATTAAAGTATATCTCTCAAACGATATTTACAATCAGTCATGTATATAAAAGTGCACGGTTTATAATGCCTCGGAGTTTATTTATATAAAAAGTTGTGTGAAATGGCGTGTATATATAACACAGCCTTCTAAATATTTAAAACCATTCATCATCTGACGTTATTCGTGTATGTCGTGATTCCCAGCGGATATATTTATCAAGTCTTCTCTAGTCTTTTTTTGTAATGAAGTCAGCAGATTTTCGCTGAATCTAATATATGTTGATGCAGCTGAATTATCTCCTATCCAATTGTTGATTGTAGGGTTTAAAGTCCGCTTTCACCGTGGGTGATATCGCACACAAGTTGTCAGATATCTGTTGATTCAACTGAATTATCTTTTTTTATATCGTATGTAGCCGAATCCAAACGTATCGAAATTTTCCATTCGTCACAATCTGATTAAAATACAGGGTCCTGTTTCATGAAATTTTAACTGAAGATAAAATGCAAATTTTAAAAGATACTTCAATTTTGATTGGCTAAGCACTAAAATCAATCTAATATTATCCAATCAAATTACTGAAATTTGGATTTTATCTTAGTTAAAATTTCGTGAAACAAGCCCCTGATCAATATTTCGTTTCGTTTTTTTATACTTTCGATGGCCTCTACTACGTAAAGATCTGACCAGTTGTAGTGTGGGGTCACGTCAGGGGTCATATGAGCGGCTTTTGGTCCTATGATTTCAGACATTGATTAATCAATCAATCAGCGTTGACGTTTCTAGTGATTTCCCCACAGTTTATTGCACAGCGCGCCAAGAACTCGCCGTAACAGACCGTTTCATTGGCTAATTCCTCACATCAACCAGAAAGCTAGTTGTATAACAACTCTTCCAGATCGTAGTGTTGTGAAGACACGTAAAACGAAATTTGTACCTATAAAAAACGAAACGAAATAGGATGTGTGTTTTAATCAGATTGTATTCGACCTATCTTTGAACCACGTTTTGGACTGGTATTCCTTTCAGGTGTAACTCCTTTAAACATACATTATGCAAGAGGTAAATCTGCCTATTGCAGGTCTTTCTTTAGGCATGAAATGTTATATAAACTATTAATTAGACATTTATTAACAAAACAGGACCATAATCAACTCTCGATGGCTTCGGATAATCGAGATTTTAACTAGATTAAAACGGTTCGCCATCTAAAAATTTAATTTAAAAATGGAGGCTAAGTCTCGATTATACCAGTGCCCTGGTTATCACAATGCATACATCTTGTCAAAACTGCAAACAGTGATATTTTGGCTCAGAATGAAATAATTTGAATGAAATTTTCATTTTTGAGCGAAAATAGCAAGAATGGCTAGCTCTTTATCTAAATCTCATATAATGTATCTTTAGCTATTTAAGAAGTTTGGAGGCTGGTTGCGTGGGGGTGTGACTTTAACATCCATATGTAGGCTAATAACTCAACGGTAGAACTATACAGATATTGCGACATTTTCCTTCGATTATTTTAACGGTATAAAATTTTTATCAAGCTGTCTTTTATATGGTTATTTTTTGTTTAGTCGATGCCAAGCTAATACAGCACGTGGTTTGTATAATGATGGTCTACATCTCAGATGTTCTTCACTAGTACAATGTATTGAAGTTTTGACAAGGTAGTCAAGTATGATTGCCACGATAATAAAAAAAATCTCGGTTATCCATTTTTAAATTAAATTATTAAATGGCGGTCAGTCTTCCAATCCGTTCAAAATCACAACCATCCGATGATCTAGAGAGTTGATTATGGGCTTGTCATGTGAATAAATGTCTAATTAATAACGTGGATCTGCAAAAGGCAGAGTTAGCTCTGAAGACTTATGAAGCACGTGATTCGTATAAGCATGCAAATGAACTCCTCTGACGTTTTTTATCACTAGTTTATGTCTATGTATACTACTGGAATAGTATTTAATTTAATTCGATACCGCGTGAGGGGGAGGGGGTCTCCATCCCCCTCCCCCTTGAACTGTTTTTAAAGGCTTACTTTTAAGGGTATAGATCCTGTTCGGTCAACTTACCAATTCACCAACATTCAAAATTCATGACTAAAAAAGGACCCTCGAACTAAAAATTAGGAAAAGGTCGACGGACTACGTTAAATACTCACATTCATTCTGGAGAGCCAGGGTTGTCATGTTAGTAAAGGGGGCTGTCCCACTAACCCGGAGATATCGATGTTGGCCGCGAAAGGACCCTAGTGAGTATATGGGGGTTGGCGTACTGACCAGACTATTTCCATTGTCAGTTGAGAAAGTACTTAGAGAGAAAGAAAAATGGGGTTTAACGTCCACTCGACATATGGTTTGATTTTATTTCAATAATTCGCTTGCGCATAGGGGTCTTTAGCAGTGGGAGGAAACCGGAGGACCCGGAGAAAACCCACGAGGTTGGACAGGCGACCCTACTCCTTGTCACGTACAACCGGGGATTCGAAACCACGCCAGTCGACTCAATGACAGACTTTATAATACAGCGCGCGCACGCTAACCATTCAGCCATCCAACCCCACAAAGTACTTAGAGATTTTACAAAGTGGTCTTCCCTTGTCAAGGATTATTTCTGATTTGATTTATAATACCTTTCCCTGATTTCCACTGACACAAATATTCTCGTCAACTCATTTCAATAGATATTCCACTTCGTTCCAATGTAGTGAATTAGTTTTTTAACCTTTTCATTTCGTTTTCTCATGGGACCTTGTTTTACATTAATATTTCTTTTTTTAAATAAATGAAAGCAACTCGATGACAACGTAACGGAAATGGATCTTTTGATATTGAAGTAGCGAATAGTGGAAGCACGCGATACAACTCTTTTTCACTTGAAACCATCTCGTGGAATTACTCGGATAAATTTGTTTTGATTTCTTGCTGTACGGGCTGGGGTTTTTTTTATATTATTTCATCTTTTTGAAAATAACCGAACTAATTAGATGCAATCAAGGAAAATATGTTTCTGATTGATTTTAACATTCCTCTGTGTGTTTTCTAGAAATATTAGAACTCCGTAACAAAATCAATTGTGATAACACGGAAAACATGATTATTACCGCCATTAAAGAATTCAGACATCAGTCTAAACGATAATGTAACAATAGTTAGCGTCGCCCATTTTCCAGACAAACGATTCTTTTAAAAACATCCCTTCCATTAAGAGCGACCGACATCACGCACGGCAGATTCCCAGATTCTACAAGACAATGTTTTCTACTTAACTAATTAGTTCGGCCAGGTTGATTAAAAACATAGTTTGATTCCACTTTTAGACACGACTCGGTGTGGCTTGAAAAATATTTGGTTTCATAACCAATTAATTATAAAAGCTTTGAATAGGTTAATGGGACAAGCGTAACAAAAAATAAGGAAAACTTGAAGCGCACAAGAAAATTCCAATGCTATCCGGCATAGATTAGAAAACTTAATTCGGTTCGTTTGATAAACAGCTTTATTTGAGTTTTGGGCACGAAATATTTCTGTTAACATAATTACCAAAGAAGTAATATTATTTCAACTGATCACATGTCAATTTGCCTGGAGTCGGGGATCTTCTATACTAATATTTGTGACTGTAGTCTGTTTGTCTGTTCAGGGTTGATGGTTACACTAGGGCTGTTCCGAGGCTGTATTTTGGAGTATAGGGGAAGCTCGGACCGTGGTTCCGGTTTCCTCCCACTGCTAAAGACCCCTACGCGCAAGCGAATTATGTAAATAAAATTAAAACCGTATGTTAGTCCCGAAATGACCTAGTTTGTGTCGAGTGGACGTTAAACCCCATTTCTCTCTCTCTCTCTCGGACCGTGGAGTAACATAGACCTAGTGTCAATGGCCTGCCACTTCCGGTTTGGGAGTTATGTTACTTCCGGTTAATGGCTATACCCGTGCTACGCCGGACCAATCACTAGTATCACATTACCCAGTGTCTCCGGGGTTGCATCCCGGTGTAATGGGCCAGTCGGTTACTCACTGAGCCACCGTAGCAGATCCGTGAAAAATAAAATATATATTTACATAAAGTCTTTTTATCATCGGTCTAGACAAGTAGGCGTTAACCCCCATTTTATTTCATATTTTTTGGTGTTGTCTAGTCGTTTCAACTGAAAAGGATAGCTGTCTAGTCGTTTGGATGTACGAAAAACCGAGGTCCCGATTATAAATTGGCGTGCACGTAATAAATCTCTTGGCAGTCGGAATTCGATATAAGAGTAGGCCATAGTGCCGCTGCCCGGGAAAAACTGTCCCTCATAGAACACTATGGCGTATGCTCGTCTTCATTATCCCAGTAGGAGCAGAACAGTAGGACGTTAAACCCAATTTCATTTAGTTAGCGCGCTAACGTCTCACACACAGAGCCACCGTGGCTCCCCTGTTGTTTGATTATTATAGGTCGGTTATTGATGAGAGGTTGTCCTGATCTTGGTTTTATATGTTCCAGCCAGACTAACATAAATAAAGTATATATTTTTATGCGTCCAATATATTTTCCCTTTTAGAAATATGTCTAGTAACCGACAGTAATTAACACTCGACATTTTCTCTTTGTTTACGCTACCACGGTGACTTGTCTTAGTTTGACTGGGTTTTACTTATCTTATAAAATGAATCCTTACAGATCGAATCAACGACTAGTAGAGAGAGAGAGAGAGAAAGAGAGAGAAAGGGGGGTTTAACGTCCACTCGACACACACTAGGTCATTTCGGGACTAACATATGGTTCAATTTAATATCAATAAATCGCTTGCGCGTAGGGGTCTTTAGCAGTGGCAGGAAACCGGAGGACCCAGAGAAAAACCCACAGGCGTCCCTTTTCCTTGCAACGTACAACCGGGGAATCGAAACCAAGGCAGTTGACAGATTGACAGACCTTATGATACAACGCACACGCGCTAACTATTAGCCCCCCGTCCCCCATGCTAGAACTTTTGAAGGGTGTTGCCAATTTACATTTTAGGGTAGGCTATGGTCTACTCAGATTTCAATTCTATCAAGGGTTCGTTTACATGTACGCGCCTGTCCAACTTCGTGGGTTTTCTCCGGGTCCTCTGGTTTCCACCCACTGCTAAAGACCCCTAAGCCCAAGCGAATTATTGGAATAAAATTAAACCAT
Source organism: Patella vulgata (assembly GCF_932274485.2). NCBI lineage: Eukaryota > Metazoa > Mollusca > Gastropoda > Patellidae > Patella > Patella vulgata. The sequence continues at coordinate 7,676,909 of NC_065883.2, read as the reverse complement.
ATGTTAGTCCCGAAATGACCTAGTTTGTCGAGTGGACGTTAAACCCCATTTCTCTTTCTCTCTTTTACGTGTACGCCAATGTGTACACGGGTCCTCGGGTTTTCGACCCATTGATTCTGCACCGATGACAAGGCGAATACCGGAAATCCCGAAGACTTTTCTCGACCAACACCGGGGAGGAACCCGGTGCATCTTGATTAGCGAGCCAGCGCCTTACTGCGCCACCGAGCCTTGTGAATCATGTGGTCAGTCAGTCAAGTGGTAGGCTCGAGTGGCGTTGACGAGTGCTGTGACCAGTAGTAGGAAACCAAGCGCGTGACTGGGTGACACGTGTTTGTCATTGACACCAATAACAAGAAACCAAGAGTCCAAGTCATAAATACTTGACATTTATACAGATCCGATTGACAGACAGATCATCTGAAATCTATTACTATGCCTAAAAGCATCATAATGAATCAGCCGCTCAAGATTTTTACAAGGAAGTGTCGTCTAGAGTTCATTACCACATAGCACATATATACAGAATGTAGTTGTTTGGATTGTACGAAGCACCGGGGTTCCGTATGCACGGGGGCAAAACATTTTTTCGCTGGCTACGGGCCTGACAAAAAACCCTGTTGCTTCACGGAATTCGCTGTTGTTAGGGTAAAATGTATTTTCATAGTAGACGGCATGGTTAAAGTCCATCTTCATTAGATTAGTTGGTGCAGAGAGAGAGAGACAGAGAGAGAGAGGGGTGTAGAAATGAGGTTTAACGTCAACTCGACACAAAACTAGGTCAGTTCGAGACTAACATAATATGGTTCAATTTTAATTCAGTAATTCGTTTGCACGTAGGGGTCTTTAGCAGTGTGAGGAAACCGGAGAAAACCCACGAGGTTGGATAGGCGACACCACTCCTTGTGACGTACAACCGGGGAATCGAAACCACGCCAGTTGACTCAATGACAGACCGTATGATACAACGTACTAACCATTCGGGCCCCACCCCACCTGTATAGCAATTAAGACCCAAGCGTATTAAACGTCAATGTGATTAAAATACAGATCTATATTTCGTTTCGTTTTTTTTTTATATATTTTCGATGGCCTCTACTACACTATGTAAAGATCTGACAGGTTGTAGCAATAGGTCACGTCAGAGTTCATACGAACGGCTTTTGACCTATGTTCAGATATTTGATTAACCAATCAGCATTAATGTTACTAGTGGATTACCCATAGTTCCGTGCAAACCACGCCTAAAGCTCGCCGTAACAGAGCGTTTCATTGGCTAATCCCTGACACCATTCAGAACACGTCAATGATAACAACTCTTCCAGATCCTAGTGTAGTAAAGACAAGTAAAACGAAATGTTGAACTATAAAAACGAAACGAAATGAAATGAAATGAAATGGGGTTTAACGTCCTACTGTTCTGCTCCTATACTGGGCTAATGAAGACGGGCATACGCCATACAGTGTGCTATGAGGAAAATTTTGCCCGGGCAGCGGCACTATCGCCTACTCTTATATCGAATTCTAACCGCCAGGGGATATTTTACGTGCATTCCAATATATACACGGGACCTCGGTTTTTCGTCTCATCCGAAGGACTAGACAGCTGTCCTTGTCAGGTCCTCCATCCTGCATCACTGACAATGGGAAACCACGTCGGAAAATCTGGGTGAACTTTCTCGGCCAATGCAGGGATCGAACACCCGACCTCCAGGCTAGCGAGCCAGCGTCTTACCCACTTAGCCAAGTGATCCCCCAAAACGAAACGAAATAGGATCTGTGTTTTTATCAGATTGAATAAACGTATTATGTATTTACCTGGTGTAGAATGTGGTTAATATTATTATATATCTTTAATGTGAATAATTGGCTCTAAATAGATTGATTATATATATATACAATGTTTATAAACACGTGTTCTATATTTAGATTAGTTTGCTCTACGCGTTAAAAATAATTTCAAATATAAAAAAACGAACTAGGGCATGTGTAGAGTTAAGTGTTTGTAAGTTTTTTGTAAAGCTGTAAAAATGAATTAAAATAGGATTTAATGTCTCACTATTTTTGCATCAGTCGGGATAATAGAGAAGAATGTGCGCGCCATGTAGTGTAGTCCCATGTATACATTGGCGTGCACGTAAAAGATCCTTTGGCAGTTGGATTTCTATTTAAGAGTAGGCCATAGTGCTGCTGCCCGGGCAAAATTCCCGTCATAGGACACTGCGTGACGTATGCCCGTCTTCATTAGACCAGTCGGAGCAGAACAATAGGACTAAAAAACCCATTTCATTTCATTTCCATGTAGTGTGCGAAGGGTATAATTTTGACCTAGCAGCGGCACTTCATATCCTCCCCTCCGTCCATCACCACTGGCAAGGGGAATTGATGGTGAATGGACGAGGTCTCGTGTACGTCATTGGTACCACGTTGGAAATCCAAAGAAACGGAGGCCTTAGCGTCGCTGTCTGGGCAAAATGTCCCCATGGCACACTGCATGGCGAATGAACATCTTCATAAGCCCGGTTGGTGCAGAAAAGTAAGAAGTTTGATTTTCATTGTGATTTATTGTATTATAGAACGAATGGTCTTACCGTATCGATCAAATGACAAAATTTAAGAAATATGTCTAGGTTTATTGTAGTGCACCGACGCCATTAATCTATAAAATATGTCTATAACACGTGCTATTTAATGAATGAGAGAGAGAGAGATGGGGTTAAACGTCCACTCGACACAAACTAGGTCATTTCGGTACTAACATATGGTTCAATTTTATTTTCATAATTCACTTGCGCGTAGGGGTCTTTAGCAGTGGGAGGAAACCGGAGGACCCGGAGAAAACCCACGAAGTTGGACAGGCGACCCTACTCCTTGTCACGTACAACCGGGGAATCGAAACCACGCCATTTGACTCAATGACAGACCTTATGATACAACACGTAAGTACTAACCATTCAGCCATCCAACCCCCCTGTAATGAATGAAGTATTACATATAAAGATTTATGACAGATCATTTTAAATATGAAGGGGTGAGGGGGTCGGGTGGCCGAATGGTTTAACGCGCGCGCTTTAAATCACAAGGTCTGTCACTTAATCAAGTGGCGTGGTTTCAATTCCCAACCACGTGTGTTTTCTCCAGGTCCTCCGGTTTCATTCCACTGCTAAAGACCCCTACGCGCAAGCGAATTATTAAAATAAAATTGAACCACACGTTAGTCCAAACATTATTGAAATAAAATGATAGCGAGCGAATTGTTGACCAGTAAATAAGGTCGGCTGACAGAAAAGTATGACGTGTATTACAGCAAGGTAGCTTGTTGTTGATATGGGGAGTTGGATGGCCGAATTGTTAGCGCGTGCGCGTTGTATCATAACGTCTGTCATTGAGTCAACTGGCGTGGTTTCGATTCCCAGGCTGTACGTGACAAGGAGTAGGGTCGCCTATTCATTTCCTCCCACTGCTAAAGACCCCTACGCGCAATCACATGTTAGTCCCGAAATGGCTTAGTTTGTGTCGAGTGGACGTTAAACCTCTCGCTCTCTCGCTCTCTCTCTCTCTCTCTGTTGTTGATATACCAGTACATAAGTAGGACTGGCAGTGGGGTGTTCAACAACCAGTTCAATTCGGGCTAAATCTAAAGGTTAAGGCCCACAGCAGATTTCGTCAAGGCCGTTAAACCTAAATACAGTTAATACGCCCCGTTTACATCTCGTGACCTTCGACCAAATCTGCAGCGGGCCTTAACTTTTAGGACTAACCGTCCAATTCGTGTCTAACACTGACTGGCTTGTTGTTGCAACACGTATGACTGACTGACAATGTATTATCGATCTACAACAAGATTAAAAACTGCTTTGGTAATGAAAGGTTTTTTTTATGTCGGTTGATTGAAGAAGAAGTCGGCTAATGGTACAGGAATTACAGTGTGTATTATCAAACATTAGGATGTTACTCGCGTGTCCTCTTTAAATACTGTGATAGTGAATGAAATCATGACTGTCGAGTATCATTAAAATTAAAGGGACATCATTATTGGGGTTTTGTTGTTGTGGTTACATTTTTTGATATCACTGACAGCTTGATTTAATTTAGATTAATTACATATGAAGCAAGCATAAAAAGATAAAAACATTTAAGAAGGCAATAACATAAAGACAAGTAAAAACATTAAAAAAAACGGTAAAAACATTTTAAAAAAAGGTAAAAACATTAAAATAACGGTAAAAACATTTTTAAAAAGGTAAAAAAACTTTACAAAAAAGGGTAAAAACATTTTTAAAAAACCCGAAAAAATTACAAAATAGGGTAAAAACATAAGGAAAGGTTAAAAACATTAAAAACCCGGTAAAAACATTTTAAAAAAAGGTAACAATATTACAAAAAAGGCTAAAAATATTACAAAAAAGAGTAAAAACTTTCCTTTTTTTTTTTAAAGGTACAAAATTACAAAAAAGGGTAAAAACATTAGGAAAGGTTAAAAACATTTTAAAAAAGGTAAAAATATTTTTAAGAAAAAAAGGGTAAAAACGTTTAAAAAAGGGCAAAAACATTTTTAAAAAAAGGTAAAAACATTTAGAAAAGAAGGTAAAAAAAAATGGCATTTCAAAACAAGGTGTTAAATTTCGCTGTCGTGAGAAGTTCGGGTGGATCATCTTCTCCCTTTGTCGTTTACTTGAGTGTCAATCGAGTGAAAAGGAGAATTTCGGAGTACAACGCATGTGCCGGCTTCATAAAAAAATTATCTCAACCAATCATGACAGCTGAAACATATCTGTTACTTAAAATACATCACGATTCTACTCACACCACCTCAGCTGTTGGGACTGGCAGAATTGTGACATGGCTGAATTACGTATCACTTGATTGCAATTTTGTCAATTTGGGACATTCCGGACTGACAATCGAGTACCCCCTATATGTATATTGTGACTGTCGTGTGTCTGTTCGATAGGCGGCTACACTATGGCTGTCCTTAGGCTGACATTTGGTGTATAAGGGCGGCTCCAACAGTACCACTTCCGGTTTCAGGGTTATCATACTTCCGGTTTCATGAAACTCCATAAGTTCGTCATTAGTAACTCGGATGGTGAAGTAAACAGTCACCCCACGCCCTCTCCCGCACACACATATAAATATTGTTTTGGGTTTTTTGGTGGCGGGGGGGGGGAGGGGGCGAACGGGATCTTGTTATTTATGCAAAATCATGGGTCACCACGCCCCTGGCAAGATGGCGCTGATGACGTCATGCTTGATTCCTGGTCAACATAGTACTACAGTGCTTGTTAATATTGCTTATTGAGAAGATTATATTATGACGATGAAGTCAGTCCTTAATACCCCAGTCTATAATCCATTGGAGTTTAAAATCTTCTTCAGCAAAATTACTGTAACTAAAAGTTTGCCGATTTGTAATTACAAATCAATCGATAAATTATCATTTATTTTCATGTTTTTGTTGGAAAGTTGGAAACGCTCTCTTTTTTTCATTTCAAGAGTTGAACTACATGTATTTGATTCCTCTCCGCGGATATCGATTGTTCATTAGACACGTTGGTGATTAGGCCGATTCTGAATCTGTATTTACCATATAAAAGTTGACATTTGATCCACATAAACGTCGACATTACGATTTTCGAGAAATAACCTCCATGGTCATGTTTGCTCAACTTTATAAATTTACTCAAGCTAGAATATTTGTTGATGTAGAGAACATTAAATACGTTAGGTATATTCTCATCGTCGGGAAGAACACTAATTTGGTGCAAGCCATGGTGACGTGGTGAGTATGGCGCCGACTCAGGTTTGATAGCGGTGTTGGTCGAGGGTCGCCTGTCCAATCTCGTGAATTTTTCTCCGCGTCCTCCGGTTTCCTTCCACTGCTAAAAACCCCTACGAGCAAGCGAATTATTGGAATAAAATTGAACCATATGCTAGTCTCTCGGTGTTGAGCGACAAGGTTCCTCAGGGTTTCCATTCTACTTCCGCCATGTCAGTGATGCAGGACGAAGGGCCTCACAAGGAAAGCTGCCTAGTCTATCGGTTGGGACGAAAAACCGAGGTCCCGTGTATACACTGACATACACGTAAAAGATCCCTTGGCAGTTGGAATTCGATATAAGAGTAGGCCATAGTGCCGCTACCCGGGCAAAATTTCCCTCATAGCACACTGCATGGCGTATGCCCGTCTTCATTAGCCCAATCGGAGCAGAACAGTAGGACGCTAAACCCCATTTCATTTCATTTTTTTCTCGGCTCTAGCAGGGGTTCGAGAGAGAGAGAAAAATAAAAATGGGTTTAACGTCCACTCGACACAAACTAGGTCATTTCGGGACTATCATGTGGTTCAATTTTATTTCAATAATTCGCTTGCGCGTAGGGGTCTTTAGCAGTGGGAGGAAACCGGAGGACCTGGAAAAAACCAACGAGGTTGGATAGGTTGGTGTATAAGGGCGGCTCCAACAGTACCACTTCCGGTTTCAGGGTTATCATACTTCCGGTTTCATGAAACTCCATAAGTTCGTCATTAGTAACTCGGATGGTGAAGTAAACAGTCACCCCACGCCCTCTCCCGCACACACATATAAATATTGTTTTGGGTTTTTTGGTGGCGGGGTGGGGGGGGAGGGGGCGAACGGGATCTTGTTATTTATGCAAAATCATGGGTCACCACGCCCCTGGCAAGATGGCGCTGATGACGTCATGCTTGATTCCTGGTCAACATAGTACTACAGTGCTTGTTAATATTGCTTATTGAGAAGATTATATTATGACGATGAAGTCAGTCCTTAATACCCCAGTCTATAATCCATTGGAGTTTAAAATCTTCTTCAGCAAAATTACTGTAACTAAAAGTTTGCCGATTTGTAATTACAAATCAATCGATAAATTATCATTTATTTTCATGTTTTTGTTGGAAAGTTGGAAACGCTCTCTTTTTTTCATTTCAAGAGTTGAACTACATGTATTTGATTCCTCTCCGCGGATATCGATTGTTCATTAGACACGTTGGTGATTAGGCCGATTCTGAATCTGTATTTACCATATAAAAGTTGACATTTGATCCACATAAACGTCGACATTACGATTTTCGAGAAATAACCTCCATGGTCATGTTTGCTCAACTTTATAAATTTACTCAAGCTAGAATATTTGTTGATGTAGAGAACATTAAATACGTTAGGTATATTCTCATCGTCGGGAAGAACACTAATTTGGTGCAAGCCATGGTGACGTGGTGAGTATGGCGCCGACTCAGGTTTGATAGCGGTGTTGGTCGAGGGTCGCCTGTCCAATCTCGTGAATTTTTCTCCGCGTCCTCCGGTTTCCTTCCACTGCTAAAAACCCCTACGAGCAAGCGAATTATTGGAATAAAATTGAACCATATGCTAGTCTCTCGGTGTTGAGCGACAAGGTTCCTCAGGGTTTCCATTCTACTTCCGCCATGTCAGTGATGCAGGACGAAGGGCCTCACAAGGAAAGCTGCCTAGTCTATCGGTTGGGACGAAAAACCGAGGTCCCGTGTATACACTGACATACACGTAAAAGATCCCTTGGCAGTTGGAATTCGATATAAGAGTAGGCCATAGTGCCGCTACCCGGGCAAAATTTCCCTCATAGCACACTGCATGGCGTATGCCCGTCTTCATTAGCCCAATCGGAGCAGAACAGTAGGACGCTAAACCCCATTTCATTTCATTTTTTTCTCGGCTCTAGCAGGGGTTCGAGAGAGAGAGAAAAATAAAAATGGGTTTAACGTCCACTCGACACAAACTAGGTCATTTCGGGACTATCATGTGGTTCAATTTTATTTCAATAATTCGCTTGCGCGTAGGGGTCTTTAGCAGTGGGAGGAAACCGGAGGACCTGGAAAAAACCAACGAGGTTGGATAGGCGACCGGGGAATCGACACCAGACCTTATGATGCAGCGCGCACAGGCTAACCATTCGGCCATTCAACCCTCCAGTAGGGAATTGAACCAGGGAGATTGGAAAATGATTTTCAGCTCAACAGGGATTTATTACACTAATATCAGTAAATCTTGTAAACTATCTATTAATCAGAATAAAGTATGGTAAATGATCGGTATGATCAACTCTAGCAAGATTAATTTACTCAAACCATCGGCGGATTGTGGCCTCTTTAATATAGGCGATGATTTGTAGATTGATATATCATTTGTGCAATGATATTGATACAGTAAACATGGCAACGTTCAGCCATGAATTTATAAATACTGTACTGGTAAAGAAATTGATAAATGTGTCAAATTTATTTAATTAATAAGCTTGCGCGTCGGGGTCTTTAGGAGTGGAAGGAAACCGGGGGACCCGGAGATAACTCACGAGGTTGGATAAGCGACCCCACTCCTTGTTACTTACAACCAGGGATTCGAAACGCCGCCAGTTGACTCAATGACAGGCACATGCTAACCATTCGCCCCCCCCCCCCCCCATATCGATACGAATACATCAACGTAAGAATTGTAAAAGATCTTGTGATGTGGAATGGGATGACGGTCAGCATAGAATGTATCGGAAGCAATGATCAATTTATAAATATTATATTGGTCAATAGTCCAATAAGAATATATCAACGTTGGAATTGTACTCGTAAATGATGTATTGATTTAACAGCAGTAAATATCAAGCTGATTAAAACACAGATCCTATTTCGTTTCGTTTTTTATTGTTCAAAATTTCGTTTCACTTGTCTTTACTACACTAGGATCTGGAAGAGTTGTTATATAACCCGCGTTCTGGATGATGTGAGGGATTAGCCAATGAAACGATCTGTCACGACGAGTTTTTGGCGTGAGGTGCACGGAATTGTGAGGGCCGCCGCCTGACAAGGGGTAGGGACACTTGTCCAACCTCGTGGGTTTTCTCCGGGTCCTCCGGTTTCCTCCCATTGCTAAAGAACCCTACGCGCAAGCGAATTATTGAAATAAACTTAAACCATATGTTAGTCCCAAAATGATCTAGTTTGTGTCGAGTGGACGTTAAACCCATTTCTCTCTCTCTTTATTACGGTCAAACCCGTAATGATTAATTACGGTACGAGGTCGAGTCCGGGGTAATCTTGATAAATAATTACCTTTACCAACACCATGGCGGCCATAGTGGATAGTTCGTGTATGAAGTATTTAGCTGTGGAGTTATTTAATTAATTAGATGGTTATTTGACGAAACACGGGATGATATACAGCGTCGGTAGATTATTATAGGATTTCTCATCAGCTTGTCTGGTGATGATGACTTTAACCTGATGGTCAAGGAGAAATACTTTTATATTAATCATCGCATAGTCTGGTCATCACCTGGCATTAACTAGTGTTGTCGGAATGAGGGAATATTATACATTCTGTGTCTGGTCGTTCAAGCGTTATTACTTCCGATGAGTAATGGGGAAAGAGAGAGAGAGAGAGAGAGAGAGAGAGAGAGAGAGGGGGGGGATTAAAGCCCACTCGACAAAAATTAGGTCATTTCGGGACTAATATTTGGTTCAATTTTATTTTAATAATTCGCTTGCGCGTAGGGGTCTTTAGCAGTGGGAGGAAACCAGAGGACCCGGAGAAAACCCAAGAGGTTGGAGAGGCGACCCTATTCTTTGTCACGTACAGCCGGGAACCGCGGAATCAAAACCATACCAGTTTATTCAACGGCAGACCTTATGATACAGGGTGCACGCGATAACCATTCGGCATCCAACACCCCTGTTATGGGGAAAGAATAAGAATGGGGTTTTACGTCTTGTCAGTCATTTTAAAACTAACATACGGTTATTTCGTTTTGATGGATATATGTCCAGTCATTAACATGGATAATTTTACCCGAAGATTTCTTCATCGAATCCCACATGGTCTTGAATATCTGAATGAAACAGTAGTTGATAGTTTATAAAATATTGATAATAATATCGCTGCCTTGATTAACCAGGAAGTGGGTGCAGGTGAATGGCCGAATGGTTAGCGCATACGCACTGTATCATAAGGTCTGTCATTAAGTCAACTGGGTTGATTTCGATTCCACGTGACAATGTATAAGCGACGCGTTAGCGCGTGTGCTCTGTAACACAAGGTCTGTCATTGAATCAATTGACGTGGTTTCGATTCTCCGGTTGTACGTGACAAGGAGTAGGGACACCTGGTCCTCCCACTACTAAAGACCCCTGCATCCCTGACAAGGGAGAACCACGCTGGAAAATCTGAATGAACTTTCTCGGCCAATGCACATAACAATTAGAATTGACTATTTCTCTTTGATCAAAAGATATCGATTGAAATTTATCATAAAATAAAAATAAGAAGAGACGGGAATTGATTTGGAATTAGTAAAATGTGATGTTTTGCAGTCTATAATTATTAGAAAATAGATAATTACACAATAAGCCTACTAATCGATAATTAATTATTTTTTGATTATCAATTATTTTCAATTATTTCATTTTATATCGATCTTTTAAATGGGTTACGTAAACACTTCGATTAAACATATTGTTGTTGGGTTGGGTTTTTATAGTGAAGTAGGTGATTTGTTCAAAAATCGTTCCGTTTATGCCATGCATTGTTGGTGGGTTTTTTTAAACATATATTATGCAAGAGCTAAATCTGCCCATTGCAGGTCTTTCTTTAGGTCTGAAATGTTATATAAATTATTAATTATACATTAATTAACTTATCCATCGCTAGACTGCAATGTTTATTGGATTAGGTTCCGATTTGCTGTTCGACTTCCATTCATAATTAAATCATGTAATGGATAATCGAGACTATGTTTTTTTATCCTACCGACTTTAGTAATGATGATCGCGGCTAGGCCGAAAATTCAATCGCTAAAATTTCAGTTCATATTGGATCAATTTGACTGAAATTTTTAGCAAATTTCCTTTATCTGATTTTCTTCAAACAAGGTCAACTTTGCACTACAAATTCTAAACACGCTTCGAACGATGCAATTTTGATAACTTCTTTTTAAAAGCGGCAAGTTTTCCTAATAAGTAAACCGGTGCCGCATCACAATTGTATAGGCGTAGGTACATATCACTTAACAGTCATATAGCCGATGCTAGATGTAGAGTAACAGAATCAGCCGAGGTTTTCCGAGTGCGGCACCACGAGATCTTCCTAAGTGTGCCGCGAAATTTTGAAAGGCACACTAAGAAATTGCGAAAAACCACGTGATCCCAATTGAGTATTCGCTGGTGTCTAATAGTAACTTCGATAGCTGTGTTTTTCTTTACTTAGCTTGCGTCATTCTATGTGTCTATGACAAGTCTCTGTCTACGGATCTATGCCGTATATGACTTGCCATGTATTTATTTTGCAAAATTCAAATACTTTTCGAATATATTTAGCCAGGTGTGCCGCTATTTTTTCATGTGTTCCAAGGTGTGCCGTTGGCAAGAAAATATTGAGAACCACTGGGCTAGAGTTTGACGGACCTCTCACCCTACCCTTCTCCACCTTACTCAGACCCATTTTGTTTTATAATATTTTGAGAGGTTTGCCAGACATCTTTCTTAGAAGTTGTTCCACTTGATATGTTATGACCAATCAAGCAATCGTTTCCTTCCACTGTCCCGACACAAAAAAAACCTTTATAAATGGGCGCTATGGTGTGTGTGTGTGGGGGGGTAAACTGTCATAATTTCCGAGTTTCTATAGTTGTGTCCCTACAGAACAAGAACTATTTTTTTCATTGTAGTCGACAAAAAGGGTGCCACCTGGGTGGACTCCCTTCTTCTTCCCCGCTGCTGTACGGGTTATCGATTTAGCCTTTTAAAAATATCTTTACCCTCTTCTAACAATCTTTATTTCCTTCCCCCCTCTCTCTCTCCTCTCTCTCTCTCTCTCTCTCTCTCTGTTTTCTCCCACATCCAAAGATCGCTAGGCGCAAGCGAGTTAATCTCTCTCTCCCTCTCTCTCTATATCTCCCTCCCTCTCTCTCTCTCTCTTCCTCCCTCTCTCTCGCTCTCTCTCTCTCTCCCTCCCTCCCTCTCTCTCTCTCCCTCTATCTCTCTCTCTCTCTCTTTCTCTCGTTATCTTATAAACATAAGTTGGCATGTGTTCTGATCTTAACCTTTGTTTGTGGTAACATTGTCTGTTTTTCATCCAGGTAATTCTCTCTAGGTAATATACAGGTAAGAAGTTTTCTGTATGATATACAAACATCAAACAGATTGTAAGAAAAGCCGCCCACTTGTAGCAGTAAAAAGAGAAATATTTTGTCTGTGTCGCAAGAGGATGAAATAACCATAAAAACTTAAAGGGAAAGTGGATGTTGGTTGTTGGTTTTTTTTGGATGATATTATTGTTGCTGTTCTTTGTGGATAAGTAGAGCAGTTATAACCTTTAAATCTTCAAGGGGACGAAAACCCGAGGTCCCGTGTACAAATTAGCCTGCAAGTAAAAGAACACGTGATAGTCATGGAATTTGATATAACAGTAGGTCGTAGTGTCACTGCCCGGGAACAATTCCCCTCGCACAATGCATGGCGTATGTCCGTCTTCGTTAGCTCAGTCGTAGCAGAACAGTAGGACGTTAAACCCCAGTCGTAGCAGAACAGTAATAAAATCGCCCGTCCTAAGCTTAACACACATTTAAATACAATTCTCTGTGAATTCGATAACAATCTCCCGTGTGTACCTGGCTTTAAGTGTTTTATCATATGCCGTGTAGGAGTCTGTTAGTTATTCATGTAAAATAATCTCCCGTGTTTACCTGGCTTTAAGTCTTTTATCATATGCCGTGTAGGTGTTTGTTAGTTTTTCATGTAAAATAATCTCCCGTGTACACCTGGCTTAAGTGTTTTAGCATGTGCCGTGTAGGAGTCTCTGATATATATAGTTATTCATGTAAAATAATCTCCCGTGTACACCTGGCTTAAGTATTTTATCATTTGCCGTGTATGAGTTTATGTAACTACCTGTTCGATGTGAAAGTTATTCTAGCTAATATCTCTCTCAGGTGTAATTGCATTTAAAAACACCTGAACTCGTTGCCATGTTGTGATAAAGGGTGGAACCAATTTACTATGAACACATTTAAGACTTATACATTAGGGTTTTTTTTTCTCTCAGATGTTTCTCTATCTTTGACCGGAATCTGTGTAAAAATTCCACCTCCTACGATTAAATTTAGAATTCATTTGATGCCAAAATAATCTAAAAACGTCACAAATAGCAGCAAATGGATATTTTTGACCTTGCGGCGTTCACCTTGAGTGAAATCGTGAAAGAGTCGACGGTTATTAGTTTAAGGAAATGAAACGAAATGAAATGGGGTTTAACGTCCTACTGTTCTGCTCCGACTAGGCTAATGAAGACGGGCATACGCTATGAGCGAAATTTTACCCGGGCAGTGGCAGTACGGCCTACTCTTCTATCGAATTCCAACTGCCAAGGGATCTTTTACGTGTACGACAATGTGTACACGGGACCTTGGTTTTTCGTTCCATCTAAACGACTAGACAGCTGTCATTGTCAGGCCCTCCTTCCTGCACCACGTCGGAACATCTCGATGAACTTTCTCGGCCAATGCAGGGATCGAACACGCGACCTCCAGGCTATAGCGAGCCAGTGTCTTACCCACTTAGCCACCGTGGCTCCGGTAAGGTAAAGGAGAAGTCGCAGATATATTTTAGCGAATAAAATGAAATGAGGTTTAACGTCCTATTTTTCTTTACCAATTAAGGATAATGAAAACGGACATGCACCATACAATGTGCTATGAAGGGTATTTTGCCCCGGCAGGTGCGTGCCCGCCTATTCTTCACTGAATTGCCAAAGGTACTTTATGTACACGTACCAGGCCCAGTGCCGAATTTACTTACAGACTTGGCAGGCTTAACCTTGTGCCTCAAGATCTACAGGGGCTCCACAGGTCTCACGAGAGGGCGGCGCACCGGCTGCACCGGGCCCATGCTTCTCATAACCCTTATGACAGTATGACAAGGTGTAGGGTCGCTTATCCAATCTCGTGGGTTTTCTCTGGGTCCTCCGGTTTCCTCCCACTGACAAAGACCCTTTCGCGCAAGCGAATTATTGAAATAAAATTGAACCATATGTTCGTCCCGAAATGACCTGGTTTGTGTCAAGTGGGCGTTAAACCCCATCTCTCTCTCTCTCTCTCTCTCTCTCTCTCTCTCTCTCTCTCTCTCTCTCTCCCTCAGTTCTAATTTTCTAGGTACACATGTTCTTACTGGAACACCATCAATTGATATAGCACAGTTATAAATGATTAGGGTGAACGGTCTATATTAACACCGTCTATCATTATTTTAGACAGATCTGTATTTAAATGGAATCTTGCTGTCAATGTTATATGAATAATATCGAAACTATAATAACCTGACTTTATGGAATGTAGTTCAAGAAAATATATGTAATGAGAGAGAGAGAGAGAGAGAGAGAGTTAGTTTAACGTCCACTCGATACAAACTAGGTCATTTCGGGACTAACATATGATTCAATTTTATTTCAATAATTCGCGTGCGCGTAGGGGTCTTTGGCAGTAGAAGGAAACCGGAGGATCTGGAGAAAACCAACGAGGTTGGACAGGCGACCCTACTCCTTGTCACGTACAACCGGGGAATCGAAACCACGCCATTTGACTCAATGACAGACATTATGACAGCACGAACGCGCTAACCATTCGGCCAAGCAACCCTTCCATATGAACATACATTATTATGACTGTATACATGTATTTCTAACAGAGATATCGTTTAATTGACTAATCCCCCACCTCAACCAGAACGCGGGTTATATAACAACTCGTTCAGATCCTTATGTTGTGAAGACAAGTAAAACGAAATTTTGAACTATAAAATAAACCAAAACGAAATATGATCTGTGTTTTAATCAGATTCCGCCGCTCTGTACTAAACATGTAATATTGTATCCATGTGTAATAAAGCGAATAGTAGTCAAATTTCAACTGACAAATGCCATTCAAAAATTAAGATAGACGCCATTTAAAATGAGACGGTGTCAAATTCCCCTCAATAATTAAAATGAATCCATCAATATTTGAAGGTGTTATATTGTACTGATTTCCCTGTGTGGTTTTAAATAGATCGAATTTCAACACAAATTGATATTGTGATATTTTCATCTAAATTCAGATGAATAAGATACTTGTTATCAATAGAAATTAATTGAAATGGGGTTTACCGTCCTATGGCCATACGTCATGCAGTATGCTGTGTGTGTGTGTGTGTGAGAGAGAGAGAGGGAGAGAGAGAGAAAGAGAGAGAGAGAGATTAGGTCAATCTGGACTAATTAACATGAACAGGCATTATTTCAATGTGAGAGAGAGAGAGAGAGAGAGAGAGAGAGCGAGAAAGGGGGGGGGGTAACTTGCTTGCGCCTAGGCGTCTCTGGTTGTGGGAGGAAACCGGAAAACTCGAATAAAAACGATCGAGGTTGGTCAGACTACCAAACTCCTTGGCACGTACAAAGGGGAGTCGCTGTGAGGGTGTGGTGGGGGGACAGCAAATTTTAAATTCCAATTGTCAGGGATATTTTTACGTTCACACCGGGGGGGGGGGCGAATGGTTAGCACGTGCACGTTGTATTATAAGGCCTGTCATTGCGTCAGCTGGCGTGGTTTCGAATCCCCGGTTGTACGTAACACGAAGTAGGGTCGCATGTCCAACCTCGTGGGTTTTCTCCGGGTCCTCCGGTTTCCCCCCACTGCTAAAGACCCCTACGTGCACGCGAATTATTGAAATAAAATTGGACGTTAAACCCAATTCTCTCTCTCACACGTTCACACCGACGTGTATACGGGACTTCAGTTTTATAATATACACGAGTTCGCGCATGCCTTGTATTCAGATGTGTCACATTTTGCTATTTTGTGTCCCATACGATTGAAAGACAGAATTGGAGATTTTTTTTTACTTTTTCAACTGAACATAGCGGATTATTTTGTTTCTGTTCCACAACGAAAAAAGACGCTAAGCTGATTATATAATATTCTGTTCGTGTACTATTAGCCGGGCGTGGGCCTGGATAATAAAAACAATACATTAGTCTGGGTCAATAAGTCAGTATTAAGAGTAATTCGTGTAAACCTATTACAAAGTTAGCTTGAGAAATACTGCACGAGCTAGGACTCTCATGTGTGATGGGTGACATACACAAGGCAGAGCATGCTTATAATTGTAAAACACACGTTGTGGGTTCTTATCCAATAATTGTTTTCTATTTTGTTAGCCAAAAACCAAGGTGGCTCAGTCAGTAGGGATTCAGGTTTCGACCCCCCGGTTTTGGCCGAGACAGTCTCCCAGTATTTTCCATCTTGGTATCCCCGACCCCCGTGTCAATGATGATAAAGTGCAGTACAGTTAGACGGGAGTCTCAGTGCGGGGTGGGGGCGGGGTCCATCAAATGGGCACAAAACCAGACCCAACTTTTCTAGAGTAAAATGTTGCGTAAAATACGATGCCGAGTGGTGATCAGTCCGCCGTTGGAGACATTGAGGTCATTTGCACTGAAAATGCGCAGTCATTCTTGTAATCAACCTTTCAATAAAAATGTTAACTTGCTAAATTTACCTTAGTTCTTTTTGATCCCAGAGGCCAAAAGGTCCAATTTCCCTTTTTGCACTAGCGTAAAATGTCAGCGTAAAATATAAAAACTAAAGCGAAACCTGTTCTAATTAATAAAAGGAACATTTAAAACTTATTTTTAGGTGCTCTTAGCACCGTACATTTACTTTGGAACGTTGCATAACAGAAACAAAACACTTCGAACCCTGTTTCAAAAATACGTAAAAACTGTCAAATCAAAATCTCCACGATTTAGTTTAACAACGATTGTTTTACATAATGGAACTAGTTGTCCGAAAAACAATTGAATAGTTTCATAGTTGGACTCCGCGAGAAACCAATTCTTTCCCCAACGGGAAAAGGCACCATTGGGTGGGCCGATTTTTCCAGGGGAGGCAGCTCCCTTGTCAGTGATGCAGGACGAAGGATCTGACAAGGACAGCTGTCTAGTCGTTCGGATGGGACGAAAAACCGAGGTCCCGTGTACATATTGGCGTGCACGTAAAAGATCCCTTTGTAGTTGGAATTCGATATAAGAGTAGGCCGTAGCGCCGCTGCCTGGGCAAAATTTCCCTCATAGCACACTGTATGGCGTATGCCTGTCTTCATTAGCCCAGGTTAGGAGCAGAACAGTAGGATGTTAAACCCCATTTCATTTCATCCCCCCCCCCCAACAGCTAGCTACGGCCCTGTAAATCCCATTTCAATTCATTTATAATTGATACAAAATATAACAGCGACACTGTTTTGTTTTTCGTTTATTGTTTATTTGAATCAGCGTGCGCCTGGCTTTAGATTGAACATAACTGTATTTATATTATCGATAAAAGATTAGATTTCTATTGCCAGTAGAGATGTCAGATACTTGGAGTGTTTATTTTTAACCAGATTGGTCTGAAGTATAAAGTAGAAGCCCATTAGGTTAGTGGAACCAATGCCTGTTAGATATTTATGTTCCTGATAATATGAAGTTAAATCTGATAGGTATTATTATACTATAGCTAATGAGTGAAACGAGGCCAGTAGTGCCAGTTCCAGAAATATAATTCAATATTACACATATACGATCATTTACTGATGGCATGTAATTTGACAGGTGCCCGCTGGAAAGCTATCATTATGTATTATATAAAATCATCAGTATATATACCAGGAGGGCGGGGTGTGCTGTAGATCATTAGGTCTGTCACTGGAGCAAGAGATGAGGTTTCGAGCTCAAGTTTGTACATGACAAGGAGTAGGCTAGGGTTACCTGCCCAACCTCTCGGGTTTTCTCCGAGTTCTCCGGTTTCCCCCCACTGCTAACGCGACATGTTGAGATGGAGAGAGAGGAATGGGATTTAGCGTCCACTCAGCACAAACTAGGTCATTTCGGGACTAACATATAGTTAAATTGTATTTTAATAATTCGCTCAGGTTCAAGAGTTTTATTGAGAATCGTTCGTTCGTTCATTCATTCGTGGAGTTTTACGTCCACCTGATGTCGTAGACAAGTTAGTTGGAATCAAATTGACAAGCATAAGTTCAATAATAATAAACATAACAGAATGAAACATTTCAGACAAAAAACGAAAAGTAATAATAATAACAAAAGTCAAACATATAGATGTTATACATATTTGCAATCAGCGAAACATACTACAGATTTTGATAATACAATTAAATATAAATATATACATTATTTAGATAAATCTTTCAGTAAATATACATGAATATGATTATCTACCCTTATAAAAACGAAGGCGAAACGAAAGGTTTGTAAACTATTTTTTTATTGGTTCGTAGACCATGGACACAATCAAGACCAGGGCAGATAATTTGAAATCGTGGAAACCCTATGGATTAACCCAGGGTATAGTGGAGTAGAACGGAATGAGTACACCGGGGATATCGAGGATGGGTCGAAGTGTGACACTCTAGACCTCTAGGCCATCCCAACCCCACTACCTCGGCCACTAGGCCATCCCAACCCCCCGTACCGCGGTTATTATTATTGATGGTATTAATGGTATACCCTCTAGGGTAATATTATTACACCAAGCAGATGTCTATATTAATATAATAATAATAATAATCTGTTATACTATATATGGAACAATAACTGTGAGTCTATCGAGTATTCGCCGAGCCTTTTACAATACTGCTAAAAGCCAGTCGTTTATTATTGACTGCGCAACCAACCATGGTGTAATTAAACCAGATTGCGCAACATTAAGAATAGGTTATTGATCGAATCATTGTTACAACATAGCTTGTCTAAATAATGAATCGTTAATATCATATTATACTGATACTCTTATATTTATTGTATCTTATAATATAAAGGGGGTTGGATGGTCGAATTGTCTACGATATCACCTTAGGTGGAAGTGGACGTAAAACTCTAGAAACGAACGAACGAACGAATGGCCGAATGGTTAGCACGTGCGCGCTGTATCATACGGTCTCTCATTGAGTCATCTGGTGTGCTTTCGACAGAGAGCCTGACAAGGACAGCTGTCTAGTCATTCGGATGAGACGAAGAACCGAGGTCCCGTGTGTACATTGGCGTGCACGTAAAAGATCCCTTGGCGGTTGGAATTCGATAGAAGAGTAGGCCATAATGCCGTTGACCGGACAATATTTCCCTCATAGCACACTGTATGGCGTATGCCGGTCTTTATTAGCCCAGTCGGAGCTGAACAGTAGGACGTTAAACCCATATCATTTCTAATATAAAGAAGCATTATGTAAGATTTAGATAAAGACCTGGCCATTCTTTATAATAGTTTAAAAATATATAATGAAAAATGAATATTCTGAAAATTTGAGTCAAATTACTTTATTCTGAGCGAAGTTATGGATGTTTGAAGTTTTGACAAGAATAGCATAGTCTCGATTGGCATTACTAACATAATAAACGAAGTCTCGATTTCCCTTTTAAGCTTTAACCGATTAATTGCCTCATGTGTTCTAATCCAATTAATATCGCTGCTATCCCATGTTCTAGAGAGTTAATTATGGGCTTGTCATATGAATAAATTTCTAATTAATATATGAGATAACAATTGAATCGAGAATAAAGACCCGCCATAGGCAAATATGGCTCTTACGTCCTCATAATAACAAAAATATCGTCAATTATATAGCGCGTTAAAGGAGCTAAATCGCTAATATTTGGGATCTAGAGATTTATACAAATGGGTCGCAATGCATATAATAATGTAATATGGATGTATATAAACTGATTTACTTTCAATCGTTTCCGCTTTTACTCTAATTTCAAATCACATTATGTTCGGCGAAATACACTAAAAATCTCAATCGAATGGCAATCTCTAGCGTCTGGTTATTCCAGTCTACACCCTGGAGTTACCGTTTGACATGATTTGTGGAATATGTCTAGCCTCGTTCTACGAGTCCTTTGTTACAAATGGCACTGAAACTCATTATGGCAATGTTTATTTTGTCTTAAATATTGGATATCAGAAGCCCATTTTTTCCCGGTCAGATCACAACATCAATGTTGATTTGAATTGACAAATTATTCGTGTTTTAACGTCGAAGACTTTGGATTTTATTGTGTTAGAGACTTAGCTACTACTTTAATATCTTAGCTACTTTAAACCCGCTTTATATCGTTAATATATACTGGAGGAAAGTTTCTAAGGCGCTGATTATTTACAGATCAGGGTTTTGGAACAAGAATGTTTTGTGCATGCAATCTTATTTTTTTCTTTTTCCCCAATAGCCGAAAAACATACGACACAGCAATGTTTCATATTTTTGTTTTAATCGCCAGAGAGATATTTCAATAGATGCGGCGATCTAAAGGGATTGGTTTTACAGAATCCTGTCAATATTTGAAGTTTTAAATTCCGGACTTGAGAAACTATAGAGATAATTTGCACCAAATAACACCAGACGCCATTGTCAGGATATCATACATTGGTTTCCTTAGAGACACGTGCATGATCAGATACAGTTTCCGATAAATTGGGCTGATTGAAATCTGAAACCAACAAATAAATGGAAGTCAAATCACAAAAGGAATATAGGACAAGATTAGAAACAGGAAGTAAAAATTGTTCATTACTTGATTGCAAAAGTTCATTGCCTTTTCACCGTCGGTTTAGAATTGATTAATGTACGGTTAGCGCATGCGCGTTGTATCATAAGGCTTGTCATTGAGTCAACTGGCGTGGTTTCGAATCCGCGGTTGTACGTGACAAGGAGTAAGGTCGCCTGTCCAACCTCGTGGGTTTTCTCCTGTTTCCTCCCGCTGCTGAAGACCCCTACGCGCAAGCGAATGATTGAAATAAAATTAAACCATATGTTAGTCCCGAAATGACCTAGTTTGTGTCGAGTGGACGTTAAACCCCATTTCTATTTCTCCTCTCTCTCTCTCTCTGTCTCTCACTCTCTCTCTGCACCAACATGACTAATGAAGGCAGGTTTACGGCATGCAGTGTACTAACGATAGGGGAATTTTGTCCTGACAACCGTGTTATCTCCTTACTTTACGTGTACGACAAAGAATACACCTGTAAGCCTTTTTGCGATCACCAATCACTAACCCAGCATTCGATTTATTGTTCTTGTGGCGTTTTCTTTGATTTTTCGTTGTTGTTTTGGTGAGGTGAGTTTTGGTGGGGCGGAGGTGTTTGTAACTTTGCAAGTGTTCTTTCACGTCCATCACTGAAACGAAGAAACCAGGTTGGAAAGTCACAAGGAACTTTTTCGGTCCGAGCCGTCCTGGTTGGTGACAGGTGCGTGGTGACCCATGATTTTGAATGAGGAACAAGATGCAGTTCGCCCCCCCCCCCCCTCCTTCAGAAAAAAACCCAAATATTTATATGTGTGTTGAACATGCTAGAGTCGATTTTTAGCGTATCTCACCCACGGTATATGGTTGATACTGGTTAAGAAAGTTATGATTATGATTAAGATTTTGAAAACCGCGTGATTTTTTGCCATTTGCGAGGAGGCAAAAAAACTTAAGGAGGCGCAAAATTCAAAAGCATGATGTAAAGCTCGCCATTGTGTCCCTCTCACTTAACCCCTGGGCCCTGTTTCTCGAAATCTTAACTAAAGTCAATTTTGATTGGCTAAGCACTAAAATCAATCTAGTATTATCCAATCAAATTTCTCAAATTTGGATTTTAACTTAGTTAAAATTTCGTGAAACAGGCCCCAGGTTGGTGAACGAGTGAAATTTTAATGTTGCCATTACGGCTCCCTTTTATGTACAGAACATTAAGATTAGAGTCGCACAAGGACTGGTTGTACAGACAATTATTATTTCTAATTATAGCATACACGAGCTAATCAAGGTCATAGGGGTAATGAAAGTTAATAATAAATAAGATTAACCTTGGAAACCACTCTCTTTGTGTGATACGATATCAACATTAATCTCCGTGCAGTATTATCATACACATTCTCCCGTGCAGGTAATTAGTTTTTCCCGACCCAGGAGATAAATTAATACTAATTGACTTAGCCTAATTTAGGCTGTAAGTGCCTGTAAGTACAAGTATGGTATTAATACAATAGATAGAGTAATCCTGGTGGAAAGCTCGGGAGAATACTGTCATGAACGATATCACCGTTAATGCTTTATGCCACGTCTGGTGAATTTACATTGACATATCCAATAGCCAGCGTGCAAATGACAATTGGGAGAAAATTAAATGGGGTTTAAAGTCCTACTCCACTGTACCAACCGGGATAATTAACTTGGGGACATTTAGCCAGGACAGCGGTATTTTCATTCCAAATGTGGAGAGTTATTTAGGTGCACACCAACAAGTACACGGTACCTCCGTCCTATCCGAGCAGTGGCTAAGGTTCTGGCTTACTAAACTAGAGGGGGGGGGGGGGCCGAATGGTTAGCACGTGCGTACTGAATCATAAAGTCTGTCATTGAGTCAACTGGCGTGGTTTCGAATCCCCGGTCCAATCTCGTGGGTTTTCTCCGGGTCCACCGGTTTCCTCCCACTGCTAAAGACCCCTACGCGCAAGCGAATTATTGAAATAAAATTACACCATATGTTAGTCCCGAAATGACCTAGTTTGTGTCGAGTGGACGTTAAACCCCATCTCTCTCTCTCTCTCTCTCTCTCTCTCTCTCTCTCTCTCCCTAAACTAGTGTTCCTCTGCATTTTACGCACAAGGGGTTTCCGCTTGTCAGTGATGCTGGACGGTGGGTCTAGTCTTTTCAATTGCACAAAAGTTTGGACGTCAAACCCCTTTTTTTCCCTATAGATATAAATCAGGGTATTATATTTATAAGATCAGTGTATATTTATTACCTTTATATTTACCTTACCTGTTGTTAGTTTTACCAACGGTCAGGTATTTTTACTAATCAATGACATCGTTTACCTGTGGAACGTGACGTTTTCTATGGGACCTTGACCCATGGATATTTAACCCATATTTAGTATCAATCAGATGTGTAACTCACAAATACACCAGGTAAAACAGTTCTCACAATCAGATCATTTATTTAACAAGATAATATTTACTATGAAAAAATTCATCATTAATAATTAATCCAAATTTATGTACAAATTTACAAAAAAATTCGTTTTTTTTTTATTATTCTACCTTTTTAATAATACCTTTCTCTTATCTCACAATTTGTAGTTTTTGATATTCTTACAATCTGATTAAAACACAGATACTATTTCGTTTCGTTTTTTACAGTTCAAAATTTCGTTTTATTTGCTTTTACTACACTAGGATCTGGAAGAGTTGTTATATAACCTGTGTTCTGGATGGCGTGAGGGATTAGCCAATGAAACCATCTGTGCGATACAAGGAAATGTGGGTAAACCACTAGAAACGCCAACGCTGATTAATGTCAGGGTCAAAAGCCGTTCGTACAACCTCTGACACGACCTTTTAGTACAACCGGACAGATTTTCATGTAGTGTAGTCCATCGAAAATATTAAAATAACGGAACGAAATATAGATCTGTATTTTAATCAGAATGATATACTAATGTTGGGTTTCCATCTATGGATTCAGAAACTTCCTATCTCGTTATCAGGATGTGGATTGTAGTGCACCACCGCAGTTTGTTATAGAATAGACAGAGCCGCGGGGGCTCAATAAGTAAGACGTTGGCTGGCTAACCTGGAAATGAAATGAAATGAGGTTTAACGTCCTACTGTTCTGCTCCTATACTGGGCTAATGAAGACGGGCATACGCCATACAGTGTGCTACGAGGGAAATTTTGCCCGGGCAGCGGCACTATCGCCTACTCTCATATCGAATTCCAACTGCCAGGGGATCTTTTACGTGCATTCCAATATATATACGGGAGCTCGTTTTTTCGTCTCATCCGAAAGACTAGACAGCTGTCCTTGGGGTCCCGTGTTCTTCGATCCCTGCATTGGTCGAGAAAGTTCATTGTCAGTGGTGCAGGACAGGGGCCTGGCAGGGGACAACGTATATTCGTTCGGATGGTACGAAAAACTTAGGTTCCGTCTACACATTTGCGTGCACGTTAAATAATCCTTGTCAGTTGGAATTTGATGGGCTGTAGTGCTGATGTCCGGATACAATTGACCTCATAGCATACTTGATTATCCCAGTTCGGAGCAGAATAGTAGGACGTTAAACCCCATTCCATTTTATCTGTTACATTTCCGACCATGTAATAGGTTATATTTATAGCACGGCTTCCATTCGTTAACGGGGTTTAAACACAGAGGCCGTAGGCCGAGGTGTTAAACGTGTTAAAGAATGAAGCGTGCTATACATGACTTGTAACATTGACACCTGTTCAACATGCATGTTTTTATTTCACAGTTAACCCACCAGCATACTAAAACTAGTGTAAACCAGCAAAAAGGGGGGAAAAACATTGAACATGTCCAGTTATTGCATGGCTAAGCCCAAGCCAGTCTGCTCGAGGGAAAACAATCTGCTTATTCAACGAAAAGAACACAGGAAGATTTCCCATCATGTAATATAGAGTAGTTAGAGAATTGTCTGTTTGCTTTTTAATATAACGCATGGTCTGGATGCCTCCCACACATTAAGATCATTTGCATCTTAGAACAGACAGATAGCAACGACAATTTCCTGATGTTACACTTCCGGTCATGCAATAGTGATCAGCCCAATTTAATTCAGACCACTGATACACCAGTCTCAGAATTAAAGCCCTTAGCGTCCTCTTCCACAAGTTGGTTCTATTGATACAGTATACATTTATATATGCGAACACATCAACTTTATTTGCTACATAATAACAAACAAATATTCGCCATGGTGCCTAAAGCCTTTTGCATGATACCTCTATGAAACAGACTGGATAACTAATAAAGTCTTTCTGGGGGTTTTTATGTGTCTGTTGGCTTCTGTACAGTAAATGATTTAGTCTTGCCGAGTGTGTAATGTCATGTCATACACTTAATCAACTCTTGATTTATATAAACGGGGAGGGTATTTGTTGAATGGCATGATTTCGACTCCCCGCTTGTACGTGACAAGGAGTAGGATCGCCTGTCCAACCTCGTGGGTTTTCTCTGGGATCTCCGGTTTCCTCCCACTGCTAAATACCCTCTAAACGTAAGCGAAGTATTGAAATAATATTCAACCATATATGTAAATCCCGAAATGAACTAGTTTGTGTCGAGTGGACGTTAAACCCCATTTCTCTCTCTCACTCTTGTATAACTTGAGGGGGTGGGGCAAATTGTTTAATGCGTGCGTGTTAGATCACATGGTCTGTTATTGTGTGGCAAGATTTCGACTCCCCGTTTGTATGTAAGGACGCCTATCCAACCTCGTGGGTTTCTCTGGGTCCTCCGGTTTCCCCCCGCTGCTAAAGACCCCCTAAACACAAGCGACATTGAACTAAAATTAAACCGTATGTTAGTCGCGAATGACCAAGATTGTGTTGAGTGGACATTAAACCATACTCTCTCTCTCTCTCTCTCTCTCTCTCTTTCTCTCTCCGAATGGTTAGCACGTGCGTGCTGTATCATAAGGCCTGTCATTGAGTCAACTGGCGTGGTTTCGAATCCCCGGTTGTACGTGACAAGGATTAGGGTCGCCTGTCCAACCTCGTGGGTTTTCTCCTGGTCCTCCAGTTTCCTCCCACTGCTAAAGACCTCTACGCGCAAGCGAATTATTGAAATAAAATTAAACCATATGTTAGTCCCGAAATGACCTAGTTTGTGTCGAGTGGACGTTAAACCCCATTTCTCCCCCCTCTCTCTCTCTCTCTCTCTCTCTCTCTCTCTCTCTCACCGCAGTTGACCAGACTATCTCTGCATGACTCTGTTTCAAAGCATTATTGAGAGTAAGACGATGGCTCACTAATCTGGAGGTAGCGTGTTTGATCACGGTGTGGGCCAAGAAAGATTATCGAGATTTTCCGGCGTGCTTCCCTCGTGTCAGTGTTTCAGGATACCCCGTGTACCATTGGCGTGCTTGTAAAAGAACCATTGGCAGATAGGATTCGTAGCGCCGTTGTTCGGACAACATTTCTCTCATAGCACACTGTATGCTCGTCATCCTTAGCCCGATTGGAGCAGAACAGTAGGACGTTAAACCGCCATGTTGATTTATTAAACGTACAGAATAGGTAAACAAAATGGCGACCATGACCGCAGTTGGCCACACTCTCTCTCTCTCTCTCTCTCTGGTTCAAAGCATTATGTTCCGTCATGTTTATTCATATGTCTTGAATTATTAATTGTAAATATTGATTAACTATTATTGAAATGGACTAATTCCACCGACCATCAAGGGTCTCTATTTGTATTGGAAGAAGCAATAACTATATATTATCTTTCCAATATTCTGAAATAGTATTGGAACTTGTTGGGTGATTTCTGAAATGTTTAATAAACATGAAAGAAATGTTTATTGGAATGTGGAATGGTTATTGTTTTGCCCGAATATTGGAAAATGCCTACATCGTAATCCTTCCACTGCGTCAGCCCTGTCACAAATTACTCCGGGCGACCGTGTTTCCGCTCACTATTCTTTGAATTCGAAATGTCAAGTGATCTTTTACGTGCACACTCGACTTCGGTTGCTCCTTGTCAGGTCCACTGCACCACTGACAAGGGAAAACCACGCTGACAAATTCCGAGGTACAATCTCGGCGAACGCCGGGGTGGAGCTCGGGACAGCGCCTTACTCACCGAATCACCGTGGCTCCTCCATAAACAATTATAATAAGCATGTTATAACACGAACTGGTCACGAGATTTGAAATCAATGAACAAGATATGAATCAATAGGGTTGATTATTACTAGTTTAAATAAACATAAATGTGAATCAATAGGTTTGATTGTTGCTAGTGTTAATAAACATAACGATTTCCTATAAAATACAAATAAAACATCATGTCGATATCGACGAATGGTCCATTTTTGTGAGAATACAGAAATTGTAATTAATGTATCAATGAGAAAATAAAAGACTACTCGTCAATAATATCGATACCAAATCACGTTGGCGATCGGCGGTCATTAGTTAGTCGGCCCGTCTTCATTAGCCCGTTAGGGAGAGAGAGAAATGAGGTTTAACGTCCACTCAACACAAACTAGGTCTTTTCGAGACTAACACCTTGTTCAATTTTGTATTTTAATAATTCGCTTGCGCGTACGGTCTTTAGTAGTGGGGGGAAACCGGAGGACTCGGAGAAAACCCACGAGGTTGGACAGGCGACCCCTATTCCTTGTCACGTACAACCGGGGAATCGAAACCACGCCAGTTGACTCAATGGCAGACCTTATGATGCAGCGCGCACGTGCTAACCATTCAGCCATCCAACTCCCCAAGCCCGTTAGGAAATGAAATGATATGAAATGGGGTTTAACGTCCTACTGTTCTGCTCCGACTGGGCTAATAAAGACGGGCATACGCCACACAGTGTGCTATGAGGGAAATTCCAACTGACAAGGGATCTTTTACGTGCACGCCAATGTGTACACAGGACCTCGGTTTTTCATCCCACCCGAACGACTAGACAGCTGTCCTTGTCAGAACCTCCGTCCTACACCACTGACAATTATCCCGTTAGGACGTTAAACCCCATTTCATACCATCGTTAGTAGGTACTGCATTTTTTCTAGCCAAGGACACCCGTTTGACGCACAAGCTTAAAGTGGCATACAAGCTTAAAGTGACATACAAGCTTAAAGGGGAATTATGTGAGATTTAGATAAAAAGCAGGTAGTTCTCGCTACAATATTTTAAAAATAGATAATGCAAAATAAATATATTGAAAATTTCATTTAAATTACTATTTATTTTCAACGAAGTTATCATAATAGTTGTAGTTTTGACAAGATGTATGCATTGATAGTAAACACCGTACTGGACATTTGAGTCTTAGTCTCGCTTCTCCAGTTTCCGATCAAATCATTAAATGGCAGAACCGTTCTAATCTACTTAAAATCCAAGCCAGCTGATGGCATTGAGAGTTGATTATGGTCTTGTCATGTTTGTTAATACGTGTCTAATTAATAAGACCTGCAATTGGCAGATTTAGCTCTTACATAATGCCTGTTTAATGTATAGTTACTGCCCAGGCATCCTTTCTACTTTAGTTTTTACTTTCTTTGAAAAGGTACCAGTAATAAGAATTCTAAATGGCATGCGTTATTTTACGCACACGCCAAGGTGTACACGGGACCAAGTTATACGACTAGACAGACCCTCCGTCCGGTTGGAACTAATTCATAAGGCCAACTTCATGTTTGGTCAAAGGTCACGAAATGTAAACAGGGCTAGCGCTAATCCCAACCCTAACTCTGGACCTAGCGCTTACCTTAACCCTAACCTATTATTTCGCCAACAACCACGTGTTTTAATCGTATTTACGTCTTGGCCTCCCTCCGTCCTGCCCCACTGTCATGGGAAATCCACGCTGGTAAATCTTGAGGAACCTGAGGAACTTCCTCGGCCAAAACCTAGAGCGAACATCTAGTTGTGTTATAGTTCGTCCAGCATGCTGATTGGTTTTATACTTGAGTCGCTCGGCCATCGCTGTGTAGATTGTAAGTGGTTCGTATTGTTGTATAAATGTTTTAATATCGAACTCCACCTCCTTGCCAACCACCATACGTCATCTGACAAATATAGCTATTAATATTTCATGTTTTTACTCTCCTCACGTGGCGAATCACACCTCGGTGATCAGCCTTGATAATCTTAAAGATTATTATTTTTGAAACCAAAACGGAAATAAAATCCATTAAAATGAGCCCAGACTATATAAGGAAATGTAATCCGTTAAAATGAAATCAGACTATATAAGGAAATGTAATCCGTTAAAATGAAAGCAGACTATATAAGGAAATGTAATCCGTTAAAATGAAATCAGACTATATAAGGAAATGTAATCCGTTAAAATGAAATCAGACTATATAATGAAATGAAATGAAATGGGGTTTAACGTCCTACTGTTTTGCTCCGAACTGGGCTAATGAAGACGGGCATACGCCATACAGTGTGCTATGAGGGAAATTTTGCCCGGACAGCGGCACTACGGCCTACTCTTATATCGAATTCCAACTGTCAAGGGATCTTTTACGTGCACGCCAATGTGTACACGGGACCTCGGTTTTTCGTCTCATCCGAATGACTAGACAGCTGTCTTTGTCAGGCCCTCCGTCCTGCATCCCTGACAAGGGGGAACCACGCCGGAAAATCGGGATGAACATTCTCGGCCAATGCAGGGATCGAACACCCGACCTCCAGGCTAGCGAGCCAGCGCCTTACCCACTAAGCCACCGTGATCCCCCAGACTATATAAGGAAATGCAATCCGTTAAAATGAGACCAGACTATATAAAGAAATGTAATCGGTTACTAACATCCGACATTGTGGGTTTTCTCCAGGTCCCTAAGCGCAAGTGAGTTATTGAAATAAAATTTAGTCCCGAAATGTCCTAGTTTAGTCTACATTTACAATTGTTTTTTTTTCTTCTGTAAACTATAAAATATAAAAAGATTCTTTACGCGATCATTTCATATAGATTGGGGGGGGGGGATGGCCGAATGGTTAGCACATGCGTGCTGTACATAAGACCTGTCATTGAGTCAACTGGCGTGGTTTCGAATCCCCGGTTGTACGTGACAAGGAGAAGGGTCGCCTATCCAACCTCGTGGGTTTTCTCCGGGTCCTCCGGTTTCTTCCCACTGCAAAAGACCCCTACGCGCAAGCGAATTATTGAAATAAAATTTAAAAACCATATGTTAATCCCGAAATGACCTAGTTTGTGTCATATATATTGGTGTTTTAAATGTTATAATCGACTCTCTAGAACATCGAGTAACCGTGTTATTGAATGAATTAGAACAACAATTCTATTTAATAATGGATAATCGAGACTTTATTATCATAGCAATGGTACTTGACAATAGAAACTTCCTTGTCAAAACTACAAACACTTATTACTTGGCCGAGAAAGTTTATCAGATTTTTTCGGCGTGGTTTTCCCTTGTCAGTGGTGCAGGACGGAAGGCCTGATAGGGACAGCTGTCTAGTCGTTCGGATAGGACGAAAAACCGAGGTCGTGTGTATACATTTGAGTACACGTAAAAGATCCATTGACAGTTCGAATTCAATAGCACATTGTATAGCGTATGCCCGTCTTTATTAGCCCAGTATAGAAGCAGAATATTAGGACTTTAAACCCCATTTCATTTCCATTTGCGGCCTATGACCATGGATTTGTATAGTGGGTCAGATCTTCCCAATCTAGTATTCAGTAAAACACGTTAATATAGTGATAGCATGAAATACACCACGTGACACTAAACGTAAATATATATATATATATATATATATATATATATATATATATATATATATAAAAACTACTTACAAGTTATATTTAGAATAGAATTAGTTATAAAAAAATCCTCGTAAATCACAAAATTCGATAAAAAGCTATTTAATAGATTTAACACGTGCTCGTTTATAACATATAAATACTTATATATACACTCTAAAATATACGCATGTAATTTAACAGGACTTCCGTTCTGCTTGGATGAAATGGGGTTTAACTTCCTACTTTTCTGTGGTTTTCATGGCTTATTCTTTAGAAACTGATCATGCATGACATATTTATCACTCAATTTATTCTATTTATATTGAGGGGAGGGGGCTCTTGTACATTCATGCAAGCGGTTCCACCCATTTATCATTGAATTCTGTCAATGGTTCTTTTACGTCCACGCCAGAAAGTACATGTGATCTCCTAGAGTTTCCCCCCCCCCCCCATTCCAACGGTAAGACCCTCGTTTTCTTGCCTTCCGTCCTGCCCCACAGACAATGGAACTCGCGAAGGACTAACACCGGAATATAAATCTAAACCTCCAGGTTAGTGAACCAGCGCCATATTGAACGAATTATACTGACTGAGCCACCGTGGCGCCAGCGCCATATTGCGCGAGCCACCGTGGCGCCACCGTGGTTCCAGCGCCATACTGACCAAGCCAACGTGGCTCCAGCGCCATACTGACCGAGATACCGTGGTTAGTAAATCAACTGCATACTGACCGAACCAGTGTGACTCCAGCGCCATATTGACCGAGCCACCGTGGTTAGTGAACCATTGGTCGAGCCACAATGGCTCATGTGCCGTACCGACCGAGACACCGTGACTCCCTGATTATTCTAAATCCAGAGCGTTATTACAATAAACAGCAAGCTTGATAACGTTGAGAGAGTACTCTTCGAAACGTAGCTTTAAATATATTAATAGCTGTTTTCCATAAGTTGTTTACTCTATCCAGTTACTCAATGCCACTTACAGTAGCTAAGTCTCTAACTCAATATCATCCAAAATCTTCGACATTGAAAACACGCTTTATTTGTCGGTTTAAATCAACATTGATGTTGTGATCTTACCGGGAAAAGATGGCCTTCTGATATCCAATATTTAAGACAAAATAAACATTTTACAATTGGTACACGGATCGTGTACCATAATGCGTTTCAGCGCTATTTGTAATAAGGGACTCGAAAAACGATTCTAGGCATATTCCACAAGTCATGTCAAACGGTGAGGCTATATTCTTATCAGGAGAACATGCCCAATAAATACCATCAGCGTAGACTGAACTAACCAGACGCTAGAGATTGAAATTCGATTGAGAATACTGGCGTACTTCGCCGAACCTAACTGATTAGAAATTACAGTAAAAACAGAAACGATTGAATGTAAATCAATTTATATACATTCATATTACATTATTGTATGCGTTGCGACCCATTTGTGTCAATTTCTAGGTCCCAAATATTAGCGAATTAGCTACTTTAAAGTTTATTAAAATAGTTGACTTAACAAAATATTTTTTTTTGCTTCCCGACTCAGTTTTTATTTTCATTGTGTATTCACGTTTAAATATATAACTTTATGTTTATAGACTTTCAGCACTTTTTTTAAACGAGTCCAATAAAACCATTCTATAGGGAACCGCGCACCTGTTCTCTTGTAGTTAAATACTACTTCATGTAATGGCGTATTGAAGTAGGCTATACATTAAATTCACATTAATATGTATAAGAGTTTTATTGCATCTCAGTTCTCTTAGAATGGGTTGGGGGGGGGGGCAAATGGTTAGCGTGTGCGCGTTATATCATTAGGTTTGTCATTGAGTCAACTGGAGTGGTTTTGATTCCCCGTTTGTACGTGGCAAGGAGTGGGGTCACCTGTCCAGCCTTGTGGGTTTTCTCCAGGTCCTCCGGTTTCCTACCACTGCTAAAGAACCCTACGCGCAAGCGAATTATTGAAATAAATATGAACCATATGTTAGTCCCGCAATGACTTGGTTTGTATCGATTGGACGTTAAACCCCATTTCTCTCTCTCTCTCTCTCTCTCAGAACGGTTTTTAGTGTGGTCACCCTTGTCAGTGGTGTAAGGCACCGCCACTAGTTATTCGAAGTGGAACGAAAAAGCGAGGTTCCACCTCCTACACGTTAGCGTGCACGTAAAAGACCCCTTAACAGTTGGAATTCGATGAAAAGTTGGTGACCGTCTTTACTAGCCCGGTTGATGCTGACAAGTATATCAAAAAAAACCATTTCATTTAAACAGATGAATACCTGATTAAACACGAAAGTCTCTTAAACATTCAAAATCGCATGTCTTTGAGTCAAGTGGCATAGGGTCGGCTGCCCAACCTCATTGGTTTCCTCCGGGTCCTCCGGTTTTTTTTCTCTCGCTGCTAAAGACCCCTACGTGCATGTGAATAAATGACGTTAAACCGTCGCTTTTCTGACGAATCTGAAATATTTAAGTATTGAGAATTATGCGTTTGAAATTTGCTCTCTCTCTCTCTCTCTCTCTTTCTCTCCTTGTGGATAGGTTCGTTGTCTTCAGACTGACCTAAATGTTAAAACATACGATACATCTCTCTGTGTCCCCCTCTCTCTCTCTCTCTCTCTGTTGGGCCGTTTGTTGTCTTCTCCCTGACCTAAATGTTAAAACATACGATACATCTCTCTCTGTCCCTCTCTCTCTCTCTCTCTCCTTGCAGATAGGTTCGCTGTCTTCTCCCTGACCTAAATGTTTAAAACATACGATACATCTCTCTCTGCCCCCCCCCTCTCTCTCTCTCTCTCTCTCTCTCTCTGTGTGGAACCTTCACCCTGACCTTAATGTTGAAACATACGATACATATGTCTAGTTTCTAACAGTTTAATCAATATTTTTTAATTCTCTTTTTTTACTTTCCTCCTCTCAACCTATAAAAAAAGAATATACAATCGATAATTTCCTGGTTATTTCTGTCTTTTTGACAACTACTGATGACGGAAGGCCATCGTAAATGAACCTTTACTAGGAGGAACGACTGAAATTATTGGTTACTAAAATAGATATTTAAATGATACAGTCGGTACATTGATGGAATATGTTCTAGATGCCTGCAGAATCAATTTCCAACATAATTTTCATCTACAGTTTGTTAATAAATGCGAATCCCCAGGACCTCTACTTTTATGTGAGAAATGAAATGAAATGAAATGGGGTTCAACGTCCTACTGTTCTGCTCCGAACTGGGCTAATGAAGACGGTTATACTCCATACAGTGTGCTATGAGGGAAATTTTGCCCCGGCAGCGGCACTATGACCCACTCTTATATCGAATTCTAACTGCCAAGGGATCTTTTACGTGCACGCAAATGTATACACGGGACTTCGGTGTTTCGTGTCATCCGAATGGCTAGACAGCTGTCCTTGTCGGGCCCTCTGTCCTGTACCACTGACAAAGGGAAACCACATTGGAAAATCCCTATGAATTTTCTCGGCCAATGCCCTCCAGAATCAATTTCCAACATAATTTTCATCTACTGTTTCTTACTAAAGGCGATCCCCAAGGACATCTACGTTTATATGAGAAAAGTTCACTCGATTTAGTTCCCAAAAAATACAACACGGGGTTTAGTGTACGCTTGACACAAGGTAGGTCATTACGGGACTAGCCTATGGTTCAATGTTTGGCAGTGGGGAGGGGGGGGGGTATAGAAAACCCCGCATGGTTGGACAGGCGACTCTTATCTTAGTCACGTATAATGCCCCCGTCAGACCGGGTTGGCGGCCTTACTGCGCTGCTGCGACCGTACGGCGACCAGGAAATGCACAAAGTCGCCGGCAAACGTGAGCACAATCCGAGAAAATGTCCCATTTGGTCGTTTACATTTTTTCTTTGTTATAAAACATATATCATATTTGTTGACTAAATTAGGAAACAATCCCTGTCGATATAAAGGTTTGGGGTGAATGTCCATTCCATATTTGGAATTTAGCTGTTATCAGTTGTTTACGTAATTAACAGAGACAAAGGAATAAACAGAGACAAAAGAATATGCACCTATATAAAGGAGCGGGGCTAGAATAATTGGGAGAGATCATGTGGATTCTTTAGACGACTATTTCATGCGGTAGTGTTTTCCTGGGTCTAGCCATGCTGGCTAGATTTTTACAGGATTGGGGTTGGAGAGAAAGAGATGTTAATTTTAAATATTGTAATGTAGACTACTGTGTAACTGTTGTGACATAAAATGTAGACTACTGTGTAACTGTTGTGACATAAAATGTAGACTACTGTGTAACTAATCTTTAAGTGGCATTTAGCGATTGGAAAACACATTAATAGAACACAATTTTTATGGGAAACAATCACTGGTTTATTTAACTGCCACATCCCCATATTGACGTTGTGATTGTTTCCCATAAAAATTGTGTTCTATTACTGTGTAACTGTTGTGACATAAAATGTTTAGTAAAACACTATCGTTGTTCCTGTTACTTATTTGAGTCGGTATCGTGAGAAAACACAATGATGAAGTCTTTAAGAAGAAAGATACAACAGTGGCAGTCCAGAGCCAACCAACCCCACATTAGACGATCAGGCCAAAAACTAAGATGTGTAGTTGGATAGTACTACACATGCTCAAACGTAAAAGAAAAGAACAGTGGAATTCGAGTAGATGGCAGCTCTAGTGTTCGTTTCGTTTTTTTATAGTTCAAAATTTCGTTTTACTTATCTTCACAACACTAGGATCTGTTATACAACAGACGTTCTAGTTGATGTCAGGAATTAGCCAATGAAGCGGCCTGTTACGGTGAGTTCTTGGCGTGCTCTGCACGGAACTGTGGGTAAACCCATAGAAACGACAGTGTAACAGGGTCAAAAGCCGCTTGTATGATTCCTGACGCGACCTCCCCGTACAACTGGTCAGATCTTCATGTAAAGTATAAAAAACGAAACGAAATATAGATCTGTATTTTAATCAGATTGGACGCTGATACTTCCCAGGCACTCCACCCTGCACTGCTGACAGCACCGGATCTCAGAAACAAACACATCTGTGTTTTTATATCGTATGAAGCCAGGAGACAGCCATGTTTATCAGATCATCTATTTATTCAAATGTTTATAGAAAATCATCCACCGGGTATTCATACACATAAACATCCAGTCTTCTGTGTCCTACTTCAATAGAAGGATTTTATTTCTACATATGGGATTAACAAGTCCTCTTTGTCTTATATTCAATTCAGTGACAATCCTTTTTCTTTTCAATAAGCTCTTTGATCTCGAACGTCAACAGAAGAATTTCCTGTGCGTTCTATTGAATTAAGTCCCTTTGTTTTCGGCTCTCTGTAGCCATTTTTTTCTCTTTCGATTTTTTTAAATGTGCTAAGATCATGCACGTAAAAAAAACGAGTCTTTCTTATTCTAATTTTTATCTTATAATTTAGGACTGTTTTGAGTTTGAAGCGTTTGGTTGTTGGGGGAACGGGTGTGGGGTGGGGGTACATTCGCTGGAGAAATAATGTTCAGTGGTAAGGTGACTAACCTGCTTTAGGATTGTGCCGAAATAAGGGCGTGGTGGCTTTTTTGTGTGTGGGAGGGGGGGGGGGGTATGTTGAAATTCTTTTTCAGAACTTAAGAAATAAAATTGGCGATATACTTTTTAGACGCGTAATCGGAAAGAACAGTATGGCCTGGGTGTATATGTGCCTATAGATATTTTATTGTGATTTCTGCTCAATAAAATAAATATCAAAATGTATGAAAGGCTATTCAAAAATCTTTTGTGGCATTACGTTTACTTTATTGACTGACAAAAAATAGTATGTAGTCCATCATCTTCCGGAGGCTTTATCTCGCGGTCGTAGCTTTAGGAACATGCTAGCCCACGTGATTTATCATAGATATTTACAATTCCTATTTTATAAGACGACAAAGGTGGGTTGGATGGCTGAATGGTTAGCACATGCGCGCTGTATCATAACGTCTGTCATTGAGTCAACTGGCGTGGTTCCGAATCCCCGGTTGTACGTGACAAGGAGTAGGGTTGCCTGTCCAGCCTCGTGGGTTTTCTCCCGGTCCTCCGGTTTCAGTTAGTTGGGGGTTGGATGGCCGAATGGTTAGCACGTGCGCGCTGTATCATAAGACCTTTCACTGAGTCAACTGGCGTGGTTTCTCCGGGTCCTCCGGTTTCCTCCAACTGCTAATGGCCCCTACGCGCAAGCGAATTATTGAAATAAAATTAAACCATACGTTAGTCCCGAAATGACCTAGTCTGTGTCGAGTGGACGTTAAACCCCATTTCTCTCTCTCTGTGTTACGAAGCTTTTCTTATTGGGTCCTCCATGTTCTAAACCACTAACGAGAAGGGACCAAGCTAGAAAATCCGGGGGATCACCTAGTCAATATTATCCAGTCTTCGACATTATTAGTCCATTCCAATCAATAGTAATGTTTTTATCTTGTCGTGCTGGTATTGATAATCTAAGACACAGTGACCCAATTTCAAAACCAATACACGTGTACCCTACATCTTCTCTAGCGCTATTTCTAATTAGACGTCTTGATGAACGAGGAAAAACGTCAGCTTGTTTTCAAGTGCAATGTAAGTACTGGACTGGATAACCTACTC
Organism: Patella vulgata; assembly: GCF_932274485.2. NCBI lineage: Eukaryota > Metazoa > Mollusca > Gastropoda > Patellidae > Patella > Patella vulgata. The sequence continues at coordinate 7,639,925 of NC_065883.2, read as the reverse complement.
TAATACGTCAGACTCGCTCCTACGTCACTCCTTTTCTGACTTGCATATTGAAGTCAGAATAGCGCAGTGACGGAGGAACCAGCCTGGCGTCATTTAGAGCAGGTTATTCAGTCTATGTAAGTACTCCCGATGTAGACTGTGCTAACCAGGCGCGAGCGACTACCATTTCACTTGGACTGCTTTCATATTTAGGTGAACATAACTGATTAGAAATTACAAAATTACAATGATAAGGCTAGTTCGATTTTTTTCGTCATAGGTCACGAGATGTAAACAGGGCTAGCGCTAATCCCAATCCTAACCCTAACCCTGGACCTAGCGCCATTGCTTACCCTAACCCTAGCCTACAATCTCGCCAAAAATCACGTGCTCGAACCTTATTTACATCTCAGCGACCTTGACAAAAAATTGAGCTGGCCTTAACAAATAGATTTAGACCAGTCCACGATCCAGTATTCCTCTTGTGTAATTATAAGCCGCCTATCAAACCCAACATGTAACAGACATTTCAATTTAAAATAACTCCCAATACTAATTACAACCAATCACGAACAGCAAACAATTAGCATGTACTGAATGTAAAACCCGTTCTGATTGGCAGAACCCACTGTGGTTCAGTATTTGTTGCCTGGCACCATGGTGAGGATACAACACAATCCGACTTCTCAATTATTATTTTGCTAAATAGAAATTATGTTTCAAGTAAATAAATTATAATCTCAATAGGTTCCATTCTGGGTTTAAATGAACATGATATTTGCCGTAGGTAATCAACATTAAACGATTAAATCATTCAAATATTTATCATATTATCAAAGTGAATCAGTTAAGCACTTAAAGTAGCCACGTCTCTAACTAAATCATCCCAAGTCTTCAACATTGAAAACACGAATTATTTGTCAATTTAAATCAACATTGATGTTGTGATCTTACCGGGAAAAGGTGGGCTTCTGATATCCAATATTTAAGATAAATTAAATATTTTACCATTGGTACTTGAATCATGCACCGTAATGCGTTCCAGCGCCATTTATAACAAGGGATTCGAAGAACCAGGCAAGACATATTGCACAAGTCATGTCAAATGGTGACATCATATTCTCATCTGGAAAGCATGCGCAATAAATACTATAGGTGTAGACTGAAATAAAAGATGGCAGAGATTGCCATTCGACTTCTGGCATATTTCGCCAGACATAACTGATTAAGGCCCGTTCTCACGGTGCGACTTGTAGTAACTACTTGTAGTATCTACATGTAGTATCTACATGTAGATTACAAAATCGTATATAAATGAGTTGATACGACTTGGAATCTCGCGATAATCTCGTCTTGTCTTAGCATAATGGCGTCATCAAGCGACGAAGAGACGCTGGCTAGTATTGCCCTACATTTGATAAATAAGAACAAAAAGAAAAAGAGAAAACCCAAATCCGTCTGGGTTAGACAGTGGATACTGCGTAGACCCACTGCCGGTGCGTACAGTTCCCTATTACGTGAACTTGTTCAGCTTTGCTGAGCGGCTCTTGATAGGTGCGCTTCGCGTCCATGTTTACCAACAACAAAGGGAGGGAACTCGTGTTTGTACTATTACTCGACGTCTCTGATTGGTCAATTTCATACGATCTGTTGACTGAAATAGGGAAGTTTCTATTTCGCTCAACTCGCTTTCAACTGGTTGGGAGCTTGTAAAAGTTGGTACGACTAGGGTGTTCTCACGCTGCATCTCGGGTCGATACTACAAGTAGTTACTACAAGTCGCACCGTGAGAATGGGCCTTTAGAAATTACAGTAAAAACGGAAACGATTGAATGTAAATCAGTTTATTTACATTTATATTACATTATTATATCGGTTGCGTCCCATTTGTGTCAATTTCTAGGTCCCAAATATTACCGATTTAGCTCCTTTAAAGTTGCATATAATAAAGCCCCGTTCCCACTAGCATCCAAATGTATAATACAATTTAGGCTTGAATCGAACGGTATCTCGCTTTATCAATATAGATTTCCTTTGATGGATTTTTTTTTCACCTTGTCAGTGGCGTAGGAAGGGTGGGGCTGATAAGGAACAACGCCAGTGTCAATCGGGCTTTAGTGTTTATGTTTTGTTAGTAGTGGCAATGGGGCTTTAGTGTTTATGTTTTGTTAGTAGTGGCAATGGGGCAGTAGTATCTAGGTTTTGTGAACAGTATCAGTCTGGCTTTAGAGTGAGAGAAATGGTGTCTAACATACACTCTACACATATTTTGTCGGAGAGAGAGAGAAATGGGTTTAACGTCCACTAGACATACACACTGTTATCATTTCAGGACTAACATATGGTTCAAATTTATTTCAATAATTCGCTACCGCGTATGGGTCTTTAGCGGTAGGACCCGGAGAAAACCAACAAGGATAGGCAGGCGATCATACTCCTTTCCACGGACAAGCAGGGAATCGAAACCACACAGCTTAACTCAATGACAGGCCTTGTGATTAAACGTTAACTATTCCGCTACCCCACCCCCTTGACAGTCAGGTACTAAGACGATTAGGTGGAAATTACATGTGTAACCATATCAATAAATATGCAACACCTATTCCATGGTTTCCCATCGTGACTGCTGTGAATGAATAAATGTACAATATATATCATTCTGATTAAAATACAGATGTATATTTTGTTTCGTATTTTTTATACTTTCGATGGCCTACACTACATAAAGTTCTTACCGGTTGTAGTAAAAGGTAGCGTCAGAGGTCGTACGAACGGCTTTTGACCCAATGACGTCAGACATTGATTAATCAATCAGCGTTGGCGTTTCTAGTCGTTTACCCACAGTTCCGTGCATCGCACGCCAAGAAGTCGCCGTGACAGATGGTTTCATTGGCTAATCACTCATGCTATCCGGAAAGCAGGTTATATAACAAGTCTTCGAGATTTTAGTGTAGTCGGCCTACAGACAAATAAAACGAAATTTTGAACTATAAAAAACGAAACGAAATAGGATTTGTGTTTTAATCAGACTGAATATATATGGGTTCCCATCATGGCTGCTGTAAATAAATGAACAATATATGGACACAACAATGAAATTAATGGGCGTTTTCTGTGACACAATCGCCTGATGAAACATCTTAAATACTTCCATCAAAGATAACAGATGAGTTTAAAATTTAAATTTCAAAGAACTCGAATCTATTTCTCAAGATGTTTCATGGATCTCCATCGGTGTTAATTCCATCTGGAATAATTAATGACAATTGCGGAAGATAAATCTGTACAACATGCAAGAGACAATCATGATAAAATACTATTATATGCAACCGGAAGTAAATAATAGATCCGGTAGACTCGAGATCTAAACAACCCAGACGACATGTTACAGAATAAATAATGATTATCCAGTAATTATTTCCTGTGTGATATCCTTAATTTAAAAGCGCAGGTCGTCATGTGACAAAAATTAAAACGAAACCCATATTTTAGTCGACTTTGTTTTATTAAGCAAATTATAAAGGACAACCGGAGACCGGAATGCATTAATCGTTCGATAATTTCTTTTTCACCACGTTTTTTTTACCAGGCCCTCCCATCTTTGTTTTCTTCCAATAGCCTACGGTCAATTCCAGTAGCCCACGGTCGACATGTAACTTGGCATCCTCGTTGCTTGGACGATGACGTCATATTTCTAAGATGTCGGCGATGACGTCCACCATGGTCACTCGTAATAATTGTTTGAGCTGATTGTAAAAAGACAGCTGGTCAATTATGTAAAAATGTATGGGTACTATAGTATCTTGTATCAGCTAGGCAACTATAATAAAGTATGTGTAGGCCTACTAGTATCTTGTAATTAAAAATAATATCATTCATCCATTTTTATAAGAGAAACGCGTCATAAATCACGTGATATTGATGTACGTCATACTAGAGTCTTGTATCAGCTAGTCAACTATATAATAAAGTATGAGTAGGCCTTACTAGTATCTTGTAATTAAAAACACAAATGAAAGGCGTCATAAATCACGTGATATTGATGTACGTCATACTAGAGTCTTGTATCGGCTAGTCAACTATAAGAATGGGTAGGCCTTACTAGTATCTTGTAATTAAAAACACAAAAGAAAGGCGACATAAATCACGTGATATTGATTTACGTCATATTATTATTATAGTATGAATTACAGTAGAAATAGTGTAAACCAACCCGATACAATTATACAGTAAGTACAGTAAAGCCGCACTACAAGACAAATTGATGGACAGGACATAATCTACACAGGCAGATCAAACAAATCAAATTAAATGTGGCAGCGGCAAAATTTACCTCATAGGACACTAGCTGTTTCCGACGTGGTTTCCCCTCGTCAGTGGTGCAGAACGGAGGATCTGACAAGGACAGCTGTCTAGTCGTTCTGATGGCACGAAAAATCAAGGTTCCGTGTACACATTGACGTGCACGTAAAAGATCCCTTGGCAGATAGAATTCGATAAAAGAGTAGGCCATAGTGCCGCTGTCCGGGCAAAATTTCCCTCAAAGCAAACTGTATGGCGTATGCCCGTCTTCATTAGCCCAGTCGGAGCAGAACAGTAGGACGTTAAACCCCATTTCATTTCATTTTATATAGCACACTGCATGGCGTATGCCCATCTTCATTAGCCCAATCATTAGCCCAGTTGGAGCAGAATAGTAGGACGTTAAACCCCATTCCGTTTCATTTCAGTCCGTTGTACATGCATATTTTTTTAGGCCATGTCTCGTATTAGTATTTTATTCATACTCACGGAATATTTCCGCCTTATTAAGCATGGCCTTAGTTACCGTCTCCTTCATTAAAATGCCGAAGTCTTGTTGCACATTTCAATATTAAAAGAAAAATCCATTAATAGTTGGTTTCAGCGACTGGCAGCTCGTAAATCATGGGCACCATAACGATCTGTATTTCTACGAGAAGAGGCGAACTATTCGAACTCGCAACAAGTCAAGCTATCCATTATAAAATAAAAAAAAAAACCAATGAAAGCTATCAATTAATCAATAACTATCAAGAAATTCTTAACAGTAGAACATGTTCTTTGTAACGAAACGGTTGTAATCCACTACTATTGTGAGACTTGACTCGGGCAACAAAAGAAGTGTAATGAATGAAATGGGATTTAAGTTCCGACTGTTCGCCACGAATCCTATGAGAGTTTACAAGGACAGCGGTACTACGGCCTACTTTTATTTCAAATTCCAGCTGTCGAGCATTCTTTCACGCACACGCGGTTTTTCGTTCCACCCGATGAACTAGACACTGTTCATTCATAAATACAGTATTTACAAGGTAATCTTTACTAGTAAACATTGTGGTAGCGAGGTAATCTTTATTGGTAAACACTGTAGTTACGAGGTTATCTTTATTGGTAAAACTGTTGTTACGAGGTCATCTTTATTGGTAAACACGGTGGTCGTGGGGTAATCTTTATTGGTAAACACTGTGTTTACGAGGTAATCTTTATTAAGACTGTTGTTACGAGGTCATCTTCATTAAGACTGTTGTTTATTAAGACTGTTGTTACGAGGTAATCTTTATCGGTAAACACTGTAATTACGAGGTAATCTTTATTGGTAAACACTTGTTACGAGTTAATCTTTATTAATAAACACTTAAACATTATTGTAACCAGCTAATCTTTATTGTGTAATATAATGTTATGGGCCATATTGGTAAACACAGTGATTATTAAAATTGAGTTTTGTGTAATATGTTATGGACCATATGTCCTACATATATCGATTATTGTACTATTGCTGGTTTAAATGAAGGGAAAGGATTATTATATAATATGGAATACAGCTGTATTGATCTCCCTGAATTGACAATCATCAGCTGTTTCTTTAGTATGACATATAGTGAGATATTCTGTCAATAACAAATATTAATTACATACGTTATGAAAGTGATTTAGTAGAAAATTGATATAAGCAAATGGGCCCCAGACAAGCTCGCGGATGTGTGTGTGTATGTGGTGGTGGGAGAGGGGCGTTTGAACAGACAGCCAAGAGACTGCAATGGACGATTAAAACGGACGTAAATTAGGACTCGGGTAATTATGACTACAACCTGATAATATGTATACTGTAGCCTAATAATTTAGAATAATAGATAATACGTGAAAACAACAACCAGTTTTATTCTTATATACTTTGGTACTACCAACCTCGTTGGTTTTCTCCGGGTCCTCCGGTTTCCATCCACAGCTAAAGACCCCTACGCGCAAGTGAATTATTGAAATAAATTTGAATCCAAGTCCAAGTCCGACAATGGCCTATTGTTTTGTCGAGTGGACGTTACCCCTCTCTCTCTCTCTCTCTCTCTCTCTCTCACACACACATGTATCAGTCAATAAGACCGTGTAATAAACACCATGCTGATAGTTATCGACTTGTTCCTTCTGGTCATGATTCAACAAACAACTTCCAATCAACATGTATCCTCTCATCTATTATCTGCTAAACAAAATATTTACTTGATCGGGAAATAACACTCGAGTATATATTACATTCTTATTGATTTGAGAGAGAGGGAGAGAGAGAGAGAGATAGAGAGAGAGAGGCGCGGGGGGGGGGGGGGGTACTGTCCACTCGACACAAACCAGTTAATTTCGGGACTCCAATATGGTTTAATTTTATTTAAATAATTCGCTTTCGCGTAGGGGTCTTTAGCAGTGAGAGACATTCGGATCACCCAGAGAAAACCATGAGGTTGGACAGGCGACCCTACTCCTTGTCAGGTACAGCCGGAGATTCGAAACCACGCCAGTTGACTCAATGACAGACCTTCTAATGCAGCGCGCTCGTGCTAACCATTCGGCCACCCAACCCCCAGAGAGAGAGCGAGAGAAGAGAGAGAGAGAGATGGACGATATAATTCTAGACTGTGAAAGAACTCTTTATTCAATCATTTTTTGTAAGATATTATATTTTATTCACTATAAATGGATGGAAGATCAGACCTTGATCCATATATCGATTCTAATAAAGAAAATATTTAGTTGATCGAGAAATTACCCTCGAGTATATTTTTCATTCTCATTGATTCGAAGTTTGGTTTAAATTATGAACGAGTTGAAAATATGCCTGTGTCGTTAACCTCCAATAAAATTGATTTCGTCTGACCGATTCCAACAGAATTCTTCTCACACTAGTCTGGTTCATTCACGGTTATTTCAATCGACCACGGTACACCCGATGATCTGGTATGCCCCATACTCCTCGCAGTGTTTCGATTGATTATACCTAATCCCACTAAACACTGCTTTACCGAAGGCAAATTTATGTTCCAAATTATGACTGGTCAATGATCCGATTAACAGCCAATAGTGCGTTACAAAAGCACTATGCTTAAAACAGAGCTCCAAATTGGACCAAATATGTTTACATAACGTTACGTCATGACTCACGATTTTATTATGCCCAAGTAACCAATGATAGCAGAATATTGCAGAAAAATTAATTGCGTGACAAACGAGGTTATCAAATCGAAAACAATGTAAACAATACTGTTTGGAGACGAACATACTTTCAGCGTTTTTAAAACCTTAAATTACTGTCCAAAGTTTTAGGGAAGACCCAGGTTAAACGAAGGGCTGTCATGTTGCTATACTTGGGATAGATTTGATTGAACGGGAAGAATAGGCAAACTCCCCCAAAAGCTCAAGTATCAGAAGCCAATCCAACAATGGCCGGTTGTAGTGGAAGGTCGCGTCAGAGCGGCTTTTGAACTATGACGTCAGACATTTTATCAACCAATCAGCGTTGATGTTTCTAGTGGGTTACTCACAGTTCCGTGCACATCACGCCAGAAACTCGCCGTAACAGACCGTTTCATTGGCTAATCCCTAACATCATCCAGAATGCGAGTTATATAACAACTCTTTCTGATCCTAGTGCAGTAAAGACAAGTAAAACGAAATTTTGAGCTGTAAAAAGCGAAACGAAATAGGATCTGTGTTTTAATCAGATTGCATGCATACCAACGTATACACGGGATCTCAGTTTCCCGTCCCTCGCTGTCTTCATTAGCTTAGTTGGTGCAGAACACTATGGCTAAATCTATTTGTTAAGGCCAGCTCAATTTTCGTCAAGGTCGCTGAGATGTAAATAAGGTTAGTACACGTGATTGCTGGCTAGATTGTTGGTTAGGTTTAAGAATATAGGGGAGAGAGGTTAAGTCTCCACATAAGCACCGACCTAAGGTTCGAGCACGGGATTGTTGGCGAGATTGTAGGTTAGGTTTAGGGTAAACATTAGGTCTAGGTCCAGGGTTAGGGTTGGGATTAGCGCTAGCCCTGTTTACATCTCGTGACATTTGACCATCTCTGAAGTTGGCCTTTTCAATTAGATCCAACCGAACAGTAGGGCTTAAACTCGATTTCGATTTCATGTAAGAAACGGTATATATTTTAGACAGTCGGTTGGGTAGACTAGGTCGAACGAAAAGGCGTACATTAAGCGCTTGCTTTATATGTTACAATATACGTCTTGTTGTCCTAGACTATATATATATATATATATATATATATATGTGATATTGATTTATTAAGTGTTGAGGAGTTTAACATTCTAAGCAGATTATCTTTGGCGATATTGGAAATTACTCAGGAAGTTGAGATAAAAAGCCATTCATATTTTCAGATTAATCCTGCTGACCGTATCTACCGGTATCTTGTCTCTCACACGCTGTAGTAGTAAGTAGTACCATAAACACATAGGCTACACTATATCTTATGTGGGTCAATACAAGTTCGCGTGTTCTTTTATTTAAAGTAGCTAAGTCTTTAACTCAATATCATCCAAAGTCTTCGACATTCAAAACGCGAATTATTTGTCAATTTAAAACAACACTGATGTTGTGATCTTACCGGGAAAAGATGGGCTTCTGATATCCAAAAATTAAGACAAAAATTAAAACGAATCCTGTACCAATATGCGTTTCAGCGCCATTTGTAACAAGAGGCTCGAAGAACGAGCGTAGACATATTCCACAAGTCATGTCAAACGCTGATGACATATTTTTATCTAGAGAGCATGCGTAATAAATACTATCGGTGTAGACTGGAATAACCAGACGCTAGATATTTCCATTCGATTGAGATTTCAGGCGTATTTCGGCGAACATTACTGATTAGAAATTAGAGTTAAAAAATCAGTTTATTTACATTCATATTACATTATTATATACGTTGCGACTCATTTGTGTCAATTTCTAGGTCAATTTAGCAGCTCCTTTAAAGGGTGTGTCTATGTATATTGGGTCACTAAATTGGCCGCAAGTACTCTTTTATCTAGTGACGTAACTGGATTAGGCCTGAATTTAACATAGAAGTTATGGCCCTTGATCACTTCAAAAAATCTTGTGGACGCTCTAGAGGCTAAGGTTAATATCCGATTTACTTTAAATTTATACACAGTGTTTAAGGTCATGAGACGAAGAAGCCTGTTGATTTTCAGCGCTTTCTGATAATTACTGCCAGAGTTATGGCCCTTGATCACTTCAAAAAATCTTGTGGACACTCTAGAGGCTAAAGTTAATATCCGATTTACTTTAAATTTATACACAGTGTTTAAGGTCATGAGACGAAGAAGCCTATTGATTTTCAGCGATTTCAGATAATTACTGCCAGAGTTATGGTCCTTGATCACTTTCAAAAATATTGTGGACGCTCTAGAAGCCAAAGTTAATATCCGATTGACTTTAAATTTATACACAGTGTTTAATGTCATAAGACGATGAAGCCTATTGATTTTCGGCGATTTCTGATAAGTACTGCCAGAGTTATGGCCCTTGATCACTTTGAAAAATCTTGTGACGCTCTAGAGGCTAAAGTTATCATCCGATTGACTTCAGATTGATACACAGAGTTTAAGGTCTTGAGACGAACAAGTATATTGATTTTCAATGAATCTTTTGACTTGAACAACTAAATCCATGATGTTAAAAGTTTTCTATACTAAACATTAGCATGGGGCAGAACTTTATAAAAAAAACAAATTCTAATGGTTTTCTGATAATTACTTAATTAGTTGTTACTCTTTATCAATTTTAATGTATTATAAATGTTTAATTACCGAAAAAAGTAAAAATATGCGACAACTCTTGTTGACTCCCCGGACGATTTAGCTGCTGTGGGCGTATGTTTCGTTGTCTGGCAACCTATCTTTACAATCATTAAACATTGTGACCTCTAGAGGGCCCACAAGCTAAAAATGTGATTTTTCATAGAATCAGGGCCCATAATCCTTGAAGTAACGATCTAATATGCGCCAATATCGACAGGAATCGCGATCTGTGGGTTATAAAGATACATTGTAAATGTCATCAAAATCGGATAAAAATTGTGACCTCTAGAGTGTCCACAACCTTGTAATTATTATGCATATATTTGTCCAGTTCAGCATCACATGAAAGCGCCACCGAATGCAGTGCTTTCGTGGTAAGGGATTTAAAAACGAATTAAAACTTCATTTCATTGCTGAGCAATTTTACTAGCCAGAAATCACTTAGAAAACGTCTCCGACGATCTAGACCCCGGGAGCTTCCGGGGACTAGGCGGTACACTCCCCTCCCCATCAAGAAGTGCTTCCGCTGGCCCTGAACTCAGAACAACCCAAAAAAATACACGTGCTACACTATGAAATAATATAATAACTTTCGTAAAAAGTAAGACATGAAAAAAAACCACGTTAATGAGATGAACGACATTTGAAAAATCATTATTTTCTATCACGTGTATTCAATTATATAAAGTATAAAAAAAAATATCAAGTAAAAAGGCTTTTAAAAGACCATTATATGATTGAGTTAATTTCTAGTGGCTTGTGGTCTACATTCAGTCGTTCACAGATCAATGATGGACTCAACTTGAAGATTAAGTAATGTTTCATGTTATGTATTGTGAACGACTTGAGAATGTCTAAAGGGGATTGTTATTAAAATTGTTAACCACCCGAAGCTGACATGTGAAGTCTCGTGTTGTCTAACATCCATTGATCTAGCTCTTCTTCCATTAGCTCGCGCCTGTAAACATCTAATTTTTGTAGGGTTTTTTCTTTCTTCCGTGTACAAAAGAAGTTTTGGGCATCATGACATGGCCTTTGCACACTTGTATATGTCACTTTCTAGTCCATTATTTAAAGGACAATATTGGTGTCAATCATTATCACATATGTGAAAGAACTGGTTAAACATGCATTATGCAAGAGAAAAATCTGCTTATTACAAGTCTTTCTTTAGGCCTGAAATGTTATCTAAATTATCAATTAGACATTAATTAACTTATCCAGACCATAATAAACTCTCGATGTAAAGGCTAGCCTTCGATGTTGGCTGGATTATATTCCTATATGCCGCTAACGGCCGTTGATAATTAAATCAGAAAAAGTGGATAATCGAGACTATACTGTTTATATTAATGATTTTAGTAATGATGACCGAGACTATGCAAAAATTTCACCCGCTTCTTTCTCGGCTCATAATGGATCAAGTTGACTGAAATTTCCAGCAAATTACCTTAACACTAATTAGTTTTTAACTATTATAGCGAGAACTGCCATCTCTTTATCTTATCTCCCATAATGTATCTTTAAATACGTTCCAAATATAATTTTAATACAGAGATCATTGATACGATAGATGCGTTGTGAAGCTTTCGAGAAAGGGGAGTGACGAACGCAAAAGGAAAACACGAGTTATCTTTCTATATAACTGACTGGAGTGACGAGGGATAACAGATACACGGGCGAATTTCTGCTCATTAATAATTCTTTCGAAGAGCAAAAGTTGTTATGTGAGGCTGTGAGAGGATATCTGTTAATTCAAAAAATTAATTGAATGCCACTAGATAAGAGAAAACGAGAAAAATAGAAATAGTCCGTACATTCCCTTGTTTTTGTTTTTATTCATACTATACTTTATAAAAACATGGTAATGCACAGACTTTTTTCTATTTTTCTCGTTTTCTCTTATCTAGTGAGAGTCAATTATTTTTTTGAATTGTCAGATATCCTCCCACAGTCTGATATAACAACTTTTGTCCTTCTAAGGAATTATTAATGAGCAGAAATTCGCCCGTGTATCTGTTATAACTCGTCACTTAAGTCAGTTATATAGAAGGATAACTCGTGTTTTCCTGTTGCGTTCGTCACTTCCCTTTCTTGAACGCTTCATAACATATCTATCGTATCAATGATCTCTGTGTTAAAATTATATTTGGAATGTGTTTAACCAGTTCTATCACATATGTGATATTGACTGACACCAATATTGCCCTTTAATGCGATTACTCAGGTTATATAAGGGAGAGATCTGGATGTAACTTATCAGGCCATGAGAATTCAGAATTTATAGCAATAGATGTCAGTTGATTTAAACGAATGTCACAGTGAACATTTCTAGATGGAATACTGACTCAGTGAGATCAATGACGGCAAATAAATACTTCTAGGAGTCTCTAATGGTCAGCTGAGTTTTTAAAAACAAATGGATTTCATCTCGGACCCGTCTTCATTAGCCCAGTCGGTGCAGAAAAGTAGGACGTTAAACTACATTTAATTCCATTCCATGTCGGGTCACATGAAGCATGCGAGACGCAAGACGCTATTTTCTAGGAACATTTTCAGAGATGGTGGGGGAGCCACGGTGGTTAGGTGGGTTAGACGCTGGCTCGCTAGCCTGGAGAAAGTTCATCGGGATTTTCTGACGTGGTTTCCCCTTGTCAGTGATGCAGAACGGAGGGCCTGACAAGGACAGCTGTCTAGTCCTTCGGGTGATACGAAAAACCGAGGTCCCGTGTATACATTAGAATGCACGTAAAAAATCCCTTGGCAGTTGGAATTTGATATAAGAGTAGGCGACAGTGCCGCTGCCCGGGCAAAATTCCCTCATAGCACACTGTATGGCGTATGCCCGTCTTCATTAGCCCAGTATAGAAGCAGAACAGTAGGACGTTAAACAATGTTTCATTTCATTTCAAAGATGGTGGGATGGACATACCCATGGACCGTCCAGGGTGGTCTTTGATTTAGTAGCAACAATATCCAGTCTTCGTTTTATACACAACCAAAATCTGTTAAACGATAGCTTGGCAGATGACTAGAGAACCTCTTGTTATGGCGAGGAATTGGGTGACCGAATGGTTTAACGCATGCGCGCTTGGTCGTAATGTCTGTCATTGAATCAAGTGTCGTGGTTTCGATTCCCCGGTTGTATGTGGCAAGGAGTAGTTTCGCGTGTCCAACCTCGTGGGGTTTCTCCGTGTCCTTCGGTTTCCCCCTACTGCTAAAGACTCCTACGCGCAAGCGAATTATTGAAATAAAATTGAAGCATATGTTAGTCCCGAAATGACGTAGTTTGTGTCGAGTGGACGTTAAGCCCAACCTCGCGGGTTTCCTCTGGGTCCTCCGGTTTTTTCCTCCAGCTGCTAAAGACCCCCTCTCTGCAGGCGAATAAATGGCGGATGGACGTTAAACTGCTCTCTCTCTCTCTCTCTCTCTCTCTCTCTCTCTCTCTCCAATCGGTGTGGTTTCGTTACACTATATAAATAAAGCCCGGCAGTCGATTAAAGAACCTTTTATGGCGATAAAACTCAACATGATTTGTAAGATTTCTCCTCGCTATCGACATGTAAACATGATTCAGACAAGAGATGTCTGGTGTGACAAGACTAAATCTATTAACGTTAGACATAGTCTCGATTGATTTAAACAGGCAACTCTTACAAACATTGAAATCCGTCTAATGAGACATAAAAGACTACAGGCTAACGAATAATCTACAAACATTCCAGTAATGGTATACACCGTGAGAGACACTTTGTCAAGACTTTGGCTTACTACAACCATTCCAGCAATGGTATACTCCATGCAGTATGCTACGAGGGACACTTTGTCTTTGACTTACTACAACCATTCCAGCAATGGTATACACTATGAGAGACACTGTGTCCGGTCTTTGGCCTACTTTTATTTTGATTTACTGATCAGAAGGTTATAAATCGACTATCGTGTGCTCCCATACTCCCCGCAGTGTTTCGTTTGATTAGAGCTAAACCCACTAAACACTGCTTTAATGGAAGCGATTTTCTGTTCCAAATTATGACTGGTCCATAGTCCGATTAACAACCAATAGCTAACTGCGTAACAACATGATTACGCTTTAAACAAAGCTCCAAATTGGACCAAATATGTTTACATGACGTTACGTCATGACTCGCGATTTTATTATGCCCAATTAACCAGTGCATAGCAGAATATTGCAGAAAAACTAATTGCGTGACAAACGAGGCTATCAATACGGATACAATGTAAACAATACTGTATGTATACGAACGAGACTTTCGCCGTTTTTAATACCTTAAATCACTCTCCAAAGTTTTAGGGAAGACCCCTGATTAAACGAAGGCTGTCATGTTGCTGTACTTTGGATAGATTTGATTGAACGGGAAGAATAGACTCACTCCCTCAAAAGCTCAAGTATCAGAAGCCAATCCAGCAATGGGCAGAAAGGGATTTCTCGGGCCATTGTTTCAGGAATATGGTGTGCTTCACACTGCCCACAATTTCTCCATTACTCCATACGATGCAAAATTTTGGTTTTTAATCCCCTCGCGGAACTTTGTTTCTCCTGCAAAATCACCATGTCCCCGAGTTCAGATCCGTGGTGCTGAAGTACATGTATTTAAGATTTTTTTTTTTTTTTTTTTTTTTTAGAAAAATGAAACGAAATATAGATCTGTATTTTAATCGGATATGACAACCTGTTATTAAATACTGTAAATGAAGCTAACTAATCGATTCGATTAAATCCATGATATAAATTTATCATTAATCTAAATCTAATTCAAAGACCTTCATTACAAAATGCCATATCAGTATCAGTTCTGTGATCTTTACCATGAAAGAAATTCCAACGAAGATTTTAGCTTTATCTTATGATAAATCAGAATTTGTTGTTGAGCTAGAGCAAGGGGGAGAGAGAAATGTGGTTTAACGTCCACTCGACACAAACTAGGTCATTTCGGGGCTAACATATGGTTTAATTTTATTTCAATAATTCGCTTGCGCGTAGGGGTCTTTAGCAGTGGGAGGAAACCGGATTAACCGGAGAAAACCCACGAGGATGGACAGATGACCCTACTCCTTGTCACGTACAACCGGGGATTCGAAACCACGCCAGTTGACTCAATGACAGGCCTTATGATACAGCGCGAGCGTGCTAACCATCCCCCCCCCCCCCCAGAGCAAGGTGTTATTAAATATTATTGTGTAGAATTAACAAGCCGATGGAATTTTATCAGTGGTTTTTTTTAGAGTAGTAAAACGTGTGGTTTGTATGATAAAGCAGGCCGTGAAAAGGTCATCGTGTGTGTGTTTTTTTTGTTTTTTTTTCTTTAACCAACCTGATGAGAAACTAAGGACAGACACTGCTCTTGATATTTAAAGAGATGATATTCCTACGCCCACTAGTAACCGGACTTCCGTGAGGTGAACTACTAATATAAAGATGGAAGACAAACACTTGAAAACATGGAGAGATTTAACCTACTTTTATACACGTTATATAAAGTCAGAATACGCCTCTGTAAAGAACAAAATAAAATAGAGAGAGAGAGAGAGGGTTTAACGTCCACTCGACACAAACTAGGTCATTTCGGGACTAACACATGGTTCAAATTTATTTCAATAATTCGCTTGCGCGTAGGGGATCTTTAGCAGTGGGGGGAAACCGGAGGACCAGGAGAAAACCCACGAAGTTGGACAGGCGACCCTATCTCCTTGTCACGTACAACCGCGCAATCGAAACCCCGTGCACGTGCTAACCATTCGGCCATCCACCCCCCCTCCCCCTGCTCGTAAAAGATCTCTTGGCAGATGGAATGCCCGGGAAAAATTTCCCTCATAGCACATTGCATGGCGCATGCCCGTGTCGGAGCATAACATCTCATTTCATTTCATTTCAGCGACCATGACGATTGGACCATATTCAGCATCAGACTTCGATATCCGAAAACAAAACGCTTATTACGTAACGCAAACAACCAAGCCTGCAACCATTAGCAATAAACTTTACCAGCGACCATGGCGATTGGACCATAGTTAACATCAGAATTCGATATCTGAAAACTCAACGCCTATCGCTTATTACGTAACGCAAACAACCAAGCCTTTGTTTTATTATTCATCAAAAAATTTGTAGGACAAATACCCAGGTATTGAAAGTCATCAAGTGCTTACCTATTTCAACGGAATAATATTTTATTTCAATAAGTGGGTCTATACATTGCATACGCCCCAACAATTTTATTGTTTGATTAACAAATACGTAGGTGTTTAATTAAGGATCATCGCCTACTTTACTTATATGAAATCCATAAAATGATTATTACTGTTTATTGTCAATACGTTGAATAATATTTATCTTGCTAAGTACTAGTCATACACTTCCTTTCTATATATTTAAATGCATAACTTGTCCTTGAAGAAGAGAGAGAGAGAGAGAGAGAGAGAAAGAGAGAGAGAGAGGGTTAACGTCCACTCGACACAAACTAGGTCCATTTCGGGACTAACACATGGTTCAATTTTACTTCAATAATTGGCTAGCGCGTAGGGGTCTTTAGCAGTGGGAGGAAACCACAGGACTCCGAGAAATCCACGAGGTTGGACAGGCAACCCTGCTCCTTGTCACGTACAACCGGGGGAATCGAAACCACGGCAGTTGATTCAATGACAGACTTTATGATACAGCGCGCACGTGCTAACCATTTGGCCATCAAACCCCCCTGAATCAGAAGAGGGTACCTCTTCGAAACGTTGGTTTAGTAATATCTGACGATGAAAACAGTGTTAGTGTGGCTTTTGTTTATCTATTTTTATATATTTAAACGTTTTAAAGATAGATTCTCACGAAAGTATTTAGCCGGTGGTTATTTCCAATAAATGTATGGCAAATTTGGTATATATAGAATGTATAGAAAAATATTGGATTTCCCGAAACATACCCAATACCCATGGGGCAAGCATTGGGCAAAAATGACAGGCTGCCACTTACTGGCAACCCGACAGCTTATTGTCTGCCAGCTTGACTTAGGAAGCGGTTGTTATTTCTTGATCAAATGGTTAGACGGTTTTGGGAACATTGAGGGATGTAAACGTATATCAGCCTCATCAATTAAACGGTGGAAAAGAAGTTGGCGGAAAATTATTCTAGAACTGACTTAGGCCCCAGTATGACAAATCACGAGGTTGGACTGCTAACCTTATTCTTGTCACGTACACCCGGGAATCGAGACCACGTCAGTTGATTCAAAGACAGACCTTATGATACAGCGCGCAGGCGGAAACCATTCGCCCACCCAACCCCTCGTATAGACAAAACACGCCCATACACTATTCATCCTGTATCGATATTCCAAATTTCTATGAATGTATTATATTTTTATATATAATCTTTTGATCTTAGATAAGCTGGTTTACTGTCGTTTTACTTCAAACAGTCAAAATCAATGCATGATACATTTACATGGGCCATGTTCAATAGACACTTCGTCAAAAATATTCATGGAGAAAGAGAGACAGAGAGGGGAGGGGAAGGGAGTTGGGGGAGTAATCTTGTACTAACATATAACTATTTCATGATTTCTTTCGAATGGACGCTAGCGCTAGGAAATAATATCAATGACAGAAATCGGAATTCGAGAATCCCACATGGGTGACACTGGTGGGGTTTGTGTTGATAATAAACCTCATCTCTCAACCAACCGTGTTTCGAGATAAGAGATGGTGCTATATAGTTCCACGTAGCAAAGCCCAACACAAATCGCATCGGGCATCATTAAGCAAAATTGACAATATTTTTCATCAAAAAAACAATTGATAATTGTTATTTATAACATTTCTGCATGGCCGAATGGTTAGCACGTGCGCGCTGTATCATAAAGTCTGTCATTGAGTCAACTGGCGTGGTTTCGATTCCCCGGTTGTACGTGACAAGGAGTAGGGTCGCCTGTTCAATCTCGTGGGTTTTCTCCGGCTCCTCCCGTTTCCTCCCACTGTTAAGACCCCTACGTGCAAGCGAATTATTGAAATAAAATTAAGCCATATGTTGTCCCGAAATGACCTAGTTTGTGTTGAGTGGACGTTAAACCCCATTTCTCTCTCTCTCTCCATCTCTCTCTCCCTTTAATCAGATTGGTCCTATTGTCGCCCAAGGAAAAACAAGAAATATTCGATATGTGATCTCTTTAATAGATCAGGTTTAAATCGATAGTATGATAAATAACACGTTTTATAAGCCTCTGTATCCGTCATATTATAGTTTTTATATTATTATAGCGTAGTGCAAAATCGAGTTATCAGGAAACCCGTGGATGTGGAAATTATCGGATTTTGTGTGAAAATACACCTTGATAATCAGAGATAATACAGTTTACACATTCAAATCTATTTCTAATTTATATGTAAGAGAAAATGATACACTGATTCATAATACTATAATGTTTGACTGGATACGATTCCATTGATATGGTTTATATCCACTTAGATAATGTCAATAAGGGTCAAGGTTAATTTCCAAATGTCATTATTGGAAGCATCACCAACAGTCAATGCTTATTTCAAATGTTAGCCTGCATAGCGTCAGCAAAGGTCAGCGTTGATTTCAAATTTTATCTTTTATAACGTCAGCAAAGGTCAGCTTGATATTAAATCTTAAATTTCATAATGTCAGTAAAGGTCAGCGTTGATTTCAAATGTTAGCTTTCATAACGTCAGCAAAGGTCAGCGTCGATTTCAAATGTTAGCTTTGATAACATTAGCAAATTTCAGCGTTAATTTCAAATGTTAGCTTTCACAACGTCAGCAAACGCCGTCGTTGATTTCAAATGTAGGCTTTGAGAACATCAAGAACAGTCAGCGTTGATTTCAAATGTTAGCTTTCATAACGTCAACCAAGGTCAACATTCCTGATAAAGAATGCCCGGTTGACTTGGGCTTAAAATCAGTTACTGAATAATGGGCCGACCTAGTAGGTGAATGATGTCCTTGCCAGTTTTAAGATCCAGTACCATCTTTAATCGACGACTTGATCTCGCTTTAACTCCGTACATCTTGCCAAGTCCTTCGCCACACTGATCGCCACACTGAATATTCGCTAGGCCTCTACAATCACTGATAACGATGACATCGATGCGACTTAATGAACCCCAAACCGGGGATTCGAAACCACGCCAGTTGATTCAATGACAGGCCTGATGATACAGCGCGCACGTGCTAACAATTCGGTCATCCAACCCCCCAAATGCATCAGTGAAAATGGCTGTCTTGAAAAAGAAAATATCATGTCTCGTGCATGGCATCCGGCCAGTACTCAGTGCTAAATGGGGCAAGGGATAGTCGCGTACGAAAATTATACCATCTTTCGACAATTAGCTCCGCTTGACAACAGACGCGAAGTTTGTCGAACGATAATTCAATTCGCATATCGACGATTTTAGTCGAAAACATTAAACATGCATTATGCAAGAGCTAAATCTGCCTATTGCAGGTCTTTCTTTAGGACTGAAATGTTTTCTAAAGTATTAATTAGACATTAATTAACTGATCCAGGCCTTAATCAACTCTCGATGGCATCAGATTTTTCCGATATTAAACAGATTAAAATGGTTCAGCGATACTTTGATCTAATCAAATATGGAGGACCGAGACTTAGCTTCGATCAACCAGTACGGTGGTTGAAATTATTGCACACGTCTGTCAAACCTTCAAAGGCTAATATCTTCGCTTGCAATAGAGTAATTTGAATGAAATTTTCAAATTATTCATTTTACATCATCTACTTTCGAACTATTATAGCAAGAATGGCTAGTTCTTTATCTAAATCTTACATCTTTAAGTATTAAATTCAAGAATTTTGAGAGGTATATATATAGCGTCCACGTTCTTATCTAATAAAATTAAAAATGTTTTATTTAGTCTTTGCTGCGTGTATTAAAGACCTAAACGGGGAATGCTCACTAGTCCACGGGTTTATTAGTCCATCGATATCTATTATAAGGGTTAGGGTAAGGGTTCGGACTATTTTTCTTTTGATACCATATTTATAGTATTTCTTATTGCGGCGGACTACAGTGAACCCACGGACTAGTGAACCCCTCTCCCTAAAACGGATGAGAACCGATTATAGTACACTAATTTTCAATATGGCGGCCAACAAGTATAGAGATTTCTTCTCGAAGTATATAGTTCTTGCAGAATGGGATAGTCTGGGCCAAGATGTCAGTATTTCAAAAAATTGAAATGAAATTGGGTTTAGCTCCTACTGTTCTGATAATACAATCTGATTACAATACAGATCTATATTTCGTTTCGTTTTTTATAATTTCAATGGCCTCTACTACAATAATTGTACTTTTGAACCTATGACGTTAGACATTTGATTAACCAATCAGCATTTGATGTTTCTATCGGAATATCCACAGTTCCGTGCACAACACGCCAAGAACTCTCCGTAACAGACCGTTTCATTGGTTAATCCGTAACTTCAACCAGAACGTGGGTTACATAACAACTATTCCACATCCTAGTGTAGTAAAGACAAGGAAAACGAAATTTTGAACTATAAAAAAAACAAAACGAAATAGAATCTGCGTTTAAATCAGATTGGGAATAATGAAGACGAGCATAGGTCATAGGTCATAGGTCATACAGGCGCCACGGGCCAACTCTTGTTTAGAATTCCAACTGCCATGGTCCAATATGCTGTATGTCGAAGCCTGGGGCCTGTTTCACCAATTTTTAACTAAGATAAAATCCAAATTTTAGTAATTTGATTGGATAATATTAGATTGATTTTAGTGCTTGGCCGATGAAAATTGAAGTATCTACTAGAATTTCGATTTTATCTTTAGTTAAAATTTCGTGAAACAGGCCCCAGTATATTTCACCTGATAAATAAACCATACAGATATATATTTGCCGGAAACCAAATTATTGACGACAATCGAAAGGGAATGGTAAAATAAAGATTATCATTCTCTAACTGTATTAAATCTATTTTTAATCTTGGGTCGTCTAGACTGGAATATTACATAGAGACCACAATCAATCTTTCATACCGTCTTCTCAATTTTTATTTGAACAGGAAATTCGGTTTGTCAGGAGCGGGGGTCCCGGAGGTCCGGAATCCCTCCTTCTCGGGCTCAATTTGGGAGATCCGGGCACGAAATGGTCGGAAGTGGCATCACGGCGTTCCATTTTTTTTCCAAATTTTCTAGAGGAGATCATCCAGACCCCTCGTAACACATTTGTAACACATCAATATGGAGATCTCCCTGCTGAAATCCCGGATCAGCCCTTATTTGTATCCCAGCGTTGTTCAGTTCTCATCCCATGGTGGATGGAGGCGAATCTATAATTCCCGTACGTAATGCTATTACTCGGTTGATAATAGAATATTTTTTATATGTGAATCGTCAATATAAATAGTTTACGGCATGTTAATCAAATTGCACTAGTCCTTCTATTTCAATAGAAACTGTGGGTTCTTTTTTTTTCGATAGAATTGGAATGTCAGTCATAGCACTGTTCTTGACATTTTCCAACAGACGTCCTTTTCTTGATTAATGAGTCTTTAGTGTGCCTGGAATGACTGATGGTTACCGTCAAATCGAAAATCCCTATGTAATGTAAACGTATAGTCTCGGTCATACCGGTCATTCGGGAATCGTGTGTATATTAAGGTACATGTTAGCCTCGATTATAAATTGTACTTAGAACTTTATTACAGGCGAAGCAAAAAGTTTGCCTTAACCAAAATAAATGAAATGAAATGAAATGAAATGAAATGAAATCCGAACGACTAGACAGCTTTCCTTGTCAGCCCCTCCGTCCTGCATCACTGACAAGGGAGAACCACGCCGGAAAATCTGGATGAACTTTCTCGGCCAATGCAGGGATCGAACACCCGACCTCCAGGCTAGCGTGATCCCCGCCTTAACCAAAACATATATACAGATATAAATAGTATGTATTGTAGATTAAAGATGCATTATGGGAAATTCGATAACAAGTTGGCAGTTCTCACTATAATAGTTAAAAACTAGATAACGTAAAGGCAATTTGCTGAAAATTTCATTCAAATTGATCCACTGTGAACCGAGAACTAAGCGTTTGAAATTTCCGCCTAGCCTCGATCATCATTACTAAAGTCAGTACGATAAACGGCATAGTCTCGATTATCCATTTAATGTTAAATCGTGAAGGAAAGTTATGCAGTAAATTGGCTCATAATCAACTAAAGATCGCAGGCTAGCGCTGCCATCTAGAGTTGATTATGGTCTGGATAGGTTAATTAATGTCTAATAAATAATTTAGATAACTTTTCAGGCCTAACGAAAGACCTGAAATAGGCAGATTTAGCTCTTGCATTATGTATGTTTAAATATATATAGATACGAGCGTAACAATAAAGTATATATAATCCCAATCCTATACAGCAAACTCCTATCCGGGAGGGGGGTTGGATGGCCGAATGGTTAGCACGTGCGCGCTGTATCATAAGGCCTGTCATTGAGTCAACTGGTGTGGTTTCGAATCCCCGGTTGTACGTGAGTAGGATCGCCTGTCCAACTTCGTTGGTTTTCTCCGGATCCCACGGTTTCCTCCTACTGCTAAAGACCCCTACGCGCAAGCGAATTATTGAAATAAAATTTAAAACCATGTTAGTCCCGAAATGACCTAGTTTGTGTCGAGTGGACGTTAAACCCCATTTCTCTCTCTCTCTCTCTCTCTCTGTCTCCCTCCCTATCCGGGAATTGTTTTTACGCCACTTTTAAAGGACAATAATGGTGTCAGTCATTATCACATCAATATCTTTTCGTTTTCTCTCTTCTAGTTACAGTCAATTTCTGTTTTGAATTGTCAGATATCCTCTTACAGTCTCACATTACAACTTTTGGTCTTCGGAGGAATTATTAGTGGACAGGAATTCGCCCGTGTATTTGTTATCACTCGTCACTTCAGTCAGTTATACAGATGGATAACTCGTGTTTTCCTTTTGTGTTTGCCACTTCCTTTTATAGAAACCTTGATTACGCATCTATATTAGCAATGATATCTGTGTTAAAATTATATTTGGAACGTGTTTAACGAGTTCTATCACATATGTGATAATGACTGACAGCAATATTGTCCTTTAATAATACATTATTGCGCTACAGTTATTCAGTATGCACGGAAATGAGTGATCGATATTTTTTTACACCGCAGTTTAAAATATTTTAAAATTCCACCTGCAAGTTTGAAGTCAACACGTTCGACAATCGAAGCTAATCTAACAGACGATCTTAATGTCACGGATCAAACGAGAGTAGACTGTTGACTAGTTCGAACCGTGGAAATCTAAAGGGTAATTAGTTGATATTTGATTTGCTTTTAGCGTGGGCGTGATGTCTATTGACAAAATACGCACTCGATATCTTGTACTCTTTCAAAAGTAGACTATTCAAAAGTTTTTAACGATTTCTTGCTGGTATGGTTCAATGGGATATAATCGTTCAGGAAATGAACTTTTAAAGATAGGCTACACTGAATCATATGATGGATGTCCGGCTTTGTTATTCAGGTTGGACCAGAAAAGTAGTAGAGTTTCGAATGATAGATTGAATCGTTCTGAATTGGCAGAAATACAATCAATCACGTGACACACAATTCATTCCTGTCACCGTTCTGTCAGTCCAGACAAATGACGTAGTGTGTGTACAATCGTGACGTACATTAAACACGACGAATTCGTTTCAACTTTCGTGATCCACTTTTCGCTTTATTGTCGCTCGGGATTTAGAGAGTTCATTCGAAAAAACAATTTAAACAAGCCATGATGGGCCTATAATTACCACTTGGTGGGCCTATAATTATCACCTTGTGGGCCTACAATTACCACCTGATGGGCCTATAATTACCACCTGATGGGCCTTTTATTAACCTGATGGGCCTATAATTACAACCTGATATGCCTTTTATTAACCCAATCGAATTAAAGTCGAGTCATTATCTACCGTTGATATTTTAATTTGTTTATTTATTTAATTTGTTTATTGAAAATTTCATTCAAATTACTTTATTTTGAGCGAAGTTGTCAATAGTCGTAATCTTGACAAGATGTGTGCATTGATAGTAATCACATTTTTTAAATTAAATCATTAAATAGCCGAACCGTTCTAATCTATTTAAAACCGAAGCAATCCGATGGCATCGAGAGTTGATTATGGTCTTGTGATATTAATAAATATCTAATTATTAATTTATATAACATTTAAAGACCCAAAGAAAGGCCTGCAACAGGCAGACTTAGCTCTTGTATAATACATGTTTAAGCAGTGAAAATTAGATATTGGTTAAACTTTAAAGCAACTCAATATCATCCAAATTCTTCAACATTGAAACACGAATTATTTGTCAATTTAAATCAACATTGATGTTGTGATCTTACCGAGAAAGGTGGGCTTCTGATATCCAATATTCAAGACAAAATAACCATTTAACCATTGGTACACGAATCGTGTACCATAATGCTTTTCAGCGTCATTTGTAACAAGGAACTCGAAAAAAGAGGCTAGGCATATTCCACAAATCATGTCAAATGATGACGTCGTATTCTTATTTGGAGAACATGCGCAATAAATACTATCGGTGTAGACTGAAATAACAAGACGCTAGAGATTGCCATTCGATCGAGACTTCTGGCGTATTTCGCTAAATATAACTGATTAGAAATTAGAGTAAAAACAGAAACGATTGAATGTAAATCAGTTTATATACATGCATATTACATTATTATATGCGTTGCGACCCATTTGTGTCAATTTCTAGGTCTCAAATATTAGCGACTTAGCTCCTTTAAACAATAAATTAATACGGTGCACGTGTTTGTATATCTGTGGCGGGATAATTCGATTAAAATCAGCGATAAATTTCGTCCTGGAGAACGCTATATCGGAAAGGGTCCTGCACATATGTGGGTTAGGGTTACCGCTAGCCCTGTTTATATCTCGAGACTTTGACGAAATCTGTAGGTCCTAACCCTAACTCACATATGACGCCATATGTACTAAAATGTGCGGGACCGTCTCCGATCTACCGTTCTCCGATGTCAGCCCTCTCGGTCCGAAAATAAGAACGAAACGAAATTGTAATGTATTTGTGAGGTGTGCTGGTGGAAGGACCTATACTTCCTAATAAAGGTTGCATAATCAAAGAAAGTTTCATTAACACTCTAAGTACTTGTACGTATTTATACACACGCATCGATTTAATCCAATTTAATTCAACATACAGCTTTAACGCCATTTAGAGGTTTATTGCATGTCGGCCATTTTGATTAATTTCTTTTCACGCACCAGCTAATCTTTTTGCTCTCGTGGTATTTTCATTGTTTGTCTCTTGTGCATATGTTTGCATGTTTGTTATGTCTACTCGAAGCTAAGGTGATGTTAGTATAAATACCTACTTGTCAGTGACGTGCAGAGGGGGTGATGGCACAGACCATCCATTTTAGAAGATAATCCAATTAAAAGGTTTTACAAGTAAGCTGTCCTGTTTGAATGGTTTGGTGGTCCCTCATCCCCCCTTGTCAGTGATGCAGGACGGAGGGCCTGACAAGGACAACCGAGGTCCTGTGTACACATTGGCGTGCACATAAAAGATACCTTGACAGTTAGAATTCGATATAAGAATAGGCCGTAGTGCCGCTGTCCGGGCAAAATTTCCCCCATAGCACACTGTATGGCGTATGCCCGTCTTCATTGGCCCAGTTCGGAGCAGAACAGTAGGACGTTAAAGCCCAATTCATTTCATTTCCTACACTTGAGTATTGGGAGGGGGGGGGGGGGGCTAGCATATAATTAATTAATCACCAATGCGAAACTTGAATCTAATCAAAACTAATTGAAGCAATCGCAACAAAATACTAAACAGTCTGGTTTCGGTTTGTTTCATTTTCAACTCAGGGCCCTGTTTCACGAAATTTTAACTAAAGATAAAATCCAGATTTTAGTAGATACTTCAATTTTGATTGGATAAGCACTAAAATCAATCTAATATTATCCAATCAAATTACTAAAATCTGGATTTTATCTTAGTTAAAATTTCGTGAAACAGGCCCCAGCTTTCAAGAGCTCTAATAGTAAACCATGCCTTTGTTCCATGACAAGTAGGTCTGCTGCGTACCATGCCTTTGCTCTCTGACAAGTAGGTCTGCTGCTTACCATGTCTAATATTCACATCTACATTGTAAAAACATGGTGATATTAAATATATATTTAATGTGTTGATTTATGACGTCTGATCGCCGCTCGCGTTCACTTCTTCTCTTTGTATGGACAGTTCGTTTATCACCGAACGCAACCATTCATGACCGAAATCAGCCATTTACGAAATTGGCCGTTCATGACCGAAATCCACCGTTCATGACCGAAAATATCCATTCATGACCGAAATCAAGCGTTCATGACCAAAATCAAGCGTTCATGTCAACAACTTGACAAGCTCGCTGGGGTGGAGGGGAGGGGGATTTTAGACGTAGTAGAACATGATTTAATACGAGGTGACAGTCTCTCTTTGTTCAGAAGAGTGAGTCCTGATTCATTAGCCCATTTCATTAGTTCAGAATGTGTCTTCCGTAGATCAATCCTACTTTGAGATATACCCAATTGTGTACCAAACGGTCATAAATCAACAAATCGACTTCCTCTCAGGCTGGCCTGCTCCATCTCTTATATTGACCTATGTGTCACGGTGGTCACGCGGAAGTAGGGCCCTAACTACCGCCGGTCGTATTTATTTCATGACGCATTAAATTAAACCCTTGCTTCACAAAATTGCGTATTCGTATTGCTCCTACTATAGGCAAACAATCTGATTAAAATACCGATTTATATTTCGTTTCGTTTTTTTTATACTTTCAATGGCCAACACTACATGAAGATCTGACCAGTGGTACTGGAAGGTCGCGTCAGGTGTCATACGAGCGACTTTTGACCTTGATTAATCAATCAACGTTGACGTTTCTAGTGGTTTACCCAAAGTTCCGTACACCTCACGCCAAAAAATTGCGGTAACACACCGTTTCATTGGCTAATCCCTCACATCAACCAGAGTTATATAAAAACTCTTCCCGATCTTAGTGTAGTAAAGACAAGTAAAACGAAATTTTGAACTATAAAAAACGAAACGAAATAGGGTCTGTGTTTTAATCAGAATGAGAGGCAAGCGGTATATAAAATAACGTGTTATTGTTTGCAAGTTTTAAATTGTGTTTAAATATTAATAATCATCTCATCGTGTTTTTACAGTGTACTTATGTATGTGTTGAGCACCTAATTTAAGCATGCTTATTTACCTCCAAGTAATTTATTATATTTCAGCTAATACTACAATAACTGCCAGTCAGCTTCATCAACAGAATCATAAAAGGTAACATACCTTTAACCCATAGGCTTGTAGCATGATAGTAGAAAACGTAGTAAGCATAGAAAATAAAAGTAGAATGGTCTTGGGCAGGGGTGGATATGGGCCTGACGTTGTGAAATGGTCGAGAGCGAGACATTAAGTCATATATTGTAACAACAAGAGGGCCGTAAGCCCGAGTGTTTTACAATATATTACGCAATGTCTTAAGCTCGAGAACCACCATTAAACGACTTAAAATATAGACACTCCGCACGTGATTTTACAGTGAAATATGTCACGCGAGTCCAGTATTTGACTAGCGTAAATAATGTACGATTGGCAAGTTGCCCGTACGATTATTTGAAATAATGGTACGCCGACATCAAGAGGTGACGTCACATTTGTATTTTAATTGGAAATATGACTGTAAATGATGCTTTCTAGAGTATATCCTGATGTTTCTAGCTTACAAATTTAGTGCAATTCATCACCAATTCATCAAAAACGACGCATATTAAAGACTAAAAAGGACCCCCAAATTACGTGTCCCCAAGCCTTCAGTACTCACAGACACGTTCTCGGTTTATCCGTTTATCGGGGCCATCAGCGCGGAGGGAGTGGATGGAAGAGCCACAGTGCGTATTTATCGATATAAGGGTTGTTTATTGGTCAAATTTGGAAGGTTTTTACCGTCAATTCCATTCACTATATGCGGTTTCCCAAAGGGGGCCTTCCCTACATCCCCACAAGATTTATCTGGATATGGTATGTATTTATATGTAGAGATACACGTCATAGTTTAAACCTACTGAAACAATGCCCTCGCCCCCATCCCGCATCTATTTGTGGGGGATTGAGGTTTGGGGTTTTTTTTTTGTTTTTTCTTTTAGTAATCAATTCTCTGTGTAAATAATTAGTTATCCTTTTAGTAACTATCGCATTTATTATTTGTCTTTCCTTCTAAATATATCAGTTGTTCCCGTTAGTCTTCATTTAGACAGAATATAAAACTTATCTATTTGTGGGGTGCGGTGGTGGGGGGGGGAACTTTCGTTTAGTAATGATTTCTAATATAAAGTCTAGCTATTTGTGGGGTGCAGGGGGGTGGAGGAGAGGGCGGGACTTTTCGTTTAGTAATGATTTCTCTGTGTCAGTAATTGATTACTCCTTTAGTAATTATCGCATTTATTCATTGTCTTATCTTTAGAACTTTTCCCCCTGTAAAATAATTAGTTTCTTGGTTTAACATTTTAGCTTTTTTCCCCCCTCAGTTAGTTCCATATACAATAAAAACTATTTATGGAATAACAATTACTGGTTTATTAAAATTTAACGTTTCAACGATGATACTCTCGTCATTATCAAGCAAATGGCAGAACGTTTTAAAATCTTCAGCGTTTTACCTATACAGTACATGTATGTTAGAGAGAGAGAAAGAGAGAAGGGGGGAGGGAGAGAGAGAGAGATAACATAACATATGATACTGTACTGGTAGAACGCTTTAAAATCTTCGGCGTTTTATCGGTACAGTACATGTATGTGAGAGAGAGAGAGAGAGAGAGAGAGAGAGATGGTTTCCTCCACTCGACATAAACTAGATCATTTTGGGACTAACATATGGTTCAATTTTATTCCAATAATTCGCTTGCACGTAGGGGTCTTTAACAGTGGTAGGAAACCGGAGGACCCCGAGAAAACCCATGAGGTTGGACAGGCGACCTTACCCCTTGTCACGTACAACCGGGAAATCGATGTATGTTACAATTTGATTGATAAAGAGAATCATCGTAAAAACGTTACATTTTAATAAACCAGTAATTGTTATCCTATAAATAGTGTTAGTGTGTTACTGTTCAATTACTAACGCCACTCAAAGTATAATTTAATAATCATTTTCTCCTATTTTACTCCCCGCCCACGTCTCCTTGTCAGTGATTAGGGCAAGACAGGATCTGTAGCGTATCAGAAATCGTAAAAGCTGTCAGATAGCATAAGTAAATTATCGGTTTGAAACGTTTTCTGGTCTTTTTGATGTGTGCTATAGGTTTAGTTGAAAACTACCTGGTTAAAACACAGATACTGTTTCGTTTCGTTTTTTATAGTTCAAAATGTTGTTTTACTTGTCTTTACTACACTAGGAACTGGAAGAGTTGTTATACCCAGTGCCGGACTGGTGTGCCGAAGGCCCACCTGTCAGGTCATTGACCAAGGCCCACACAAGTATCCTGTCCTCTCATTCCTTCTTTCTTTTTTGTCCTCCCCCTCTCCTTTCTTCTCTTTTCTTTTTTTCTTTTTTCTTTTTTCTTTATAGGCTTAGGCCCACTTTTTTTAATGAGCTTAGGCCCATCTGTCACGGACAGGTGGGCAGGTGGACCCAGTCCGGCACTGGTTATACCCGTGTTCTGGATGATGTGAGGAATCAGCCAATGAAACCGTCTGTTATACGTCGAGTCTTTGGCGTGAAGTGCACGGAACTGTGGGTATACCACTCGAAACATCAACGCTGATTGGTTAAATCAAATGTCTGACGTCATAGGATCAAAATCGCTCTAGTGACCCCGGACGCGACCTACCACTGCAACTGGTCGGATCTGCATGTAGTGAAGGTCATCGAAAGTATAAAAAACGAAACGAAATAAAGATCTGTATTTTAAACATACATTATGCAAGAGCTAAATCTGTCTATTGCAGGTCTTTCTTTAGGCCTGAAATGTTATCTAAATTATTAATTAGACATTAATTAACTGATCCAGGCCTTAATCAACTCTCGATGGCATGAGATTTCTCCGATATCAAATAGATTAGAATGGTTCAGCGATACTTTGATTTAATCAAATATGGAGGACCAAGACTTAGCTTCGATCAACCAGTACGTTGGTTGAAATTATTGCACACGTCTTGTCAAACCTTCAAAGGCTAATATCTTCGCTTGCAATAGAGTAATTTGAATGAAATTTTCAAATTATTCATTTTACATCATTTACTTTCGAACTATTATAGTAGGAATGGCTAGTTCTTTATCTAAATGTTACATAATGTATCTTTAATCAGATTGAGTTGAGATTTGCAAAATCTCATTCTTATATACAGGAGCAAGTTTCTACTTCTCCCTAGTTCTTTTCAACGATATTATTTCTGTGGAAGCAGACTTTAAACCGCCAGCTACTACCAAAATTCGTTCTGTTTTTTATATTTATGGACTTGTAGTTTAACAGACACAGCACATTGCACTGTAACAAATTAAAATAAACGATCTTTAGACTTTCTTGTACTTAGAAATGAAATTGGGTTAAACGTCCTACTGTTCTGCTCCCCCTCCCCCTTCCCAATACTCAATTGTAGGAAATGAAATGAAGTGAAATGGGGTTTAGCGTCCTACTGTTCTGCTCCGAACTGGGCTAATGAAGACGGGCATACGACATACAGTGTGCTATGAGGGAAATTTTGCCTGGGCAACGGCACTATGGCCTACTTTCAAATCGAATTCCAACTGGCAAGGGATCTTTTACGTGCACGCCAATGTATACACAGGACCTCGGTTTCTCGTCCTATCCGAACGACTAGACAGCTGTCCTTGTCAGGCCCTCCGTCCTACACCACTGACAAGGGGAAACCACGTCCGAAAAATCCCGATGAACTTTCTGGGCAATGCAGAGATCGAACACGCGACCTCCAGGTTAGCGAGCCAGCGTCTTGGCCACTTAGCCACCGTGGCTCCTCTTGTATTTAGAAATGGAACCCCAGATTTCTCCCATGAAGCTTCTAGTTTCATTCTTATGCGAACTCTTTAGGTTTAATTTGTGATTGTACGGCTGTTCCCTTTACATAGTCGTTGGAGACCAGAACACAGTAGTAGTCTCAGGTGAAGTCATTTAGTTTTTCATACCATCCGAACGACTAAACAGCTGTCCTTGTCAGACTCTCTGTCCTGCAACACTGACAAGGGGGGACTACGCCGGAAAATCTGGATTAACTTTGTCGGCCAATGCAGGAATCGAAAATCCGACCTCCAGGCTAGAGAGCCAGCGTCTTACCCACTTAGCCACCGTGGCCCCCTACGTTACCAATCTGTTTCACAGAGAATTACTAATATCTCTGTAAAAGATGACTGCCTTCAACACGTGCCGTCACAGCACGCGGCGTCAATCATTGGCTGAAAGGCGCGTGCATTGTTTACATAAGACGTTACTGCTTCGGGCAGAATGCTGCCTTTTAGTCATTTTAATACCCATTTACACTAAATAGGAAATATTTTTTACCTACAAATACGTTAAAAGTCTTTATTTATTTTTCTAATACATCAAAAAAGTGTTTTAGAATTTAATTTGTCGTGGAAAAAAGTTAATATTTGAGACTCATTAAGTCGCATTGATGTCATCCTTATCAGTGATTGTAGCGGCCTAGCGAATATTCACTCTGATCTGTGTGCTACCTTACATCAAGACCGGAGAGTCAAGTCGAGTGAGTTGTTAGGACCACCTACCGGGCCAATATATATATAATAACTAGATGTTGTATATTAATACAGAATGTTGACATTTTATACACGTGTACCTTACAGCTGATATAATTAACCAATATTTCTAATAACATTCTTTGGCATCTTGGATCGGGTGGCCGCGTGGTCTCAACAACGCTGTAAATTATAAGGTCTGTTATCGATTTGCAAGTCATAGTTGGTTCGATCCGAGACTGGTACGTCACTAGGATTAGGGTCGCTTGCCTAACCTTGTGGGTTCCTTTGGGTATTCTCCATTTGCTTCTACTTCTTAATCTGGGGGGTTGGATGGCCGAATGGTAAGCACGCGTGCGCTGTATCATGAGGTCTGTGATTGAGTCCAGGTCCTCCGGTTTTCTGCCACTGTTAAAGACCCCTACGCGCAAACGAATCGCTGAAATGACCTAGTTTGTGTCGAGTGGACGTTACCCCCCCCCCTCTCTCTCTCTCTCTCTCTTTCTCTCTTAGTCTCTTATGACTCGTGTGTGCAATCGAATTGTTGAACTTTGGGATAATATTATGTTACTGCCCAAATAACTGCTTTCTTTCGACTTCTAAAAAAGACCTGCGTATTAGCAAATTGTGGAAATAAAAGTAGTTCTTGTTGTTCGATGAAATAACTGTTCAAGATTAATTCTGTTGGATTCAAGTCAGCCAAAATCAATTTTATTGGAGGTTAACGAAACAGGCGTATTTTCAACTCGTTCATAATTTAAACCAAACTTCGAATCAATGAGAATGAAAAATATACTCAACGGTTATTTTCCGATCAACTAAATATTTTCTTTTTTAGAATCGATATATGGGTCAAGGTCTGATCTCCCAGCCATTTATAATAAAATATGTCTTGCAAGACAATAGAGTTCTTTCACAGTCTAGAACTATATCGTCCTTCATACCCTCTCTTTCTCTCTCTCTCTCTCTCTCTCTCTCTCTCTCTCTCGTATCGTCCATCGTCTGTACCAGGAAGTCTATACATATTGTAATGTGATGACCATATAATACATATCTATTGTTATCAGACGTCTGCTACCATTCCTCTTCTCTTCATCTCCTGCCAACTCTTATCATTATCATTGCCATGCCAACCCCGACATTTGGAACCGGACATGGAACTAATTTATCGCACAACCTATAGGAATTTATCAACATGACGTCATTGACGCCCTCATCTTACACCAATGCATTCGGTAGGTCATCGCTCCTTCAGCCATCATCATCGTCAAACAGTATTAATAGATATTAGCGAGACGTAGATAAGGGCTTTTTCCTGAATGACCGCCATATTGAAAAAAGATTAGAATGGTGTTTTGTCGGTTCTACTCCGTTATATGTCTTCCATGCACACAAAGACTAAATAAACATATTCAGATACAATATGGGAGATTAGGCAAAGAGCTAGCAGTTCTCACTATAATAGTATAAAAAATAGATATTGTAAAGGTGATATGCTGAAAATTTCGGTCAAATTGCTCCACTCTGAATCGAGATATTAGCGATTGAATTTTAGCCGAATGGTAAGCGTTGATTTCTCTCTAACATACATGTACTGTACAGGTAAAACTCTGAAGGTTTTAAATCGTTCTACCAGTACAGTATCTTATGATATGTTAGTCCGGAAATGACCTAGTTTGTTTCGAGTGGACGTTAAACCTCATCTCTCTCTCTCCCTCTCTCTCTCTCTCTCTCTCTCTCAAGAAAGGTGAGATAAGTATCAGGGTAGACATTGTTTCTCTGACTCGCCCAGGTAATATGATACTACTCCGATGAAGCTCGGTAGTCTGATATCACACAATCTTTCCCAAGACAATACTCTGATAGCTTTACTTACCTTTAGAATATTTTTAATTCCGGTCGTACAATAGGAGATATATTAAGTAATAGTTCACCCTTTTTGAGAAAACGTAAGGTTGGTATTAAGGGAGATGCGGCTGACTCTCGTCAGACATCAAGAACGTAATTATTTCTGTGATATTTATATCGGACCAGGTGTACGGTATAATATCTACATCTGTAGATTTGACTGGTCTCTTTTTTATAATCTGTAAATACTGAAGTGGTAAGAAAATAAACGCAGTACATTTTATGTAACATTATATTCAGAATCGCCTAAAGCCTAGTACACACCATGTTCCTGAAGCAACGACTGCGAGTTTCACAACATCTGGCCGTTGCTT
Source organism: Patella vulgata (assembly GCF_932274485.2). Lineage (NCBI taxonomy): Eukaryota > Metazoa > Mollusca > Gastropoda > Patellidae > Patella > Patella vulgata. The sequence goes on along the minus strand of NC_065883.2, from coordinate 7,605,781 downwards.
GTTTACTTCACAATTCTCGAACTTATAGCTATGTTATCTACAGACACATGAGCCGTAGCGTCCAATCAGAGGTTGTGTCATCGCGACCTCCACGGAAACCTTGACATTGAATGAACCTTGAACTTTGCATCTCGATTATCACAAGTAGACATTTTAGCTTGAAAGCGCGAGACTTGGTATTCGCGACGATCGAGGAATCTGATAGGCTCACAAGTTGGGCTTGTACCCAATCGAAATTAGCGCCGAAATATGCAGGGTATTACGTGAAGGCCTTGATAAGATGTACGTAGTTAAAGCGAGATCAAGCCTTCTATTGAAGATGAGCACACACGGGCTATTTCGTTAGTTCGAGAAACGACCAATGTGTTGTGTGCGAACAACAAATTTCAGACAATGGTTCAGGGAATGCCACCGCTGATCATGTGTCTATTCAAAATTAATATTAAAAATCAAAAGGTTTTTTTGGTTTTTTTTAAAAAATCTCGATTTTTATGATATTTATGAAAATGATAGCGCTCCTTTGAGAGTAAAGTATATGTTGAAGGTACGTGTACCCGATAAGTGATAATAACCAAATTTTAAAATGAATGACAGTGTCCCTTTAAGAGTGACGTATATATTGAAAGTAAATGACAGTGTCCCTTTAAGAGTGGAGGCTATATTGAAATTGAAGTATATTTCCACTTTAAGATTAAAGTAAAGTGTATATAAAAAATGAATTATATTTTCCCTTTAAGATTAAAGAATATGTTAAAAATGAATGATACTTCCCCTTTAACTAAAGTATATATTGAAAACTAATTATATTTCCCCTTTAAGAGTAAAATATATGTTGAAATGAGTGATAGTTCCCCTTTAAGACTAAAGTAATGAAATGAAATGAAATGAAATGGGGTTTAACGTTCTATTGTATTGCATACGCCATACAGTGTGCTATGAGGGAAATTTTGCCCGGACAGCGGCGCTACGGCCTACTCTTATATCGAATTCCAACTGCCAAAGGATCTTTTACGTGCACACCAATTTTTACACGGGACCTCGGTTTTTCGTCCCATCCGAACGACTAGACAGCTGTCCTTGTCAGGCCCTCCATAAGACTACAGTAAAGTGTATGTTGAAATGAATGATAGTTCCCCTTTAAGAATAAAGTAAAGTATATATTGAAGTACCCATGTGTACCCAACAAGTGGTTGTAATAAGTGATATAAGTAAAATAACAAGGTGTTATACATATGTTACAATATATATATAGGTGTTACAAGTCTAGGGTGGAGTGTATATCAGGGGAATTAACAAATGTTCTATGTTAAATAATAACACGTGTCTTTATTGTTAAACAATCTACATGTTCACAGCGATATATCTTGGGTTGTTCCGTAAAACCAACGTTTATAGTGGAGTAAAATAAAATAAAATGGGGTTTAACGTCCTACTTTTCTGCACCAAATGGGCTGATGTCAAGAACGAAGACAAACATACTCCCTGCAGTGTGCTATGTGAGGGAAGTTTCTATTTCCGCCTTCTTTACATCAAATTCCGATTGTCAAGATTCGTCAACATGTGCGCAAGATGTCGGTTTTTCGTTCCATCCATACCATTATAACTAAAATAAGAAATATTTTGGTTTAACTTATCGTGAACGCGCCCGCTGGTCAGTAAGGTTCAATCAGATTAAAACACAGATCCTATTTCGTTTCGTTTTTTATAGTTCAAAATTTGGTTTACTTGTCTTTACTCCACTAGGATCTGGAAGAGTTGTTATAGGTCAAAAGCCGCTCGTGTGACCCCTGCGGGATTGGACATCTCACTTCAACTGGTCAGATCTTCATGTAGTGTAGGCCATCGAAAGAATAAAAAAAACGAAACGAAATATAGATCTGTATTTTAATCAGATTAAATAAGGTTTGTTAAAAGTTTTACTCGAAGTTTTTATTTAGCGTATCGCATTGAAACCGTTGCCGGAGGATCACGTGGCTAAGTGGGTAAGACGCTGGCTCGCTAGCCTGGAGGTCGGGTGTTCGATCCCTGCATTGGCCGAGAAAGTTCATCCAGATTTTTCCGGCGTGGTTCCCCCTTGTCAGTGATTCAGGACGGAGGGCCTGACAAGGACAGCTATCTAGTCCTTCGGATGAGACGAAAAACCGAGGTCCCGTGTATATATTGGAATGCACGTAAAAGATCCCCTGGCAGTTGGAATTCGATATAAGAGTAGGCGATAGTGCCGCTGCCCGATCAAAATTTCCCTAATAGCATACTGTATGGCGTATGCCCGTCTTCATTAGCCCAGCATAGGAGCAGAACAGTAAGACGTTAAACCCCATTTCATTTCATTTGAAACCGTTGCCTGTTGCAAGAACTATTATGATTGTGGCCTATTGTATTGAACCCGTCCTGTAGTATTATTAGAATGTCTGAACAGACGATCTTGCAAAATAGTCGAAGTCAACCTGAATTGATTACGACTACCAATTGAACCAAGCGCACTTTGAATAGCATCTGAAAACCTTTCCTGTAGAGCTAATTCCATCCTTTTCCCGATTCGTCTTTTTTTCCTGTAAATTCCGGTCGTTAAAACCCATCAAAAATAATTACAGCTATTGATCCTGTATCACAAAATGCTTCTAATTTTCTACTTTTTATCGATTTCATTTGAAAACAGAAATATATGCTTAGAAGCTATAAAACAACGTCTAAACTATGACTAACACTGTGATGCATCAAGGCATGTTTTACCACGAGAGAGAGAGAGAGAGAGAGAGAGAGAAAATGAAATGAAATAGGGTTTAACGTCCTACTGTTCTGCTCCTATGCTGGGCTAATGAAGACGGGCATACGCCATACAGTGTGCTATGCGGGAAATTTTGCCCGGGCAGCGGCAATATCGCCTACACTTATATCGAATTCCAACTGCCAAGGGATCTTTTACGTGCACGCCAATGTATACACAGGACCTCGGTTTTTCGTATCATCCGAAGGACTAGGCAGCTGTCCTTGTCAGGCCCTCCGTCCTGCATCCCTGTCCCGGGATAACGAAGACGGGCATACGCCATACAATGTGTTATGAGGGAAGTTTTGCTTGGACAGCGGCATTACATCTCTCGTTGTCAGAGGGCATAAAACTTTGGTCCATTTTATTTTAATCAAACGTTGGCCTGTTGTGTTTAGGGTCTGGATTCAGCCATAATGATTGACTAAGATCACAAACACAAACATCTTAAAGAGACGTTATCACTCCAATCTGATTAAAACACACATCCAATTTCGTTTCGTTCAAAATTTCGTTTGAACTTGTCTTTATTACACTAGAATCTGGAAGAGTTGTTATATAACCCGCGTTCTGGATGATGTGAGGGATTAGCCAATGAAACGGTTTGTTTCGGCGAATTTTTGGCGTGAGGTTCACGGAACTATGGGAAACCCACTAGAAATATCAACGCTGATTGGTTAATCAAATGTCTGACGTCACAGGGTCAAAAGTCGCTCGTATGACCTCTACCGCGACCTTCCACAACAACCGATCAGCTCTTCATGTAGTGTAGGCCATCAAAAGTATAAAACGAAATATAGATCTGTATTACCATTTCAAACTTCATGACAAGTTGAGGGGTTGGATGGCCGAATGGTTAGCACGTGTGCGCTGTTCATACGGTCTGTCGTTGAGTCAACTGGCGTGGTTTCGATTCCCCGGTTGTACGTGACAAGGAGTAGGGTCGCTGTCCAACCTCATGGGTTTTCACCGGGTCCTCCGGTTTCCTCCCACTGCTAAAGACCCCTACGCGCAAGCGAATTATTGAAAAAGAATTGAACCATGTGTTAGTCCCGAAATGATATAGTTTGTGTCGAGTGGACGTTAAACGCCCTCTGGTTAAAAGTGATAAAACATCTTTAATAAAGATGCCTATAGACTGTGTAAATGTTAACAACATTACAAGTAAAAGAAAATACTGTATTCTTATAATTAGTCTGAACCCATTCTTAACCGTAATTATTGCTAAACGATAGACCTAAAAGAAAAATGGCTTTTGTTGGATCCTTTTATTTGATGGGTCTTTGATGATAAATGTCAAATGTTATATATACATAAGTTGTTGTGGGTTGGTTTCTTTTGTAAATGTCATCGTCCATCCATCAATAATTTTTTTAAATATTTTATTGTTTTGTGATTAAAGACCAAGGAAGCCGATCAATCTTATATTTGCATTAAGTAGCTTTACTAATGAAGAAAACGTGTAACCGTCTCACCGCCAGCTTTTTAAGTGGCTTTTATGTCAATATTTAGATGAAATTGTAATTAGGTAACATTCCCGTTAATAAGCTATCAGAACGTTCGATATTATTGGTGATTTTGTAATTGTAAAATTACCCCCTGTGGTTTCCCCGTGTAAGGACAATGAGCGAGAGAGAGAGAGAGAAGAGAGACAGAGACACACACACCCACACACACACACACACCCACACACACACATTTCAGGGGCCTGTTTCACGAAATTTTAACTAAGATAAAATCCAAATTTTAGTAATTTGATTGGATAATATTAGATGGTTTTTAGTGCTTAGCCAATCAAAATTGAAGTATCTACTAAAATTTGGATTTTATCTTTAGTTAAGATTTCGAGAAACAGGGCCCAGGACTATAGTATGGTTCAATTTTATTTCAAAAATTCACTTGCGCGTAGGGGTCTTTAGCAGTCGGAGAAAACCCACGAAGTTGGACAGGCGGCCCTACTCCTTGTCACGTACAACCGGCGAATCGAAGCCATGCTAGTTGACTCAATGACAGACCTTATGATACAACGCGCACGCGCTAACCACTCGACCCCCCTCCAGGAGATGCAAGACGAAGGGCCTAGCAAAAAGAGATATAGAGAAATGGGGTTTTTAACGTCCACTCGACACAAACTAGGTCATTTCGGGACAGCGTCTAGTCGTTCGAATGGAAGGAAAAATCGAGGTCGCGTATATATGGCAGTGGGTTTGCGATGTAGAATAGACGAAAACGGGTACAAATTTGCTCATAGCGCACTGCAAGGTATATGTCCGTCTTCATTAGCCCGGTTGGTGCAGAAAAGTAGGGCATTAAACCCCATTACATTTCATTTCAACCCGTTATTGCGAATAAAAATAAAAAAATTCCCGGAAGAAATTTGCTTTGTTCACAGGAAACAAGCACCATCGTCTTCGCACATTACGGATTAAATATTCGAAATTTAACATCAAGATAAACAACATAATATCAAGATCTAACAACAACATTACATCAAGATCTAACAACAACATAACATCAAGATCTAACAATAACAACATATCAAGATCTAACAACAGTATAATATCAAGATCTAACAACAACAACCTCATATCAAAATCTAACAACAACAACATAACATCAAGATCTAACAACATAACATCAAGATCTAACAACATAACATCAAGATCTAACAACAACATAACACCAAGATCATATAACAACAACATAACATCAAGATCTAACAACAACATAACATCAAGATCTAACTCCATATTTTAACCCTTTATTACTTAGACCAGCATGTCTGTCGCTTTATTTCGCGACGACGCACATGTTGCTTGTCCATCCATATTTTATACACTTTTATTAATTGCGTCTTTTTGTTCTCATTTCAGTTCGGGAATCCAATGATATTCTACGTAGACACAACAATGGAATAATGATCAATGGATTAAACCGACCGAAACTTTATCATAACCACACAGTGGACTATCGTCGATAAACTATTACTGAAGCAATGCATAGTTTGAATAGTCCAGGATCCTATGACGTCAACAACAGGTGCGCGTTTTGATGATGCCAACAGAGAACGCGCTTTTTGAAAGTGTCGACAGTTTGTATGATGAAGATGACATTACCTCAACTTACGATATCAAGAAAGATTGTAAACTGAATTGACGTCATAGAAACTCGCTTAATACGATACACGTTTTAGTGTTTATGTTGACGTCACTAAAAGAGTTTTACATAATGTTATAGTGTGTGTGTGTGTTGACATCATCACCTAGAGTGTACCACGTGATATTTAAATTAGCAGCGAATATAACAACTGATGCAGTTTATAATTGTATGAATATGCAAATTAACCAATATGTAAATAGTTTTAGAGTGTGTATGATAGATAAATTCAAGTGTTATTCATTAGTTGCACGAATGAAATTTGCTAGTTGTCTGTCCATAATACTAATAGAATCAAAGTAGGCCTTAAATGCAGACTTAATCCAACTGTTCGGGGAAAGGATACTTTAGGGAAATGTTTATAATTATTCCGGTAATAAATCTGGGCCCTTATTCACGAAAACTTAAATTAAGATACAATCGAAATTTTAAGAAATACTGCAATTCAATTGGCTGACCAGTAAAATCAATTTGCATATATCCAATGAAGTTGCAGTATTTCTTAAAATTTCGGTTGTAACTTAGTTTAAGTTTTCGTGAATAAGGGCCCAGATCAATAGAACCTTGGCAAACATATAGAAATTATATCTAAAAATTTAAATTTGATCGAATTAGGCCGTAACGCATGAGGCTGTGATAATCACCGTTGTCAGTTGTTTCGACAATAGCCTATCCCGGTCATAATAATCACCAACAAGAGGGGGTTATTTTGGGGGAGGTTTTGTCATTTACAAAAAGTGACCGACAAGAAAAAATATGTTACAGATAAAATTTAAATGATTTCATAAAAACATGAAATTAATATGTACAAATGAAATTTCAAATTTTATAGATAAGATCACATTATTAACAAAATACAAGATTTCGCGGTTTTATTCGTCTTAGTAGATAAAAGAAAGACAGATTTTCTACCAAGACTTAAAAATATCTTTCTTCCTGAACATCACCCGCGTCACGACTCATAATTAAATGGAACGCAGTTTGAACATGGATGTTGGGTTGCTTCTTCACGAAAACCTAAATCTCTTAAGATGCATAATGTAAGATTTAGATAAAGAGCTGGTTGTTCTTACTATAACAGTTAAAAAAAAGATGATCAAAAATTTATATATTTATGATTTCAGTAAAATTACTTTATTCTGAGCGAAGTTAGTAGTGTTTCGGTGAATAAATGACTAAATAATAATTTATGTAACATTTTTGAAGCTTGAAAAAAGACCTGACATAGGCAGATTTAGCTAATACATAATGCATCTTCAAATTCGATTGTACCTTATAATTAACATCTAGAAATCGTCATAACAGGATTGATTTGTCCCCAAAAACTTATGGGGAGACAACTAACAAATTTCTCTCATCACCTATTATAACGGCTAAATCTAATTCTTAAGGCCAGCTCAATTTTGTCAAGGTCGTCGAGATGTAAATAAGGTTAGGGCACGTGATTGTTGGTGAGATTTTAAGTTAGGGTTATGGTAAGCATGGGGCTCTAGAGGGTTAGGTTTAGGGTTGGGATTAGCCCTAGTTCGGTTTACATCTCGTGACATATGACGAAATATTGAGCTGACCTTATCATTTAGTACTAACCGTATTATAACGACATATCATTATTAGAGCGAGACATCGACATAGTTACACTCGCAAAATTGTGCCAAATGAAAGGATTCTTTTTTCAGTCCAGTCTATGTTAAGCTTTATTCATCTTCTAAAAAGTGTCTGCTTACAAGTCAATAATCTGCCAAAGATACCTTGATAGCCATGATCACTTTATTTCTTTTAGACCACACCAATTTGATTTTAAGTTCTTGGTTCTGAACACTTTTTTGTGCCAACGGCACTCCTTGCAAAACATGAAAAAATATATATGGAAAATATCTGAATTTTTCAAAATAAAAACATGGCAAGTCATAGACGGCATATAATCGTACACTCAAACTAGATAAAGAAAAACACAGCTATGAACTAAGAATTTACTCAGAATTGTCCGCCTAATATATAACTTTATAAACCTTTTGTTGTTTTAATGATCAAATACATCAATAAGAAACTATGTACAAAGTTTTGTGTTTCTAGATCAAAGATATTTCACCTAAACACTGATTGAAAGTTGAGTAAATTCTTAACTTAGTTCTGAGAATGCTTTGGGAACTCGGTGACAGGGTGGCGTCTTTACTGCGCTGCTGCGACCGTACAGCGACCAGAAAATGCACACGGTCGCCGGCAAACGTGAACACAACGCGAGAAAATGTCCCAAAAATTACAAACTTGTAAAGAGTCGCGTTCTCACAGCTTTCCGGGTCATAACCGTGGCGTTTGTTTTTAACATGCTTAAAAGTAGGACATCAAACCCCATGCCATTTCGTGCAGTAATACCTTGATATTACGGCGTGGTTTTGTTATGATCGTATCCTATTATTATACACTCTCTAATGAATGCTACCAAGTCAATCTAGTACAATATTGTTACTATATTTAGATACCCGTTTCTGTTCTAATTATGATGCTTCAGATTAATTATATTGCCATGTATTCCCATTCCGTTAGAATATGAAAGATCTACCATCGACTTGTAACTACATCTATCAAGGGATTTGATAATTACCACTAATGCATGCGTTAATTAAAAGTCATAAATTTTCACTTCCTTGTACTCAAAGCTTCTACAGTTTAAAAGGAGATTCTCACTCCACCAAGAAAATAAATATAAGCAATTTAGAATAATATCAGATTTTCAGACTTTAAATAATTTGCCAAACAATTTAAAGTTTAAAGGGGAATTCTCACTCCCACGAAGAAAATAAATATAAATATTATTTCAGATTTAAAATAATCTTAAACTCTTTAATTTGCAAAAAAAAAAACGAGCACTGGCCTACTTTGTGTATCGTAATTCGTCATACGAAACGTACGCCGCCTGTCTACAGTTAGCTCCGCTTGAGAACAGACACGAACCTAGCATAATTTTTCAAAATGGCGGCCAATTACGTCCGAGATCTATATTCTCAAAGCGAACAGTTAACTGTGTGCAGAATGGTTTTGCGTACTTTGCCACATCGGTTGCTAAACGCCTTGAAAACAAATGAAATGAAATGAAATAGGATTTACCCTTTTTCTGTTCTCCGGCTGAGCTAATAAAAGACGACCTTTGAAAAGAGCTAAAATTTGTGTGCATATATTTGACTCGTATATTGGAGAATAAAACTTTCACATCGTGGTTATTTGTATTCCGATCGGTCTCAAATTTTACATAAGATCTAGATTGTACAGGCACGGGGCAACCGTGTCGTAAAATCATGATAAAGTGATGGTGGGGGGCTCAAACCGAACAGGACCTCCAAAGCGCTATATTTTTTACCGACTAGCGAAAGAACTGATCCAAACCGCACAAAACAGCGACACTTATTACGAAACTCCTCATTCGTTTTAATTCTTGTTAAATATTAAATTGTGCTAAAATCAAAATATCAACTGTTTATAATTTCGCAGGGGGGTTGAATGGCCAAAGGTTAGCACGTGCGCGCTGTATCATAAGGCCTGTCTTTGAGTCAACCGGCGTGGTTTCGAATCCCCGGTTGTACGTGGCAAGGAGTAGGGTCGCCTGTCCAACCTCGTGGGTTTTCTCCGGGTTCTCCGGTTTCCTCCCACTGCTAAAGACCCCTACGCGCAAGCGAATTATGTAAATAAAATTAAACCATATGTTAGTCCCGAAATGACCTAGTTTGTGTCGAGTGGACGTTAAACCCCATTTCTCTCTCTCTCTCTATTTCACCGAACATTTCATTAACGATTGAATGTAAATCAGTTTTATAACATTCATATTACATTATTATATGCGTTGCTATCTATTTGTGTCCATTTCTACATGGGTGCCTAAGAAAGGCGATTCAACACAATACATTGGGTTATTTTAAAGCTGACATAATAGTAATTTTGTCTGGTTGCGTTACGTTTTCAGTGCCAGACAAGGACATTTTCACCGGACGGCGACACGAGGGCTTATACTTCAAATTCAAAATCAGAGCAGACCATCTACTGGATTGAAACATTAAATTAACAATGCGTCATTTAGATTTTTCTCGGCCAAAATATCAAATTTTTCACAGCTTAATTTACGCCAATATGAACTTTGATTGATTACTTAAGAAAGGAAAACCAACGCTAGATAATATCCCGGCTTGGATTGAATCGGTTTCAAAACAGGGACCTGTTTCACGAAATTTTAGTAATTTGATTGGATAATATTAGATTGAAGTATCTACTAAAATTTGGATTTTATCTTTACTTAAGATTTCGAGAAACAGGGCCCAGGTCTATCAATAAATAGTTCGATGAAATTTCAATTCCTCATATCTTTGTAAATACTGAACGGAACTGAACCAATGTTGGAGCTTCATCTTTCACAATCTGATTCAAACACAGATCCTATTTCGTTTCTTTTTTTTTATAGTTCAAAGTTACGTTTTACTTGTCTTTACTACACTGGGATCTAGAATAGTTGTTATATAACCCACGTTCTTGATGATGTGGGGGATTATCCACTGTTACGGTGAGTTTTTGGCGTGAGGTGCACGGAACTGTGGATAACCCACTAGAAACATCGACGTTGATTGGTTAATAAAATGTCTGGCGTCATAGGGCCAAAAGTCGCTCGTATGACCAGATCTCCCACTACAACTGATCAGATCTTTATGTAGCAGAGGACATCGAAAGAATAAAAAAAAACGAAACGCAATATAGATCTGTATTTTAATCAGATTGGGGATCCTATATGACGCGTCGAGACATTGACTATTATCATCATGGCGTCAGTTCCTAACAGAGATGATCAACAAACGTCATAACTATGATAAGATAAACCTCATAGAAACAAATAGTTCGGTTTTGTTCAATTTGTGAACAGGTCCTCGTTTCCCTTCTCACCAACAAAACTACACAAGTTTTTCTTATTATTCCACGGGCGTTACCCCTGACAAAAAATGGCTAAAAGAAACCGAGGGGAACACTTGGCAATAATGGCTTCAAGCCAATCGTAAACTGGATAACCTGCTCAAAATGACGTCAGACGTAACTATAAGTCAGAAAATGAGTGACGTGGGGGCGATTCTGATTTACAGCATGCTATCCAGTTAGACTGGATAACCTGCTTTAAATGACGTCAGATTTGTTCCTACGTAACGGCGCTATATAAATGCAAGTCAGAAAAAGGAGTGACGTAGGAGCGAGTCTGACATATTAGAGCAGGTTATCCAGTCTAAATTTATCGAAGCTTGTGCCATTGGAATATGAATCACATGCCATTAGATGAGACATTTGCATTTCGAGTGTGGTAGCTTGGGTTTAATGTTTTTAATATTTATTATTATAAAAACAATACAAGTTTATTATATAATTAATTGTTATAACTATTATTCCAAACGGTAGATATTCCACGTAATGAATACAAATGTAGTCCTTATTATTATGTCTTAATTTGTATGCGTAGTCCAATTAACCAGACGTTAAAAATGATAATTACAATATTATATAGACCTATATTTATAAAAGAAAACATGTACATACAGAATAAAATGTTGAATGATATGTATTATCTTTCATTTATTTTTCCTGGTGCTGGACATTTTTATTATGGCATGTCAACTGGTGTTGCCTAGGGTTAGGATTAGGGTTAGATGAGATCAATCCGGTTGGGGAGGAAATCGGGATGGCTGTGGAGGAGAATAGGAGATTTAGCCAAAGATGGAGTCGTTTCTTGAGGGGGTCGATCCGTTTGTTGAGATCAAGGCGAATGTGGATACAGCTCAGGACGGTTGGGGTGGGGAAGAGGGGGGGGGGGGGTGCAGGCGTTAGATAGGACAGTTTAGGGAGGGGAAGAGATCAGAAAGAAGGGGTTTTGGTCGGGGGGGGGGGGGGGGTCAGTCGTTAGATAAGACAGGTTAGTGAGGAGAATAGATCTGTTGAGCATATCAGGGCGGTTGGGGAGGAGTGATCAGAACTCGAGCTTTCTCAGACTTAAGTTAAGAATTTACTCAGCTTTCAATAATTGTTTATAAAAAATATCTTTGATCCAGAAACACAAAATTTGATACATTAAAACAACAAGGGGCTATATTTTACTTAAAATAAGGTGAAAAATTTTGAGTAGATTCTTTACTTAAGCCTGAGAATGCTTTGTGAACTTGGGGCCAGGTTGTTTGGGGAAGAGATAACCCACTAGAAACATCGACGTTGATTGGTTAATAAAATGTCTGGCGTCATAGGGCCAAAAGTCGCTCGTATGACCAGATCTCCCACTACAACTGATCAGATCTTTATGTAGCAGAGGACATCGAAAGAATAAAAAAAAACGAAACGCAATATAGATCTGTATTTTAATCAGATTGGGGATCCTATATGACGCGTCGAGACATTGACTATTATCATCATGGCGTCAGTTCCTAACAGAGATGATCAACAAACGTCATAACTATGATAAGATAAACCTCATAGAAACAAATAGTTCGGTTTTGTTCAATTTGTGAACAGGTCCTCGTTTCCCTTCTCACCAACAAAACTACACAAGTTTTTCTTATTATTCCACGGGCGTTACCCCTGACAAAAAATGGCTAAAAGAAACCGAGGGGAACACTTGGCAATAATGGCTTCAAGCCAATCGTAAACTGGATAACCTGCTCAAAATGACGTCAGACGTAACTATAAGTCAGAAAATGAGTGACGTGGGGGCGATTCTGATTTACAGCATGCTATCCAGTTAGACTGGATAACCTGCTTTAAATGACGTCAGATTTGTTCCTACGTAACGGCGCTATATAAATGCAAGTCAGAAAAAGGAGTGACGTAGGAGCGAGTCTGACATATTAGAGCAGGTTATCCAGTCTAAATTTATCGAAGCTTGTGCCATTGGAATATGAATCACATGCCATTAGATGAGACATTTGCATTTCGAGTGTGGTAGCTTGGGTTTAATGTTTTTAATATTTATTATTATAAAAACAATACAAGTTTATTATATAATTAATTGTTATAACTATTATTCCAAACGGTAGATATTCCACGTAATGAATACAAATGTAGTCCTTATTATTATGTCTTAATTTGTATGCGTAGTCCAATTAACCAGACGTTAAAAATGATAATTACAATATTATATAGACCTATATTTATAAAAGAAAACATGTACATACAGAATAAAATGTTGAATGATATGTATTATCTTTCATTTATTTTTCCTGGTGCTGGACATTTTTATTATGGCATGTCAACTGGTGTTGCCTAGGGTTAGGATTAGGGTTAGATGAGATCAATCCGGTTGGGGAGGAAATCGGGATGGCTGTGGAGGAGAATAGGAGATTTAGCCAAAGATGGAGTCGTTTCTTGAGGGGGTCGATCCGTTTGTTGAGATCAAGGCGAATGTGGATACAGCTCAGGACGGTTGGGGTGGGGAAGAGGGGGGGGGGGTGCAGGCGTTAGATAGGACAGTTTAGGGAGGGGAAGAGATCAGAAAGAAGGGGTTTTGGTCGGGGGGGGGGGGGGGGGCAGTCGTTAGATAAGACAGGTTAGTGAGGAGAATAGATCTGTTGAGCATATCAGGGCGGTTGGGGAGGAGTGATCAGAACTCGAGCTTTCTCAGACTTAAGTTAAGAATTTACTCAGCTTTCAATAATTGTTTATAAAAAATATCTTTGATCCAGAAACACAAAATTTGATACATTAAAACAACAAGGGGCTATATTTTACTTAAAATAAGGTGAAAAATTTTGAGTAGATTCTTTACTTAAGCCTGAGAATGCTTTGTGAACTTGGGGCCAGGTTGTTTGGGGAAGAGATCGGGTCGGTCATGCAGGAGACAGGGTCGTGTATTGGGGACATCAGTCTGGTTGTTAGGGAATGAGACCAGGAGATAGTGTCGTGTATTGGAGAGATCAGTCTGGTTGGATGCAGGAGATAGCGTACGGAAATGAAATGAAATGAAATGGGGTTTAACGTCCTACTGTTCTGCTCCTATACTGGGCTAATGAAGACGGGCATACGCCATACAGTGTGCTACGAGGGAAATTTTGCCCGGACAGCGGCGCTACGGCCTACTCTTATATCGAATTCCAACTTCCAGGGGATCTTTTACGTGCATTCCAATATAAACACGGGACCTCGGTTTTTCGCCTTATTCGAAGGACTAGACAGCTGTCCTTGTCAGGTCCTCCGTTCTGCACCACTGACAAGGGGAAACCACGTCGGAAGATAGCGTACGGAATTTCTGATCAAAGACAGTTTATTGACATGTGTAACGGTACAAGGGAGACAACTCTATTTAGTTCTGATACCATACTCCATTGCTTTTCACTGTGTCACAATTCCAAATTCTAACAACTAGTATTTATACCATGAATTTCATTAGCTGGTACCAGAGTCACATTAATGCTTCAATAATTCGCTTGCCCGTAGGGGTCTTTAGCAGTGGGAGGGGGAGGGAACCGGAGAAAACCCACGAGGTTGGACAGTGTCTATAGGCCTACTCTTTGTCAAGTACTACCGGGGATTCAAAACCACGCCAGTTGACTCAATGACAGGCCTTATGATACAGCGCGCAGGTGCTAACCATTCGGCCATCCACCCCCTACCCCCACCCCCTCTTGCATCGAATTTCAACTCAACTGTCAAGGGTTCTTTAACGTGCACAAACAGAGTGGGAACTGCAATGTCGTAGAGGGTATTACATGATCAAAAAAAATATATAAAATCATTAACAAACACTTCGAAAACAATAATTTGCATATATTGAAAAATATCATCTTCTAAGAAATAAATGAAATGAAATGGGGTTTAACGTCCTACTCTTCTGCTCCGACTGGGCTAATGAAGACATGCATACGCCATACAGTGCGATATGAGGGACATTTTATCCGGACAGCGGCGCTACACCCTACTCTTGTATCGAATTCCAACTGCCAAGGGTTCTTTTACGTGCACGCCAATGTGTAATGTCCCTCCATGCTAGCCAGCCAACGTCTTACTTACTGAGCCACCGTGGCTCACCATAAACCTTCCAACAGTGATTCATGGTCATTCCTTACGAAGACGATATTTCTGATACACTGAATTTCTGATACATTGATATTTCTGATACACTGATACATTGTTATTTCGGATACATTGACGTTTGTGATGCACTAATATTTCTGATAATCTGATATTTCTCACACACTGATATTTTTCATACACTGAAATTTCTGATGCGCTAATATTTCTGATACACTGATATTTCTGATACACTAATATTTCTGATACACTAATATTTCTGATACACTGATATTTCTGACACATTGATATTTGTGATACACTGATATTTATGATACACTGATACACTGACATTTGTGATACACTGACATTTGTGATACACTGATATTTCTGATACAATACATTGATCTGATACACTGATATTTATGATACACCAATACATTGATATTTATGATACACTGACATTTCTGATACACCAATACATGGATATTTCTGATACACTGATATTTCTGATACACCAATACACTGATATTTCTGATACACTGATATTTCTGATGCATTGATATTTTTTTATATTTCTGATACACTTATATTTCTGATATACGTCATATCCGAACGAGTTGAAGCATATTTCTTGCCACGCCCCCCATCCTGCAGAACAGACACAGACAAACCGAGAGGTGAAAAGACACACCTGGTCTAAAGCGTCAATTACATCTCAACCCTCAAAACAACAAATCAGCATATTTTTGCTTTCATTTGATTGATTAATTTATTCATATTATGGGGATCAATATGAATATTATAATTTGGAAACCTGTAGTTATTCTTGCGGTAATCCCCTCGAAGATATTTCAATTTACGCCATCCAGCAATATATTTAAAATGATCGCGCGCGGAAGGATATTCTATAGAGGAATCGGGAAACATTTCAATTAGTCCAGAATGGCCGGGTAGAAAAATGGCATTCGTTAAACCAGAACCATGTATTCCAATTAAAATGTCTGTCGACGCTATTAACTGTAATTGGGCTTTGTATGAAAGACTGTCAAGCTGAACCCCTTTTACTTCATGCCCTGGCATAAACTGACGAACAGAAGCCAAAACTTCTAATTCATTGAGAAGTTTTCCCCTCATATGTTCGACTGGGTACCAAGGATAAGCAACTGAATCGTGCCGCCATACAAACAGAATATTTAAATGTTGGCAATTTAGCTTAGCGGCTGGGGACAGCTCAAATCTGGATAGAAAGATATCGCGGAATTCATCTAAGTATGGCACCGTTGGTAAAAGGAATGCATTTAACGGGCTGTTGGAACCAAGAATACTCCATGCCAAATGGGAATAAATATTTTCGGAATTTATTTCGGCTGTTCGAATAACTTTTTCAAACAAAGTCGACCAGATATTATAGGGTCCCCATTTTGGATGTTGGTCCCAGAGTAAAATATGTGTTGTGTTCGGCGTTCCTTTCAAAATTTTCATCACCAAGAAAGCGTTATAGAAGTCCGCCATAGTATGATAAATATTTGTATATGCGTCTCTTCGTACCATTATGGTCAAACGTTTCTCTGTAAACACGAAAGATTTTTGTCTCATATCTTTGTCCACGCATTCTATATTTTTATACCAGTCATTTAAATGATTTGCTCCCTGAAAGACAACAGATGGTGGAGATTTGCAATTAAGTCTAAAAGTTGGTAAAGCATCGTCTGTGTTCAATATAGGCAGCACTAACACGTCCTTCAAATCGGCAAATTCACTGCTACATGCTTCAACTACATTATTGTCGTCATTCTGACAGTGTGTGTACCATTTTTCGAAAAAATAGTCTTCATACCAATTCCGCTGTGGTAGGTGTTTCCAATATTGTGGTCGGAACAACGAGGATAACAGGAATGACACAATTAACAGTAACCCGACCACCATTCCAGTAACCACTTTTACCAAACGAAACCTGGTATTCCATGACAACATATTTATTATTATTATTATCAAAAATAACCGGATTTTACAGTGGCAGTGGACCCGGTGACAGAATCTACCGACATCATAGCGTTCTATATGTAGCAGGATTGGTGGACTGACTTATTCACCTTTGGGTTGAACCAAAGAGACCACTAAACAGTTCATTTACAGAACGCACACACAGGAAACAGAACAGCCAATATTACACAGAGGAGCACTGAAATAAAAAAATAACTAAAATATAAACACTCAATGATATAGCTTCTAATGACTAGTAACTTATGAGAGAGAGAGAGAGAGAGGGGGGGGGGGTTAACGTCCACTCGACACACACTAGGTCATTTCGGGACTAAAACATGGTTCAATTTTATTTCAACAATTCGCTTGCGCGTAGGGGTCTTTAGCAGTGGGAGGAAACCGAAGGAACCGGAGAAAACCCACGAGGTTGGACAGGCGACCCTAATCCTTGTCACGTACAACCGGGGATTCGAAATAAGAATAAAACAGTATTTAAATTAGAAATGAATTGTCTTATCAATATAAATAAAATGAAAGATGTCTGGGTATATATGTTCGTCCATCATGCTTCGTCGAGGTTCTCTAACCCAACACATGGGGTATCAATTAAATGTTTTAGGCCATAGTATTTGGGCCCCGGGCGAATCATGCTTCGTCGCCGTGCTCCAACCCAACATATGTGGTATCAAATAACCAGCATGGCCACGTGAATGTTTTAGGCCATAGTATTTGGGCCCCGGGCGAAGCATGCTTCGATCGCCGTGCTCTAATTCCACATATGGGATATCAAATTAACAAGGAATGACCCTTGAATATTTTAGGTCATCGAATTGGGACCCTAGCGAATTTGGACCACGGGCGAAGCCGGGTTATCCTACTAGTATTTAACATTGTCAAGTCAAGTTAAACAAATATTAACGTACCTGAGTTTTAGGCGAATTCGGTGCTTTGACTATGAAACAATGAAACTGACGTAACCAAGATGGGGATTTAAGAAAATATGTCTCACGGTGAAACAGGATGTTAGGGTAGGTATTCAAGGGTTAGATCTATTTGATAAGGTCAACTTCAAGTTTGGTCAAAGACCACGAGATGAAGGCTAAACAGGGCTAGCGCTAATCCCAACCCTAACCCTGGACCTAGCCTTAACGCTTACCCTAACCTACAATCAATATCGCCAACAATCACGTGTCCTATAACCTTATTTACATCTCAGCGACCTTGACGAAAATTGAGTTGGCCTTAACAAATAGATCTAGCCATATTTAAAATACCGACTTCTACTCACTACCTGAGTGACTGAGACCAAACATATGACATATTTCCAACACAGGATGAAAGAGACTACTTCTTATAGCTAAATATTTATGTCATTTACCCTCCTACTACATATACAATAACATAAAAATATTATACAATATTACAAGTAGCTAACTGAATAGTGTGTATATACATATTTTGTTTATTCATTCATCACCATGATTTATTCATTGATTTATTCATTCATTCATGCACTGTAATGTAGGCCTACCTCCATTGTAACGTCACAAGGGTAACCTTGCAACGTTATAATATATTATCATCAATGGCTTCCCGGTGAAATTATATTGAAACATGTAGAAGCAATATATATATAGTATGTTGATAAAGTATGTTTACGGCAGAATTAACTAGACCGCGCGCATGTCCAACCTTAACAGCATACCAGCCATAACATCCGGTTCGGGCAGAAGGTGGGAAATATGACAAGAGAGGCAGGGTCCTCACATAGTGGGAGGTAGATAACAAATCTTATCTCTCAACCCTCCGTGTTTCGAGATAAGAAATTAACTTCAACGTAGCACATGCGGGGGTGGGGGGCGATTCGCACCCGGCATTTGTAAACAAAATTGACAATATTTTTAATCAAAACAACGATTGATTATTGTTATTTATAATATTCCTGCCACACCCAACTATAACTAAGCATATAATCCTACCTGAAACGGTTACAAATCCCCTCTTTTTAAATCAAAGCGACAGTAGATTGTTTTTTCCGACATAAAGGCGGGGCCTCGTGTGCAATAGCCAATCAAAGTACCCATCTGATCAGAGTTGCGCAGTAGTAATACGCCATAATTATGAACGTCCGAATCAATTTTGATAAAAACAACGCTTGATTTACTTTGTCAATATTTGCTGATAACTGAATGTTGTTTCAGTATCTTGGACTGCGTATATGTAATATTAAGTACTAAGCATGAAGTCAAGGACTTTATCTTGCTTATAAACCGTCTATGTTTACATGTACGCAAGATGAGAATATCCCAGAATTCCCACAAGAAAAACTTTATATCATGTTTTCTTATGGAAAAAAACCTACCCTGGAAGAATAACCCGTTACAGTTTTAAAGAAAATCTTTCAGAAGAATAACCCCAAATATCCCTGTATATATCCAAAACCTCCCCCGACTTACCGCAAGTTATTCCGGGCATAGAATATACCCCAAAGATCAAAGAGATTTACCGTTACAGGTTTATAAAAACTGTTAATTAGATATTAATTAACTATCCAGACCATATTCAACTCTAGATGGCATCGCTAGCCTGCGATCTTAAGTGGATTATGAGCCGATTTACTGCATAACTTTCCTTCACGATTTAACGATTAAATAGATAATCGAGACTATGCTGTTTATCGTACTGACTTTAGTAATGATGATAGAGACTAGACAGAAATTTCAAATCCTTAGTTATCGGTTCATAGTGGATCATTGGCCGAGAAAGTTCATCCAGATTTTCCGGTGTGGTTCTCCCTTGTCAGTGATGCAGGACGGGGGGGGGGGGCTGACAAGGAAAGCTGTCTAGTCGTTCGGATGGGACGAAAAACCGAGGTCCCGTGTACACATTGGCGTGCACGTAAAAGATCCCTTGGCAGTTGGAATTCGATATAAGAGTAGGCTGTAGTGCCGCTGTCCGGGCAAAATTTCCCTCACAGCACACTGTATGGCGTATGCCCGTCTTCATTAGCCCAGGTTAGGAGCAGAACAGTAGGACGTTAAACTCCATTTCATTTCATTTCATTTCATAGTGGATCAATTTGAATGAAATTTTCAGCAAATTGCCTTTACATTATGTAGTTTTTAACTATTATAGTGAGAACTAACAACTCGCTATCAAATATCCCTTAATTATCTTTAATAGAGTGTAGTACCATCCAACGTTGGTCGTTTTTTAAGCTAAGTAAATATGAATATGCAAGACAATTATTACATATTGGAAAATAGGAACTAACATGCATTTCTGTGAATTTATCGGGAATTTCGTATTAAAGGAGCTAAATTGCTAATATATAGGGTAAAAACGCCTATAATACTGTAATATGAATGTATATCAACTGATTTACATTCAATTGTTTCCGTTTTTACTCCAATTTCAAATCAGTTATGTTCGGCGAAATAAGCCAGCAGTCTCAATCGAGTGCAAATTTCTAGCGTCTGGTTATTCCAGTCTACATACGCCGTTTGATTTGGTGTGATGTGTCTAGCCTCGTCCCTCGAGTCTCTTGTTACAACTGGGGCTGAAGCGTATTATATTACACGATTCGTGTACCAATGGTAAAATGTTTATTTTGTCTTACGTATTGGATATCAAAAGCCCATCTTTTTCCGGTAAGATCACAACATCAATGTTGATTTAATTTGAGAAATAAATCGTGTTTTCAATGTTGAAGATTTTGGATGATATTGAGTTAGAGACTTAGCTACTTTAAGAGCCGTATTTTGACATTTTATACCCCTCCCCCTACAATCACGGTAATAGTGTATAACATCCTATCTGGAATTTCGTATTAAGACCCATATATTGACAATGAATACCCCTTTTCAGTGATATTTAACATATTTTGGTATAGACCACAGAACCACAGGTCTTGATATGAAATTCTAGATATATATCACTGAAAAGCTTGTTCGTTGCTCTTTTAAAATATGTAATAAATGTTCTGGCACATTTATATTTACTTACCTTGATAGCAACCAAACTTGTATGGCACTAAACCCTATTACTGTAGGGGGTGGGGATTCAATGTCAAAATATGGGTCTTAATATGGGCCTTATCTCTATTGCTCAACCAGTTTCATTTCGGGACTAACATATAGTTCAATCTTTATTTCAATAATCCCCTTGTGTGTAGGGGTCTTTAGCAGTGGAAGGACCCAGAGAAAACCCTTCGATATGGGTCTTAATATGGGCCTTATCTCTATTGCTCAACCAGTTTCATTTCGGGACTAACATATAGTTCAATCTTTATTTCAATAATCCCCTTGTGTGTAGGGGTCTTTAGCAGTGGAAGGACCCAGAGAAAACCCTTCGAGGTTGGTCAGGTGACCCTACTCCTTGTCACGCACAACTGGGGAATCGAAACCACACCAGTTGACTCAATGACAGACCTTATGATACAGCACGCACGTGCTAACCATTCGGCCATCCAACCGCCAACTAACTGATGGATGGGGGAGATTACAATATGTGACCCCCATAGCATACTGAGTCACAATCAGGAAATTTTGAAAATTGAGTTATTGTTATTTGCGCATTCTCCAACTCAATACCTTCAATTTGATGTATAGTTTGTTTGAATTGGGCTAAAATTGACAGAGCTGTGTCCATTAGAAGCTATCCAACTCACAAAAGTAAGTTTTGAGAAAAAGCAAGTCAAAGATTTGGTATGTTCCAAAACAAAATCCCATAGCAACCAGGCCATTTATCTGCTGTTTTGTCAGTGAATATATCTTTCCATGGGTTTTCAGGGGTGCTGAAGACGAAAATCGTAGTAAAAATTTGATCCTACTATTTCCGCAATTTATTTGCTATTTTGTCGTTTAATGTTTTTCATTTAGGATTTCAAGGGTGCTGACGACGAAAATCGTTATAAATGCACTCCTTTCGTAACGAAACATCCACAACACATACGGCATAATATTCACATGATAGTGTTATACTGAAGAACAATCTATACATTAGTAGTCTGTTGTGTATATATTTATATATTATATATATATATATATATATATATATATAATATATATATATATATATATATAATATAATATATATATAATATATATATATATATATATATATCTAAATTTATGTTCGCGCAACAATACTAATCAAAGTTTCTATTGCGCTAGGCAAATTTTTCAATACTGGTCTTGGAAAGCAGTTGTGAAAAGCAGAGTCTTTATCTGTTGTTTAAACACATGCAGTGATGATATTATTCGAATATGGTGGGGGAGGGAGTTCCACAAGTAGGGTGCTGCAAACCAAAAAGATCGTTTTGTTGTTTCGAGATGTATCGGCTATATTATAGCTTTGGTGAGATTAACTCAGTTAATCTCATCAATTAATTAGCACCTTAGTGCCAGCTAGTGGCCAGGAGATTAAGATTGTTGATTGGATAATCATCAGAGAAGCCGCCACAGCTGTACACGTGTTCATTTAACACGTGAATTAAAATAAGGTTTTGCGTGTACGATAGGTCTATTATTATTTTCAGGTACCGTGACGTTATCAAAATATGAGTCCCTATAGAAATGTCAATTTCATAGTCAAGAAATGCTTACGTTCACTTGTGTGCATTTAGCTTTGATGTAAATATCAACATTATTCAGAGGATACTCAATGGCAGACTCGAGAATCGTCGCATTTCGGCTCGTTGGTCGTTCTCATTTTCTCGACCCATGGTGGTAAGAGAATTTTAAATAATAATATCCCAGATGCATTCCTTACTTTGCATGCCGTATGAAGAAGCGACAGTAAACGGAATTCAGCTATCAATAAAATTCTCTTCGAAAAGAAAATTATTGGCCATTTTGTTTATTTCCATTTAAGGCCTATAGATTATTTTTTTAAAGATGATATGAGATATCAAATAATCACCACTTGGATTAATTATTCGGAGTAAATAATGAGTTGTCGACGACTTTATCATTGACCCGTGACAGTTGATTAGTAATAGTATTACTCAATGACACACACCCGCTTGTCGATTAATTTACATCATTAGCCACGTGGTTTCGATTATCTCTCAACGGCAATCTATATACGAACATAATTTTTTTTTTCTGCCACTTATCAGAGTGAATCGCATGAAGTTACCCAAAAACATTATCGGCAAAACCAAATATTTATCGATAATGTCTTGCACGCGGTGTCTGGGCCAATCAGCAAACAAGTTGTGTAGACAGCATGGCAACAGGCGGAGTTTATTTATATTTTTGGCAGGTTTTAAAACTCGATTGTATCCGTTCAAAAACAATTCATCGACAATATTTTGATCATATTTGTAAACTAGAGATGCTCCGCTTTACAACGATGCCAATTATTATGCAAGAGGAATGACCAGTCGTCCCGCTGCGAGCGAAGAAAAATAACTAATTTCGCAGAGAATTTTAAGAAATAGGACAGATTTAAGAATACGGCACTCTTACAAAACGTTCAAATACAGGTGTTTTAAAAAAAATTATTGCTATTTTGATCGTTTGTGTCGATAGATAGTATATTTATAGACTCATTTTTGTGAAAATCTCAATTTCGATCAAAATCAATATTTTCACTTATTTTGTCGCGCGCATTCCGACTCATTTTGATGCCACCGGTCACATATACGACCACGTTTCCATGTAGGCCTATAAAACTGAAGATGCAGAATGCTTATCTTGATATATATTGATGCTTATCTTGATATTTATTGATGCTTATCTTGATATTTATTGATGCTTACAATCTTAATTTTTTTTAAAACAATTACAATCTTAACATTTAAAGATACATTGTGGGAGATAAGATAAAGAGTTGGCAGTTCTCACTACAATAGATAAAAACTAGACAATGTAAAGGGAATTTGCTGAACATTTTAGTCAAATTGATCCACTCTGAACCGAGAATTAAGCGATTGAATTTTGGGCCTAGCCTCGATCATCATTACTAAAGTCAGTACGATAAAAAACATAGTCTGGACTATCCATTTTTTGATTTAATCATGAATGAGCGTTTAGCAGCAGATCGGATTATAATCCAGTAAATATCTAAGGCTAGCAATGACATTGAGAGTTGATTATGGAAGTTAATTAATGTCTAATTAAAAATTTAGATAACATTTCAGGCCTATGGAAGATTAGATAACAAGCTTAGTTCTTAATAGATAATGTTAAAAATTAGATAATGTAAAGAGAATATGCTGAAAATTTCAGCCATATTGCTTCACTGCTAGCTGAGAAATCCCTATTTCAATAACCGATTGTCATTGTTTCCGCTGTTACGATAATAAACAAAGTTTTGATTATCCATGTTTCCAGTTAATCATCAACTGCAGATCGGATTTAAACCTGTTGAAAATCGGAGCCATACGATGGCATCGAGAGTTGATTATGGTCTTGTCATGTTAATAAATGTCTAAGTAATAAAATGTGTTTATATAACACTTAAGGCCTAGAGAAAGAGAGAGAGAGAGAGAAATGAGGTTTAACGTCCACTCGACACAAACTAGTTCATTTCGGGACTAACATATGGTTTAATTTTATTTCAATAATTCGCTTGCGCATGTAGGTGTCTTTAGCAGTGGGAGGAAACCAGAGGACCTGGAGAAAACCCAGGGTGTTGGATAGGCGACTATACTCCTTGTCACGTACAACATGGGATTCGAAACCACGCCAGTTGACTCAAAGTCAGGCCTTATGATACAACACACACGTGCTAACCATTCGGTCATCCAATCCCCCCTCAAAGTTATCAAGCAAATGATGATGAATATAATACAGAAGGTTTATAGACAAAAAAAAATACCAAACACCTAAATTAACCAATATTTAATAGGGAAACCATTTAAATATATTTATTCCCCGATCAAACGAAATAAAATAATTTAAAATCACATAACATCTTAACATTAAATTACAAAAATATATTACCAGCGCTGCCAGGCAAGATACGCCCACATTTTGCAAGCGATGGATAGAGAATAAGCTAAAAACAAAAGCGATTTTTCAGGGCCATAATCCAGAAAGTTATGGTCTGAAATATGCAAATATCAAAAGGGTCTGAAATATGCAAATATCAAAAGGGACTGAGATCTTTGGGATATAAAGATATATTTTAAGTTTCATCAAAATCGACCAAAAATTGTGACCTCTTGAGGATCTACAACCTCCGTATTACATACTTTTACACAATTTGCGGCAGTTTCATTTCGATTTTTTGGAAAACATCGAATTCATCCTTCACTATGGTGGAATGAAATCCTTATACGGCATTTAGTAACTGAACATACATGTATGATATAAAACACAAATTTATATGGAAAACAATGAAAATTGTGACCTTTAAAGAATCCACAAGCTAAAAATTCGATTTTTCTATCAATCAGGGACCATAATCCAGAAAATAAGGTTCGGATATGCGCGATTATCAAACGGAACCAAGATCTTAGTGTGCAATGGTGATATATTCACACGTTTTTTTGTTTTTTGTGACCTCTACAGGGACCACAAGCTAAAAACGTGATTTTTCGTACAATCAAGGGCCATTATTCAGGAAGTTAAGATCCGATATGTGCGAATATCGAAAAAAAAAAAACAACACAAGATCTTTGGGTTATCAATATGCATTTCAAGTTTCATCATAATTGGATCAAAATTGAAGCTTGAATAGAAGGGCGTCCATTTTGTCCGGCATTTTGGGGCTGATTTTGATGAAAATAGAACTCAACCGAATTTACCTCTAGCGGGACCACAAGCTATAAACATGATTTTTCGTACAATCAGGGGCCATAATTCAGGACGTTACGATCCGATATGCGTGAATATCAAAAGGAACCAAGATCCAAAATCAGATGAAAATTGTGACCTGTAGAATGTCCACAAGCTAAAAACGTGATTATTCGTACAATCAGGGGCCATAATCCATGAAGTTATTGTCCGGAATATGCAAATATCAAAAGGAACCAAGATCTTTGGGAGACAGAACCTATATTTCAAGTTTCCTCAAAATCGGATAAAATTTGTGACCTGTAGTGTCCACAAACAAATTGTGGACGTCCTAACGGACAGGGCTAATAAAGACATGTATAGACCATACATTTTGTTTCAAATTTTTTGATTCGAAAATGCTTCCCCCCCCCCCCCCAAAAGAAAACACTGTTCAATTAGGAATGTGTGATATGAGGGTCATTTTGCCCAGACAGTGGCACTACAGCCTTATCTTATATCAATTTCCAACTGCCAAGGGTTCTTTTACACGCATGCCAATGTCTACATGTCTCTCCAGGTAATTACGCACTGAGCCACCATGGCGTGGCTCTCCCAAATTTGCACAAATTGAAAGGCATTCCGTGGCAGGGAGAAATCAGGCTGTGAATAGACAAACCAGGTGGGAAAACCGTAAACACTCAATCAGCAGATCTTTGCTTTCATTTCATTGATTAATTCATTCATAGTCCCAGGATCAATTTTAGTATTAAAATTCTGAAATTCGTTGTCTTTGTCAGGGTTCTTCCATCGAAGATATTTCAATTTACGCCATTTAGCGATTGATTTAAAATGATCATATGCGGAAGCTACTTCGACTAAATAGGAATATGGAAACATTTCAATTAGTCCAGAATGGTCCGGTAGAAAAATGGCATTTGTTAAACCAGCACCATGTATACCAATCAGAATGTCTGTTGATGCTATCAACTTTAATTGGGCTTTGTATGAAAGACTGTCAAGCTGAACTCCTTTTACCTCATGCCCTGACAGGAAATGACGAGCAGACTCCAAAATTTCTTTTTCGTTGAGAATTTTTCGCTTGATGAGTCCAGACGGGTTCCCGGGGTGAGCTACGTAATTGTGCCGCCATACGAACAGAATATTTAAATGTTGGCAATTTAAGGTCGCGATTGGGGACAGCGTAAATCTGGATAGAAAAAAATCGCGGAAGTCATCTAAGTATGGCACAGTTGGCAAAAGGAATGCACTTAACGGGCTGTTGTAGCCAAGAATACTCCATGCCAAATGGGAATAAACTTTTTCCGAATTTATTTCGGCTGTTAAAACAACTTTCTCAAACAAAACCGACCAGATACTATCAAGTTTCCCATTGGGATGTTTGTCCCAGAGTAAAATATGTGTTGTGTTTGGCGTTCCTTTCAAAATTTTCATCACCAAGAACGCGTTATAGAAGTCCGTCATAGTATGATAAATATTTGCATATTCGTATCTTCGTACCATTATCGTCAAATGTTTCTCTGTAAACACGCCAGAGTTTTGTCTCATATCTTTGTCCATGCATTCTATATTTTTATACCAGTCATTTAAATGATTTGCTCCCTGAAAGACAACAGAGGGTAGGGATTTGCAATTAAGTCTAAAAGTTGGTAAAGCATCGTCTGTGTTCAATATAGGCAGCACTAACACGTCCTTCAAATCGGCAAATTCACTGCTACATGCTTCAACAACTTTATTGTCGTCATTCTGACAGTGTGTGTACCATTTTTCGAAAAAATAGTCTTCATACCACTTCCGTTTTGATAAATGTTTCCAATAATATGGCCGGAACAACAGGAATAACACAATTAAAAGTAAACCCAGCACTATTCCAGTAACCACATTTACCAAACGAAACCGGTACACAATCATCTTTTGGTATTCCTTGACAAAATATTATTTTATCAAAAATAACCCGGATTTACAGTGGACTGGTAACAAACAACAAAAGGATAATTTTTTTAAAAAAATGAAAAAAAAAGACTTGTCTCAATGTCTGCCATATCACTTTCGGTGGAACCGGACGTTAAACAACAAGAACAACAAACAATGCATTCGGAAAACCTCAGCAGACTGGAGCGTTCATCCGGGCCCTTTGTCATGTATCGAACGTAATGCTAGTTACCACTCGGCAAACCTACATCAAGCCAGCAAAGCCGTATATTACGAAAGCCCAGAAGGCTTATTCCAAATTCAAAATTCCAAATGCGAAAATCCAAATTCCAAATTCATGTCTTACCAATAAAATAGCAAATTGGCAGCCCCCCTTAATTAAACATATAATTTTACACAACTAATTAGTGCTAGTTTAGCCATCTGACGCCTGGGCCTACGAAAGTCCAGAAGGCTCATTCCAAATTCCAAATGCGATCGTATAATGTGGTCGTATATTGTCGTCGCCCCCCCCCCCCGTCCGTCCGTCCGTCCGTCCGTCCGGCGTCCACAATTGCTTGTGTACGCTCTAGATTCTAAAGTTATTAATATCCGATTGACCTTAAGTTTATACACAGTGTTTAAGGTCATGAGACGAAGATTAAGCCTATTGATTTTCAGCGATTTCCAATAATTACTGCCATAGTTATGGTCTTTGATCACTTCAAAAAATCTTGTGGACGTTCTAGAGGCTAAAGTTAATATCTGATTGACTTTAAATTTATACACAGTGTTTAAGGTCATGAGACGAAGAAGTCTATTGATTTTCAGTGATTTCCGATTATTACTGCCAGAGTTATAGCCCTTGATCACCTCAAAAAATCTTGTGGACGCTCTAGAGGCTAAAGTTAATATGTGTAAATTTATACATAGTGTTGAAGGTCATGAGACGAGGAATCTATTTATTTTCAGCGTTTTCCGATAATTACTGCCAGAGTTATGGTCCTTGATCACTTAAAAAAATCTTGTGGACGCTCTGGGGACTAAAGTGAAAATCCGAATGACTTTAGATTTATACACAGTGTTTAAGGCCATGAAACAAAGAAGCCTATTGATTTTCAACTATTTCCGATAATTACTGCCAAAGTTATGGTTCTTGATCACTTCGAAAAATCTTGTGACGCTCTAGAGGCTAAAGTTATCATCTGCTAGACTTCAGATTGATACACACGGTTTAAGGTCTTGAGATGAACAAGAATATTGATTTTCATTGAACTTTGATAACTTGAACAGCTAAATCCATGATATTAAATGTTTCGTATACTACTTACTAAACGTTAACATGGGACAGAACTTTATAAAATGATTTTCTGATAATGACTTAATGAGTTGTTACTCTTAATCAGATTTTAGTGTATTATAAATCTTTCATTACCGAAAAAAGTAAAAATATGCGACAACTCTTGTTGACTGCCCGGACGATTTAGCTGCTGTGGGAGTATTATCTTACCTGCAGCAGCCATGATGATTGTAATGTCACGTGATTATGTCGAATTTGGAATTTGCAATTTCGCATTTGGAATTTCGAATCTAGTAATTTGGAACGGGTGTTTATCCGGCCCAGGCATCAGATAGGTAACCTAGCACTAATTAGTTGTGTAAAATTACAATTTATTTAAATTCTAATTTGTTTAATCGAGGGGGGGGGGGCTGCTAATTTGCTATTTGATTGGTAAGACATGAATTTCGAAGTCAAAATCAGGATGTCCTAGTTAACAATAACTCAATATACCACGTGACTGTCCGTACAGGCATTTTGAACTGCATATCAGTGCAGATGAATGATTCGATAAGATGAAAACCATGCTTGGTCATTAAATGTCAGTAGAAGTTTGAATCGTCTATCAAAGAGACTGTAAATGTATTGATTCTGGTGATCCCCTAACCCTACTGCATCTGTATTCCCAGGTCATTGAGTTCACACTTGATGCATTTTCTCCTGTAATGTCCCGCAAAATTAAAGGCAATCTCCCCAACCCAGGAAGAATTCTCAGACGAAAAGCAGAAAGAAAATGTGTAAAAATGGGTCTTTAAGTTGATAGACAAATATTCCAAGAAAGTCCAAGAAGATCGCCAAATTGATTTCAGATGCTAATGGACATACTGTTTGAATGGCATTTAGTAATTGAACACATTAAAAATAAACACAACAGTTCTATGGATAACAATTACTGTATTTCTATTAAAGGTACGTTTCAACAATGATTTTCTTGTCGTTATCAATTTCTTGTCGTTATCAAGCTTGACAAGAGAATCATTGTTGAACCGTACCTTTAATAGAAATACAGTAATTGTTATCCATAGAACTGTTGTGTTATCCATAGAACTGTTTTTAGAAAAAAAACTCTCTGTAACAGATTCTCAAGATCATTTTAATGATATCGATAAACTTATCTCTGACAATCAAAAGAAATTACCAAAGTCTAATTCAGATGTTGTGCTAGCTGAACGTTTCGGTGGCTTCTTTCATGACAAAGTCAGTGATGTATATTTTATCATTAACTTGAAAACGTGACCTGTATGTGTTACGAAACGTCGTTATTAAATAATAGAGAAGTAGTTATATCCATATATATCTTGTGTTGTGTTTTGTATTGAAAAGTCAGTGATATCAGACGTACTCTTGACAATACTAGCATTGGATTAAGGGCGTTTGAAGGACATCATGTTCGAAGCTGTCTGTTTGAGTTTGCCCCAGTTACAGACTGACGAGCATGTCCGGTCCATGTTTGTTAAGAGCAAGCCAATTTCCTGTAGCCTAGACCCCCGTCCAACATGGCTTCTGAGGTCCAAACTAGTATTGGATGCACCCCTTCCTTTCATCACTGCTATCATAAAATTTTCAATTGCCAACATCTGTGTGTCGACTTCATTAAAGATTGTCCTTGCGATTCAACTTCTGAAGAAGGCATCGCTTGATTGCGAGATCCTTTAGAACTATCTGGCTGGTGTGCCACGGGGATCTGTACTAGGTTCATTTCCCTTCTTACTATATGTACTTCCACTTGGTAAAATTATTCATAAACACGATATCAGCTACCATGGTTTTGCCGATGATACGCAATTGTATAACACGTTCATTCCTTCAGACCAGATGTCAATACACAGTTCCCTAAAGAAGCTTGAATACTGTATCAGTGATATACAGACAGGAATGAATCAAAACAAATTAACGTTGAATGATGAGAAGACAGAATTCCTGATGATGTTACCAAGGTCAAAACTGAACAGTTTCAACTTTTCACCAAAGCTAAACATCGGCGATACTGAAATTGCACCATCATGTAAAGTACGAACTCTTTCTATGAAAATTAATTCAAAGAAATACTTTAAAATCTATGAAACGTAAGAAAAAGACTCACTCAAATATAATTTATTTTATGGAAATAAATTGCAAAACAAAAAAAACGAAAATAGTTTAAACATTAGAAAATGAATCACTGTACAGCGAGGCCGATTTGGTTCTATAATAATAATAATAATATAATAATAGTTCATTCACAACTACACGTACAAGCATGAAATGGGGGTTACAACAAGCATTTTACATTGTGATGCATTACAATATCTATTAAATATCTTACAAAATAACATTAATTTTCCAATCTGATTAAAACACAGATCCAATTTCGTTTCGTTTTTATAGTTCAAAATTTCGATTCTACTTGTCTTTACTACACTTGGATCTGGAAGCGTTGTTATTTAACTCGTGTTCTGCTTGAAATGAGGGGCCAGCCAATCAAATGGTCTGTCGAATCGAGCGTTTGACCCTTTTTTGCGCGGAACTGTGGGTAGACATTAGCGGCAATAGAAATCAAAACAAAGCAAAAGTAGATAAAAAATACATGGCGGTCGCTAATTGGTTAATCGAATGACTGACGTAATCGGGTCAAATGTCGGTTGCTTGGTACCTGACGTCATAGAACGTGAACTCCAACTATAACTTGTTAGATCTACATGTAGTGTAGGCCATAGAAAATCGAAAGTATAAAAAACGGAACGAAATATAGCTCTACATTTTAATTAGATTGATTAATTTTCAAGACATGTATGATACATATTAATTAACGTTGATGTAATCGTCAATATTTAATGTTACATATATCCCTATATCCCTTAAAGCTATATTTATTTTCCCCTTTTTTTAAAGGCATTCAATACAAAACTTCCAACATTTTCTATGCACTCTTCATTATTCATTAGTATATTAAATTGAATAGAATCAGTTTTTATGAGGTTTAATAAATGGAAAGAGATTTTGTTGTCTCAAATTATCATAAAATGGACAATATGATTTATGGTGGTGAATTTCACTGTTTCTAGGATATTTAGGATAATATTTTTTAACATACGTAAACACTTACTAAAATATTACGTTTCCTATGAAAATTAAATGAAACATATACCCTCAAATCTGTTAAAACATAAGAAATAGACTGACTGCCCCGCCAGGACAATTGGGTTCTATATGTGGTAGAGGGTGATGACTTTCCCTATTTATTGGATATATAGGATAATTATCTTAATACACGTAAAACACCCAATAAAATATCATTTAATTTATAGAAATTAAATGAAATAAATACTTCAAATTCTGTCGAATATGAGAAAATGGCTCAATGCACAGTGTGAGGCCGGTTGGGTTGGATATGTGATAAACTGTGGGGAATTTCACTATTTATGGATTGCGAGCCCCTGGACAAGTGTCCCAGCTGTACCCCCACACACCTACCCTCTCACGGGTCCTGTATACCTGCTAACATCTAGAAGAGAAATCTACGTATTGTCATGTAGTAGACGAACTGACTCTTATCGTGGCACGAATTGACTGTATCGAAACGTCTCTATCGGTCTCGCGAAGTCTCGAATATAGTGAGATGTAGTCGAAATTGGCGGGGAAGTACTGACGGCTTCCTGTCAATATTTTGTTTGTAAATAAAGTGAGTATTTTATTAATAACAGTGACAAGTTCATTGAGTACCTCTATAAGAATTGGCTGTAGTCTAAGTCCACGATCTCTTGCATCCCAGTCCAGTTCTTCCACATGTAATCTAAGTCATTGACACTGAACATTTCATCATTTTTAACACCCTGAATCAGCATTTTTTTTTTCGTAAATTACACAGGTGACAATGTGACAATGCAAATATAGATCTATGGACACTATGGTAAATTGTGAATGGAGAGTTCACCAGGCGTCTACACTTTTGTTTTGTGCTACCGTCATAAACTTAGTGTTATATAGATGTAAAAGAACTATTCAATACAAACTCAAGATTTTTTAGAGAATGAAAAATACTTGAGCAGGTTATCATCAAAGTTCAAACAGGATCCAAGGCTAGGCCTAGGGTTATGACCGTTATAGAAATAGAACAGAATATAGAATTTTATTGCATCGAAACGTCCTTTGAGTTTGAGGAGGTTATCATTGAAAACCTCCTTTGAGCAGGTTATCATCAAAAAGGATCCAAGGCTAGGGTTATAGAATAGAATATAGAATTTTATTGTGTCAAAACCTCCTTTGAGTTGACAGCATACAATATACAAAGTTAGAAAGTATTAAAATACAAGTCAAGTATGACAAATGACAGATTTTCATTTCACTACTGATGTACTGTTAATTGTTAACGTAACTGTCTGGATTTCATGTCAATATTTTAAATGACAGAAATATTGTTTTTAAAAAAAACCTAGATTCTAGATCTATTTGTTGATAAATAAATAAAATTCTAGATCTAGATCTACCCGAAAAACTTTATTTCATCAAAATATTCCAATTAAATCCAAAGTTATGGAATTTTTAGATCCAATTCCCAAATCAGTGTCAAATTTAAGCTGTGACATCAAAGCGGTATTTCTCCCGAGATCATTAGGGCCCAAGACACGTTAGCATTGCAGGTTCTAATGTAAAATTTCAGGACATGTCTATTGCACAATAACACCCCTCTAAATGCGAAACAGGAAGTGTTTATCGACATTGTAACATGCTAGTTTAGGATTTTAAAAGAAATTACTAAAACAGAGGGGTGTTATTGTCCAATAGACAGTGTCTAATTGACCAATCAAAATGCAAGATTCACCTTTAAGCATGTTACAATGGGCTTTTTCTGCTTAGGCTGTGGGGTACTATATGTTCTGTTCATCATATAACCACATTTGCCTGAGTTTTATTACGGAATGCTTTATCTCGTAGGTGGGGGGGGGGGGGTGAATGGCCGAATGGTTAGTTCGTGCGCGTTCTATCATAAGGTCTGTCATTGAGTCAACTGGCATGGTTTCGATTTCCCGATTGTAGGGAGTAGGGTCACCTGTCCACCCTTGTGGGTTTTCTCTGGGTCCTTCCATTGCTAAAGACCCCTGCGTGCAAGCAAATTATTGAAATAAAATTGAACCATATGTTAGTCCCGAAATACCCTAGCTTATGTCAAGTGGACGTTGCGCCCCATTTCTCTGTCTCTATCTTGTAGGTTGATAGTTGTCTGTGTACGTCATACAATATGTAAACTAGATACAGTCTCTACTACATTGTAACTTGATTAAAAGAAATCATCATCATGTCAGAGGTAGAGGTTATGAGATGTGTCCAGTCCACAGATGAAAATTCTACACCTGGCCTTCAAGAAGCTTATGAGGTAAGATTACCTGTACTTTTCACCAACTGCTATAATCTACGCAAGCGCTGAAATAAGCGGCCGGACACGGACAATGTCCGGGCGAATTGACCCCTTTTGACAGGCCAAATGGCCTTTCGTCCGGACATAATTGTCCGACCGAGTTTTGGTAAAACATTAAGCCAAAAATATTAATTTCAATTCGCAAATTCGTGTCGATCGCTAATTATTATTAGACTCGAAAATCCAGGCCCAAAAATATCAACGACCCGAGTCATAGTGAAAATGTTACTATTTATATCTCGGCCGCGTGCAGATTATAATCAATAATTTTTAGAATCGGCTCTTTTACGCTGGTTATATCAACGACCCGAGTCATAGTAAAATTATTATTATTTATACATGTATCTCTCTCAGCCGCGTGAAGATAAAATAATGAATAATATTGAGAATCGACTCTTTTAAACTGGTTATTCGAGTCTCGTAGCTAGCTTTGCCTTACTTTCGTACTTTCGTATATGATTAGCTCAAAATCACACCTAACATGACATGTAATTATATAAATTATTAGTAATAAAGTAATAATATTTTAAATTAGTTTACAAGAAAATGTTCACTAGTTGACTATGGATGTAATTAGGGACAGACTTTTTATACGCAAATATCTTACCTTGTTTGACACTTCCGATGTGAATGTAAACAGAAGAGCCATGAAAACATGTCGAATAAAATAACTTCTTATTTTTCCCAACCCTCGGACACGGATATCCCGGCTAGTGGGACCGTTCCCGAAAATTCAAAGACTGGTACAGTGTCTAATGTCTCTCATAAAGACACTTCTAAACGGGGGCCATCGCCGTCACCAGTTCGAAAATTACACTCAAGAACGGTTGAAAAGTGGATCAAAAATGACTTGGCAAAATCCAATGCTGACATGTGGTTAACATACGAAGAAGAAGATGGTATTGTGACTGCACTAAAATGTGAACTCTGTATAAAGTTTTATAATAATATCAAATATATGAGAGAATTTTCCACTGCATGGATTAATGGGACTTCAAATCTGAGATTGTCTAATCCACTGGACCATTCTGACACTATGTGCCATAAACGAGCCTACGAACTATATTCTGCTGAAATGAAGGCTTCTGGAATTAGTTTGGTAGGGAGTGAAGCTGGTGTTCAGGATTCTTCTCAACAAACAATAACACAAAGCCTTTCACAATATTCTGCTACTCAAGAGGCCCAAATTAAGAAGAAGATGGAAGTGTCATATTTTGTTGCAAAGAATGAACTGCCATATACGCTGTATGAAAAAATAATAAACTTGGAGAAGCATCATAATGTTGATATTGGGGATACTTATATAAACAGTAACCAGTGTGGCATTTTTATCGACTACCATGGAGAATACTTGGCTGATAAATTAAAGAAAGATTTGTGTTCAGCAAAATTTTATAGTGTCCTAACTGATGGGTCAACGGATAACTCAACAATAGAAAAAGAGGTCATCTACGTTTTATATTTCGATCCCATCTCAAACCCTGACAGAGTTGATGTGAAGTTGACTTTTCTTTACTTGAAGGATATTCCAAAAGCAGATGCTATTGGTGTAAAGTCAGCTATAGAAAAAAGTTTTGAATCTATTGGAATCTTACCCAAAGAATTGTACAGCAAACTTGTTGGTTTCGGGTCGGATGGGGCTACAGTCAACAGAGGGGACAAGAATGGTGTGAAAGGCCTATTACAGAAAGAAGCTCCATGGTTGGTCTTTAATTGGTGCATAGCTCACCGACTAGAGCTTGCCCTCAAAGATTCTCTTGGCCCACACTTTAACAAACTGGACAATTTGCTAACTAAACTTTTTGCCATTTATCAAAGGTCCCCCAAGAAACTGGCTGAACTGAAATCACTATTTGACATCATGAAGGATTCTTTTGATTATGACAGTAAATCTATTCGTCCAAAACTTTCATCAGGAACACGCTGGGTTTCTTTTAAACTTGCTGCCCTCAAGTTAGTGCTAGATAAGTTTGCTGTATATATACAGCATCTAGAACATTTGATAAGTGACAATTCCTGTTCAGACAGAGATAAATTAAAAGGATATCTGAAAATATGGAAAAACTGTGATATCCTGTTACAGATGCCTCTATTTATTGACATACTTACGCCTGCTTCACATTTGTCTAAATGTTTTCAAGCTGAAAGTGTTGACCCTGTAAGCTTTTCTATCTGCCTTAAACGAGCTAAAGATAAATTGAAGAATTTAGCAGATTGTGAATTTGAAAATCTGCCTGCAGTTAAAAAGTTCTTTTCTGCTCTGATATTTACTGGAGAGGATGAAAATGGTTCAGTAGACTATAATGGTGTTCAGTTTTCAAGAGCAGATTATGACAAATGTTTAAGTGATATAAAGATAAACAAAAATAAAATAATTGAAAATCTCCTCAGTGCTATAAATAAAAGATTTGAACAAGATGGCAATTTAGATGAAGTGATAATGACTAAGGCAACAAAAATCTTAAATAATTCTGCATGGGAGGTTGAATTGGATATCTCTTCTGACAATATTTGTTTTGCTGATGATGATTTACAATTTATCTACAAACATTTTGAAAAAATATTGAACCTTTCTTGCTCATTTTCTGAAATATTAGATGAATGGCATGATATGATTGAGTATTCAGTTAGGTTTCTTCATCCTGCTATAAATGATTACAATAAGACTTGGAAATATCTCTTTCAATCTGTTCATTCTCAATCAAAATGGAAGAATATTTTAACAATTATTGAACTCTTATATACATTCCCCATTTCAAATGCTAAACTTGAAAGGTTGTTCTCACTGCTAAAAAGAACAAAAACTGATACCAGATGCTCTTTAGGGGAACATCGTCTTACAAACAATCTCAGGATACTTGCTGAAGGACCATCTCCCTGTGATCTTGATGTAAATCCAGTCTTTGACTTGTGGAGAAAGGCCAAAATAAGGAGACCAAATCAAAACAAACGTAGAGTTTATTCAAAAAGACAATCCAACAAAATGAGAAAAACTAATTTAGATATTGTGACTATTGTTTCTAACACATCGGATTCAGATTCAGATTCTGAACCATTTACTACAACTCAAGAACAAGATGTCTATTCTTTATTTAACTCTGAATCTGAATCAGAGTTTTTAGGATTTAGTCCCCAGCCCCACCAAAGAGATTAATGACATTATTATACGAACTATAAAGTTGTATTGCATATATACATATAAAAACTTAAAACTCCAGGTTGTGAGTCACCAATTTATTTTATCAATAAATGTATATATATATATATACCATAACAAAGATTAAACATAGTAAATTTCAACATTTCAACATTTTTTTGGTATACTATACTTTATAAAGTATTTGTCAGGCTGAAAATCTGAAATGTCCGGCCGAATATCAGTTCAGCCTGACATGATGTCAGGCTGAACCTTAGCAGTTATTTCAAGGCTTGAATCTACGTCCGTGATTCTCAGCCAGTGTGCCGGGCAAACAGGTGTGCCGCGAGATCTTCTGCAGAGCTGCAGAATTTAGAAAAAAACATGATCCCAATTGAGTATTCGCTGATAAGTTCATAGATGTGCTTTTCTTTATTTAGTTTAAGACATTCTATGTTTCTACGACTGCTCTCTGTCTATATACAGTTGTATGCCGTCGGACTTGCCATGTTTTTATTTTGGAAAATTCGAATATTTTTCATATATATATTTAGCCAGGTATTTGCTATCATTTATGTGTTCCAAGGTGTGCCACTGGCAAAAAAAGGTTGAGAACCACTGGTCTACATAATTAATAATAACTGCTCGAAGCTTCATTTATTTTAATTGTCCAGATAGTGTGTGCTCAATGAGAACTGAAAAGATCATACATTTTTTTTGGAGGGGGGGGGTGTCTAAGCGTTATTAATTAACAGAAACTGGATTGGAGAACAGGCAGAAGCCTATAGAGCCCCTCTCCATAACGTGAGTGATGTCAGGGTGCTTAATTACCATTAGACAACCCAATCAATGTATCTACTGTAGAGACTTTTACTTTCTTATTTGGAAAACCATGGTGGCTCACTAATAAATTAATAATGAGCTCTGGTTGTGAGCTGAGAAAGTTCTTCAGGATTTTTCTGCGTGGTTTTTCCCATTGTTAGTGAGGCAGGATGGAGGTTCTGGCAAAGAACATCATCTAGTTGTGGGGAGTTGGGTGGCCGAGTGGTTAACGCCTGCACATTGCATCATAAGGTCTGACACTGAGTCAAGTGGTGTGGTTTCGATTTCCTGCTTGTACATGGCAAGGAGTAGGGTCGCCTTTCCAACCTCGTAATCCGGTTTCCTCCCACTGCTAAAGACTCCTACGCGCAAGCAAATTAATGGAATATTGAACCATATGTTAGTCCTTAAATGACCTACATGTGTTGTGGAGGTTAAACCCCATCTCTCTCTCTCTGGTCTTGACAGTTTGAATTCAACAAAGTGTGAGTTAAATGTTTCTCATAACATGCTGCATTAACCCAGTGAGTGAAGAATAGTAAACGCACCCCATTTTGTTTTAATTCCTTAAACATTGATATCTTATTTTCTGTTTTAGGCGTTGTGTAGTCATGGCTTTAAAACAGAATGGACAACACCAGATGAATGTTTACAAATTGACGAAAAAGTGCGAACCATTGCTTTTGTATTCGATCCATTTGAAGGCGCTGCTTTTGTTCATCTCACCAATCTAGGTTTCAGGTTTGTATTTAACTTCAGTTATCTGCCCCTGGGTATTATTCTCGAGGGGATTAAGTTCATTGTGATTTTCCTGCGAGGTATACGAATGGAGGGATGGCCTGACAAGAACAGCTGTCTTAGTCATTCGGATGGGACAAAAAAACCAGGTTCTTCAGATTAGTGAGGTGCTGTGTACACATTGGCATGCACGTAAAAGAACCCTTGACAGTTGTCCGGGCATTATTTCCCTCATAGCGCACTGCATGGCATATACTTGCCTTCATTAGCCCAGTGGAAGCAGAACAGTAAGATGTTAAAACCCCATTTCATTTTAGAACTGTAGCTGGTAAATGTATGGGTTGCTGACAGATTTCTGAAAAGCAAAAAAGTCATCAAATCCGAAATGTTATAAATTAGTCTGACGTTGGAATTGTTTATCCTATGCAGTCTAATTTCTTGTAAAATAAAGTAAACAAAAACAAATGCATTATTGATTATTCATGTCCAAATTAAATAATATTTCTTGATTTCAAATTTACAGAATTCTTGGACCTCAGTGTGTGCTTTCCTGCTTATTGATGAAAATTGTAAGTTTCTCATAAATTCCTAATAATTTCTTTAGATGAAATATATTGTAGCTGGGGGCGTTGGTTGGCTGAATGATTAACATGTGCATGTTGGATCACAAGGTCTGTCAACTTGTACGTGACAAGGTGTAGGGTCGCCTGTCCAACCTTCTGTGTTTTCTCCCACTTCAGCAAATTATTGAAATAAAATAAAATTGAACTATTAGTCCTGAAACTAGTTTGTGTCGAGTGGAGGGGTTGAACCCCATCTCTCTCTCTCTCTCTCTCTCTCCCTCCTCCCCCCACCCCCTTTTTTGAGAGACTTAACTTTCACAATATTGTATTTTACAAAGGATTAAAAAATAGATCAATTAACAATCGGTGGCTTCAAATTACATATATTTCTAGCTATTAGATTTTTACTGTCAATAATTATTTTTATAATAACAGTTTATTGTATGTATATTTTGTAGGATATACCTAGAAATGGCTGCCCTGTGTATAATCTAGCTATGAAGAATTTAACAATCAGTTGTACCAGCATTGATAAACAGATGAGGGTAAATATTCTTACATGAGTTATCTTTGATTTGTCTTCAGCTTGTGATCAAGTTCATTTAATGTCCAGAGTTGAATAAAATAAAATAAATCCACATAGAAAATCCTATGAAATTGACAGGTATTTATATGAGCCAGTCAAAGTAGTCAGATCATTTAGTCCTATTATTATGCTCCGAGTGGGCTAATGAAGACGAGCATGTGCCATACAGTATGCTATGAGGGAAATTTTGCCTGGGCAGCGGCACTATGGCCTATTCTTATATTGTATTCCAACTGCCAAGGGATCTTTTACGTGCATGCCAATGTATACACAGGACCTCAGTTTTTTGTCCCATCAGAACAACTAGACAGCTGTCCTTGTCAGGCCCTCTTGTGGCCAACGATTGCCGATTGACAGATCATATTCTCAATTGTTGCCTTGAGTGTCACAATATTATCATTTAACGTAGATGTGACAGGCTACAAGCCATCCGATATTCTAGAGCAGTGGTTCTCAACCTTTTTGTGCCAACAGCACCCCCATGGAACACATGAAAAAAAATTATCAGCACACCTGGCTAAATATATATGAAAAATATTTGAATTTTGCAAAATAAAAACATGGCAAGTCATAGATTGCATACAACTGTAGACAGAGACATGTCATAGACTGCATTCAACCGTAGACAGAGACTAGTCATAAACACATAGAATGACTCAAACTAAGTAAAGAAATACACAGCTATGAACTTATCAGTAGACACCAGTGAATACTCAATTGGGATCACATGGTTTTTCACATTTTCTTAGTGTGCCGTTCAAAATTTCGTGGCACACTTAGGAAAATGTGCAGCGGCACACTGGTTGAGAATCACTGTTCTAGAGAATTGATTATGGACTTTTCATGTGAATGAATATCTAAAAATAATATAGAGCGAAGTTCTTTTCCGGTAACACAGAAGCGTAATTGAAAATGTCACCCACAGACTGTTGATTAAAAAAAAATTCAGACCGGAACCGGATACACTGGGCAAAACAGGCAATGCGCATGTCAACTTACCAAATCTCGCCCAAGCGAGATCACGTAACTAACAAAAATAATTCTACCCACCAAATCTCGCCCAAGCGAGATTACACACCTCATAGAACTATTTCTATATATGACACGTCTAATCAATGACGTCACATATTATTTACGTCAATGAAAATAATTCTCACACTTTTTTGTTCTTTTTTTAAAAACAAAATTAATGTATAAAATTTAGATCTAAATAAAAATCAATTTTGAAAAACTAAATTATTTAACATTTTTTGCATCACTTGAGAATATTAATTATGAAGGTTTTATATTTGACAATAATCAGCTTTGCTCTACTCAGGCAATGTCTGTTACATATTAATTTGTGTAACTTGTGAAGCCAGAAAAAGACCTGCAATTGAGCTCTTGCGAATGCCTATGTTGGCATTGATGGCCAGTGAATGAATATTGCTCTGTGGGTGTAGTTCTCTGGTTCACCATGGATGGCATGGATTAAAAGCTATTGAATCTAAAAACCACATGAGATAGGCCATGTTTTATTCAACCTCTCTAAGTACAAAAGATTCCACATTTGGGAGATAACTCCCAAGGACTCTAATAAAGAACAAAGGGGAGGAAACTGTTCCATGAAAGGTGGCATTACTATATAACAATATGAGGAAAGGCAGTTATAATTATAGATGTTGTTACTATTTCAGGATGAAATTCATCACCGTGTTCAATTAATGGGTGGTTCAATATCTCGTGATTTTACAGAACATGTCACACATTTAATATCTGGTGAAGTTGGTAGTAAAAAATATCAGGTAGGTCATTTAATATCAGGTGAAGTTGGTAGTGAAAAATATTAGGTAGGTCATTTAAAACCAAAAACCTATTCCCATATATTTCAAAAATGCAGAACTTGTACTATTTTTAGAAACTTGTTATTCTATAATGAAGCACATCACAGTATAAACAGTCCTTTATATATAATGGACTGGCTTGTTCAAAACATAGCAAAGAGTAGGCCGTCTTCATTAGCCCAGTCGGTGCAGAACAGTAGGATGTTAAACCCTATTTCATTTCATTTACCTTGACAGTTGGAAATTGAAATGAAATGAAATGGGGTTTAATGTCCTACTGTTCTGCTCAGAACTGGGCTAATGAAGACAGGGTTGGAAATTGAAGGGTGGTTGGGTAGGCAAATGGTCTAACATGTGTACTTTGGATCATACAGTCTGTCATTGAGCTGAGTGTTGTGGGTTCCAACCAAAGCAGTTGGGCTTCCTGTCTAACCTTTCGAGTTTTCCACAGGTCCCTCCATCGGTTTCCTCCCTGAAGCGAATAATATAAATAAGATTTACCATGCAAGTCCTGAAATGACCTCTCTCTCTCTCTCTCTCTCTACAGTGCTGTGTTAATTTTGTTTGTAGGTAGCTGCTGCTTTAAAGAAAGAAATTATGTCACCTGAATGGGTTCAAGCTGTGTGGGAAAAATCACGATCCAGGTAAGAACTGTAGGCCAATAATTATTTATAAATCTAAAGTAAAGGTCTACTAATAGGAACATTTGCCTTTCATAAATTTTGAGCTCAAAGTGATAACAAATTTTAACAACTGCATGAGTTCCACTGATTTTTATTGTTTTTCTCTTTCTGGAGGGTGTATTTACACCGAGTAATACACCATAATCCTAACTATCCCACAAACCCTAATCCAGAATTTCCATTAGATGAATTTTCTGTATGGAAATGACCTCCCCAAAATGAATGTATCTCCTCCCCAAGCGACCAGATCTCCTTCCCAACCAACTGTATCTCCTCCCCAACCAACAGACCTTATCTCCTCCCCAAACCAACTGTATCTCCTCCCCAACTGCCCTTATCTTCTCCCAAACCAACTGTATCTCTTTCCCAACTGACCTTATCTCCTCTCAAACCCCCAAACCAACTGTATCTATCCAGAACCCACCTTATCTCCTCCCAAATCCCCAAACCAACTGTATCTCCTCCCCAACCGCCCTTATCTCCTCCCAAACCAACTGTATCTCTTTCCCAACTGACCTTATCTCCTCTCAAACCCCCAAACCAACTGTATCTATCCAGAACCGACCTTATCTCCTCCCAAATCCCCAAACCAACTGTATCTCCTCCAGGGCTGCCGACAACCAGTATCGCAGCAAAATTTGCGATACATATTTCGTCCGTTGCTAACCAAAAATTAAAATCTGACGTTTTTGATTCGCAGTTACTGCGAATCATTAATGTGCCTGTCATTTTGGATATTGTCACAAGAATAATTCACATTTTGAAGACTAGAAGGCTTACTCAACACTTTCAACGTGTATAAAATGTTGAATAAAATTTTATAAACAAAACTGAATTCTCCGTGTGACATTTTCTTCTCGAACTACCCAGACACAATACTATATAACACAGGGACATAACTCTATGAATAGGGACTATTAAACCGGAAATAGGGAATCAAGTAGTCGCACTCACGTTGCGAGACATCAAGTAATTATATCATATTCATTTTGAAATAAATAACTCCAGTGTATCGCACGTATTGTAAATAAAATATTAAAAAATAAATACATGTTAACGTATTGTAAAATGATAAATCAAAGTAAAAATTCCCGTAAAATATTATTGTTTAAATCGCGTGTGTCTAGTTAATCGAGGTACGCCCGATTGAACAAAAATAGTAATACACGATAAAAAGCAGACGAGATCGTTTTCTAACGAAGATTTCTAACGTAACAAAAAAATAACAATTAAAATGAGTGGGGCTTCGGAAGTCACTGTCAAGAATTGGCTTCA
Source organism: Patella vulgata (assembly GCF_932274485.2). Taxonomy (NCBI): domain Eukaryota; kingdom Metazoa; phylum Mollusca; class Gastropoda; family Patellidae; genus Patella; species Patella vulgata. The sequence continues at coordinate 7,561,842 of NC_065883.2, read as the reverse complement.
GACATAAGACCTAACTAAATGTCTACATCACATTTACAAACTGTCACAAGTACTTGTGGCAGTGCTAAAAAAATCTAAGAATAGTCAGAATGGAATCTAATCATATTTGTTATGAATTAAAGTAATATCTAGGTATTTACATTGAAACTGAAAAACTGCTAATCAATTTTTAAATTTGCTAATCAAATTTGGCAAAATTGGACTTTTTGATTAGCAGTGCTGCTAATCAACTGTGAAAAATTACCGACAGCCCTGATCTCCTCCCCAATCTCCTCCCAAACCCCCAAACCAACGGCATCTCCTCCCCAACCAACAGACTTTATCCCTTCCACAACCTACATTATAGACAACACATAGTTTTTCAAACGGGAATTTCAGCACTATGAAAATGGACTGGTATTGATATTAAAATATTAGATAACCTTGTAAATAATTTATGTGAAACCTTTCTATAAAGGAGGGTTGGATGGCCGAATGGTTAGCATGTGCGCGCTATATCATACGGTCTGTCATTGATTCAACTGGTGTGGTTTCAAATCCCCGGTTGTGCGTGACAAGGAGTAGGGTTGCCTGTCCAACCTTATGGGTTTTCTCCGGGTCCTCCGGTTTCCTCCCACTGCTAAAGACGCGCAAGCAAAGTATTGAAATAAAATAGAACCATGTGTTAGTCCTGAAATGACCTAGTTTGTGTCGCATGGAAGTTAAACCCCATTTCTCTCTCTCTCTCTCCTTTCTATGAAATATTTTTGTTATTATTTTTTTTTTTTTCAGACATGTTCATGCGTCTGATGATCAGTTTAGTAGATATAAATGTCCGCTATTTAAAGGATTTTGTATCAGTGTGTCGGGTCTACCACAAGATGAAAGAAAAGAAATCAGAAAATTAATAGAATCCGAAGGTATTTAATTGAATTTTAATTTTTTTGTGTGGTTTCCTCTGGTCTGGCAAGGACAATTTGTGTAAAATACATATGTGACCCACTCCCATGAAACCAGGCACTTGTCGCACAACTTAATTTTGTATTATGGGCACAAAAGCATAAACTGTATGCCTTCTTGTTGCTGTGAATAAGCCAAACTCCAGATGATAAGACAAATTTTAAAAGAATTCCATTTTTAGAAAACTTATAGGCTGTGGACTATTCAAATATCCTGCTAGCTCTATTTTTATAAAAATGACCAAGAGCTTGGTTTTGTGAGAGCAGCTCACGTATATATCAATAAGTTTTAAAAGCTCATGACTTGTCATGTCACCAGTAACATTGGTGTGGCCATCTTACAGAAGATATCACTGTAACCCAGGTATCATTTAATCTTGTGTATCTAGCACTAATTTCTTTCTTTGTTTAAAAATTCGAAAAAACTGTTTAAAATCACCATAAATCGTTTAATTTGTAGTTCTGTCCAGTTAGATGATTTTTGGTGATTTTAAACAATTTTTACGAATTTTTAAACAAAGATTTTGTATTAATCGAATATGAAAGATATTAGTGCTAAATACACAAGATTAAATAATACCCAGGTTACAGTGTATGTTATTGTTAAAATTATAACACATGTAGAACCTGAAGATGGTTGGCTATAATTTGAGATGAAACCTACCTTACCATCTGATCAAAAGCTACATTAAGTTATATTTATAGCACGGCTTTCATGAGTTAACAGGTTTAACCAGAGGCCGAAGGCCGAGGGATTAAACCTGTTCACGAATGAAGCGTGTTATAAATGACTTGTAAAATTGACACCTGCTCAACATGCTTGTTGTTATTGCACAGAAAACCCACCCCACTTCTCTATATGATTTCTACTAAAACTAGTGTAAACCAGCAAAAGAATGCAATAACATTGAACATGTCTAGTTATTGCACGGTTAAGCTCCACCCAATCTACTAGAGGGAAAACAATCTGTTTATTCAACGAAAAGAACAAAGGCAGATTTCCCATCCATGTTACAAATTTATAATGTAGAACCTGAAGATTGTTGGCTCTAACTTGAGACATAGCCTACCTTACCTGATCAAAAGCTACACTAGATTGATATATAAAAGACTTTGTTTTATTACAAACTTCATGTCTATGTAGGTATATCGGTATATTATTTTGTTACAGGTGGTATATATTCTGGTGAGATGAAGATGAACTCATGTACACATCTTGTTATCAACGAACCTAAAGGTAATTTATATACAACTCACCTGTCCAACCTCGTGGGTTTTCTCCGAGTCCTCCAGTTTCCTCCCACTGCTAAAGACCCCTACGCGCAAGCGAATTATTGAAATAAAGTTGAACCATGTGTTAGTTCTGAAATGACCTAGTTTGTGTCAAGTGGACGTTAAACCCCATTCCTCTAGCACCTCAAACGACCAGAGTCAATCGAATACGGACTGTATACTAGTTTTGTGACTTTGGTATTTTAGCGAACAGTAGTTTTGGAAATGAGCTAGCATACATCACTTTTCTCTAATTTTTTCTGGGAAAAGGAAATGAAATGAAATGGGCTTTAGCGTCCTTCTGTTCTGCTCCGAACTGGGCTATGCCATACAGTGTGCTCTACGAGGGAAATTTTTGCCCGGGCAGCGGCACTATGGCCTACTCTTATATCGAATTGCAACTGCCAAGGGATCTTTTACATACACATCAATGTACACACAGGACCTCATTTTTTTGTCCCATCCGAATGACTAGACTACTGTCCTTGTCAGTCCCTCTGTCCTGCTGCACTAACAAGGTTTTTTTCAGGGAACTGGAGTAGTTCAATGATTACATTTACCAAGATCCTTTATTTATTTTGAAGAGCAATATTTATATAGTAGCTATATTCAGTAATTATATAAAAGTCGGGGGGTTGGATGGCTGAATGGTTAGCGTGCACGCTCTGTATCATAAAGTCTGTCATTGAGTCGACTGGCGTGGTTTTGAATCCCCGGTTGTACGTGACAAGGAGTAGGGTCGCCTGTCCGACCTCGTGGGTTTTCTCCGGGTCCTCTTTTTTCCTCCCACTGCTAAAGACCCCTATGCGCAAGTGAATTATTGAAATGAAATGACCTAGTTTGTGTCGAGTGGACGTTAAACCCATCTCTCTCTCTCTCTCTCTCTCTCTCTATAAAAGTCAAATACTGCTCAATGACTACCTCAGTTTTACATACCACTCTATCGGCATCAACAAGGGCGCTTTAGATCATAAGGTCTGTCATCTAGTCAAGTGGCGTGATTTGGACCATTTTTGAACCTTGTGGGTTTTCCCTGGTTTCCTTTCAGTAAATTATTAAAATAAATTTGTACCATATGTTAGTCCCAAAATGACCTAGTCTGTATCGAGTTTATATTAAACCCCATACTCTGTCGTTAAAATTCTTGTCTAGGTTGAATCAAGGAACTTGACCACATGTGGTATACATCGTCCAGAAATGACCTAGTTTGTGTTGAGTGGACTCTCTCTCTCTAAAGTAAATGAACTCGATGGATCTGTTTCAGGTACAAAATATGAGTTTGCTATAAAATGGAATATACATACAGTGAGCAGTAAATGGATCTATGTCTCCGTAGAGAAAGGTTATTGTGAAAAGGAGGAGGACTATTTTACAGATTCCGAGAGATCACCATCAGAAAATCGTACCAACAGATCTTCTCACTCAACATCAACACCTACTAAAGATATATGTAAAAGTGAGTAACGTAGAATTTTTTATATTCTAAGTATATGGGGGGGAAGGGGGGTGGTGGATGGTCGAATGGTTAGCGTGTGTGCAGTTTATCATAAGGTCTGTCCTTGAGTCAACTGCCGTGGTTTTGATTCCCCGGTTGTATATGACTAGGAGTAGGGTCGTCTGTTCAACTTTGTGGGGTTTCTCTGGCGTCTCTGGTCCCCCTACCCCACCCCTACTGCTAAAGACCCCTACGCTGAATGCTGAAATTATGTCTTATCTACATTATAAGTTGAAACAATTGGATTTTCTCTACATCCTCTGGTTCAGGTCGTACAAGAGAAAGAATGTACAATATGTTAGTCCTGAAATAACCGGATTTGTGTTGAGGGAAAAATAAAAAATAAAAAAAAAACATGACAAAATATTAGAAAACGAATAAATAGATAAATTAGTTGTAAACATGTATATTTCAGTACAAGAATCACATCTAGATGATATAAGTGCGATATCTAATTCATGTAAAACATGTATATTTCAGTACAAGAATCACATCTAGGTGATATAAGTGCGATATCTAATTCGTCCATCATGGCTGGAGGACACCAGGTTAATGAATCAACAGCATTACAGATTAGTCGACGGGTCTCTTCCATAGATCAATCGAGAATATCTCTTGATGTAGACTTTAATAAGACAACCAAAGATTTATTTCTCGATGGATTAAAGGTATGGTTCTGTTTGTGGCTCAGTAAGGCGTTTCTGGCAAACTTGAAATGCACCAAACAGGTGTCACATGACCTTGCATGACTTCCTTCCCTGTAACCTGGGTATCATTTAATCTTGTGTATTTAGCACTAATTTCTTTCACATTCGTTTTAATATCAAATCAAATTCATAAAAATCGTTTAAAATCACCAACAATCATCTAATTTGTACTTGTGTCCTGTTTAAAGCTGACTGATTAATGTTGGTAATGAGTGTCCAATTTACAAGTATTTAATTTCCTGACCACTGTTCAAAAATTAATCATTATACATCATTAATCAATTGGGTTGTTTATTTTTTAACAGTGATTGAGAAATTAAGATTAAATGATACCTGGGTTAAGCGGTGGATACACTAGCCGAATGATTCGGCCGAATCAATTGGCGTCGAAATTCACCTATTGTGTCCATTGATATATTCGCTTGGTGTGTCCGCTTCGCCGAAGCATTCTGCCGAATATAGAATTCATTAGCCAATCACCACTCATATCGATAAGTCACATGATAGATTGAAGACATAGACGCCGCCATGTTTAATCATGTGGCGTGAAAGGTGATGCAATCGACAGGTTGAATCGGGCGGAGCATTCGGCTAGTGTGTCCACCCATTCGGCCGAATAAAATTCGGCGCCAATTGGTTCAGCCGACCGATTCGGCTAATGTGTCCACTGCTTAAAGGGACAATGACACTCTTTCTGACTTGAAAGCTCCAGAAAATAAATAATATCTCTATCTAAGTACTAGATGTTTAAGTGTCCTACCTGTTGTGTAAATTATCCATTACATCCTATTTTACTTGTGCAGAGGGTTCGAAAATATTTTTAAATCAAAGTTTCATTTGAAAAGGTTTACGTTAGACGTTTCATACCAATATTGTGTTGAATTTTTCAAATTTTTTAAATAAGGTGTGTTAAGATGAAATTTGTATCATCAATTAATTGAAATATTGTAAAATAGTACAATTTGTTGACTAGAATAAAGATTGGGACATATTATTCAGTTACAACAAGAGTGGTATTGAGCCTTTAACAGTGCTATAGGTTGACTTACTCTTTCCAATCTCATCGGAAATAAGTTGATAATACTTTAAAAAAATCAAAGAATATATGCCTAAAAATATATTTTCGGAGAAACAGATTTTCATAATTTGACCGTTTTTATTATCAGTTATTTAGTCTTTATTTTTATTTCCAGATTTATTTAAGTGGCTTCCGGAATCCCAGTTTAGATAAGTTACGTAAAATCATAAATGCCGGTGGAGCAACAAGGTACGAGTTATTGTATTAAAATATTATTACGTGCCTTACTGACAAACATGTTATAGATATACAATAAAATAAAGATTTGTAATTTAAACATACATTATGCAAGAGCTAAATCTGCCTATTGCAAGTCTTTCTTTAGGCCTGAAATTCTATCTAAATTATTAATTAGACATTAATTAACTTATCCAGACCATAATCAACTCCGGTATGAGTATAATATTATGTATATGTTTTGTATGAGTATAATATTATGTATAATAGTATGTATAATATTATGTGTCTGTTTTGTATGAGTATAATATTATGTGTCTGTTTTGTATGAGTATAATATTATGTATAATAGTATGTATAATATTATGTGTCTGTTTTGTATGAGTATGATATTATAATATATATTATGTTGTAGGTTTAACAGTATCAATGAAGGTGTAACACATGTTGTTATTGGTGAACCTATAGAATCAGATCTTAGTTTACTTACATCAGGAGAATACAGGTTGATTATACATTATTACAGTTATTATTACAGTTTACATTATAAATAATAATAAATATCACATTCCTGTTAAATTTGAGAGAGAAGAGAAAGTGTTTAACATTCACTAGGTCATTTCTAGACATTTTTACTTTGACTGTCCAACCTCGTGGGTTTTCTCTGGGTCCTCTGGTTTCCTCCCACTGCTAAAGACCCCTACGCGAAATAAAATTGAACCATGTGTTAGTCCCGAAATGACCTAGTTTGTGTCGAGTGGACGTTAAACCCCATTTCTCTCTCTCTCTTTTTACTTTGAATGGCATTCAGTAATTGGAACATAATCAAATAATACACTGTTTATGAAATAACAATTACTATGGTTTATTTCACTGCAAAGTTTCAACAAGATTTGATAGCTCGTTATCAAGCATATATCAACACAAATAAATATCGGCCCTCCAGAATCTTACAAATGTTAAAGATCCATATGCGCAAGCAAATTATTGTAGTCCTAGATTTAGAACATTTTTTTTTCAGACCCTTCCCAGTTACTGCTCAGTGGTTGGTTGATTGTTTTAAATTGGAAAAACACCTGGATGAAAGCAACTACCTGTGTCTTAATTTACCAGCCCCTCAACCAAATTCACCTCAAGTCAAAAAGTATGATCAACATTTCTTAATCCATCCAATTTTTTTTCTGGGGTACCGTCTTCATTAGCTCAGTAGGAGCAGAACAGTAGGACATTAAACCCCATTTCGTGTTGGTTTTTTTTCTGGGGTATATTTAAAAAACTGTTCAAGAAATCTTTATGAAACTTTGTACACATCGACTTATTATTATAGTTTTGCCTTTTTATAATTAGGAATTTCTGGAATTTAATTATTTTTATGTTTCCATGGAAATAAGATGGTATACATTATATACTAGGATGTGAGGTGTTTTATTTATCAATTTTTATACGCCCACATTGAAATCTTAATCAGATTTTAGTGTATTATAAATGTTTCATTACTGAAAAAATAAAAACATGCGAGAACTCTTGTTGACTGACCGGACGATTTAGCTGCTGTGGGCGTATGTTTTGTTGCTTGGCAACCTATTTTTATTTTTTTATTTTTTTTCCACAGTAAATCAAAAAGTAAAACTGCTAAAAGTAGTCATGAAAGTACGTTACAAGCCGCAGCAGCCAATCTTCAAGATGACATGGAGATGGATGATATACTCAGCCAATATTTACCAAATCAAAGTGAGTTTTATTGTATTACACTGTCTCTTATTCACTCCCGGATTTCCCACCATGGTTTCTAACCTCGTGGGTTTTCTCCGGTTTCCTCCCACTGCTAAAGACCCCTACATGTACGTGCAAGTGGTTCTGATTCCCCGGTTGTATGTGAGAAGGAGTATGGTTGCCTGTTCGTGTCAAGTGGACATTAAACACGATTTCTCTCTGTCGATAAAGACCCCTACACGCAAGCAAATTTTTAAAATAAAACTTAACCATGTTAGTCCCGAAATGACCTAGTTTGCTAGATTTGGACTGGACGTTAAACTTCATTTCTAACTCTCTTTCCCCCCCTGCATTCCCCCCTCCCTCCAAAAAAAATCCCACCACCACCACACATACAAGTGAATTATTGAAATAAAATTGAACCATATGCTGATCCTGAGGTGACCTAATTTGTGTGGAGTGGATGTTAAACCCCTCTCTCTATACAGTTACATATTTTGATATTTTAGATAATAATCAAAAAGAAGGAACAGAAGCTGAGATGGAGCCTGATTTACAACCAGAACCTGAAGTAGAAACACAAGGTAAGAGTCTGAATTATCAGCCCCTTGTCCATAAAATCAACATAAACCCCAACCTACACTGTAACCCAGTTATCAATCTAAAAATAGTATTTACAATGATATGAATTTAAAATTTCACAAACATTCGACATCATCTTCAGACGATATAAACAACCACAATAAGTATGTGGTAAAATTTTGATGGCTTTTTTTTAAATCTAATTGATTATTGATATTTTGAGGTTTTTTTCTTAAAAGAAAATCAGATAAAGAGCTAACACAGTTCTCACTGTAATAGTTAAAAAATAGTAACGTAAATATAATACGCTGAAAATTTTAGTCAAATTACTTCACTCTGAGCCAAGAAAACTAAATTTCAAAAGCACTGTCGCCTCGATTGTCATTATTACCGTTGTTACGATAATAAACAAAGTATTGATTGGAATCGCAATCTGTTTAAAATTGTACCCATCAGATGGCATCTAGAGTTGATTATGGTCTGGATAAGATAATTAATGTCTAATTAATAATTTAGATAACATTTCAGGCCTAAAGAAAGACCGGCAATAGGCAGATTTAGCTCTTGCATAATGCATGTTAAATGATAAATATGGGTAAGATGCCGTTTGGAAAAATAGAATCTTACCTTTTCCCACTTTTATTTTCAGACGAATCTACGTTTGTTGAAGGAAAGATATTTTCCGGTAAAAAGTTTATATTCTTGGGTTTTGATGAAGGAGAACAAAGTAGTTTATATGAGTTCGTCGTCGAGAGGGGTGGCAAAATCTGTCCCCAAAATAAACGTCAAGTCGCGGACTATGGTGTTGTACCAGTTTTTGGTTATCCAGTGACTGTAGCTGTCCGAGAAGTTGTTACGTATGCTTGGGTAGTAAGTAGAATATTGAACATGTTTTTATGTATACTGTGGTCTCGATTGTTAGTGGATATAAAAGATCCCTTGGCAGTTGAAATTTAAAGAATAAGTAGAAACTGTACTATTTGGGGGTCTGTACTTATAATTGATGTACTACTTCACTCTCTATCATTTTACCTGTTTTCATTAGCCCAGTCGGAGCAGAACAGTAGGATGTTAAACCCTGTTTCATTTCAATTCACTGTATGGTGTAAGCCCATCTTCATTAGCCCAGTCTTGTTATACAACATTTAATACATAAAAGTTTTCTAAAATGAAATTTAGATGGTGAGGTGAAATGGCGGAACAAGATGGAATGGTACCATTACTGTTACAATTTGTGAAATCAGATCTCTCCTTGTAGTCTCCCAAGGTCTCCCCCACTTCTCCCTATTTTGCCTGTAGAGAGAAGTCATTTCCCACTAAAAATTGATCCTAGTTTGAGCCCTGCTTGACAGTTGGAATTCGATATATGAGTAGGCCATAGTGCCCCTGTCCAGGCAACATTTTCCACATAGCACACTGTATGGTGTATGCCCGTCTTCATTAGCCCAGTTCAGAGCAGGATTTGTTCATAAGTATTGATTTTATTTCAGCAAATGTGTATTGAAGAGGAAGCATTATTAGATATAGATTCCAACACTTTGTTCCGACCAATGGATATTATAGATGAAACTAAACCACTGAAGGGCTGTGTTATCTCCGTTAGGTATGTATTTGAATTAAGGGGTCGCTGCACGATTATTCAAAAGGTACTTGTAAAAGAATCCTGGACACTTAGATACGCTGCTGTCCGGTTTAAATTTATCTCATAAAACACTACTTGGTGTATGTCTGTCTTCATTAGCCCTGTTTGGCTCAGAAGTCTACAACGTTAAATCTATTTTATTTCATTTTATTTCTTTTGAAATATCAAATAACATAATTTTAATTTTTATAATTTCAGTGGTTTTTCAGGAACACAGCGAGGCTGTATAACAGATTTAGCAGAAATACTTGGTGCCATGTAAGTGTTAAAACATTTTAATCCTCACTTATTCACCATTTCAAACATGAACCATTGTGCTTGATAACGATAAGAGTATACTTGTCGAAACATCGTGCTTTTAGAATAAAACCAGTGATTGTTTTCCATAAGGGGGGTTGGATGGCCGTATGGTTAGTACGTGCGTGCTGTATCATAAAGCCTGTCATTGAGTCAACTGGCTTGGTTTCGAATCCCCGGTTGTACGTGACAAGGAGTAGGGTCGCCTTTCCAACCTCGTGGGTTTTCTCCGGGTCCTCCGGTTTCCTCCCACTGCTAAAGACCCCTACGTGCAAGCGAATTATTGAAATAAAATTGAACCATATGTTAGTCCCAAAATGACCTAGTTTGTGTCGAGTGGATGTTAAACCCCATTTCTCTCTCTCTGTCTCTCTGTTTTCCATAAAAATTGTGTTCTGTTAATGTGTTTCCCAATTGCTAAATGCCACTTTAAAATTAGATTATGAATAGTTGTGTTTTTTTCAAATTTCTATTTTTGAACTATTATAGCAAGAATGGCCAACTCTCTCTCTAAATCTTGCATAATGTGTCTTTAATATTTCTGCGTATTTGTAGATGCCAAGATTATTTTATGAAAAATGCTAGTAAAGGTCACTTAAAGTGTAGTCATCTGGTAGTCAACGAACCAAAGGGCTCCAAATATTCAGCATCTGTTAAATGGAATATACCAGCTGTAGATAAAGAGTGAGTAGGTTATATTATGGTGTTATACAAGGCTCTGTACTTGAACCTTTCGAGTATGCATTAAGGTTCTTAATTCATTGGTTCTCCACAGCGCGATAAAGGAAATAAAATGATTTAGGGTTTAACACCCTGTTTTCCTGCTCCATTCGGACTAATGAAGATGAGCATACGTCTTGCTATGAGGGACATATTACCCTGACAGCGTCCTGCTCAGATTTCAAAATTCAAACTGTCATGGGTTCTTTTGTATGTGTGCAGAACCTCAGTTTTTTCTTACCATCTGAAAGAGTTGATGCTTTTACTTGCCAGACCTTTCATCCTGCACCACTGACAAGGACAAACCACACCAGATTAGCAAGCCAGTGCCTAAATTACTGAGCCATATTGATTTTTGTCAGTTTTCTATATTTGGACCTCTGCGGATCACATTTCCTATGGATATAAAAAACTTTCATCAAAACTTTTAAAAAACATTTCCAAATATTCTCATTTAAAGCCAATCCTTATCTGTTCATTTTATATTCTTTTTTTAACTTTATAGGTGGATATTTTCTTGCGCTCAGTCAGGTAAAAGACTACCCGAGGAAAATTTTCTGATAGAGACTTATTCCAGAACTGTTCAGAAACCAAAAAAGGAAACTCAAGCACCCGAAACTAAACAGTCTAATAACATACACATCTCTGAAGCAGTACAAGCACCTGCAAGTTCGAAAGATTCTCACAATAAAAAACAAGCTTCTGAACCAATAACTTCAAAAGCAACTCCTGGTAAAAAGCACGCTCCTGAGCCAACAAATTCGAAAGATTCTCACTGTAAAGAGCAAGCTTCTGAGCCAACAAATTCGAAAGATTATCCCGCTCAAAAGCCAGCCCCTGTGTCAACAATTTCGAAAGATTATCCCGCTCAAAAGCCGGCCCCTGTGTCAACAATTTCGAAAGATTCCCACACTAAAAAGTATGCTTCAGTGTCGACGAGTTCAAAAGGACTGCCCGCTGATATTGATGCAGATAGCGATGAAATAACTTTTAAGGCTAATCAACAGTCAAACAGCAAAAATCAAATCAAATCTTTGAACGAGAAAACAAATGTCCAGTCATCCAATGATGATAAGGTTTTGCGTTCTTCTGGTGAAGGGGAAGAAAAAGTGCCGTCATCATCAGCGGAAGAAGTAAGATCTAATGTAGTGAATCCTATGGAAGGTATCGTGGATCGAGTAAGAAGCCGTGCTTTACAAGACAATCAGCTTGTTAACGTAAGACAGGAACAGACGGACTCACCTCAAATAAAACCCAAACATAATCGTTTACAGGTAAGGTTCATGCACATTAGAATTGTCTTTGTTTTGGTAGGGGGGTTGGATGGCCGAATGATTAGCACATGCGTGCTGTATCATAAGGCCTGTCATTGAGTCAACTGGCTTGGTTTCGAATCCCCGGTTGTACATGACAAGGAGTAGGGTCACCTGTCCAACCTCGTGGGTTTTCTCCGGGTCCTCCGGTTTCCTCCCACTGCTAAAGACCCCTATGCTCAAGCGAATTATTGAAATAAAATTGAACCATGTGTTAGTCCCGAAATGACCTAGTATGTGTCGAGTGGACGTTAAACCCCATTTCTCTCTCTCTCTTATTTTAAGTATTGGTGAGATGTCAATCAAAAGGGTTTTACCAAAAACGTGTAGGTGGCACTGGTTTGTTTATATCATCTACACAGAATGCTGAATGGGGCAAATTTTTCAATTCATCCCATCTTTGTAAATGGTCAGCAGTAAATTGGACTCAAGTTTAGTCCAACATGGCCGCATATATAATTATTATTTTTTTTTTTTTTTTTTTTTTTTTAAACAATATTTTATTCAGAAACTGAAAGGGATTGAGGAAGAGGCATAGCCTATATGACCTCTCTCCTAGGGCTAACCCTAACCCCAAGTTATAAATAGACTGATTAATATGTAGGGCGGCCATGCTGAACTCAACTCGGATCCCATTTATCTTTTCCCCTTTGTATATACTTAAACTTACATTATGCAAGTGCTAAATCTGCCTGTTGCAGGTCTTTCTTTAGGCCTCAAATGTTACCTAAATTATTAAATAGACATTAATTAACTTATCCAGGCCATAATCAACTCTCGATGGTATCGGATTTCTCCGATATTAAATAGATTAGAACAGTTCAGCCATATTTTAATTTAAGCTAAAAATGGAGGAGCAAGACTATGGTTGAAATTATTGCACACATCTTATCAAACCTTCAGAATCTAATATCTTCGCTCGCAATAGAGTAATTTGAATGAAATTTTCAAATTATTCATTTTACATGATCTATTTTCAAACTATTATAGCAAGAATGGCTAGCTCTTTATCTAAATCTTACATAATGTATCTTTAACGGAATTAAAGCATTTCCACACTGATATTGCTTTTAGACATTCAGCTTTCATAATATTGATGTTTACCAGGGAAACAAAATCACTTTGGTGACTAGAGGCGTATAGAAATAAAATTAGAAATCTCTGAACCATTTTATATCGAAATGGATTCACAATTAGGAACTTTCGCAACGAATGGCTATAATTTCATAAGATTTAGTTCCGAAAGGTTCCCTCATTCTTCATGTTTATAGAAATACTTTATTTGGTAAAGAGTAAATGCTAGGTTCCCACTTTCCCGATTCACGCTACGATTGAAATTGTGGTTTTAATCATGGAGTAATCGTGGTTTTTCTACTATATTGTGGTCAGTCGTAGCAATCGTGTTGATAATATCGTAACGAATTCTAATGTATCTGCAAGTACCAGATCGTCGACTCAATAGGGACAATCCTATCGTAACGCATCGCACCACAGTGGAAACCTAGTATAAACAGACGCTTAGCACAGAATAACTGTTGACTTCCAGGGTTTTGGGAGGTTTTTTTGCTTTCTTATTTTCATATAGATGTGTTTATATATCTGATTTATATGGCAGGAACTGAAGAATCCCAATACACCTGGTCCAGGAACACCGACGATGGATACACCCAGTAAATTCATGAAACCAGGGATAGATTTTAATCCAAACTATAGTTTCACAGTAAGTCTAAATTACACACAGCTTTACATTGTTCTAATAGGGGAGCCGCGCTGGCTCATTGGGTCAGGCACGGCTCTGTACCAGGAGGTCTGTAGTTCGATCCCAGTGCAGGAAGTGGGGCCTGGCAAGGATATCATCTAGTCATTCAGATGTTTACACATTGGTATGCACATAAAAGAACCCTTGACAGATCGAATTCTGTCTAGGTAAAATTTCTATCATAGCACTGCATTTCGTAGTACCGCAGTATACTGTATGAGGTATGCCCATCTTCATTAGCCCAGTCAGGACAGAAAAGTAGGACGTTAAACCCCATTTTATTTCATTATAATGCTGACTTAAGATTTTGAGAACTAAAATGTTTTTGTTGTGACGGACAATTCTACGTGGCATCGAATGGGGAATACCTGCTTGCGATCTTTGAATTAATGAAATATAAATATATAATTTTATAATTCCTTAATTGTGTTAGGTGGACATTCAACATCATCTCCATCCATCGTACATCCCTTATTTTCAACTAACTTTGTTTTTACCCCTGTATTATTTATATTATAGGATTTAATGAAGAAATATCAGTCCCCTGAAAACAGACGAGATAGTTTTGATGTAAGTTTTTCTCTGTCATTCTTGCTCAATGTAAAAAAAATTTAGCCTATTTTCTTTACCAAGTTTAAATTAAATCTTAAATATCTACTATTGGTTGGTTTTAATAGAATTGATTTAAAGGATTAAAAATCGAAAATAAGTAAACATAGTCATTACATTGTGTGAGAACTGTGTAAGTTTACTAGTTACATACAATATTTATAGGAACTATGTAGTTCTAGACAATGTTTATATTTTATAGGAACTATGTAGTCAAACATTAAAGGCAGCTGTAGAGAAGAGTGCTATACCAGTAGATAGATGTCCTACACCTCTTGTATCTAGAAAAGAATCTATTCTACCTGCAGTAAGTTATACTATATTATTCTTTAGTTTAATAGGGGAGCTGCAGTGGCTGAATGGGTCTGGGGTTTCCTCTCTGTTTTGGCCTATAAAGTTCTTAAGGATTTTCCGGCATTGTTTCCCCTTGTCAACTGCAGGACGGGCAAGGGCCTGGCAAGTAAAAAAAGATCTAGTTTTTCAGAGAGAACAAAAAAAAATGTGATCCACTCATGTTGACATGTACATGAAAGAACCATTGGCAGTTAGAATTTGAGCTGTAGGTATAAATGTCCCTCATAACACTGCATGATGTTTCCACGTCTTCATTAGATTGGTGGGTGCAGAAAAGTAGGCCATTAATCTTCATTTTATTTCAAGTTATTGTGGTCATATTTTATCTTTAATGCTGTCCATCCAGCTGCCTGGTGGGTGCAGAAAAGTAGGACATTAAACCCCATTTCATTTCAGGTTTTTGTGGTTATATTTCATCTTTAAGTCCATCCGTTATTCTGTCATTTCATTTTCAAAAGATATTTGTAACTGTAGGGTCACCTGTCAGACCCCTACACGCAAGCAAATTATTGAAATAAAATTAAAACCATGTGTTAGTCCCGAAATGACCTAGTCTGTGTTAATCCCATCTCTCTCTCTTGTAACTGTAAATGATTATATTCATATTTTCCAGATTGTAAGACCGTTGTCAGGAGTAACTATCTATGTTAGTAAGAAATTATCAGCTAAAATATCTCAATTTCACGACATAGTCTCAGAACTAGGTGGAGATTATCAGTGGAAATATACACCTAGCTGTACTCATGTTATCTTCCAGGTAGGTTCTACATTCCTTTTATAACAATCATTCCTTTTATAACATATAACAATCATTCCTTTTATAACAATCATTCCTTTTATAGAACAGAGCCACTGTGGCTCAGTGAGTAAGATACTTGCTTGCTAACCAGGAGATCACAGGTTCGCCCCTGGTATTGACCAAGAAAGTTCATCAAGATTTTCCGGCGTGGTTCCCCAGTATCTGTTTTTCATTTTTGAGGGCCTGGTAAGCTGCAATGTATAGTGGTTTCGATGGGATGGAAAACTAAGGTCCCGCATACACATTGGCATGCACATAAAAGTTGTCTGGGCAGAATTTTCTTCATGGTAGGGTGACCCGTGCACTCTACAGAAAGTTGGTCTCGACACGGCTAATGTGCACGCTTCAGTGGTTGTCTCGAATAATCAGCGGTGGAGTGTATGATACTATAAATAGCCATGGCACGTGCAATTCTCTACAAATCTATCAACTATTACAACCGTAAAAAATCTATTGTTGACGATTTTGAATAGCCGTAAAATTTAGCTTCTTGGTTATTACAGCAGCTTTAGAAATTACGTTCGTTTTATTTTTTAAATTGCTTTATCATTAACTGTACCACTAAGAGCGGCATCTTTTGGCTTAGTACAAATAATATCTCTGAATCACACGGGTTAGACAGGAACATGATACTAGCAGTAGTTTCATTTTACTTTTACAAGGTTCTTAAAACAATTGTTGAGCTGATTTAAGGCTTGGTATATATATAAATATTGTGGCGTAATTGTCGAGATATTTGGAGATATTTATTTACGGTGGGCCACCCTATTCATGGCACACTGTATGGCGTATGCCCATCCCCGATAGCCCAGTCAGAGCAGAACATGTACAGTAGAGTTAAATCACCCATTTTCATTTAATACTGTTATGTTTTATATCGAAAGCATGACAACCAAAGGCCAAAGCAATTTGGTTACGTAACTACATTTTACAAATGTTTTAAGATTTAAAAGCTTTTGAGAATATAACATCTTAAACATACATTATTATTCAAGAGCTAAATCTGATTATTGTAGATCTTTCTGTTGGCCTGAAATGTTATCTTAATTATTAATTAGACATTGTTTAACTAAACCAGACCATAATCAACTCTCGATGCCATCGGATTTCTCCAATATTAAATAGATTAGAACTCTTCAGCCATATTTTGATTTAATTTAAAAATGGAGGAGCGAGACTTAGCTTCGAACAACCAGTACGGTGGTTGAAATTATTGCACGCGTCTTGTCAAACCTGCAAAGGCTAATATCTTCGCTCGCAAGTCGCAATAGAGTAATTTGAATGAAATTTTCAAATTATTCATTTTACATGATCTATTTTCGAACTATTATAGCAAGAATGGCCAGCTCTTTATCTAAATCTTACATAATGTATCTTTAATGTTTTTTTGTCTATGTGCTATTAGAGTCCATTAGAATTTCAGTCCAGTGAGATCATATTATATTATTACAGTGAAATATATTATTTATATTATTATAGGGAAGAGCTAATGATGTTAATAAAGAATTCCGTAAAGCCAGAGATGAAAATAAATTTATTGTTTCACCACCCTGGTTACAGGCAGTAAGTAGTTATTAAACATGTATTACGTAACAACTAAATTTATTTTCTGGCTTTAAATGTTATATAGATTATTAATTAGACAATTATTAACATGATCATTGCACTCAAGCCTGGAAATAAGGCACTTGTCACAGACAATGTCAGGCAAAGATTCAGGCTTTGTCAGGCCTGACATTTTGTCCAGTACTGATTTGTCTTTTTTATTGATATTATTAATACATGTCCGGCACTAAGTTGAAAATGTCAGGTACTATATGATTAGTGCCTGACATTTAGCCAGGGACATCGAAAACCATTATTTCCAGGCCTGCATTGCACAGCTGAAAATCAAGACTTCATTATCGGGGAAATGGTACTTGACATTGAAGACTATTGAAGCGATTTCTTATCAAAACTTCAAACATTCATAACTTCATAATTTGAATTTTTTTTTCAATATATTAACGAAAATCTGTCTTTTATAATGATGGACATGGAACGCTGTTTCTTTATGAATGATGTGATGTAACTTTCTGTTTCTTTTCAGTGTCAAGAACAACAGGTTAAAGTTCAGGAGTCTTTGTTTCCTCATAATTATAATCCTAAACTTAGCTTGGTATGTTTATATCTATCATAATTATAATCCTAAACTTAGCTTGGTATGTTTATATCTATCATAATTATAATCCTAAACTTAGCTTGGTATGTTTATATCTATCATAATTATAATCCTGCTTATTGTCCATGTATGAATCAAAACTTGTATAAATATTTTGGTGTGTGTGGGGGGGGGGGGGGAATGGATAGCACATGCAGTTGTGTAGTTGTATTATAAAGTCTGTCGTTGAGTCAGCTGACATGGTTTTGATTGACCTGTTTTACATGAAAAGGAGTAGTGTTACATGTCAAACCTAGTGGGTTTTCTCCGGGTCCTTTGGTTTCCTCCCACTGCTAAAGACCCCTATGCAAAAGTGAATTATTGAAATAAAATTGTACCTTATGTTAGTCCCAAAATGATCTAGTATGTGTCGAGTGGACGTTAAACACCATTTCTCTCTCCCTCTTTCGTTTGGTTTTTTATAGTTAAGAATTTCGTTTTACTTGTCTTTACTACACCATGATCTGGAAGAGTTGTTATTTAACTCGTGTTCTGAATGGTGTCAGGGATAAGCCAATGAAACGGTCTGTTACGGCTAGTTTTTGGCGTGAGGTACACCGAACAGTGGGTAACCAACTAGAAGCATCACGCTGATTGGTTAATCAAATGTCTGACATCATAGGGTCAAAAGCCGCTTGTATGACCTCTGACACGACCTACCAGTACAGCTTGTCAGATCTTCGTGTAGTGTATGCCATCGAAAGTATAGTGTTGTGTTTGGATCACTACCTTTGATATGCCTTCTATATATCAGCACGTGGATGGACGGTCATATTCATATCTCAAACTTCCCTATATATTAAAACAAGACATTCTCGTGGTACGACCACACTTCGAAGTATGTGCATCTTTTATTAACTTCAATATATATTACAGAGAAGAGTGGGCAGGGGCAGATAACTCCCGTCTCACGTGACTTATATTACAATCATGATCATCCAATAAAGGATCAATACGACATCCCCCTTTCTCCCAAAAATAAGAAACTGGAGTATTACAACATATTGACTTATGAAAAAGGATCTATATGATAATAGAAAAACAAAACGAAATATAGATCTGTATTATAATCAGATTAAACTCTTACTAAACCAGTACAACAAACACATTTTCTAATCTACATAGGTCTATATTTTTTTTTGTCTAGAATGTGATGTCGAAATCTACACCAAGAGCTACTCCAGTCCGACCAGCACGACAAGCTGTACGCTCAACACGTACAAATAATTCCCAATCAACATCTCCTAAACCTGTCCCTAAATTAAACTTGAATAATATGTTGAGCGATGCTTTCAGTGGTACTGATAATAAAACTTCAAGTGAAAGTGAAAGAGACACAAGAAAAGATGGCGATCATTCAAAGAAAGAGAAGAGTGACAGCGAGAAAGATGAAACCAAAAACTCAACAGATACAGATAGAAGTCCTGTGATAGGTCGCGAAAATAATAAAACGAAATCGTCAAGTGGAAGCGATAGCAATAAAGACAAAACCTCAAAAGATGTTGACGATAAACACGAGGTAAGATTATCGTCAGATCTTGTCGCCAGTGTTCATGTAAATTCTGTTATTATCCAGAGAGTCACGGTGGCTAAGTGGGTAAATCGCTGGCTCGCCAGCATTGAGGTAGGGTTTTTCGATCCCTGCATTGGCCAAGAAAGTTCATCCAGATTTTCTGGCGTGGTTCCCCTTTGTCAGTGATGCAGGACGGAGAGTCTGACAAGGACAGCTGTCTAGTCTTTCGGATGGGATGAAAAACAGAGGTCCTGTGTTCACATTGGCGTGCACATAAAAGATCCCTTGGCAGTTGGAATTCGATATAAGAGTAGGCCATAGGACGTTAAACCCCATTTCATTTCGTTATTATCCAGTGCAGTGGAAATGACAGACTTTAATTTCTGATCATCCAATTGGGTATCACACATGTAAAAGTTTACTGGTGTGGTTTCCCCTTGTCAGTGGTGCAGGACGAAGGACCTGACATGGGAACAATGTCTAGTCGTTCAGATGGGACCACAAACCATGGTCCTGTGTACACATTGAGATGTATATAAAACAACCTTCGAGAGTTGGAATTCAAAATAAGAGTAGACAGTAGCGCCGTTGCCGGGCAAAACGTTCCTTATAGCACATAGAATACCTGTCTTCATTAGACCAGCCGGTGCCGAAAAGTAGGGACTTTTTCTATCAACTCTTGGACGAGAATGTTTGACGCGAACAGAACAACAAGTGGGTTTAATTACAACTTCAAAATGATGTTTAATACAAACCATAATTACCAGTACACTTGACTTCAACTTTTCAGACAAATTAAGGTTAAATAAAGGGTACAGTGGACCTGTATTTGTCCGGGATGGTGCCATTAAATGGTGTTCGTTGAAAAAGTGACTTGGAGCGTTCTTCCCGGGGTTCTTCATATATTAACGACTATTAAAGATTTGTTTTGTATTTGTAGGAAGTAGAGAAAGATTCTGGTGGAACTTTAGAAATGAGAATGGCTATATCCAAACAGTTAGATGACATGATGGCATCAGCCAAGTAAGTCTTCACTTGAATCTGTTTCTACATAAAATCATTTATATATCTCATGCTTTCACAAAATGTTTTCAAATGTACTGCACAATATAAGGTGTGGGGGGGGGGGGTGGATGGCCGAATTGGTAGCACGTGCGCACAGTATCATAAGGTCTGTCATTGAGTCAACTAGCGTGGTTTCGACTTCCCCAGTTGTAATTGGCAAGGAGTAGGATCGCCTGTCCAACCTCGTGGGTTTTCTCTGGGTTCTCCAGTTTCCTCCCACTGCTAAAAGACCCCAGGAAAAGATGGACTTCTGATATCCAACATTTAATTCAAAATAAACATTTTACCATTGGTACACGAATCGTTTACCATAATGTGTTTCAGAGCCATTTGTAACAAGGGGCTCGAAGAACGAAGCTAGACATATTCCACAACCGGTGACGCCATATTCTTATGTGGAGAGCATGCACAATAAATACTGTCTGTGTAGACTAGAGATTGCCATTCGATTGAGACTAATGGCGTAATTCGCCGAACATATATGATTTGAAATTGAGTAAAAACGGAAATGATTGAATGTGAATCAGTTTATATACATTCAAATTACATGGGTTGTGACCCATTTTTGTCAATTTCTAGGTCCGAAATATTAGCGATTTATCTCTTTTTTAAGTATCCATAAATTTTCAATTTATAATATTTTTTTAAGATCAAAGAAACCAGCAAAAAGAAAAAGTTTAAAACGATTGAATTGTAAGTATATTCTATATTCTGTATTCCCTTGTCAGTGGTGCAGGACGGAGGGCATGACAAGGACAGCTGTCTAGTCATTCGGATTGTACGAAAAAACGTGGTCCAATGTACACATTGGCGTGCATGTAAAAGATCCCTTGGCAATTGTAAGTCGATATATTAGTAGGCCTTAGTGCCGCTGTCCTGACAAAATTTCCCTCATAGCACACTGTATGGCATATGACCGTCTTCATTAGCCCAGTCCGTAGCAAAACAGTAGGGCGTTAAACCTCATTTCATTTCATTTCAAACATTTTTATGAAAATGTAAACTGTGTTGTAAAGACAAATATATAGTAACCAACATTTAATATTGTTCCAACTTTAGCTAGTTAGAATTTATCTATCTCAGTACGTTCCAAAATATGGGGGAGGGGTCTAGCCGTTTAATGCGTACACATGAAATCATAAGGTCTGTCATTGAGTCAACTGGCGTGGTTTCGATTCCCCTGTTGTCTGTGACAAGGAGTAGGATCGTCTGTCCAACCTCGTGGGTATTGTCAGTGTCCTCTGGTTTCCTACTACTTCTAAAGACCACTTCACGCAAGCACAAATTATTTAAATAAAAATTGAACCATATGTTAGTCCAAAAATGACCTAGTTTGTGTCGAGTGAACGTCAAATCCCATTTCTATCCAAAATATGCCTAGTCACAGCATATTAATGGCTATTTCCTTGTTATGGTTTAAAATAATTTGTCAAAATAATTTTTTTTGCCATGGAAGTTGCCATCAGGTTTTTTGTTTGGATGGGATCAAATAAAATAAGAGGTTATGTGGCAGTTGGAATTTGATCAAAACTTCCCTTATAGCATACTGTATGCTTCTCTTCATTAACCCAGTTGGTGCAGAAAAGTAGGATGTTAAACCCCATTTCATTTTCAAAATTATTTTACAGCAAGTGGTCAGTTGAATTCATCTGATAGTCGACCATCATCTAGACAGGAAACATGGGGTAAATATAATTATACTTTTATAGAAAATATATTTATACTTGTATAGAAAATATATTTATATTTGTATAGAAAATATATTTATATATATGGGTTTTCTCTGGTTCTTCTGGTTTCCTTCCACTGCTAAATACCCCTACACCCAAGCAAATTATTAAAATAAAATTGAACCACATGTTAGTCCCAAAATGACTTAGTTTGTGTCTAGTAATTCTATTTATCTACTGCAGATAAAAATCCTGAAAAACGTAAAACAAGATCTACAGGTGAGTTACAATGTCTGTCATCAACTAACGTTTCAAAGAATAAAATGGTTATTCCAGTCTACACCGATAGTATTTATTGTGCATTCTCTTGTGGAATATGACTTGTGGAATATGTCGAGCCTTGTTCTTCAATTCCCATGTTGCAAATGGCACTAAAACACATTCTGAGACACGATTTGTGTACCAATGGTAAAAAAATTTTTTTGTCTTTAATAAGCTCTTTTCCCAATAAGATCACAACATCAATGTTGATTTAAATTGACAAATAATTTGTGTTTTCAATGTCGAAGACTGTGGATGATATTGAATTAAAGACTTAGCTACTTAAATTTGTATTATTGATGATTATGTTATTTAGGTAAAACAAATGATGAATTTTCTGGACCAACGGAATCACAGAGTGTATTAGTTACATGGGATGATCCTGTAGGAAGGTAAGATATGTTATACAATAATCTAAACAATAAAATAAAATAAAATGGGATGTTTAATGTCCTACTTTTCTGCACCGACTGGGCTAATGATGACTGGTATACAGAGTGCTGTGAGGGACATTTTGCCCAGACAGTGACACTACACTACTCTTATTTTGAAATCCAACTGTCAAGGGTTCTTTTATTTGTGCGCTAATGTGTTCAGGGGACCACAGTTGACATGTCCTGCACCTGAGATCTTTTGGTTAACGAGCCAGCATCTTACTGAGGGGGGTTGGATGGCTGAATGGTTAGCGCGTGCGTGTTCTATCAGGTCTGTCATTGAGTCAACTGGCGTGATTTCTGTCCCCGGATGTACGTGACAAGGAGTAGTGTCGCCTGTCAAACCTCGTGGTTTTCTTCGGGGTCCTCCGGTTTCCTCCCACTGCTAAAGACCCCTACACGCAGGCGAATTATTAAAATAAAATTGAACCATGTTAGTCCCGAAATGACCTAGTTTGTGTTGAGTGGACGTTAAACCCCATTTCTGTCTCTCTCCAACTGTCAATGTGTACACAGGACCTCAGTTGACATGACCTGAACCCAAGATCTGGTTAACGATCCAGCATCTTACTCACTGAACCACTGTGGTTCTCTGTATCCTTGTGGGTATTGTATGTATAATTGAAAGTAATATATGATGTAATGTTCCGTAGATTAGAGAATAATAATAATAATTGATTTATATAGCGCCAACCATTCAACTCAGTACAACTAATATAAAGTTACAACAATCACAACACATTAATCCATAAAAAAGACATAAACAGAAAAACAGAGAACATTTTTTAGTAGACATGGTAAAAGTCTGACACAAACACAGCTAGAACCGTATTCAAAGTAATATATGATGTAATGTTGTGTTATGATGTTTTGTAGATTGGAGAAAGAGAAGTTAGCAGCTAAATTAGAACAAGCTTGTAGTCCAACACAGACTCAGAATACAGATGATTGTATGGCTGGTTTAGATATGCCAGAAGATGCTCAATATTCAGATGTAGAAGATCAAGCTAATACTTCTACTCATTCAGATAATAGAAAGGTAGGGGTATATCAGTTATATATTACTTATACTCATTCAGATAAATATAATACTTCTACTAATTCAGATAATAGAAAGGTTGGGATATATCAGTTATATATTACTTCTACTCATTCAGATAAAAGAAGGGTAGGGATATATCAGTTATATCATACTTCTACTCATTCAGATAATAGAAAGGTAGGGATATATCAGTTATACCATACTTATACTCATTCAGATAATAGAAAGGTAGGGATATATCAGTTATATAATACTTCTACTCATTCAGATAATAGAAGGGTAGGGATTAATATATTAAAGATATGTTATGGGAGATTAGATAAAGAGCTGGCAGTTCTCACTATAATAGTTAAAAACTAGATATTGTAAAGGGAATTTGCTGAAAATTTAAGTTAAATTGATCCTCTCTGAACCGAGAATTTAGCGATTGAATTTTTTGCCTAACCTCGTTTATCATTACTAAAGTCGGTACGATAAAAAACATAGTCTTGATTATCCATTTCATGATTAAATCATGAATAAATTTTGAGCAGCAAATCAGATCTTAACCCAGTAAATATCGCAGGCTTGATTATTGTCTGGATAAGTTAATTAATGTCTAATCGATAATTTAGATAACATTTCAGGCCTAAGAAAGATCTGAAATGGGCAGATTTAGCTCTTGCGTAATGTATGTTTAAGTTCTATATTGATGTTAGTGGGGTTGGGTGGCTGAATGATTAAACGTTAGATCATACAGTCATTGAATCAAATGGTGTGGTTTTCATACTCCACTTGTATGTGACAAGAAGTAGGGGTGTCTTGCCTGACTGAATGGTTAAACATGTTTATTTTATCTGTAGAATATTGGGGATGTAGAAACTGTGGGGTATTCATGTATTCAATCTATAGAACATTAGGGATGTAAAAAATGTGGAGTGTACTATATTAAATGTGTAGAACATTGGGGATGTAGAAACTGTAGGGTATTCATTTATGAAATGTGTTTATTCCAGCATAATTCACCACGAGATACGAGAACTCCAACACCAGAAGCTCCATCATTAGGTAATATTTTATAATATATTGGAAAGTGTTATTAATGATTAAGACAGTGGCAGCTTAGTCCTGGTTTCCGAGAAGTTATTTTTTTCCAGAGTAATCTCGTAAACCGTTCAAGATATCAGCCTATTTATTATGAATTTTAGTAAAATTAGAAATCTTTGAGTGGGGAGTTGCGAATAGTTTCGTTCAGTTCAAACTTATCAAGCTTAAGTGAGATAGGGCAGATGTTCCCTTTATGTTGGGAACAGGAGCACAAAATTTTAGTAGTTGTGAAATTTTATGTTTCCATGGAAACACATTTGACTTAGTTTTTGGTGTATAATTTTGTTTCTAGATATCTTTATAAAACTTTGAACACACATCAATCTATTATAGTAGTTGTGTCTTTTACTAATTGGAAAGAACCACGGTGGCTCAATTGGTTGGACGTTGGCTTGCTAACCGAGAGGTCCCGTTTTCGACCCCTGCATGGGCCGAGAAAGTTCATTGAGGTTTTCTGGCATGGTTCCTCCTTGACAGTGTTGTGGGACTGAGTTCGTAAAAAACGAAAAACCAAGGTCCCGTGTACACATTTGCGTGCACATTAAAGATCTCTTGACAGTTGGAATTCGATATAAGAGTAGGCCGCAGTGCCGCTGTCCGGGCAAAATTTCCCTCATAGCACACTGTATGGCGTATGCCAGTCTTCATTAGCCCAGTCGGAGCAGAACAGTAGGACGTTAAACCCCATTTCATTTCATTTCACTAATTAGAGATTTCTCAGATTTACTAATAAATTATCCAAGGCCACAGACTGTTGATAACTGAGTCATTTTATTTGTCTTGCAGCTTTTCCAATAAATCGTAAATCTGTATCTATAAAATCCCCTGAACCTGTTGAATTGATAGATGATGATCATCACCATGCCGACGATAATTTACATATACCACAATATATGTTCTTATTATCTGGTATGACTAACGAGGTAAGTACAAATTGATGAGACTTCACTTCTCTTAATCAAGGAGGTGTGGGTGGCCGAATGGTTAACATGTGCGTGTTGTATCATAAGGTCTGTCATTGAGTCAACTGGCATGGGTTGGATGGCTGAATGGTTAGCGTGCGCGCGCTGTATCATAAAGTCTGTCATTGAGTCGACTGGCATGGTTTCGAATCCCCGGTTGTATGTGGCAAGGAGTAGGGTTGCCTGTCCAACCTTGTGGGTTTTCTCCGGGTCCTCCGGTTTCCTCCCACTGCTAAAGACCCCTACACGCAAGCGAATTATTGAAATAAAATAAAACCATATGTTTGTCCCGAAATGACCTAGTTTGTGTCGAGTGGACGTTAAACCCCATCTCTCTCTCTCTCTCTCTCTCTCTCTCCCGCTTGTGCATGACAAGAAGTAGGGTCACCTGTTCAACCTCGTGCGTTTTCTATGGGTCCTCCGGTTTTCCCCCACTACTAAAGACCCCTATGCATAAGCGAATTATTGAAATAAAATTGAACCATATGTTAGTCCCCAAATGACCCAATTTGTGTCAAGTGGACGTTAAACCCCATTTCTCTCTCTCTTAACCCTGGGGAATGGTGGTGGCCGAAAGGATTAACGGGTGCACTTTAGATCGTATAGTCGCATATTGAGTCAAGTGGCGTGGTTTCATATCCCTGCTTTTACATGACAGTGAGTAGGGTCACCTGTCCAACCTTATGGGTTTTCTCCGGGTCCTCCAGTTTCCTCCCACTTCTAAATACCCCTATTGAAATAAAATTGATTATTCTATTTTGTATATTTTCTAGGAAAGAGTAGATTATGGAGCTTTAATTGAACAATTGGGTGGAAAGTTTATTGATGGACAGAATTACGATTCTGCTGCCACACATCTCGTTACAGGTAAATATATTCTTTTATCTGACTGATCCACTATCTGTATTCTGAATTAAAACTGTTTGGGAGATGTCATACTTGATAATGTTGGTGTAATATTTATTCAGGTTTCCTACGCCTCTAAGTATGAATATCATTTGGAAGATTGAGGTATCTCTTGTAAACTACAATATTGTGATAATTGAATCTATAATAGTAATATCAATTCAATCTACAATATTGTGATAGTTTAATCTCTAATAGGAATATCAATTCAAAAATGGTTCAATTCCATTCAGATTTCGGCATCCTCTGTACAGGGTATAAATCGGATATTGTCAAAAGCTTAGATAAAAACTTTTTGGGGGGCTTCTTGTTACACTGAATGAATCCAAGCGGGGAGATTGATACATTTGATTGATTTATTTTTTTTAGCGTTGATTAAGCCAGAGAATATTTGATATTTTCAAATCAAATGTGACTCTAATCTTAATACTAATATTTGTTATCTCTTTCAGGTTGCCCAGGAAGGAATGAGAAATTTCTGGCTTGTGTTGCTGCAGGAAAATGGATTTTACATAAATCCTATTTTGAAGCATGTCGACAACAACATAAATTTGTACAGGTTATTTAAACCTCCATTTTAAAAGAGCTAAATCTTCCTAATGCAGGTCTTTCTTTAGGCTTGAATTGTTTTCTGAATTATTAATTAGACATTAATTAACTGATCTAGGCCATAATCACCTCTCGATGGCATCAGATTTCTCCGATATTAGATAGATTAGAAAAGAAAGGTTCAGCCATATTTTGAATTAATTTTAAAATGGAGGAGCGAGACTTAGCTTCTAACAACCAGTACGGTGGTAGCAATTATTGCACACATCTTGTCAAATCTTCAAAGGCTAATATCTTTGCTTGCGGGAGGTGAAAGTAACAGCACATGTTATATTTTACAGGAGGAATTATATGAGTGGGGAAGTGAAAGTACGAGATCTTTACCTGGAATAAATAGAACTGTTATGAATCTGGCCATAGCAGCTAATACCTGGAGACAAAAAATACAAGAAATGACTAAGGTTTTTAACTTTTTTTATCACATTTCTGAAGTGAGTGAGAGCAAGACTTTTATGTCCATTTGGCACAAACTAGATAATTTCTAGATTAAGAAATGGTACAATTTATTTCAATAATTCACTTGCACAAAGAGTTTTTAGCATTGGGAAGAACTGAGAGAAAATCCAAAAGATATGTATGGCAGGTGCTCCCTACTAGACCTTATGATCGAAAGCACTTTCATGACACTTCTCAAGTCTTCTCAATATAAGGGGGGGTTGTGTGACCAAATGGTTAACGCATGCGTATTGCATCATTAGGTTTGTCATTGAGTCAAGTGGTGTGGTTTCAATTCCCCACTTGTACGTGACAAGGAGTAAGGTTGCCTGTCCAACCTCGTGGGTTTTCTCCGGGTCTTCTTGTTTCCTACCACTGCTAAAGACCCCTATGTACAAGCGATTTATTGAAATAAAATTAAACCGTGTTAGTCCAGAAATGACCTAGTTTGTATTTAGTGGATGTTAACCTCATTTCTCTCTCTCTCTTCTCAATATAAGAAAAGTTCGAATAATTAAAAAGTTTTTGTATTGTATGATTTCTGTGTATTTTAGAGTCAAGAGAAAGGTGGAGCGTTTCTAGGATGGAAAGTTATTCTACATACAGATAAGAAGAAAGAGAGTAATTTTATACGATTGTTAGTAGCTGGTGGTGCTCAAGTTATACCTGTCAAGTTAGTTATATCACATTTTTTATAGTTCAATGATACAGGATGGAGGGCCTGGCAAGGAACATTGTCTAGTCATTCTGATGGGACAAAATAACATAGGTCCTGTGCATTTAATTAGTCGTTCGGATAGGACTAACATATGGTTCAATTATATTTCAGTAATTCATGTGCGCATAGGGGTCTTTAGCAGTGGGAGGAACCAGTGGACCCGGAGAAAAACCATGAGGTTGGACAGGTGACCGTACTCCTTGTCACATACAACCGGGGAATCGAAACCATGCCAGTTGACTCAATGACAGACCTTATGATACAACATGCACACGCTAACCATTCGGCCATCCAATCAGTGAGTAAGATGGTGGCTCAGTCACCAGGAGATCTCGGGTGCAGGACATGTCAACTGAGGTCACATGTACACATCGGCGCACAAATAAAAGAACCTTTGACAGTTGGTATTCGATATAAGAGTAGGCCATAATCTCGCAGCCCGGGCAAAATTTCCCTCATAGCACACTGTATGGCGTATGCCCATCTTTATTAGCCCAGTCAGAGCAAAATAGTAGGCCGTTAAACTTCAGTTCATTTAAATGATCCCTTAGACGACTTTACAATGAACTCTAGTTTCTACGTCGTCAATCTAATTGAGTTGATGTAAAAGATTAGTTGTACTTTATTGATTGTTACAAAGAATTTTGTAAACTAGCATTGAAGCTGAAGAAATGAAACAGGTATGATTATTTGGATGGGGGGTAATATAACCTGGATATTATTAGTTTATTAATAGATCTGTATTTAGAATTAGACTTGGATCTATATCATAGTTGTATTATTTCAGACCACCATATACACCAGATATATCAGCTACTCACGCTTTCCTAGAATTACGTAAACTTCCCCTCGAACAGGTAATAATTATATTTACACCTGATAAAGTTCTGATTTTCTTTCCATTTCATATCTGTAACACTGTTTTAGTGATAACAGAGATCAGTTTAGTAAATATATCATTTATTTACATTGGAACGAAATAGAAAAGAGCTACTTAAATACCACAGGAATATAAATTAAGCATCAACACGGTGCATTAAAGATACATTATGGGAGATAAGATAAAGAGCTGGCAGTTCTCACTATAATAGTTAAAAACTAGATTATGTCAAGGCAATTTGCTGAAAATTTCAGTCAAATTGATCCACTCTGAGCTGAGATTTTAGCGATTGAATTTACGGCCTAGCCTCGGTCATCATTACTAAAGTCGGTAGGATAAAAAACATAGTCTCGGTTATCCATTTCTTGATTAAATTATGAATTGAAGTCAAACAGCAAATCGGAACCTAATCCAATAAACATCGCAGGCTATCGATGTCATCGAAGGTTGATTATGGTCTGGATAAGTTAATGTCTAATTAATAATTTAGATAATATTTCAGACCTAAAGAAAGACCTGTAATAAGATGATTGAGCTCTTGCATAATGCATGTTTAAGGGCTGATATATTTATCTATTTATACAGGGTGATCTAGAGTGTTTATTAAGGGCTGATGTATTTATATATTTCTACAGGGTGATCTGGAGTGTTTATTAAGGGCTGATATATTTATATATTTATACAGGGTGATCTAGAGTGTTTATTAAAGGCCGATATATTTATATATTTATACAGGGTGATCTAGAGTGTTTATTAAGGGCTGATGTATTTATCTATTTATACAGGGTGATCTGGAGTGTTTAATAAGGGCTGATGTATTTTTACAGGGTGATCTGGAGTGTTTATTAAGGGCTGATGTATTTATATATTTTATACAGGGTGATCTAGAGTGTTTATTAAGGGCTGATATATTATGTTTAAAACCTGAGTTTATACCTGTACATCTAACAGATCCAACTGGTTCACCTGATGATTATATACCTACAGAAATACTAGCATTAAAAGCCAGGTAAATTATAAATTCTAGCTTTAAAGTTGAATCTTGATGTTCAATTTCCCTTCAGTATTTATAATAAATGAAATGGGGTTTAACGTCCTACTGTTCTGCTCCGAACTGGGCTAATGAAGACGGACACACACCATACATTGTGCTATGAGGGAAATTTTGCCCGGTTAGCAGCACTATTGCCTACTCTTATATCGAATTCCAACTGCCAATGGATCCTTTACGTGTACAGCAATGTATACATGGGACCTCGTTTTTTTTTTTGTCCTATCCGAACGATTAGACAGCTGTCCTTGTCAGCCCCTTCCGTCCTGCACCAATGACAAGGGGAAACCACTCTGGAAAATCCTGATGAACTTTTCTCTGCCAATACAAGGATCAAACACGCAACCTCCAGACTAGCGAGCCAGTGTCTTACCCACTTAGCCATCGTGGCTCCCAACACACCAGTATTTATAAAGATGAACTGAACATTTGTCAACTTACAGCTGACGATATCTACTGTTGATATTTTGATTTTGTTTTCTTAAGAATCCCCGGTTGTACGTGACAAGGAGTAGGGTCGTCTGTCCAACCTCGTGGGTTTTCTCCGGGTCCTCCGGTTTCCTCCCACTGCTAAAGACCCCTACGTGCAAGCGAATTATTGAAATAAAATTAAACCATATGTTAGTCCCGAAATGACCTAGTTTGTGTCGAGTGAACGTTAAACCCCATTTATCTCTCTCTCTTTTGTTTTCTTAATTAAATATTAAATGATCAATTTGAGTTCATATTAGTGTGGATTAATTAAGTTGTGAAATATACAAAAATAAAATAACAATTCTAATATAAATGAGGGGGGTTGGATGGCTGAATGGTTAGCGTGCGCGCGCTGTATCATAAAGTCTGTCATTGAGTCGACTGGCGTGGTTTCGAATCCCCGGTTGTACGTGGCAAGGAGTAGGGTCGCCTGTCCAACCTCGTTGGTTTTCTCCGGGTCCTCCGCTTTCCTCCCACTGCTAAAGACTCCTATGCGCAAGCGAATTATTGAAATAAAATTAAACCATATGTTAGTCCCGAAATGACCTAGTTTGTGTCGAGTGGAGGTTAAACCCCATTTGTCTCTCTCTTTTGTTTTCTTTATATTAAATGATCAATTTGAGTTCATATTAGTGTGGATTAATTAAGTTGTGAAATATACCAAAATAAAATAACAATTCTAATATAAATGGTAAATTTTTTTTTTTTTTTTTTTTTTTTTTTTTTTCAGTTTACCAGATTCAATGACGAGTAAACGTAAACTCAGTTCTTCCAACGCTTCCAATAAACGATCTCGAAAACAATAATTTCAACATCTTTCATCTGACTCTCAATGAGTCACTCAGTCAAATAAATACATCTCGTCATCCACAATGTACAGTTTTAACTATAATAGGCTGTAATAAAGGCATAAAGTGTTGAGGATAAAATAAACAATCATGTGCTTACAGATCATCCTCAGCAATTGTCAGGACAGAACATGCTCATATGTAGTCACAAAGCTTGCTCAGGAATTGTTAAAGGGCACATAAAATGATCAAATAAAAGTGGTATGTACTTGAAGCCAGTGTTTACTATTAGCTTAAATTTCACAGCAATCAGTTTGTAACTATAGAAACAGTCTATCAATAATATACAATTTTACAACAATCTGTTTGTTACTATAGAAAACAGCCTATCAATAATGTACAATTTTACAACAATCTGTTTGTAACTATAGAAAACAGCCTATTAATAATATACAATTTTACAACAATGTGATTGTAGCCATAGAGACAGCTGGGGTCTTATCCACTAAAGGGAGCCACAGTGGCTAAGTGAGTAAATGATCCCGGTGTCGGCCGAGAAAGTTTATCAGGAATTTAAGGTGTGGTTTCCCCTTGTCAGTGGTGGAGAATGGAGGGCCTGACAAGGACAGCTGTCTAGCCGTTCGGATAAGAAGAAGAAAAAAAACGAGGCCCCGTGTACACATTAACATGCACTGAAAAGATCCCTTGGATATAAGAGTAGGCTGTAGTGCCGCTGTCCGGACAAATTTCTCTCATAACACATGGCGTATGCCCGCCTTTATTAGCAGAACAGTAGGACATTAAACCCCATTTCAATTAATAATCAAGGCCGTCCATCAGCCATTATCTAAAATTGGTACTTGGATTTAAGTTGTCGACCAATAACATAACTTTATCCTTCAAATATTTTCGGTGAAGCTTTCATGAATTAAACCCAGCATACAATGGGAAGAAATATATCATTGTACAAAGTTATATATTATATATGTAGAAATTTTTGATATTACAATACTTTTATTCTTGATCTTGTATCTAGTTTTTTTGTTTTTAATTAGTCATCACTGTACATTCATTATATTTGTTAATAGAATAATAATTATATTATAAAAATATTTTTAATTTGAGAATTGCCAAAAACAGAAATAAATTATTCTTGTGGATCTAAAAAAAAACAGTTGTTAAATATTATAAAAATATTTTTAATTTGAGAATTGCCAAAAACAGAAATCAACTATTCTTGTGGATCTAAAAAAAAAAAACAGTTGTTAGATATTATAATCCCTTGGCAGTTTGAATTCGATATAAGAGTAGGCCATAGTGACGCTGCCCTAGTTTCTAGTGTTGGGGATAAAAACCATTGCGACTAAACCTTGTACAATCTCCTAAAATAGGTTGTAGGAATAAAAACCATGGTGGTCAAACCGTCATCTGTCATACACTCTCTACAGATTGGTGCTAATTAGTTCAAAACCAGGCCCCAAGTTCACAAAACATTCTCAGACTTAAGTTAAGAATTTACTCAAAATTATTGTTCGCCTTATTTTAACTAGAATGTAGCCCTTTATAAAACTTGTGTTGTTTTAATGTATCAAATACATCAATAAGAAACTATGTGTAAAGTTTTGTGTTTCTGGATCAAAGATATTTTTAATATACAATGATTGAAAGTTGAGTAAATTCTTAACTTAAGTGTGAGAATGCTTAGTGCATTTGGGACCAGGGTTGTACAATCCCAACGTTGTACATTTTCTACAGATATATTACAGTTATTTTCAATTATCTATGCAAATAATGTTCTTTATTCAATTCATTAATTGTACAGAATAAATTCTCATTAAATATTTACTCCATTATATCCTTCATCTTCATCTGCCTAGTTGGTGTACAACTTTAAACCCATCTTCATCTGCATAGTTGGTGTACAACTTTAAACCCATCTTCATCTGCCTAGTTGGTGTACAACTTTAAACCCATCTTCATCTGCCTAGTTGGTGTACAACTTTAAACCCATCTTCATCTGCATAGTTGGTGTACAACTTTAAACCCATCTTCATCTGCCTAGTTGGTGTACAACTTTAAACCCATCTTCATCTGCATAGTTGGTGTACAACTTTAAACCCATCTTCATCTGCCTAGTTGGTGTACAACTTTAAACCCATCTTCATCAGCCTAGTTGATGTAGACTTTATACCCAACTTCATCTTCATCAGCCTAGTTGATGTACAACTTTAAACCCAACTTCATCTTCATAGTTGGTGTAGACTTTAAACCCAACTTCATTTTCATTAGCCTATATTAGTTGATGTAGACTTTAAACCCAACTTCATTCCCATTTTGTATTTTTGTTGATATCAAATCCTTCAAGCCTTGTCAAAAGAACTTTATTTTTGATAGCTTTGTATATCCTACACGTTTTCAAATGTAATATGTATAATCATTCCTGGTTCCAGAAGTCATTCTGATTCAGTGAGCAAGTTCGATTCCCCTGTTATTTGGACATTTTCATCTGAATTTTCCTGCCTGGTTTCCCGTTGCCAGTAGTAACAGGTCAGTGAGCATGGCAAGGAAAAGCATCTAGTCGTTTGGATAAAATAAAAAACAAGGTTCCCCCTGAACTTCGTGATATGTATGTAAAAGAACTATTTGCAGTTTAAATTTGAAGCAAACTGCTTGTCGTACGCTGTTCTCAGTATCTTGTTTGGTACCGACAAAAATAAGATGTCTAACTCCATTTCATTTCTAGTTCAAAATTATGCATTTCTCAAATTTCATTTATTGTAGTTAGTTAGTTTTAATTTTATGAGAATAATGTTATCTTGTATATACAATATGAGTTATTGTGAATATCTAGAATGTATGAGATATTATTAATGTTGTCTTGTATATACAATATGAGTTATTGTGAATATCTAGAATGTATGAGATGTTATTAATGTTGTCTTGTATATACAATATGTGTTATTGTAAATGTGTAAAATGTCAGGATATTTATGCCAAAATTAAAGCTTCTGAACTTCATTTGATGTATTTGGAACCCCTTGCAAACTTCAATATCGGGAAAGTGGAATCTCTACAACCTTTTAGTGTTGGATAAATCTTTTTATGGACCTGTTTTCAATCTGATTTAATCCAAGTCTACGTTGATATTTTGTTTTCTTATTTAAATGTTAAGTAGCTAACATAGATTAAGCCTTGAAATTTTTTCTACAAAATGACGATGAGGGCTTTAATTAAAACACACTAGGAATACAAAAATATTACATAGGGGAGGGGGCAGTGAAAATATTACATAGGGAAGGGGAATAGTGAAAATTTACATTGGGGGAGGGGAATAGTGAAAATATTATGAGGGAGGGGACAGTGACAATAACGTTCTTATAACCAAATGTACATGTGTTTTGTATAGATTACTTGAGATGTTATATTGTCTTAGAGAATTGATATTGAGGTGTATGACTTAATATTGGTGTGTATATGGAAAGGAGCCTTGTTATATTGTCTAAGAGAATTGATATTGAGATGTGTACATGGAAAGAAGCCTCGTTATATTGTATTAGAGAATTGATATTTGAATTATTTAATACAATTTGTTTATTATTATAATGTAGATGAAAATTATAGTGGATATACAAACTGACTGGTATTAACAATTAAACATGTTAATTTCATCAAATATGTTTGTTTTCTTTCTGACTCCAAGGGTTTGGACCCGAAAATATTCCTCAGGATTTTCGGTTGTGGTTTCCTCTTGTCAGTGTTGCAGGATGACGAGTCTAGCAAGGAACGTTGATGCTAGGTTCCCACTGTTGTGCAATGCGTTATGATAGGATTGTCCTATTTAGTCCACGCTCTGGAACATGCAGATACATTTCGATACGATCAACACGATTGCTACGACTGACAACAGTATATGATAATGTCTGTCATTGGGTCAACTAGTGTGGTTTTCAATTCCCTGGTTGAACATGACAAGGAGTAGAGTCGCCTGTCCAACCTCGTGGGATTCCTCCTACTGCTAATGACCCCTATGTGCAAGTGAATTCTTCAAATATAATTGAACCATATGTTAGTCCCTAAATGACCTGGTTTGTCGAGTGAAACCCCATTTCTCTCTCTCTTGAGATCCCAGTCTTGTCCCAGAAAGTTCTTCAGGATTTTCCAGCCTGGATTCCCCTTGTCAGTGGTGCCGGCAAAACCTACCAGTTGTTTGCATGGGGTGTAAAAATGAAATGAAATAAAATGGGGTTTAACGTCGGACTGGGCCAGTGTGCTATGTGGGACATTTTGCCGACGGCCTACTCTTATATCAAATTCCAATTGCCAAGGCCCTCCGTTCTGCATGCACAAAAAAAGAACCCTTGACAGTTGAAATTTGATGAGGAGGAGTAGAAGAAAGCCAGCTAGATTTTATTTTAATAATTTGTTTGCACGCAGGGGTCTAAGCCGCAGTGGCTTACTATCCTCGAGGTCCTAGGTTCGATTCCGGTGTTGGTTGAAAAAGTTCATTAGGGTTTTCCGGCGTGGTTCCTTCTGTGTTTGGACCCATCATTTGTCTGTCCCGAGGCTGAAATTTGGTGTATAGGGTTAGCTCGGACAGGGGAGTAACTTGGGCTAGGTGGTGTTGGACTACCACTTCCGTATTCTGATTTATACTACTTTCAACCCGTGCAGCGCGGGGTAAACCGCTAAAACAATAAACAAATCAGATGTTAGTCTCAAAATGACCAAGGTGAAGGGAGACAATCCATTTTTTTTAATTTTTCAACATTTTATTTCTGTCAATATACAATTATAATATAACAAAGAAAAAGGGGGGCAGTACCTTTAATTACAGGGCACCTTTAAATAAATGGATAAACTTCCATTTTAAATCGTACATGCACACGTAAATTACACCGAAACACACATTCTGTTAAATATCGTTTTTAAACTAAATAGTTTTATAGAGTCAGTGAGCATGTCCATTAAAGTACGGACAGAAACTGCAGCAAACAGCGAAGCATGTCCATAATACATTGAATAAAAATCACTTTGAAGTCTTAAAATACTTGAATTAATGTTGAAGAACAATGGAATTTAATATAAATCTCTATAGAAAATTATCCATTTTTTCAACATTAATCTTTAAGTGTTTTAATTCATTGTTTTTTATACATATCTAGTTGTTCTACTTTCGTTTTTTTAAATGTATCAAGTCATTCTACTTTCATTTTTTAATGTGTCCAGTCATTCTACTTGCGTTTTCAAATATGTCTATACCCAATTCAACAACACAAAATATATTTAATTGAACTATCATATAAATTGCCAAGTGTTTTGTATAAAATTCAACAAGGATTTTTCTGGTAAGAATGACGGCCACACCTGTTAAATATATTTTTGACCTTTTTCTCATTACTTGAATTAATAATTGCTTATATAAAATAAATGGACAATAATCAATCTAGATATCTAAAAACAATGATCCAGTGAATGATACAGCAATGATTATGAAAATGAAAATAGCTGTTATTTAAAATGTGACCAGCATGAATTCTACTTTCATTTTTCAAAACTATTTTTTCAAGAACAAATTAAAGCAGACTGATATTTTTTTAATTTTTTTTTTATAAAAAGTGCAACTTTCCTTTTCCAAAATAAGTAAATATTTCAAATTGCACTCCTGTTTTTCATCATTATTTAAAAAGAAACAAATTCTGCTTTCCTCAAAAAGCTGATCAAAATAATGTCAATGAAATTGCACTAAAAATGATTAAATTATACAGGACATACTTTGTCTTGTAACTGATACCTACAATAAATATTTTCAGACATTGATTATTTTTAGTCCATTCGAAGTTTAAATCTGATATGAAATGCCCCAAAAATCTACAATTTTATTGCAACAGTCTTCAAGACAATGAAAATCACAAAATTTACACGATTATAAATTGGTACATTTAAGGTGGTCATCATACCCCAGCGCTTCTACGAAAAATGCGTTTTCAGTTTTCATCTCATCTAGTAGGCAAGGCATGATGTCCCATGAAAAATAATAACAATACTAAACCTAAGGCGATCTGATTGGCTTATGAAAAGACAAAGACAAATCAAAAGCACTGTTATATTATACGAGATATTGCATCAAAATTTATTAACATAAGCTTTCTGATCTTTCGTTTGATTGGTCTTCACATGAAAATGACATGATGTCATGACAACGAACTAATTGACAGATCAAAAATATTTCTCTAACATTCAGTTTCATCTAAAACATACAATGCAGATAGTAGTAGAATTCAGGACATTATAATATTCTCTTGTAATATCATAATCGAGGCAATAATTACACAAACAAATATCGTAAAGAATTGAAAAAACGTTTAAAATTTCTGGACAGCGAAATGCATGGAACCAGATATTTTATTCACTACACATACATGTTTGTTCCTAAAATAAAACATACAAACTATTTTACAATCTGATAAAATACAGATCTATATTTCGTTTCGTTTTTTGTATACTTTCGATTGCCTACAGTTGTACCGGGAAGTCGCGTCAGAGGTTGAAGGACAACATTTGACCCTATGACGTCAGACATTGATTAATCAATCAGCGTTGGCGTTTCTAGTGGTTTACCCACAGTTCCGTGCATCGCACGCCAAGATCTCGCCATAACAGATGGTTTCATTGGCTATTTCTTCACGCCATCCAGAACACATGTTATATAACAACTCTTCCAGATCCTAGTATAGTACAGACAAGTAAAACAAAATTTTGAACTATAAAAAACGAAACGAAATAGGATCTGTGTTTTAACCAGATTGATTATTTTTATAAATAAGTTTACTTGAAATACATGAATGTACTTACATTATGAACAATATATAATAATGAAAATAAGTAGTGGACGTATCCTTCATCAAATTTTACATGCCTTTACTTGAATAGCCGATTCATAACATTTTACTTTCTGGTTTGTTGTTGCTAACACACTTTCACATGAATACCCGATTCTTGACATTTTATGATTTTAAAAAACAAAAATGAAATTGTGACAATGACCTAAGTTTCTCAACATTTTCCTCTTTATCGTACCAACTTTAGTAATGATGATTGAGGCTAGGCCGAAAATTCAATCGCTAAATTCTCAGTTCAGAGTGGATTAATTTGACTGAAAGTTTCAGTAAATTCCCTTTACATTATCTAGTTTTTAACTATTATAGTGAGAACTTCCAGCTCTTTATCTAATCTCCCAGAATGTATCTTTATAATATATAAGATGAAGATGACTTATTTCTATAATGCCCATTCAAATTATCTTAACGGAGGATAAATAAATTCGAGAAATTACAACCATAGAAATTATTATATTTAAATTTCGCCTTTTTTAAAGACCTAATTGTGGAGATAACAGAAAATATACAGAAACAAAATTATTTAATAATCAGTCTCAATGATATGAATGAATTCTAAGAAAATTTCAGTGTTGACCTTAGGCTCTTTATTCGAAGAGCATCGCACCCAAGAAGAAGAAAAACACTGGAGTCACCCTTGGGAACTAGTCTAGTTCCATATTAAATAAATAATTATGCAATAATTTAGGTTTTATCAGGCGTATTTCAATAGAAGATGCATGCGCAAAAACAATTTGATAAATTCTT
The DNA here is from genome assembly GCF_932274485.2 of Patella vulgata. NCBI lineage: Eukaryota > Metazoa > Mollusca > Gastropoda > Patellidae > Patella > Patella vulgata. The sequence continues at coordinate 7,522,590 of NC_065883.2, read as the reverse complement.
TATTATGCCTTTCCCATTTGTAAAGAAACTTTCAATTTTAATTAAAATTTCTTTGGAATATAGAATTAACCCACCCCTGACTAATACCACATCAACCCATCAGACTATTCTGTTTTTGTTGTCATGTCATAAAAGTGATGACATTTTGTACGACAATCTAAAAAAATATTTAATTAGTTCGGATTTTCTAATGAAAATATGAATCTTGAAAAGACAGCAGTAATGTTTAAAATTCAACCAGATAAATATGTAAAATTGCTGAACAGACTGTAAATGTCTTTGACCTTCGAGAGAAGTTTTCACAAACTTTGTATAAAACGTAGATTGTTGGAGAGAGAGACATGCATAATATAGTCATGTTGTTGTTTCAGGACGTGCCTATCTTTTCTCTGGGGTATAGTTTGATTATGTGCAATCTAACGAAGAACTGATAATAAAAATAATAATAATTAAGCAATATACAAGCAGACAGTATTTATGTATAGAACGAAAACGTTGCCATGGATTCCTGTAATTTATTTTGATTGACAGTTTGTTGCAGAGCTAGTTTAAAGTTGCATTATGTAAGAGCTAAATCTGTCTATTTTTCTGACTCCAAATGCTATAATCTTTAATTATTATTAAGCCATTTATTCAAATCTCTAGATCATCAAATGACCCAGATTTAAATGGATTTGAAACCCGCGAGATTTAAAAATTTAACTTTAAAATGGATAATCAAGAATTAGGCTCGGTTGTCCAGTACCATTGCTACGATAATAACCAATCTACGCTACATCTTGCAACACTCATAATTTCGCCCAGAATAAAGTAAATTGAATAAAATTTTCAATATAATCATTTTGCATTATCTATTTTTGAACTATTATAGCAACAGGGGCCAGCTCTTTATCTAAATCTTACATAATGCATCTTTAAAGTGCATTCACTATGTATACATTTGTGCGTTATATTCACGATTCTATGTACACTTAACACAAAAAATAAAAATATTGCGGAACTGCATAAATCCAAGCTAAGTTAATATTTTTACTTTTAGAACATCTAATTTACCTAGGCCAACACAGATCATTTGTTTAAAATGGATATTTAATTTTTCATAAATAAATGAAACTGTAGTTGTTATCAAGCAATGATATAATTATAACCATATATGGACCTGGAATTGCCGCCATCTTGATATATTACGTCATATCAAAAATAGATGTCCAACAATCGATGCCAAGTTACATGTCGACTGTGAGGGAGAGAGAAATGGGGTTTATCGTCCACTCTACACAAACCAGGTCATTTCGGGACTAACATGGCCAAATGTATCATAATGCCTGTCATCGAGTCAACTGGCATGGTTTCGATTTCCCTGTTGTACATGACAAGGAGTAGGGTCGCCTGTCCAACCTCTTGGGTTTTCTCCGGGTCCTCTGGTTTCCTCCCACGGCTAAAGACCCCTACGCGCAAGCGAATTATTGAAATAAAATTGCACCATATATTAGTCCCCAAATGACCTAGTTTTATAATTGTATCTTTGTTTGATAAAGACTAGATAATCCAAATCGAAACATATTCTGTCCACGGGCCTTATTCATGAAAAACAAATTGAAATATTTAAAGATTGCAGGCTTTTCATTGGCTAAGAGCTAACATTTGTACTAAATTTCAACCAATGGAATGGCAGAATCCTTAAAATGTCTTTATGTCAGATTTTATGAATGAATAAATTAAGAATGAGAGAATGAATAAATACAAGTTTGAAACATTTACAATATCACAACCTATCAGTAACACTGAAGCCTATTCCCTGACATTATTTATGCTTTTAAAAAACTAACAAAACTTTTAAGTACAGTTTACAGTTCAAACAAAACATAGTAATTCTTATTATTTCTTCATATCAACCTGTCATCATTATCCCAGTCCGTGCTGAAAACTCAATCTGATTATAATACAGATTTATATTTCGCTTTGTTTTTTTTATACTTTCGATGGCCCACACTACATTAAAATCTGACCGGCTGTGGTGGTTGATCGCGTCAGAAGTCATACGACCGGCTTTTGACTCTATCAGCGTTGCTGTTTCTAGTGGTGCACCGTTTCATTGGCTACTCCCTTACATCATCGAGAATGCGGGTTATATAACAACTCTTCTAGATCCTAGTGTAGTAAAGATACATAAAACGAAATTTTGAACTATAAAAATCGTAACGAAATGAAATAGGATCTGTGTTTTAATCACATTGCTGAAAAGTAGAATGTTAGAACCCATTTCATTTCAAAATTATTTTCACTAAGTCAATCTGATTAAAACACAGATCCTATTTCGTTTCGTTTTTATAGTTCAAAATTTCGTTTTACTTGTCTTTACTACACTTGGATCTGGAAGACTTGTTATTTAACTCGTGTTCTGCTTGAAATGAGGGGTCAGCCAATTAAATGATCTGTCGAATCGAGTGTTTGACCTATTTTGCCCGGAACTGTGGGTAATCCACTAGTAACATCAATGCTGATTGGTTAATCAAATGTCTGACGTCATAGGTCAAAAGTCGGTCTTTTGACCCCTGACGTGATCTATCGCTATAACTTGTCAGAACTTCATGTAGTGTAGGCCATCGAAAGTATAAAAAAACGAAACGAAATATAGATCTGTATTGTAATCAGATTGTCACTGAGTACATTCTTACTGGCCATAGTTTCGACTTGTCGGTGGTGCAGACGGAGGACCTGGCAAGGAACAGCAGTTATTCATTCCAATGGGATACATTCGCGTGCAATATTTCCATCATAGCACACTGCATCACTTATTTCTGTTTTCATTGCCCGATTGATGCAGAAAAGTTAAACACTATTTCATTTCACTGTAATCTGGGTATTATTTAATCTTGTGTATTTAGCACTAATTTCTTGCACATTTGTTTAATTTCAAATCTTTGTTTAAAAACTCGTAAAAATCACCCAAAATTATCTAATTTGTTCTTGTGTCCAGTTTAAAACTGACTGATCAATTTTGATAATGACTGTCCAATTTACAAGTGTTTAATTTTCTGACCACTGTTCAAAAATTAATCATTATACATCAATAATCAATTGGATTGTTTATTTCTTTTTTAACAGTGATTGAGAAATTAAACACTTGTAAATTGGACACTCATTATCAAAATATTTTGGGTGATTTTAAATGATTTTTACAAATGTTTAAACAAAAGATTAAGTTTTAAGGTCAAATATTTTGATTTCAAATTTGATGACATGTTTAATGACTGACAGGTCATTTCTCCAGGCAGTCGATTTCACTGACCAGTCAGTCAAGACCTACAACTATAACTGAAACAAGAGGCGTGTCACAGAAAACTATTCACTGACAAATATCCATGTACAGTTTCTGCCTGTGACCAGAATAAAAATTACTATGAAAAATGATATGATATGTTATGTAATTAATGACGAGGAATATTTTAAACTAAACAATGTCAAGCTGCAGCATCAGATCCGTTCTATCAACATTATTGCAGCGTATAAAGTTCACCAACTGATTCTTAAAAAAAACACACAACTCTTGTCCTTCGTCCACCATTTATTATTGACAGTTAAAGGGAAGGTAACTCTTGTCCTTCGTCCACCATTTATTATTGACAGTTAAAGGGAAGATAACTCTTGTCCTTCGTCCACCATTTATTAATGACAGTTAAAAGGGAGGTAACTCTTGTCCTTTGTCCACCATTTATTATTGACAGTGAAAGGGAAGGTAACTCCTCTTGACTAGCTGTCGTCTGGAAATAATTCAGCATATCGTTTTTGAAAAAAGTCTCTCATAGTGTGACCAGCTTGACCGACTTCCGAATCATCTTCGTTAAACGTAACGCAATTATCGAAAACAAGATGAGCATCGCCAGCAAATTCTATTCTTGATTTATATCTGAAAAATAAACATATTTATTTACGTTTTCTTTCATACAATTCTAATAAATGAAATGAAATGAAATGGGGTTTTACGTCCTATTGTTCTGCTCCAACTAGGCTAATGAAGACAGGGCACCATACAGTGTGCTATGAGGGAATTTAGCTCGGACAAAGGCGCTACGGCCTACTCTTAAATCGAATTCCAACTGTCAAGGGATCTTTTACGTACATGCCAATGTGTACATGGGACCTTGATTATTTTTTTTGTCCCATCCGAACGACTAGACAGCTAGTCCTTGTCAGACAAAATGAAACAAGGTTTAACGTCTGCACGAACAGGGTTCATGAAGAAGCGTATAAAATAATATTTGTGCTACAAGCTAAATTTTGCCAGGACAGCGACTATACAAACATTTTTTAAAATCAATTTCCAACTGCCAGGGGATCTTTAACGTCTTTTGTATGAATTGTTAATTTGGTTTAAAATATAAACTTACAAATTATCCCTGAGTTTATTTTTCATGGTGTTAAAATCCATGGGATGTTTAATAACTTTACGATATGTAGGAAACTGTTTTCCGTTAACTGGTTGTAAAAACGGCCAGCTCTCGTCATGTTTATCCATGTCAGATAACAGTTGTCTGAAAAAAAAAAAAATTAATACACTATAAATTGGTCTTTATAAAGAGAGGTTGGGGAGGGTGGAGGGGGGGTTCTTTATATGTAACTCTCATCTTTAATGCCGGGATCTAACATCCCACTTCTGGGCTAGCGAGCCAGCGTCTTACCCACTTAGCTACCTGTCAGGCCCTCCGGCATGCATCACTGACAAGGGGAAACCACGTAGGAAAATCTTGATGAACTTTCTCGGCCAATGCCGGGATCGAACACGCAACCTCCGGGCTAGCTAGCCAGCGTCTTACCTACTTAGCCACCGTAGCTCCCTAGGAAAAGGAAGACATTCAACAAATCATCTAAGATAACTTACAAATGAAAGTAGCCAGTTTCTTACCCTTGTTAATTAACGCACCTTATTTACAATTTTAACGCGGTAATGCCGAGTAATAGTCTGGAAATTAATTTTCTTTCGATAGACGTAAAAATAACACTTCAGACCGAGATTTCTATAAAGTCTGTGCACAGATTTACCTCTTCGTAGTTCTCAGTGATAACTTACAAACGAAAGTAGCTAAATCAAACTTACTTGCACAAAATCATGTCAGCTTCTCTGGTAGCAGTTGGCGGTTCCTTTTTCTTTTTCTCTACAGCAGGTTGAGGAGGGGCAGCAGCAGCAGCAGGCGGAGAACTAGTCTCAGTTTTACTGTCAGAATCTTTTCCTTCTCGATTGGGAGTAGAAACAGATTTCTTTCTAGCTCGTTTTCCTTTCTTTGTTTTCTGTAAAATAAGATCAATTTTATTAAAAGTCATCAACCCCCCTGTTGACACTATAATCACTGATTGGTAAACTTTTACTAACACTAATAATACAGAGAGGCCAATGCCATGTTCTCTTCCCAAACCCTCTAGGCGGAAGTGTCTCTTCCCGCCCTGAAGACTGCGCATGCACAAATACATATTTATATAAGGTAAGTAACAGTAAATATTATGATTACGATTACAATAAAGGCTAACATATCTAATTTCTCACATCTGAAAGAAAGAGAAAGTGAGAAATGGGGTTTAATGTTCACTCGACACAAACTAGGTCATTTTGGGACTAACATATGGTTCAATTTTATTTCAATAATTCACTTGCGCATGGGGGGTCTTTAGCAGTGGGAGTAAAACGGAGGACCTGGGGAAAACCCACAAGGTTGGACAGGCAACCCTATTCCTTGTCACCATCTTAAAGATACATAAAGTAAGATTTAGATAAAGAGCTGGCCGTTTTTGCTATAATAGTTCAAAAATAGATAATGCAAAAATTGAAAATTTCATTCAAATTACTTTATTCTGAGCGAAGATATTAGCAATTGAAGTTTCGACAAGCTGTGAGCACTTGTTGTAACTACCGTACTGGTTGTTTGAGTCTAAGCCTCGCTTTACTATTTTTAAATTAAATCATTAAATGGCTGAACCGTTGTAATCTACTTAAAATCAGACGCATGCTATGGCATCGAGAGTTGGTTATGTTAATAAATTTCTAATTAATAGTTTATATTACATTTAAGTTGTAAAGAAAGACCTGCAATAATTAATAGTTTATATTACATTTAAGTCGTAAAGAAAGACCAGCAATAGGCCCGTTTAATCCACCCTAAAATGCATTCAAATTGATTATTTAATTTTAAATTTTATATCAGATTATAAAGAGGCCCATCAAATGATTTTACCAAGAACTAAAAGATCTACAGTGGATTCAGAATATTTCAAAATATTAAATATATCTTTGTAAATTCTGAATGGAATTAAACCATTTTTGGACTGATATTTCTGTCAGAGAGAGAGAGAAATTGGGTTTAACGTTCACTCGACACAAACTAGGTCATTTCGGGACTAACACATGGTTCAATTTTATTTCAAAAATTCGCTTGCGCGTAGGGGTCTTTAGCAGTGGCAGGAAACCAGAGGACCCGGAGAAAACCCACAAGGTTGGACAGGTGACCCTACTCCTTGTCACGTACAACCGGGGATTCGAAACCACGCCAGTTGACTCAATGACAGGCTTTATGATACAGCACGCACGTGCTAACCATTCGGCCATCCAACTTTACAAATCAGGATTGCACACTAAGAAAGATAAATTACCTTTTCAGCACAAGCAGCACACTGCCATTTCTTAGGTAATCTGAAAATAAAAAACAATGTTAGCGTAAAATTCAAGAATTGCCATCAAAACAGTTGCCATAGACCAAAGGCATGTGTTTTGTCACAAAAAAGTGAAATGAAATGAAATGAGGTTTAATGACTGCACCAACCAGGGTAATGAAAACGTACATATGGCATAATGCTTTAATGGAAATTTGTGTCCTATCCAAAGAACTAGACTCTATTCATTGCTAGGCCCTTCATCTTTACAAGCTTGATAATAACAAGAGTATCCTCGTCAAAACATCGCTTAGTATTTATCAAGAACTTTTGACAAATTTCGTTTATTTTAAATATTTCAAAACGTAGCAGTGTTACTTTAATGCTTCCATAGAAAGAGTCGGTCTCATTTATTACGCATATTTTAAAAATAGTAACATTACATCATTCTTTATCCAATCAAAATTGTGCATCTATTAATATGTAGGCCTACTTCCAGCCAATCAGTTTTACTTTAATAAAAAAGTAAGGACAATAGGAAAAGAAGAGATAGTAAGCGCCATTAAAAAGTTGGCTATAAACTTATAAATCCCTTTAAAATAAGGCGACCAAGTCTTGTAAATCTTCTTAATTTCAACTCTGTATATTCCCACTGTTATGTCATAGTAGAAACAACCATATTTTCACGCGTAAAACACGGTAAGAGCATCAGTGAATAACTCTCTTTAATGATTTGTTTACTTTTGTATCTTTTCAGTTGACTTGTTTGCTTACAATAAAATTTGTAACTGGGAGTTTAAGGTTCAACTTAAATAAAATCTCACAAGTGCAATCACTCAGGAATATACTAGAGGCCCCTTTCACTTCGTCTTCTGTGTAAAACAGAACAGTATTAAACTCAGTAATTGTATATCCATGAAATTGTACCTTGTGTAAATCATAACATAATAAAACATACCTTTGTAACGGAGGATCCAGACAATCAATATGAAACGCTCTCGGACAATCATCACATTCTACCAGTTTACCTGTCCTCTTACCACATCGGATACAATGAGATGATCCACTCGCCTGTAAATAGAAATAATCAACTTTATATCTCATAGAAATAAATATACACTGGCCTACAAATAATCAACTTTATATCTCATAGAAATAAATATACACTGGTCTACAAATAATATAACTCTGTATTATAACCATCAGAAACTGACACGATGACGACCATCAATTTAAACTGTTCCAATCTGATCCTTCATGGGGGCCATATAGAATGTTGCAATGAAATGAAATCGGCTTTAACATCCTACTGTTCTGCTCCAACTGGGCTAATGAAGACAGGCATATGCCATATAGTGAGCTATGAAGGAAATTTTGCCTGGGCAGCGGCACTATGGCCTACTCTTATATCGCATTTCAACTGCCAAGGGATCTGCCTATGTATACACAGAAATTGTTGGGGTTTTGTTTGTCCCATCCGAACGACTAGACGGCTGTCCTTGTCAGGCCCTTCTTCCTTCTTCCCAATGAACTTTCTCGGCCAATGCATGGCTCTAACACGCTAACTCCAGGCTAGCCAGTCAGCGTCTTACCCACTTAGCCACTGTGGCTCCCTAGAATCTTGCAACTGTGGTTATGTTCTAAACCCAACAAACACAACTACCACCAACTGGGATAATGAAGACACAGCGGCACCACAGATTTATTTCAAATTTCAAATACATAACTAAAACGTACCTTAGAAATACAAAACTAAAACGTACCTTAGAAATGCATTCATAACAATACCAATCTCCATCTGGTATTATCTCCATTTTAGGTTTAAAACAATATGTATGATAACCCTTGTCACATCCATCACATAATAATAGCTGAGCTTCATTATCATCTTTACGACATATCTCACAGATCTACAAAATATAAACACGTTATCATCTTTACACCATCTCACAAATCTACGGCACTTGACAAACACAAATGACAGACACATCAAACCACCAGACCACCCAATCCCAGTTGAATAGAAGCAGCTGCAGGTTTCTTCCAAGAGTGTCAACCCGAAGAACAACAAGAATATAATTAGAGCTTGGGGAGCAGTTACAATCACCGCCCCCCCCCCCTCACCTCCCCCAAAAGAAAATGAGCAGCGCTTGTAACCAGTTGGGGATCATCAAAATAAAACTTACCACTTTCATGATGGATTTCTCCCAGGAAATGGAGGTACTGAGTTGATTAACGCACAGAATAAGTTGTGCCGGTGATTTGACTTTACTGACGACATTCCTCCACGTCAATAATCCCGGAGCAGCATCGTGTTCTATTTCATCATCATCTAGATCATGTGACCTACTATCGTTATTAGACATGTTCGCCATATTTAACGCCACACTGAAACAATATTAAAACAATCAAATATTTAAAGATACATTATGGGAGATTAGATAAAGAGCTGGCGGTTCTCACTATAAGAGTTAAAAAATAGATATTGTAAAGGGAATTTGCTGAAAATTTCAGACAAATTGATCCTCTCTGAACCGAGATTTCAGCGATTGAATTTTCAGCCTAGTCTCGATCATCATTATCAAAGTCGGTACAATAATAAAAATAGTCTCAATTAACCATTTCATGATTAACTCATGAATGAAAGTTGACCAGCAAAAGGGATCCTAATCCAGTAAATATCACAGGCTAGCGTTGACATCGAGAGTTGATTATGGGCTGGATAAGTTAATTTATGTCTAATTAATAATTTAGATAGAAAATTTTGTTTCACTTGTCTTTACTACAGTAGGATCTGGATGAGTTGTCATCATTGACGTGTTCTGAATGGTGTGAGGAATTAGCCAATGAAACGGTCTGTTATGGTGAGCTTTTGGCATGAGGTGCACGAAACTGTGGGTAATCCACTAGAAACATCAATGTTGATTGGTTAATCAAATGTCAGCTTTTGGTATGAGGTATACGGAACAGTGGGTAATCCACTAGAAACATCAATGCTGATTGATTAATCAAATGTCTGACATCATAGGATCAAAAGCCACTCATATGATCTCTGACGCGACCTCCCAAAACAACTGGTCAGATCTTCGTGCAGTGTAGGTCAGCAAAAGTATAAAAAAACGAAACGAAAAATTGATCTGTAGTTTAATCAGAATGATTGAACATAGTCAAGAGTCAAGAGATTTTCCTAATGTTAAATAGGCCTTTCACATGGCTAAGTGGGTAAGATGCTGGCTCGCTAGCCTGGAGGTCGGGTGTTCGATCCCTGCATTGATCGAGAAAGTTCATCCAGATTTTCCGGCGTGGTTCCCCCTTGTCAGTGATGCAGGACGGAGGGCCTGACAAGGACAGTAGTCTAGTCCTTCGGATGAGACGAAAAACTGAGGTCCCGTGTACATATTGGAATGCACGTAAAAGATCCCCTGGCAGTTGGAATTCGATATAAGAGTAGGCGATAGTGCCGCTGCCCGGGCAAAATTTCCCTCATAGCACACTGTATGGCGTATGCCCGTCTTCATTAGCCCAGTATAGGAGCAGAACAGTAGGACGTTAAACCCCATTTCATTCATTTCCTTAAGCCTATTCATATAATTATTAGATGACAGAAGTATAAGTTGTAAAAGAGTTTATTCCAGTTGACTATGATCAAAACTACAACTCAATGCTATGTCCTCCCACACTGACAACCATAAGTAAACTGACCTCTCTGACTGGAGTGTACACTCTCTCACACACACACAACCTTACATTAAAGGGACAACACATATAGTATGATACTATATGACACTAAGCAGAGTTGTTGTGTTCCAAAAGGTGTGACAGACAAACAGTCCTGAATAGAATAAAAAATATATCCTACCTTCGACTAAGTGGTGGTTTGAGGTATCGACGTTCTATATTTGACTCAAGTAATAACAATCTTTCTTTACCAACGTCCAACGGATGTCGTTCGTTCTTGTTCTCACATTTCTTTCTACGACTGATTAACCTCAAGTCAGGATTTTCTGTGGCCTTACCAAGTGTTTTCCATCCCTTTAATAAAATAAACAAAATATAAATGTCTTCCATTCGTTTAAAAATATAAAAAAAATATAAACAATGTCATCCATCCCTTTAAAAATATAAACAATGGCATCCACCCCAAGAACCCATGACAGTTGGAATTCAAAATAAGAGTAATGTAATACAATATCATTTGGGATCTAAATTTAATATTGTATTCTGAATTCATATTTTATTTGTAACTTATTTTGGACATATATTAAGTGACAGATTAATTGTAAGATTTAATCTATATCAGGTGTGGGATGTTGATATAGTATTATGTAAGATGTAATGGATTGGACAAACATGTATACTCGGAGTGTCTATATGATATAAGATTTAGGCTTAACACGTATTGACACCTTTTGTCTTGAGCTAAGATGTGTGAATCTTAATAATTACTTTTCATTGTTCTGATTACTAATGCTATTAAATATGGCGTGCCTAGCTGATGCAACAGATATTGCTCCACGATATAAAAAGCCTAGTTGAGAATTAGGAAGACCTGGGGAGAAACCTGTAGAGACCTAGAGGGAATTCGGCCCGGACCTCGGGCAAGGGCCTGCCCTCGACCCCGGAGAGAGGGGTCCTGTGAGGCCTAAGGGAAGCAGCTATAGATGGACGTTACTATACCCAACCAAATGATGTTCATATGTACCTGTAAATATGTTATCCAGTATTAAAATATCTTTTTAATAAATAAGAGTTATGTATTCTATCACAGTAAGTCGTAGTGCCACTGTCAAGGCAAAATTTCCCTCACAGTACACTATATGCCCGTCTTCATTAGCCCAGACGGTGCAGAAATGTAGGAAGTTAAACGTCTTTTCATTTCATTTTTGAAAAATGCACAACATGGCGACATTAACAATTAATGAGTATTAATACCTTGACTTGTAAGCTGGCCTGATAAATACGTGATTCAAGACTCTCCATCATTTCTAGAGCTGCCAGATCTAACTCATGTTCGATATCTACCATCCATTTCTCTTTATCTTCACGCAGTTCCGTTTCTATCTTCTCACGTTCACTGCCGGGGCTGTTCTTTAAATCTATCTTACAAACTATAATAACAACGTTAGGTCAAAGGTTACAGACTACAATAACAAAGTTAGGTCAAGTGTTACAAACTACAATAACAAAGTTCGGTCAAAGGTCACATGAATAAACAAAACAAATATTTGGTTTGTCAAAGGTCACATGAATAAATTAACCAAATATCTGGTTATCACATGAATAAATTAACCATCTTTCTCGGCAAGCACAAGGCGAACCCGAGACCACCTGGTTAGTGAGAGAAAGAGAGAGGAATGGGTTTTAACGTCCACTCGACACAAACTAGGTCATTTCGGGACTAACATATGGTTTAATTTTATTTACATAATTCGCTTGCTTATAGGGATCTTTAGCAGTGGGAGGAAACCTGAGTACCCGGAGAAAACCCACGAGGTTGGACAGGCGACCCTACTCGTTGCCACGTACAACCAGGGATTCGAAACCACCCCAGTCGACTCAATGAAAGACTTTATGATACAGCGCGCGCACGCTAACCATTCAGCCATCCAACCCCCACCTGGTTAGTGCCCCAGTACCTTACTCACTGAGCCACCGCGGCTGCCTTCAATTTAGAACAACTTACCACTTTTCTTTCCATTGCTGATCACTTGGTTAGGGTAGTCGACAAATCTCTGTAAGACTTTAACCAGATTTCGTTCTCGTATACCTCGACAATGAAGGCACTTGACAATCTCACGTAATTCATCTACGTTAGAAACACGCCACCACCCCTTCTGTTGTTCTGTAATATTATAAAGCATAAACGTAAGCAACCATTGAATAATCAAGTCATATAAAATACATAAAAGTAGGTTGCCAGGCAACAAAACATACACCCACAACAATGATAAATTTTGTTGTTAGATGCTACAGCTATAACTCTAATTAAAGTAATTAGTGGAAATTTTTGTTGAAATTAAATAGGTTTCTTCATCACACTTAAGAAATTGTGGATAACTGACAGACCGATGGATGGACGGATGGATGCGACGACAACATACACATTTCCATGTGGGTGTATATAAATACATATATTAATAATAGTAACAATATCTATAATTTTTCTTTCTCTACATCACATGGGTTTTGCTCAAAACATGATACAAATAATCTGATACAAGTGAGAGAGAGAGAGAGAGAGAGAGAGAGAGAGAGAGGGGGGGGGGTTAAGGTCCTCTCAACACCAAGGAGTTTTGGGACTATCAAATGGTACAATATTATTTCAATAATTGTCTTGCATGTACAGGTCTTAAGCAGTGGGAAGAAACTGGAGAGAGAGAGAGAGAAATGGGGTTTAACGTCCACTCGACACATTTAGGTCATTTCAGGACTAACATATGGTTTAATTTTATTTCAATAATTCGCTTGCGCATAGGGGTCTTTAGCAGTGGGAGGAAACCGGAGGACCCGGAGAAAACCCACGAGGTTGGACAGGCGACCCTACTCCTTGTCACGTACAACCGGGGATTCGAAACCACGCCAGTCGACTCAATGACAGACTTTATGATACAGCGTGCGCACGCTAACCATTCAGCCATCCAACCCCCCAGGGAAGAAACTGGAGAACCCAGAGAAAACCCACAAAGTTGGGTAGGTGACCCTACTCCTTGTCATGATGACATTCAAGCTTGTGATCGAAACCATGACACTTGTTTCAATGACATCCCTTATGATCAGACAAAGCCCATCAATATTCATCGCTCCACAATGTTCATTGACGTGGTAGCCTCTTCTTTGCCGAAAACAGACCACTCGAACCACGGCTAAATCTATTTGTTAAGGCCAGCTCAATTTCCGTTAAGGTCGCTGAGATGTAAATAAGGTAAGGGCATGTGATTGTGAGATTGTAGGTTTGGGTTAGGGTAAGCATTAGGACTAATTCAGGGTTAGGATTAGAATTAGTGCAAGCCCTGTTTACATCTCGTGACCTTCGATCAAACTTAAAGTTGGCCTTATCAAATAGAACTAATCCTCGGACCCCAACATAAAAATAACACACGATGATGATGATAAATTTACATGTCAGGTTTTATAAAAATATATCTACAAACAACAAATATGGATAAATATTTGAAATCACTTACCAACAGGAATTGGCTGTGCCACTGGATGAGGCGGGGGTGGTATGTCATTGCTACCTAGGCAACTAGAATTAGGAGTTTCTGATGGAGTAGGTGGAACTTTAAAATTTGTGACATCACCGCTTTCTGAGACAGCAGACATGTTGGATGTTTCTAGTGATGTGTTGTTAGAGGGCGCTGCAAGCTGTGACGACAGCAATGGACTGGATACGTTAAATGGGCTGATGGGTAGCAGCGAGAGGTATGAAAGCGAACCATTTGATAAATTTGACGATGGAGTATGAGACTGAGGCTGAGATGAGCGCGTTAATGATGAATCATCACAGGGCATCCTGGGTAAAATGCTGAACCAGGGTCGATTGTCTAAAATGTCCGTGTAACTTCGTACATAATGATCACTCACTAGAGGGGAGGGTGGGAAAATATTCGTGGGAAGAAAATGGTTGTTATTATTATTATTATTACTATTATTGTTATTGTTCGTGTTTGGACTTGAGCTCGTTTCCTTTTTGAGCAAAGAGTCAATACTCATAAAACTCGATTTAGTTTCCGTCGACAATTTGGTTGCCGTGGCAACCGATGGGGATGATATGGGTGTGCTGTGCACATGAGCAGATGATGACATGTTTACACTTGAGTCGTTTAAATCACATTTTTCAATGTCTGATATTTTCTCGGATGCTTTTGAAACATCCAGAGTTTTCGGAATGAGAGAATCAGTTTCTGTTTTGTCCTCTTTTTTAACTGGTTCACAATTTTCATCGCCATTGACAACAGAATTGCATAAAATTTCACCATTTTGATTCAAAGCTAATTTTTCACTAGATAAATCCTGTAATTTTTGTTCACTTAAAGGGACAGATTTCTCCGTTCCAATTTCAAAATCTTTTAATTCAGCACTTTCAGATTTCATTTCCACATCCGGATTAATTTCACTTTTTATTTCCGAATTCTCTTCTTTCACTTTTGCACCATCTTTCACCGATTCCTCACAGCCAATTTCTTTATCGTCCTTCTTCTCATTTTCTGAGGATTCCTCTTTGATTTCCTCAGTCTCGGCTTTGATGCCATCTTTTTCCTCCTGTTCCTTTCTCTCCTTTTCCTTGCGGAGATTTTCCGCATATTTCTCGGGATCTGCGGACTCCAATCCCTCGACAAATATTCCACCGCAGAACGGAAGAACCCAATAATTCCTGCAATAACGATCCTCTCCGTAATGATTGGTCCGTAGTTTGTTGGAGGCATTGTTGACCTTGGTCCTGTAACTATTATGTTGCTGCAAAAAAAGAAATTATATTCATGATGTTGCAGAAATAAAAGAAACCAATGAAATGAAATGAAAAGAAATGGAGTTTAACGTCTTACTGTTCTGCTCCGAACTGGGCTAATGAAGAAGAGGCATATGTAACACAGTGTGCTATGAGGTGAATTTTGCCCGGACAGCGGCACTACGGCCTATTTTTATATCGAATTCCAACTGTCAAGGGATCTTTTATGTGCCTCAGTTTTTCGTCCCATCCGAACGACTAGACAGCTGCATCACTGACATCTGGTTGAACTTTCTCGGCCAATGCAGGGATCAAACACCCGGACTACACGCTAGCGAGACAGCGTCTTACTCACTTAGCCAATGGAATCAAAAGAAGAATAGTATTGCCGTTCGGTTTATTTAAACAGTCCCTCCATTACAGTGTTGCTAACATAAAATTTGCTTTGTCGGACATTTTTACCAAAAATAAAGGGGCATATTATCGTTATTTAACAGGCGGTTTCAGACCACAATTAAAAATCAAGTGTCAACAAAATATTCAGATTCATACATAACAAAATATTCAAATTCATACATAATAAAAAAAAGGTGCACCTCATTATTTTTCATATTTAATTCCTGTACGGTATTCAAACTTATGTCAGTAATCAATCCAGCCTATTATCAATGATAATCGGGTTATATGGTAGATAAACACTCAGTACACTATATTAATTTTGGAATTATCTTGATGTCCGATTGAGCATTTTTCTGGTCGAATGTTGTCGGACGTAGGGAAAATAGCGTAGGACATGTCCGGAATATACGGGCGAAATCCCAACGCTGCTCCATTAACATCTATGGACATGGTTATGAACAGAATGTTCTAGGCCACATAACAATATATTTTACATTAATTAGATAATCAACTCAATATTCAAAGCCTACTAAGGAATTCGAAGAATTTTCTGTATCGTGACTATTTATTGGTAGGCTAATCTCAAATCAACCAATCACAGTTGCACTGTTTTGTTGGCAACATCACATTAAAGGGGCACTTTTAAAAAATTCAGTAATGAAAATATTTTCTACATCTAGTTTTCAGGCACTACAGGAAAAGACAATTGCGAGGTATAAAGTCATAATTTCAGTCTGTTTTACTAAATATTGTTAAAATATAGACGGAAGAAGAAAATAAACATTTATAGAAAATTAATAAGTCCTTATTCATGTTATTAAGTTACCTTTGTGAGTTTCTCTATTTTCTTTTCACATTCATCTAGAGTAATCTCTTCCTCCTGAAAATTAAAAGACAACAAAAAATTAAATAGATCTTTTTTGAAAATTTAATTGTTTAACACAATATTCGCATGAAATCATAAGCAGGTCTGTCATTGAGTCAAGTGGCATGGTTTTAATTCCCCACTTGTACGTGACAAAGTTAGGTCACCTGTCCAACCTCATGGGTTTGGGTCCTTCTGTTTCCTCCTACTGCTAAAAACTTCTTTATTGAAATGAAATTGAACCATGTGTTAGAACCAAAACTAGGTCATTTCGGGACTAAGAACCAAAAAGACCTAGTATGTGTCAAGTGGACGTTAAACCCCATTTTTTTTTCTCTATCTCTTTATAGAAGATTTCATACTGATAATAAAAACACTAAAAATAAAAAATAAAATACGAACCTCCTCTGATAAATTACCACCAGTGGTATTAGTAGCGACCGTTGAATCACTTTCATGGCCACTGTCAATCTCTTTATCATCAAGATCTTCTAACTTGCCGATATCATCCTCGCTTCGTTTACTAGCGGCAGACATGTTCGTATTATTCGTATCTTCCTCAATGCTTGTATTTAATTTATTCTGTTTGTGGAATTTACGAACTTGAGTTATACGTAGTCTGAAAAAACATAATTAAAATGCAAGGTTAACAATGGGGCTCTCAATCTAAAATCTTGTCACCTGGTCAATTCTTAACAGATTTCGTTTATATTATCATCGGATTAGAAAGGTATATTTTCAAAGAATAAATTTAACTGTATTTATTATGTTTTAACGTTAAATTCTATGAAATTCCTAATTTTCTTGCATGTCAATTGACTGACAGGGAAATTCTCCAGTTGGTCAATTTTACTATTTTTGTTGTCAAGACCGGTCAATATAAGTGAAATAAGACCCCTGTGAGAGAATACACTTTACAATATGGCCTACTCTTATATCGAATTCCAACTGCCTAGGGATCTTTTACGTGCACGCCAATGTGTACACAGGACCTCGGTTCTTCATCCCTTCCAAACGACTAGACAGCTGTCCTTGTCAGGCCCTCCGTCGTGCATCAATGACAAGGGGGAACAACGCCGGAAAAACTTGATGAACTTTCTCGGCCAATGCAGGGATCAAACACTCGACCTCCAGGCTAGCAAGCCAGCGTCTTACCCACTTAGCCACCGTGATCCCTGTTATTATTTGAAGGTCAAGATTAAATGATATCCAGGTTACAGTGTATACAATTTCCTATACAATACAATTTTCTTACTTTCTAAGCTTTCCCTCGATGATCCACTTATCTCTTCTCATATTGTTTATAGCATCTATATTCCTCTCGATCTCACTGTAAAATATATCATAATATCTTGATAGCTAATAATTGAGGATTCTAGTACAATAATTTCTTTATTTTGAGCTTGACATACAGTTATAATTGTTTCCACAGTTACATGTACTTTGCCAGGGAGACCAAACCTGCCAACCATTTATCAAATTCCAATTGTCAAAGGTTATATTACATCCATACTGGAAATGAATTGACTTCGGTTTTACGTCCGACTTCAGACCAACAACAGACCAACAACACGGTAAATAGGGCTGCAACAATTCATCAATGAATCGATGAACCGTGACGTTTTAAAATCCCACGATGCACGATACAATCAATAGCCGTATCGCGATTCGTTATCCAAATAATAATTTCGCAAAAATAGACTGATATTCTTTTAAATGCGTAAATAAATCCATGAGCAAAAAAACTTTTTTACTTTCAGCGAGTGTTAAGGCATTTTCGACACATGAAGTAGCTTATTATAGCTATTTCATCAAAATTAAAATATCAGTCTGGTTAAGCAAGTCGTGCTGGAAATTATGTTGCCTTCAAATTACACACTTGAATAACATGCAGAAAAAATCAACAGATTAATATAGATGTCACAAGTAAAGTATGGGAGTTTTTAGGATTTTCCGTTAAGCATGACAGCAATGAAATCCGGTCAGATGACCGAGAAAACACTACATTTAAAGTAAATAATAAAAGTAGGCCTTCAAATTTTCACAGCTAAAGACTGTCAAAATTTAACAGCATTTTTTAAATTCATTCCTTATATCGCGATATTAATTGTATCGTAGACTATGAATCGTGATGCGCATCGTATCATGGTCTGGCGTATCGTAGCATGGACTTTACTTGTCAGCCCAACAGGAGTCACACCCGGCGAATGGAACCAGAATTTTTGTTACAATGAAATTAACTTATAGTCCTACTCTACCTTGTAATATTACGACTTGACACCAATTCATCACATAGAAATCCCAGAATTCTTGCCTTCAGGGTCGGATTTTGAGCTTCAATGGGAACTTCTGCTAAACATTTGGTCAACTGAAAGATGAATAAACAATACATAGTGTTGGACTTGGTTAACATCAAGGTATACAGGGAAAACATTTGGAAACATAGTTAAAATCAACCCAGAAATTCTTCATTCCAAAAATACAAATAAAATGAAATGATTCTCAACATCCTACTTTTCTGATGAACCAATCGAATTAATGAAGACGAGCATCATGCTATGCAGGAAATTTTCCTTTGACAGCAACACTATGACCTAACCATTATCTTTATGATTTCGTCAATGATTTATACATAGGAGCCAACTGCATGTCCTGCACCACTGACAAGGTGAAGCTTGGCTAGAAAATCCTGGCCCAAAGTTCACAAAGCATTCTTCGACTTAAGTTAAGAATTTACTCAACTTTCAATCACTGTTTATGAGAAATATCTTTGATCCAGAAACACGAACCTTTCCACATAGTTTCTTATTGATGTATTTGATACATTAAAACAACAAAAGTAGAATGAACAGTTATATTTTAGTAAAAATAAGACGAGAATGCTTTGTGAACTCAGGGGGCCTGAGGAATTCAGTAACAAATTAGCTAAAATGGTATGCAGATTTTATCAAGAGGAAAATACCAAATTAGCTAACAGAGTTTGAATAAAAATTCCATTTTTAAAAAAGATCAATGCTCACCTCATTCTCGCCACCATTTCTACAGCGGATAAAAATACGTAGAATTTCTGAGAGTATAATTGGTGTGATTTCAATATCTGTTATCTTTTGACCCAGAGAGGTCACAGCCTACAATACAAATTAATCATAATATAGTTCGAAGATATTCTGTTTAAAAAGATAAATATTAAACAATAAGTCTCTGTCATCAATGTCCTGTGTCCTTGTAAAACAAAAATTTATTGGCATGAAAACATCATATTATTAAATGCGAGGAATTTCTTATTAGCATAAATTACAAATGAAATGAAATGGGTTTAATGTCCTACTGTTCTGCTCCGAACTGGGCTAATGAAGACGGGCATAAATTACAACTACCAAATAAAGTTGATATGCGTACAAAGTTTCATAAGAGTTATTTTGAACGGTTTATGAGATATGCTCTGCCCATTTCAATTTCAAGTTAGCAAATGGCACAACTACTATAACAGGTTGGTGTATTGACCAAGTTTCACATTGAACCATTTATCCGGCCAATTAAATTTCTAATTCAGTAAAAGCACAACTAATTCATAAAGATATCTTGAACTATTTATGGGGTAAGCTCCGGAAGGATCGTCAGAATCAAAAAGTTTGCAAAGACTTGAGCCTGCATTTAGATATCTTTAATGGTTTATGAGAAAGAGAGAGAGAGAGAGTAATGGGGTTTAACGTCCACTTCGGGACTAACATATGGTTTAATTTTATTTCAATAATTCGCTTGCGCGTAGGGGTCGTTAGCAGTGGGAGGAAACCGGAGGACCCGGAGAAAACCCACGAGGTTGGACAGGCGCCCCTATTCCTTGTCACGTACAACCAGGGATTCGAAACCACGCCAGTTGACTCAATGACTGAATGGTTTAGGAGGTATGAACAACGAAAATTTAAAAAGGTTATTTCTGGACTAACATATAGTACATTCTTTCTCTTGTACGAGTAAACCAGATGATGATGTAGAGAAAATCTGATTGTTTCACCTTATAATTAATCTGAGTAAAATACAGATCTATATTTCCTTTCGTTTTTTTATACTTTCGATGGCCTACACTACATGAAGATCTGACCGGTTGTAGCAGAAGGTCGCGTCAGGGTTCATACGAGTGGATTTTGCCCCTATGAAGTTAGGCATTTGATTAACCAATCAGCATTCATGTTTCTAGTGGAATACCCACAATACCATGCACAGTGCACTAAGAACTCGCCATTACAGACCGTTTCATTGGCTAATCACTCACACCATTCAGAACACGTCAATGAAAATAAGTCTTCCAGATCCTAGTGTAGTAAAGACAAGTAAAACAAAATTTTGAACTATAAGAAACGAAACGAAATAGGATCTTATTTTAATCAGATTGGCAAATTGTGTAATAAATATTTACCTCTCGAGGATTAGGAATACCTGGATCTTCTAGTGCGAAGCGAAGTAAATGAGTTATCAGTGAGAGAAAATCTTGGACATCTTCTTCATTTCGATTCAACATGGCACTTTGTAACGAATCTATTGTCAACAGTGAGTCTTCATCTAAAAAAGAAAAAACAACAAAAATTTATCAGCATTGATTTTACAATCCCTGCATCAAAAAGTGTTAGTCCTCAAACATAATTTCGACAGTGCAACAGTTTACAAAGTCACGAAGAACTGCCCACTAAATAGGTGAGTACGTAAAAGAAATTCAGGGGCATGCAATCTAAAGCTTAAAGGTACATTATCGGAGATTCGATAACGAATTGGCGGTTCTCACTATAATAGTTAAAAACTAGATAATGTAAAGGCAATTTGCTGAAAATTTCATTCAAATTGATCTACTATGAACCGAGAACTAAGCGGTTGAAATTACCGACTAGCCTTGATCATCATTACTAAAGTCAGTACGATAAACAGCATAGTCTCGATTATCAATTTAATCGTTAAATCGTGAGAAGATGTTATGCAGTAAATCGGCTCACAATCCACTAAAGATCACAGGCTAGCGATGCCATCTAGAGTTGATTATGGTCTGGATAGGTTAATTAATGTGTAATTAATAATTTAGATAACATTTCAGGCCTAAAGAAAGACCTACAATAGACAGATTTAGCTCTTGCATAATGTATGTTTAATAGTTTAATGACTTTGTTTTTCCTTCTATATTTTTATATTTGGAATTGGTTAATTAATTGAGGAGGGGGAGACTAATGACCACTCTACCCTGGTATCTGTGCAGTGCCTGCTACATACAGTTTCCCATAACAATTCCGTAATTTGGTGAAAATCTTTTAGATCAGTGGTATGTTTAGACAGTCTTGAACTTTTTATGTAAAAATATTCTGAAGTGATTTTTCATGATAAATTGAAGACATATTCTTACCAAGTCCAAGAGCATCACCAAAGTTATGAAGGAATTCTATTGCCATGAGACAATCAGCGTAAGCTGGAGCCGACAGAACTAAACCAGGTATTCTTGATGGTTCGGCAAATGGCTGAAATTACAGAAACGTTTAAATTTATTTCTACATTTTACTTTAAATACAAGAAATGAGAGAGAGAGAAATGGGGTTTAACGTCCACTCAACACAAACTAGGTCATTTCGGGACTAAACATATGGTTTAATTTCATTTCATTAATTCGCTTGCGCGTAGGGGTCTTTAGCAGTGGGAGGAAACCGGAGGACCCTGAGAAAACCCACGAAGTTGGACAGGCGATCTAACTCCTTGTCATGTACAACTGGGGAATGAAAACCACGCCAGTTGACTCAATGACAGGCCTTATGGTACAGCGCGCACACACTAACCATTCGGCCATCCAACAACCCTATAAAAGTAAAGCTTGCAATGCGTGGACGAGGAATTTTGCCAGGAAAATCATATTTGTCGACTTTTATACAAATTATAACTTGGATGGGATACTTTACCTTTTGATCACTGAGTTCCATATTTGTCGACTTTTATACAAATTATAACTTGGTTGGGATACTTTACCTTTTGATCACTGAGTTCCATGTCTTCCATGGGTCGCTGTAATTGTCGAGCCATCTCTATTTCTTGTTGTCGTTGAACCTACAATAACGACAGTTCAGCTTGAAGCATGGAATTATACCTAGAAATGGGGTTTAACCTCCACTCAACACAAACTAGGTCATTTCGGGACTAATGGAATTATACAAAAGAAGTATCAGCAATAAGGAAAATGGCAATTCTACTTCTACACTTATGCGAGTGTCTTTACTCCAGATTTTTTGTATTTCGCCAGCCTGTTAATTTGTGCCATATTTTGTTTACCTCGAGACTATTTTAAAGAATATAACAATTCACAATTTCTTTAATATTATTCATAAGTGTTTTTACTCATAATAGCTATAAATTTGTCTGCGTTTTAAGGATATTTGAAATTTATATTTTATGGCATGTAAAAAAACTGAGAGAGAAGTTATTAGGAGAGACGTACCAATGTCTGTTACTCAATTCCCTTTCAATTTTTGAATTGAATATTGTTTACAAAATCCACCCAAAATACCAGTAAATACGACTGAAATTGCTTTAACTTACCATTCGTCTCTCTTGTAAAATTCTTTTCTCATTCATCCTTTCCTCACGTAATTTCTCTCTCTCCTTAAAATAATAATTTCAACAAATAATGAATTGAATTGGCGTTTTAATATCTACGTATCTACACCATATAGGATAATAAAGGTTGGTATACACTTTGCAGTATTCTAAGGATTCTTTTACGTGCATACATGGGTGGAGTTTAATTTTCAGTCCCATCTGAATGACTAGAAGCGTTTCCTTGCCAGGCCCTCCATCTTGCACCACTGACAAGTGAAAAACCGGCATAAATATTGGATTTGAACCGATGACCTTCTTGTTAGTGAGCTCACAGTGGCTCCATCTTTGATAGAACCCATGAAGTCACCGACTCACAGTGGCTCCATATTTTCGCTAACATCGGGATAGAACCCATGACCTCACTGAGTCACACTGACTACATAGGTTGGCTAGCATCGGGATAAAACCCATGACCTCACCGACTCACAGTGGGTCTACATCTTATAGTTAATTCAACCTGGTGCAAAATTTCTTAAAGTGTGAGAATCCATTTGACTCTAGCTAGCTGAGCGGAACCAAGGAAGGTTGCCTGCCACGCAACAGATTTTTTATAAAGATTTCTAATAATATACAATATGCAATGCAAGATGAAGTTTCGAAACTAACCTCCTGTTTTTTCCGTGTTTCTAGAGTTTTTAACAATAGAAGATGTTGACGACGTCTTTCTTTTTCCTGCATTAAAATAAACAAATATTTTAATTTATTTTTTGGGAAATAAATCGTTCTGATTTTGGTTTTCTATAAATGAATGGAGTAATGTTTCCTGCGATAAAAATATCAAACATATATTTCAATTTATTTTTTAGAAATAAATGGTTCTGATTTATTTTTTTTATCAATTACAGGAGCAATGTTTCCATTATGGAGAATTGATTCAAACTCTGCCTTTCATTGAGAGAGAGGGTAAATCTCAAGGATTCATGAACCCTTATTAAATGGATGAAATGAGGTTTAACATCCTACTTTTCTGCACCGTCAAAGCTAATAATAACAGGCATATGAGTGAAATTTTAACTGCACAGTGGTGCTTCCTTCTAGTCTTCAATCAAATTCGAACTGCCAAGGCTTCTTTTTCATGCACAATGACTACATGGAACCTCGGCTTCTCATCCCATCCGAAGGACTAAACAGTTTTCCATGCCAGGTCCTCCGTCCTCACCCACAAGGAACTTTAGGGAATCAAACCAGCCCAGTCCTCCTGGGTAGCGAGCCAGCTCCTCACTCACTGAGCCACAGTGGCTCTGATACGTAAACATCTAAATCCTATTAATCCTGGAGCTGTCCACAAATTTCTGTTTTTGCATAAAAAAATAATAAAATAATTTACCTGTTCTCGCATTAAAACTGCTTGTTGTCTTTTCATTTCTCTTTCCTAAAATATAAAATCAATTAAACATATTCATATCATAAATTTACATATTCTTCCATTTCAATCGTCAATATTTTTATTGTATCTATTGGGGTAACGGCACATATCTTCCCATTTCAATCGTCAATATTTTCATTGTATCTATCAGGGTAACGCCACTTGATTTGCTCCACATATGGTTGTTGTCTATTGCTTGCAATGTCCGTGAAAATGAAATGAAATGGGGTTTAACGCCCAACTGTTCTGCTCCGACAGGTCTAATAAAGACATGCATATGCCATACAGTTTACTATGAGGGGAAGTTTGCCCGGGCAGCAGACTTTGACATTCTCTTATATTGAATTCCATCTGCCAAGGGATCTTTTACGTGCACACCAATGTATACATGGGACCTCGGTATTTCGTTCCATCCGAACAACTAGACAGCTGTCCTTGTCAGGCCCTCCGTCCTGCACCACAGACAAAGGGTATCTTTAAATGACATTTAGTCAAAGCAATATATAATAACAGACAGTTTTATGGATAACATTCACTATAGGTTTATTAACTGCAGCGTTTCAGTGAGGGTACTTTCAACGTTATCCGAGTCCTTTTCACTTTGAGAAACTAGAGATTAAAGTATAACCATCTCATACATGTTATCAAGGAGTTATTTATTAATTGGGAAATTTATTAGAAAAGATAAACATAAAAAGATTTTTAATATTAATTAACAAAGATAAACAAAAACTGCAGCAGAGACTCGTAAAAATAAAATGATTCACGGTCAACAGGTTAGGTATGAAAAATAGACTAAATCATAAAAAAAACAATTAGATAAAACACTAAAATTTCAACTACCATGCATGCAGGCTAAATTACTAAGCATGTTATTTGCTGTAAAAAAAAAAACAACATAAAAATGTTAAGAAAAAAGCCTGGAAATAAGGCACCGGTCATAGACTTTGTCCGGTACATGTCAGACTTTGTCAGGCATAAATTCTCTAGTGCCTGTCTTTTTGTCTGGGATTGATTTGTCTTTTTTATTGATATTATGAATACATGTCCGTCACAAAGTTTAAAATATCAGGTACTAGTTTAATTAATGCCTGACATTTTGCCAGGTCTAATTAAAACCATTATTTCTAGGTCTGAAAAGAAGGCACATGGTTATTTCTGACAAATGTATCTTAATGTTTATTTCGGACATCTGTGTCCCAACGTTTATTTTGGACAACTGTATCCCATTGTATATTTCGGACAAAGATATCTTTATGAGATTTTTTTTATTGGGTATTTCTAAACAGGTATTTTCTCAACTCTATAAATTAACAATTTTAAAAGTTCTAAAACAATTTAATTTTCAGAAATTTTTTTTAATTTTCTGTTAACATCAAGAATATAGAAAATAAATTGCGAAAATTTTTTATCAACGCCAATTTTACGCTAATATTCACCATTTGTAATGCACGCTAAGATATATGTAGTCCTGATTATTCCAGTTTATGTTGTTAATGCTTGGACTACAACGAATATTGTCTGAACAATAAATATAATGCTAAATCTATATACAGTGTCAAAGGTCAATTGGAGATTCTCGTATGTCTTATGATTGGTCGAAAGGAAAATTTACCGTCATATCAACAATGGCTGCCATCTTGTCAAGACGAATATTCGATGTAGTTAAAGCGAAGACAATATATAGACTGGAGTAATTGAGTCTACATATTTGTCAATGTAATAATGCACATATAATGAATAATGCACATATTGACTTTGTCACCAATTACAAGCGCCGAAATAAACATTAAAACCAACATGCAACATGACTTGCATCTTGTGTCTCAATTAAGATTAATATTTTAGAAGCAGAGCATTTGCCATTAATAGCAGATTATATATTAACAGTATCATTGCGACAGAATACATTTCAACATCAAACTTTCAAATTTACAAAACAACATAACAGAAATTACCTACTCAAATTCATTTTTCAATCCTTTGGACATCCAGTAAACAACTTCAAAACCGTCTCAGAGCTTGACAGAACTATTAGAACTGTCTGAGAGAACTGTCTCTGAGCTTGGAAGAACTGTCGCTAAGCTTGGGAGCACTGTCTCTGAGCTTGGGAGCACTGTCTCTGAGCTTAGGAGCACTGTCTCTGAGCTTGGAAGAACTGTCTCTGAGCTTGGGAGCACTGTCTCTGAGCTTGGAAGAACTGTCTCTGAGCTTGGAAGAACTGTCTCTGAGCTTGGAAGAACTGTCTCTGAGCTTGGGAGCACTGTCTCTGAGCTTGGAAGAACTGTCTCTGAGCTTAGGAGCACTGTCTCTGAGCTTAGGAGCACTGTCTCTGAGCATGGGAGGACTGTCTCTGAGCTCGAGAAAACCGTTTCTGAGACTGACAGAACAGTGACATAACTCAAATCAATGTCACAAAATTCTGTAAATTTAAAACATCCTAGATGGATCCCTGTCAAAGAAAATTATACACAAGGGAAAGAAAATTTCAGATTTAAACCACAATAACACACAGCTCTATGGATAATATTCACTAGGTTTATTAACTGCAACGTTTCAATGGGCACGGATGGATTGCACTGACAGTAACTAACATTGAATTATTCCTAACTAGAATACATCCTCACAACAAAAAACCTTTCAATCCAATCAATTATAGTTTACATGGACAGCCTCCTTTCTTTTTCAGGAAACATTACATATTTTAATATATAAAATCAGTTTTTTCAGATCAGTAGTCAAAATTTTACAATTGAGTCATAACCCTGTTATACTAATTCAATGGAAACTTTAAATATTTCGATAAAAACAATCCTTAAAAAAACTTCCATCGCAACACCAAAATAAAAATTAAATATATCACTGACAAAGTATTATCTTAGTGCACCAAAATAAAGCCTCGTCATATCTATTTTCAGATTGTTAGAAAAATAATCAAGAGACAAAAACAAAATTCACTTCATCAAAACCAAAACCAAAACACTCAAAAGCCAAAACTAAAACTCTTCAAGAAGGAAAAAAAAATAATAAAACTGGTAGGAGGAAAAAAAAAAGATAGGAAACTAAAAAAAATAGCCATTTTCATGCATGCAGAGTTATCTAACTTGGATATACAAAAAGACAAGCGGAAGAGCGTTACGTTGCGTTGCATTATACTGCACTACGTTGCATGTAGCATTAGCGTAAACTTACTCTTTCCAGTTGAAACCAAAGTAGGTTGGACTGCAAGAAACAAAATCAAAATATACATCGTAACCAATAGTAACAAACATATATAGTAGTAACCATAGTAACAGATTGGTAACCATGCATTTCATTCACACCAAAACTGAGGATTATTGGAATTGTTATATTGTGAGGTTTGTATTAATGTCGAAGAAATAAAAACAGGAGAGTTAACAACAAAATACATTAGACAATTAAAAGGCGACAAAAGTTTGTTAAAATATGTAGTTTTCTCGTCAAATCGTCGCTATATTAATTCTTCTGCTGCTATTATAGGCAAATGCTCCCTCGTGAAGAAATGCGCTAGATTTAAAAAATATAAACAGTCAACCGAAACAAAAAAAGATATTAATAAACATTTTTTTGTACACATATATATACGATAAATATTTGTGACCAAGTCAACTTGACTTGAACATTCAATTATGATAACTAATATCCAGGGCCGGATATACCTACATGTGGGCCTTAGGCCAAACTCATTAATGGGCTCCCAAATTGGGCCTTTCCTTATTGTACCGGTGCCCCATACTCCGAGACCCTATACTAATTGTACATGGCCCCTTGTGGTTTTGAATATATTATATATATATATATATAATGAAACAAGGACATACGCTGGCACGCTGAGCGATAAATTAGTTTCACTGGGCCACTAGATACCTGTGGGTCCTCGGCCAATGGCCTACTATTGGTAAATCCGGCCCCGACAAATCATACACGATTAGTAGATAATAAACATAACAAAAAAAAAACATCTGGTTTAAACATATAAGTGCTAATGGTATGGATATTAAATAAATATCTGAAATTTATTCTTGAGAAGAAAAACAATTGGGACATTTCTTGCTATCTGAATACAACAAATATTACAACTTTTAGCTTATAACTGCCTTTGGATATTAATTTTTCATTAATTCATCTCAAAATTTAAAGAGTTTTAACATTAGGCGCTAAAGCCTCATTAATTTGAATTTTGGTTTCAACTTTTAAAGTTTTGAAATTTTAAATCATGAGACTCAAATAGCTATCTAAAAAGACCTCTTATGAATGCAGTAACGTTGGGTTTTATTTTTTTACACGATTATCAAAATTACTATTTAATGCACTAATCACTCATGAACCACGGGGCCGATTCTCACTATGGTAGGACTGTTATTGTAGCTGACGTCTTAATCAACAAGTTATAATTAACGCGGCATAATTGAACCGAACGTAGATAGACTGATAATACCATAGTGGACAGTTCATTGTTTTATTAATCAACATTTTTCAACATCAAGCTGCTGAAGCCGACTATAGTCAGCCCATTATGATCCCTGTCTCAAAGAACTCAAAATCAAATCGATTTGGTCTAATGATTCAAAGTTCATCTCTCCAAGAAAATAAACTACAGATATTCATTATTGTTAATTTGAAGGTGAATTTAAAGGAAAGAATTAGGTGAAGAAAATGAATGGTGTTAATATTGAGCCAGCCAATAGGAGGTTAGAACCCACCTTAGCTTTACGAAGTGTATCAGCAAAGCGTTGATGAAGCTGCTGGTCACGTTTACGTTGACGTGCCTAAACATGCAACAAAATATTACCATGACAATAAAGCAACCAATCAGAACATTGATAGCACTATTAAGTTAAAGAAAAATACAGAAACATTAGGAATGTGTTGCTGAAAACCCTAACGCTAAAATTTGAAGCCGTCTGACCATTTCTAGTTGATATCTCAGACAATAAATACAAACAGTTTTAAATCTGAACGTTAAAAAATTAGTCACAATATTTGAATAATCTGACATTGTATTTTACAAACAAATTTACAAACATGCCTATAATATGGAGTAAAATAGAATGATATCAAAATACAACATCCACACATCGATAAACTATTTCAGGTAGCTGGACAAACTGACACCATAAATTGATACTGCACGAGGGCATTAGCCTGAGGGTTGTTACAATTACAATATTTCAGGTGTAGTTGGACAAACTGACACCATACATACATTTAGTGTGGTTTAATTGATACTGCACGAGGGCATTAGCCTGAGTGTTGCTTCAATATATCATGCAACATAAAATACAGAAACTATCCAACAGTTGCATTTCAATGAAATTGTCACACAAGTTCTATATTTCATCAATCTGATTACAATACAGATCTATATTTCGTTTCGTTTTTTTATACTTTCGATGGCCTACACTACATGAAGATCTGACAAGTTATAGCGATAGGTCACGTCAGGGGTCAAAAGACCGACTTATGACCCTATGATGTCAGACATTTGATTAACCAATCAGCATTGATGTTACTAGTGGATTACCCACAGTTCCGTGCAAAACACGCCTAAAGCTCGCTGTGACAGACCGTTTCATTGGCTTATCCCTGACACCATTCAGAACACGAGTTAAATAACAGCTCTTCCAGATCCAAGTGTAGTAAAGACAAGTAAAACGAAATTTTGAACTATAAAAACGAAACGAAATAGGATCTGTGTTTTAACCAGATTGATAATTCATCTAGTGTAAATATTGTTAAACTGGCACGTTGCCCGCCAACATCAAAGGATGACGCCACATCTGTAATTTAACCAAATCCATAACACAAATTCTAATGCTCAAGTCAGGGTATGCTTAATCCTTGTAGAAAACCTGAAGTCACTTCTCATTTATTTCTGAGAGAGAGAAATGGGGTTTAACGTCCACTTGACACAAACTAGATCATTTCGGGATTAACACATGGTTCAATTTTATTTCAAAAATTCACTTGCACGTAGGGGTTTTTAGTAGTGGAAGGAAACCGGAGAAACCGGAGAAAATCCACAAGGTTGGACAGGCGACCCACAACCATGGAATCGTAACAATGCCAGTTGACTCAATGACAGACCTTATGATACAGTGCTCACGTGCTAACCATTCGACCATCCAACTCCCCTCATTTATTTGCAAAAAGTAACTAACAAACTCAAGTCGAGACTGGGCGCTATTTTGTGACTAATTTTTCAGAAAATATGACTTACAACCAATAAAGTTTCATGTCTACTTAAAACAAACTAGGTCATTTTAGGACTAACATATGGTACATATCTATCAAAATAATTTGCTTGCGCCTAGGGGTCTTTGAGATCGAAACCATGCCATGTTTATTCATGTCAGACCATGATTTGAAGCGTACAAGGGAAGCTCTGGTGCAAGGAGTGACACAGGCCTGGTGACAATGCACTACCAATTCCAATTTCGTAGTTATACTAGTTCTGGTTCATGGGTAGAGTTCGCAAGCCAGAGAGTGACATATTTGTGACTTTCATTTGTTTGTACAGGGGTTGTCGGCTACATTATGTCTGTCCCAATGCAGAGACTTGTGGTTTAAGGGCAGATCAATCCAGGGAGAGACATAGGCCTGGTGTGGTTACATCCAGAGTTATACTTCCAAATAGATGATGGAATGGTCAATGAAAATTAAGTCATGTAGAAACATAATAATTACACAGTCTAAACAATATTTTTAAACATTTTAAAGAGAGGTAGAGAGAGAAATGGGGTTTAATGTCCACTTGACACAAACTAGGTCATTTCGGGACTAACATATGGTTCAATTTTATTTCATTAATTCACTTGCGTGTAGGGGTCTTTAGCAGTGGGAAGAAACCGGAGGGCCTGGAGAAAACCCACACGGTTGGACAGGCAACCCTACTCCTTGTCACGTACAACCAGGGAATCAAAACCACGCCAGTTGACTCAATGACAGACCTTGTGATTTCACACGCACACATTAAACCACTAGACCACCCAAACATAATTTGACCCGTGTCGCCACCAAAAAGAATAAATGAATGCGTTGACCTAAAAGTGAAACATTAAAAGATATCAGACAGAAGAGGTTTAACATAAATATCACCCAGACAGTGAGACATAATTACAACATTTAGTGCTTATACAGATATAGAGTTTATTCACAGATCCATTCTGATTAAAATACAGATTTATATTTTGTTTAGTTTTTTTATACTTTCCATGGCCTACACTACATGAAGATCTGAAATGTTGTACTGGGAGGTCGCATCAGGGATCATATGAGCGAGTGGCTTTTGACATGTTACGTCAGATACTTGATTAACCAATCAGCATTGATGTTACTAGTGGATTACCCACAGTTCCGTGCATCAATCGCACGCCAAGAACTCGTTGCAACAGACCGTTTCATTGGCTAATCCCTCACATCATTCAGAACGCGGGTTAGATAACAACTCTTCCAGATCCTAGTGTAGTAAAGACAAGTAAAAAACAAAATTTTGAACTATAAAAAACGAAACGATATAGGATCTGTGTTTTAACCAGATTGTCAGAGACATTGCCAAATATTTACATCACAAATCAATCGTCGACTGGAATTGGGTTCAATGTCTTGTCAACACAATACATTGGTCATTTCGAGACTAACAAACTATTATTTTTACTTTCAATGGTTACATGTGAAATGAGAAGGAGAGAATTTTGCTCAGGCAGCAGCTTTTCTACAGTTTCTGCATACTTTTAATCAAATTCCAACTGTCATCACTGTAACCTGAGTATCATTTAATCTTGTGTAACTAGCACTAATTTCTTTTACATTCGTTTAATATCAAATCTTTGTTCAAAAATTTGTAAAAATCATTTAAAATCACCCAAAATCATCTAATTTTTACTTTTATCCAGTTTAAAGCTGACTTATTAATTTTGATAATGAGTGACCAATTTACAAGTATTTGGGATTGAATCTCGGTTCCCTTGTGATGAGTGAACCAGTGCCGTCCTCACCGACGCCATCGTCATGGCCCCTTGTTTCAAACAGACAAAAGAACATATCTCATCTTGATTCATTTTTTTTGGCAAAGTCTCTGAAGAAGAAACAAGTGTTAAAACATAAAATATGTACGATTATGCTGGAAGACAAACCTCCAATATCTGCTGAGCTTTCATTTCTCGTTCCATTCTCAGCTGTTCTTGTTTGCGAACTTTCTCCTGTTGTTTGGCATGTTTTAGCTGTTCCTGTTGTTTTTGTCTCTCAATAACTACTTGTAACATGAAATAAAACATAAAATAAAACATGAAACAAAGAATTAATATTATACAGGAGGAGAGCGAGAGAGAGCGAGAGAGAGAGAGAGAGAGAGAGAGACGTCCACTCGACACAAACTAGGTCGTTTTGGGACTAACATATGGTTCAATTTTATTTCAATAATTCGCTTGTCCATAGTTTTTAGCAGTGAGAGGAAAATGGAGGACACAGAGAAAACATGAGGGGTTGGACAAGCGACCCTACTCCTTGTCACGTACAACCGGGGAATCAAAACCACACAAGTTCATGAAGCAGAATGTGGCCTAATAGTCTTTCCACCAACCCCAAAAAAATTAAATCCTGCTGTAACCCACTATAAGTCGCTCATCTTTATATAGGTTAAATCAGTTCTATCAGAGAACAACGCAGTCTTTAATTGCCCTGGGTGGAAGTTAAACAGAAATATAATAAACTAACACAGCTTTTAATTGCCCTGGGTGGAAGTTAAACAGGAATATAATAAACTAACACAGCTTTTAATTACCCTGGGTGGAAGTTAAACATAAATAAAATAAACTAACATTTCAACTGTTGTTGTCTTCTTTGCTGTATTTTCTGTCTCTGTCTTTCTAAACGTTTCTGGAATTTGATTTCAGCAGCTTTCTGAGATAATTCTGTAGTCATAAAATATAAATGAAATGAAATGAAATGAAATGGGGTTCTGCATCAAATGAGCTAATGAAGAGGGGCATACACTATCCAGTGTGCTATGAGGGAAATTTTGCCCTGGCAGTGGCAATTCTGCACACTCTTCCTTCTGGGTCAGAATCAGAATTAAACCCTAGACTTCCAAATTAGTGAACCAGTGCTTTACTCACTGAACACCTGTGGCTCCATGGTTGAATTGTCTGCATCCGAATGGCATTTATTACACTAGTGCACGAACAAGCTAGTTCCAAGATGGCGGTCTAGATAGAAAAGTTTTAGTAAAACAAACAATTTTACAATTGTTTTAAATTTTCTTAAATTGATATAATTTACCTTCTTGCTCTAATTTGCGTTTCATATTTAATTCCATCAGTTGTTTGGCTAGAGCTTGTTGTTTCATGCATCGCTCTCGCTTCTTTCTAGCGTTAGCTTGCATCCGTGCCCGCTTCCCCCTCGACATCTCTATCCGTTCCATCACTTCAATCTCAGACAGTTTAACGGGACTAGTTTGACCTTGAAGCAGCTCGAAGAACTCTCCAACGTTGACCTTGGTATTAAAGGTGAAATTATCGCGAGTGAGATCAGTTATATTGTGACGATCCAGATACTGAAATAAAACAAACATTGGCAATTAACATTTGGAGACAGAGAGAAATGGAGTTTAACGTCCACTCGACACAAACTAGGTCATTCAGGACTAACATATGGTTCAACTTTATTTCAATAATGTGCTTGCGCGGAGGAGTCTTTAGCATTGGGAGGAAACCAGAGGACCTGGAGAAAACCTACGAGGTTGGACATGCGACCCAACTTCTCGTCATGCACAACCAGGGAATCGAAAACCAAGCCAGTTGACTCAATGACAGACCTTATGATACAGCACGCAGGCGCTAACCATTCAGTCTTCCAACCCCCCAGTCATGTTAGAGCACAAATTTTCTCAGGATGGAGTAATTGTTCAAATTGGTCAAAAGACCCACAGGAAACCCATGAGGTTAGACAGATGACCCTACCAAGTGTAGGATCGTAAACAAGCCACTCAATGACAGACCTTATGATCTAAAGTGCACATATTAACCATTCCGCTACCCAAACTCGATTCAGACAGATAAAGAAGGAACCAACAATATATTTTGGGTTGCAATGTCATATTTAACTCACCCTTATGACATCAGGAATTGTCCTCATTTTCTTTCCACATGGAGCAAAATATAGAACTTCTCCCACGATACCGCGTCTGCCCATCGTGTGTATGGTAGTCTGACGCAACCAGCTATGTTCTAATGGTATACGTAGTTCCGATTCATCTGTCACCAATCGACGTTTCTTTCTAGTTCCAGCTGAAATACGAGCAATATCAAAAACATCAATTCGACATACATTATGCAAGAGCTAAATCTACCCATTGAAGGTCTTTCTTTATGCCTGAAATGTTTTATAAACTATTAATTAGACATTTATTAACAAAACAAGGCCATAATCAACTCTCGATGGCATTGGATACTCAAGATTTTAACTAGATTTTAACTAGATTAGAACAGTTCGCCATTTAAAAATTATATCTAAAAATGGGAAAGTGAGGCTAAGGCCCCGGTTACCACAATGCACACATCTACAGTGATAACTTGGCTCAAAATGAAGTAATTTGAATGAAATTTTAACTAGATTAGAACGGTTCGCCATTTAAAAATTATATTTAAAAATGGGAAAGTGAGGCTAAGGCCCCGGTTACCACAATGCACACATCTACAGTAAAAACTTGGCTCAAAATGAAGTAATTTGAATGAAATTTTTAATATTTTCATTTTACATTATCTATTTTTGAGCTCTTTATCTAAATCATACAGGACGTATCTTTAAATACACTGCATAAATGAATCCAATCTGATTCAAACACAGATCCTATTTCGTTTCGTTTTTTATAGTTCAAAATTTTATTTTACTTGTTTTTACTACACTAAGATCTGGAAGAGTTGTTATATAGCCTGTGTTTTTGGTTTATGTGAGGGATTAACCAATGAAATGGTCAGTTAAAGCGAGTTCGTAGCATGTGATGCACGTAACTGTGGGTATCCTACTAGGATAAGACGCTGGCTCGCTAGCCTTGAAGTCTGGTGTATACATTGGCATGCACGTAAAAGATCCCTTGGCAGTTGGAGTTCGATATAAGAGTAGGCCATAGTGCCGCTGCCTGGGCAAAATTACCCTCAAAGCACACTGTATGGCATATGCCCGTCAGAGCAGAACAGTATGATGTTAAACCCCATTTTATTTCATTTTATTTTGCACAATCGTTGGAAAATCTGATAACAGCCTATTAGTGAACTCAGAGTTGATCTTTTAAAATTGAAAATATTTTTAAAATAGAAACACGTACCTTCGTCCATCGACTCCGAATCCAGACTGTGTTTTTCACCATGTTCACCATTATCACGGCTGTCATTTTGTGAACCTTGCGACTGATCCCGATCTGAATCATTACTACTATCATTATCAGAACTTCCACTATCATCAGAGTCTGTATCCGAGTCCGACGTCGTTCCTACTTTATCCAGGTCATTGAGCTGGGGTTTAGATGTTCCTTCCCCTAAATCACTTCCATTCTAAAAATTAAAATGACAAAATGAAACCGGTGACGATCAGCATCAAATTATTCAACAGATGTATATCGTCATTATTACAATAAATTAATGAAGGAGTTATCTCCCCTTAGTCACTCAGACCATATCTTTTTGTTTTATATGACATAACATGATATTTATTCCTCCTGTGGTATGAAGTTCAAATTTTAGATCAGTTATCTTTAGTAAATTAAAGCATTATTACAATAAATTAATATTCAAATTGAAGATGGGAGTTGAAGGAGTTATCTCCCCTTAGTCACTCGGACCATATCTTTTCGTTTTATATGACATAACATGATATTCATATCTCCTCTGGTTGAAGTTTAAATTTTAGATCGGTTATCACTCGTAAATTAAAGCATTATTACAATAAATTAATATTCAAATTGAAGATGTGAGTTATCTCCCCTTAGTCACTAGGACCATATCTTTTCGTTTTATATGACATAACATGATATTTATACCTCCCCTGGTTGAAGTTTAAATTTTAGATCAGTTATCTTTAGTAAATTATAGTTCTAAACTGAGAAGATGGAGTTATTTCAAGATTTTCTTACCGCCTCGGGTTCAATTTTAAATTTTAGATCGGTTATTATTAGTAAATGAAAGCTTAAACCTGAGAAGTTATTTCAAGATTTTCTTACCGCAATGGGTTAAAGTTTAAATTTGAGATCAGTTATCATTATTTAATTAAAGCTTAAAACTGAGTAGATGGAGTGAGTTATTTTATAAATTTCTTACCGCTTCGGGTTGAAGTTTAAATTTTAGATTAGGTATTTTTAGTTTTAATGGAGGTACTGATTTGGTGACATTGCTTGTGTCTGTTGACGTGTTGTCTTGTGACTTCTGATTCTCGGCTTCTTTCATCAATAAACGTAATCGATTCTTCTGTTGTTTTAACTCCACCTCTAATTGATGTTTTAATTCTTCCTGTTGAGACAGCTGATCCTTTAAATAACAAAATAAACATATCTTCATTAGCATTATCAAGTGTCACAACAAGGGTATTTGAGTGTCATGACAAGGGAGAGAGAGAGAGATGGGGGACTAACATATGGTTCAATTTTATTTGAATAATTCAATTGCACGTTGGGGTCTTTAGCAGTGGGAGGAAACCAGAGGACCCAGAGAAAGCCTGGGAATCGAGTCATGACATGGGTTTTAAGAGTCATGACATGAGTTTTAAGTGTCATGACAAGGGCTTTCATTCATACAAACGTGAGATTTGAGTACCAAGACAAGGGGGTTTTGAGGGTTACAACAAGGCTTGCAAGTGTCATAAGGGCTCTGAGTGTCATGACATGGGCTTGCAGTGACACAACATGGGTTTTGAGTGTCCCGAAAAGGGCTTCAGGTGTCATGACAAGAGCTTCAGGTGTCATGACAAGGGCTTCAGGTGTCATGACAAGGACTTCAAGTCATGGATCTCCTTTAAAATTTCTCAAATATATTACACACAAGGATGAATTACTTAGGATATTTTATTTGAACACAATCTGAAAATTAACTTACTTCATTTTCTATTTGAGACAGAAATTTGGGATTTTTTGGTTTGCGTTCTTTATTTTTGGGTGATTGTTGAGGTGATATTTCAGAGTTGTTTTTATTTTGAACACGTTGTCGGATCTGATCAGCTAGAAGTTGTTTCTTTAGTCCATCGATTTGATGTGGCGTTATCTGGTATTTGTTATCGTCGTCCTCACCTACTTTCAGTTTTTTTCTTCTTTGCTGCAAAAACAAAAAATTAACACAAAATGAAATGAAATGGGGTTTAACATCCTACTTTTCTACACCAACTGAGCTAATGGAAATGGGCATGAATTGTGCAATGAGGGAATTTTGTCAGGACAGTGAATTCCAGCTGTGATGGGTTTGTTTTTTTTTTGTACACACCAAATGACGATCATTATTGACGGCCCTGTTTAATCCAATTACACCTAAGCCAAGAGATAATCTATCCCATTGACATTTGACTTTGTTTTACATAATCTTAAAGATACATTATGGGAGATTTAAAATTGATCCACTATGAATCAAGAACTAAGCGACTGAAATTTCCCCCTAGCCTCGGTCATCATTACTAAAGTCAGTACAATAAACAGCATAGTCTCGATTATCCATTTAATCGTTAAATCGAGAAGGAAAGTTATGCAGTAAATCGGCTCAAAATCCACTAAAGATCGCAGGCTAGCGCTGCCATCTAGAGTTGATTATGGCCTGGATAGGTTAATTAATGTCTAATTAATAATTTAGCTCTTGCATAATGTATGTTTAATTAAACATGCATTATGCAAGAGCTAAATCTGCCTATTGCAGGTCTTTCTTTAGGCCTGAAATGTTTTCTAAAGTATTAATTATACATTAATAAACTGATCCAGGCCTTAATCAACTCTCGATGGCATCAGATTTCTCCGATATTAAACAGATTGGAATGGTTCAGGGATACTTTGATTTAATCAAATATGGAGGACCTAGACTTAGCTTCGATCAACCAGTACGGTGGTTGAAATTATTGCACACGTCTGTCAAACCTTCAAAGGCTAATATCTTCGCTTGCAATAGAGTAATTTGAATGAAATTTTCAAATTATTCATTTTACATCATTTGCTTTCGAACTATTATAGTAGGAATGGCTAGTTCTTTATCTAAATGTTACATAATGTATCTTTAAATGTTAAATAAGTATATTATAAAATAATTTAAGTATCCTACATTTGAGGGTGGAATAATCCATGAATAATTGTACATTATTATAAAATATTCAATTTGCGGGTGGATTAAGCATGTGAATAATTGTACATTATTATTTTTATGAAATGAAATGAAATGAAATGGGGTTTAACGTCCTTCTGTTCTGTTCCGAACTGGGCTAATGAAGATGGGCATAAGCCATACAGTGTGCTATGAGGGAAATTTTGCCCGGACAGTGGCATTATGGCCTACTTTTATAGCGAATTCCAACTGTCAAGGGATCCTTTATGTGCACGCCAATGTGTACACAGGACCTCGTTTTTTCGTCCCATCCGAACGACTAGACAGCTGTCCTTGTCAGGCCCTCCAATTATTTTTGTAAATCTGAAAATGGATTAAGCCATGAATTATGAAATAACCAATTTAAGTATATTTGAGTGTGGAAAAGCCTTGAATAATTGTACATTATAAATTTTATAAATTGGAGGGGTGGAATGAATAATTGTACATTACGAAAAATAATTAATCTGAGGGGAGAAATGAATAATTGTACATTATTAAAAAATAATTAATCTGCGGATGGATTAAGCTTGTGAATAATTGCACATTATTATTATTTTCATACAATTTATCAAATTATAATTACCCTCTCGTCATCACTGGTGATATTATCTGCGTAACTATCATCACTGATCGAACTTCCTGAACTAACCAATGAATGACTGTCGCTATCTGATAGCATTCCATTGTCCACTTTCTGTTCTTTTTTGGGGATTTGATTAGGTATCTGTAATAAACGAAAAGATACAAGGTGATTCCCGGAAGCATAAACAGATTTTCCGTTAATAATGTGCATATTCCTTTAAATGTATTCAATTTTAAAACTTGCTTCCGCTAATATTCATAAAAATCTAACTCGTAGGTCAAAAAAAACCTTAGCAAATAAAATAGTCCATTTACTTTTGAGGAGTTAAACGTTGATTTTATTTTAGGGTAAGATGGAATGGATAATGGTGAAGATTTTGTTACGGAGGAGGATATTGGAACAGCCACTGCTTTAGGTACTTTCTGTTTTCGTTTTCTTGAGCCTTCTCCTGAACTGATGGTGGATTTAGAAGAAACTGTGGCAGATGTAGGGGTGGGGGATCTTCCATTGACTTGATGACTGCTGGCTGATGATGATGCTGTGCTGCATGGACTACTTGTGACTCGTTTGGAGGATGAGGATGACGAACGTTTCTGTGAGGTCGGAGATGGCGCTGATTTAGACGATGATTTTAATGATGATGGTGGTGGTGAAAGTGATTCAACAAAATGTTTCTGTACACCAGCTAGATAGGCAGCTGAAATATATAAAAATATAAATATATTCATTTATGGTTCTTGCTTTTTCTACATGTTTGAGCACGGCAAACAGTGGAACGAAAATATTTACAACAACTTAAGATTTACGATGGTAGACATGATATAAGATGGGTACAAATGATACAAGATGGGTAGATATGATACAAGATGGGTAGACATGATACAAGATGGGTAGACATGATACAAGATGGGTAGATATGATACAAGATGGGTAGACATGATACAAGATGGGTAGACATGATACAAGATGGGTAGACATGATATAAGATGGGTAGATAATGATATAAGATGGGTAGATAATGATATAAGATGGGTTGATATGGTATAAGATGGGTAGATATGATATCAGATGGGTAGACATCATATAAGATGGGTGGATACAAGATGGGTAGATATGATATAAAATGGGTACCGGTAGATATGATACAAGATGGGTAGATATGATACAAGATGGGTAGAAATGATATGAGATGGGTAGTCATGATACAAGATGGGTAGAGATGATATAAGATGGGTTGATATAAGATGGGTAGAGATGATATAAGATGGGTAGATAAGATACAAGATGGGTAGATATGATATAAGATGGGTATACATGATATAAGATGGGTAGATATGATACAAGATGGGTTGATATGATTTAAGAAGGGTAGATATAAGATGGGTAGACATGATATAAGATGGGTAGACATAATATAGGATGGGTAGATATGATATAAGACATGATATAAGATGGGTAGATATGATACAAGATGGGTAGACGTGATATAAGAGGGGTAGAGATCATATAAGATGTGTATACACGATGAGTAGAAATGACATACGGTGGGTACACATGATTTAAGATGGGTAGATATAATACAAGATGGGTAGACAAGATACAAGATGGGTAGATATGATACAAGATGGGTAGACATGATATAAGATGGGTAGATATGATACAAGATGGGTAGATATGATATAAGATGGGTAGATATGATACAAGATGGGTAGATATAAGATGGGTAGATATGATACAGGATGGATAGATATAATAGAAGACAGGTAACTAGTGTAATCAAAATGCAAATCAAGTCATATTTATATATTAACATGCAGGCTGTGCAAACTATATATTAATAATAATAATATTCCAAAATAGAATGAATACATTGAATGAAATGGGGATAGACTATTCTGCAATAAGATGGGCATACACCATGTAATATGTTTTAGGGATGTTTTGCCAGGACTGAAAAACTATTTCCTACTTTTATTTTACAGTTTAGTATCATTTTTATTTTGATTGCTCTATATATATATATATATATACGGTTGTGCTAATATTATATACACAGAAAGACAAAGACACCAAAAACTTATGTGGTTTAATTTTATTTCAACAATTCGCTTGCGCGTAGGGGTCTTTAGCAGTGGGGGAAAAACGAAGTACCCAGAAAAAACCCACGAAGTTGGACAGACGACCAACTCCTTGTCACGTACAAGCCGGGAGATGACTGTCTTCAACACATGACGTCATATCACGCGGCGTCAATCATTGGCTCAATGGCGTGTGCATTGTGTACATAAGACATTACTGATTCGAGCAGAATGGCGCCCTTTACTCATTTTAATACCCATTTACACTAAAATAGGAAATAATTTTTACCTACAAATACTTCAAACAACTTTATTTATTTTTCTAATAAATACATAACAAAAATGTTTTAGAATTTAATTTGTCGGAGGAAAAAAGTTAATATTTGTGACTCGTTAAGTCGCATCGATGTCATCCTTATCAGTGATTGTCACAGCCTAGCGAATAATTTGTCGGAGGAAAAAAGTTAATATTTGTGTCTCATTAAGTCGCATCGATGTCATCCTTATCAGTGATTGTCACGGCCTAGCGAATATTCAATGCGGATCAGTGTGATGTTTATATATACTTAGTTATACAGAATTATATTATATGTAAAATTAATCAATCAACTGATTCTAATATAATACTGGTTTATAAACCGTCAATGTTCTATATTTGCCAAGAAAATGTTCAAAAACTACCCTAGTAGTCAATTCATGATATCTGACAATAAAACTGAAATTGAACGAAGCCAAAAGCTAAACTAAATTTCATCCTATTATTATGATCAATTGAATTTGACTTCAATTAACTCGGAACAAAAGATTTCTGAGCAATTAAGCATGAATCAAATTATACGACCAAACAATATTGCCAGATAAAATAACTGGCAATACATTCACGAAACAAAACATTAGAGCACGGTGTCGTGGTCTTTACGATCATATTCAAAATTTTCTGATAGATAATATTAATGATTAGTTTGGAAGTTGTGACAATTATGAGAAACTCGTTGATCTTATCGTGGAGTTTTAAACACGTTATGCGACGACAATTGATAATTACAAAGTTCGATATTTCTGTACGAACACAATCAATAAACACAGAGTTAAATGATGGTTTGTTTTTTTTCTGGGAGAGGAAGTGAGTCATGTCATTTATATCAGACAAAAATAACTTCTTTTTTTTATTATTTGATGCGCTCTGTCACTTCTAACCTCACAATACAACTGATAAGGCTGAAAACAGAGAGAGAGAGAGAGAGAGAGAGAGAGGGCTTAACTCCACGTAACACAAACCACGTCATTTCGGGACTAACACATGGTTCAATTTTATTTCAATAATTTGCTTGCATGTAGGGGGTCTTTAGCAGTAGTGGGTCTTTAGCAGTAGGAGGAAACCGGAGGGCCCGGAGAAAACCCACGCGGTTGGACAGACAACCCTACTCCTTGTCACGTACAACCGGGGAATCGAAACCACGCCAGCTAACAGACCTTATGATACAGCATGCACATGCCAACCCTTCAGCCTTCCAAGCCCCCTGACGACAGGACTGTATATATATAACGCAAAACAGTCTTTTAAACAAATTTTTTTCAGTATAAGAGAAGCTCAATACAAACAAGGAAAACAGAATCGAAAATATCTTTTTTTTTTACAACCATCTCTAATAACATTTATTGCTACAGGCCTTTTCACTCAAAAATAAAATGACTGTGATCAATAAATTTAATGGTGTAGAGATCTTCCAGACTCTGTATTTAAAAAAAAATCTAAATATAGTCTATAATTATATAGCTCATTACAGGTATGCAACAGGTAAATTTGGCTGAATGGGAGTGGAAACAGGAAAATGATTTCGTTAAAACCGTGACAACATTCACAATTGTATTTTTTTTTTAGAGTACATAATTAAAAGAGAAAGATAGGTAACTGGCATTTAATGTCCACTCAACATAAACTAGGTCATTTCGGGACTAAATTATGATACAACTTTATTTCAATAATTCGCTTGCACGTAGGGGTCTTTTAGCAGGAGGAAACCAGAGGGCCCGGAGAAAACCAACATAGTTGGACATGTGACCCTAGATAAATGAGATTTAACATCCACTTAAAACAAAACTAGGTCATTTCGGGACTAAATTATGACACAACTTTATTTCAATAATTTGCTTGCGTGTAGCGGCCTTTAGCAGGAGGAAACTGGAGGACCCAGAGAAAACCCACGAGGTTAGGCAGGTGATCCTACTTGGAAAGAGCAAGCAGGTACTCTTTGTCTTTAAATCGTATTCCCCAAAATAATTTTCATCGACTGTCCTAAATCAGCTTCTGATTCAAAATACTTTATTCATGAATGATGTCAGATAGGACATGATATAGATTGATATCTTTCTAATATCTCAAATACAAGTCACCAGTCAGCAACTGTATATTCTATTGGTTAAAGATAATATTTCAACATGAACTAAACCAGAGAGAGAATATTTGGAAATCAAAATGGGGCTCAAAAAAGTTTGAAATGAAATAAAATGAAATAGGATTTTAACGTCCTACTGTTCTGCTTCCACTAGGCTAATGAAGACGGGCATACACCATATAGTGTGCTATGAGGGAAATTTTGCCTGGGCAGCGACATTATGCCTACTCTTATATCAAGTTCCAACTGCCAAGGGATCTTTTACGTGCACTCCAATGTGTACACAGTACCTCAGTTTTTCGTACCATCCGAACAACTAGACAGCTGTCCTTGTCAGGCCCTCTGTCATG
Source organism: Patella vulgata (assembly GCF_932274485.2). Lineage (NCBI taxonomy): Eukaryota > Metazoa > Mollusca > Gastropoda > Patellidae > Patella > Patella vulgata. Next base: position 7,478,493 of record NC_065883.2, on the reverse strand, counting down.
CACCACACACACACTAACCATTTAGCCATCCAACCCCCCTTATCAGTGATCAATGTTCTAGGATACAGAACATCCATCATGATCAACAATCGACCGTAAAAACTGACAATATATTATCAACAATATGAATCTTAACCACTAACATTAATCTTTATACACTATATATATATATATATATGTATATATGTTATTACCATAGTAACCAGGTGATTGACAAGTAATGGTGATCATTGTGTATTGATAGAATTGATTTGTTGTAAGTTACAGTTGGTATACAACAAGATTCATTCCACAGGTATATATCATCAATATCATATCTTATATATAGATACACCACTCTAGTTACCTCTAGTATATACATATAGATATATATATATAAAGATTAAAGGTGTGCCGACACAAACTGATAGATATATATATATATATATATAAAGATTAAAGGTATGCCGACACAAACTGATAGATATATATATATATATATATATAATATATATATAAAGATGAAAGGTATGCTGACACAAACTGATTTCAACACTGGTTTAATAACATTTTAACATTTTAAAATACTAAATTTAATATTTAAATTCTTAGCACAAGTTTTTAAATGTTTAGAGACTTTCATATCAAAATTAGTATTTTAAAATGTTAAAATGTTATTAAACCAGTGTTGAAATCAGTTTGTGTCGGCATACCTTTTATCTTTTCATCGTTTACCGGGAAACGAAGTAGTGCAACTTTACTGTTGTGCTAATATATATATAGAGAGAAATGAAATGGGGTTTACTGTCCTACTGTTTTGCCCTGACTCGGTCAATGAATACGGGCATACACTATCCAGTGTGCTATGAGGGAAATTTTGCCCAGGCAGCTGCACTATGGCCTACTCTAATATCGAATTCCAACTGCCAAGGGATTTTTATGTATACACATGACCTCGGTTTTTGCGTCCCATCCCAACGACTAGACAGCTGTCCTTGTAAGGCCTTCCGTCCTGCACCACTGACAAGGGGAAACCACGGCGAAAAATCAAGATGAACTTTCTCGGCCAATGCAGGGATCGAACGCGCGACCACCAGGCTAGCGAGCCAGCGTCTTACCCACCTAGCCAATATAAAATAGATAACATTTATATTTAAGCTTGTGACAAATGAGAGATTTTAGCCTTTCATAAATCCAATTATCGATCAATAATTACTATTCAGTTTCATCTCATTTATATTGATATATAGATTATTTTTTATCTTATGATGTGACCTATCTTATTTTATTGTCTTTCTCCTATACATGTAGTTACATATCAACCGATAATAATATTTATTTACAAGTTCCCGAGGCAATAACACATACACACAGATGCTTTCTTTACTAAGTAAGAATCATAGAATCATACATTTGTTTTCTGATTTGAGAGAGAGAGAGAGAGAGAGAGAGAGAGAGACACACACACACACACAAATCAGGTCATTTCAGGACTAACATATCGTGGGTGGTGAAGTGTCAAAAAGGTGTATCTAAGAATTTCTAAAGATTAAGAAATAGAACCTTTTGCATATCAAAATTTCCACAAATCAAGATACAACATCTGGACACGTGATACCCAGAACAGTTCTAATTGACGTAGAGATACACAGCTTAGACAGAAATGTGCATATTAATTGGGAGATTTTAAAAATGCACCCTTTTGACACTTCACTGACGATATATGGTTCAATTTTATTTCAATAATTCGCTTGTACGTCTGTTAGCAGTGGGAGGAAACCGGAGAACCTTGAGAAAACCCACAAGGTTGGACAGGCTTTTTGATCTTAGATAATTAAAAATACATCATGTAAGATTGAGATAAAGAACTGACAGTTTTCACTATAAAATTTTAAAAATAGATAATGAAAAAGGAATATTGATTATCCATATTTAAACTAAATTATTAAATATCCATCATAAATCAGGCCCATCTGATGCTCTAGAGAGTTGATTATGGACTTGTCATGTGAATAAATGTGTAATCAATAACTTATATAAATTATGTAAAAATTTTATTGAAACCTCAAAAATAATACACAAAGCTGTCATGTTACTTCTTTTGATGGAATTTTTAGTAATTGGTTATATTTATTCTCATGGAAAACATTTAAAAAAAAAATTAATAAATAAAAGGAAAATATACATTAAAAAAAAAAAAAAAAAAAAAAAATATTTTCCTGGAATAGAATTACTGAATTTAATAGCAGCAACATGCAACTATGTTTTTCTGGGGTAAAAGAATTTGATTGAAACTTCAAATTTAATACAAATTTAGTGGCGTTTTTGTAATTGATTCCATTAATTAAAACACATATTAATTATTGTCATGAATCAAAATTACTGTGTTTTTTTAATATTAGTAAAATTGTAACTACCGGTATGTTTTTCTGAGTGATAAATGTAAAATTTTAATACACAAAAGATGTCATTTTTCTTGCTTTAGTGGCATTTTTGTAATTGGTCTCATTAATTAAAACACATTATTTCATGGAATACAATTACTGTAATTAATAGCAATGTTTTAACAATAATTCTCCATTACCTGAGCGATAAGGGCAAAAGAATTTTTGAAAAATGTATCAATGAATGAATGCATGATTGAATCAATTGATGAAATTGAAATGAATTGAATTAAATTGCACTGAATTGAATTGAATTGAAAGAATGAAATTGAAAGGATGAATGAATGAATGAATGAATATATGATTGAATGAATAAATAAATGAATGAAGTATACCATCTTTTTTAGCTCAGTTATTGAAGAAAAGTAGGATGTTAAACCCAATTTCTTTTCATTAGCCAGGTTGACGAAGAAGAGTAAAATGTTAAACTCATTTCAGATATAGCCAAGAAATTTCTTTCCATATTTTTCGGGGATAAATCAATAAAATGTCCATTCATTTCTGAAGTCAAAAATTTCAATAAACGGAAGGAAAAAGTTTCCAACCCTAAATTTACTCCCCACCCCCACTTCAAAAAATTGGACGAGGCCTCAAGAAGCCAGAACACAATTATCTTCCATAAAGACAACTGTAAATCTCTTTAACCAATTCCAACATTTCTATGGAAAACTATTTCTGAAGATCAAATGCATTAGTGCTCCTTTTTCTTTTTGACAGCTGATATCAAGAATGACATCATCATCAGAATTGGACAATCAGTTCTCTTGGCATCAAGAAATCACACAAAATGGAGACTCTCAATTTTAATGCAGAAGAAACCAATATGACTTGATATCCTCGGTCTATGAGTTGCCATTCCATCCCTATATATAGTAACAAAGCCAATAATACTGCAGTAAAAAAAAACTCCAATAGATTTAGATTGGCGGCACAGAAAGAATCTTTTCGGAGACTGATGGGTTGTTCTTATTGATTTTTGTGGAGAAAATTTACTTAAAACCACAGCGATATGTTCAATATACTGCTGTCCTATTGTGATTCCAGACATTTCACGAGAAGATCTCATTCTGTCTCCAGCATGTTACATTAGCCATAAAAACAAATCATAGCACATCAAGAAATCTTGCAGGCAAATCAATAATTTTAGCAGATAAAATTTGAAATAACTTACAAAATCAAACAATATACTAGAAACAACTTTTTTTTTTCTAACAGATTTTATGATGAAATATTTCGTAATATTCGCCGTTACCTCTGGCTTTTTCTTGATGTTAGAGACACAGACTTCGATATACTTTAAACTGATTAATTCTGGGTGAAAGTGTCTTAGAAAGCATTAATGCTAGGTTCATACTATCACGATTGAAATTGTGGTTTTAATCGTGGATTAATCGTAATCTTATCATATATTAAGGCCAGTCGTAGCAATTATGCTGATTGTATTGAAATGTATTTAAATGTATCTGGAAGTACCAGATCGTGTACCCAATAGGGACAATCCTATCGTAACGCAAGTACGACACTGGGAACCTAGCATTAGTCTCATCCAACGATCTGAAGCTCTGAATTTTTCAAAGACATATTTCCTGGCTTACCCAAATATAAACTTGTGGCAGCGTCTTGATATTCAAGTCTATAGACGTTTATTGGTGTATGACACAACACAAAACAAACAGGCAAAATTATCTACCTGGCCCCGAGTTCACATTCTCTGACTTAAGTTAACAATTTACTTAACTTTTAATCACTGTTTATGAGAAATATCTTTGATCCAGTAACACAACAACTTTGTACATAGTTTCTTATTGATATATTTGATACATTAAAAAAACAAAAGTTTTATAAAGGGTTATATTTTAGTCAAAATAATGCGAACAATTTTGAGTAAATTATTAACTTATGTCCGAGAATGCTTTGTGAACCTTGGGCCAGGTATCTTCCGTTACCATCTTTAATCTATTTTTAGCAACAAGTTCTTAACAGTTCAATATTTTTAGTTGATACTCTCTGACCACTTATACTGGACATTTCTTTACATTTTGGGGGAGCCACATTAACAGATGATTTCCCTAGTCTCATTCATGGATAATTGTCCTGGTTCCATTCACAAATGACTGTCCCTAGTCTCACTCACAGATGACTGTCCCTAGTCTCATTCAAAGATGAGTTTCATTCACAGATGATTGTTGTGGTTTTTTCCCAGTCTCATGGTGGTTGTCCCAGTCTCATGACGGTTGTCTTGGTCATGATGGTTGTCTTGGTGTCTCATGGTGGTTGTCCCAGTCTCACAGTGGTTGTCTCAGTCTTATGGTGGTTGTCTCAGTCTCATGGTAGTTATCTCAGTCTCATGGTGGTTGTCCCCGACTAATTCAGGGATAACTGTCGCACTCTCATTGGCAGATGATTGTCTCACTGACAGATGACTGTTCCATTCTCATTCACAAATGACTGTCCCTGTCCCATTCATAGATCATCGTCCCAGTCTCATTCAAGGATTATTAAACCGAGTCTCATTCATGGATCATTTTCCCAGTTTCATGCAAGGATTATTGTCCTGGTTCTTTCATGGATGATTGTCCCAGTCTCATTAACAGACCATTGTCCCAGTCTCATTCAAGGATAAATGTCCCTGTCTCATTAACAGATAATTGTCCCTGTCTCATTAATTTTAACAGATGATTGTCAAAGTTTCATTCACAAATGATTGTCCTAGGCCAATTTCGGAGATAGGTGGTTGATATTGAGCACAATTTAATATTAAACACACCTTATATATGTGTGCCTTGCTAGTGAACTGTGTTGATATCAACAGTTAAGAGAAATGGTTGGATATTTTCAATATATTTATCTTGTTGTTTTGATTGACATTCTGGCAACTGGAACCTGCTTAGATTTATGCTTACAAGGTAGCCTACCAAATATAGATGGGCCACCTTTACAATCTTGGAAGTTGTCATGCAAGCCTGGAAATCAGACACCTGTCACAGACACAATTTCTCTGGTGCCTGTTGATTTGTCTAGCATTGTTTTTTAATATCATTTATAGTACATGTCCGACACAAAATGTCAGGTACCCCTAGTTCTAATTGTGCCTGACATTTTATTAGGTACACAAATAAAATCATTAATTTAGGATCTGGAGACCTACGAATCTATAACACAACATTAGTAAGTTAATTCACACTACACATCATATAAATTTACGAATGTGCAAAATTTGACAAGACACAAGCTAATATTATTATGGTGAACTGTGCTTCAATAAAACTAAATGAAGTTATATATAGTGTATATGCAGGGGTATCTACGTTTACTATACACAAGGAGAGAGAAAAATGAAAGTAGAAAAGCTAAAGTGAAACTAAACTAGTAGTAGTAGTAGTGTTATTAAGAAAGTGCATCACGACATCCAACATTTACAATGTCGCTTACTTTTATCGGCGTCGCTTTGTGAACGTAGAAGGAACTCCAGCCCTGATTGGTTGGCATCGAAGGTCAAACCAAGAGGGTTGAAAGTTGGTGCTAGGCTGTTGTTACCAAGACTACCAGCAAAAAATTCCACGCCGCTACCACCTGCGAGACGTCGGGCATGCTCAGAAGCAGCTAGCCACCAATCAGCCCCACCTATTGAGTAGTGATGTAATAAGAGTGTTACATACAACCCATAATACTACACCAATATGACATGCATATATAACATACAAATACATCAACAATCAGCAAATAGTTTCCGTGACATATTTTAATTTAAAAACAGAAGTTACAAGCTTGTGTAGCATACAGTGTGTTACATGTTTGTCAAATTGTGTGAACAGTCCCGCACAGAATTCAAGAATACAGTCAGAGCGAAATAAACAGATAATGTAAAAAAAAAAAACACTTGCCTACCATTCGGAATATTTTTAGTCATATGTAAGCTACATGTAGACGAGATAAGGTCTACCACTGTCCTACCATTGGGAATATTCTTAGTGGAGTCATATATAAGCTACATGTAGCAATATGGCCTATCATTCGGAATATTCTTAGTCACATGTCTTTTACATGTAGCAATAAGGTCCATCCTTTCTATTCCCCATAAATTATTATCTAGCTACACTGGCCTACAGCTTATAACTTTAGTTACATCTGCTAATCAATATAACCGTCTGTAAAATTTTTAGAGTAGCCTCCCCTTTGACCACAAAGTGGCACAAAGCACTTGGGCAAGACTGCCTTATCACTGCACCTCAGTTGTTAAAAAATGGCCGTAATTGATGGAGAGATGTTAGGATGGCAAACACACTAACACTGTTGTTATACATAATTGTCACACATTATAATTTGAGTGTTCAGAACACTGTGTCATATGATGTATGCATGTACATAACTAGCAAGCAGCCGTTCAAGTGGAGAGACAGAGAGAGATAGAGAGAGACAGAGAAATGGGTTTAACGTCCACTCGACACAAACTAGGTCATTTTGGAACTAACATATGGTTCAATTTTATTTCAATAATTCACTTGCACGTAGGTGTCTTTAGTAGCGGGAGGGAACAAGAGGACCCGGAAAAAACCCACAAGGTTGGACAGGCGACGCTACTCCTTGTCACGTACAACCAAGGAATCGAAAGCACGCCAGTTGACTCAATGACAGACCCTATCATGCAGCGCACACCATTCGGCCATCAAACACCCCCAGTCAAATGGATATTATTATGAATGTAATGATAGAGAAAACATCTCATAAAAACAGGTTCAATGATGAATAATCATTTGCATATCGCTTCCCAGTGATAAGAGTAACAGAATAAGATCCACTGCGAAGTGGTTAAATCGAATGTAGGCCTACCCATAACTGTATGAATAACCAATCTCAACCAGTAAGGCTAGTAACATACAACAGAGAGAGAGAGGGAAGGGGAAATGTGTTTTAACGTTCACTCGACACAATTATTAGGTCATTTCGGGACTGACATATGGTTCAATTTTATTTCAGTGGGAGAAAACCCATGAGGTTGGACAGGCGACCCTACTCCTTGTCACGTACAACCGGGGATTCGAAACCACACCAGTTGACTCAATGACAGGCTTTATGATACAGCACGCACATGCTAACCATTCGGTCATCCAACCCCCCAGCGTGGATTAAAGGGACACTATGGGAGATTAGATAAAGAGCTGGCAGTTCTCACTATAATAGTTAAAAAATAGATAATAAATGTAAAGGGAATATGTTGAAAATTTCAGCAGCCAAATTGATCCACTCTGAACTGAGATATTAGTGATTGAATTTTAGGCCTAGCCTCAATCATCATTACTAAAGTCAGTACGATAAAAACAGTCTCGATTATCCATTTTTGGATTTAATCATCAATGAGCGTTCAAATCCAGTGAATATCTGACACATAAGATGGCAGCGAGAGTTGATAAAGGTCTTGTCAAGTTAATAAATGTCTAATTAATAGTTTATATAACATTTCAGGCCTAAAGAAAGACCTGAAATAGGCAGATTTAGATCTTGCATAATGTGTGTTTAAATAATAAATATAGTTTATGTCTATTTGATATCTGTGTCATTGGTTTAATGATTCACGTGGGTTAAGACATAAGAAATTAAAAAACTTACACACGGTTAGTGCTAAATGATAAGGCCAGCTCAATTTTTCGTCAAGGGTCACGAGATGTAAACAGGGCTAGCACTAATCCCAACCCTAACCCTAACCCTGGACCTAGACCCAATGCTTACCCTAACTCTAACCTACAATCTCGCCAACAATCACATGCCCTAACCTTATTTACATCTCAACAACCTTGACAAAAATTGAGCTGGCCTTAACAAATAGATTTAGCACCTTACACATAGGCCAGAGACACATTAATAATCTTTTAATAAAAACTGAATGAGTGGGTTTCATCCTAATTAGAAATCTTTTATTTAAATATGAGCTTTCTATTAAACCAGGAAAAAACTAATTCTAAACACATATAGCGAGAGAGAGAGAGAGAGAGAGCGCTTAATGTCCACTCACACAAACTAGGTCATTCCGGGACTAATATATAGTTTAATGTTATTTCAATAATACGCTTGCATGTAGGGGTCTTTAGCAGTTGGAGGAAACCGGAGGACCAGGAGAAAACCCGCGAGGTTGGACAGGCGACCCTACTCCTTGTCATGTACAATCGGGGAATCAAAACCACGCCAGTTGACTCAATGACAGACCTTATGATACAGCGCGCAAATGCTAACCATTCAGCCATCCAACCCCCTTAACTTCATAGCATAATGTAAATTAGAAATGAAATGGGGTTTAACATCCTACTGTTCTGCTCCAACTGGGCTAATGAAGACGGGCATACGCCATACACTATGCTTTGAGGCAAATTTTTCCTGGAAAGAAGCGCTACGGCCTACTCTTATATCGAATTCTGAACGACTAGAATACGCCCCGGAAAATCCCGATGAATTTTTTCAGCAACACTGGGATCGAACCTACGACCTGCAGGCTAGAGGTAATTTAGACAAAATAGTAAAGTTCTCTAGTATTACACATGAATATAAAAATCTTAATAGTCCAACTATAAAAACGGTAATTCATGACAGACAAGAAATTAATTTTCTCTCATGAATTACCGATCGTAGCCATGTTTGGAAACTATCATTTTTCTAAAATGCACTATTTTTCCGGCGTGTAAAATGACCGATTGGTCAGATCTAGTTTGGGTCATTTTCCATAGCCCTTGGTCTCGACCGGCATATATACGGCCGACATGGAACCCGTGCATGAACCTACTCAATTAAAAGAATCTGATCGTCACTTGATGGATTGTGAAATCCTTGCAAACTACAATACTGTGAAAGATAAATCTTTAAAAGAAACATCAGTTCAAAGATTGGCACATTGGAACATTCCAAGTGGCTAATTGGATCATTCCAATCAAGTGGCTTATTGAACTTTTCCAAGTGGCTAATTGGACCATTCCAAGTGGCAAATTGGACCATTCCAAGTGGCAAATTGGACCATTCCAAGTGGCAAATTGGACCATTCCAATTAAGTGGAACATTGGACTGTTTCAATCATGTAGCTTACTGAACTTTTCCAAGTGGCACATTGGACCATTAAAGGAAAGGGCACATTGGACCATTCCAAGGAAGTGGCACATTGAACAATTTCAAGGAAGTGGCACATTGAACCAATCCAACTGGCATTTTGAACCAATCCAACTGGCATGTTGAACCAGTCCAACTGGCATGTTGAACCAATCCAACTGGAACAAGGAACCAATCCATCTGGAATATTAAACCAATCCATCTGGCACATTGAACCAATCCAACTGGCACATTGAACCAGTCCAACTGGCACATTGAACCAAACCAACTGGCATATTGCCCCTCATGATCTTTTATAAAATATAATTAATTTTACTCCAAATATCAACAGCTTGCAGCTTGCAGATATCAAAATAGAATCAAAAATCTCATTAATGTAACCAATGCTATTTTTCTTAATTTATATGGTGCATCTAAAGTCATACGATTAATACTGGGCACATTGAACATAAAACATTGGCCACCCCGGATAAAAACAATGCTGAACCCCTATCATTAATTATTTCAAAAAAATAACATGTCTTACCTGCAGCTGGATTGAAAGCAGGATTTAATAAAGGGCTTGACAGGGCTCCGAGTCCACCAAATAATGAAGGTGCGAACATAGGCTGACGTCCGAGCAGAGAAAAAGCACTGGGAAGATGAGCTAAAGAAGGAAATGGCAGACCTCCAGCCATTGATGTGGGTGGTGGACCTATAAAACAAAACAAAACAATAATATAAATAACTGAATTGAGAACTAATTTGGGTAAAAAAATATATTGATTTAATCTAAGAAGATGGAATGCCACTTATCTAGAAAGTGGAAATAATGCCACTTACCCAGAAGATAAGAAATAACGTTACTTACCCAGAAGATAGAAATAAAGCCACTTACCCAGAAGGTGGAAATAATGCTATTTACCCAGAAGTTGAAAGTAATAGCATTTACCCAAGATAGAAAGAATGTTACTTACCAAGAAAATGGATAGAATGTCACTTACACAGAAGGTGGAAATAATGCCACTTACCCAGAAGATGGAAAAAATGCCAAGCACCCAGAAAGTGGAGATTATGCCACTTACCTCGAAAGTGGAGATTATTCCACTTACCTAGGAAGCGGAAATTATGCCACTTACCCAGAAGATAGAAAGAACATCACTTACCCAGAAGATGGAAATAATGCCACTTACTCAGAAGATAGAAAGAATGTCAAATTCCAAGAAGAATGAAAGAAAGATAGCTAGCTACCCAAAAGATGCCACTTTCCCAGAAGATGAAAAGAATGTCACTTACCCAGAAGATGATTAGTGGGATCAAATAGGCCATGGCCAGGGCTTGGGGGAGGATCTTCTTTGCTCATAGCATTGATAACGATTTCTTAGCACTGAAATACAAATAGAATACATATAAATATATTAGGTACCAACAACAATACAACATGCGTGAGAGAAAGAGAGAGAAATGGGGTTTAACGTCCACTCATCACAAACTAGGTCATTTCGTGACTAACATATGGTTTAATTTTATTTCAATAATTCACTAGCGCGTAGGGGTCTTTAGCAGTGGGAGGAAACTGGAGAAAACCCACGAGGTTGGACAGACGACCCTACTCCTTGTCACATACAACCGAGGAATCGAAACCACCCCAGTTTACTCAATGAAAGACTTCATGATACAGCTCACACAGCTAACCATTTAGCCATCCAACCCCCCAAAACATGCCTTTCCACATACAAGGTGGCTAATGGTTTAACAAATGCACTTTAGATCATAAGGTCTGTCATTACGTCAAGTGGCATGGGTTCGATCCCAAGCACGTATAAGACAAAGAGTACAGTCACCTGTACACCCTCGTGGGTTTCTCCAAATCCGTTATAGATTCCTTCTACTTCTAAAGACTCTTATTATGGCAAGTAATTTATTAAAATAAAATTGAACAATGTGGACTTTAAACCCTCTCTCTCTCTCTCTCTCTCTCTCTCTCTTCCATTCCATCTCTCTCTCTCTTTCATCTTTCTCTCCCCTTCTCTCTCTTCCCTTTCTCTCCATATACAGGCTCTGCCCGAAAAAAGTCGCTATATTGTCTTGTCATTTTCTCTGGCACAAATTAGGTTTTTTTATTAGTGTTTTCAATGTTATTTATAATACATGGCGGCCACAAAGTTCAAAATGGCAGGTGTTCTTTCATTATTACAAGACATTTTGTCAGGAACAACTAAAACCATTATTTCTTCGTCTGCTTATCTTAAAAGGGTTGGGTGATGGAGATAACATCAGACATTATGCGCAATTGAAATAAAATTGAACCATGTGTTAGTCACGAAATGACCTAGTTTGCGTTGAGTAGAGTTAAACCCCATAATACACCTCTCTCTCTCTCTCTCTCACTCTCATGAAATTAAGAATTTTGTATTCATTGAGAAAATGCATGTTTACACTAAGATACCCCACCACAAAGCCTGATTATAGAATCAAGAGGGAGACAGAGCCCATGTTGATGATGGGCAACATCTCAAAAAAAAGAAATGTGACGATAAAATTTAATTTTGGTGATAATTGTGGCGATAATTTTGGGATAAATGGCGATCCTTTTTGAGAAGCAGCAGAAACAAAATCTTAAAAATAAATTTCTAATAATATTTCATCTTAGACTACTGACCATTACATTGAGTGTCGGGCACAATAACGTGGCAGACGACTATAAATTAATCAACTAGCTGATAATCCAGAAGCTATCAATATGTAATACTAATCAATTGTCTTGGATTAATGGTTTGAGTTGAATAATAATTATCAATGATAAAGTCTATCTCAAGTCATTATTAACACATCATAATTAATCCAAGCAAATAGTAGGTGATTGTCCGCGTGGTTAAAAGGGCTAATCATAGGCTTTGATATTCTAACAAGACAACTCATTGATCAACATGACGTGCCCTTCGACAAGTTTTTAAAGGTACAGGGATAGATAATCTCCGTGTTTTTGGTTATTAACAATCAAATTCTACATTATTAAAGTATTATGAATGGTTTATGAGGTATGCTAGAGCAGTGATTCTCAATCAGTGTGCTACGAGATCTTCCTAAATGTGCCGCGAAATTTTGAACAGCACACTAAGAAATTTTTTCAGTAAAGAAGCCAGCTAATTGATAAAATTCGAAACACTGTAATAAAGTAAGTTTATAGCTGTGTTTTTCTTTTTTTAGTTTGAGTCATTCTATGTGTCTATGACTGGTCTGTCTCACAGTTTTATGCCATCTATGACTTGCCATGTTTTTATTTTGCAAAATTCAAATATTTTTCATACATATTTAGACAGGTGTGCCGCTATTTTTTCATGTGTTCCAAGGTGTGCCTTTGGCAAAAAAAAGGTTGACACTTTTAATTGTATACAAAAAAAATAAGTAAATTTCTTTTCCATGGAAACACAAAAATTATTAAATAAGAGAATTTTCTTGTAAGCTGATATAATTATGTTGATGTGTTTACAACAGTCAACAGAAGTGAGCGCTACCTATGAGTTTCTCTGAAATCTTTTGATGGGCCTATTCTTAATCAGGTGGGTTGGATGGTCGAATGGTTAGCATGTGCGTGCTGTATCATAAGGTCTATCATTGAGTCAACTGGCATGGTTTCTATTCCCCAGTTGTACGTGACAACAAGGAGTAGGGTCTCCAGTCCAACCTCGTGGGTTCTCTTAACTCTCTCTCTCTCTCTCTCTCTCTCTCTCTTTAATCTGATTAAATCCAAACAGGTAGACTATCTACCTTTGATATTTTGTACTGATACAGCTAATGATGACAGGTATAAAAATTTAATCATTGGGATGTTTTTAATCATAATAAGTATTGTACACTTAAAGACACATTATTGGAGATTAGATAAAGAGCTGGCAGTTCTCACTATAATAGTTAAAAACTTGATAATGTAAAGGAAATTTGCTGAAATTTCAGTCAAATTGATCCACTCTGAACCGAGAATTTAGCGATTGAATTTGGGCCTATCCTCGATCATCATTACTAAAGTCGGTACGATAAAATATATACTCTTGATTACCCATTTCTTGATTTAATCATGAATGAGCGTTGAGCAGCAAATCTGATCCTAATCCAGTAAACGTCGCAGGCTAACCATGACATCAAGAGTAGATTATGGTCTTTATCAGTTAATTAATGTCTAATTAATAATTTAGATAACATTTCAGGCCTAAAGAAAGGTCTGCAATAGACAGATTTAGCTCTTGCATAATGTTTTTTTAACCATACAAACCTTATTTTTTTTCCTTTCAAGATTTTCCGATATATTCATTATGTTTTCAAGACGAAAAAACTAAACCATGTAAAGAAGAAAATATGATTATACTTTGAAATACAATTAAACTTTCATTTATCAAAAAGTGTTTGACAGTTTTCATGTATCCTGATATAGAAACCCTTTGTATGTTTTAGGATTTGATTTGCCGAATAAAATAAATTTACAATGGTCTTGTCATGTTAATAATTAATGTCGAATTAATAATTTAGGCCCAAAGAAAGATCTGCAATAGGCAGATTTAGCTCTAAGTTATAAACCTATAACGGTAAATCTCTTTGATCTTTGGGGTATATTCTATATTTCTAGGCCCGGAATAACTTGTGGTCTGAAAGTCGGGGGCGGCTTTGAATATATACTGGGGAATTTGAGGTTATTCTTCTGAAATTTTTTCTTTAAATCTCTGACGTGATTTTTCATCGAGGGAAGGCTTTTTATTTCCATAAGAAAACATAAGGTTTTTCTTGCTGGAATTCTGGGACATTCTCATTTTACGCACATGTAAACATAGACGGTTTATAAGCAAGATAAAGTCCTCGATTTCGGTTATGCTGGGGAAGAAAGACTTTAGAAAAAAACCCTTGACAGAAAAACATTGGTCTGTCGGCCTCGGTTATTTTCCCCAGTCTCTGCTCTATCCTACACATAATGCATGTTTAAGTTGTGGAAAATCTGATATTTGATATTTTCCTTAAAATGCAAAATATGTTCAGAAACATAAAGAAACCTGAACAGTGACACGAGACTTGGGAAATATTCTAACACAATTATTACTTTAATTCCATAGCATCGAGCATTAATTCCCTCATTCAAAACTATCAATTACAACACGATTCCTCGGGCTTTTAACTAAGACTGCAGTCATAAACCGATAAATTAGACCAAACGGAGAAATTATTGAAGAGCATCTGACCTTACTGGTGTGTAACAAGCAGAGCGAAGACCATATTCTTAGATTTCTATTGATTCGTGGTCTTAAGGAACTTCTGTACGTCAAGTATACGACAAATAAATCATAATTCCTCTACACTTCTTCTCGTCAGACCGACTGTATTTCCCCCCATAACTAATAAAATCTTATTATACCATCAACTGGTGGAGATTAGACTCTGTTTATCATGATAATATACCTTCAGGCCCTCTCTCTCTCTCTCTCTCTCCCCCTTATATTTTTATCATATGATTTCAGCAGACAGTTATTATGCAGAGAGAGTGAGAGAGAGAGAGAGAGAGAGAGAGAGGTTAATGGCCATGTATTTATCACACAATCTTATAGGCTAATCAAATGTGATATACATGTAGCATGAAAAGGGGGTGGGGAAGGAGGGAGGGAGAGAGAGAGAGAGAGAGAGAGAGAGAGAGAGAGAGAGAGAGAGAGGTTTAAGGTCCAGTATTTATCATACAGTCTTATAGGCTAATCAAATGAGATATACATGTAGTATGAAAAGGGGTGGGGAGAGAGAAAGAGAGAGAGAGAAAGAGAGAGGGAGAGAGAGAGAGGTCCAGTATTTATCACACAATCTTATAGGCTAATAAAATGAGATATACATGTAGTATGAAAAGGGGGTGGGGAGAGAGAAAGAGAGAGAGAGAGAGAGAGAGAGAGAGTGGGAGAGAGAGAGAGGGGAGGAGAGAGAGAGAGGGAGGAGAGAGAGAGAGAGAGGGAGGGGAGGAGAAGAAAGTGAGGGAGAGAGATGTGTTAAACTTCACTCAATAATACAAAATAGGGCATTTCAAAACCAACAAATGGAATTTGTTGGAGACGCATCTGTCCGAATAAAATTTCCCTCATAGTACACTTAATGGTGTAGGAGCATCTTTGTTCCACCAGTTTGTGCTTAATAGCAGAACAGTAAACACCACGTTATTTCATTTCATGTCTTTTTTACAGTGCGCACCTGCTAACCATTCAGCCATCCAACCCCCCATATGGACATAGAGGGTACCAGTATTATTCTTTTACAGTAAGATATTTAAAAAGTTGTTTCTTGAAAAAGTTTAAAGATACATTATGTAAGATTTAGATAAAGGGCTGGCCATTCTTGCTATAATAGTTCCAAAATAGATAATGTAAAATGAATAATTCGAAAATTTCATTGAAATTACTCTATTGCGAGCGAAGATATTAGCCTTTGAAGGTTTGACAAAACGTGTGCAATAATTTCAACCACCGTACTGGTTGTTCGAAGCTAAGTCTCGCTCTTCCATTTTTAGCTTAAATCAAAATATGTTCTAATCTATTTAATATTGGAGAAATCTGATGCCATCGAGAGTTGATTATGGCCTGGATAAGTTAATTAATGTCCCATTAATAATTTAGAAAACATTTCAGGCCTAAAGAAAGACCTGCAATAGGCAGATTTAGTTCTTGCATAATGTATGTTTAAGTTAGTCGTCAGTTTTAAGTAAGATCCATATCCATCTTTGTTCGACCAGTTGATGCTGAATAGTAAAACAGTAAACCCCATTTCATTTCATTTCATGGGTTTTTTATATTACACATTTTGATGTTTGAGATCTGAAGAATGTGCAGCAAACACTTAATCACAAAAAAAACCATAAAAAAAAAACCATAAAAACATCGCAAGTTATATTTAGATTCAGACAAAAGCTAAATAGAAAATACAGTTTTCAAACTATTCAATTTTTGTAGTTGCCACGACAACAACAAGTGTTGGGAAAGGAACAGTTTGTTGTACGTTTAAATTGAAGTGGTCTATTTACAGTGACGATCATTACTCAAATTGTTGCGATGTAAGACAGGAGAGAAGAAGTTCTTATGTTAAATAAATCAATACGAACAGTATCTCTAGCCTTTACAACCATAGTTCAATCTCAACTCGGTTTTTTTTATATGTGTGTGTACTGTGTGTGTGTGTGATAGGCAGACGGCAGGACTAAATCTATTCGAAAGTGGACACCAATTTTATCTCATTAATGTGTCAAGTTTTTGCCGATGTTTAAGACTGTTGTATTAACAGCACTCATTCCAAATTGATCTTTTTGAAAGTGATAGGATGGAGTGCCTGGCAAGGGACAAGGTATAGTCCTTCGGATGTGATGAAAAATTGAGGTCCCAACTGTGTATACATTGGCTTTAGAATTCGAAATAAGAGTAGGAAGGAACGCCGCTGTCCGGGTAAAATTTCACTCATAGCACAATGTATGGCATAAGCACGTCTTCAGTAGCCCAGTCGGAGCCGAACGTCAGTAGGACCCGAAACCCCATTTCATTTCATTTAATAGAGATGAAAGATTATGGCCAGATGCCTAATATCTAGAAAAGAAATAAAATAATCCACTCTGTATGTCAACACTAGCCAGCGATATTTATTGGATTTTGATCCGATTTGCTGCTCAACTTTCATTCATGATTTAATCATGAAATGGATAATCGAGACTATGTTTTTTATCGTACGGACTTTAGTAATGATGATCGAGGCTAGGCCGAAAATTCAATTGTTAAAATCATGCTTCAAAGTGGATCAATTTGACTGAAATTTTCAGCATATTGCCTTTACATTATCTAGTTTTTAACTATTATAGTGAGAACTGCCAGCTCATTCCATATCTTTAACCAAGAAAACAAAACCAAAATATCAACTGTAGATATGGTCGTCCACTAGTTAAACAAACCTGTATTAAACATACATTATTCAAGAGGTAAATCTGCCTATTGCAGGTCTTTTTTTAGGCCTGAAATGTTATCTAAATTATTAATTAGACATTAATTAACTTATCAAGACCATAATCAACTCCCGATACCATCATTAGGATGCGATATTTAGTGGATTTGAACATGTTTTGTGATGGATGATTTAACGCAAAAATGGATAGTCGAGACTTTGTTTGTTATCGTGTAAACGGTATTAATGACGATCGGGCTAGCCCAAAATTGAATCGCTAATATCTCAGTTCACAGTGAAGCAATTTGACTGAAATTTTCAGCATATTCTATTTACATTATCTATTTTTTTAACTATTATAGCGAGAACTGTCAGTTCTTTATCTAATCTTACCTACCCATCCCCTCTTTAAATTTTCATAATATTGTAGTTTGAAAGTGATACAAAAATCCTCCTTTATATGTTATAATTACTGGGGGGCTGGTAAGTGAATCTTTTCTTAATTACCGGTAAATGTTAATGAATCAAAT
The DNA here is from genome assembly GCF_932274485.2 of Patella vulgata. NCBI lineage: Eukaryota > Metazoa > Mollusca > Gastropoda > Patellidae > Patella > Patella vulgata. The sequence continues at coordinate 7,460,531 of NC_065883.2, read as the reverse complement.
CAATCGAAAATGACATGCCAGTGGTCATTTGCATTTTTTTTTTTACTTGAAAAATATCTAAGTGATACAAAATCCTTCAGCTTCAAATGATGATAATGGCTTAAAATTTGATCCTAATTAAATTCTCCTATTTAAATAGACTCAATTTTATATTATAATTACTGCTGCTGGCCGCCCCACTGTTATTCAATTATTATGCTATGTTTATTGTCGACTCATTTAGAATTTGCTCAAAGCCTACATTGAATTAACACAGTTTACTAAAAGTACAGGAGTGGGAGGATGAACCAGTCGAATAGTGCATGCATGGGTGGATCTCAATTTAAATATCAAGATTTAAAAATACAGAGAGTTTTGATTTAAACCAAGGGAAGCCACCCAGGCTATGTAAGTAAACATTTGGCAAACCTCAGCAGATTCCAGTACCCTACATGTAGCCTCGGCTGTATGAGGAAGTCCGCCATTGGAACTACTTTCAAGTTCCCGAATTACCAACGGCGACGCCTTTGAAGAATGTTTTATCATACAAATATTTCAAAGCCTGCAAACAGTTTTTTTTTTTCAAGTTTATCCGATCTTCTTTAAACAAGGACAACTTTGCACTGAAAATTCTACACACGCTTCGAACGACGCAATTTGATAACTTCTTTTTAAAAGCGGCAAGTTTTCATAATGAGTGCCACATCGCAATTGTATGGGCGTAGGTACATATCACTTACTGTTATACAGCCGAGGCTAGATGTAGAGTAACTGAATCTGCCAAGGTTTGCCGAGTGTGTAAGTAAAGTGTTCGATCAGTAAACCATGAGGTACCAGGTTCGATCGTGAAGTTAGCCGAGAAAATTTATCTTGATTTCCAAGCATGCTTTGCCCCCTTGCCAGTGAATCAGGATGGACGTTAACCTTGAGGTTCCAGGTTCGATCGTGAAGTTAGCTGAGAAAATTCCTCTTGATTTTCAGGCGTGCTTTATTGCCCCTTTGTCATTGGATCAGGACGAGGGGTCTGGCAATTAAACAGTGTCAAGTTCTTCAGATGAGATGGAAAAAAACGAGGTCCCATGTACACATTGGAGTGCACATAAAAGAACCCTTGACAGTTGCAATTCAGAATTAGAATGCTTTCTTAAAGATACATTATGGAAGATTTTTATAGAGAGTTGGCTATTCTTGCTATAACAGTTCAAAAGTAGATGATGAAAGAAGAATATATTGAAAAATTCAGTCAAATTACTTTATTCTGAACATAGTTATCATCATTGTAATATTTGCCTAGAAATGGTAGCGAAATGTGTCTTCACCTTCGCCGATCGTTTGATTGACAGGCGTTAACTCCACCTACATATCTCGATTATCAAGTAAAGTTTTCAATGGCATACGGAAACGCTTTACAGCGGCCTCGCTATGTACACTCTATCAATTAGCCTCGATCTAACTGACGTATTTTCATCAGGTTACCCCTTATTTGATTTAATCAATTAGTGAAATCCTATTTAAATCCGAGCTGTAGCCCAGCCATCCGTGGGTCTACAGAGTTGATTTTGGTCTTGTTGTTTAAATAAAGATCTAATTTATAATTTCTATAACATCTGAAGCCTAAATTAAGACTTGCAATAATCAGATTTAGCTCTTGCATAATGCATGTTTAATTACCGGTAAATGTTAATCAATTAAGCCATTAAAAAAAATTTGATATTCGAAAATGACTTGCCAGTACTCATTTGCGTTTTAATTTTTTACTTAAAAAATATTTAACTAAAACTTTCGTTGAGATTAAGTCATAATTTTTACTCTACCCACTTTAAAACATGTGATGATTACTTTGTAGTTTATGAAAAGGATAAATTTGGATTTATCACTCCAGAAATTTTGAGAGAAAAAAAACAGGCTGATCAAATTCATCAGATGGTATCTTTACGATTATCTTTAAAAGAGATTTTGAAAGCTTGCAAAAAATATTCTCAATCTATTAACCATAAGGATTGAATAAGGAAAAAGATAATTTTCCTATTTCTTTAGATAAAGTTTGCACTCAAAACACCCATAATTTGATCAAAAGCTAGCTAAAATATCATATAATTATGAAAATAATAGACAATTTCCCCGGATGGGATTCAATTGGAGTAGAGAGAAATGGGGTTTAACATCCACAAACTAGGTCATTTCAGGACTAACACATGGTTCAATTTTATTTTAAAAATTCGCTTGAGTGCAGGGGTACTTAGCTGTGGGAGGAAACCAGTGGACCCAGAGAAAACCCATGAGGTTGGACAGGTGACCCTACTCCTTGCCACGTACAAGCGGGGAATCGTTACCACACCACTTGACTCAATGACAGACCTTGTGATTTCATGCACACCCGCTAAACATGGGAGTTCGGTTTTTGGTTTCATCTGAACAACTACGTACCTCTTCCATTGCCAGACCCTGACAAGGAGAAACGAAGCCGGAACGAAGCCGGAAAATCCTGATGAACTTTCTCAGCCAATTCAGGGATCGAATATGGGACCTCCAACGTCTTATTCACTGAGCCAGCTGCCCCCGAACAAGACTCTTTATAAAATACAATGCAAGCGACCCCTAACGGCAAACAACCACATGAAAGAGAGAGAGAAATGGGATTTAACATCCACTCAACACAAACTAGGTCATTTCCGGACTAACATATTGTTCAATTATATTTCCATAATTCGCTTGCGCATAGGGGTCTTAACCCGGAGAAAACCCACGAGGTTGGACAGGCGACATTACTCCTTGTCACGTACAACCGGGGAATCGAAACCACGCCAGTTGACTCAATGACGGACTTTATGATACAGCGCGCACGTGCTAACCGTTCAGTCATCCAACCCCCCAAGCTACATGAAGAAGAACAATAAAAGTATTCTGTTAGTCATTGATTAAATATCAAGTACAATACTCAGTATTCCTATTTCAAGTCTGAACAAATATATTCCGAAAAAAAAAGAAAAAAAAAAAGAATCAAACAAAAACCCAGCAAATACATCAGATATATTCTCGTATTGATTATATTCACGGCTCATCTCGTATAATACTTCTCTCTCTCTCTCTCTAACACTGTTTAATCACAGACCGCTCCAACGCAAACTTATCATAAATATTTGTGCCAAGAAAATTATTCAACAATTTCAAGTTATTATGCCAGAGTACTAGTCTGCTGTTTGTCTTTCAATGCTTCCTGCAAGCCACCGAGAATTTCTGTAGCAGGCTCTTCCAAGAATTTGTGATGGCAGATGATGGGGTGTTTAAAAGTCAGACATGAAACTATTTGATGAATGTTTTTATGATGTTGTAGAGTTTTTAACATGATATCCATCAAATCTAGTAACTGATGGACTGTTATACAATAAAGGAGTCACAGTGACTCAGTGAGTAAGACGCTGGCTCCCTAACCCGGAGGCCCAGTTTTCCGGAGAGAGAGAAGGACAGAGAGAAATGGGGTTTAACGTCCACTCAACACAAACCAGGTCATTTCGAAACTAACACATGGTTCACTTGCAAGCAGTGGAAGGATCCAGAGAAAACCCACGAGGTTGGACAGGCGACCCTACTTCATGTCACGTACAATGTACAACTGGGGAATCGAAACCACTGCAGTGTTCCATCCCAGTGCAGGACAGAGGGCCTGGCAAGGGACAACGTATAGTTGTTGATAGGACGAAAAAGTGAGGTCCTGTGCAGAGTTGGAATTCGAAATACAAGTAGGCTGCAATGCTGCTGCCCAGGCAAGCTTTTCCCTCATAGCAAAATGTATGGTGTATGCCCATCTTCATTAGCCCAGTCAGAACAGAACAGTAGAATGTTAAAACCCATTTCATTTCATTTCGTTATATAATAAAACTATAAATATTGTTAATACTGACATATATACCCATATACCACAATGACTGTATGATGGATGCTCTCAAAACAAAGATTTATACAATAGAATTCTACTATTATATAATGTATACCACACTGAATATACCACGTTTCCGCTACAGAGGTTTCAAACCTTATATTATACCATACTGAATATACCACATTTCGGCTACAGAGGTTTCAAACCTTATATATCATACTGAATATATCACGTTTCGATTACAGAGGTTTAAAACCTTATATATCATATACCACACTGAATATACCACGTTTCGGCTAGAAATTTTTAACTATATATAAACTTGTATACCTTATACAATACTGAATATACCATGTTCCGGCTTGAAAACGTTCAGAGAATACTCTTCGAAATGTCGCCTAAATAAATCAGTAATTGATCTTAAATAAGTATGTGTTAACTGTTATAGTTTATTGCTCTATCCAGTTAAGATATGCCTCTAAAAGATTACTGCAGAGGTTTTTAGCCTTAACTCTAACATTATGCCATGGATGCCTTATCCTAAACCAAACACTATCTTAAAGGAGCTAAAGCGCTAATATTTGGGACCTAGAAATTAACACAAATAGGTCTCAAAGCATATAATAATGTAATATGAATGTATATGAACTGATTTACATTCAATAGTTTCCGTTTTTACTTTGATTTCAAATCAGTTATGTTTAGTGAAATATGCGAGAAGTTTCAATTCTCTCTCAATCGAATGGTAATCTCTAGCGACTGGTTATTCCAGTCTACACAGGTAGTATTTATTGCGCATGCTCTCCAGATAAGAACATAGCGTCACCGTTTGACATGACGTGTGGGATATATCTAGCCTCGTTTTTCGAATCCCGTGTTACAAATGGCACTGAAACGTATTATGGTACACGATTCCTGAAATGTTTATTTTGTCTTAAATATTGGATATCAGAAGCCCATCTTTTCCCAGTAAGTTCACAACATCAATGTTGATTTAAACTGACATACAATTCATGTTTTCAATATCAAAGACTTTGGATGATATTGAGTTAGAGACTTAGCTACTTTAAATTGACACATAATTTGTGTTTTCAATGTCGAAGACTGTGGATGATATTGAGTTAAAGCCTACATTAACCTGCTAAGACCAATTAACACCTATTTAGCCTAACTGTATATCACAGCCTCTCCTGTCGACCTAAAGAGAGGGTCAGACACATTTCATGTATGCTAATTGTTAGCATCTGGTTCAATCCAATTAATTACTATTCAATTCTTAATTTACAGCCAGCAAAGGCCATAGAGATGACCAGTCTACATAATTTGATTTTTGGGTATTCTATACTATGTCTTAAAATATATCACAGCCTGGAACAGTTGGATCAGTAAGTCTATCATTGAGTCAAGTGGCATGATTTTTAATTCCCAACTTGTATGTGACGAGGAGAAGGGTCAACAGTCCATCCTCATGGGTGCTCTAGTTTCCTCCCACAGCTAAAGACACCAGTCCATCCTTGTGGGGCCTCTGGTTTCCACCCACAGCAAAAGAACCCTACTGTCCCAAAATGACCTAGTTTGTGTTGAGTGGATATTAAAACCCATTTGTCTCAATCTCTCTGTATATATGAACATATAAATCGCAATACGAGTCAAAAGTTGTTTGGTCTAAGATTTATAACATCACTAATCTATTATAGGCTGTGTAAACATCCCCCCATTGTCACAGGGTAGACCAGGTTGGTGCTAAATGATAAGGCCAGCTCAATTTTTTCGTCATATGTTACAAGATGTAAACAGGGCTAGCCCTTATCCCAACCTAAACCTTCACCGTGGACCTAGCCCCATTGCTTACCCCTAACCCTAACCTACAATCTCGCCAACAATCATGTGCCCTAACCTTATTAACATCTCAACCACCTTGACAAAAATTGAGCTGGCCTTAACAAATAGTTTTAGCCTTGTCACAGAGTAGACGTCTTAATAATCACCCGTCCCTTCAAAAGATAATAGAACTAGAACTTTAAAATTTATTCGCACCTTCGATAACAATTAAGCCTGTGAAGATTGACCACTTGTTCACAAGATCTCGATAAAAAAGTTACCGTATATTGACTAGCCATACCGTTAAGCACATATCCATTAATATTATGTCCAAGGTTTGTTTTTTACATTGATTAGTTCTAGAAATCTGACCTAATGTCAACATCATCCCATACACTATCTACCTTAACATCTCCTTTAATCTAAAAATAATAAAAAATCCTCCATGTTTTTCTATGATAATCAATGTTAAAAATGACAAGATAGTTAGGTATATTGAACAATAAAACATAGGCCTACAGATACATAATTGCATTATAGTCTTGTTTATCACATTGCAAAACATTTCTAGATATATAAATGTGTATTATAGTCTTGTTTATCACAGAACAATAAAACATGCAAGTAAAAAAAAATTGCATTATAGTCTTGTTTATCACATAACAATGAATCATACAAATAAAAAATTGTATTATAGTCTTGTTTATCACATAACAAATCATCTGTTGGTATATATTGTATCATAGTCAAGTTTATCATATAACAATAAAACACTAGGATCATGACTCACAATATTATTATAATGCTGAGTTCAATAATACCTTGACAAGTAGCGCTATAAATAAACCTGGGTTGGTAGATATAGTGTTAATACAAGTTTCTTATTGATGTATATCAGATAAATAGATCATAAGTACAAATATATTATACATATTAAAAATATAACTTATGTCGACTTACAGCTCATGCATAGAGAGAGGCAGAGAGAGAAATGAGATAAAATGAAGTGGGGTTTAAGGTCCTATACTGTTCTCCTCCGACTGCTGGGCTAATGAAGATGGGAGCAGGGAGCAGAGAGAGATAGAGAGTTTAAAGTCAAATCGACACAAACTAGGTCATTTCGGCACTAACATATGGTTCAATTTTATTTCAATAATTCGCAGTGGGTGGAAACCGGAGGACCCAGAGAAAACAGCGACCCTACTCCTTGTCAAGTACAACCGGGGAATCAAAGCCACGCCAGTTTACACAATGACAGACCTTATGATACAATTTTTTAAAAAACATTACTTGGCATACCTCCGCGTCCCTGGACAGGTGTCCCAGCTGTGCCCCCCCCCCTTCTCACAGGCCCTGGACCTCACTGAAACACTGTGGCTCCCTACCAACATTAAATCTGTTGAAAAACATTACACGGCATGGCTCTAGGCCCCTGGACAAACATCCCAGCTGCCCCCCCACCCTCTCCCAGGACCTGGACCTCCAGTTTAGCGAGCCAACATCTTGCTCACTGAATCACCGTGGCTCTCTACCTACCAGTTTATCAATCCACATAGATAAATATATTATTCAGGTATTGTGAAGGACGAATATTTAACACCTACATAGATCGTAAGTCATAGATTTTGACACCTGTATGACATTTGATGACAACTCAGGTGCATAACCATGACATACATACATCATTGGTACATGTATGTCACCTGGTAACATTACATGTACCGATACTATTACTATATATATATATCAACGTTTTTCCTTCAAAACAATAAACGATATTGGGTTTAATGGAAAAACGAAATGAAATGGGGTTTAACGTCCTACTGTTCTGCTCCTAAACTGGGCTAATGAAGACAGGCATACGCCATACAGTGTGCTATGAGGGAAATTTTGCTCGGGCAGCAGTACTACGGCCTACTCTTATATGGTATTCCAACTGCCAAGGGATCTTTTACGTGCACACCAATGTGTACACGGGACCTCAGTTTTTCGTACCATCCGAACGACTAGACAGCTGTCCTTGTCAGGCCCTCTGTCCTGCATTACTGACAGGGGGAAACCACGCTGGAAAATCTAGATGAACTTTCTCGGCCAATGCAGGGATCGAACACCCGAAATGAAATGAAATGGGGTTTAACATCCTACTGTTCTGCTGGTATCTCACCTGGTAACAGTACATGTGTCGGTACCGTACATATATATATATATCAATGTTTGTCAAAAGGTTTTTCCTTCAAAACAATAAACGAAATTGAGTTTAATATCTAACCAAATGGCATAACAATGATAGCCAAATGACATGCAGTGTGCTAAATGTATGAAAGAAATTCTGCCCAGACATTTGTCAAAATGTTTTTCAATCAAAAATGGAATGAAATGGGATTTAAGTAAAAACCTATTATTCTGCAGCAATCGGCAAATCAGTATGCTACCTGTACGAGGGAAATTCAAACTGTCAAGGGACCTTTTTTATGTGCATGGCAATGTGTACATAGAACATCGGTATTTCAATCTGATGAAAACACAGATCTTATTTCTTTTCCTTTGTTATAGTTCAAATTTTCGTTTTACTTGTCTTTACTACACTAGGATCTGGAAGAGTTGTTATATAACCCACGTTCTGGTTGTTGAGAGGGATTAGCCAATGAAACAGTCTGTTGCTGCTAGTTCTTGGCATGCTGTGCCCGGAACTGTGGGTATAACACTAGAAACATCAATGCTGATTGGTTAATCAAATGTCTGATGTCATACGGTCAAAAGCCAATCGTATGACCCGACGCGACCTCCAATTACAACCGGTCAGATTTTCATGTAGTTTAGGCCAACGAAAGTACAAAAGTATGAAACGAAAGACAGATCTGTATTTTAATCTGTTTGCTCGGTTTTTGGTCCCATACAAACAACAAGACATGGTGCCTTGTCAGGCTCTCTGGTCCCCTCTATAGGTTAGAATCACATCAAACCACTATATAATAAACTCATAAAGTTAAGATCAAACATAGAGGAAGTCACAGAAAATAAGGCAAAAATCCACACATTACGTTGTTCACATAACTTCATGGGTCATCTATTATCCAAAAGGACTGGATGTGATGTGACGAAAAGTGCAGAAAACTGATATATAGATGAATTCACCTGTAATTATAGGTATATATAGGTAGGCTTGATATATTAGCTAGAATTACAGGTGTAACCTCATTTTATTTCTATCATCCCAGCAAGCGAAATATGAAATGGGGTTACATCTCGGTCCTACAGTTCTGCACCGACTGGGCTTCATGCGTTATCTATCGTTCCAAAGTACATGTACAGTCCTTTGGGTGTGACGGAAAGTGTAGAAAAGTGTGATATTAAACCCCATTTCATTTCTATCATCCCAGCAAACCAGCGAGTAAAATATAAAATGAAATTGGATATGTCCTACTGTTCTGTACCGACTGGGCTAATGATGATTGGCATGATCCGAACAGCGGCACAGCAGCCTACTCATAGGGTTATCTACGTGCACGTGAATATGTGTGAGAGAGAATTCCAACTGCCAAGGGATCTTTTACGTGCATGCCAATGTATACACAGGTTCTCAAATTTTTGTCCCATCCAAACAACTACACAGTTGTCCTTGTTCTGCAACACTGACAAAGGGAAACCACAGCGGAATTTACAATTATTATGTAGGCTACTTTCAATATAAAAAATGTCAAATTTTTTAGAGTTGTCTTGAACTTTTATCATACTTATTTAAAGGAACTAAATCGCTGATATTTGGGACCTAGAAATTGACACAGATGGTTGCAATGCATATAATAATGTAATATGAATGTATATAAACTGATTAGTTATGTTTGGCGAAACAAGCCAGAAGTCTCAATCGAATGGCAATCTCTAGCGTCTGGTTATACCAGTTTACACCGATATTATTTGTTGTGCATGATCTCCAGAAAAGAATATGATGTCACTGTTTAACATGACTTGTGGAATATGTCTAGCCTCGTTCTTCCGAGTCCCTTGTTACAAATGGCGCTGAAACACATTATGGTACACAATTCGTGTACCTATGGTAAAATGTGTATTTTATCTTAAATATTGGATATCAGAAGCCCATCTTTTCCCGGTAAGATCACAACATCAATGTTGATTTAAATTGACAAATAAATTGTGTTTTTAATGGCGAAGACTTTAGATGATTATAATGAGTTAGAGACTTTAAGCACGAACATCCAATAGAAACTTGATTATAGGCTTGTAATTTTCAAAATAATCATCTATAGACTATTTGAATCCAAAATAGATAGAAAGACCTATTCTTTTCCTGGTAAGATCACAACATCAATGTTGATTTAAATTGACAAATAAATTGTGTTTTCATGTTGAAGACTTTAGATGTTAATGAGTTAGAGACTTAGCTAATTTAAATATTTCTATCACAATTCTATTTGTAAAGCTCAAAAAAGCAGACCAACTGACTGAATAATTAGAACTACATGTATACCATATCTGCATATAATCGATTTTAAATCAATTACTAATATATTGATAAGACCGTGATAAAATATAAGGTTGGTTATGTAGTAACTGTGTACAACAGGTTAAATATATATATATATATATATATAGGTAAGTTATAAGGTATATAATAGTATGTTGTACTATTAATTTATATAAATAAACAAGGTCACACCTGTAATTCTAGCTAATATATCAAACCTACCTATATATATATATATACCTAGATGTATATAATTACAGGTGAATGCATCTATATATCGCCTTTACTTACAGAGAGAGAGAGAGAGAGATGGGGTTTAACGTCCACTAGACACAAACTAGGTTATTTCGGGACTAACATATGGTTTAATTTTATTTCAATAATCTGCTTGTGCGTAGGAGTCTTTAGCAGTGGGAGGAAACCGGAGAACCCAGAGAAAACTCACGAAGTTGAACAGGCGACCCTACTCCTTGTCACGTACAAGCAGGGATTTAAAACCAAAACAGACTTTATAATCTAACGCTCAGGTGTTAAAGCATTCAGCCATCCAACCCCATATCCTTTACAAACAAATAGCCCACAGAAAGAGAGAGAGAGAGAGAGAAATGGGGTTTAACGTCCACTCAACATAAACTAGGTCATTTCGGGACTAACACATGGTTCAATTTTATTTCAATATTTGCTTGCGCGTAGGGTCTTTAGCAGTGGGAGGAAACCGGAGGATCAAGAGAAAACCCACGAGGTCGGACAGGCGACCCTACTCCTTGCCACGTACAAACGGAGAATCGAAACCCCGCCAGTTGACTCAATGACAGACCGTATGATACAGCACGCGCGTGCTAACCATTCGTACATCCAACCCCCCACACAGAGAGAGTTTAACATCCACTCGACACAAACTATACTAATGTCCAAAAGAAAGTATACACTGTGCATTTCGTGCTGCATCAACCAAAGTCGTTTTCCATCGTATGCGGCATTTGGGTACAATGTCAATTTGTTTCGCTTTTTTATTTTGCTTAGCAATTTTGAGTTTTGACACAAGAGACAAACTCAGTAATGTTTTATCAAATGTTTTTAATCTAAATAAAACTTAGTCATATTTTAAGTGTGTATACTTTCTTTTGGACATTAGTATAGGTTCTTTCGGGAATAACTTATACAGTTCAATTTTATTTCAATAATTTGCTTGCCCGTGGGTGTCTTTAGTAGTGGTGTGTTCAACCATTCGGCCACCCAACCTTAACCAACAAATAACACAGTCAAACTAACATGTGGTCGTATTAAATTATGGGAGATGGCTACGATGGCTCAGTGGTTAAGGCAATGGCTCACTTGGAGGTGAGAAATAAGCCTGCATTAGGATTTTCCAACATGGTTTCCCCTTGTCAGTGGAACGGATCAGCGGGCCTGGCAAGAAACAGTGTACAGTCGTTCAGATGAGACAGAAAAACGAGGTCCTGTCTAAGGGTAAAATTCCAGGCAAAATTTCCCTCATTGTACACCTGATGATGACTTTCATCATAAACCCCCAACATCAACAAGACAACACGTAGGAACTCAAGCACTCCACAAATTTCCTAATATAAATTAATGTCATAGGACCAGCATGAAATATAGACTTGACCCAGCAATGGAGACATTTTTGGATGCATTTTGTTTTCCGATAGCCAGACATTCTAAATCAAAGAACGTTTTTTAACATTATTTCTATTTCTCTGTGTCATCACACATAAAAAAAACATAAATTTTACTGCATTTATGTGTTGAAATTCTTTAAATATCAAATTTAACAGGTTAATCATCTAGAAATGAGAGTCGTCTCCACATAACGTACAATTACATTCCTCTATTTTCATATGGTACAAAGAGCTAAAAAAAAATCCATCGAGCAGCATTTCAACGTAATAAAATCAAATCAATAATTCTATTTTGTCTGTACATTTAAATGTGTGTGTATACTATTATAACTGACCTTTCCACTAATACCTGGCAAAAAGTAATCATAAATTATCAGAGTTTTTTTCCCTCCATTACCAACTGGAAAAATATAAATTTTAATACAGCAGGTCTGCTGGCATAGTGAACATGTATTCATAAATCAACCTTTTTTTAGTACATTAGGTCAACGGTGTTGTATTTATATGTATTTCAATTTAACTAAAACTAAACCAAACACATTTACCCAACTCTTTCATTGTTTAAAATAGATATATATACGGGTACTTTAATTCATTCTGGGTATACAATATAAGTTTATTGATTTCTTATTGTTTGATGTAAAAATATTTGAAATATGAGATTATGAAATATGAGATATGACTTGTATGGGAGAGAGAGAGAGAGAGATGGGATTTACCAAACTAGGTAATTTTGGGACTAACATATGGTTCAATTTTATTTCAATAATTCATTTGCGCGTAGGGCTCTTTAGCAGTGGGAGGAAACCAGAGGACCCGGAGAAAACCCACGAGGTTTGGACAGGCGACCCTACTCCTTGTCACGTACAACCGGGGAATCGAAACAACGCCAGTTGACTCAATGACAGACTTTATAATACAGCGCGCGCACGCTAACCATTCAGCCATCCAACCCCCCTACTTGTAGGAATACCGTAAATATCAATCTCTCTAATTATCATTTGAGTGACTGTCAATCCCTTGTAATGTACAATATTGTGAAAGTGGAATCTCTAAAAGGAGGGAGAGAGGGAAATGGGGTTTAACGTCTACTTGACACAAACTAGGTCATTTCGGGACTAACAAAAACATATGGTTTAATTTTATTTCAACGATTCGCTTGCGCGTAGGGGTCTTTAGCAGTAGGAGGAAACCGGAGGACACAGAGAAAATGCACGAGGTCTCTAAAAGGAATATCAGTTCAAAAATGGTTCAATTCCATTTTAACTAAGATATCGAGAATTGAAAATCAATATCCTTTGCAGATGAAAGAAATGGGATGTCGTCAAAATAAGCCAGTGTGACCCAATTTTTTGACATCCCTATTTTTAATCCGATTGAATCTAAATCGGGGGATTATCTGCCGATTATATTTTGATTCATTTTTTTTTTTTAATTAAATGTTAAATAATTAATTTAAGTGGGCTTTTTTTACAGTGGATAAAGAGAGAGAGAAATGGGGTTTAACGTCCACTTGACAACAAACTAGGTCATTTTGGGACTAACATATACAGTTCAATTTTATTTCAATAATTCACTTGCACGTAGGGGTCTTTAGCAGTGGGAGGAAAGCAGAGAACCCGGAGAAAACCCTACTCCTCGTTACGTACAACCGGGGAATCGAAACTACGCCAGATGACTCAATGACAGACCTTATGATACAATGCACTTGCGCTAACCATTCGGCCATCCATCCTCCCCCCCCTCCCCTTACGGTGGATTAAGCTTGGAAAAATTAGTTATTGTTCAAGAAAGAATGATTAAATGGAAAGGGGTTTAAAGGATAATATTGGTGTCAGCCATTATTATTATATGTGACAAAACTGGTTAAACACATTCTAAATATAATTTTAACACAGAGCTAGTTCATTGCTACGGTAGATGTGTAACTAACACTTGAAGAAACGAGAAGTCACGACAAAAATGACAAACGCGAGTTAACCTTCTATATAACTGACAGAAGTAACAAGCGATAACAGACACACTTTGATTGATAATTCCGTTGCAGATGAAAAGTTAATAAAAACATGGTAATGCACGACTCTTTCTAATTTGTTCGTTTTCTTTTATCTACTGACAACCAATTCTTTTTTTTGAATTGTAAGATATCCTCTCACTGTCTCATATAACAACTTTTCATCTTCAACGAAATTATCTACTGTAGCCATGTGTTAAAATTATATTTGAAATGTGTTTAACAAGTTCTCTCACATATGTAATAATGGCTGACAACAATATTGTCCTTTAATGTCCTACCGTTCTGCACCGACTGAGCTAATTAAGACAGACATATGCCATACAGTCTGCTGTGAGTGCAATTTTGCCCTGTCAGTAATCGAATACCAACTGTGAAGAATTATTTTACACACCAAAGTGTACACGTTTTGGGTTTTTTTTGTCTCATCCAAAAGACTAGACGTTGTTCGTTGCCAAGTCTTCTTTCGTGCACCATTGACAAATATTAGGGAACTTTCGTGGCCAATACCGTGAGCAAACCCAAGACCATCAGGTTAGTGAACCAGCGTCTTACTCATTGAGCCACTGTGGCTCTGCTCCCATGGCGATCAGTAGCTTTAAGGCAGACTAGATGCTATGTGTGTAAATAATAAGTACAAGTATAAATTATTTAAATAGAAACAACTTGAACTTAATGACTACCAAAAAAATAATGTAGATAAACTGACTCACTCATCTAGTTTGTTTCCTTGTCGACCTCTATGAATAAATTCATATCAATGTTTTTATTATTGAATTTAAAACATGTAGAAAGTAAACAATAGTGAAATGAAATGAAATGGGGTTTAACGTCCGATTGTTCTGCTCCGAACTGGGCCAATCAAAAAGAGGGGCATACGCCATACAGTGTCCTATGAGGGAAATTTTGCCTGGACAGCGGCACTACGGCCTACTCTTATATCGAATTCCAACTGTCAAGGGATCTTTTATGTGCACGCCAATGTGTACACGGGACCTTGGTTTTTCATCCCATTCGAACGACTAGACAGCTGTCCTTGTCATGCCCTCCGTCCTGAGTCATTTCAGTACTAACATATGGTTCAATTTTATTTCAATAATTTGCTTGCGCGTAGGGGTCTTTAGCAGTGGGAGGAAACCAGAGGACCTGGAGAAATCCCACGAGGTTGGACAGGCGACCCCACTCCTTGTCACCTACAACCAGGGAATCGAAATCACTCCAGACCTTATGGTTTCATGCGCATGCGTTAAACCACTAGAATATCCAACCCCCAAATGCAAATCACGTACAAAAATAAAATGAAAGGATTTAACATGTGACAAATCTTTCTAAAAAGATTTCTTTCCTGAAAAAATAATTCCTTTAAAATCTTTCCAAGTTACTGCTTTCGAGAAGGTCAATATCTCAGTCACTATTAATGCTTGAGTCAAATAACTTTGCAGTTTACATAAGACTGTATGTACTATAGCATATATTTTTTTCATAATTTTCTGAGGAGGTCACTTTACAAGCACTGGTCCACTTGACATAGAATGACCCATACTCAACAAGAAATCCAGAAGACAAATCCACGAACAAGACAACACACCGAAATAATTAAAAAAACAATGAAAGTTCTATCAAATTAAGTGAATGGACAAGAAAAATGGGGTTTTCTACTCGAATAACTAATTTCATCATTTGCTTGATAAAGATGAGAGTATCCTTGTCGAAACGTCGCTTAGAATTAAACTCAGTAATTGTGTATCCATAAAATTGTACCTCATGTTAACTAATTTCTTGTAAATTTTTTGTAAATTTGTCAACGTAAAAAATTCTGGTTTGAAGGTAGAAAGAGTGACTCATTTCTGGGTTGTTTTGGGTTTTTGTTTTTTTTTTTTAAAATGTTGTTTTGATGCAATAATTCAATTTAATGAAGCATATAAATGTAGTTTTTGGCTGTTTTCACTATTTCATTTTGAAAACCGGTTTTGTGCCCTTTTGGCTTTTTACATTTGAGAATAGGTTATAATTATACTGGTAAGTAAGTACACACAATGTACTTCTAATTTCATACGTATCAAATTGTAAGTCACGGGTTCACTCCCAGTATTGGCTGAGAAATAAGTGGTGCAAGACGGAGGGTTTGGCAAGGCCAGTGTCAAGTCAGTCGGATGGGGCAAAAAACTGAGGTCCTGCATACACTTAGGGGGGGGGGGGGGTCCTACAACCCATAGCACACTATGAGTGGTTCTCTGACAAAGAAAAAGAGTGTCTAGCAGTAAGGATTGGACAAAAAAAAGAGGTTAATGCACATACCAAGATAAATTTACATATTACAGTTCTCTATTTAAACAAACTCTGTTACCACTAGTGGTGCAGAAAAGTTGGACATTCAACTCCATTTGTCCCCTTGGTGCAGAAAGGTAGGATGGTTAAAAAACTTATTTTCATTTATTTCTTTTATGATCATTCTAATATTAGAATCACACATTTTTCCTGTTTATTTCTGTGAAATAATTTTTCTTATGCTAGAACCACCTGTAGGCCCCTGAACCATATGTTAGTCCAGAAATGACCTAGTTTGTGTGAAGTGGACGTTAAAACCCTATTTCTCTCTCTCTCTCAAATAATTTGAAATTCTGTGATTTGCCAAAGCTATTGTGGCTGTTTTTTGCTATTTACGTTGTTAGACAAAATGTAAACATATTTTTAAACATGGGTTGGTTTGGGTTTTTTTAAACTTAAACCTGATAAGCTATTGCACATATATAATACAGATTATTTTCGAAGATAAAAACAAGAAACTTATTTATTTTCGGCTAGTAAACAATGCAAGACAACTGTGAATCAAAAGAAAGACAAAACAGACAGTATAGTAGCTATGATTATATTCCTAAAGGAGTTATCTACACTAGAGACATTTTTGGGAAAATATGAAAAACGTTACTTAATCCCCTAGGGAGAAGAGAAGAGAGAGAGAGAGAGAGAGAGAGAGAGGGAGAGAGAGAGAGGGTACAACACAAACTAGGTCATTTCTGGAGGTACAATATTATTTCATTCATTTGTTGGTGTGTAGGGGTCCCTAGCAGTGGAGAAAACCCACATATAAGTATGGGATCGAAAAAATTACCTTTGAACTAAGTAATTGCCATTTCCACAACCTTGTTAAGTGGTCTTGAAACTTGTCAGTAATCAATATTTATATTTTCAAACATAATTTATACCTAATTTTTCCCCGGTCTTAATCCACGATAAAATGTACACAAATTGATTTTTTAACATTTAATTAAAAAAACAAAATAGTTTATAATCTCTCCGATTAAAAAGAGGCCCATCAAAAGATTTTACCCAGCATTCAAAATCCCTCAAAAGACGATTAGCAGCTTTATAATCAAACTTCGACAGTAAACCCACATCAAAAAAAGGAAAAATCTATATCCCTTACTATTTCGTTTGTAATGCACCAGTACTTATAGAAATGAAATGAGGTTTAATGTCCTACCTTTTTGCACCGACTGGGCTAATGAACTATCTCAAATAACACACTTTAAACATACATTATGAAAGAGCAAAATCTGCTTATTACAAGTCTTTCTTTAGGCCTGAAATGTTATCTAAATTATCAATTAGACATTAATTAACTTATCCAGACCATAATAAACTCTCGATGTCAAGGCTAGCCTTCGATGTTGGCTGGATTAGATTCCTATATGCCGCTAACGGCCATTGATAATTAAATCAACAAAAGGGGATAATCGAGACTATGCTGTTTATATTAATGATTTTAGTAATGATGACCGAGACTATGCAAAAATTTCACCCGCTTCTTTCTCGGCTCATAGTGGATCAATTTGACTGAAATTTTCAGCAATTTACCGTTACACTATCTAGTTTTTAACTATTATAGCGAAAACTGCCATCTTATCTCAAATAACACACTTTAATGGAATAACAATTACTATGGTTTATATCACTGCAAGATTTCAACAAGATTTCGCTAGTCATTATCAAATATATACACAAATAGATAAAATAAAATGAGAAAATATTAATATATATAACAAACATCGGTGTGAACTATCCATTCCAATGCATATACCGATGCCATAGTTCTGGAAGGTTGTAAGTGCCACTTATGACCCATATAGCTTTTTTTGCATGGGATCACTAACCACATTGTGGGGCTTCTCTATGTAAAATTTCAGAACTGTAAGGTCGTAACTTCCACATAAAAAATTCTTTTAAAAATGTTGATATCCTAATTGCGTTATTAAGATTGGAATAGGTTTTCCTCTCATATCTCAAAAACTAAATCCGACAATTTTTTAAGCTTAACGCCTTTCAGAACTATGACATCGATATATATATATACACAAACATCAGTGTGAACTATCCAATTTCTCGGTCATCACTGGGATCGAACATGGGACCTTCAGATTAGTGAGTCAAGTGTCTTACTCACTGAACCACTGCGGCTCCCCTAGTATATAATGCTATTGGAAATAACCACCCGATAAAAACTTTCGTGGGAAAATAGCTTTTTTTAGGATGTCGTTAAAAACCAGCAAAAATTACACAATGTACACCGGTTTATTTCCATTGGGTGTAATTTGTGTTCTAATAAACCAGTCTATTTGATTGTAAGGACACTCAACTTATAATGCGACAGACTCTTTCACTCACGCATCAGGTATGGAAGCCAAGAATGGTTCGGGGGGTTGGATGGTGGATTGGTTAGCGTGTGTGCGTTGTCATAAGGTCTGTCATTGACTCAACTGGTGTGGTTTCAATGCCCCGGTTGTACGTGACAAGGAGAAGGATTTCCTGTCCAACCTCGTTGGTTTTCTACGGGTTCTCTGGTTTCCTCCCACTGCTAAAGACCCCTACGCGCAAACGAATTTATTGAAATAAAATTGAACCATATCTTAGTCCCGAAATGACATAGTTTGTGTCGGGTGGATGTTAAACACCATTTCTTTCTTTCTTTCTTTTCTATTTTCACAGATCAAAGATCTTGTATATTCTGATCTAGTTTTATATAAATTTTTATATAGATAAATTGTCATAGTTTTGATAAAGACGAGTGCTTTTGAAGTATGTAGTCATATACAGGTGTTTTCTACAGGTAAATATCTACCTGTATTATACCTGTATACAAGGTAACATAATTTGACAGGTGATCACTTATAAACAACTATTATATTTCTAATACAAAATATCTACAAAGTTTTCCTCATCTTAAATATCTGCGATATAAATACGACAAGTTACTGTTTCTCCTACACATGTGATAGGGGCATACAATCAATTAACCAAACCACTGTATTCCTCTCTAAACCTCCGTATTGATTTTTATTTGCATCAAATTGAAATTTTTATAATAAGCTGAAGATTTATCCCTGTCACAAAGTTACCATAGTATTCTAATTACATGTCTTGAAAATGTCTTGAAAATCAGAGAGATAGAGAGAGAAATGGTGTTTAACGTCCACTCGACACAAACTTGAAAATCAGAACAATATAGGATCAATGCCCTCTCAAGAGATCTTATTCCTATCACAAAGTTACGACAATATTCTTATTACGTCTTGAAAATCAGAACCAATATAGGACCAATGTCCACTCAAAGAGACTTATCTCTATCACAAAGTTACGATAATATTCTTATTACACTTTTGAAAATCAAAATAATATAGGAGCAATGTCCACTCAAAGAGATTTATTCCTACTGCAAAGTTACGTAACATTCTGATTACATGTCTTGAAAATCAGATGAACATAGGACCAATACCTACTCAAGAGTTTTATTAGCCAACCTCAGACATAATAAAACAACAGATTAGTGTTGGTCATATCAAATAATTATTGAAAAATCAAGACTTTATTATAAAACATCAAGAATTATCTTTCTTTTCTTTTTTTTAAAAATGACATCCGCTATAAAGTTAAAATAGATCTAAATACAGAAAATGAAGACGGTGATGGTTCCAAAATAGGCCTACCTCTTTCTGTCCACTCATACAAACTCAAGCTCGACAGTTTTACGGACTTAGACTTTAAATTTTAAGATTCGTAAATGAATCCGATACAAACTATTCTTTTTGGAATATATTCAAGAATTAATAAATCGAAATCTTTCAAATAAAAGAATATTTAAAACAACAAAGTACGGAAGAGAACCAGGGCTAGGTACTAAATCTTAGTTACATCGTCCTCATCTCTGACTTCTAAATCAAGAAGTTTTTATATTTTAAACAAAACCCATCTAACATGAAGCAAGCTAGCCTGGATATATCTACAATTCAGCTTGCACTAGATCTTACAGCTAGCTAGTAAAATAATGAATACATAATTATCTGTAGTAATACCACTACTGCTAACAAAAATCATCAATATATTTCCTTAAATCTACCATTTCTTACTAAAATAGAATCTCTGCTTATCTACTAACATCTTGGTATCAAAATCATCATTTTCATACAATCACAGTTATTAGATAATCTCTTTTAAAACAAATCTACCTGTCTCAATTTGAAAATAACATCCCAAAAACAACAAAGAAGTCGAATTAGGTTGAAAATGGCTACAGTCATAGCGCAACTCGTTCACAGATAGTTTAACAACAAGAAATTGACATGAAAATTTACCAATTAAGATCGCACTCATCTTCCCAGATAATACCTCATAGTAACAACAACAGTTTCACTCACACACGTGCCCTATTTTAAACATTCGCAGGTGAATTAAAACATAACTAACCTCAAAAATCTTTAAACAAAGAAGATTTTTCTGTGTTGAGTCTCTCTGCGCGAAATAATATGCCTCGATAAAATGGCTGAACCGAAGCTACCAAGATATAAATGGTCAATATAACAAGCAACTGGGGAAAATGTTGTTATGCGAGCACAACTTAAAAAAATCTTAATTTTGTCACAACTAAAACACTAAAATTATATGTTTGACATACCAAATGAAAGCTGACGAAACGGGCAATTCAAATATGATCTCAGATTTTCGTTTCATTTGATATTGAGAGAGGAATCGGCAGTTTAATTTTGATCAACACTCAATCGTTCAAATCTACAATAAGCGAACAAAGTAAAAGCTACGAATAACGCTATTTACATGATTGGATAGCACATCGAACATCTTCCGCACGAGATAACGTTTTGGGAACCTGTTAAATTAATTGTGGACAATTGGAGTCAACGGGAGGATAATTAAAATGATATATTTTAAGTAAACTAGACCTGTTTGCGTCTTTTTCCATAAACCACTGAATGTTTGCTTCAATAATAGAAATGAATGCGGCAGGGATTATTGGTTGAGCGCACGTTGAAGGCAGTTCGTGACGTCATCAGATATTAAACAATGAACATTCATGTGTAAGAAATCGTTCATTCATAAGTGCGTTTTTGGGGATTTCAGTTTTTAAATTTTGGGGGCTTTTGAAGGAAATATAACCTTTGTATTCTTCGTTTGTTTTATACATTTTGCTGTATAATTTTAGATTAGAAAACTGAGTTTACGTTATGGGAATAATGACAAGTCAATTCAATTGACAAAACTGATGAACATTGTTAGATTGTGATTTCCGATGCCAGGACGCTGGCAAAAAAATGAAAACGATTCGGGAAAGAAATCGCTAAGAAAATGGAGATTGTCAGGTCTAGAAACAAACAAAGGAAAATGTAAGCGGGAGATATATTCGCTAGTGGCTAATAGCAGCCCAGCTTACTACACACAGTCGATAAATATATTAAAATAACGAATAGTGTAATTTAGGCCGCCTGCCGCACAGAACTATACATTATAGACTTAATGTTGGACGAGTTCAAAACAATCACACCTTGTAGGGGTGTCAGCTTGTTTATTTACAATAGTGATTATCGCGCTTCGGATTATTTGAACCTTTCAACGAATTCTTCTCTCGCCATAAATGAATCATATCGGTTGATTTCGATCTTCTTCTTTATTTTAACGAATTTATATGACAGAAGTAATAAATAAATTCCATTGTTATCTCACCCACACCCCCTTTTTGGATTATCATTTATATGTATTTATGGTGTAGATACAGACAGTGTGCATAAAAAAGAAAAAAGTACAGCAAACTCTATGTAGCTAAAAGTTGAGGCCATGTGGCAAAGCTGGAATAACTTTCAAACGAAATTTTATCTTTAGTTCTATAACTGGGGTGAACAAAGTACAACACTTCAAGTTAACTTTACAAGTAGGCTGCATGTATGTGTAGGCCTTATATTTTTATTAATAGCTGCAGTAATTCGGCCATTATTGTTTTGCGCGCTTTTAAATGTATTTAGTTTTATCCATGAAAAGTGCGCGTTTATAATCTAATAGTTTTATTATTAAAAGCTGTAGTAATTCGGCAGACTATCATGTTATTTTATGCGCGTTATTAAAATTATTTTCTTCTACTCGTGAAAAATGTGCGTATAATCTTGCAGAATCGGTTAGGCCTAGATTTTTATTACATTAATATCTGCAGTAATTCGTCGGACTTTCATGTTATTTTCTTTTTCTTTTTTCTTTTTTTTTTTTTTTGCGTGCTTTTAAATTCATCTCTCCATGAAAAATAAATGTATAATTTTTGTGGATTCGGCGCAGGCCTATATTTTTATTTCATCAAAATCTTCACTGCTTCAGTAATTCTGCGGACTTTCATATTGTTTGTTGCGCGCTTTTATATTTATTTTGTCATCTTCATAAAAAGTGCGCATATCCGTGTGGAATCGGTCAGTTGGATAATGATATACAGAAATGTTTTACAGTTCTTACCCTCCCACCCACAATCTTTTAAAATGTAGTGGTATTTAGTAGAAATTCGGATGAACACTTATTGGGGCTAGGCGGTTATGACGATGTGTACACAACAGTAACTATATTCACACCCCTCCCTCACACTCCAAATTTTATAAACTTTAAGGGTATTGGTAGAAACACGGGGTACAATTGTATGGATACACGATTACTGAGTTTAATACTAAGCGACGTTTCGACGAGGATACCCTTGTCTTTATCAAGCAACGTCGCTTAGTATTAAACTCAGTAATTGTGTATCCTCCATAAAATTGTACCGTGTTAATACATATGTATGTTCAATTACTAAATGCCAATCAAAAAGGTATTGGTAGAAATTTGAAATAAAATTAAAAAAATCACTTTATATCATTCAGAAATCGTCCATATACGTCCCGGGAGATCAGGGGTTGCAACCAAATTTATGTCGGAGGATAGATGACCAAATGAAAAACTGCAAATTATTAAATCGATAGGTGGCATCCTCTAATTGATTTTTGGCCACAAATTTGCATTCGATATTACGCAATATTGGATAAATGGGGTTTAACGTCCACTCGACACAAACCAGGTCATTTCGAGACTAACATATGGTTTAATTTTTTTATTTAAATAATTCGCTTGCGCGTAGTAGGGGTCTTTAGCAGTGGGAGGAAAACGGAGGACCCGGAGAAAACCCACTAGGTTGGACAGGCGACCCTACTCCTTGTCACGTACAACCGGGGAATCGAAACCCCGCCAGTTGACTCAATGACAGACTGTAGAATACAGCGCGCGCGTTATAACCATTCGGCCATCCACCCCACCCCTCTTTCGGAGGAGAGCGGGGGTGGGGTGGTTGTGGATTAGCTGGTGAGTGGCCAAGTTGAAGGGTAGAACATTGCAGATCAAAATCTTTCACTGATATTTAAATCAAACTATCAACATCATCATCAGAAACTGCAGCAAAATCTCTCTCTCTCTCTCTCTCTCTCCCTCTCTCTCTCTCTCTCTCTCCTGGCTCGTATGACTAAACCGCGTTAACAGTATACGTGTATAGGCTATGAATGTCATATGTTTGATTTTTATCTGATCACTGACTCTATTCATAAAAATACCATTTAAAAGTTAAACAGATGAACACAGCCAATAAAACTACACCTAGTAAGACAGATGTTCACATAAGAATAAATATAGTTTTTATTCCTAAAATGTCACTATAGGTAAAAAAGCATTCATATTCATACCTGAATAAATATATTTTTTATGGCTAAAAATTTCAGTTACTATACAACTATTTCGCGTTTTGGTAAGCAATTAAATTTTTGTATAACGTCGTCGTTGTTGTTTATTAAAAATTTAGCGTCAAGGCATGATATCACGGACAGGGTGATTTACATATGAATGAGTAACGTGGATTGAGGAATATTTTAACGCGTGCACTGGGAAGAAACCGGAGAAAATCCGCAAGGCTGGACAGGCTAGCCCACTTCTTGTCATTTTCGCACTGGCAATCGACACCACCCTATTTGAGTCAATGAAAGAAATGAAATGAAATGAAATGGGGTTTAACGTCCTACTGTTCTGCTCCTAAACTGGGCTAATGAAGACAGGCATACGCCATACAGTGTGCTATGAGGGAAATTTTGCTCGGGCAGCAGTACTACGGCCTACTCTTATATGGTATTCCAACTGCCAAGGGATCTTTTACGTGCACACCAATGTATACACGGGACCTCGGTTTTCGTCCCATCCGAACGACTAGACAGTTAATGAAAGATTTCATGATCTAAAACTCACGATTGTCTACGATATCACCTTAGGTGAAAGTGGACGTAAAACTCTAGAAACGAAAGTGCACGTGTTAGACCATTCGACAGTCCAACCCCGCGAGGAGCCATGACAACTGGATGAGTGTGACTTTGGCTCGTTAACAACTGGGGGGAAGGGGGGTCCCAGGTTTTATCTCTGCGTTGGACGGTTACATCTAATTGATAAGGCGAACTTCAAGTTTGGTCAAAGGTCACGAGATGTAAAGAGGGCTAGCACTGATCCCAACCCTAACCCTGGACCTAGCCCTAATGCCTACCGTAACCATGGACCTTCTATAAGGCCCATGCCCTAACCCTAACCTACAATCCCTAACCTTATTTACATCTCAGCGACCTTGGCAAAAATTGAGCTGGCCTTAACAAATAGATTTATCCTGACGTTGGACTAGAAAGTTCTCGTTTCCTCAGAAGACCAGACAGGAAAAGGCCTTTATTCGTTCGGGTGGTACGAAAACCTATAAGTCCCATGTATACACCTTTAAAAACACGTTAAAGGCCTTCTGAAGCTGGAAATCTAAATAATTGAAGGGTAAGTAAATGAAATGAAATGGGGTTTAACGAAATGAAATGGGGTTTAACGTCCTACTCTTCTGCTCCACTGGGATAATGAAAATGGGCTTACGCCATACAGCGGCGGCGCTACGGTCTACTCTTATATCGAATTACAACTGCAAGGGATCTTTTACACACCAATGTGTATACGGGACCTCGGGTTTCCTTCCATCCGAACGACTAGACAGCCGTCCTTGTCAGGCCCCCCGTCCTGCACCACTGACAAAGGGAAACCACGTCGGAAAATCCCGATGAACAATTTTCGACCAACACCGGGATCTAACCCGCGACCTCCAGACTAGCGAGCCCTCACCTTACTCACTTAGACACTGTGGCTCCCTGAAGGGTAAGTAAGAATCTGTGTAGGGTTATAAGCAATAAGTGGAAAATAACTTCCTAATGCACATTATAAATAATTATTTTGTAGCATTTAATGAAACATACATTATGCAAGAGCTAAATCTGCCTATTGCAGGTCTTTCTTTAGACATTAATTAACTTATCCAGATCATAATCAACTCTCGATGGCATTCCTTTCATAACTAAATCATGAATTGGATAATCTAGACTATGTTTTTTATCCTACCGACTTTAGTAATGATGCTCAAGGGTTGGCCGAACATTCAAGCGCTAAAATCTAGGTTCATAGTGGATCAATTTGACTGAAATTTTCAGCAAATTCCCTTTACAGCATCTAGTTGTTAACCATTATAGTGAGGAACTGCCAGTTCTTTATCTAATCTCCCATAATGTTTAACGTCCACTCGACACAAACTAGGCCATTTCGGGACTAACACATGGTTCAATTTTTTATTTCAATAATTCGCTTGCGCGTATGGGTCTTTAGCAGTGGGAGGAAACCGGAGGACCCGGAAAAAAACCACGAGGTTGGACAGGCGACCCTATTCCTTGTCACGTACAACCGGGGAATCGAAACCCCGCCAGTTGACTAAATGACAGACCTTATGATACCACGCGCACGTGCTAACCATACATTAAAGCAACAAATGTTTTATAAAGGTCTATATTCAAGTTAAAATAAGGTGTACAATTCTGAGTAAATTCTTTAGCCTCAGAATGCTTTGTGAACTGGGGGCCAGGGGCTTGTTTCACGAAATTTTAACTAAAATAAAATTCAAATTTTAGTAATTTGATTGGATAATAGATTGATTTTAGTGCTTAGCCAATCAAAATTGAAGTATCTACTAAAATTTGGATTTTATCTTTTGAGAAACAGGGCGTTTTTCAAATGACTTTAAAGGAGCTAAGTCGCTAATATTTGGGACCTAGAAATTGACACAAATGGGTCGCAACGTATACAATAATGTAATAGGAATGTATATAAATTGATTTACATTCAATCGTTTCTTTTTTACTGTAATTTCTAATCAGTTAGGTTCGGCGACATACGCCAGTATTCTCGATCGAATTTCAATCTCTAGCTTCTGGTTATTCCAGTCTACGCCGATAGTATTTATTGGACATGCTCTCCAGATAAGAATATTATAGCGTCACCGTTTGACATGACTTGTGGAATATGCCTATATAGCCTCGTTTTTCGAATCCCTTATTACAAATAGCGCTGAAACGCATTATGGTACACGATTCGTGTACCAATTGTAAAATGTTCATTTTTTCTTAAATATTGGATATCAGAAGCCCTTCTTTTCCCGGTAAGATCACAACATCAATGTTGATTTAAATAAATCGTGTTTTCAATGTAGAAGATTTTGGATGATATTGAGTTAGAGGCTTAGCTCCTTTAAGACATAATTAAAATATAAACAACATTTGATATAAACACATTACATTATAAATACAGCCTTTATACAAAATATAAAGTAGGATATTTCATGCGTTGATCTTCCGCCATAAAAATTCTACAGGTTATCACACTTTTCTTAACACTGGTCCTGCAACCTTGATCTCCTATACTCCTCGCACTGTTTCGTTTGATTATACCTAATCCCAGAGAGGGATTTCTCGGGCCATTTCGTTCTTCCAATTATTCTTGTCTGGCCCTCCGTCCTGCTCCATCACTGACAAAGCGAAGCAAGACTAGAACATCTTGAGTACCCATTTCGGCCAACACCGTTATCGAAATGAAATGAAATGGGGTTTAACGTCCTACTGTTCTGCTCCTACTGGGATAATGAAAACGGGCATACAGTGTGCTATATTATATTGCCCGGACAGCGGCTGTTATTTCGAATTCCAACCGTCAAGGGTTCTTGTACATGCACGTCCGTGTGTTCTCGGGCCCTTGGTTTTTCGTCCCATCCGAACGACTATGCGTTTTCACCTGCCAGGCCCTTCGTCCTGCACGACTGATAAGGAGGAACCAGGCTCCCCGTCCTGCACGACTGATAAGCAGGAACCACGCCGGAAACACAGGGATCGAACACGTAAAATCGAGGTTAGCGAGTCAACGTCTTACCACCGTGGCTCCTTCAAAGAAATTTAAATTTAAATTTAAAGAATGCCCGTGAAAAATACCTTAGACCATTGTTTGGAGTTTTCATATTTAGATTATTATGAACATGGTATTAAATAAAATTTATTACATTTTTACATTTACATTTCTTGGTTAATGTAATAATTTCTCTATGACCCCCCACCTCCCGCAATTTTTAAAAACAATTTTATAAAAATAAAAAAAAAAAGAAATATAAAAAGAAAAAAAAAAGGAAAATAAATAAATAAACCAAAAAACCACCATATCTGTATGATAAAGCCTCAAAATTAAATTAGAAAAAGATAACAAATCCATATCCACAGCTCAAAAATTAAATAAAAAAATGAACAAAAAAGCCCATAAGGAAAATGACCAATAAAGAAAAAAAAATCCACCATTTAAGGATAAAATCGATACCTGTGTACGTCTGTAGAATATGACGTTTTTTTTTATAGCATGTAAAAAAAAGAATCAATAGCATAATATATGTCTTCTATCCGAGTAATTCATCACTAAGCTCCATTGGTGCAGAGAGAGAGAGAGAGAGAGAGAGGGGGGTAACAAACTAGGTCATTTCGAGACTAACAATATGGTTCAACATTTATTTCAATAATTCGCTTGCGCGGAGGGGTCTTTAGCAGTGGGAGGAAACCGGAGGACCTGGAGAAAACAGGCGATCCTACTCATTGTCACGTACAACCGGAGAATCGAAACCACGTCAGTTGACTCAATGACAGACTATATGACACAACGCGCACGCGCTAACCATTCGGTCATCCAGCTCCCCATAAACCGTTAATACACTCAGTGCGGGATTAACCATTAGACAAATAAAGCACGTGCTTTAGGGCCAGCAAAAAATCCAGGCCACAAGACAGAGTAAAAAAAATTGTAATCTAGTTACTGCAATCTAATAAAGGTGCTGTTTTTTTGTGAAACATTTTCTGTTGTTAAATTTAACAATCTTCTGTTTCTCGGTGAAACCTATCAAAATGTGCCTTGGGGCCAGCAGAGCCTTCATCCGGCACTGACTTACTGTTTACATCTCGTGACCTTGGGGAAACATGCATTTGGCCTTGTCAAATAGATCTAGCCGCAATGAATGCGCTAATTATACAATTACAGTTCATTTCACTTCATTATGTTCCCACCCTTCCGTATAAGCGTGACGTAAATAACCCGAAGAATGTCGCGTTCTTGGCTACATGGGATTCGATAATATTTTATTTGATTGGCATTTAGTAATTGAACATATTAACACAAGGTACAATTTCATGGATACACAATTACTTAGTTTAATACAAATCGACGTTTCGACAAGGATACTCTCGTCTTTATCCATGTTTCTGAAGCAACGACTTTTATCCATGTTCCTGAAGCAACGACTGCGAAATACAGATACGTGTGTGTGTGTGTGTGTGAAATAGCTTTATTTAACGTCCGCTTCCACCGAGGTGATATCGCAGACAATACTTACCTGTACCGGAGTTACCTAAATCATATAGATAAATATGTGAGTAGTAGATAAATATATACAGAATATGCAACAAAAAGTTATTAAGTTTCAGGCGCGGAACAAATTTTTGCCCCATATATTCTCGTGGGAAAGGAGAACAAAAATTATTAAAAATGGCAGTGATCCCCGTAGTAATTTACTCCGAAACGAGTCGGTTGGTGACTTGGTAAATTAATTGCCCGTTAGTCTGCCTACCGATTGCCGGGCTTCGCACTCCCAAGTGGTGGCAGCACGCCCCTCCCCCCTTTTCTGAAAATCCTGGATCCGCCCCTGAGTTTTGTTCGTATTTGATAGTTATTTTTATCTTGGCCGGCTAGGGGTTGGGGTTAATCAGTTACGTATATGTTGATTTAGACAATATATTATTCGGATTAGATTCGTGTGAGGTGCACACATTGTCAACTCAAGGTATTATATTAATTCGTCTCCCCATTTTTAACCATAATACAAACTGGAGATTTCATATATAAAAATAGACATTTCGTGTACAAAAATGGAAAATGGACATTTCATATATATATTTTTTTTTGATCGGACAGTGGCGCTACTCTTATACACTTACTATTAAATACACACTATTATAATGCACACTTATTATTATAATACACGCTTACTTTTTAATACACTATTATAATATGCACTTACCACTATAATATACACGTATTATTATAATATACACGTATTATTATAATATACACGTATTATTATAATAAACACTTACCTTTTAATACACGCTTATTATTATAATATACATGTATTATTATAATATACATGTATTATTATAATATACATGTATTATTATAACGGGTATTACTATATTATACACGTATTATTATAATAAACACTTACTAATAAAATACACACTTATTATTATAATACACACTTACTGTTTAATACACACTTATTATTATAATACACACTTACTGTTTAATACACACTTCCTTTTTAATACACACTTCCTTTTTAATACACACTTATTATTATAATATACTTACCACTATAATATACAGGTAGTATTAGAATACACGCTTACTAATAAAATACACACTTATTATTATAATCCCAGTTCGGAGCAGAACAGTAGGACGTTAAACCCCATTTCATTTCATTTTATTATTATAATACACACTATTATAATACACACTTACTATTATAATACACACTTACTATTATAATACACACGTATTATTACACACTTACTAATAAAATACACACCTACTATTATAATATACACTTACTTTTTAATACACTATTATAATATACACTTACCACTATACTATACACGTACACATATTATTATAATACATACTTACTAATAGAATGCATACTTATTATTATAATACACGACTACTTTTTAATACACTATTATAATATATACTTATTACTATAATATACACGTATTATTATAATACACACTTATACTAATAAAATCCACACTTATTATTATAATCCACACCTATTATTATAATCCACACCTACTTTTTAATACACACTTGCTTTTATAATATACACTTACTTTTTAAAACACACTTACTTTTTAATACACACTTATTATTATAATACACACCTACTTTTTAATACACACTTCTAATACACTCTTACTTTATAATACACACTTACTTTTTAATAAACACTTACTATTACATGTATATGCTTTGACAGCAGCGCTTCGACTACTCTGAATTCAAATTCCAACTGTCAGGGAATCTATATATTAGTAAGTGCATGATGACCGCACCACACGCAAACGTCTATAACATGCTGCCTATGTGACAAAGTATTCCATAACTCATATCATATCATGGACCTTATAATACATTATAAGGTCCATGATCATGTAAAGATTATATTGTATACATGTAAAGCATTTATTTAAATGCATAGAACCAATTTGAACACCACATGTGCGAACTCATTGAACCTCATACGTTATTGATCTACAATATACTGTCCACTACACGTCCACTAATATACACGTATTTAATTACGGACGAAATAATTTCTACGTGTAGTGACAATGTTCTTGATTAAATAGAATTTGCACAGTTAGCTATACGAGGGTACATAAGACCCTGTGCTTCCTGTATTTAAAAGAGACGCAGAGAAGACGGACAGGAGATGAGCGGGGAGCAACATAGGAGATCGGAGACCGGCGAATGGACATCCGCTGCCGAGGCAGAAGGGCGGAATGGTTGAAATATAGTCATTTATTTTATGATCAGTAGTGGAATACCGCGTTTTATCAGTGAAATAAAAGTGTTATTCCACTGGCTAGCAGTAGTCCATGTTGTGTTTACCTAAAATGATTGTAAAATCATAAAATAAATAGAACATTTGTCGTTTTGTCGTGAATAACATATTTTATTTCATCTCTAAGCAAGAAAACGTTTATATTTTCACTCATGCTACGCATTCGTGAAAATATAAGTTTTCTTGCTTCTCGATGAAATAAAATATGTTATTCACTCTAAAACGACAAATATCCTCTATATACTATACTGATGTACCATGTTGATGTTTGATTTATGTTCCTGTGTAATGTATGTTCCCGTTCCCGATGGGGGGGGGGGGGCGAATGGTTAGCACGTGCGCTATATCATAAGGCCTGTCATTGAGTCAACTGGTGTGGTTTTGAATCCCCGCTTGTACATGATAAAGAGTAGGGTCGCCTGTCCAACCTCGTGGGCTTCCTCACACTGCTAAATACCCATAAGCGCAAGCGAATTATTGAAATTAAAAATTAAACCATATGTTAGTCCTGAATTGACCTAGTTTGTGTCGAGTGGACGTTAAACCCCATTTCCCTCTCTCTCTCCGGTTCCCGATGTAAATAAATAATATATTTAGTAAACTGGGCCCTGTTTCACGAAATTTTAACTAAGATAAAATCCAAATTTTAGTAATTTGATTGGATAATATTAGATTGATTTTAGTGCTTAGCCAATCAAAATTGAAGTATCTACTAAAATTTGGATTTTATCTTTAGTTAAAATTTCGTGAAACAGGGCCCAGATCACTAAAATAGTGTTACGCTTATGGTTACTCCTACGGGATTTCAGATTTGGTCCCATCCTATCGACTAAAGAAAAGTAGGATGCCAACCCCCGCGTCATGTGGCCGGGGGGAGGGGGGTATTTAACAATATTACATGGGCGGATCTAGGGGAATTCCTGACAGAAAAAGTCCCATTATAATTCATTCT
Organism: Patella vulgata; assembly: GCF_932274485.2. Taxonomy (NCBI): domain Eukaryota; kingdom Metazoa; phylum Mollusca; class Gastropoda; family Patellidae; genus Patella; species Patella vulgata. The sequence goes on along the minus strand of NC_065883.2, from coordinate 7,428,373 downwards.
TTTAGAACCGGATTCTTGTCTCCAATCTCTCGAAATGGTATTTCCGGGCTTCTAGTTTTCGAAATTTTCCGGGAGAGGCCACTCGGACCCCGCGTTGTACGCTTCGCACCTTCGGCACCCCTCCCCCTATCCATGGTCTCTGGATTCACCCCCTCATTTCGTTCTGCCATTACGGGACCTTGTACTTTTTGTCACTCACATCCGAAAAACAAGACGCTCTTCAATTCAGACGCTTTTTAATTCATTGTCAGGGGAAAAGCCAGACTTGAAAATCCGGAAAAGCTTTCTCGGCCAGAACCGGCAGCTCCATATACTCCATACTCAATAGTGGCGTCACACCTATTGGACGAGGGTGGTAAAATGCCATGGTGCCCCAGGCCTCGACCGAATTTACAAAACAAAACTCTTAACATATTAATCAAAAAAAAAAAAAAAAAAAAGAGAGAGAAGCTAAAATATAAATAATAAAAAAAAAACCCCACCACACCCTTAGTACTTTATGCCAAGGGTCCCAAGACCCTCCGGGTGTGTAGGCTATATGCCATGAAGGGGGACTAGGCCTTATAAATATATAAGAGCCCGAAATCATTGCAACTCGTGTTCAATGATTTAACGATAATCCGTAAACTGTCATGTGATAAATCGAAATAAAAAATGATCTTTCAAAAATTTAACATAACGTTTGTTTATAGATTTATTTATGCATTGATTTACATCTTATGAATATTAATATCTCGAGCGGGTTCAGTACAAAACATCCGGGGAATGAGATCGTCCGCCCTCACTTTTCACCTTTGACCTTAGTGTTTATTATTGTGACTGACAGCGCCCTCTGCCATTGGCGGGAAATCTATCTTCACGTTTGCTGATGGTTGGTTGCTAGTTATGTAAGGAGAAGGGCGAAGTGTGGTCGGAAGCGTGGAAAAACACGTGCATTATTTGTTTGGTCTCAAGTTAACGGTTTATTTACGAATAAATCTGCACGTGCATTCATTCTACTGAACCAGACAGTTTGATTTGTCAAGAAAATTGGTAAACTGAGTTACGGTAGCAGGATTCCTCGACGTCAGCTGATTCCTCGATTGCACTGCAGACATCGACAAGATTAAGAAGTAATAACTTGAACAGTAACAGAGAGGAATATTATCAGCTTTTAGCAACATCATCATGTAAGAGTAAAACTTATGTTGTGGTCATCTGGAAGTAGATCTAAACTGGACATGATTTACATCTGTATCTCCCCCAGCATAATACTCAGCTTTGAGTGAGTCTGGCTGGGTATTAATACAGATAGGCCTACATCAAGAAAGGATTCAATCTTTTCAGTTTTCCTTGACAAAATTGTCCTGAATTTGCTGAATATGTCATGTTTCAATATATAAATGAAATGGGTATAACATCCAACTGTTCTGCTCTTAGTCTTATGGGCTAATGAAGACCGGTATATGTGTGCTATGACGGAAATTTTGTCTGGGCTGCGTCACTATATATGGCCTACTTTTAACTAACTTATAGGCTGTTGAATTCCAACTGCCATGGGATCTATTAGTATTACATGTACGTGCACGCCAGTGTATACATGTACATGCATGGGACCTTGGATTTTCGTGCCATCCGAATGACCAGACAGCTGTCCTTGTCAGGCCGTCCACCCTGCACCATTGACAAGGGGAAGGAAACCACGTCAGAAACTCCCGATGAACTCTCTCAGCCAATGCAGGGATCCAACACGCGACCACCAGGCTAGCGAGCTTCTCACTCAGCCAGCGTTGGTTTGGTAATGTTCAGAAAGTGAAAGATTAGAATTACCTTTGACGATTAGAATTTGATGTTCAGATTAGGCAGAAACGATGCTGACCAATCAAAAATTTCCCGCATCATAGCACATTCACATTGCATGGTGTTCGTTGACATATTTGCAGAGCCGTAACTAACTCAGAGCAACGAGGGGTGTTCTCAGGGGTGCTGTAAAATTGACGGACAATGTATAATTTATTGTTTTTATAGTCAACAATATTTTCACAACAGGGGGTGGGGGGCTTTGCCTCTCACTGCACCCACACACACCCTCGTTACGGGTGTGCATGTTTGGTGAACAAATGTAAAAATAACATTGTTTTTCAGGTCAGCAGTTGAAGTACTAAAATCTAGTGAGAATAACAATAGTACTAATTCCCCGATAAAACCTGGAGATGAGGCCATTCAACCATCAGAAGCAGCACACGAAGATACAGGTCAGCACGTTTTCATTATATGCCTCCCATGATGAATCATTTTTATATGCCCCCATATTAATGTGGGTTGGGGTTGCATAGTCTATGGGGATGTTGGAGGGCGGGAGACGATGACAAACAGTGTTATGCGTGCACCTTAGAGTTAGATCATAAGATCTGTCAAGTGACGTGGTTTTGATGACAAGGAGTACGACTGTCTCTCCTATCCAGTGTGTTTTCTCCAGGTCCTCCGGTTTCCTCCAGCTGATAATATAGACCCCTACATGTACGTGCAAGCAAATTAGAAAAAAAAAAAACTTGAACCATATGTTAGTCCCGAAATGTCCTAGTATGTGTTGAGTGGACGTTAAACCCCATTTACCTCTCTGTCTGCTGTCCACCTGACAAGCGATTTATGACAATAAATTCCAGAGTTGTCACTTTGTAGAATCTTGTAAACACTAAAAGTTGTCATCTGATTTGTTTGAAATTTATGCGCTTTATTTAAAATAGCGAAACAAAGAATTTCCGTTAAGTACCAGCGATGCTAAAGTTATGGCGACTCTGAATACTGTATCAAATAAATTTATTTGTCAAATTAAAAATTTATACAATTGTTTAAGCCTAAAGTGAAGAAACCTGGAAGCTTATTGAATTTTAACTATTTCTGTTTTTAATGGCTGTCCTTGGCAAAAAGCTCATATGGTGTCGCTGTCTAGCTTGCCGGTCCAATGTGATCTGTAGTCAAGACGAGCGTCTATTCTGTTTACATTCGTTTTCGCTTAGATCATTTTCTAAACTATGACTTTGTATCGTGGCCCATTGTGTGCAAATAGGGGCGCTGATGCGTTCTTATATTCAACAACTTTACAGAGAAAAGTGGCTGTCGCTGACCGAAGAATCACTGGGAACCAAAGAGGCAGAATATCGTCTGCTCAAATCATTTCACCAGTAATGAGTATGTAATGGTAAGAAATACATGTAAAGCAAATCCAACTATTGAAAATATTTTGACCATAAAGTAACTTGCTATACCTGTAGCTAAGGGTCTATTCACCACCAACAGTTTTAAAGAGAGTACCGATAAATGAAAAACGTGCATGTAGTAACTGATTGTTGCCAACAGCCATACTTGGGAGGTAAGATGACATGCGCACTGGATCATACGGTCTGTCATCGAGTCAGCTGGCGTGGTTTCGATTCCCCGGTTGTACATGACGAGGAGTAGGGTCGTCTGTCCAACCTCGTGAGTTTTCTCCGGTCCTCCAGTTTCCTTCCATTGCTAGAGACTTCTACACACAAGCGAATTATTGGAATAAAATAGAACCCTGTGTTCGTCCCAAAATTACCTAGTTTGTGTCGAGTGGATGTTAAACCCCATTTCTCTCTCTCTACAGCCACACTTTTGCCTATAATAATATTAATAAATGTCCATTTGTAACCGACGATTTTTTAGGGGAATAATGTACAATGTAGTACCATGGGTCGTCTGTCAGCTTTGGAAAAAAGGGCCTCTGACAAACTGGTCGTCACATCCTACATATGACCTACTTATTTTCTTTCTACATATCTTGGAACGGCCCTTGATCATCTAGTTTGTTTCTCTACTTGCTATTTTGACATTCCACAGCGATGACAGCCTCACGTCATGATTGAATATACTGCATCTTAAATAGGGCTGACCTTAAAAATATCTTTGTTTCGCCTAACGCGACCGACTAACTAAAACCACCCCCGACTTAAATTATTTTATTGCACTTTTCCGCGATCTTTTTATTTTATTTTGTGTGTCAACCTGAAATATATCACGAGAGTTATTTCCCTTTACTATGGCTATGGTTTGATTCATTATTGAAACTGGTTGATCAAGACGAAAGCGTCATAGTTGTCGCTTCTCAACAAAATGGTTGCAGAGAAAGCACGTCCATTCCCACGAAATGATTCTGCCTCTATGTCTGTGGGGCGTCGTTTTAAACATGACGACAATATTTTCAATATAAGTTTTCGAGAAAAATAAAGGCACAACCCGCTCGATCGTTAAAAACGTGTTGAGGGAGTTTCAAACGTGAGTTTGTCGCAATTTGTGTGCGAGTCGTGCATCAAGAAAAATCCCGATGTCATTGATTTGTTGGCCAATTAAAGAAGACGAATGTTTGCACCCGGAAAATTATCAAGCTGTCAAATTAGCTCTTTAAAAAAAAAATCTGAAAAAAAACCCGACCTACCGACCCTTCTCCTCGATTGTGGGTCGGGTTTGGTGAAACAAAGATATTTTTAAGGTCAGCCTAGTATGAATAACTGAAACATTGAATACAAAAATTACAAGAGTCTCTTGACTACAGTTTTACATTTTAAGCTGGATAGCTATGGTTACATTAAAAAAAAAATAATGAACGCATCATTAGTCGACAACAGATTGTAAATTTCTCCCTACATCTTTATTGTAACACTATTGTTAGGTCTTTAAATGCTATGGGGAAAAGGGGGGTTAGATGGCCGAATGGTTAGCACGTGCGCGCTGTATCTTAAGGTCTGTCATTGAGTCAACTGGCGTGGTTTTGATTCCCGGTTGTACATGACAATGAGTAGGGTTGTCTGTCCAACCTCATGGGCTTTCTCCAGGCCCATCGGTTTCATCCCACTGTTAAAGACGCGTAAGCTAATTGTTGAAAAAGAATTAAACAACATGTTAGTCAAGAAATGACCTAGTTTGTGTCGAGTGGACGTTAAACCCCATTTCTCTTTCTCTCTCTCTCTCTCTGCTGTGGGAAAATTAACAGTCATTCTTAACTTTCCATCCAGAGAAATATGATTTTATTTGTCATATTGTTTTATTATTTCAGGATTAAAGCCAATGGTCAAGCGACTAAAACAAGAAGCTGACTCTACATGGACTGAGTCTGTAAATGAGAACCACATTAACACTAACAGACACACGCAAGCTATGAAACATGATCAACAAAACAGCATCATAGATTCACCATTAATCTTTAACACAGAAAACATACTAATTGATGTGGGGTCAGAGATTGAATATATTTCAAATGCTGAAGTTCCTGTCAAAAACGACTGTACCATGGATCCTAGTGAGCCAGGTTTGCAAGCAAGTAACTCTGAAAACTTTCTAATTGATGTTGGATCAGAGATTGAATATATTTCAAATATTGAAGTTCCTGTTGAAAATGACTGTACCATGGATCCAAGTGAGGCAGGTTCGCAAACAAGTAACTCTGAAAACTTTCTAATTGATGTTGAATCAGAAATATTTTCTAATATTGATGTTTCTGACGAAGATGACGTTAAAGGGGAACCAACCAAATGCGAGGCAACTTCGCAAACAGATCCATGTGGGATTTTATCAATAGAACGTTTTCGTCATAGCAACAAGGATTTTTTACATTTTGCTGATTGTGAATCATATGATCGTTTTCTACTGATTTTGCATTCTCTTGGACCAGCTGCAGATCATTTGAATTATTATCAACATAAGGTCACAAATGTGAGCATTGAAAACCAGCTTTTACTCACCCTAGTCAAGCTACGTTTACATTGGAAAAATTTCATTTTAGCCGACATGTTCGACATTTCGGAGACAACCGTTTCAAATATATTTATTACGTGGATAAATTTCATGTATTATCAATGGAAAGAAATTCAAATTTGGCCAAGCCCAGAGTTAATAAGTTCTGTTGCACATGATGACTTTAGCAGAAACTCCCCTAAAACTGGCATATTGATAGGTAGCATTGAATGTCCTATTAAAAAACCAAGCCTTCCAGTGGCGCAACAGGCCACCTTCTCCACGAACAAAAACAGGCATACTGTCAAGATCCTTGTTGGGGCAACACCTGGTGGTGTCATATCATGCGTGTCGGATGCATATGGTGGAGCAGCAAGCGATCAGCAAATTGCAGAGAGATCAGATCTCAAGGCTCTGCTTGATCCATCTGATTCAGTAAAGGCAGACAAAGGTCTTTATGCTCTGGATAGAATAGATGAGGAAACTGTTAAAAAAGACGAAGCCAGCTCTAGCAAGCGAGTCAACCTCAAAAGACTAATTGCCCGTGCAAAAACATTTAAGATTTTGCGAGAGCCCTTGAGCAAAACCGAGACAAAGCTTGCTACGCGAATACTTTTTGTTTGCTGCATGCTTTGTAATTTTAAAGACAGTGTTATTTCTAAGAATGCATAAAATGATTTTAATAAACGTTATCTTAATAAACATAAAGTCAAACGTAATTTTGATAAACAACTTGTTTATGTATCTAATATTTCATAATTATACATTATCAATTAAACTGTTATTTTAATGTCACAGAAATTACCAGTATAACAATTATAGAAATGTTCACAAAATTGATTATTTTGCTTTGTTGAAATATTTTATGTTGATAAACTTGTACCATGCTCTTGTTTAGAAATATAATTCTCTTTATCATAACATGTATTATGCAGCATGAAAATATTTCATGTAAAATTTTATCATGTTTTCACCATTTCTGTAATAAATAAATTGTTTCTGTTTATGGTAATAATTTTTATGTCTTTATTGGTCATACTTCGAGAATAGATCTCTGCCAAAAATGGCCGCCATATCCAACAATGTACATGTATAAGCGTACCTCAAGATTCTCGAAATTTACTTAACTTTTTTGAATAGAATCGCCATTTAGGACTTAAAATGTCTGTCAACTAGCTTAGTGTGTGTTCTCAAAAGGAGCTAATTGTGGATAGACTGCGTAAATTTAGTATGTTTATTGGTGTACACAGGAAACAACTCATGTCATCCAGTGAAAGTAATAACGATGATCAGTATTCAGAGACAAAAATGAAATGAAATTGGGTTTAAAGTCCTACTGTTTTGCTCCGACTGGGCTAATGAAGACGGGCAAACAGACCCGGGACTGTACAGCGCAGTGGACGCTTACGGCTAGCCCCCAGATCCATTCACTTTTTGAATTGTCTGTATGTTTGTGTTTTCCTGAGTATGATGTCCTGTCCGTGTATTTGTTTTTGTGTAAATTTTGTGTGGTGCAGTCCCCCTGCACTTACTAATACAGTTGCTTAGGCAATGGCACTATGGCCTCCTCTTATATCGAATTCCAACTTCCCACCCGAACTAGATAGCTCTCCTTGTCAGCACCTCCATCCTGCACCAATGACAGGGGGAAACCACGTCGGAAAATCCCAATGAATTTTCTCGGTCAGTGCAGGGATCGAACATGCGATCTCCAGGCTACCGAGCCAGCGTCTTACTCACTTAGCCACCGTAATTCCCAATTTAAACTGGTGTGGCCTATGTCCTGCACTATATAATGTAGGCTACATCATGAGAATTGATGATATTAGGTTTAAACTTCCCATCAGACTTCCACTTCAAAATTTTCCATATGTACGAGGACAACAACTCTAGAAGTAACAATGGGCCTTACCACTGATCAAGGGAGATAATCAGATTAGGTGGTGCCACAAGTTCCATCTACTTGTTTACGGACTTCTTATTGAATTTTTTCACCTCGTAAACAAAGGGGTTTAAAGCTAAATGCTTAAAGTTGTTGAAAATCAATGATTTAAGAAAAGAGTTGAGAAATAGAGGGGTGAAGCTTTTAGGTACTTGATCGAGTAGTATGACGCAAAGCTATTTTGTTTTTGTTTTCTTGCAACAAAATCACAAATAAGAAGCAAATATCACGGCAAACCAATGTATAAGAATATTGTTTTAAAATGATTTTGTATTATTCAGATTTGAACATGTCGGAAGATCCACAAAACAAAATGGAGGACACAACAGATTACAAACAAGAGGTGCTGGTAACCAAGGAGATGTTAGAGGAAGAAAAAAGGCTGGAGGAAGAAGGAGAACGAAAAGAAAGAGAAATGCAAGAACAGCATGATCAGGTATAAACTAAAATGTTTCTACATAGTTTAGGCCTAGCTTACGTTTCTAGTTTAGGCCTAGCTTATGTTTCTAGTTTAGGCCTAGCTTACGTTTATAGTTTAGGCCTAACTTACATTTCTAGTTTAGGCCTAGCTTACGTTTCTAGTTTAGGCCTAACTTATGTTTCTAGTTTAGGTCTGGCTTACATTTCTACATTTGTATTTTAAGCGTAGATTTATTGAACCCCAGCACTCAAATTTAATCAAATAACAAAACTGGTAAAAGTCAATCAAATAGTGCAGGCAGAATCAAATTTTTTTGTAGTAGCCGATTACTGCCATATTCCAAATATTTTCTAGACAAGAAATGATGAATGGGGTTTTTTTTGGTTTTTTTGATGAAAATATTATTGGTGACAAGTGTAAAAATTCATTTAGCACCGTAAAACAACATCCGATGCCATTCCGTTTCTGTACAGGGGGATTGGAGGGCCGAATGATTAGCGCGTGTGTGTTGTTTCATAAGGTCTGTCATTGTCATTGAGTCAACTGGCCTGGTTTCGATTCCCCTTGGATGGACCTTAAACCCCCTCTCCCTCCCCCCCCTCTCTCTCTCTCTCTCTCTCTCTCTCTCTCTCTCCTTTCTGTACTGTTTACACCATTCCATGCTTTTAAATATTATTTTAGTTATGGAAACAGATGTCCGATGATGAACATGCGGAGAAATATCGTAAATTACAATATCTACTCACCAAGAGTAACATGTACACAGAATATCTCATCAGTCGAATGAAAAAACAAAGAGAAGAGAAACAGTTGAGAGAAGAAAAGAAATTAAAGCGATTGGCTAGTAAAAAACAACAAGAAGAAACTACAAAAGCTAAGGTTTGTTAAGTCTTTGCAGTGTTAAGAAAATAAATATATTACCATAATCAACCCTCGATGCCATCTAGTGTCTCCGATATTAAGTAGATTAGAACTGTTTGGCCATTTAATGGTTTAATTTAAAATTTAAAAATGGAGAAGTGAGGCTAAGCTTCTAACAAACAGAACGATGGTTACAATCTATGCAAATATCTTGTCAAACCTTCAATGGCTAATACATATAGCTTCACTCAGAATAAAGTAAATTGAATTAAATTTTCAATATATTCATTTTTATACGCAGACATTGAAAAGTGGACGTATATTGCCGTCGCCCCAGTCCGTCCGACGGTCCGTCCGTCGTCCACAATTTCTTGTGAACGCTCTCACGGCAAAAGTTATCCGATCTTTCTGAAATTTACATGCATTATTTAAATTAGTGAAACAAGGAAAGCCTATTGAATTTCAGCAATTTCCGTTTATTACGTCTAAAGTTATCATTCGATCTTTGTGAAATTTATATGTATTATTTAGATTAGTGAAACGGAGAAGCCTATTGAATTTCAGCAATTTCCGTTTATTACGTCTAGAGTTATGGCCCTTGTTTCACTTTATTGATCCTTGTGAACGCTCTAACGCAAAAAGTTATCACCCAATTATTGTGAAATTTATATGCATGATTTAAATTAGTGAAACGAAAAATTTACAATAATTACTTCTAGAGTTATTGCTCTTGTTTCACTTTGTTAAACCTTGTTAATGCTCGATTGATGATAGTTATCATCCGATATGTATGAAATTTATATGCATCATTTAAATTTGTGAAACAGGTCTATTGAATTTCAGCAATTTCCGTCAATAATTTCTAGAGTTATGGCGATTGTGAACGTTAGAATGACAAATGTGATCTGTATGAAATTTATATGCATTATTTAAATTAGTAAAATGAAAAAGCCTGTCAAATTTCAACAATTTCTGTAGAGTTGAGACCCTTGTTTCAGTTTGTAGAACCTTGTAAACCCTCAAACAAAAAAAAATTTATAATCTGATCTGTATGGAACTGTCTTGTAAAGGCCCCCAATTACCTACAAAGGAATAAATATGCGACAACCCTTGACGCCTGCTCGGACGATTTAGCTGCTGTGGGCGTATGTTTTGTTGCCTGGCAACCTATCTTTCATTTATGAACTAGTATGGCAAGAACGACTAGCTCTTTATTTAAATCTGACATAATGTCCCTTTAACGGGGTTTGATTCAATCAGATTAAAAACAAGCCCATCAATAAAATTTCGCAGATCAATCAAGATGGTGGTGGGCTTGTTATAAGAGGCAGAAAGTTCAACTTTGTAGAAATGTTGGCCGATGTTTTGACAGATTCTGTCCAAAAACAGAAGTGGAAAAAATAGAGAGTAGCATTTACGTAAGGAGTAGTACGGATTGGTGAAATTTCTGTTCATCATAAATTTTTTCAATAATGTAAGGATTTCCAATGTTCTTCGTGAGTAGTCGTAACTTTCTGCCAATAAACAAGACTTGGCGTAATTTTAGTCCTTTTGCTAGTCAATATTTCTAGGAGCAGAAGGACTAAAATTACGTCGCAGCTTGTTTATTGGTGGAAAGTGACGACTGCTCACCGAGAACGTTGGAAATGGCTAACGTTGAATCTGTTTCAGTGATCTGTAATATATACTGAATGGAATTCAACCATATTTGGACTGATTCATTCCTATTAAAGATTTAACTTTTATAATATTGTATTAAACATGTGATTCCTATATCGATGGAATCATACTCAGAGAAAAGACTTTGACCATCTTGGTTATTTTTGAAACTGACTATGTTATTATGTGATTTCAGGAATCCACAGAACAGAAAGACAATGAGTCAGCCGAAAAGGAAAATAGAATTAAAACCGTGCCTGAAGGTGAGTTAAAGGAATACAGGATTTAACAGGTTTGGTGCTCACAGGAAGTCAAATAGTTTATATATGGGTAAATGGGTAAAACTAGGACCCCCTCTCTCTCTCCCTCTCTCTCTCCAACCCCTCTCCCCCTCTCTCTCTCTCTCTCTTCCTCTCTGATCTAACCCAACCCCCTCTTTCTCTCTCCCTCTCTCTGATCTAACCCAACCCCCTCTCTCTCTCTCTCTCCCTCTCTGATCTAACCCAACCCCCTCTCTCTCTCTCTCTCTGATCTAACCCAACCCCCTCTCTCTCTCTCTCTGATCTAACCCAACCCCCTCTCTCTCTCTCTCTCCCTCTCTGATCTAACCCAACCCAACCCTCTCTCTCTCTCTCTCTCTCTCTGATCTAACCCAACCCCCTCTCTCTCTCTCTCTCTCTCTCTCTCTCCCTCTCTGATCTAACCCAACCCCCTCTCTCTCTCTCTCTCTCCCTCTCTCTGATCTAACCCAACCCCCTCTCTCTCTCTCTCTCCCTCTCTCTGATCTAACCCAACCCCCTCTCTCTGATCTTACCCATTATAATAATAAATTTGTTATGTTAGTATTTGGAAAAAAGGACATGAGCATGAAATTTTAGAGCTCTTGCTAAATTGTTGGGATGCTTGCTAATCCTAGGAGCCTACTTGGAATTTTCAGAGAAATGTTCCATAGAATAGAATGTATGGACATGGACATACTTGATTACATCTTTTATGTTTCAACGATTTTCTTATCTTACAGAAAAAATTCCATCTTCTCCTCGTCGTACTAGAACACCAAAAGTTAATTCTGATTTTGAATACAGTCAGGAATCTACCACCAGTAGACGTTCAGGTAATATTTTATACAGCATTATTTAATTTAAATATTGCATATCAGTTATTCAAGGATTTGAAATAGAATGGACTTGAACGTCCTACTTTTATGCACCGACTGAGCTAATAAAACATATTTTTCATTATTCTGCAAGTCTTTTATGGAACAATCTGCCTTTTGATATAAAGATGTGTAAAAATGTTGAAAATTTTAAGATTAAACTGAAAACTCATTTATATTGAGCACTGAAAATACCATAATATTCAACTGATGACATACTTATTATTTTTAACTTGCAACTGCATTCTATCTTTTTTTTGTGTAATTATAATGTTCTTCCTATATTTTACATGTACCGTCAAATGGACCGCTTGACCCCTACGCACAAGCGACTTATTGAAATTAAATTGAACCATTGTTAGTCCGGAAATGACCGAGTTTGTGTCGGGTGCACCCCATTTCTATCTCGTCTTTTACTCGACGTCGGCTTATGTACAGGAGTATTTATTGTTTCAGGAAGAAATAAACCAGCAACACCTGGTACACCCAATTCTATCTCAACTCGTTTAAAGAAAAACACCACAATAGATTCATATTTTACCTCAAGTCAGGAGTCAAATAGTCAAAAATCAGGTGAGTTTATTCTGAGGGTATGCTCAGTAGAACATTTCATCATAACCTCATTATGTATGCAAAACAGGGTTTTTACTTGCTATTCATATATATGCATACTGTCTGTCATTGAGTTAAGTATATTGGTTTCGATCCATCCCACACTTGTATGTGATAAGGACTGTCTCTGGTATGGAATTTGTTTTCTTTTTACTCCTATGGAATATTTTTGTCTTTAATATTATCAAAAAGAAGTTTAATTAAGTTTAAAGATTATAATACTTCTTTTTTACTTGAATTGTGGGGAAGGGGGGGTGAGGCTTGGTGAGCGAATGGTTAGCGCATGCATATTGTATCATACGGCCTGTCATTGATTTAAGTGGCGTGGTTTCAATTCCCCGGTTGTACGTGGCAAGGAGTAGGGTTGCCTGTTCAACCTCGTGGGTTTTCTCCGGGTGCTCCAGTTTCCTGCCACTGCTAAAGACCCCTAAATGCAAGTGAATTATTGAAATGAAATTGAACCATGTTAGGCCTGGAATGACCTAGTTTGTGTGGTGGATGTTAAACTCTCTCTCTCTCTCTCTCATTCGAATATTAAGATCAACATTCCATTTGACCACTAGTTATAATATATTATTGTTCAATATAACAGGAACATCAGGACAAAAAGGCAGGAAACGTAAATCGGAACCGATAGAAGAAGAAGCAGTAAATATGGAAGTTTTCAATAGTCAGGAATCTCAGAATTCTTTATCTTCTAATAGATCTCAGGTTTGTGATATATTCTTTAATTATAACCCTGTTAAGGATGCAGTGTTTTCATTGGTTGTAACCTGGAGGTCCCGTGATCCCAGCATTGGCCGAGAAAGTTCATCAGGATTTTCCGGTGTGGTTCCCCCATGTCAGTGGTGTAGGATGAAGGGCCGGGATAGGAACAATATATAGTAGTTCGGATGAACATAACCTGAGGCCCCGTGTACACATTGGCATGCTCCTAAAAGATCCCTTGGCAGAAGGAATTCGAGATAAGAGTAGGCCATAGCGCTGCTGACAGGGCAAAATTATTCCTCATAGAACACTGTATGGCATATTCCCATCTTCATTATCCAAGTCGGAGTAAAACAGTAGGACGTTAGATAACCCAGTTTCAATTCATTGGTTGTAAGTTAGAATCCTAGTACAAATACAAGTTCTTGTCCGATTAAAGGATTGCATTCTTAAAACATTATAGGAGGACTGCACCACACACAAATAAAATCCACAAGACAAACCCATGGACGGGACATACAATATACTACACACATTACAAGCAATAAACAGCAAATTAGGTCAATTTACATTGGTTTTTTTTTTTTTTGATGAAACATGGAATAGACTGTGAGTCAGGCCCATAAATACTTGAGCAGTACTGGCGAGAATTATGATGGCTTCGGACCATAGGTCAGTTATTGAATTCTTTCACTGCATTCTTACCGTTTTCAATGATTTTCTCATATACTACCTGTATATCTGGTGTTGCATGGATAGAGCTCTTCAACGTGTCCTTATAGGATTTTTTTTAAACTCGGGAAGTGGTAATGCAACACCACCAGGAAAGTGTCACTTTCCAGTTCAAGCTGCCCTACACAGTGCACTTCCACCAATCCTATGTCACTTCCTGGCTTCAGCCTCGGGCAGCTCTCGAGTAGCCGCAAACCCAAACAGAAAGGAGTCACAAATATATATATTTATAAATGTTGATTATTTTTAGCGTGGTAAGAAGAAAGTGAAAACAGAAAAACTCACAGAAGTCTCTAAAGTAGAAGAGATGGCAGAAAATAAAATAGAAATAAACAATAATGTTGCTGACAAGAGTAAGGAAAATAATGAAGGAACCACAGTAAAGAAGAAAAAGAACACAGAAACTAAGGATGAACCCACAGAAAAGAAGGAAACTGAGGATGAAACTAAGGATGAGTTGACAGAAAAGATGGAAGGGGATGAAAAACGTATTATAAATGGTCAAGAAGTTCCCGAGTTACAACCTGTGTTATTTACTGGCGGTGTTTTACGAGATTATCAAGCTGCTGGATTTGATTGGCTGCAGGTAAATACCATTGATTGGTCGAGGGACTGACGGGTGGTCTAGTGGTTTCACAGGCGCTTTAGATCATAACAGGGGGTTGGATGGCTGAATGGTTAGCGTGTGCGCGCTGTATCATAAAGTCATTGAGTCGACTGTCGTGGTTTCGAATCCCCGGTTGTACGTGGCAAGGAGTAGGGTCGTTTGTCCAACCTCGTGGGTTTTCTCCGTGTCCTCCGGTTTCCTCCCACTGCTAAAGACCCCTACGCGCAAGCGAATTAGTGAAAATTAAACCATATGTTAGTCCCGAAATGGCCTAGTTTGTGTCGAGTGGACGTTAAACCCCATTCCTCTCTCTCTCTCTCTCTCTTTAGATCAAAAGGCCTGTTATTTAGAAGGGGGTTTGGATGACCGAGTGGTTGATGAATGCGCGTTGCATCATTAAGTTTGTCATTGAGTCAACTGGCATGGTTTTGATTCCCTCGGTTATACATGAGAAGGAGTAGGGTCACCTATCCAATCTTGTGGGTTTTCTCTGGGTTCTCCGGTTTCCTCCCTCTGCTAAATGGGATCGAATTAATGAAATAAAATTGAACATAAGTTAGTCCCAAAATGACCTAGTTTGTGTTGAGTGGACGTTAAACTCCATTTCTCTCTCTTGATCTGTCATTGAGTTAAGTGGCTTGGTTTTGAGTCCTATTGCAGGTATGATATGATCGGGGAACCATAATATGATCATTAGAAACTGATTATCCTATTTCAGGTATTGTGTGAGATCAATATATTTCAGGTATTATATGAGGTCGATATATTTCAGGTATTATGTGAGATCAATATATTTCAGGTATTATGAGATCAATATATTTCAGGTATTATGTGAGATCAATATATTTCAGGTATTATATGAGAATGGTATAAATGGTATTTTAGCAGATGAAATGGGTTTAGGTAAAACTGTACAGTGTGTTGCCATGGTAGCACATTTAGTAAATATGAACGTCATTGGTCCGTTCCTGATCGTTGGACCCCTTTCAACTCTACCTAACTGGCTGTCAGAATTTAAAAGATTTACTCCAAAGGTAAGGTGATGATTGTGGCAGCTAAAAGTTCAATTGCCTGCTTAATCTTGGGTTGGCTCTCCCGGTTTCCTCCCACTGCTGAAGAGATCTACTTGCAAGCGAATTTATTTTACAATTTTGATTTTATTTTATTGATTAAATGTTATGTAATCAATTATTATTATTATTATAATTTCATTTTTAAAGCGCTACATTATAACAATAGTTATTTCTAAGCGCTGTACAGTCATATTTACACAATGGTAGGCGCATGATTCTATTTATATGAGTTACTAAACAGATGAGTCTTCAGTTTCAATTTAGAATAAGATAGTTGGGGTTGGGTACACTCTCTGATGTTTCTGGGTAGTTCATTCTAAGTACATATTTGCGTGGATTATGCTGTGCCAGATTTGATATTTTCCAAAAAGATACAAATCTGGCAGTTACTTTAATATGTAATAATATGATTGGTTAAAGATACATTATGTAAGATTTAGATAAAGAGCTAACCATTCTTACTATAATAGTTCGAAAATAAATCATGTAAAATGAATAATTTGAAAATTTCATTCAAATTACTCTATTGCGAGCGAAGATATTAGCCTTTGAAGGTTTGACAAGAAGTGTGCAATAATTTCACCACCGTACTGGTTGTTCAAATTAAGTCTAGCTCCTCCTTTTTTAGCTTAAATCAAAATATGGCTGAACTGTTCTAATCTATTTAATATCGGAGAAATCTAATGCCATCGAGAGTTGATTATGGTCTGGATAAGTTAATTAATGTCAAATTAATAATTTAGAAAACATTTTTGGCCTAAAGAAAGACCTGCAATAGGCAGATTTAGCTCTTGCATAATGTATGTTTATTATAATATGTAATTGTTTTTGTAGATACCGGTTATGTTATATCACGGTACGAAGCAAGAACGGAGCGACATGAGAAATAAGATAAGACGTAAGGTGAAGGTCAGCGAGGGTATCGAAGTACGACCTGTCATTATAACATCGTATGAGATGGCTATGATTGACAAGAGATTTTTAGCCAATCATGAATGGAGATATCTGATAGTTGATGAAGGACATCGGATTAAAAATAACCAATGCAGATTAGTCAAGTGAGATATTTAATTTTTATTCTACTAACTTGTTCTGTTTGTTGGTCGAGTGCTTCTTTGCACACATAGATCATAAGGTCTTTCCTTGAGTCACTTGGCATGGCTTCGATTCCCCGCTTGTATGTGACGAGTAGGGTAACCTGTCCAACCTTGTGGGTTTTCAATGGGTCCTCTGGTTTCCTCCAACTGCTAAATTCCCCTACACGCACGCAAATTAATCAATTAAAATTGAACTATATGTTAGTCCCGAAATGACCTGATTTGTGTTGAGTGATTTAACCCCATTTCTCTCTCATAACATTTTTATCGCAAGGAAATACCCAAAGATGCAAAGATCGATTTTAAGCAACCATGCTTCTTGGACTGTGAATCGACTATTACAGAAATTAAAATTGTATGGTAATCCTCTATGCCTAAGGCAAGAAGTTCAATTTGAGCTGCCATGTTTGTCACTTGACTTGACTGTATGTAGCACAAACAAAAACATCAAGCCATAGAAATCTATAGCAATCACGTTTGTCACACAACATGACTAGCAGAAATTATAATCACAAGGAAGGGGGGGGGGCGGGTGGATGTCCGAATGGTTAGCATGTGCACGCTTTGTCATAAGTTCTGTCATTGAATCAACTGCCGTGGTTTCGATTCCGTTGTTATACGTGACAAGGATTAGGGTAACCTGTCCAACCTTGTGGGTTTTCTCCGGGTCCTCCGGTTTCCTCCCATTGCAAATGACCCCTACGCACAAACGAATTATTGAAATAAAATTGAACCATATACAAGTCCTGAAATCACATGTCGAGTGGCCGTTAAACCCCATTTCTCTCTCTATATATTCACAAGGAACTCCCTCAAGCCATAAAAATCTATTTTATCATGTGATTTGACTGTATCAGAAAATAAAATGAATGATAATTGACTGTAGCAGAAATTAAATGAATGATAATTGTTTTGTTTGTAGAGAACTGAAAACCTATGATTCTACACATCGATTATTGCTAACAGGAACTCCATTACAGAATAATTTAGCAGAGTTATGGTCCTTGCTGAACTTTCTTTTGCCAGAAATCTTTGATGATTTAGGAAGGTAATTGAGATTTTTTACAATTCTTTGAGAATTTATAGGATGTTATAGAAATTAGTCGTTCACCAACCTAAATGCCAGATTCCAACCTCGTGGGTTTTTCTCTGGATTCTTCTGTTTTCCCCGCACTGATAAAATTAAACCATATGTTAGTCCCGAAATTACCTTGTTTGTGTTGAATGGACATTAAATCCCATTTATCTGTTCCTTTCCCGTTGTAGCCGAGTAGTCATGGTATCGAGCTCTCAACTAGATTGTTCCAGGTTCGAATCTCGAGTGGTATCTAGTCCTTCAGAAGGCCCAACAAAGCTAGGTCCATTCTTAAAGAACCTTGATATTTGGAATTTAAAGAAGAATGGGCAAAATAATGACAAAAGATTAAACCCCATCCAATTTGTATTCAACCTATTTTGTAGTTTCGAGTCGTGGTTTGATATACAGAATATTAGTGATGAAGCAGCCAACGAGAAGATTGTAGCTGACGAGAAACAGAATAATATATTATCAATGTTACATCAGGTATAAAAACATTCTTGACTTTCATCTTGTTATATATCCTATCACATGATCATTCAGAATGGTGATTTCCATGTTCGTCCATATTGAAAGACTTCATCACGAGGTAAACCATTTCTTAACTACCACCTTGTTCACTATCCTATCACATGATCATTCAAAATGGTGATTCCCATCTTCATTATTAAATACATGTGTACTGTTTTACTGCGACTCTTTCACTCGGTAGAAGCCCACCATCATTCATTATAATACAGAGTACACTTTCAGATTACACTATCGCACACATGCATTCTTCTGAAATTGTGTGTAACTAATGTTTGATTGCCTAAGTACCTGTACCTTTATTTGAAATAATGGTACACCAACATTAAAGGGTGAAGTCGTTACCGTATTTAAAATTAGATTAGAATCCTGTCACATCTGTAATTGAGACTTGCATAACATCTGAAATGGGACTTACATCACAAACGGTCTCATGCTGTGTATAAAATCATGATATCTGTAATCAGGATACATGCCACATCTGTAATCAGGATACATGCCACATCTGTAATCAGGATATGTGCCACATCTGTAATCAGGATATGTGCCATATCTGTAATGGGACTTGCATCACATAGGTAATTTGGACTTGCATCACATCGGTAATTGGGACTTGCATCACATCTGTATTTGGGACTTACATCACATGTGTAATTGGGACTTGCATCACATCAGGACTCATGCTACATCTGAAATCAGGATTCGGGCCACATCTGTAAACCGGGACTTGTGTTACATCTGTGATCAGGACTCGTGCCTATCAGTCCTGTCTGTAATCCGGGCTGAAATTACAGCTGTTCTGTCAGTTCAAATCGTTTTGACTTGTCATCCTCGCTGAGACTATCATTCACTCTTTGACTATTCTTTTTTCACCAGAAAGATTCTTTGTTGAATTAAAAAAGATTATTTTTATATTTCAGATTTTACGTCCCTTCATGTTGCGAAGATTAAAAACGGACGTTGATCTGTGTATTCCACCGAAGAAAGAAATCCTGGTTTATGCGCCGATGGCTGAACTACAACAAGAACTATATAAATATACAGTAGATAGAACTATACTAGAAAAAATAGAAGAAAAAAATGTAAGCTTGTGTCTTAGGCCAAACAAAAAAATACCCAAACAATATTCTGGTTATCAAACAATCCTCTGATGTGGGAGTGAGATTTAATTTTCATGTTTTTATTTTATCAAATGATCTATACAGTCAAATTGTTGTTTTTAGGAATGTATGATTATCCAGTATCATTTATAATTTGTCATTAACATTTATCTGGGTTGTATACTTGATAATTGAGTCTATGGATTCATGTCATGCAGCCCTTTGAAAGTGACACACGATTATCAGAGAACCAGAATATTTTTTTTATATGGCCTTATGTGTAATAGGGAGCCACGGTGGCACAGTGTATAAGACGCTGGCTTTTTAATCAAGAGGTCTCAAGTTCAATACAGAATGGTCTAACAAGCTTGTATATTACAAGGGATATAATTGTTACTGGGTACCATCTACTGCTAAAGAGATCATAAGGTCTGTCATTGAGTCAGTTTCGATTCCCCGTTTGTACATGACAAGGAGTAGTAGTGGGTTTTCTCTGGGTCCTCCTGTTTCCTCCCACAGCTAAAGACTCCTTACGTGCAAGCGAATTTTTGAAATAAAATTGAACCATGTTAGTCCCGAAGTTACCTCGTTTGTGTTGAGTGTCCATAAACCCCATTCCTCTCTCTCTAAGTCTAACCAGGATCTCTCAGATTCACTCCTGGGTGATCAAACAATCTTGTATGTTTCAAGGAGTATGGTTTCCTCTGGATACCATCCACTGCTAAAGACCTACTCACAAGAGAATAATTAAAATAAAATTGTATCATGTTCTTATGTTAGTCTTGAAATGATCAGGTTTGTGTCAATCGGGCATTAAACCACTTTTATCTCCCCTTCATTTCATTTGTAACTGATTAGTCTACAGTATTTATGTTTGAATGTTGGATTATTTTTGGTTTTAGTATGGTGTAGAGGAGATAGAATATTCTGAACATGGTCGACCAAAGAGAAAGAGTTGTGGTAAAGTCAACTATGAGTTGATGTTTGAACAGAAGGATGAATCCGCTGGTGTTGATGGATTACCTGGTAAAAGAAAACGAGGTAGAGAATTAGAAAAGGAAGAAGAAGATTTGGAGGCCTGGATTACAGCCATCAGTGAAATGAACAATAAATCTACGTAAGTTTAGATTATTATGTAAATTTCCATGAAATGAAATGGGGTTTAACGTCAGGCTGTCCTGCTCCGACTGGGCTAGTGAAATGAACAACAAATCTACGTAAGTTAATATTACTATGCAAATTGGCAGGCCTGGAAATGAAATGAAATTAGGGTTTAAGTCAGGCTGTTCTGCCCCGACTGGACTAATGAAGACGGGCATACACCATACAGTATACTGTGAGGGAAATTTTGCACTATGGCCTACACTTGGATTGAATTCCAATTGTCAAGGGATCTTTTACGTGCACATGGGACCATATGTTAGTCCCGAAATGACCTAGTTTGTGTCTAGTGGACGTTAAACCCCATATTTCTCTCTTTCTCAAATGAACTCCATTGTTAACATTTTCTCTTTCCAAACAACTTGGCCAACACCTTGATCAAAGCTGGTACCTCCCGGTTAGTATGTGTTTCACAAGGAGATCTTTAAACGAACTTTACTTTTTATTTCAGGGGTAAAACTAGGGAGAAGAAATCTCAGGTAACGGTTCGTCTACAGAACATAATGATGCAGCTACGTAAATGTGTTAATCATCCATATCTATTGGAACATCCGATTGATCCGGAAACTGGGTATCTAAAAACGGACGAGACTACTGTCACAACATCCGGTAAAATGATGGTGCTGGATAAAATGTTACCAGAACTTAAAAAGAGGGGTCATAAGGTAAATTTGTAATATCTGATGAAGCGGGGCCTTTTTTTATAGAAGTTCAAACTAAAATATTTTAAGAATTGTGACCTTTATTGAAGGAGAGGTAAAAATTTTATATGGATTTTGACTCTCAACCAATTATATGGTAGTATGCTCAAATTAATTTAGTTAAAAGAGCTAAATCGCTAATATTTGGGACCTAGAAATTGACACAAATGGGTTACAACGCATATAATAATGTAATATGAATGTAGATTTTAAATTGACAAATAATTTGTGTTTTCAATGTCGAAGACTTTGGATGATATTGAGTTAGAGACTTAGCTACTTCAAAGTTTTCATGAATAAGACCCCAGGGCTTGCAACAAGATGTGATTAACTAAAAAATATAAGCAGGTTTTATCCGGGTCCTCCAATTTCCTCCCATTGCTGAAGACCCCTACGAGCAAACGAATTATTGAAATAAAATTCTACCATATGTTAGTCCTGAAATGACCTAGTTTGTGTTGAGTGAACGTTTTTTTGATTTGTATTTTTCAGGTGTTAATATTTAGTCAGATGACTCGTATGATGGATTTATTAGAAGATTATTGTGAATTACGAGATTATAATTATTGTAGACTCGATGGATCTTGTTCTATACAAAATAGAAGAGAACAGGTGAGTTGATTACAAACTTTCATTTA
Organism: Patella vulgata; assembly: GCF_932274485.2. Lineage (NCBI taxonomy): Eukaryota > Metazoa > Mollusca > Gastropoda > Patellidae > Patella > Patella vulgata. The sequence goes on along the minus strand of NC_065883.2, from coordinate 7,406,566 downwards.
TTTCTCAACAACTTTTCAGGCCTGGGTTCCTCCACCATCTTTGGTGGGGATGGGTTTGAGTGGTTTAACGCATACATGTGAAACCTTAAGGTCTTATTGACACAAGTGGTGTGATTTCGATTCCCCACTTGTATGTGACGAGTGGGGTCGCCTGTCCAACCTCAAGGGTTTTCTCCGGGTCCTACTGTTTTCTTCCACTGCTAAAGACCCCCTACACACAAGCGAAGATATAAATTAAATTGAACCATATGTTAGTCCCAAAATTACCTAATTTGTGTCGAGTGGATACCATCTTTCATAAGTTGAAATTGAAGCCAAAGTGGCTTAGTGAGTATGCAATTAGCTCATTAAGCAGGGGATACTTGGTTAATGGAGAAGTTTCATATCATAAACACTCACCTATAAAACACCGCCGAATATAAAACACACCCCTTCTCTGATCCTGGGAATTAAAGAAAAATTGATATTCCCCTATATTACACATAGGTAAAATTACCTGTTCATCATCAAGTATAGCATGTGGATTGTGCTCAGTTTAGACCTATTGTATGTTGCAGATCACGTTATTTAATGATAACTATGTATTATTGTATAATCCATTGGTATTATTGTATATTTCAGATGGAGTTATTTAATGATAACTATGTATTATTGTATAATCCAGATGTATTATTGTATATTTCAGATGGAGTTATTTAATGATAAAGATGGTGATATGTTTTTATTTTTATTGAGTACAAGAGCTGGTGGATTAGGTATAAATCTTGTAGGAGCTGATACCTGTATTATATATGATAGTGATTGGGTGAGTCTATTATTATATATGATAGTGATTGGGTGAGTCTATTATTGTTATCAAGCACAAAGATACTCATCAAAACGTCATGATAATAAACCAGTGATTCTTTCTCTTAAATAGTCTGAATAAGAATCTCAATTACTAAATCTATACTAATATTTGTGACTGTCGTTTGTCAGTCTGTTCAGGGTTGGCGGCTACACTAGGGCTGTCCTAAGGCTGAAATTTGGTGTATAGTGGTAGCTCGGACTGGGGAGTAACATAGACTAGCTTGCGTTGGCCTATCGCTTCAGATTTAGGAGTTACAGGCACAACCAGGACAGCGCCAGGTTATCTGCTACTCATCAATAAATGGCACTTAAAGACTTTACATGGTTTGATGCAATCTGATTAACTCTTAAACGACCCAGAGGTTTGACGTCATAACGTCATAAAAACCCACGTCATAATGGTCAATAGTATTAAAATATAGATATGCATTTTAAAGTCATATCATTAATAAACAACTGTAGATAGACCCTTAATGTAAATGGATGAAATAATCAAAATTTAATGCCATTTTCATAAATATATATTTATACAAAAAATTAATTTAGACATTTCATGCAAAATCCATGTATATAATGGTTATTTCTATTTTTTTTTTTTGTTCGGCTGTTGTGAACTAAAAATTATTCATCATGAATCTCTTTTAATTTAAGCTTATTTAAGTACCGTAATAGAAATTTGTTGATTAACTAAGCCTACTTCTATCACGTTCTAGGCCTAACGCAAAACTGTAAAAAATCTACACTACAGATAAAATCTGAATCACTGTCATTCAATAAGGATGGTAATCCGTCATTAGGTGAACGTTGCCGAATAGGTCTAGACATATCACCGTTTTATTATAATTTTTCAAGGAGAAACAGTAAGATTTTTAACTGTCAAAATGTCAAACAGGAAGTAAACAAATGAGACAAAGTCGTCTGTTCATAAGGGAAATAACTCTCATTATTAGGAACGTTGCATTCGGCTAACCGGTTTTGTCGACAAAAGTCGCCGTGGGTACTTAACGGTAACGTTATAGGTGTCGACAAAAGTCGCCTTGGGTCAGTTAAGAGTTAAAACACAGATCCTATTTCGTTTCGTTTTTATAGTTCAAAATTTCGTTTTACTTGTCTTTAATACACTTGGATCTGGAAGAGTTGTTATTTAACTCATGTTCTGAATGGTGTCAGGGATAAGCCAATGAAACGGTCTGTCATGGCAAGCTTTAGTCGTGTTTTGCACTGAACTGTGGGTAATCCACTAGTAACATCAATGCTGATTGGTTAATCAAATGTCTGACGTCATAGGGTCATAAGTTGGTCTTTTGACCCCTGACGTGACCTATCGCTATAACTTGTCAGATCTTCATGTAGTGTAGGCCATCGAAAGTATAAAAACCCGAAACGAAATATAGATCTGTATTTTAATCAGATTGGGTTTGATGTTGCTTATTTGGATTGAATGATATTTGATATTTCGTTAATGTGCATGTAAAGGAACACTTGGAAGTGAGAATTTGATGAAGGGTAGGTGGAAACACATCTCTCGGGGTAAAATCCACCGGGTGTCTGCCCATCTTTAATAATCCTCGTTTCTGCTGAAAAGTAGAATGTTTAACTCCATTTCATTTGATTTCGTATTATCTTCCAGAATCCACAGTGTGATTTACAGGCCCAGGATAGATGTCATAGGATCGGACAAACTCGTCCGGTGGTTGTTTATAGGTTTGTGACAGCTAATACCATCGACCAGAAAATAGTAGAAAGGGCGGGAGCTAAACGAAAACTAGAAAAAATGGTCATACAGAAAGGTAAATATATTAGGCATTTCTCATGTGAGCATTTTTATATGCATCCACAGTTCTTGTAAACAGGTGCTAATCGAAAACTAGAAAATATGGTCATACAGAAAGGTCAACGAAAGTATAACACTTGTCAAATATATTGGGCATTTTTCATGTGAACACTTATTTTATTTGTTCACAATTCTTAAAAACTTTCTAACGGTCAGATTTTTGAGGATTTTCTTTTAAAACTTTTTGGAATTGTTCGGTGGACCCTCCGAGGAACCCTGTTAATCTACAGAGTCACACAACTAGTTACTGTCCCTGTCACTCAGACCTTGTAAACACTCTACAGATGAGAGGGTTCATTGAGTAGTCTAATGCTCATAAGGTCTGTGAGGGGTTGGATGGTCGAATGGTAAGCATGTGCACACTGTGTCTAAGGTCTGTCATTGAGTCAACTGGCATGGTTTCGATTCCCTGGTTGTACGTGACAAAGAGTAGGGTCACCTGTCCAACCTTGTGGGTTTTCTCCAGGTCCTCTGGTTTCCTCCCACTGCTAAAGACCCCTAAGTGCAAACAAATTATTGAATTAAAGTTGAACCGTATGTTAGTCCCGAAATGACCTAGTTTGTGTCGGTGGACTTTAAACCCTCTCTCCTCTTTCTCTCTCATAAGGTCTGTCTGGAGTCAAAAGGCGCTGTTCCCATCCTACACTTGTGCTACATCCCCCTGCTAAAGATCCCAGTGCGCAAGCTAAATATTGAAATAAAAGTGTTAGTCCTGAAAAAACTTTGTGTATCGATCGCATCCCAACACAAACCATTACTACTAATGAAAATAATATCTACATTTAATGTATTTAATAAAGTGTTTGCTCACTTACTAGGAGGTCCAGGGTTTGATCCTGGTGTTGTCCTCGAAAGTTCATTGTCATTTTACAACGTGGTTTTCCCCTAGTCAATGATGGAAAGGAACAGCTTCTAGTCATTCTGATGGGACAAAAAAAAAAAGAAAAAAAAGTACTGTGACGTGCACATAAAAAAAGCATTATGTTGGAATTCAATTGCTGTTTGGGCAAAATTTCTCTCATAGCACACACTATGGTGTAAGCCCATCTTCTCTCTTGGCATACTGTATGGTGTATGTCTCTTATAGCACACTGTATGGTGTATTTCTTTATTTCTCCCATAGCACACAGTAGGGTGTATTTCTCTATTTCTCCCATAGCACACATTATGGTGTATTTCTCTATTTCTCTCATAGCACACTGTATGGTGTAAGCCCGTCTTTATTAGCCCCACTGGTGACTGGTTGGTGCAGAACGGTAGAACATGAAACCCTATTTTATTTCATTGCATTCATTCATTTCGTATATTTTGTAGGTAAATTTAAGAATGGTATAACAGCATTTACAACCGATGTAAAACCAATCAGTCCAGAAGAATTATTGGAACTGTTAAAATCTCAGGATCATTCTTCTATCATGAGTGGGAAAGAAGGCTCTCAGATAGACCAGTCAGATTTAGATGTACTATTAGATAGATCCGATCTTTATGAAAAATGGGAGGCGAAAAAACAAAATAACGGTAATTATAATTAGTAAATGAAATCTCAAAGCAGCTGATTTGTAAACCCTTGTACACTACAATATAGTGAAAATTGATTGATTATCTAAAAGGATATTAGTAAAAAAATGGTTCTGTTCAGTCTTTGGGGGATTGGATGTCCGAATGGTTAGCGCATGCATGTTGTACCATAAGATCAATCATTGAGTCAAATGACGTGGTTTCGATTCCCCAATTGTACGTGACAAGGAGAAGGGTTGCCTGTCCAATCCCATGGGTTTTCTCTGGGTCCTTCGGTTATGATGTAATTATTTTTAATTTGTTAGGATGTAATAATTCTTATTTTCAATAATTCCAGGTAAAAAGAAGACAACGAAATCAAAGAAAAAGCAAACCAAGAAAGAAGTGGAAGGAAAATTCTTCAAAGTTGTAGATATTTATGATGATGATGACGACAGCCGTTCAAGTACGGGATCTGGAACTTCTAAGAAACAATGTTAATACTTTTATTACCATGAGTAAAATACAAAACAGTGCTAAATACAAAATAGGATTTGTATACTAGAGGCAGATAGTGTAGACATTTGTTAAGATTTTTTATTTTATCAAACATTTTTAGAAGACTGACTTTTTTCTTTTTTTAAGAGAATAACAGAAGTTTTCAAAGGATAAATGTGGATATGACTAATATGGTCGTTCTAGTTCATGACAAAATGGTGTGATGATACATAGAACCAAAATAAAACAGTGCTATCTAGACAGGAATTGAGAGATAATACTCTCCAATTTAAAGTAGTTGTATACATTGATGTCGACCGCGTCCAATAAGTTATCTCTCTTTGTTACAAAATCTTATTTTATGGGGTTAACTGTTACCTGATAACTGATGGGTATGCGTAGTGTTGCCTGGCAACGTATGTTTTTGATATATGTTTTGTTAATGTAAGATTATGCATATGTAAATACAGATAGTTTGAAAACCTTGCCAAGTACAGTATTGTGAATGTTGAATCTCTAAATTCCAATTAAAACCGAGCGGAGAGATTATCTTCAATGTATGTTTTCGTTTCTTGATAATCGATCCGAGTACATTTAGCATGAAAATTTGATATTTTCTGAAAAATGGGAATTATAATCAGACACTTTAAATCATAGGTAATATAGAATTGTCTGAGTATATATATATTAAATCTTTACTTCATAAGGCCATACAAGAAAAATATTCTGGTTTTCAGACAGTCCTTAACAAAAATCTGATGAGGGAGGTTTTTTTTGTGTTTTTATTTTGTAAAAGTATCACTACTTGGTTAAATGACTTCTATATGCATCAAATTGTTGTTTATAGGAATGTATGATTATCCAGTATCATTTATGATTGTCATCGACATTTATTTGGTGACTTGTGTCCTGGATAAATGAGCCTATGGATTCATTCAATTTTTATAGGAATGTATGATTATCCAGTATCATTTATCTCATTTTGTTTATAGGAATGTATGATTATCCAGTATCATTTATCTCATGTTGTATATAGGAATGTATGATTATCCAGTATCATTTATCTCATGTTGTATATTGGAATGTATAATTATCCAGTATCACTTATCTCATGTTGTTTATAGGAATGTAGGATTATCCAGTATCATTTATCTCATCATGTTGTTTATAGGAATGTAGGATTATCCAGTATCATTTATAATTGTCATTAACATTTATTAGGGTTGTGTACCTGATAAATGAGCCTATGTCAACATTTCTGGATTCATTAAAAAATTTGTGCGGTAATTATAAGAAGACTGTCGAGAGTCCCTTTTTGAGTGACGGTTGTACGTGACAAGGAGTAGGGTTGCCTGTCCAACCTCGTGGGTTTTCTCCTGCTGCTATAGACCCCTATGCGCAAATGAATTATTGAAATAAAATTGAACCATATGTTAGTCCCGAAATTACCTAGTTTAAGTGATATAGGATTATCTGAGACTGAGAACCACAATATTTTTTTGATATGACCTAACTGATCAAGCTGTGCCATTGAAAGATTAAGAGATGTATCTATATAAAACTTGTCTACAAGAAGATTAAGATTATATAATATGTATGGATGACATTTTATAAATTGTTTTCTCTTTAAATATACATTAATAAATTCTGTTAAATCTTATTGCATATTTATTTATTATTCTGTAACATGCAGGACTAGAAATAACAGTTTTAGATGTACCTGACAAAATTAAATAGTACCTGATATTTTCAACTTAGTTTCAGACATATATTAATAATATCAATAAAAAAAACAAATCAGTGCTGGACAAAATGGGGGGTTGGATGGCTGAATGGTTAGTGTGTGCGCTCTTCATCATAAGGTTTGTCATTGAATCAACTTATGTGGTTTCGATACCCCAGTTGTATGTGACCAGGAGTAGAGTCACCTGTCCAACCTCGTGGGTTTTCTCCGGGTCCTCCGGTTTCCTCCCACTGCTAAAGACCCCTACGTGCAAGTGAATTATTGAAATAAACTTGAACCATGTGTTAGTCCCGAAATGACCTAGTTTGTGTCGAGTGGACGTTAAACCCCATTTCTTTCTCTCTGTAACATGGTTATTTTATGCTGTAACTATGAGGTGGAAAAAGACCAAAACAGTCAGTTTCACAGCGGTAATGCGAAAGCCATCTTTTTATTCTCTAGTATAGATGATGACTGACCTTTAAGTTCATGTGTAGTATAGGTCTACGTGTGACATAACATCATACCGCCTCAGTAGTGCTTGATGTGATTAGGTTGGGGGCTGGCATGGAACAGTATTTAATAGTTCGGATTAGACGTAAAAACAATTTCCTGTGTACACCTCAAAATGCATGTAAAAGAACCTGTCATAGTTTGAATTTGCTGAGAGGCGAAAATGCTGCTATGCGGTCAAAATGTCCCTCACAAGTCAGTTTGGATTGTGCTTGCGTTAATTAACTTGGTTAGTGCAGAAAAGTAACGTGTTTACCTCCCTGTCCCCCCTTGAATTTCAGATGTTTGTTTTGGTTTTTTTTGTGGCAATAAAAAATGGGGAAATCAAATGGTAATTAAGCTTCTGTTCCCTTCAATTTTTAACCCAGGATAGGAGCTATATGGACATTTTTTCCAGAATATATTTTCCAAAACTTCTGTTCAGTGGATAATCTGGATTTTAAGAACTTTTAGTTTGCAATAAATGTTATTTATTTTCGTCACGGTTTCATATGGATATTTTTCGACCTTCATAAATGATAAAATAAAACATTGATACGACTGATGAGATTCCAGTCAGTTTAATAAGACGTATAAGTATCATCTCAATGCATCAAAATACTTGTTGAACTTAGTAATATAAGGGAGACAACTCCATTTAATGAAACAATTCTTGGCCGGAAAAGGTACTATATTAGTGTCGACCCCTAGCGTGAAAACAACGCAGCTGTCATCCTATTGCTAGAAAAATCGTCTGAAATATTGGAAGAATTCTTTAAAACAGGAAATATTTGGTGCCTGTTTTATCGTCCTTTTGGCAAATATATCCACCATTGATCAACAGAACGGCATTTCACTGGCGTCGGTAAGTAAATTCCTATAATGCAACAGGTTTCATTCTCGGTCCCAGGAAGAGATTTACAGCAAGATTTCCCAACTTAATCCTCGGCTCGAGTCGATGGAAAATCGAAGCAAAAAAAGCCAAATAACTACATGAATATTTATGATTTTTATCTTAATTAGAATACATTCGCTGAGTCTATTATTATATATGATAGTGATTGGGTGAGTCTATTATTGTTATCAAGCACAAAGATACTCATCAAAACGTCATGATAATAAACCAGTGATTCTTTCTCTTAAATAGTCTGAATAAGAATCTCAATTACTAAATCTATACTAATATTTGTGACTGTCGTTTGTCAGTCTGTTCAGGGTTGGCGGCTACACTAGGGCTGTCCTAAGGCTGAAATTTGGTGTATAGTGGTAGCTCGGACTGGGGAGTAACATAGACTAGCTTGCGTTGGCCTATCGCTTCAGATTTAGGAGTTACAGGCACAACCAGGACAGCGCCAGGTTATCTGCTACTCATCAATAAATGGCACTTAAAGACTTTACATGGTTTGATGCAATCTGATTAACTCTTAAACGACCCAGAGGTTTGACGTCATAACGTCATAAAAACCCACGTCATAATGGTCAATAGTATTAAAATATAGATATGCATTTTAAAGTCATATCATTAATAAACAACTGTAGATAGACCCTTAATGTAAATGGATGAAATAATCAAAATTTAATGCCATTTTCATAAATATATATTTATACAAAAAATTAATTTAGACATTTCATGCAAAATCCATGTATATAATGGTTATTTCTATTTTTTTTTTTTGTTCGGCTGTTGTGAACTAAAAATTATTCATCATGAATCTCTTTTAATTTAAGCTTATTTAAGTACCGTAATAGAAATTTGTTGATTAACTAAGCCTACTTCTATCACGTTCTAGGCCTAACGCAAAACTGTAAAAAATCTACACTACAGATAAAATCTGAATCACTGTCATTCAATAAGGATGGTAATCCGTCATTAGGTGAACGTTGCCGAATAGGTCTAGACATATCACCGTTTTATTATAATTTTTCAAGGAGAAACAGTAAGATTTTTAACTGTCAAAATGTCAAACAGGAAGTAAACAAATGAGACAAAGTCGTCTGTTCATAAGGGAAATAACTCTCATTATTAGGAACGTTGCATTCGGCTAACCGGTTTTGTCGACAAAAGTCGCCGTGGGTACTTAACGGTAACGTTATAGGTGTCGACAAAAGTCGCCTTGGGTCAGTTAAGAGTTAAAACACAGATCCTATTTCGTTTCGTTTTTATAGTTCAAAATTTCGTTTTACTTGTCTTTAATACACTTGGATCTGGAAGAGTTGTTATTTAACTCATGTTCTGAATGGTGTCAGGGATAAGCCAATGAAACGGTCTGTCATGGCAAGCTTTAGTCGTGTTTTGCACTGAACTGTGGGTAATCCACTAGTAACATCAATGCTGATTGGTTAATCAAATGTCTGACGTCATAGGGTCATAAGTTGGTCTTTTGACCCCTGACGTGACCTATCGCTATAACTTGTCAGATCTTCATGTAGTGTAGGCCATCGAAAGTATAAAAACCCGAAACGAAATATAGATCTGTATTTTAATCAGATTGGGTTTGATGTTGCTTATTTGGATTGAATGATATTTGATATTTCGTTAATGTGCATGTAAAGGAACACTTGGAAGTGAGAATTTGATGAAGGGTAGGTGGAAACACATCTCTCGGGGTAAAATCCACCGGGTGTCTGCCCATCTTTAATAATCCTCGTTTCTGCTGAAAAGTAGAATGTTTAACTCCATTTCATTTGATTTCGTATTATCTTCCAGAATCCACAGTGTGATTTACAGGCCCAGGATAGATGTCATAGGATCGGACAAACTCGTCCGGTGGTTGTTTATAGGTTTGTGACAGCTAATACCATCGACCAGAAAATAGTAGAAAGGGCGGGAGCTAAACGAAAACTAGAAAAAATGGTCATACAGAAAGGTAAATATATTAGGCATTTCTCATGTGAGCATTTTTATATGCATCCACAGTTCTTGTAAACAGGTGCTAATCGAAAACTAGAAAATATGGTCATACAGAAAGGTCAACGAAAGTATAACACTTGTCAAATATATTGGGCATTTTTCATGTGAACACTTATTTTATTTGTTCACAATTCTTAAAAACTTTCTAACGGTCAGATTTTTGAGGATTTTCTTTTAAAACTTTTTGGAATTGTTCGGTGGACCCTCCGAGGAACCCTGTTAATCTACAGAGTCACACAACTAGTTACTGTCCCTGTCACTCAGACCTTGTAAACACTCTACAGATGAGAGGGTTCATTGAGTAGTCTAATGCTCATAAGGTCTGTGAGGGGTTGGATGGTCGAATGGTAAGCATGTGCACACTGTGTCTAAGGTCTGTCATTGAGTCAACTGGCATGGTTTCGATTCCCTGGTTGTACGTGACAAAGAGTAGGGTCACCTGTCCAACCTTGTGGGTTTTCTCCAGGTCCTCTGGTTTCCTCCCACTGCTAAAGACCCCTAAGTGCAAACAAATTATTGAATTAAAGTTGAACCGTATGTTAGTCCCGAAATGACCTAGTTTGTGTCGGTGGACTTTAAACCCTCTCTCCTCTTTCTCTCTCATAAGGTCTGTCTGGAGTCAAAAGGCGCTGTTCCCATCCTACACTTGTGCTACATCCCCCTGCTAAAGATCCCAGTGCGCAAGCTAAATATTGAAATAAAAGTGTTAGTCCTGAAAAAACTTTGTGTATCGATCGCATCCCAACACAAACCATTACTACTAATGAAAATAATATCTACATTTAATGTATTTAATAAAGTGTTTGCTCACTTACTAGGAGGTCCAGGGTTTGATCCTGGTGTTGTCCTCGAAAGTTCATTGTCATTTTACAACGTGGTTTTCCCCTAGTCAATGATGGAAAGGAACAGCTTCTAGTCATTCTGATGGGACAAAAAAAAAAAGAAAAAAAAGTACTGTGACGTGCACATAAAAAAAGCATTATGTTGGAATTCAATTGCTGTTTGGGCAAAATTTCTCTCATAGCACACACTATGGTGTAAGCCCATCTTCTCTCTTGGCATACTGTATGGTGTATGTCTCTTATAGCACACTGTATGGTGTATTTCTTTATTTCTCCCATAGCACACAGTAGGGTGTATTTCTCTATTTCTCCCATAGCACACATTATGGTGTATTTCTCTATTTCTCTCATAGCACACTGTATGGTGTAAGCCCGTCTTTATTAGCCCCACTGGTGACTGGTTGGTGCAGAACGGTAGAACATGAAACCCTATTTTATTTCATTGCATTCATTCATTTCGTATATTTTGTAGGTAAATTTAAGAATGGTATAACAGCATTTACAACCGATGTAAAACCAATCAGTCCAGAAGAATTATTGGAACTGTTAAAATCTCAGGATCATTCTTCTATCATGAGTGGGAAAGAAGGCTCTCAGATAGACCAGTCAGATTTAGATGTACTATTAGATAGATCCGATCTTTATGAAAAATGGGAGGCGAAAAAACAAAATAACGGTAATTATAATTAGTAAATGAAATCTCAAAGCAGCTGATTTGTAAACCCTTGTACACTACAATATAGTGAAAATTGATTGATTATCTAAAAGGATATTAGTAAAAAAATGGTTCTGTTCAGTCTTTGGGGGATTGGATGTCCGAATGGTTAGCGCATGCATGTTGTACCATAAGATCAATCATTGAGTCAAATGACGTGGTTTCGATTCCCCAATTGTACGTGACAAGGAGAAGGGTTGCCTGTCCAATCCCATGGGTTTTCTCTGGGTCCTTCGGTTATGATGTAATTATTTTTAATTTGTTAGGATGTAATAATTCTTATTTTCAATAATTCCAGGTAAAAAGAAGACAACGAAATCAAAGAAAAAGCAAACCAAGAAAGAAGTGGAAGGAAAATTCTTCAAAGTTGTAGATATTTATGATGATGATGACGACAGCCGTTCAAGTACGGGATCTGGAACTTCTAAGAAACAATGTTAATACTTTTATTACCATGAGTAAAATACAAAACAGTGCTAAATACAAAATAGGATTTGTATACTAGAGGCAGATAGTGTAGACATTTGTTAAGATTTTTTATTTTATCAAACATTTTTAGAAGACTGACTTTTTTCTTTTTTTAAGAGAATAACAGAAGTTTTCAAAGGATAAATGTGGATATGACTAATATGGTCGTTCTAGTTCATGACAAAATGGTGTGATGATACATAGAACCAAAATAAAACAGTGCTATCTAGACAGGAATTGAGAGATAATACTCTCCAATTTAAAGTAGTTGTATACATTGATGTCGACCGCGTCCAATAAGTTATCTCTCTTTGTTACAAAATCTTATTTTATGGGGTTAACTGTTACCTGATAACTGATGGGTATGCGTAGTGTTGCCTGGCAACGTATGTTTTTGATATATGTTTTGTTAATGTAAGATTATGCATATGTAAATACAGATAGTTTGAAAACCTTGCCAAGTACAGTATTGTGAATGTTGAATCTCTAAATTCCAATTAAAACCGAGCGGAGAGATTATCTTCAATGTATGTTTTCGTTTCTTGATAATCGATCCGAGTACATTTAGCATGAAAATTTGATATTTTCTGAAAAATGGGAATTATAATCAGACACTTTAAATCATAGGTAATATAGAATTGTCTGAGTATATATATATTAAATCTTTACTTCATAAGGCCATACAAGAAAAATATTCTGGTTTTCAGACAGTCCTTAACAAAAATCTGATGAGGGAGGTTTTTTTTGTGTTTTTATTTTGTAAAAGTATCACTACTTGGTTAAATGACTTCTATATGCATCAAATTGTTGTTTATAGGAATGTATGATTATCCAGTATCATTTATGATTGTCATCGACATTTATTTGGTGACTTGTGTCCTGGATAAATGAGCCTATGGATTCATTCAATTTTTATAGGAATGTATGATTATCCAGTATCATTTATCTCATTTTGTTTATAGGAATGTATGATTATCCAGTATCATTTATCTCATGTTGTATATAGGAATGTATGATTATCCAGTATCATTTATCTCATGTTGTATATTGGAATGTATAATTATCCAGTATCACTTATCTCATGTTGTTTATAGGAATGTAGGATTATCCAGTATCATTTATCTCATCATGTTGTTTATAGGAATGTAGGATTATCCAGTATCATTTATAATTGTCATTAACATTTATTAGGGTTGTGTACCTGATAAATGAGCCTATGTCAACATTTCTGGATTCATTAAAAAATTTGTGCGGTAATTATAAGAAGACTGTCGAGAGTCCCTTTTTGAGTGACGGTTGTACGTGACAAGGAGTAGGGTTGCCTGTCCAACCTCGTGGGTTTTCTCCTGCTGCTATAGACCCCTATGCGCAAATGAATTATTGAAATAAAATTGAACCATATGTTAGTCCCGAAATTACCTAGTTTAAGTGATATAGGATTATCTGAGACTGAGAACCACAATATTTTTTTGATATGACCTAACTGATCAAGCTGTGCCATTGAAAGATTAAGAGATGTATCTATATAAAACTTGTCTACAAGAAGATTAAGATTATATAATATGTATGGATGACATTTTATAAATTGTTTTCTCTTTAAATATACATTAATAAATTCTGTTAAATCTTATTGCATATTTATTTATTATTCTGTAACATGCAGGACTAGAAATAACAGTTTTAGATGTACCTGACAAAATTAAATAGTACCTGATATTTTCAACTTAGTTTCAGACATATATTAATAATATCAATAAAAAAAACAAATCAGTGCTGGACAAAATGGGGGGTTGGATGGCTGAATGGTTAGTGTGTGCGCTCTTCATCATAAGGTTTGTCATTGAATCAACTTATGTGGTTTCGATACCCCAGTTGTATGTGACCAGGAGTAGAGTCACCTGTCCAACCTCGTGGGTTTTCTCCGGGTCCTCCGGTTTCCTCCCACTGCTAAAGACCCCTACGTGCAAGTGAATTATTGAAATAAACTTGAACCATGTGTTAGTCCCGAAATGACCTAGTTTGTGTCGAGTGGACGTTAAACCCCATTTCTTTCTCTCTGTAACATGGTTATTTTATGCTGTAACTATGAGGTGGAAAAAGACCAAAACAATCAGTTTCACAGCGGTAATGCGAAAGCCATCTTTTTATTCTCTAGTATAGATGATGACTGACCTTTAAGTTCATGTGTAGTATAGGTCTACGTGTGACATAACATCATACCGCCTCAGTAGTGCTTGATGTGATTAGGTTGGGGGCTGGCATGGAACAGTATTTAATAGTTCGGATTAGACGTAAAAACAATTTCCTGTGTACACCTCAAAATGCATGTAAAAGAACCTGTCATAGTTTGAATTTGCTGAGAGGCGAAAATGCTGCTATGCGGTCAAAATGTCCCTCACAAGTCAGTTTGGATTGTGCTTGCGTTAATTAACTTGGTTAGTGCAGAAAAGTAACGTGTTTACCTCCCTGTCCCCCCTTGAATTTCAGATGTTTGTTTTGGTTTTTTTTGTGGCAATAAAAAATGGGGAAATCAAATGGTAATTAAGCTTCTGTTCCCTTCAATTTTTAACCCAGGATAGGAGCTATATGGACATTTTTTCCAGAATATATTTTCCAAAACTTCTGTTCAGTGGATAATCTGGATTTTAAGAACTTTTAGTTTGCAATAAATGTTATTTATTTTCGTCACGGTTTCATATGGATATTTTTCGACCTTCATAAATGATAAAATAAAACATTGATACGACTGATGAGATTCCAGTCAGTTTAATAAGACGTATAAGTATCATCTCAATGCATCAAAATACTTGTTGAACTTAGTAATATAAGGGAGACAACTCCATTTAATGAAACAATTCTTGGCCGGAAAAGGTACTATATTAGTGTCGACCCCTAGCGTGAAAACAACGCAGCTGTCATCCTATTGCTAGAAAAATCGTCTGAAATATTGGAAGAATTCTTTAAAACAGGAAATATTTGGTGCCTGTTTTATCGTCCTTTTGGCAAATATATCCACCATTGATCAACAGAACGGCATTTCACTGGCGTCGGTAAGTAAATTCCTATAATGCAACAGGTTTCATTCTCGGTCCCAGGAAGAGATTTACAGCAAGATTTCCCAACTTAATCCTCGGCTCGAGTCGATGGAAAATCGAAGCAAAAAAAGCCAAATAACTACATGAATATTTATGATTTTTATCTTAATTAGAATACATTCGCTGTGCTGTGTGATTCATATTATAAAAACTGTTTTTTTCCTTCCCAAATCTCTCAGAACACTAAAAGTTTGACCCAGTTTTCAAAACCAAACAACAAAAATAACTGTGTCATTGAGGTTGACAGCTCTATTGAGTGAGTTTAGATTTAGAAGGCCAGTCAGCTTATAAATAGTGGGTTACTATAAATATTTAGATGATTTTCAAGCAGTAAATATAGTGCTTAAGTTATAGTACTATTCAAGCCAATTTGGCTTCTCCGTTTTAATTTTATAGAACTGAAATTCCCAGAATTCTATGGGCAAGTGAAAGTAATCCCGGTTCACACTGATCAGCAGTGAATAGGATGACATCGATGCGACTTAATGAGCCAAAAATATTAACTTTTTTCCTCCAACAAATTAAATTCTAAAACATTTTTATTATGTATTAGAAAAATAAATAAAGACGTTTGAAGTATTTGTAGGTAAAAATTATTTCCTATTTAGTGTACATGGGTATTTAAATGAGTAAAAGGCAGCATTCTGCCCGATTAAGTAACGTCTTATGTAAACAATCATATGCACGCGCCATTGAGCCAATGATTGACGTTGATTGACTCCTGCAAATTTGCTAAATCGCTCTCCTAAATATTGAGATTAATAAACTACTTTCAGTTTTTGTTTACTTTTAAACTGCATATATTCAAGGTATCAGGAGCTTTTTATGGCTCCCGCATAATTTTATAAACATGAAGGACTGAGTCATCTTTGACAGAGATATTAGAAGACTTTCGTAATCCTCTGTGAAACAGATTGGTCCCGGTTATCCTGTTGGACACTTGTATTATACAGGTCTTCTCCGGTGCAGTTTCCCCAGTTTAGTTATTCGGATACAACGCAAAAACCAGAGGTCCCGTGTACACATTGGCGTGCAAACAAAAGAACATTTGACAGTTCGAAATCGATAAGAGTAGGCCGTTCTGTCGCTGTCTGGGCAAAATTTCCCTTTTAACACTGCATTTAATTCCTGTCTTCATTAGCCCAGTCGGTGCAGAAAAGTAGAATGTTAAAATGAAATGTAATGGGGTTTAACGTCCTACTGTTCTGTTCCGATTGGGCTAATGAAGACGGCGGACGTTAAACCCCATTTCATTTCATTATACAGGGCAAAATCACAACACTTATCTTATATAAAATGAACAACAATAATCAGTATATTGGCACCGGGTAATACCAATAATTGATATTTCCCTGGTTGTACATGACAAGGAGTAGGGTCGCCTGTCCAACCTCAGGGGTTTTCTCCGGGTCCTCCGGTTTCCTCCCACTTGTAGAGACCCCTATGCGCAAGTAAATTATTGAAATAAAATTAAACCATATGTTAGTTCCGAAATGACCTAGTTTGTGTTGAGTGGATGTTAAACCCCATTTCTCTCTCTCTCTCTCATTTCATTATACAGGGTAAAATCACAACACTTATCTTATATAAAATGGACAACAATAATCAGTATACCGGTAATACCAATAATTGATATTCCCCGCTTGTACATGACAAGGAGTAGGGTCACCTGTCCAACCATGTGGGTTTTGTCTGGGTCCTCCGGTTTCCTCCCACTGCTAAAGACCCCTACACGCAAGCAAATTATTGAAATAAAATTAAACCATATGTTAGTCCTGAAATGACTTAGTTTGTGTCGAGTGGATGTTAAACCTCATCTCTCTCTCTCTCTCTCTCTCCAATAATTGATACCAGAACAATCATTCACTGTTAAGGTGTGTCAATTTCGAAAAATCTTAAAAACTATTGATAGTAATAGCACTGTTTAAACAACCCTACTTTAAGCCTGACAGTCATGAACACCACAATATCCATTCATGCTGTAAGCAATACTGAATTTTTTTTTTTTTTTTTTTTTTTTACTGAATATATTACTATGCAACGTTTTGATGAGTATACTGGATTGTCAAACAGATGAGACAAATATTTACATAAGACGATATCATTTCATTGATAAAGACCAGAGGATCCATGTCAAAACACTGCAGAGTAATAAATTCAGTTATAGTGTATCCATAAAATTGTACCTTGGGTTTTAACATATTAAAATATGTTCATCTATATATATATTTGTGACTGTTGTTTGTCTGTCTGTCTGTCTGTTCGGGGTTGGCGGCTACACTAGGTCTGCCCCGAGTCTGAAATTTGGGGTATAGGGGTAGCTCGGACCAGGGAGTAACATAGGCCAGGTGGCGTTAGTCTACCACTTCCGATTTCGGAGTTATGACCCCCGAGCGAAGCCGGGTATCCTGCTAGTATACTATAAATGCCTCCGGTTTCTTCCCATTTCTAAAGACCCCTATGTGCAAGCGAATTATTGAAATAGAATTGAACCATATGTTAGTCCCAAATGACCTAGTCTCTCTCTCTCTCTCTCTCTCTCTCTTCTCTGTCTCTAAATAATATTGAAGTATAAATAGTGTTATATTTCTTATGGCAACCATCCATCATGGAAACCTTTGATCATGGGTTAACTAAAGGTCATGAACTCAAAACCTCTAGTTGACACAGAGGGAAATGGGGTTTAACATTCACATGATATAAACTAGGTAATTTCGGGACTAACATATGGTTGAATTTTATTTCAATAATTCGCTTGGGTGTAGGGGTCTTTAGCAGTGGGAGAACCCAGAGAAATCCCAAAGGTTGGACACAAGTACAAACTAGATGATTTTTAGTGATTTTAGATGATTTTTACAGGTTTTTAAACAAAGATTTGATATTGAATGAACGTGAAAGAAATTAGTGCTAAATACACAAGATTAAATGATATCCAGGTTACAGTGAATGTACATGTATGCAGGAATTATTCCAAAGTGTTGAAATGCACATGGCATTTTATTAATTAATCGCATTGTGTAAAACACAGAATTTTATGGAATACAATTTGCAGATTTTAATACAAGCCTTGATAAGAGAATCCTTGTTTAAAATCAACTTGATTATTGAAGAAAATAAAAATGATAATATCAAGTTTAGGTAATCTATTGGAATAAAACAAGGACACTCCTATGTAACTGTGGCTAAATACTATCAATCTGATTAAAACACAGATCTATATTTCGGTTTTTTTATACTTTCGATGGCCTCTACTACATGCAGATCTGACTAGTTGTACTGGAAGATCACGCCAGAGGTCATATGAGCAGCTGTTGACCTTATGACATCAGGCATTTGATTGTTAACCAATGAACGTTGATGTTTCTAGTGGGTTACCCACAGCTCTGTGCAATTTACACCAAAAACTTGCCATAACAGACCATTTCATTAGCTAACCCTTCACATCATCCAGAACATGGGTTATTATATAACAACTCTTCCAGATCCTAGTGTAGTAAAGACAAGTAAAACGAAATTTTGAACTATAAAAAAAATCGAAATGAAATAGGATCTGTGTTGTAATCAGATTAGCTCTGACTGAGCTAATGAAAAAAATCTGAGCGAGACAAAATTTTGACCATGAAATTTTAAAGTGAAAACCCAGAATTACACTCTTCACATACCAATCAGTAAAATAATTATGTTGTATTTGTTTTTTACAGATAAATACGTAGTTGGGGGCGAAAGCCCGTGTGATATTGTTGGTGAAGAGGATTGTGTTGTAGAGGTCAAAGTTCAATCAAAATGAGTGAGGATGACGATAAACCATTTGGTTGCTCTGCACCAGAATGTGGCATGGTACGTAAACACAATAAAAGAGAGAGAAATGGGTTTTAACATCCACACAAACTAGGTCATTTCGGGATTAACATATAGTTCAATTTTTATCTCAATAATTCGCTTGGGCGTAGGGGTCTGTAGCAGTGGGTGGAAACCGGAGAACCTGGAGAAACCCGCGAGGTTGGACTGGCAACCATACTCTTTGTCATGTATAACCGGGGAATTGAAACACCTTGTATTACAACGCGCTCGTGCTAACCATTCGATCATCCAACCCCCCCTAAATACAATAAAAACAGTAGGCGTAATCGAAACTGTTGAGTGGTGTAAAATTAATTGCACACGTGTACGTGATAAGTAGTAGAATCGTTGGCGCAACCTTGTTAGTTTTTTTGGGGGGGTATATTTATTTTTACAAAAATACATGTGTAGACAATTATAGTAGAATGCAAATAAATGACAGACTTAAAAAATATAATATACACTTTACTAGGGTTGATCAGCAAATTAGTTAACTGGCAGGGTTTCGATTCCACAGTTGTACATGACAAGGAGTAGGGTCGGCTGTCCAACCTCGTGGGTTTTCTCTGGGTCCTCTGGTTTCCTCCCACTGCTAAAGACCCCTACGTGCAAGCGAATTATTGAAATAAAATTAAACCATATGTTAGTCCCGAAATTACCTAGTCTGTGTCGAGTGGACGTTAAACCCCATTTGTCTCTCTCCCTCTCTCTCTGTGTTACTGAATTCTCAGTTGATTATGATTTATTTTGAGTAATATATTAGCACATATTGTGATAAGATCTCATAATATTACAAACAGTATTTGTTTACAGCGGGGCTGGGGAGTCACGGTGGCTCAATGAGTAAGATGCTGGCTCGCTATCCTGGAGGTCCTGTGTTCATCAGGATTCTCAGGCGTGGTTCCCCCTTGTCATTGGTGTGGGACAGAGATCCTGGCAAGGGACAACGTACATGTATGGTCATTCAGATGGGACAAAAAACTAAGATCCCATGTACACATTAACGTGCTTACGAAAGATCCCTTTGCAGTTGGAATTCAGTGTAGGAATAGGTTGTAGTGCTGCTGTCCAGACAAAATTTCTCCCTCATAGCACACTGAATTCATTGGCCCAGTCGGGGCAGAACAGTAGGACTTTAAACTCCATTTTATATCATTTTATTTGTTTACAGAGGTTCACCAATGAAGATCATTTAAACGTTCACATGAAGAAACATGAGATGTCATTGGCTCTCAGTCTGGGTGGCAACTCTTGTTCACCAGCACACCATTTTTTGGGTAAGTCCATATGTTATATTGTTTACACTTTTTATATTGTTTACACTTTTTGGGTGAGTTCATATATATTGTTTACATTTTTTAAGTGAGTCCATACATTATATTGTTTACATTTTTGGGGGTGAGTCCATATGTTAGATTGTTTACATTTTTTGGGCGAGTCCATATGTTGTTTACATTTTTTGGGTCGAGTCCATGTTATATTGTTAACATTTTTTTTTTGGGGGGGGGGGGGGGGCGAGTCCAGATGTTATATTGTTAAAAAAAATTTTTTTGGGGGGGGGGGGGTGAGTCCATATGTTATATTGTTTACATTTTTTGGGTGAGTCCATATGTTATATTTGAGGGTTGGGTATGATCTATTGTTTACATTTTTTGAAAGGAATTTAAGGGACACCCCACCATCCCACCCACCCCAACTAGTTTAAAGTGTTAAAAGGAAAAATAACCAAATAATTATGAAAAATCTGTCTATTAGAAGGGTGAATGGACGCTGTTCCTGTGAATTTTCTGGGGGCGTTGAATGGTCGAATGGTTAGCACGCGTGCGCTGTATCATACGGTCTGTCATTGAGTCAACTGGCGGGGTTTCGATTCCCCGGTTGTATGTGACAAGGAGTAGGGTCGCCTGTCCAACCTCGTGGGTTTTCTCCGGGTCCTCCGGTTTCCTCCCACTGCTAAAGACCCCTAAGCGAAAGCAAATGATTGAAATAAAATTGAACCATTTGTTAGTCCCGAAATGACCTAGTTTGTGTTGAGTGGACGTTAAACCCCATTTCTCTCTCTCTCTCTCTGTGAATTTTATGTCTAGGAGAGGGCGCACCGGTCATTTGAAAACAATGTCACAGGTTTGAGAATAGCATTGGAATTTAAGAATTGAGTGCACATAAAAGGGCACGCTTTATTCGTTAACAATTGTTGTATTCAATGATAATCCAATATGATGTATTTTGCCAATTCATAATGACAAGAATATGCTGACCATTCAATTTTGATAATGTGTGTCCAATGTACCAAGCGTTTCTTGATCACTATTAAAAAATAAACAATCCAGTTGATTATTGATGTATAATGATTAATTTTTAAACAGTGGTCAGGAAATTAAATTCTTGTAAATTGGACACTCATTATCAAAATTAGTCAGTCAGCTTTAAACTGGACACAAGTACAAATTAAATGATTTGGGGTGATTTAAAATGATTTTTACAAATTTTTAAACAAAGATTTGATATTAAATGAATGTGAAAGTAATTAGTGCTGGATACACAAACACAAGATTAAATGATACCTGGGGCCTGTTTCACAAAGTTTTAACTGAAGATAAAATCCAAATTTTAGTAGATACTTCAATTTGATTGGCTAAGCACTAAAATCAATCTTATATTATCCAATCAAATAACTAAAATTTGGATTTTATCTTAGTTAAAATTTGGTGAAACGGGCCTGTGGGTTACAGTGTATGGTGTCTTGTCAAGTTTGCAACTTGGGAATTATTTTGATGGATATTTCTATGATAATAAATATATTGATTTTTTCAATTCTTGTATTTTGTTATTTTCTAGATCAAACGCCTACACCAACTAAATTTTTAAAGAATTGTGAAGAAATAGGATTATTTCAAGAACTTGTTAAAAATCCTTTTGAGGAAGCTTTTAAAAAGGCCACAGATTCAGAGGTAACCTTTGACCTCTAACATGGGTAGAAGCTTAACCTAAGATTTCTAACACCATTCTTCAATAGCTTGCTTTTAATTGGACATGATAATATGCTTACTTTATTTTGAATTGTTGGGGGTTGGGGCGGTGGGGGCAGGTGCTGCAGTTGTCAAATGGTAAGGGCTCTGGCACGAGTTCACAAAGCATTCTCAGGCTTAAGAATTTGCTCAAAATTGTTCACCTTATTTCAACTGAAATATAACCCTTTATAAAACTATTGTTGTTTTAATGTATCAAATACATCAATAACTATGTGCAAGGTTTTGTGTTTCTGGATCAAAGATATTTCTCATAAACAGTGATTGAAAGTTGAGTAACTTAAGTCTGAGAATGCTCTGTGAACTCGGGGACCTGGACTTTTCAACTGGAATATCCCGGTTTCATTTCCCCGCACAGCCAGAAAAGAATCTCTGGATATATCCGCCTCCTCCCACTTGTCAAGGGTAGTACCTGTGAGGCTGATTGACAAGTAATTAAGTGTTCAGATGGAACGTAAAAAAATACAATATCCATATTGCCAGGCGCGTCGAAGTACCTGTGACATAATTTGACTCCCTTGCATTGTATACATGAATGTGACTGTATTTTAGACTACATTATGTAAGAGCTAAATCTGCCTATTGCTGGTCTTTATTTTGGCTTCTACTCTTATTTAAATCGGATGGCTGAGATTTAAATGGATTTGAAAACCCCACAAGATTTAAATCTTTTAATGGATAATCGAGACTTAAACTTGATTGTCAAGTACCATTGCTTCGATAATAAACAATCAACACTACATCTTCAAACATTCAGAACTTTGCTCAGAATAAAGTAATTTGAATGAAATTTTCAATATATTCATTTTTCATTATCTATTTTTAAACTATTATAGCAAGAATGGCCAGCTCTTTATCTAAATCTTACTTGATATTTCTTTAAACATTATGTTGATGATCATGAGACATAAAACTCTATTTCTGTCCTGATCTTCCAGGCTTTAGAGCTGTCCTGATCTTCCAGTCTTTTGAGTAGTTCTCTGCTCCTTTATTCCTGATGTCTAGTAATAACATCTAATGATTTGCTTTGCTTTTTAGGATTTTAACCCTAGTCTTTCCTTTTTAGGTTCCACCTCTACCTGGTCCACTCTCTAATGATTTAAATACACCCATACCCAAGGTAATACTTCTTGTTTTAACAAGCCTGGAAATAAGGCACCGGTCACAGACAATGTCAGGTACCAGTCAGACTTTGTCAGGCACAAATTCGCAAATTCCTGTCATTTTGCCCGGCACCGATTTGTCTCTTTTATTGATATTATCAATACACGTCCGTCACAAAGTTTAAAATATCAGGTATTAGTTTAATTAACCCAAAAATGTTAGGAAGCAAGCCTAGAAATAAGGCACCAGTCACAGACTTTGTCAGGTACGAGCCAGACTTTGTCAGGCACAAATTCTCTGGTGTCTGTCATTTTGTCTGGCTCCGATTTGTTGTTTTTTTGTTGATATTATGAATAAATGTCCGTCACAAAGTTAAAGATATCAGGTACTAGTTTAATTAATGCCTGACATTTTGTCAGGTCCAATTAAAACCATTATTTCCAGGTCTATGTTTTAATAATTAAACAGGATGAGATTTCAGTTCATTCTTATTTTAAATCCGTCATTGTGTTAAAAGAAAACTAAAATAAGTAAAAGGAACAAGACTTGCTCGACAGGAAAACTTCAACGCCATCCTAAAAAGTTGTGGATCAAAACATGCATGTTATTCTACTATTTAAAATGATTATGAATTATGTTTAGTACAATTATGCCATGCTATGAAAACCATTTTCAGGATTGGTATAAATTGGTCTTAAAGCAATATTTGCATTTCTATATACATACATTAATGCAAGAGCTAAATCTGGCTATTGCAAGTCATTCTTTAGGCCTAAAATGTTATTTGAATTATTAATTAACTTATCCAGGCCATCTGGTGCCATCTGATGTGTCCTTTTTTTAACAGATTTAAAACCGATCTGTGGTTCAAAGACTGTTAATGATTAACCATCAAAATAGATGAGGATTTCTCAGCTCGGGGTGAATTAATTGACTGAAATTTTCAGCATATTCCCTTTAGATTATCTATTTTTTAACTATTATAGTGAGAACTGTCAGCTCTTTATCTAATCTTACCTAATGCTGCTTCAACTATAGGCTTTATAAACATAAGTCAGCAACTTTTTAAAAATTGATTCCGCTTTCACTGTTTAGGCATGCGCTTTAGATCATAAGGTCTGTCATTGAGTCCAGGGTTGTGGATTTGATTCCCAGCTCGAGGAGTGGGGTAGCCTGTCCAACCGTGTGGGTCTTTTCCGTGTCCTCCGGTTTCCTTGCACTGCTAGAGACCCCTACGCTCAAATGAATAAATTTAAACCATATGTTAGGCCCAAAAATGACCTAGTTTGTGTTGGGTAGTTGTTAAACACCATTTCCCTATCTCGCATTGTTGAATGGTCTCAATGGCTAAGTGGGTAAGACGCTGACTCACTAGCCTGGAGATCGCGCGTTCGATCCCTGCATTGGCCGAAGGTTCATCAGGATTTTCTAATGTGGGTTCCCCTTGTCAGTGGTGCAGGACGGAGGGCCTGACAAGGACAGCTGTCTAGTTGTTCGGAAGGGATAAAAAAACTGAGGCCCCGTGTATACATTCGCATGCACATAAAAGATCCCTTGGCAGTTGGAATTCGATATAAGAGTAGGCCATAGTTCCGCTGCCCTGTCAAAATTCCCTTTTAACACACTGTATGGCGTATGCCTGTCTTCATTAGCCCAGTCTAAGCAGAACAGTAGGACGTTAAACCCCATTTCATTTCATTTTGAATGGTCTCAAGCTAGACATTGCATAATATATTGATAGTAGACGCAAACCAGTGTCCAACTACAGCGTTGATATATATATTACGCAATGTCTCTTTCTTATCCATTTATAGGTCACACCCAATCATGACTCAATATTCGATATCTCTTGCGTAATTATTGATCCAAATTAAGAAACCTTTTTAATTCATTAACTGTTAGATATTGAGACAATATCTTTATCAATATTTTTGATGATACATGAATTTTTTTTTCCTTTTTTGTGTGAGTCACTCTAATTTCCGTTTGTTTCCTTCTTTCATTAAAGATACTTTCATGTGTACAAACTGTGTGATTTGATGATGTATTTGGACTAAAAACATATTCAAACTAATTAATTTATCAAAAATTTGCTTCAAATCCCTAGCAAAACTTTGTATTCGTCAGGAGATACTGCAAGCTATAAATAAACTACCGGGTTGCCAGTTAGTGATACCCTGACATTTTTGCCCAGTGCTTGCCCCATGGGTATTTTTTAAGTAATCCAGTATATTTCTATTAAGATTGGGGGCCTATACTTTCCATGTATACCAAATTTGCCACACTTTTATCGAAATAACCACCCAATATATACCTTCAGGACAAGTATCTTTAAATATTATTTGGTAAAAAATAATTTTTAATCTATGTTTACGGTTAATTGGCCCCCCAAAAAAGGGATGTTGGGTTGGAAAACATTTCAGTGTGAAATTTTTCTTCAGAAAACCTGGAAAATGGGAGTAAAATAGTTTAGGGTCCTCGATTTGACTAACAGTAAACACAGCTATTTATTTTAGGGCCAAAATAAAACTACCGGTATTAACTTTTTTAACACTATCAAATAAATCAACAATTCACTTATCAGGCCCCGAGTTCACAAAGCATTCTCAGACTTAAGTTTAGAATTTACTCAACTTTCAATCACTTTATGAGAAATATCTTTGATCCAGAAACACAAAACTTTGTACATAGTTTCTTATTGATGTATTTGATACATTAAAACAACAAAAGTTTTATAAAGGGTTATATTTTAGTTAAAATAAAACAAACAATTTTGAGTAAATTCTTAACTTAAGTCTAAGAATTCTTCATAAACTCGGGGGCCAGATGTTTTTTTTTTTTCTGTCTACCGATGTGTAGATATAGTTGATACGATAAAAGGCTTGTATGTGATCGTCTGTTTATCGTATATTAGCCTATTGATTATTGGCTACTTATTGCGTAAGGACCGTGTATCATATCTCAGATGTAAGGTTGGGAAATAAAGATTTGACCTTGACCTATGTTCATAAACTATACATCATATGTTTATTTAAAGAGCCATTCTGATTTGCATCATGAAAATAAATGGCTTTTTTAAACTTTTAACATTTAATTCATATTACCAAAACAAATCATTCTGATTGAAATACAGATCTATATTTCGTTTCATTTTTTTTATACTTTCTATACTTTTTATACCAGTTGTATTGGAAGGTCATGTCAGGGGTCGTTCGATGTCAGACATTGATTAATCAATCAGCATTGACATTTCTAGTGATTTACCCACAGATGGTTTCATTGGCTAATCACTCTTGCCATCCATAAGGCCTGTTATATAACAACTCTTCCAAATCCAATGTAGTACAGACAAATAAAATGAAATTTTGAACTATAAAAAACGAAACGAAATAGGATCTGTGTTTTAATTAAATTGACTATTTTACTGGCTGTGTTATTGTAATGATGTATCACAATGAATCAACTGTTTCTTTTCTTCAGGCCATAGATTTAAATACACCAACACCACGACTAGACATTTTTCATCACCGATTTTTAAAGGAACCCTCGTTAAGTAATTTAGTATATAACAACACAGCCACGGAAGATGGTGTCCTTGATTTATCGGGGAAAAAACAAGTGACAAAGCCAGCTGTGATCCAGCCATCTTCAACAACCTCGGATGATGATGTCATCATTATAACCACGGCGACATCTCACCAGCCAGCAGATAGTACATTGTCGCCACCTACAATACAAGTTAATTCAACAACTGTTGAGAGTTATCCTCCCATTGACACTAAAGCCATGTAAGTTTTCAAAAATACGATTTTAATATTTTGCGTGGTAGAGAGTAAATGTTGTAGATACAGTAAGGAAGAAAAAGAATAACAAAATAAGCACATTTTGGGTGGCCGAATGCGTAACACGTTTGATCATACGGTCTGTTATTAAGTGCTAAGTGGATAGGACGCTGGCTCGCTAGTCTGGAGGTCGGGTGTTCGATCCCTGCATTGTCCGAGAAAGTCGTTCGGATTGGACAAAAAATCGAGGTCCCGTGTACACATTGGCGTGCACGTAAAAGATCCCTTGTCATTTGGAATTTGAAATAAGAGTAGACCATAGTACCGCTCTCTGGGAAAAAATTTCCCTCATAGCACACTGTATGGCGTATGCCCGTCTTCATTAGCCCAGTTCGGAGCAGAACAGTAGGACGTTAAACCCCATTTCGTTTCATTTCATTTCTGTTATTAAGTCAAGTAGCATGGTTTCGAATCCCCACTTGTACGTGACAAGGAGTAGGGTCATCTGTCCGACCTTGTGGGTTTTTTCCGGGTCCTCCGGTTTCCTCCCACTGCTAAAGGCCCCGATTGCTGACCACCTTTAAGACGTTTGCTGACCGTTCACTGACACCATAATAGTGAATTGGCGTTACGTAGGATCACGTAACGCACTATATAAATTTTTCGTGGTGACCTGACTCCATTCTGTTATCAATCCTACGATTTATGTCAATTTAGGTTAAACTTAAGCGACACTTGCTAAATTGTCTTGTGGTTTGGGTGGTTTGGGGGTTGTTTTTTTTCCAGTCATGGGAGGTTGGATGGCCGAATGGTTAGCGCATGCGCCCTGCATCATAAGGATGTCATTGAGTCAACTGGCGTGGTTTTGATTGCCCGGTTGTACATGACCAGGAGTAGGGTCCTCTGCACAAGAAAATTATTGAAATAAAATTGAACCATATGTTAGTCCCGAAATGACCTAGTATGAGTCGAGTGGACGTTAAACTCTATCTCTCTCTCTTTTCAGTCCAAAACTAACGACAGCAGTCTTATCATCACCGATGATTATTCAGACGTCCCCTCAGTTGTTAGGGACAACGACAGGAGCTTCGTTACCGTCGTCAACTACAACAACATCGCAGCCAAATTACCCCGCCCAAGTTTATCTCCAGCTTCCGTCTGGTCAGATGTTACCTGTACAGATCCCCACGTCAATTAGTCCTGTTGTCCAGATACCCATAATCCCCCAGACGACGGCTACATCTACTGTTCCCATAGCAACTAAATCTAATGTTACTAGTACAAATGTTACGTTAAAACAGGTAAGTGATTTTTTCTTCGTTATTGTGGTCAATTTGTTTTCAGGTTTAGAAGCCACAAAAGGCGAAGGCTGAGTATGTAAGGCACTGGCTCGCTAACTAGCATCTTCAATAGAAGGAAGAGGGGTTTGATGGCCGAATGGTTAGCACGTGTGCGCTGTATCATAAGGTCTGTCATTGAGTCAACTGGCGTGGTTTCAATTCCCAGGTTGTACGTGACAATGAGTAGGGTCGCCTGTCCAACCTCGTGGGTTTTCTCCGAGTCCTCTGTTTTCCTCCCACTACTAATTAAAGACCCCTACTCACAAGAAAATTATTGAAATAAAATTAAACCATATGTTAGTCCCGAAATTACCTAGTTTGTGTCAAGTGGATGTTAAACCCCATTTCTCGCTTTCTCTTTCAGAGATTAAAACAGTCGTTACAGGCCTCACAACAACAAATCCAAAAAACAAACGGAGTTTCACCTAATCATAAATCTATAAGTCCGGTCAGTGCTTCACCCTCCATTAATATACCTGAATCAGTTAGTCATACAGAGTTCACTCCCCCTGATTCGCCGTCTGAATTAGATTATGATGATTTAAATGACCATAATATGTAAGTTAATTTTATTTTATTACCAGTTGTTTGTAGTATATGTAAAACCGGTACGTCCTGGATTTAAACGAGGGTGGTTGGATGGCCGAATGGTTAACGCCTGCGCGTTGCCTCGTAAGGTCTGTCATAGAGTTAAGTGGTGTGATTTCGATTTCCCGCTTGTACGTGAAAAGAAGTAGGGTCACCTGTCCAACCTCATGAGTTTTGCCCGGGTCCCCCAGTTTCCTCCCACTGTTAAAGACGCCTACACGCAAGTGAATTATTGAAATAAATTTAACCATAATATGTTAGTCCCGAAATGATCTAGTTTGTGTCATCCCCATATCTCTCTCTCCCAAGTTTGTGATCGAGAAAGTTTATTAGGATCTTCCAGCCTGGTTTTGAATTGTCTCATTGAGACTCAGGACATAGGGACTGGTAAGTAAAGTAAAAATGTCTAGTCTTACAGTTGGAAAAAAATATAAGATCCACCCAGTACTGAAAAAATGTTCAAAATATCTTTATGAAACTTTATCACACATCAAAACTATTGCTAATTTCATGGAAATGAATTTGACTTAATTTTTGTATACAACTGCACACGATGTTGATAATCTAATCTTCTTGTTCTTTGTGACTGAAATTTCAAGATAAATTTAATTTAATACCACATTTAAACTTTTCTTTATGTTTATTCCGTACAGAAAAAGATCTCGTCGAGATGATTCAAGCATTGAAGATGAAGATCCTGATAATAGACGAAGAAAATTTTTAGAGAGAAATCGAGCAGCCGCAGCCCGATGTCGACAGAAACGTAAAACTTGGGTGAATAGTCTGGAGAAAAAAGCTGATGATTTACAAAATGTTAACGTTAAATTACAGGTCATACTTTACACTTTATTATTTACGCAGACATTAAAATGTTGTTCAGTAGGGTCGCCTGTCCAAACTTGTGGGTATTCTCTGGGTCCTCCGGTTTCCTCCCACTGCTAAAGACCCCTACGTGCAAGCGAATTATTGAAATAAAATTGAACCATTTGTTAGTCCCGATCACTGGATGTTAAACACCATTTCTCTCTCCCCCCTGGGGGGTTGGATGGCTAAATGGTTAGCGCGCGCGCTGTATCATAAAGTCTGTCATTGAGTCGACTGGCGTGGTTTCGAATCCCCGGTTGTACGTGACAAGGAGTAGGGTCGCCTGTCCAACCTCGTGGGTTTTCTCCGGGTCCTCCGGTTTCCTCCTACTGCTAAGACCCCTACACACAAGCGAATTATTGAAATAAAATTAAACCATATGTTAGTCCCGAAATGACCTAGTTTATGTCGAGTGGACGTTAAACCCCATTTCTCTCTCTCTCTCTCCCCCCCCCTCCCCCAATTAGGTACACGACTCAGAGTAATCTTCCCATATACACAGTGTTAATGAGATGCAAAACTCCATAGATTTTCAAAGATTTCCAATGATTACTTTCAGAGTTATGGCCCTAGATCACTTATAAAAAAGATATTGAAATATTATTGTATATAGTCGTTATCTTCTAGAGGCTAGAGTTATCTAATTACAGTACACAGAGTTTGTATTGATTTTCGACCATTTCCAATAATTGAGAAATCCTGTACACATTCAATTTGTACACATTATTTATGCCCATCTGACAGAGAAGTCTTTTAATTTTCGACAATTTTTTACAACCGCTTGTAAATCACTTTAATTTGAACCCATGGCTTGCATAAAAGTCTTTTATTTTTCAACACTTTTTGACAACTGCTTGATAATCACTTTAATTTGAACCCATGGCTTGCATAGATAGCAGGTCCTATGATTTAAAGTACCCAGTCGGCCAGTCCACGCATATATTGTAAGGAACCCTAGGTATTTGATTTAATGTAGAATTTGATTTTTTTAACAGGGTGAAGTTAGTTTATTACGTGGAGAAGTTGCTCAGTTAAAAACTTTATTATTGGCACATAAAGAATGTCCAGTTACGCTACAACAAAAATCACAAGGTCAAATACCATTAACTCTTCATACAAGTAAGTTAATGTATTATATACAAGTGCTTGTTTCTAATAACATTAAAGTTACAATTTCATATTTTTAAGTTATATTTTTAAAATGTATTAAAATAAAGCCTTCAAATAGATGGTATCTATAAACAATCCTACCTTGATAAAGAATAATCCTATTAATTCACTATTGCCAGCTGAGAAATTGGCAAAAATGTCACTTTCAACTTCAAATTCAAACGTTTGAAGATAGCTATTCCATGGGAGGGAATAGAAAAACAAGGGAGGTAATTGTGTTATAATTTCCGGTGTGAAACAATTTGAGTATTAGAATGATAACTATGATCGTATAATAGTGAGTTGACAACCTATTGAGCAAAAGAAATAGAAATAATTATGTTTTGACTTTCTTAAAAAATATAAAATTCTCGCTTTAAGGGGGTGTTGGATGGCTGAATGGTTAGCACGTGCGCTCTGTATCATAAAGTCTGGCATTGATTCAACTGGCGTGGTTTCGATTCCCTGGTTGTACATGGCAAGGAGTAGGGTCACCTGTCAAACCTCATGGGTTTGCTCCGGGTCCTTCAGTTTCCTCCCACTGCTAAAGACCCCTATACGCGCAAGCGAATTATGGAAAAAAATTAAACCATATGGTAGTCCCGAAATGACCTAGTTTGTGTCGAGTGGACGTTATACCCCATTTCTCTCTCTCTCTCTATAATACCATTAATGTTACTTTCCTACAAAAATATTTATCGGGTGGTGATGTCCAAGAAAAGTATGGCAATTTTGTTTTATATGGAAAGTAGAAACATCCAATTTTACTAGAAAAATACTGGATTCCCCGAAAAACACCCATGGAGCGCATACAGGACAAAAATGTAAAGGTTTCTCTAATCGGCACCCCAACGATTAGGGATATCTGGTTGAGTGACCTCAAAGGTTGCACGCGAAGATTGTCTGTGTTAGTGAGCGCTTGATGTATGTGTTGATTAACTTGATGGTTAGCTTAAACGTATAACAGTTTTTGATGAACACAGTGGATAATCCGAGAATTTAATTAGTCTTCAATATTTATGATAAATGGACAGCAATTAAAGACAACATCGTCTTGTATATGCAATGAATTCTCCTCCGACTTCGCACCCGCCCAACCCTATCAGTCAAGTCACATGACACAAACATGACTTCTTTTATTATGATTTTTTATAGCAGGGGTATTCCCTGGCAAATGCAATGTTTTGAGAAGGATTTGAAGCAAAATTTTTAATAAATTAATTAGTTTAAATATGTTTTTATACGCCCACATTTTCATGTGGACGTATATTGTCGTCGCCCCTGTCCGTCCGTCCGTCGGTCCGTCCGTCCACAATTGTTTGTGAACAGTCTACAGGTCGCATTTTTTATCCGATTTCAACGAAACTTGAAATATAGGTTTATCACCCTAAGATCTCGGTTCCTTTCGATATTGGCATGTACCGGACTGTAACTTCATGGATTATGGCCCCTGATTGTACGAAAAATCACGTTTTTAGCTTGTGGACACTGTAGAGGTCACAATTTTTATCCGATTTGGTTTAAACTTGAAATGTATGCTTATAATCCAAAGATCTCGGATCCTTTCGATATTCGCGCATATCGGAACGTCACTTCCTGAATTATGGCCCCTGATTGTACGAAAAATCGCGTTTTTAGCTTGTGGACCCTATAGAGGTCATAATTTTTAGCCGATTTAAAAAAACGTATTATTATATCACCGTTACACCCCAAGGACGACTGAGTTCAAATTTTGTGAAAATCGGACCAAAACTGACAGACAAAATGGCCGCCCTTCGTACTCAAGTAGCGTAAAAAAAATATGGTATATCAAGGTTGTGGACACTATAGAGGTCACAATTTTAATCCGATTTTGTTGAAACTTGCAATGTAAGTTTATAACCCAAAGATCTCGGTTCTTGTCGATAATCGCGCATATCGGACCGTAACTTCCTGAATTATGGCCCCTGATTGTACGAAAAATCACGTTTTTAGCTTGTGGACCCTATAGAGGTCATAATGTTTATCCGATTTTAAAAAACGTATTATTATATCACCGTTGCACCCTAAGGATGGCTGAGTTCGGATTTCGTGAAAATCGGCCCAAAACTGACAGACAAAATGGCCGCCCCTCGTTCTCAAAAGCGTAAAAATATGGTATATCAAGGTTGTGGACCCTATAGAGGTCACAATTTTTATCCGATTTTGTTGAAACTTGACATGTAAGTTTATAACCCAAAGATCTCGGTTCCTTTCGATATTGTAATTTCCTGAATTATGGCCCTTGATTGTAAGAAAAATCACTTTCTTTTTAGCTTGTTCTCTATCCATCTCTCGAAAATGTGGGCTTATCCTGCCTGGCAGCCGCTGGTTAATCTAAATATATCATCAAATCACCCAGTTTGTACATGTAATACCAAGGTGGTGGACCCTCTAGAAGTCACAATTTTTATCAAATTTTGATGAAACTTAAAATATATCTTTATATCCCAAAGATCTCAGTCCTTTCGATATTCGCGCATTTTAGACCATAACTTCCTGGATTATGGCCCCTAATTATACAAAAAATTGCTTTTTAATACACCCACATTGAAATGTGGTCGTATATTGTTGTCGCTTCAGGAACATCCAGATGTTGTAAAACTCACAGTCATTGCTTCAGGAAAATGCTAAGAATCTTGCTTTTTATTTTCAGTACCAACAACAAATATTTCCGAGATGAAAGGTGGCAGTGTAATACAACCGGTTTCTATAGCTAATGATAATGCTCTACCACCGCGATATGTAATTCCTACAACTGTTTTAGGCAAAGTGAAAACAGAGTCAAAATGAGCACAAGAGTTATGGACCTTTATGTAATCTAAAGAACTGTTATTGATCATGGATTAGGAAAGGAAATGAAATGAAATGAAGTGTTCAAATGGAAAAACAGGGTGCAGTTTGTTTAATTGGGAAGATTAGGCATATTTTGAAAGTTTCCAGCACGACGGTCAAGATATGAATTGATGTTCTTAATGGATCATTCAAAAGTTCTTTATGGACCATTCAAAAGTTCTTTATGGACCATTCAAAAGTTCTTTTTGGATCATTCAAAAGTTCTTTA
This sequence comes from Patella vulgata, assembly GCF_932274485.2. Lineage (NCBI taxonomy): Eukaryota > Metazoa > Mollusca > Gastropoda > Patellidae > Patella > Patella vulgata. Next base: position 7,372,864 of record NC_065883.2, on the reverse strand, counting down.
TGGACCATTCAAAAGTTCTTAATTGGTCATTCAGATGTTCTTAATGAATCATTCAGATGTTCTTAGTGGATCATCTTGATGTTCTTATATGATCATTCAGATGTTCTTGTTTGATCATTCAGATGTTGTTAATGGATCATTCAGATGTTCTTATTGGGTCATTCAGATGTTCTTATTGGATCATTCAAATGTTCTTATTGGGTCAGATGTTCTAAATAGATTATTCAGATGTTCTTAATGGATCATTCGGATGTTCTAAATGGATCATTCAGATAAATGTCTAAAATGAGTAGACCAAAAGACAGAAGATGATTAAAGCTGAAGAATATTGTGTTGGGAGGGGGGGAGGGGGCGGCTGAATAATGATGAAGATAAAACTAAAGAAAATATTACATGTAGAAGATGTGAACAAAGTGTCTCCATGGAAACGATAAAACATAAACAATAGAGAAAATGATAATACTGTTGTTCTGCCATGGTTTCTGATTTTCAAACCAAGATCATTTATAATCAATGCAAATTCCGATTCTAGTTGTGATTTTCGTTCCAGTCCTTTCAAGAAAATATGTGACAGAGGATGAGTTATTTATAAAACCATGTGCAATTTATTAGTATATAAGAGCATATTAGAAGTTTATAGAGATGTATATACTTGTATATTATATTTATCTGGTGGGTTGCGTATATTATTATTATTATATTCAATACATTAGGTTGAGTAGTCTAAAGCATGTAGGGGGTTGGGTGGCCGAATGATTTGCGAGTGCGCGTTGTATCATAAGCTCTGTCATTGAGTCAACTGGCATGGTTTCGATTCCCTGGTTGTAGGGTCGCCTGTCTAACTTCGTGGGTTTTCTCCGGGTCCTCCAGTTTCCTCTCACTGCTAAAGACCCCTACGCGCATGAGAATTATTAAAATAAAATTGAATCAAATGTAGGGGGTTGGGTGGCCGAATGATTAGCGAGTGCGCGTTGTATCATAAGCTCTGTCATTTAGTCAATTGGAGGGGTTTTGATTCCCTGGTTGTACTCGATGGGGAGTAGGGTCGCCTGCCCAACTTCGTGGGTTTTCTCTGGGTCCTCCAGTTTCCTCCCACTGCTAAAGACCCCTACACCGCTCTCGGGGACTAAAAGATTTGTGTCTTTATGTCCTATAATCCTAGGAGGCAGCCATGTTTATCTCCAAACCACACATGCTCACACCGAGGTTCGAAACCATGACCGCCAGAAGTGATGAGTCAGCTAGACTACTCTAGACCGCTAGGCTATCCCAACCCCTCTCGTATCGCAGACATTCTTTTATATACCCTGAAACCCACGTCACATTTACACACATTCAGATACCCGAAATAGAATCTAATTAATTTACATATTACTGTTTAAAGTATCCATGGAAATAATATTGTAAATATCATTTTCAGTACCAAACCACTGACCTGTCTGTAGTAAACATAGATGTCTATAAGGTCACAGGATTTCCTGCTTATACGTAACAAGGAGTAGGGTCGAATGTCCAACCGTATGGGTTTTCTATAGGTCATTTGGTTTCCTTCCACTGCTAAAGACCCTACGGGCAAGCGAATTATTGAAATGAAATAGAACCAGGGGCCTGTTTCATGAAATTTTAACTAAGATAAAATTCAAATTTTAGTAATTTGATTGGATAATATTAGATTGATTTTAGTGCTTAGCCAATCAAAACTGAAGTATGTACTAAAATTTGGATTTTATCTTTAGTTAAGATTTTGAGAAACAGGGCCCAGATGAACAGTAAAATTTATTTGAACAAAGTTACTCAAAATTTGTAAATTTTATCTATGGATTGGTTCCATTCACTTGGTTATCTTCTTGGTACTGTCGAGTGGACCTTAAACCCCATTTCTCTCTCTCTGTCTTATTGGGACCCACCACGCCTAATATTATCAAAATTGAATGGTCAGCTTTAAACTGGACACAAGTACAAATTAAACGATTTATGGTGATTTTAAACAGTTTTTACAAATTTTTAAACAAAGATTTGATATTAAACGAATGTGAAAGAAATTAGTGCTAGATATACAAGATTAAACGATACCTGGGTTACAGTGATAGGAGGTTCTGGGTGTCCAAAACTACCTGACGGCTAACTTGGCATGTTTGTTCACTGGACGATTGTGTATTGATTGGCAGATTTCGATTTGTCACAATTCAATGATGGCTGCTATGATGTCATTTTCGTTTCTTGGTGGTTTGTATTGTTCGCGCTTGTACTTATTAGATAAGGGCTAAACACCTAGAATTAAATGTGATCCTGATCAAATGGTGACTTGATGTATATTATTTACATAATTTTATCTTCTCAGTAAAATGGAGGTTGTTATTTTGATTTAGATATACTGAAGAGTACAAGACATTGAATTAAATGCACATCCTTTTGGCATTGGTTCCAGGGTTCCCGAGTCTCAACACCTTAGACTTAAATTACATGTATATCGAATATTTTACTATACAATTCTGCTGAACTTTCGTATACGTGGATTTATTTACGCTTTTCGTGGAATGGGACACTGGTCATTGGGTACAATGTAATACGAGTTTCAAATATTTTAGTTGAATTTTTGTGCCCAAGTCTCCTGGCGGTACGTCCAAGGCTTGACTTCCATTGAAAGTGCAATTTACATTTCTTGTGCTGTTCAGTATATTTGAACAATTCTTGTTTTAAGATTAAAAAACAAAATTATTGAAGTAGAAGGGGTTATCTCCCTTTGTTCGTTACTGTTTGTTTATAAGGGTTTTTTGGTTTTTTAAAAGAGATGTTATAAATATTTGTGTTTGTTTCACTGGAATCATGATAATGTGCATGTATATTATTTTTGTTATATATTTGTATATTGTGATTAATTATTATATATATGTCACATGAGAGTTGTTTTAATCGTGTAAAATTGTTTGGAATTCGTCACATGTGTGACCAATGATAGAAAATAGAGTCACAAGTCTTTTACGAAATGAACAAAAATGTTAAAACAGGCTAAAAATATGTAAAAAAATTAGATTTGATAAATAGAGCCAATTAAATTTTGTTGATATTTTTAGCATAATTGTTGACATAATTGTTCATATATTGTAAACAGCGACTTGCGGCTTCCGACTTATTTTTCTGTCATGGGTGACAAATTAATTAATACCCACATGGAATTAAATTTTTTGTAGATCCTAGGTTTTTTTATTTGTAAACAATCATGTAGAATTCGTTAGATACTAATACCCACATTTTGTTTATAGGATTATTTGGTGTTTTTTTTTTTTAACTGATGCTTTATCTAACCCCTCTATTTTTATTAATGAACAATTATGTAGAATTCCATCAATTATTTTTATACTCACATATTTATTTAAACCAATACTTTTTCTAACCTCTAGCTTTTTTTTTGTTTTCTTTACTCTAATACCAACACAAAACTAAAATCTTCTTATAGAAAATAGCTTTATACTTTAAAATAAGACCTGTTTTCCATCTACTCTTTTTCACAGCGTTTTTTGCTGGCGAAAAGTTGATCTAATGCAAATTTAATGGGACCGTTTCCATGTGACCTGTGAAAACGAGCGTATAAGCGAACATGGAAAACTGGCCTACGGAATAAATGTATTTAAATAACCCATTGGCACTTGTATCAGTTTTCAGTCTGTATTTCTTTTCTGTTAACTGCAGGGATGTTGGTAGTGGTGCTAGCACCCTGGGGAAAAAATCTGCAATCTCTCTCCCCCACTCCCTTCCATTAGACATTGCTATAACATATCATGCAGCCAAATAATGAAGATTTCTATTTTACAGCTGATTTAGGCATAAAATTTTAATCAACCCTCATCATGGTAGGTTTTATTTTATTCTGAGAAATGTAATGTAATTTTAGAATCAATTTCTAGTTTTTTGTATATAAAAGTTTCGTCACATAGGGAAATATGAAGCATTTTTTTTACATGTATTAAATTAATTTTGTATGGGCAAGAATATGATAGTTTTTCCTTAAAAAGTCTTTTTTCGCCCCCAAATTCACATCAAGAAAACAGGATAAAAATCAGAATATTAACCAATGTTTTTTTTCAATCTTATTTATCTTTTTGTATTGATTTATTTTGTTTCATTTACATCGAAATACAAGAAAATTTCAAGCTTTTTTTTTTTCAAAATAACCAAGCACTGTCCTGCACGGCAAATTATGTTTATATGGATTTACTCGGTAATCTTTTGTTCATTTAGTGTAGTGTAGCCTAGTTTAGGAAAAAAATGATTTTAAGTTTGTTTTAATGAATATGGTGAAGAGGGAGGAATTTTTTTTCTTATAGAATTCGAAATTGAAAACTTCTCCCTCTTTCGTAAGCCTTGGTACAGAGAAAGAAGATGCTACATCCATTATATCTTGGTTTAGGTCTAAAAATTAAGGTCAACTGCAAATGTGGTCAAAAATGTAATCGGGGTTAACCCTAACCCTAGCCCTGTTTACATCTTGTGACCATGACAAAATCTGCTGTTGGCTCTCATTTTTACACTACCATTTTTATATGCCCACATGGAAATGTGGTTGTATATTGCTGTCGCCCCCGTCCGTCCATCGATCCGTATATCACCCACAATTTCTTATGAACACTCTAAAGACTACATTTATGATCTGATTGTTTTAAAATTGATATATATATGTTGTTAACATTAGTGAGATGAAGAAGCCTGATTAATTTAATTCCGTTAATTTCATCTGGAATTATGGCTCTTGTTTCACTTTATTGAACCTTGTGAAAGCTCTAACAACAAAAATTATCATCCGATCTGTACGAAGTTCATATGCCCCCCCCCATTACCTACAAAAGATTAAATATGTGACAACCCTTGTTGACCCCTCGGACAATTTAGTTGCTGTGGGCGTATGTTTTGTATCTTTCTTATGTACTGATTAAGATTTAAGTACCTTCTTCGTTTAGTTTTCGAAAGTTCGATGATGATCTTTTTATTTCTAATTTGTTTGATTATTGAAACACTGACCATATTGATTGTTGGCTGACATGTTGAGATGTTTGTTCCAATATTCTCTGTTGAATTTAAATGTTTTATTTATTCCTGTTAGATTTTGTTCTTCCTTATTGTTACTATTATAGATTTGTTATGATTTCACATGTGGAACGATTTGAATTAACCCCAATCTGATTAAAACACAGATCCTATTTCGTTTCGCGTTTTATCGTTCAAAATTTTATTTTACTTGTCTTTATTACACTAGGATCTGGAAGAGTTGTTATATAACCTGCGTTCTGGATGATTTGAGAGATTAGCCAATCATGTAGTAGAGGCCATCGAAAGTATAAAAAATGAAACGAAATATATATCTATATTTTAATCAGATTGAATTAACTCATGTTTGGATCTTTTTTTTTTTTTTTTACAAGGGATGAAGATGACAGACTGGGCAAAATGTCTGCCTGTTTTAGCTGTTTATCTTTGACAGAGTTATCTTTCTTTCTATTCTCAGTGATAATGTATAGGGGAAAAGCTCAAACTCTTCTCTGCATCCCTCTCTGCCCTTGAATGTCTTCAGCATCGTAGGTAGCCGAAACCTGAGTTAATTGCTCTGGAATGTCTTTATTATCATGGACAGAAGAACTCTGGGCTGTTGACTCTGGAAAATTTTCGGTATCAAAGGCAGACCAGATCAGAGCTAATAAATAATGCATCTCTCACACTTTAGGGAGGACAACTCTAAATTCATACAGGCAAATGCTTACAAATTATATTTTCAGGGTTTGATCTATTTGATAAGGCCAACTTCAAGTTTGTCAAAGCCCAGGAGATGTAAACATGGCTAGTGCTAATCCCAACCCTAACCCTGGACCTAGCTCTAATGCTTACTCTAACCCTAATCTACAATCTCGCCAAAAATCACATGTCCTAACCTTATTTATATTTCAGCGACCTTGACGGAAATTGAGCTGGCCTTAACAAATAGATTTAGCCAGATCTTCAGGCAGTTTGGGGATGTCATTTCCATATAGGGATTGAACATTACCTCACCTTGTGACACCTACATCCACATTTGGGAATTCTGGACCCTCCCCAATCGGCCTGAGAATAGACTCCCCCTGTCTATTTGTTTTTGTGTTATATATAGATGTGTTATATATGTGGTAAAACCAAATATATATTAAATATTTCAATGTGATCTCATCTCGCGCTCCCCACCCACCCCTTCTTTATTTGATAAATCGAAAAACCATTTTGAATTTGTTATATAGATTGGTTGGTTGATTTGTTATGTCTGGTTTTACATATTATTATCTGCACATGCATCATACACAAATATAATTATTATATCTTTCAAATATGAAATATAAATTGTTTGTTTTGTTTTATTTCATTCAACATCGGGAGGGGGGCGGCCGAATGGTGTGTCATTGAGTCAACTGGCATGGTTTCGATTCCCCAGCTGTACGTGACAAGGAATAGGGTTGCCTGTCCAACCTCGTGGGTTTTCTGTGGGTCCTCCGGTTTCCTCCCACTGCTAAACACCCCTATGCGCAAGCGATTTATTATTGAAATAAAATTGAACCATATGTTAGTCCCAAAATGGCATAGTTTGTGTTGAGTGGACGTTAAACCCCATTTCTCTCTCTCCATGGTCAGTTGGAATTTGAAATAAGAGTAGGCTGTAGAGTCTGTGTCTGGGCAAAATGGCATATGCCAGACTTCATTAGCCCAGTTGGAGCCAATCTGATTAAAATTCATTCGATGCTGTGTTTCTTGGACCACCAGCAAATTTTGTTTGTCTGATTTTCATGACACAAATTAAGTCTGTACCGGTATCAAAACACAGATCCTATTTTGTTTCGTTTTTTACAGTTCAAAATTTTGTTTTACTTACCTTGACTACACTGGTGGAAGCCATCGAAACGAAATATAGATCAGATCAAGTCTGAGTAGGGCGTTAAACTCCTCTTTCATTTGATATCTGTGTATTTTATTCAAGAGGTACCTGGCTAATGAAAAAGGGCATACGCCTTGCAGGATGCTATGAGGGAAATTTTGCCAAGGTAGCACTGGATCCACCTGCTCTTGAAGAAACCACGCCGAAAAGTACCAAAGAACTTTCTCGGCCAACACCAGGAGCGAACTTACTCACTTAGCCACTGTGGTCCCCTTTACAGAGAGAGAAATGGAGTTTAACGTCCACTCGACACAAAGTAGGTCATTTCGGGACTAACATATGGTTTAATTTTATTTCAATAATTCGCTTGCGCGTAGGGGTCTTTAGCAGTGGTAGGAAACCGGAGAAAACCCCTGAGGTTGGACAGGCGACCCTACTCCTTGTCACGTACAACCAGGGATTCGAAACCACGCCAGTTTACTCAATGACAGGCCGTATGATACAGCATGCACGTGCTAACCTTTCGGCCACCCAACCCCCCCCCCCCTGTCCACTTTACAAGCCCTCTGTTCTGCACCACTGACTAGGGTAACCATGCTGGAAAATCCTGAGGAATTATCTTGGAAAACAGAGGGCATCAAACCCGGCTGACAACCGTGTCTGACAAGTATCGGTTGTGCAAATTTACACTTTACGCCCTTGGATGAAAAGGTTGGGGGTCCCCGATTCTTAACAGAACAGCTCAAAAAAAGCATATCTATAAACCTCAATTTTATTGTTCTATCACCATAGTAACTAGCCAATCAATACTAATACATTCAAGTTCTGTACACTTATTTCAATTATGGCACAAAATTAACCCCTGTTCATTTGCTCGAAGATCCCAGTCCACTTGTTACATAATTACTCTATTCGTGGTCATGTTAGGTTGCTATATAATATAGATAGATGAAATTAACAGATGTACATTTTATTTTCATTGATTCACTTGTCGATCAATGCATGTGCTAAAGTCTAACTAGAGGCCTCTCTTTCTACCCGAAGATCCGATCCCAGCCAAAAAATGATACCAGGCCCCGAGTTCACGAAGCATTCTCAGACTTAGAAATTACTCAAAATTAATCACCATATTTTAACTAAAATAGAGCCCCTTTAGAAACTTTTGTTTCAATATATAAAATACATCAATATGAAACTATGTGCAAAGTTTGTTTTTCTGGATCAAAGATATTTCTCATAAACAGTGATTGAAAGTTGAGTAAATTCTTAACTGAAGGCCGAGAATGTCTTGTGAATTTGGGGGGGGGGGGCCAGGCCAGTTCTTGATATAATCATTTGTTTCTTAAACTCTCTTTAAATTCTTAATATCACTATCCCCATGTATAGTAGGCAATTATTTCAATCCAGTCCTACTAACAAGTCAGAAAAGTTACTCAAATTGAGTAGCCGAAAGATCTCTACTGCCGTGCTGTCAACTAAGCAGATTACTGTCGAGGCATCCTTGCTACTGTAGCTTTTATTATATACCACCATTATCAATATCACACATTCGATAACGGCACAAAGTCGAAATTCTTCAAAACGGTATTAGACATTGCTGTTAAATGTTTACTTCCAAAAATCATCAACAGTTAACATTCGACACTGTTCGTATTTTCTAAAAATCTTGCCGGTGTGTAGGAGTTGATCAAACAATGCATCAATAATTATTAACAGTTAACAATCGAGACACTACACTGTCCGTATATGGTTGGATTTTGCAAAACTCATGATTGGTTTGTAGGACTGAATCAAATAGTGCATCATCCTACAAATATACTTCCACATCAAAATGTGGGCGTATAAAAATCACAACAAAAAGTTTGGTCCTTGATCAATATATTTATTTTTTAGTATTTTTTTTTTAATAACAGACTACGAAAGAGCCACTTTGTCAATAGCTTTTTTTTTTTATACAGAATTAAGATACAATTCTTTATATATTTTACAACTGATTTAAATATAATTCGTGTAAATGTTCTTTCAGTCTAACAAATGTCTTGAGTCGTTTTGGGCCCCTAGTTTTTATTTTTACACACACACCTGATCAAAACAAAACTTTTTATGCAACCTAATGATGTGTATATTAAAATGCGAACAGGAGCAAGAAAGCCATCATAAGACAGAAAAGACCCATAGCTTCTGACAAAGCGAAACCCAAGATGGCATAGGAGAACAATTGTTGTTTCAACGATGGATTCCTGGCGTAACCAATTACTAAACTTCCGAATACACTTCCAATACCAGCTCCTGCAAAATAAGGAACAGATTTTTATTACATGGTTACTAATCATAAATATCAAAGTGAATTTATGTCTTAAACTCATGTCATTTTGGGACTAACATGGACTATTTTTTTTATTTCAGTTATAGTCTAAAGGACCTTTAGCAGTGGGAGAAAACCCACAAGTTTAGACAAGCAATCTTACTTCTTGTCCAGTATAAGCTTGGGATCGAAGCCACGACGATTGTATTGATGACAGATCTGATCTGAAGCGACTGCATTAGATCCTTAACCCTTTTTTCCCTCCTAATTTGGTAACACATTTATAGTACACCACTTTACTAAATATGTAGGCATGTATGAATGCAGACTAATACTCCTTCAACCTTTTAACCTTTAACCTCAAAATGAAAACCACATGGGTAAGGAAAAATCTTGGAAGGTTCACGGTCCATGCTGACCGTAATCATTCTGACAGCCAACTAACCTTGTCCTGTGATTTAGCATTCTGAATAGGTCTAATCTGAACATTATACTGTTGAAGTGACTACATTTTTCTTCCAACTACAGAATCAGTTCAGCCAGGACATTAAGGATCATATGGACAGTGGAATAAATTGATCTCCATTACTGACTAGGTTAGGCAGACATTCTTCTTGTCAATCGACTCCTGAGACACTACTTAACATGTAAGATTATGGATGAATGACTGAGCCACTCAATCAATCCCCACTTTGTGCTAATAATTTCAACAAATGTTCTTTAGATCTACTGCAAAACTACTTTCGATCTAAGCATGATCATGATAACCACTGATCCTCCAGCCATAATTATGTCAGTACGTTTTATATAAATGGCATTTATTCTCACCTGAGCCTGCAGCACCGACTGTGGCAGCACCAGCGCCAATATATTTTGCAGCTTGATCAATATCTCGAGAAACAGCACTAGTTTGGAAATTTCTCAATTGATTTAAAATCTGTGTGTTAAAATTTACAGGTGTGAGCCCATTTAAATTGGATACTGTTTGTGATGTCTGAAATAAGCAGAAAACATTTTCATTTATATTAATCTTGACATTTTAAAGATTTCTAACAAACTGAATTTTAACTTTTAACTTTGAGAAACTATCCATTTTGCCACTACATACGTGTAGGTTTTTAATACAATTTTGCCCCAAATGTTTCTACCCATGTTATTAATGAATTACCAAGGGTTCTTTATGTTAATGCTAACAATTGTTGGACCTCCATTTCTTTGAACAAATTGTCCGACTTCCTGTCTTAGACGAGCAGCCAACTCCCCAGAAAAGTCATTGGGTCATTCTTATCAGGAGTATTGTCAGAACTGATCTGGTAAAAATGTAACTTTTATGATCAGAAATAATTTCTACGTTCATGCCAATACTTTTATTTTGCCATGGTACCAGCGAGAATATCATAACTGACATCCAATTCCAGTAACGCATGAACTCTAAACTTGCCTCTCGAGATATAAAAATGAACTGAAATAGGGTTCAACGTCCTACTCTGACTGGGCTAATGAAGACTAACATACTCCAACGTGTACACAGGACCGCGGCTTTTCGTTCCATTCAAACGGCTCTGTTGTCCCTTGCCAGGTCATCTGTCCTGCACCACTGACATGGAGGAACTATGCTGGAAAATCCTGATGAACTTTCTCTGCCAACACCAGGATCGAACATGGGACCTCCAGGTTAGCAAGCCAACGTCTTACTGAGCCATCGTGGATCCTAATTTGAGATAGATATTCATACCATATGAGTGGACACGCGCTTACATATTTATTTACCAAATGATAGAAATAATACTTACTTCTAGGTTGCTAGTTACAACAGTGCTACCAAGTGGTCGGAGAGCTGCTCGGCTTCCTGCAGAAACCTGAAAAGTTTAAAAACAGGATTAATGCGAGATCCTCTAAGTTAGTTATAGAACATGGGTACATGTAGATGGGCAATGCCTAAAATACATGTAGGCATGTCAGAACATTATTTGTATTCCATGTAACTGTCACAAAGAATAATTAGCAGTACTTGTTTTAACTGTTATGAAAAATGATCAATTTCAGAAAATGACCTTCCTAAAAAAATTTAACACTATACTCTAGCTCAAGATTGCTCCACATGCAATGTGGCTGGACAGATTCCGAAAAATTCTGACACAAATGATAAAATTACTCTAAAGCTTAGGTCATCTAATCAGAATCACAGAAATTCTAAAAACTATCTGTAATCTGGATGTTCACTATACTATCAACACAGCATGTACATGCGAGCAGTTTCTAAACTAGCATTAGACCCTTTTAACCTTGGGAGTTGTGATCACTGTTCATGCCCTTACACTTCTAATAGATTCATGTTTGTGGCATTTAGATCAACATCAGTTCTGTGCTATTGACTTAATAATCATATTTCAGGATTACATTTGTAAATTAAAATATAAAAGTAAAACCAAAATAGTAGTCAAGTGTTCACACAGGTATGTCCACAATTTCCTCAAAGATTGGAAATGACAGAGAAAATACACTTCAATCATTTAGATTTTGGGAATCTAAATCATCTTATTTTTAGGAACTTCTATTTCTTAAGAGTGCATCTGCTAAAAACTCCTACACTCAGCAAAAATAATACTTCTAGTAGTAGTAGTTCTAGAGAGACTAAAAAATCAAGTACAATCTGATAAAATATGTAACAAGACATTTAGTCAGTTGACAATTTTTCTAAGATCATACACCGATATTAATTTGAGCATATATTATCAAACTATATGCTTTTAAACACGTTGTCATGTTTCACCTTCAAGAAACGCCTGACGTCAAAACTGAAGCCTCCTATCAGACTGTATCGTCAAGGACAAAGGTCATTGCTCTGCAGTTTCAAGTTGTCATTTCGATAAAAAGCTTAAAAATCCAATAAACGTGGTAATCTGATCATAATTTTCACACTGCATGTTCAAGTGTGCAAATAAGTGATCATCAAACAATGTAATGGTCAGTTTTGCAGACGATTCGTCTGAAGCAGAGGACAAAATGGCGATAACACGAACCGGTCAAACGAGCAGAGACACGATTTGAAGCAAAGGTAATTTGTAACACACAAATGAATAAAACGACAGTTAATAAAAAACCAAAGTACACTTACCACGCATCTTGTGGCAGGGTTGATAAATCTGGCACAATACATTTTTGGTTCTCAAAACTCGCTGCTAACAAGGGCCCTGCAAGAAAAGCCGGTATAATTATCAATGTTGATCGTTACCGATCAGTTAAAAAAATTCCAATTAATGGCAACAGCAGACAAAATATACTAATAATCACAAAGTAGGAAGCGTTAACAATTAATCCGTCTCATAATCCTTGACGGATGGATAATCACCGGTGCTGTTACAGAAGATTACCTAACAGAAAGTTTCAACAGTTTTGTGCTCACCAGAGGTTAATGAAGGAGACCGATACTGCACATGCGCAGATCCGTCTTAACCTTTTCCGTTTTGATAATTTTCGTAATATTCTATATTTTTAGATCTCAATCAAGTACAAAAGCATAAATTCTCGCAAATATTCTTTGAGAGAAAGAAAGTATAATTATTTAATAAAACCCCAAATATGCAAATGATTTAAAGTTCGGGAGTTTTGCAGACGTCACGCACCCGTCAGAAGGCCAAGGACGCCAGTTCTCTCACAAATGGCGGTGTTCTTCGTAAATAATTGTACTTTTCAGGGATGCGGACTGACTTTTGCCACACTTGCCGACTTGATACAGCATATTGAAGATTCTCACATAGGTAACAGTATCTGCTTTATCGAATGATGTGCTTTTGAATAACAGTTATCGACAGAGGAACGCGCATTTGATGTTATTTTCTATTGTTTACATTCTGGACAATTTGACAGGAGATGTCCGCACTGCACGTGCTAATTGGCTAATTGACCCAGTCTGTCAAACTGTGACAGATACAGAGCAATACACCGTTATTTTTGTTTTAGCCCACATGCTGGAATTCTACAAAATTATTTAGTAAAATCATTTTCAAAAAGTGATTTATTTCCGGGTTGTAAACAAATATCTGGAAAGATAAATACATGATCAATAGTAGGATAGGCCTAACGAGAAATCAAAGCAAAGACAGCGAGGCACGACAATGACACAGTGCTGATCTTTCTTTTGTTTATTTTGGCCATTGGACAAAGGCCCCATTGTTTTTGTATCTCTCTCTTTGTACCAACTTACACTTTGTGAGCTCTATATATCTGCTGCCAATTAAGATTTTTTACTGAAGCACACATCAATTTTTAAAAATTTTATATGCGGGTACTTTATAAATTTATGCTGCCATTTAAGATTTTTTACTGAAGCACACATCAATTTTTAAAAATTTTATATACGGGTACTTTATAAATTTATATAAATGATTGAAAATTGAATGAAATGGGTTTAACATGCCACTAATGAAGATGTGCATTTATTCATACAGTATTCTATGCACGGACAGCAATAGAATTCCAACTGTATACAAAACCTCAGAGTTTTTTTCGTATCATTAGTTAGAATAACTAACATTTCGTATAAAATAAAATAAATATGTAAGTTTGTTTGTGTTTGTTTATTGTAGAAAATGATCCAAGAGTTATACTGAAACAAGAAATACTACAACCACAATCACTTGCCCTCAGCTATGTTTTACGGTAAATTAATGCTGTTCTTAATCATTGCATGTTGCATGGATCTCAGATCAACATGTAGGCAGTGAAATGAGTGAAACATCTTTTGGTCATTTTGTTCACACAAATTAATCAGAATTCTGTCAAGTGAATTCTGATATTTATGTAAATATATTAGATCATATTTGAGTTTAATTTTGATAACATTAACAAGTGTCCAATTTACAACCATTTAATTTCCCAATCACTGTTTAAAAATGAACAACAAAGTATAATGATTAATTGTGACGTTATTTTGAACAGTGATTGAATGATTTGGGGTGATTTTAGACGATTTTTACGAATTTTCGAACAGGAGATTTGATAATAAATGAATGTGAAAGACATGAGGGCTTAATATAATACCGGTAGTCATTGAATGATAACCTGTATACGCTGCACATGTTTATACATTCTCATTCCCTGCATCTGTCTGTACGTACTACTGCACTTAAGAATAGACTAAATCCTACAGACATGAAAGTGAATATTTCAAAATACATGTCATGTATCTTTAGTTGTTTTCTCTCCGATTTACGATTAAATTCATGAGATGGGGTTTATTAACATCCTAATTTTCTGCTCCATCCAGACTAATGAAATGAACGCACATTGTACGACATGCAGTGTGCTATTAGGGAAATTTTGCCAAGGCAGCGGCATTACTGTCATGGGTTCTTTAATGAGCATGCCATCTGAACGATTAGAAGCTGGGAGCTCCATGTTAGCAAGCAAGGCCTACTCTGTCAGAACCATATCGGCTCTCCTGTTCTAATGAGCTTGCCATCTGAACGATTAGAAGCAGGGAGTTCCATGTTAGCAAGCAAGGTCTTACTCTGAGCCATATGGGTTCTGAAACTGAATGCGATAGTTAGAAATATTGATATGTGCTATAGTATAAAATGTAATTGACCATTACATAATTTTTGAATGTGATTATTTACCTTTCCATTACTCATTGATATGGGCCATAAAATGTGTGAGGGAGAGAGAGAGGGAGAGAGAGAGATGGGGTTTAACGTCCACTTGAAATAAAATTGAACCATATTTTAGTCCCGAAATGTCCTAATTTGTTTCGATTGGAAGTTAAACCCATCTCTCTCTCTCTCTCTCTCTCTCTCTCTCTCTCTCTCATTGGAACACAATGAAGAACTCTTTTATATTTTAAACCTGACCAGGCTTTCTGTCTGTTCATAAATTTTATGCATGTTTCATGGAGTGAGATATTTCCATTGACATTTTTACTTTTAAAGATTGGGACAGAGTTCAAATATAAATTTTTTGAAGACATGTTCTTCGGGGTTTGTTGACACAGCTATCATGATCCCCTTATTTTTATTTTGAAATAACAATTCTGCCGTCAAAAGGCAACACCTAGTAACTTACGTTTTGTTTTTTTGAGAAAACAAAGGAAAACGTAGAGAATGAATATTAAACCCAAGCTTATGCATTGATTCGACTATTGAGTTACTAGGTTTTTCTGTGGCATACTAGGCAAATGAAGGAAGTTGCTAGGTTGTGTCATGGGTGTAACTGATTATGAAATCAAAAGATTGGAATATATAGTACAACAACAGGAAGCACATACCCTAGTAACTACAAATTTGGTCCTAACTCAATTTTGATAAAAAAGTGAGTTACTAGGTTTTGACTTTTGACGGGAGAATTACACACATATAGTTTGTACATTGTTTCTTTTGTAATCATCCCATAGTATGTTTTATTGTTGGGGATTTCAGATTTTTTACGGAGGCCGCCAAGAGAGAAACTCCTGACTTTCAGAAAAAACGGGTTCGAGCTCAGTCTCCAGCAGTTTCCCTCCCTGGCAGTACACCAACAGGTAAATATTGAATACATCAATTAAAACATGCCTGTATCTTTTTTAAAAATGAAATTCAAAGTAATTGGCAGCAGATAGAGAGAAATGTTCTTTTATCATCCACTTGACACAAAACAGGTTATTTTGGGACTAACAGTAACACATGGTAAAGCCACTCGGATGACCCTTGGCGCATCCTCCCACTACAACTGGTCAAATCTTCATGTAGTGGAGGCCATCGAACGAATAAAAAACAAAACGAAAGATAGATCTGTATTTTAATCAGATTGCATTATATTTGAACTATGTTATATACATGTGTTGCCAGGCAACTTTATATGTAAACTATGTTATATACATGTGTTGCCAGGCAACATTATATGTGAACTATGTTATATACATGTGTTGCCAGGCAACATATGTGAACTATGTTATATACATGTGTTGCCTGGCAACATTATTATATGTGAACTATGTTATGTAATGATTATTATTTGATAAATAAAGGTAGTGAAATTGATGAAGAAGAAATTGTTAGTGATGACGAAGATAGTGATGATTCATGGACAACTCAAGAAGAATTCTCCTCGGAACTTATTATGAGGTATGTAAACTTAAATAAAACAATGTTTATATATCTGCACGAACACATAGGTATTGTGCAGAAATGCAAGCCTGGAAATAAGGCACCTGTCACAGATATTGTCAGGCACAGATTCGGGCTTTGTCAGGCACTAAACCTCTGGTGCCTTTCATTTTTGCCGGCACCGATTTGTCTTTTTTTATTGATATTATTAATACATGTCCGGCACTAAGTTGAAAATGGCAGGTAATATTTCATTAGGGCCCGATATTTTGTCAGCTACATTTAAAACCGTTATTTGCAGGTTTGGGAAATGAAATTAAATGGGGTTAAACGTCCTACTGTTTTGCTTATGCTATGAGGGAAATTGTGCCTGGACAGCGGCACTATGCCCATTTTTTATATTGAATTCCAGCTGCCAATCTTTTGCCAGGCCCTCTGTCCTACACCACTGACAAGGAGAACCACACCACAAAATCCTGATGAACTTTCTCGACCAACGCAAGGATCGAACAAGAGACATCCAGTTTAGCGAGCCAACGTCTTACCCACTGAGCCATCATGGCTCTCACCCACTGAGCCACTTACCACTTTGACTCTCCCCCCCCCTCTCAAGTTAGTTGAATCCACAGACAATCACATACATATGTGTAATATTGTACATGTATATGGCTGAACTGTTGTAATCTATTTAATATCGGAGAAATCCGTTGCCATCGAGAGTTGATTATAGCCTGGATAAGTTAATTAATGTCTAATTAGAAAACATTTCAGTCCAAAAAAAAGACCTGCAATAGACAGATGTACCTCTTGCATAATGTATTTATCAAATGCTAAATGAAACAGATACTCGGGTTTTGGAATATTTATTTTTTGTATTTTTAGTATGATGGGAGGATCAAAAGACAATGATGGTGACAAACCGTTTGCTTGTCCAGTGCCAGGATGTAAAAAACGCTACAAGAACGTCAATGGAATCAAGTACCATGCCCGCCATGGACATAAAAAAGAGGCGAAGTTTGTGTAAAGATCATTTAATGCACATCTTGTTTGCATGCAACACCTCCGGGTGGAAGTTAATGTTGAAATTTGTTGTAAGCCAAAATGAAATGTGAAATAATCTCATAGAAAAGAGTTACCCCCCTTGCATTAAACTCTGACGGTAGAAAAAGAGAAAGGGGCAAAGACTAGGTCATTTCGGGACTAGCAATTTTATTTCAATAATTCCCATGCGCGTAGGGGTCTTTAGCAGATGGAGGAAACTGAAGGACCCGTAGAAAACCCACAGGTTTGGCAGACGACCCTACTCCTTGTTTCATACAAGCATGGGATTGAAACCACGCCTCTTGACTCAATGACAAACCTTGCGATCTAACATGTCGTGTTAAACCCTTCGGCCACAACCCCCACAGTTGATTAAGTACCAAAAACTGCGTGTAATTAAACTGAATGTGTAAATTTGTTTTATTTTTACAAGTTTTATTTAAAAAAGATATAAATGGTGGTAGAGCCTAAGGGAGATAACTCTTAAAAAAGTAGGATTCTGTTATTTTGGAATGTTCGTGTACATTGAATCGGCTCATAATTGCATGCTATTTATTGGTTAGTCATATTTTCAAATAAGACACACATTGGCGTGCACATAAAAGATCTCTTGGCAGTTGGAATTTGATATAAGAGTAGGCCGTAGTGCCGCTGTCTGGGCAAAATTCCCCTCATAGCACACTGTATGACGTGTGCCCTTCTACTCCTCTAACGTATACCGCAGATGATACTAGAGCAGACTACCAAATTGAGGTTGGTTTTTATACACCCACATTAAATGTGGTCGTATTTTGTTGTTACCTCTGTCTATTGTCGACCTGGCGTCCCCAATTGCTCCAGAGGCTAAAGTTGATATCTGCTTGACTTTAAATTTATACACAGTGTTTAAGGTCATGAGTTGAAGAATCCTATTGATTTTCAATGATTTCCGATAATTACTGCCATAGTTTTAGTCCTTGATTACTTTGAAATATCTTGTCGATGCTTTAGAGGCTAAAGTTAATAATCTGATTGACTTTATATTTATACAGTGTTTAAGGTCATGAGACCAAAAAGCCTTCGTTGATTATGGCAATTGATATTAAATGTTTTATTTCTGACAAAAGAAAAAAATAAGCAACAACCCTTGTTGACTCCCAGGATTATTTATCTGCTGTGGATGTATGTTCCATTGCCTGGCAACCTATCTTTTAGTCTGACTTTAAGCCCCACAAACAAAAGAACGGGTCGGTTGTAGAGTCTAAGGCTTTTTGGTTAATTGATGTAGTTTTGATAACATGTTTGTCTTTTGTTGTTTGTAAGCACTGCTGCTTCATACAGCAAATTTATTAGGAACTTTTAAAATGCAGATTAGTTGGATATTGAGATTTTTGATTGATTTCTTTCAGTGTCTCTCTCCCCTATATTTTTAATCCTTGCCAAGTAAAGGCTGGAAATTGAAACCAAGCCGCTTGACTCAATGACAGACATTATGATCTACAGCGCATGCATTAGACCATTCGACCACCTCCCAACAGCAAGGGATTAACAATCTATCAGATAATGTTCCTAGGCTTTGAAGAATCCGATATTTCTTGTTATATCATTTTAATATTAAATTGACCTTATGTCTTTTCAGGATTCGTAAAACATTCAAGTGCTTTTGTGGCAAAAGTTACAAGACCTCTCACGGACTACGTAGTCACTCTGTTGTACATCACCAGACACCAACAGACTGTTCCCCTTCCTCCATTATTACATCACTTCCTTCAAACATCCAATTAAAGATGGCGGTTGTGTCTTCTTCTACAGTCCCTCAAGGAATTGACACGATACTCATCACCAAAGACAACAAAAGTACTTCCCACCTCTCCACGACGACTTCCGCCATTTTGTCATCTTCCTACAGTGCTCAACTCAACGCCTCCCAAACATCGTCATTATCACCCATCACCGTGACAACAGTTTCTGCGAAGCCTCATTCCAGAACGGGTTCACCATTATCATTAGCCAACGTAACTCCCATACAGATCATAGCCCGACCAGCCAGCCTTGTATCGAGACCAACACAACTACCTGTTGCCACGGCTACCGTTAACGGTGACTAAAATGGCCACTAGACCTCAAGTAAAAATTTACTTTTTGATAAATTGTATTTATTGATACTAAATATATATTTAAACTTTGATTTTAGTAATTTTTAGGTTCTTGCCAAATTTAAGTGAAATTACTGTCTTTTGTGCATTTGAGAACTTTTTTTTTTTTTTTCAAAATTGAATTGGTACTTTTTGAGCTTATATTATGACATGTGGATCTACAGTCATAATGATGCTTTTTGCGATAGTTTTGAATTATAATGTTTATTTGTTTATGGCAATGAACTTGTTTATTTATTTATTTATTGCTCGTGAAATTTCTCAGTAGAAAATATTGAAGGTCACTTGTCAGGAAAAAAAGCTGCATATAATGATAATTCTGGAACTTTCTGGAATTCATTTCTCTAAATCTCACAATTAGGCAAACATTAAATTTCTGTTGTCAAAGAATATCTCCAGATAATTTGGTACCTCAGGTGTTTAGTCGAAAAAGTTCAGCTGGATTTTCTGGTGTGGTTCTCCCTTGTGTCTGGTGCCATCCCATTAATGATAGTAAGGGCTGAGGGCCTTCACCACATCCAAACAATTACATGACAAAAGTACTGACAGGACACAATATATACAGAGAGAGAGAGAGAAATGGCGTTTAACGTCCTCTCAGCACAAACTAGGTCATTTTGGGAGTAACACATGCTTCAATTTTATTTCAATAATTCGCTTGCGTATAAGGGTCTTTAGCAATGGGAGGAAACGGGAGGACCCGGAGAAAACCCATGATGTTGGATAGGCAACCTCCTTGTCACGTACAACCTGGGATTCAATGACAGACCTTATGATACAGCATGCACGCACTAACCATTCGGCCATCCAACCCCCACACAATATACAGACACCACAAAAACAAACACACGTTATCACATCAAGTGAACGGATCCAGGAACCAGCCGTAAACCTCCACTGCTCTGTGCAGTCCTGAACCTATAGTGATACAGACTTCACTTAAAATGAAAAACAAACTAATAATAAGGAAAGCCCCTCAATCAGTTCTATTTTTTTTCACGAATGACCTTCGATATTTTCTGTTGAAATATTTATGTAAGTATACTGAATCTATATATTTGTCTAAGGAATGGTTTTGTGGAACAGATATTGAAAGCATATTGTGATAAACGTGAGAGAAAGAAAGAAAGAAAAAAGATGAATGAAGAAAGAAAATGACTGATGTCAAGTCTTAGAGATAAGTGTCTGTCGAAAATATAAAACAACTTTTCTGGTGTTTGATAGAGCCTCTGATCATCATTTGATAATAATAATGATAAGTCCATTTATATCGCACTAATACCACAATCATTCACTATTAATAAGTCTGTTTATGTCGCGCTAATTCCACATATAGTCGTGCTCATAGGCTACAAAAAAAACACACAATAACTCTTGCAAATATTTCTCAAATAAGTATGTTTTCAATCTGGATTTAAAGGAGTCTAATGATGGACTGGATCGAAGATTTTCAGGTAGCGAGTTGTATTTTTTACGGCTTAATCCACTCTTTAATGTATTTAACGTTTATTTAATTAAACAGACATTATGCAAGAGCTAAATCTGCCTATTGCAGGTCTTTCTTTAGGCCTAAAATGGTATCTAAATTACTACCTAGACATTAAACATACATTATGCAAGAGCTAAATCTGCCTATTGCAGGTCTTTCTTTAGTCATGAATTGTTAAATAAACTATTAATTAGACATTTATTAACAAAAAAAGACCATAATTAACTCTCGATGCCATCGCTAGCCTGCGATATTTAGCAGATTGGAATACCTCTTTTGAAAAATAATTAAATGTAAAAATGGATAATGGAGATTTAGTAATGACTTTAGTAATGATGATCGAGGCTAGCCTAAATTTCGAAAGCTAATATCTCGGTTCAGAGTGGAGCAATTTGTTTTTGTTTTTTCTGACAGACACTGATTTCCAAGTTGGTGTAAAACTTGAAATTATTGCTCCACACTTTGAAACAGATACTCGACAAATTGTTTGCAATAATTGCTAGTTTTGCTACAGTATTTTATATATATAAATATTATATTTGCAGTTTGATGTATGGATATGTCTATATGTTATTATTATTATAATGATATAACCATGTATATTTTGTAATTGGTTTGTATCTGGAGTATATTATACGCAGCAGAATGTGGAAATTGCTTTACATGACAAAACTAGTCACTCATTAAACATACATTATACAAGAGCTAAATCTGCCTATTTCAGGTCTTTCTTTAGGCCTGAAATGTTATATAAATTATTAACTGGACATTAATTAACTTATCCAAACCATAATCAACTCTCGATGCCATCGCCAGCCTGCGATATAAAGCGGATAGGAGTACATTTTTTTGAAAAATAATTAAGTGTAAAAATCGATAATCGAAACTTTTTTTTTCATCGTACCGACTTTAGTAATGATGATCAAGGCTAGCCTAAAATTCAAAAGCTAATATCTCCGTTCAGAGTAAAGCAATTTGACAGAAATTTTCAGCATATTCTATTTTAGTTATCTATTTTTATAACTATTATAGTGAGAACTGTCAACTCTTTATCTAATCTTCCATAATTCCCATTTAATAAGCAATAATTGTATTCCATAGAATTGTGACCTGTGTAAAACTCACACAGTTATGTGGGACAACAAGCACAACGTTTCAATATGTATCTTCTTATCGTTAACAAGCACAAATGGCATGATGTACATATAGTGAAGCCATTACTTAATTAATTTGATAATTTGAAGATAAAGGGTGTAAAAAGTGAAGTAACTGTACCTGGCCAAAATAATGAACAGGGTCCATACTAGTAGGACGTTAAACCCGATTTCAGTTCATTTTCACAAGGAAAATAGAAGCATACCTCATAGTCCCATATGCCATCGTTGAAAATTACATGTCAAGCGGAGTAATTATCTTCCCTATCATGTGATTTCAAGTCATATATAGCAGGCTACTCTCAGACATATGATTTTAACTGACACACAAGATATATAGATTAGAGGGGATAAGATCTGAAGGGATAAAACAGCTTCCATATTCTGCACGTATAGTAGCGCCAGTTTATATATTTGTTTATATATTTTGTGGCAATTATTATTTTGAGATTGTCAGATAGAACAAAGAGGAGTTGATCTCTGTATTTAAATTTGGTTTAGAGATTTACTGTTTTGTTTTCTAGATGATCGTTTTTTGCTCAAGTATTATCGATATATATATCATTATAAAATATATTCCATTTTAATTATTTGATGAGAATTAAGAAGTTGATATGTGAAAGTATTAATATTGAAATCCATGATAAACATGTAGATCTATATTTACATGTATTTAGTGTGCAATACATACATTAGAGGAAGAATAGTCACAAATAGTTAGTGGCCAGAATATCCACAAATAGTTTGTGGCCAGAATATCCACGAATAGTCTGTGGCCAAGTTGACCACAAATAGTTTGTGGCCGAGTTCAAGTTGACCACAAATAGTTTGTGGTCAAGTTTATCGCAAATAGTTTGTGGCCAAGTTTACCGCGAATAGTTTGTGATCAGAATGGTTTGTGGCCAGAATATCCTTAAATAGTTTGTGGCCAGAATATTTATGAATAGTTTGTGGCCAGAATATTTATGAATAGTTTGTGGCCAGAATATTTATGAATAGTTTGTGGCCAGAATAGTTACTGACCAGAATATCTGTGAATAAGTTGTGGCCAGAATATTTATGAATAGTTTGTGGCCAGAATAGTTTGTGGCCAGAATAGTTTGTGACCAGAATATATGTGAATAATTTGTGGCCAGAATATTTACGAATAGTTTGTGGCCAGAATAGTTCCTGACCAGAATATCTGAATAGTTTGTGGTCAGAATATTTGTGAAATCATTTGGGCAGGGCTGTGAGTTCAGGTAGTGCTTTGAGTTTATCAAGTCCTCCTGATAGTAATTGGACAAAATATCTTGAAAATTGTGAACCTGATCGGTTATACACACTGAACTTTGTTTTCTTTGTTTGCATTATTTAGACTCTTTTAGTATTCTGGTTAAAATCTTTCGAACAACGAATGATGTAGTTCATCTGTCGCCTTATTCACAAACTTCGAAAATATCAAAATATCTCAATATCTCGCTGGTCTCGTAACTATGATTCAGGTCAAAAATCACAGATATTCAAATATTGTTTTTCTTAATCCTTTAGTGCTATATAGCAAACTAAAAAAGTTATATGGGACAACAATCGCTGGTTTATTGTACACAAGCACGACGTTTTGATAAGTATCCTCTTATCGTTATCAAGCACAATACCATTAAGTGAACTGGGAGGTCTATATATATGAATGTACAGCGTTGTGCTTGTGTATTATAAAACCAGTGATTGTTTTCCCATATAACTGTGTTAGTTCTGTATTGTTTTTCTTATCTCAGAAAATTCCTGGTTCATTAACATGTAAACTAAGATTTTTATTAACCAGTGAAAATTGAGGTCCTGTATTCACAAAGCATTAAAGCAAAAACAGATTTAAGTTAAGAATTTACTCAACTTTCAATCACTGTTTATAAGAAATATCGTTGATGTAGAAACACAGAACTTTGCACATAGTTTCTTATTGATGTATTTGGTACATTTAAATAACAAAAGTTTTATAAACTAGAATATATTCTAGTTAAAATAAAACAAACAATTTTGAGTAAATTCTTAACTTAAGTCCGAGAATGCTTTGAACTCTGGGCCTGATTCCTTAAATTATTTAAGTTTATGTCAATAAGGACTCAGGATCAAACCCTGATCGGGTTTAGCCGCAATATCCTTATTAGTGTACACAAACATACAGAATTATCTGAGCTGGTCATTGATTGGGATTTTGTCTCTAGAATTTTAAATGGTTTGATACCCTGCAGAAAGTTTTTGTTGATGATGGTATTTTATGTACATAAGAAAACTATTTATTTGGTTCCATATTCATGTATACAAAAAACACCCACCAAAAATAATTGTAATTTATTTGTAGTATGTTGTGGAATATGTCTCCCTCCCCAACCAGCCAAAAATATTGAATATGGTCATTTAATATTTAATGTTGTGGTCTTTCTATTATTTGCCAAAGATATAGCTGTATATACTTGTAACTATAAGTTATATATTGTTTTTTTGCTTTTTTGGGTTTTTTTTTTATAGCATGTGAAATAATCTAGTCAAGAGGATAAAATTATTTATTTATTTTATTTTATTTATTTACTGTTATTATCAAATATTGGCAAATGATCGTAAAAAAGTCATCTGATTAAAATACAGATCTATATTTCGTTATTTTTTTTAAAACTTTCGATGGCCTACATTACATGAAGATCTGACCGGTTGTAGCGATAGGTCGCGTCAGAGGTCATACAAGCGGCTTTTGATCCTATGACGTCAAACATTTGATTAAACAATCAGCATTGATGTTACTAGTGGATTACCCACAGTTCCATGCAAAACACGCCTAAAGCTCGCCGTAACGGACCGTTTCACTAGCTATTCCCTTATATCATTCAGAACATGTCAATAATAGCAACTAGAGTAGTAAAGACAAGCAAAACGAACTATAAAAAACGAAACGAAATAGGATCTGTGTTTTAATCAGATAGGTAGAAAAGTTTTTATAAAATTGTTAAACATGAACATTAATCAAACCTTGTCCCGAGTTCACAAAGGATTCTCAGACTTAAGTCAAGAATTTACTCAACGTTCAATCACTGTTCATGAGAAATATCTTTGATCCAGAAACAAAAATTTTGCACATAGTTTCTTATAGATGTATTGGATACATTAAAACAACAAAAGTTTTATAAAGTTCTATATTTTAGTTTAAATAAGGCAATCAATCAATTAAGTCTGAAAATGCTTTGTGAACTTGTACCTCGTCTTAAGTGGGAGATTTAGCTTTCATATCAAATCACCGACCATATCGTCCATAACAAATCACAGTTGATGTATACTTTTGAACCCCAACTTGCCAGATGGTCCAGAAATAAAATAGTGGCTACTCAAAATGTATGTAATGATTAGGCATTTCAAAACTCAAAACAGTAATCATAAAACCTGTTTTCTATGTATGCATTTTCGCTGTCTTTCCTCACGCATATTCGCCGGTTATATAAAAACAGTCCCATTACATTTGCATTCGACTGACTTTTTCGCTGGTGAAAATGCAAACATGGAAAACTGGCCTTAGAAAAGTTAGATCTTAAAATATGTGTAATAATTAAGCATTTTCAAAGACAAAAATCAAAACATTTGTGATAATTAAGCATTTTAAAAGGACAAAATTCAGAACATGTGATGATTAAGCATTTTTAAAGACAAAAATCAAAACATGTGATGATTAAGCATTTTAAAAGGACAAATATCAAAACATATGATGATTAAGTATTTTAAAAGGACAAAAATCAAAACATATCAAAACATATTTGATAATTAAGCATTTTAAAAGACAACTAAAATATTTTTATATCCAAATTCAGCCTATTCAATGGTCAAACACTAAAATTTGTACTAAAATTTTAAATTTCAATCAATTGAAATGGCTGCATCATTAAAATATTGTAGTTTTAAATATTTGTGGACTGGGCTTGAGAATAGCGTAATTAATGATTAGTGTTTATGTATAATCATATATATTATGTTGAGAGAGGGAGGGGCGGATGGCCGAATGGTTAACACATGCGCATTGCATCATAAGGGTCTGTCATTGTGTCAACTGGTGTGGTTTCGATTCCCAGCTTGTACGTTACAAGGAGTAGGGTCGTCTGTTCAACCTCGTGGGTTTTCTCCTGCTCTTCCGGTTTCCTCCCACTGCTAAAGACCCCTACGCGCATGCGAATTATTGAAATAAAATTCAACCATATGTTAGTCCCGAAATGACCTAGTTTGTTTTGAGTGGACGTTAAACCCGCCTCTCTCCCTATCTCTCTCATTACCAGAGAAAACCATTTATATCTTTGAAATACGATCAGACTGTATTTAAACTTGTAAATGTTAAAAGATTATATATTGTACTATATGATTAAGAAATAATGTTTATGGATAATGTAGACGTTTTAGATATTGTGTTATTTTGACATTAAAACACTGGTCCATTGTTACTAATGCCAGATTAAGACTTGGTGAGGGCCAAAGCTATGTAAAGCTAGGAGACACCTCTTGAGAAGAAATATGAGAGCATGAGGTGTAATATTCGTAGACTTATCGATCTTTATGAGAGACCAGTGTTTTAAGTTTATAAATGTTATATTGTTTTCTATTCGTCGATATCTTTAATCAAAAGATTATCCCACCAATCAGTGTACATATCATATGTTTGAAATTAATCAATACCATATCATAGATATACACATATAATCATGTGTGTAGTGTATCAACAATAAATGTATGTTAGTTAAAAAGTTCTATATGGACTAGGAATCAAGCATGATGTCATTGCCACCATCTTGGAATGGTGATGTCATCACCGCCATCTTGGAATTGTGATGTCATCTCCGCCATCTTGGAATTGTGATGTCATTGCCACCATCTTGGAATTGTGATGTCATCACTGCCATCTTGGAATTGATGCACAATTGTCCAAGGAACAAGTTTCAAATCGATCAAACATGAGTTGTCGGAGCCCCCAAGAAGAAGAAAAGCAACAAGATGAGAGATGCTTGGGGCAAAATAAGACACATTTATTAATTAACTGATTATTTACTGGTTTGAAATTTTTATACGCCCACATTTTCATGTGGACGTATTATGCCGTCGCCCCTGTCCGGACGTCCGTCCGTCCGTCCACAATTGTTTGTGGACTCGCTACAGGTCACAATTGTTATCCGATTTTGACAAAACTTGAAATATAGGTTTATCCCCAAAAAATCTTGGCTGCTTTCGATATTGGCATGTATCGGATCGAAAATTCATGGATTATGGCCCCTGATTGTACGAAAAATCGCGTTTTTAGCTTGTGGACCCTAAAGAGGTCATAATTTTTATCCGATTTAAAAAAAACGTATTATTATATCACCGTTACACCCTAAGGACGGCTGAGTTCGAATTTCGTGAAAATCGACCCAAAATTGACAGACAAAATGGCTGCCGTTCGTTCTCAAATAGAGTAAAAATATGGTATATTAAGGTTGTGGACCCTATAGAGGTCACAATTTTTATCCGATTTTGTTGAAACTTGAAATGTAAGTTTATAACACAAAGATCTCAGTTCCTTTCGATATTTGCGCATATCGAATTGTAATTTCCTGAATTATGGCCCTTGATTGTAGGAAAAATCACTTTCTTGTTAGCTTGTTCTCTATCCATCTCTTGAAAATGTGGGCGTATCCTGCCTGACAGCCGCTGGTTTATTAAATTATTATTATTACGTATCAGTATTGTGGAGAAATGAACTAGAACGTTATTAATATCCATGTGATATTTTATTTTATTATATTTTTATCAGAAAAAGTATTTATTGAAATATGAATAAGAATCTCACTAATGTATGATTCATTTGGTTTTATACATGCATGCATACAAAAATGTTTTTGGAGGATTGTTTTTTTTACGAGGGCGTATCACGTTCTGGTATACGATTATATTAAAATATGAATCTCAGATCATTTCGACTTTTCCTTGGCCTAGTTGTGGCCCAGAATCTCTTATGCAATATTTGGGAAAATTGTTTTTGGTTTTATACATGCATGCAATCTCTGTTTGTTCACGAAAACTTAAACAAACATATTTTAAGAATGTACCATTTTCATTTGTTGGTGGGGGGGGGGGGTGTTTGGATGCCCGAATGGTTAGCGTGTGCGCCTTGTGTCGTAAGGTCTGAAATTGAGTCAACTGGCGTGGTTTCGATTCCCCAGTTGTACCTGACAAGGAGCAGTGTTGCCTATCCAACCTCATGGGTTTTTACCGTGTCCTCCGGTTTCCTTCCATTGCTAACGACCTCTACGTGCAACCAAATTATTGAAATAAAATTGAACCATATGTTAATACCAAAATGACCTAGTTTGTGTCGAGTGGACATTAAGCCAATGAAGAGAATGCATACTTAAAATATTTTATTTTTAAGTTTTCGTGAATAAGGCTGTGGTATATAATATTATAATTATCTAAGTAATTATTATTTTCTTCATTTTGTAGAAATTAACCAATTAAAGATACATTATGCAAGAGCTAAATTTGCCTATTGCAGGTCTTTCTTTAGGCCTTAAATTTTATATAAATTATTAATTAGACATTAATTAACTTATCCAGACCATAATTGTATGTCTCTGATATTAAGTGGATTAGAATGATTCGGCCATTTAATGATTTATTTTAAAAATGGAGAAGCGAGGCTAAGCCTCAAATATACTTCCAGTACTGTGCTTATGGTAATACACAATGAATACACACATCTTGTCAAAACTACAAACAGGGATAACATGGCTCAGAATAAAGTAATTTGAATACAGTATATTAATTTTTAATTATTATAGCAAGAACGACCATTTGTTTATCTAAATCTTACATAATGTATCTTTAATCTTGATTTAAGAATAATCAAACTGCTGATTTTTGACAAGTAATATAGAGGTTATGATCTGTAATAATCTGAACTATTGATATATGCTGGGATTTGAGCGAAAACTGTAAGGACTTGTACAGGGGCATAGGATAGTTTCTGGTATATACAAAACATTTGAAATCCTGATACCGTATTTGTTGTATAAATTGTTTAAAAATTGATATTTTATTTCTTGTAATGTTATTTTTTTCTTCTTCTTTTCGAGCATAGTCTTGTTTTCCATGTGGGAAACTTGCAAGAAGAGGTAGTCGTAATTTATTATTATTAAAGTGCAGTATATGTACCTACATGGTGTGTTGCTATGGTTACAGTTTTTGTTTATTTAATCCAGTGCTGATGTTAATTTATTCGTGATTTCTAGTCAGTAAAATGAATTGAAACCTTAAATACATGTATTCTTCTTTATTGAATAAGAAATAATCTTGCCATATTGTTTATTACAATTGTGCTTTTGAAGAGTACATAACAGAAATTGAAGCTATGGCTGCATTAGTTTGAATTTTTGTTGTTCAACTTCAAGAAACATATTCAAAGTTTTGCATTCTTTTTCTTCCAGTAGGTTGCGCTTCTTTAAAAGTTTTTAGTCTCAATTTTTTTCACTCTGTAATGCCTATTTCAAAATCCACATGAGTATTGTTATTTATACTGTATTTGACTAATGTATTTCTGATAATTAAAATGTCCCTCATAGCACATTGT
Source organism: Patella vulgata (assembly GCF_932274485.2). Taxonomy (NCBI): domain Eukaryota; kingdom Metazoa; phylum Mollusca; class Gastropoda; family Patellidae; genus Patella; species Patella vulgata. Next base: position 7,343,157 of record NC_065883.2, on the reverse strand, counting down.
ATGGTGTATGCCAATCAACGCTCGTACATTAGCCGATTTGGTGCAGAACAATATAGGACATTAAACACCGTTTCAAAGGGCTATTTTGAAAAAAATGAACTGAAAAACGGCTTATTAAGGTCCGATGTTTCTGCGCTATGAAGCTTGGCAGTGTGCTATGAGGGAAATTCGGCTATATGATTTCAATGAGATTGCCGCAAAATACAACATGTCACAAGTGAAGCATTTGATAGTTTATAGACTTTTGATATGATCTATAAAGAAAAAAAAGATTTTTTGTATTTGAAATTTTTTTTTTTTGAGTAATTAAATATTGTAGTGAATTATGTTGTGATATATTGATGGAACAAAAAAAAAAAAGGAAATTAATACGTTCAAAAATAATTATGTTGTGATAAAATCTTTATTTATATATTGTCATGTCATATGAACAAAGTTAACTGTAAAAAAAAAAATGAAGTCAAATAAACCGTCTGGAAAAGGAGTTTGATTCGGGTTTTAGACATCTGCTTTTTATGTGGGATTATATTGACATTGTTGTCACCCTGTCCGTCTGTCCATTGATCACAGGGGGGTTGGATGGCCGAATGGTTAGCACGTGCGTGCTGTATCATACAACCTGTCATTGAGTCAACTAGCGTGGTTTCGAATCCCCGGTTGTACGTGACAAGGAGTAGGGTCGCCTGTCCAACCTCGTGGGTTTTCTCCGGGTCCTCCAGTTTCCTCCCACTGCTAAAGACCCCTACGCGCAAGCAAATTATTGAAATAAAATTAAACCATATGTTAGTCCCGAAATGACCTAGTTTATGTCGAGTGGGCGTTAAACCCCATTTCTCTCTCTCTCTCCCTCCATTGATCACAGGGGGGGAGGGGGGGGGTTGAAGCCATAGAGTCCTGCATGGTTTTGGCCGAGGTGTGGATTTTCATTTGTCGGGGATGCAGGATACAGAGATAGAGAGAAATGGGGTTTAACGTCCACTCGACACAAACTAGGTCATTTCGGGACTAACATATGGTTTATTTTTATTTCAATAATTCGCTTGCGGGTAGGGGTCTTTAGCAGTGGGAGGAAACTGGAGGACCTGGAGAAAACCCATGAGGTTGGACAGGCGACCCTAGTCCTTGTGATACAGCACGCACGTGCTAACCATTCGACCATCCAATCCCCCATGCAGGATAAGAGGTTACATGTACACAAATAACCCCTTGGCAGTTGGAATTTGAAATAAAGAGTAGGGTGTAGTGCAGCTGTCCGGACAAAATCCCCCTCATAGCACACTGCATGGCGTATGCCCGTCTTCATTAGCCCAGTTTAGGAGCAGAAATATAGGATGTTAAACCCCATTTTATTTAGAATGAGTAGGGAATTATTAATTCTTAATTATCAAGATAGTATCATATTCAGTTAGTTATGGATGCCTTGTTGCCCAGGATTTAAATTTGGGGGGGGGGGGTGAAATGTTTCGAGGGATTTTGGGGGATTGAAATGTTTCGAGGGATTTGGAGAATTCAATTCTGGAATGCTCAACGCATGCCCTGTCGCCCAAATTTATTGTGTTCACTTGATTGAACTGTTTCGAGAGGATTGGGTGAGATCAATTCTGAAACATTCAACTGAGTATTCCCATAATATTTGGTACATTGACTACTTTAGCCTTCTGAATGTTGTTCATATTTCCTCCTGGATAATTGGGTCTTGACAAAGAAATTAAAAGAAACAACCTGGGCAACCTTCGGATGCAGACTATCGTTGCGACTACAGTCTGAACTATCCCGACCATCCTATATCGTATGGTATGGCTGGTCACGACCACTGGTTGAACTATTGTACAAAAACCCGTGCAACCAAAGGTCGCCCCGATTAATGCGATGATTTGGAGAATTCCATTGTTCAACCATCAAATATCCTCCTGGATAATCAGATCTTGACAAAGAAATCAAAAGAAACAACATAGTTAAGAATGCGATGAGCTAAATTTATTGAGTAATAAAGAAACTTGACAAGACAAAAGGCAAGGAGACTAGCCAATCCCCTTATTATCCTCGCCAAACTCTCCCCATCTCCCATAATATCACATAAATAGGTAATTAGCAGAATTTATACATAAAATAGGACAGGTAGAAATAGCCTGGATGTCCCAATCTATCACAGAGATCTCTGATGGACATGTATAATAGATTTTATCCAAGGACAATTGCAAAATTCTCAGCAATATCAAATATTGTTTCGTAGAATTTTACTCGTTATTGTACCTGTCGAAAATCTGATGTCCACCAGACACCCTGCGAAGATTAGAATATGCAGACTTGGGTAAAAAAAATGCATACAGGACAAGACATCGCGTGAATCAATTTACATACAAAAACTTGCAGGCTCGGCTATTAACATTGAGGGGGGAAGTTTTTATTTCTATCAAACTTTCCACTAGTGGGAAGTGACAGTTTAAATACCGTTAAATAGTAAAGCACATTTAATTTTATTAGGCCTAGCCTATACTGTTTAAGCACATTTAAACTTCATTAGCATAAATCAGCATTTTTGAAATGAGGATGAAATTAAATCTGCTAAACAAACAAGAATCTTTCTATAAAAAACAAAGCAACATGTTTGTGGGAATATAATACAGCCAACAAGAGTCAAAGACTCCAAGATAAGGGTTAAATCTTGGATAATATCTACTTATAAAGATGCAGTTATCTCCCCTTAACCTTTAAACCACTATGCCACTACTTCTCAATGACAATGCTCTGTAAAGATCCTAGCCTATCTGACTGACAGTTGAACATCACTTGTCAGTGTTCTAGAAAATATTATCCGGCCGGATATCCCATCGATAAACGTTCTCTCCTGAAATTTAATCTTAATTTAGTAAAATCTCCATTGATTGAAAAAAACAAAAAAAATTGTAACCAGTGTGTGCACTATGAAATTATAATAGATCTAAAATAATTTGCCAGAATAAAATGGGGGTTTGCACGGCTCCAGCCCCTTCTGGATGGACCTCTGACTCATTATTCTAAATACCATAACAAAATATAAAGAAAAAAAATATGCTGCATGCATGCCTCATTATTATTTTTTTTCTTTTTGAGACAACTAACATAATTTAGCACAATAACAATAACGTTGGGTCTAAAACTGTAAATAAAACAAAATATTTTATTACTTCAAAAATAATATTTAAACAAAAATGACACTTAGTCGCCAGAGCGCTTCAAAATTTAGCGTGCCAGTCTATTTTTGGTTTGAGTTTGACATATGTTGTCTACATCAGATTAGCAAGGTATTTTATTTCAAAGATCTTAACAATATATTTTTAAGTGCTTTTGCACATAAAAACAATAAATTTAACCGTATTTACTGGGTTTTCTGGGTTTTAAGGTTAAAGTGACTGACAGGTAGTTAATTTCACAAGCCTGTCAATTTCACTGTCAGTCAGTCTTGACGGATCAATATGACTGAAATAAGAACCCCGCTACTAGCGACTGACAACGAACTCATATAATTAGTATAACAGTCGAATTTCCTTTAAACATTTGTCAACTTCGCATAAAATATCCTTTTCAGTAAACAATATTTTGCTTAAATTACAATTCATACCCAAAATTCATAATAAACAATTCGTCGATTAAAAATAGTATTATAAGCATGTTATGGCCATTGAAATTTCTTAAAAACATTTAAGTGCACTTTGACATCAAAAGCTACATTTACTAACAAATTTAACAATGAAAGCAAAACATTAAAAATCGAATGAAATTTTCACAAATTCATTATTAAAATCAAATTTTTCATACAATTTCTTACATTAATAATATATGTACATCCCTTTCACAGTTCAACCTATGTACATTACTAACTCAATTTGTTTCTTTCATCAAATAAAATTCAAATATTTTGCAGCATTTAAGCAAAAAAATTGGAAAAGATAAAATGATTGTTCAATCTAACAAAAAATTATAACAAGTTATTCCGATCAAACGATCAAAGTTAATACTTCCTGGACCTCCTCATAACACAGATTTGGAATTAACTACCTTTTTTTTTATGACTGGGCTACCTAGAATTTTAGTTTTGTTTCAACCAGATCTTATTGTAGTTGAATTTGATATCATTAAGAGAAATCCTTGCCTATAAAATTTAGGCCTTTGATCAAACATATGAGCCTCTTCATTAGCCCAGTCGGAGCAGATCAGTGATAGATGACTAAGTTATTAACAGAATCTAATTTCTATGACTGCCACATCTATGTTATAAGAAGATTCAGGAGATATTCCATGAATAATACACAAATAACCAATCCGTCTTTTCAAATGTTAAAGAATCATTTCACTCATCATTTTTAAAGTTTCTAATAACAGCAAAGATAAAAAGTTCAAATCTTAATGATTTTTTAAATAGAAGATTTAAAAAACAAAGTGTAAATTTGAATGACTTTTATTTATCTTAAAGAGAAACTATGTCTAATTTTAAAAAGTTTAATAGAAGTTAAGTACATGTTTTTTTTCTAATCAAAAGCTAAATTGCTTGTAAACTGCATAGACTATTATTGGGAGGGAAGTGACCAATAGAATAAAAGGATAAATATTTTGATTAATAAATTGAAAGTAGATAGCGCATCGTGGATTCGTGATGTTAATGTGTACTTGGATCTTCTTCCGCAAAAACTTAAATCACCTTTAACTTAAACTGCAAAATCGAACTATGTCTTCCTTGACCGGAAGATCAAACAATCGTCTCAAAAAAATCATGATTATTTTTTAAACGGCAGCTTTTAAGTTCTTGGGAAGAAGATCCCTGTGCAGTGTCAATTTGGGCGGTAACTATCTGTTCGTTCAAAAAGTCAGGTGAGTCTTAAAATTACATGACCTATTTTAAAATAGGTTCCCGGATGCCATCACCTACCTGTCTCGGTACTCTCTCTCTCTCTCGATGAATTGTTAAATTTTACTAAATTCTAAAAAATATTTCTCAAAAATGTTGACAATATTCAAAAAAAGTAGCGGATATCGAAATTAGAATACTGGTTACTCAACATTTATGATTGATCTAATAAAAGCGTGATCTGTGATATTTAGTGATTTGGGTAATTGTGACCTATCAAAAGCGCCATCTTTAATGACAATTATATATAGCACGTGTGTCATGTATTATCGGAGAAGATAATTCTATTCTTGGATCATAAAGTTGGGATTTTTCTAAAACCTATTTTTACAGGCACCTTATTCACAAACACTTTAACTAAAATATCTTAAGGATTTTCATTGGCTGCGATTCAAAAATTCACAAACATTTAAGCTAAAATATCTTAAGGATTTTCATTGGCTGCGAATCAAAATCTGAATACAGGTTATAGTTATTAGCCAATGAAAAGGATTCATTCTTAAAATATTCTAGTTTAAGTTTTTACGAAGAAGGTTCATACCTTTTTTTCCTTTAAATACTAGGATTTCTTGCTTTTTATAGTGAATTTAGAGAAGTTATGCTATGAGATTACGTATTATGCACTAATTCTACTGTGATGGTGATAAAATAATTTATTTAATTAAAATGATCATTTTTATTACTTATTGATAAATATTAATTAATATCATAATATAAATATTTTATTCTTTGACATTTTTTTTCTTTTATTAATATCACAAAACACTTGCAAATTTTTTTTTAATATATCGGTGGAGAGATTCTCTTTGGGAGACAAATAAATTAAATAAATGATTCTTAAAGTGTTTTCAACAGGGTTTTCCATTCAACAGGGCTTTCCATTCAGCAGGGCTTTCCATTCAACATTTTTGATTATTTCAGATTAACCAGATATTTTTTTTCAAAGAAAAGGCCAATTTTTAGCATTACATACCACAGTTTTTAAATATATTTTTAAGTATTTTTCCACATAAAAAATATAAATTTTACTGGGGCTTTTTTTTGGTTTAATTCTTTGAAATTCTAATTTTATGACATCAACTGATTTTTTCAGCCAGTGAGTCAAGACCAACAAATATGACTGAATCAAGAGCCCTGTATTTAAACAATGGTGAACTAACATTAATTAAAAAAAAGAACGCTGAATCTAAAAGGAGGCGGGGGACATAATATAATAATACTCTATGCATTACCATTTCTTGAGACATATTGTAACTCTATAAATGAAGTAAGGTAGTCTACCATAATCACAGTGACACAGTTAGTTTTAAATTTCGTCAGATCCTAAAGGAATTAAGGTACTGTAATCATTGTGACACCAATGGTAGCTTACCAATATTTGTAAAGCATAGTTTGTGACATCCAAACTGAATTAATATAGCTTACCAATATTTGTAAAGCATAAATGAAGTACCATAATCATTGTGACACTTGTTGGTACAATTTGTATCATCCAAAATAAATTAAGGTACTGTAATCATTGTCACACCATTATTCGTAAAGTACAAAATAAATGAAGGTACTGTAATCGGTGTGACACCTTTATATATAAAGTACAATTTGTGACTTACCTATTAAATATGGAAGTAAATTATTCTGATAAACGACTGAATTAAGGTAGCCTACCATTGTGACACCATTATTTGTGTGACTTATGTAATTAACTTATTCTGATAAACGACTAAATTATGGTAGCCTACCATTGTGACACCATTATTTGTGTGACTTATGGAATTAAATTATTCTGATTAAACAATTTGTGTCTATTTAAAGTATTGTGATTGGTTTATTATGATTATATCATGTCATATAATGCTGTTAATAGTTTCTAAATAAATAAATAAGAGACATAATAAGATAAAATGTAACAGATCTTCTGATTGGTTCAGCTTCTAGTTTATGGAAATTGTTTCCATGGCAATTGTTCTTTTGTCTAGATATACTTTACAACAATGTTTGGGACGACTCAGCTTTCCACAGATGCCTGAAATATATGATATACAATATAATATATGCAATATATATCTAAAGAATAATATAGGCACTGGTTCGCTAGGTTCGACCTCAGTGATGATTGAGAAAGTTCTTTGGGATTTTGACGAAGTGGGTAAGACGCTGGCTTGCTAGCCTGGAGGTCACATGTTCGATCCCTGCATTGGCCGAGAAAGTTCATCGGAATTTTCCTTCTTGGTTTCTCCTCGTCAGTGGTGTAGGATGGAGGGCCTCGCAAGTACAGCTGTCTAGTCCTTTGGATGGGACAAAAGACCAAGGTTTCATGTACACATTGGCGTGCATATAAAAGATCCCTTGGCAGCTGGAATTCGATATAAGAGTAGGCCATAGTGCTGCTGCCCAGGCAAAATTTCCCTCATAGCACACTGCATGGTGTATGCCTGTTTTCATTAGCCCAGTCAGAGCAGAACAGTAGGACGTTAAACCACATTTCATCCATTCATTCATTCTTTGGGATTTTTCAGCATGGTTTCCCATGTCAGTCGTGCAAATCATACAATTGAAGAGAGAGAGAGACACACACACACACACCCACCCACACCCACACCCACACCCACCCACACACACACAAACTAGTTCATTTCAGGACTATAGTATGGTTCAATTTTATTTCAATAATTCACTTGCATGTAGGGGTCTTTAGTAGTGAGACGAAACCAGAGGACCCTGAGAAAATCCATGAGGTTGGACAGGCAACCCTACTCCTTGTCATGTACAACCAGGGAATTGAAACCACGCTAGCTGACTCAACGACAGACCTTATGATACAAAGCGCAGATGCTAACCAGAGGTCCAGGACAAAAGGGCCTGTCAAAGAATTATGTCTAATTATTCGAATGGGACGAAAAGAACAAGGTCATGTGTACACATTTGTATGCAGATAAAAGAACTCTTGTTAATCCCTTGCAAACTACCATTTTGTGAAAGTTGCATATTAAAAGGAAGTTCAGTCAAAAAGTGGTTCAATTCAATATGATGAATTGAAAATTTGTCGATGGTAGAAAATATATAGTGAAAATCAGCCAGTGTGCCATCTATAATTTTGGCTGAAATCTTTTGATGGGCTTTTTTAAAAAAATAACTGAATCCATCTGAGATATTAACTATCATTTAGAAATTGAATGTTAAATGAGAAAATGCTACGTAAGAATTTATCATAAAATACATTTTATTATGGGAGATTAGACAAAGAGTTGACAGTTCTCGCTATAATAGTTAAAAAATAGATAACGTAAATAGAATATGCTGAAAATTTTAGTCCAATTGCTTGATCCACTCTGAACCAAGATATTAGCTTTTGAATTTTAGACTAGCCTCCATTATCATTACTAAATAACAAAGTCTCGATTACCCATTTTTACATTAAATTATCCTTCACAAAATGTATTCCAATCCGCTAAATATCACAGGCTAGCAATGATTATGGTCTGGATAAGTTAATTAATGTCTAATTAATAATTTAGATAACAATTCAGGCGTAAAGAAAGACCTGCAATAGGCAAATTTAGCTCTTACTTAATGTATGTTTAATATTTGAAGGAATAGAAGACTATTGATGCTATTTCCTGAAGTAACTGGATCGTCATTTCAAAATGGATTAAAAACGCATTTGTTAACCCACTTACACACTACTTACATGTCAACGATTATTTATAATTACAAAGAATCCATAGAATAATCGGATTCCTCTCGTTCGTAAATTATTCTTGGAGGTGCTCGAGAATCTACTTTCGATCGCACTTTCCACTTTACAGGTTTATTTGTGATCTTGACTCCGCCTCCACCCGCGACGTGTTGTACGTTATCTAATGAACCGATCTTGGAACGACTCTTCCAATTGGGAGCATAATGAGGTATTTTTGCACGTTGTTTATTGGGTTCGTGATCGATATTATCCAACGAGCCTATTTTTGATTGGACGTTTATTTTTAATTTAGGGATTTGAGGTAGTTTAAAGTCTCCGCCACCTGCCTTGTGATGGATTAAATCAAATGAGCCCACAGCCGATTCTACGGGCTCCTTCCGCGCTTTCTTATATCGAGGTAGTATGACGTTGCCGCCTTGTGCCTGGTGTCTGATGTTGTCTAAAGAGTGAATATGTGACTGAGCTTGTTGCTGACGGGCATTACGAGGCGATTTGTCCATTTCTTGATCTCGACCAGGCGTATAATGAAATTTTGGTTTAGCATCTGTTTGTCCCATCGCTTCATATCGAGGCGATACATCTGGAAGTCTTAGACCATAATGTTCATAAGATGGATAACTCCTACAGCGGTACTTTCCGTAAGATACATTATCCAGTGAACCAACTTTAGACTTTGCTTTCCAACGAACTGATTCACTAAAGATACGTTTGACGCCACCCCCAGGTGCATGATGGTAATAATCCAGTGATCCACATTTAGACTCTTTTTTCCAGCCAAGATCTATCGTGGGCAAGTTTAAGTTCTCGGTATTTCCGAGAAAATCACCATTTTTAGCATAACGCCATCTTGGTCGAATGGTACGAAATTTCACACCTGAGTTTGCCAATGATGCCTGAACGCTTGTTACTTTTCCAACACTACGATTCCGGTAACTTGTAGGAAATTTTTCAATCACAACAAACTGTCCATCCTGTCTTTGCTTCACCGAGAGATAAGGAATGTTCGATTCCGGGGTTTTAACGGCTGGGACATACTCGACCCGTCGAATAGGCGCAAATCTCATTCCACCCTTAGCAATATTAGGTCTGTATCTTTTATGTCCAGACTCGGTCTTAAACTCTGCCTTTGTTTCTGCTTCCATTATTCACAATTTATTATAATTAAATTAAATCCAATTCGTATTCCAATAACTCAAACCTTCAGCTATGGAATAAAAATGTTTAAATACCACAATTTCCATCAAATCGATAAAATTAATTAACTGAAGAATGTAGAATTTCTTTTACAGGGACATCAGCTATAGAATCATGCATATCAATTTTCATAGATGCATTTCAAGTTTTCATTCACTAAACAGAATCACAACCAATTTAACTGAAGAATATAGAATTTTTTTTACAGAAACATCAGATATAGGATCATGCATTACAATTTTGATAGATGCGTTTCAAGTTTTCATTCACATAACAGAATCACAACCAGTACTTGTATTGAACATAAAATTTAATAATTGATTGATTTAGATGGGGCGTTTCCTTTCACTAGGGTAACCACAAAGGTGGTTCATACCAATTTTCATAGATATGTTTTAAGTTTTCATTCACTGAATAGAATCATATGCATTCAATATCAGATTTTAATAAACGTCTGATTCAGATTAGGAGTTTCCATTCACTAGGGTAATCACAAAATGTGCTTCATTTCTGGATCTGTATCCGAACAATTATTTAATCTTAACTGATTATTGACTGATTCAGATTTTTTGTAGGTTGTTTGGAGTTTCCATTCACTAAACTTTAAGCAATAAATACATCAGTCCCCATTTCTGGATCTACATCAGAACAATTAATTAATTTCGACTATTGTAGAAATTATCGACCATCTTTTTCATCCATAGTTCCAGAATTTATATCCATTTTAGCTGAACTTTTCAAACGTTTTCCCCCTTAGTATATACAATTAAAGCACCTTTTCCATATTACTCAAAGCAATAGAATTTGTATCCATTTTAACTGAACTTTTCAAACGTTTTCACCCTTAGTTTGTACAATTAAAGCACCTTTTCCATATTACTTAAAACAATAGAATTTGTATCCATATTAGCTGAACTTTTCAAATTTTTTTCCCATTAGTATATACAATTAAAACACCTTTTCCATATTACTCAAACAGCATAAAACATCACATTTAAGCTGAACTTTTTCTCTAATATAGAAATTAAAACACCTTTCCCATAGTACTTAAACAGTAGAATTTGTATCCATATAAGCTCAACTTTTCGAACGTTTTCCCCCTCAGTATAGAAAATTAACTTTCCCATATTACTTAAACCATATAAAACGTCCCAGTTGTAACTCTGTATGGTAACCAAGCTCATTTGTTGGTTAAAAGGCCAGTTATTTTATCTTTTATTCGAACAACTTGTAACGATTCTTCAACACAAAACCTACTTTCTTCGATCACAATCGTAAGGTCTTATAATAAAAAGATTATTCAAGTTTTGTCACTGGCGTCAACGTTTCTATACCCCTATTGTTATTGGTACATAGTAACTTTTGTTGAGCGATTATTACCGAGTCGAGTGTAGAGTGGTTTTAATACTTAGGCACACAAAAAACAAACAATTATATGAAACAAATTACATATATATGTAGCCATTAATTCTGTGATATCAATGGCAGGGTTTTAAATTAAAGGATTAGTCCACCCGGAGATTTAGGAATTTTGTACATTTGTTTTAGAAGCAGAGAAACTATATTAAAAGGGAACAATGAATCTTATCAGGGTTAGGCCAAACCAATTTATTTTTATATTTCTCAAGACAAAATTCAGAAATTTTTATTTAAATTTCTGCTGTGTAAACACAAGCAAACCAATTTTATTTCTTTATTTCTCAAAACAAAATGTCGCAGCCAAATGAAATCTCTTTTTCAAATTTAGAATAATGAAACCCTAACGGTAAGTAATTTACACCCTACCGTCATGTTTATCTCAAATTCTTTGATCTAACATTTCAAATGTTGCATATGTGGACCTCGAAGTGGACCCAAAGAGCCACTTATCTTCTTCTTTGAAAAAAAAAAAGCCTAAGGATTTTCTAATTCGAATATGATTAAAATGAAATTTGGCAGGCTTGTTCCTTATGCAAATTTGTGCATCGATGGACAAGCTTCAATTTTTGATGTTACAATTCCAAGATGTCATCCTCGGTTCCTTGTCGTACTTGTTATTTCAACTTTTGTCATTTCATTATGAAAACTCAAACTGCGTCAATGGGATCGGTTCTGAAAGGTGGGATCTGTTTTCAATTTTTTTCTTTCAAAATCTGGAAAGAACAGGTTTTAGCAAGGTAAAATTGATGCCATTAAGACTTCAAGTCATCGATATTGTTAGTCCAGATCACCGAGCGTGATATCGCAGACAACCCACTACAACTGGACTTTGGATTGCAGTTGATTAACCAGGCCTGGATCCAGGGTTTTGTCCGGGGGGGGGGGGGGGGTGGGCATACATTGGAGCAAAGGGTAATCATCAGAGTGCCGAATGCATTAGTGGTTTGGTGTAGTCCCCAGAGTCTTCGTCGCGGCCTCATTAAACAGAAACTAAAATCTGGGAATCCCATTGCTGGCTGCAGGTGCTGGTCTGCGCCTGTTAACTTTTCAAAATCAGAAACTCAGAGACACTATGGATTGATCATTTAGGTGCTGGGTAAGAAATCAGAAACTCAGAGACACTATGGATTGATCATTTAGGTGCTGGGTAAGACGCTGGCTCGCTAGCCTGGAGGTTGGGTGTTCGATCCCTGCATTGGCCGAGAAAGTTCATTCAGATTTTCCAGCGTGGTTCTCCCTTGTCAGTGATGCAGGACAGAGAGTCTGACAAAGACAGCTGTCTAGTCGTTCGGATGGGACGAAAAACCGAGGTCCCGTGTACAAAATGGCGTGCATGTAAAAGATCTCCTGGCAGTTAGTATTCGATATAAGAGTAGGCAGTAGTGCCGCTATCTGGGCAAAATTTCCATCAGGGCACACTGAATAGCGTATGCCTGTCTTCATTACCCCAGTCGGGACATAACAGTAGGACGTTAAACCCCATTTTATTTAATTTCATTTGGGTGCATTAGTGTGGTGTGAGGCCAATACAGCGGCAATTTTTTGCCATTTGTTATTTCGATAATGTGTAAGAAATAAATCCTTTAAATTAAATTGGTGTGGCGTGATATACAACCATAAAACTTTATGAATAAAGATGAAGAGAATAGCTTACAAGATATTTACCACCTTAAAACCCATTAATATAGTTATGAATAATATGATCGTATTAAATTCTACTCACGAGAATAATACAGGGAATTGACTTACACATAGAGTTTTCTTTACAAAAGGTAAAACCCCTAGTATGTACAAAAGAATAGAATATGGTTCAATGGAATAGTAGGGATTGGTGAACTGTCTATAGATAGTATTAACTGTCTTATTCTAAGTACAGGAGGACAACACCAGACATAAACAATTACACAAGACAAACCCACGGACAGGGCACACAATTTAAAGAGAGGGAGAGAAATGGGGTTTAACGTCCACTCACTAGGTCATTTCGGGACTAACACATAGTTCAATTTTATTTCAATAATTCGCTTGCGCGTAGGGGTCTTTAGCAGTGGGAGGAAACCGGAGGACCCGGAGAAAACCCACGAGGTTGGACACTCGACCCTACTCCTTGTCACGTACAACCGTACAACCAGGGAATCCTAAACGCAAGGTAGGAGAATTTTGCCCGAACAGCGTCATTTTCAAAGAGCTGCATGGTAATGTCTTATATTGACTAAATTATATCGTCTGCAGTAGATGCCTGATGTTGAGAACTTTTTAATACATCATATCTTTGCACGGAATTGGAACACGTTTAGACTGATATTCCTCTCCATGATTCAACTTCCACAATATTGTAGTTTACAAGGGATTCACAATCTCTCAAATGGCATTTAACAATCTCTCAAATGTCATTTAACAATCCCCCAAATGACATTTAGCAATCTCTCAAATGACATTTAACAATCTCTCAAATGACATTCAGATTCAGATACTTTAAGTTTTGAAAAAAGGTTAATTTTATGTACCAGTTTATTGTTGGCCTCCTCCAGGAACATGATCAGCGTTGTCAAGAGATCCACATTTAGATTGTGCACTGGAATCAAAATCTACCTTTTCATCAAGTATCTGAAATAAAATATTACAAGCTGAAAGACAATAATCGTCATGACAACTAGAAATATGTCCAACAGCAGTCTATTCACAGTTTGTGCAAAAATACCCTCTGCCCACTTGGAAGTCAATGGTGTGGACTAAATGGGTTCCAGGGTAAATGGGTCATTCCCAGATATATTCAAGTCAATGTGTGCACCAGATGGGCTCCAGGCTAAACGAGGCATTCCAGGATATATTGAAGTCAATGGTGTGGACGAAATGGGTTCCTGGGTATGAGAAGCATTCCCAGATAAATTTGAGTGAATAAAATTTGTTAATCTGGTGTGAAAGACTCTTGCAACCCTTTATCTTGAAATTTTCAGACAAGAAGTAGCCATGATTTACATAATTATGTTTATCTTATTCATAGCGTTTTGTGAAATCATGGACTGCCCATTTAAAGAAATTATCATCAAGTTTATTTAACGACGCCGTGGGCCAGGTGGCAGAAAGCTGATTATAATCAGTGGACCTCAACATCAGCCCATAATGTAGCTCTGGTGTGACAGAGAGAGACAAGGGGTTTAACGTCCGTTCAACACAAACTAGGTCATTTCCAGACTAATATATGGTTCAATTTTATTTCAACATTTCGCTTAGGGGTCTTTAGCAGTGTGAGAAAATAGGAGGAACCGGAGAAAACCCAGAAGGTTGGACAGGCGACCCTACTCATTGTCACGTACAACTGGGAAATCAAAACCATGCCAGTTGACTCAGGGACAGATCTTGTGACACAACGCACGCACACACTAATAATTCGGCAATACACCCCACCCCCCCCAAACTCTGGTGTAACTGTTCCTTGCATCTAAACAAGGGTCATAATTTTGGAAGTAATTATTGACTTGTCAATTGGATGATAAATTTAGCCTCTAGAGTGTCTACAAGCAGCTGTGGAGGACAGACATGGATGACTACGGACATGATCCATGACTATATACCACCATATTTCTATATGGTCGCATCAAAAGCGGTTCCTGGTTTTCAGAATTAAATAACTTCTTGTTATGAAGACTTTCAAAAAAAAAATAAACCATTTCATTTTCTGGGGAATAATCAATGATTTGCACAGCCATTTATAGTTAGTAACTTAGCAACGTGCACAAAATTCAAAAGCAACTTAAAATAATAAAAGCCAAACATCTTGCTTGTCAATGTGCTATTTCTAAGAGCACACAATTGATAAATTATAAGAAAAATAAAAGAAGGAAATCGTAGAAATGGAAATCGTAGAAATGGAAATCGTAGAAATGGAAATCGTAAGATAGAAATGATTAAATAAATGAAAATTGACATTTAATTTATCTTGGAGATGATTTCTGCAAGCGATACCAAGATCTCAAACTTTAAATATCTTGAATTGATACAGCCCTCAGTTTCAATAAGACTGTTTACAAAAAGATCCCTTGTTTTAAGGAGCAGTCCTAAAACAAAATGATCAAATTTTTATATAATGAACCAAGGGCCGGCCACCTGGGCCATGTTCAGGTACATGTATTCCTGTAGCATTAAATAACTACAGCTGTGGCCCACCACCAGAGCTTACAATGAACCAAGGGCCGGCCACCTGGGTCATGTTCAGGTACATGTATTCCTGTAGCGTTAAATAAATACAGCTCTGGTCCACCACCAAATACACCGAGCTTACAACCATGGGGAAGGGGACAGAGGTTAAAGAGAGCAATCTGATTAAAATACAGATCTATATTTCGTTTCGTTTTTGTATACTTTTGATGGCCTCTACTAGTACTACATGAAGATCTGACATGTTGTAGTGGAAGGTTGCGTCAGGGGTCACACGATTGGCTTTTGACCCTATGACATCAGATATTTGATTAACCAATCAGAGTTGATGTTTCTAGTGGTTTACCCACAGTTCCGTGCACCTCATGCCAAAAACTTACTGTAACAGATCGTTTCATTGGCTAATCCCTCACATCATCCAGATCGTGTGTTTTATCACAACCCATTCAGTTCCTAGTATAGTAAAGAGAGAGAGAGAAATGGGGTTTAACGTCCACTCGACATAGACTAGGTCATTTTGGGACTAACACATGGTTCAATTATATTTCAATAATTCGCTTGCGCGCAGGGGTCTTTAGCAGTAGGAGGAAACCGGAGGCCCGAGAGAAAACCCAGGAGGTTGAACAGTCGACCATATTCATTGTCAACTACAACCGGGAAATTGACGCAATGCCAGTTGACTCAATGATACTGCGCGCACATACTAACCATTGAGCCATCAACCCCCCAGTGTAGTAAAGACAAGTAAAACAGCAGTGGGAGGAAACCGAAGTGCCCAGAGAAAACCTACGAGGTTGAACAGACGACCCTATTCCTTGTCACGTACAAGCGGAGAATCGAAACCCCGTCAGTTGACTCAATAACAGACCTTATGGCACAGCACAGCTTGTACATGCTAACCATTCGGCCATCAAACCCCCAATTTTGAACTAAAAAACGAAACGAAATAGGATCAGCGTTTTAATCAGATTGGAAAGAGAAGAGACAACAACCGATAGGTAAGACAGGAAGTAACCCAGGTACCTTTTTATCTCCTCCACCAGCCACGTGATTCGCATTATCCAAAGAACCACATTTCGATTGGGCTTTATCTTTAAAATCTAATTTTTCAGTGTGGATCTGTAGCAAAAAAAAAAAGCAAACAGCCATAAAAAAAATGGTGAAAAAAGCATCCATTGCATAAACATAGCTGTAAAAATTTCATTATAAATTGTTTCTATTGAAATGAGTCATTAATAATTCTAAATTTTTCAGATATTTTCTTATCGTTTATCTTAAATGTTTTGTGTCAGCTACTATTCTATTAATGACTATATTCCATAAAAATAATTTTTTAAAGTTTTCTGGTTTTGATCTGAAATTAAATGTCTACCAAAGATCTAGCTGAAAATTTCAAGGATACACATTTTACACTAGTCTCTGAGTAGGATGAAGCATTAATTCTCTTAAAGAAATACCAATAGAAAATGGCATTACATGTACATTACCACCACCAGGTGAGTGTTTGGCATTATCCAATGAACCGATTTTCGATTCTCCTTTCCATTGAACTTTTTCATTTAAAATCTGATACGAGAATCAAAAGAAGAGAATCTTATAAGCGTCAAAAAACACACAGCTAAAAATAACAAAAAACACCTAAAGCCCACAATGTAAGCAGAAATATCGTATATAGGCCTGGAAATCATGATTTAAAGATGTACCTGACAAAATGTCTGGACCTTATGACCTGGTACCTGACATTGTGAAATTTGTGCTGGCAGACTTGTATTATAAAAAAATCAATAAAAACACTGAAAACAAGTCTCAAATAACCAGTACCGTGGTTACAATAATAAACAATCAATGAACACATCTTGTCAAAACTACAAACAGTGATAATTTGGCTCAGAATAAAGTAATTTTAATGAAATTTCCAATATATTCATTTTACATTATCTGCTTTTGAACTATTATGATAGTCAGATCTTTTAATGATATTTTCAATATATTCATTTTGCATTATCTATTTTTTAACTATTTAAGCCAGCTCTGTATCTAAATCTTACATAATGCATCTTTAAATACACAGAATTTAGTCAAATAATAAATATTCTGTAATGATTTTCGGTACCTATAAAAATCTCAATTTAACCAATACACAGGTCCCAATTCTATGGGATGCAATTACTGTTTATTACTAAGCGCTGTTTTAATAAAGACTAGAGGTTGATATCGATGACTAAGCAAAAAAAAAACTGTTATATATGAAAATATACCACACTAATAGATCAAAGTCATCAGTTTATATACATGTAATGTGTATTAGTTACTTAAAATTGTAAATAATCAGGCAGTAGTCATTAGGTGTTTCGTCACTAGGGTGTTAAAACTGTGACTATTGAATGATGTATACCACTATTGTCCAGGTTTATGTATTCAATAGTGATGGGTGTTATAAATAGTCACGCTTTTACACAAGTAGTGACATCTTTTACACCAGTAGTGACATCTTTTACACCAGTAGTGACATCTTTTACAGCTAGTTAAACACCAGCTAATTAATGACAACTGTATAATTTCTAACCATAATGATGATCACTTATATAATAACAAATATTGGCATTACTGAAAGGCCTAGCTCCATTAGTCAACGGTATCAGCTTACAAGTGAGCTAGTTACTTAATAATAAACAGTATTTCATTGAATTGTATCCTTTGTAGTTTTATTTTAATTACTAAATACCCTTAAAACCGTTTAAACATTGTGGACTTTTGATTTGATATATTAGTCCCTCTAAAAAGGTGAAAAAATCAAAATTATCTAGGTACTAGATTAAGTTTCTAAATTATTCTAAGAACTACTGATCTAATTAAAATGCTGGAATAAAAAAACATCCTGGAAAAACAAAAATCAAGAATCTCTCAAAGAGACATTGCCCCCAGTTAAAACTTTAACCTCAATTAGGAAAAAACGAACAATCAACACTGGGCTGTGATAAAGTATACAATATCTGTCCCGATGTGGGCCAGATAAAATTCTTGGCACGGTTCTTAAGGTTTAATTCAATCGTGAGAGAGAGAGACAGGGAAATGGGGTATAACGTCCACTCGACACAAACTAGGTCATTTCGGGACTAACATATGGTTTAATTTTTTATTTCAATAATTCGCTTGCGCATAGGGGTCTTTAGCAGTGGGAGAAAACCGGAGGACCCGGAGAAAACCCACAAGGTTGGACAGGCGACCCTACTCCTTGTCACGTACAACCGGGGCAGACTTCATAAAGAAGAGATAACTGGTAAGTAAGTAGTTACTTCTTGTGAAGACTAGGTCAACAATATATTCATTTCGGAATGAAATAATATCGCATTTTAGTTAGACGGCATTTTCCACCCTTCCCAGAGATTTCTAGATAATAACGAAATGAAGTAACTATAATCTAAAGTATTTAATACTTGGCAGTTTTATTTTTAAAAAAAAGAAAAAAGTCAACTAAGATTTAATTAAAACCGGATAATAATATATGTTTAAAGCTAAAAGTATATATTTGGGAGATTTAATAAGCAAAAAGGAGTAAAAAAGCTAATAACTGTTTTTTCAAATCGGGAAAATAACATATTTCTATATAGCTAAAAGTATACATTTTGAGGATTTTATATGAAAACAAATAAAAAGCTAAAAACTCTTTTTTTAAATCTGAAAAAAATAATATATTTTGTAACTAGCGCTACACTACGATTTAGTCTTTTTACCTTTTTATCTCCACCAGCAGCCTTATGATTTGCGTTATCCATCGAGCCACATTTCGATTGGGCCTTATCTTTAAAGTCTAATTTCTCTGTATGAATCTGTTATGAGAGTGAACACAAGAAAAGCAGTGATTAAAAGCCGAGCCAAACCAAACATGCAGCAACCATAACCAGTTATTATTATTGTCATATTGTGCCTTATCCTTAAAATCTAATTTTTCTGTGAGAATCTGTGGGGAAAGCGAACACAAAGAAAAAGAAAGAAAAAAGCAGTGAGTTGAGTTGTTAGCCAATCCCAGCAACATGCATGTTAATATTGGTTATAACATACAGCTATTTTTTGTTTTTAGACTTATGAATGGAGATTCTTATTTTAGGCTGATTGAGGCAGGGCCATAACTAGCTCAGAGCAATGAGGGGGAGGGGCAAGGAAGTGGTCTCAGGAGTGCTGTAAAATTGATGGACAATATATATCCATAGTTTTTATGGTCAACAATTTTTTTACAGGGGGGGCCCCCGCCACCTACTTACGGGCCTGGATTGAGGAGGTTTAAAATTTCCACAAGTATTAGGAGGATTAGGGAATTCTTAAGATACTAAATTTACAACCAACTAGCTAGATCCCATCCCCAACCAAACCCAGATCTCCTCCCCAAATGAACTGATCACCCCCTAGCAACAAATCTGATCTGATCTCCTCCCATACCAACCCTAAAATAGACAAAAGCTTCAAAGGAACCTCTGAAACTATGACTTGCCCTAGAGAGCTCTTAATGGTCGGGTTGGTCCCGCATTTGAAAACAGCTATTATATTCTGTATTCTGGAAAATTCGAAGAGCCGAATTCTTTTTTTTTTTTACCTTTTTATCTCCTCCTGCAGCCTTATGACTTGCATTGTCCATAGAACCACATTTAGATTGTGCTTTATCCTTAAAATCTAATTTTTCTGAGTGAATCTGAATACGAAGCAAACACCAAGAGATATGTTAAAAAAAGCCATACCAAACATGCCAGCACACAGATAGGATCCAGACTCTTTAGCAATGAAATGAAATGGGGTTTAACATCCTACTGTTCTGCTCCGAATTGGGCTAATGAAGATGGGCATGCGTCATGCAGTGTGCTATGAGGGAAAATTTGCCCAGACAGTGACACTACAGCCTAATCTTATATCGAATTCCAACTGTCAAGGGATCTTTTACATGCATGCCAATCTGTACACGGGACCTCGGTTTTTCGTCATATTCGAACGACTAGACAGCTGTCCTTGTCAGGCTCTCCGTCCTGCATCACTAACAAGGGGGAACCACGCCAGAAAATCTGGATGAACTTTCTCGGCTAATGCAGGGATTGAACACCCGACCTCCAGGCTAGCGACCCAATTGAAATAATTATGTAACACTAAATTGATTTCTCTCTTCCTAAAACAATTTTTCTATTAATTATTACAAATTTTTAAAAGAAACAAGCCAACAGTGAGGCTGATGTCCCCCGCCGAAATAGGAAAATAATTAGAGGACACATATAAATTTATCACAAATTATCTTTTACAAAGTATTGAACAATCAAACAGTATATCTTTACTTATAGTCTAAGCATACAATGTTTTTGATGGAATAATTATAGCATATTAAGGGGAAAACATGCTCTATGCCTACAGATCTAGAGTTTGGTTGTATCAACGGGTCTATTTTCCATCTTGCTGCAAGTTGTGCAAAGTTCACTGTTTTCTTTCTGTCATTCAATCAAATTGCGTATCGCTCTGCTTACCCTGAGCAGAAAATGCTCATTATCAAACTTAGTCAAGGTATTACTGTAATGAAACTATACACCAAGTTTCATCAATCTCACTTAATTAGAACTAAAGTTATCGTGTCCCAAAGCATCAACCAATCAAATTGCTTATCTCTGCTTACCCTAAGCGGAAAATGCTCATCTTCGAACTCCATCAAGGCATTGACCTAATCAACACATACACCAAGTTTGAACATTCTAGCTCAATTAGGAAGAGAGTTATCGTGCCCCAAAGTATCAACCAATCAAATTGCTTATCTCCGCTTACCCTAAGCGGAAAATGCTCATCTTCGAACTCCATCAAGGCATTGACCTAATAAACACATACACCAAGTTTGAACATTCTAGCTCAATTAAAAGTTATCGTGTCCCAAAGCATCAACCAATCAAATTGCTTATCTCTGCTTACCCTAAGCGGAAAATGCTCATCTTCGAACTCCATCAAGGCATTGACCTAATCAACACATACACCAAGTTTGAACATTCTAGCCCGATTAGGAAGAGAGTTATCGTGTCCCAAAGCATCAACCAATCAAATTGCTTATCTCTGCTTACCCTAAGCGGAAAATGCTCATCTTCGAACTCCATCAAGGCATTGACCTAATAAACACATACACCAAGTTTGAACATTCTAGCTCAATTAGGAAGAGAGTTATTGTGTCCCAAAAAGTGTGACGGACAGACAGACGGACAGACAGACGGACAGACAGACAGACGGACGAACCCATTTTAATAGTCCCCTGCTTTCTTCGAAAGGCGGGGGACAAAAAGATGATTAATTTACAAATGAAATTTAGAGAGTTCTGGATCCACTAGTGAAAAGTTAACAAAAGATGATGATGATGATGATGTTCATGATCTGTAGTGACACTAATTGTTCAAGATGGTAGCCTAACATGATTATTGTCAACATTAAATTCATTGAATGCAATATTTCTTGGACCCCTAGCAAATTGTGCTGGTCTGATCTTGATGACACAAATTAAGTCTGTACCGGTATCAAAACACATATCCTATTTCGTTCCACTTTCTAGAGTTCAGAATTTTGTTTTACTTGTCTTTACTTCACTAGGATCTGGAAGAGTTGTTATATAACCCATGTTCTGGACGATGTAAGAGATTAGCCAATGAAACGGTCTGTTACGGCGAGTTTTTGAAGTGATGAGTAAAGAACTGTGGGTAACCCACCAGAAACATCAACTCTGATTGGTTAACCAAATGTCTGACGTCATAGGGTCAGATCTTCATGTAGTAGAGGCCATCGAAAGCATACGAAATATAGATCTGTATTTTAATCAGATTGTATAATTTAGTATAATTTTGAGAGACATTATTGGGTGTTTATAAGGTTTCAATCTATACTGATCATTATCTAAGGGCTTGTTTAATCCCTCGCAAATTAAAAAATTGTATCTTTAAAGCGAATATCTGTCCAAAAATGGTTCAGGTCTATTCATTATTTACAACGACATGATGGATTAAAAATATCGAAAAAATTTAGCATCATCTACATACGATTAAGATAACAGACCAACATGAGGCCCTATTTTTATTTTCAACATAAATCGTGTATTTAACGATATTTCCAAAATTGTTTTTACAATACCGGTAATTTTGAAAATAAATGAAATGAAATGGGGTTTAACGTCCTACTGTTCTGCTCCTAACCTGGGCTAATGAAGACGGGCATACGCCATACAGTGTGCTATGAGGGAAATTTTGCCCGGCCAGCGGCACTACGGCCTACTCTTATATCGAATTCCAACTGCCAAAGGATCTTTTACGTGCACGTCAATGTGTACACGGGACCTCGGTTTTTCGTACCTTCCGAACGACTAGACAGATGTCCTTGTCAGGCCTCCATCCTGCATCACTGACAAGGGGAAACCACGCCGGTAAATCTGAATGAACTTTCTCGGCCAATGCAGGGATCGAACATTCGACCTCCAGGCTAGCGAGCTAGCGTCTTACCCACTTAGCCACGTGATCCCCCGGTAATTTTGACCAGCAACACCAATGCCAAAGGTACAAGAAATGATCCAATTTTCGATGAATTACGTGAGACAGGACTTACAACACGACATCTAAAGTATAGCTATTCTCAATTTCTCTGATTTAACTCAGTTCTATTGAGGTAAGTTACCTTCTTGTCTCCTCCACCCGGAGTATGATTCGAATTTTCCAGCGACCCACATTTAGACTGTGCTTTCTCTTTGAAATTTAATTTTTCAGAAAGAATCTGTACAAATCCAACAACAAATAGAAGAAAAGCTGTGAGTTTGTGTAAGTAAAATTACGAGGTAATTTACGATTATTGGTGCTGTGGCGTAAAATGCTGTGAAATTTTAATTAAAGTTTTTTCATAAAGTCTAAGTGATAGAATCTCATTACAAGAATTTTTTTTTTTAAGCCTTTGTTTAGTTGATATTTTTTAGTAATTAATAATTGCTTCAAAAGCTTTTGTATACACTATTTGTAACGTTACGTAACAGGGCTTTGCTTCAGTCATATTTGCTGATCTTGATTGACTGGCATGTAGATTGAACTGAATTGTCAGTCATTGTAGTGAAATTGACTGACTGAGGAACTTACCAGTCAGTCAATTTACCTTGCATAAAATTCGAAATGAAATGAAATTTGGTTTAATGTCCTACTGTTCTGCTCCCACTGGGCTAATAAAGATGGGCATATGCCATGCAGTGTGCTATGAGGGAAATTTTGCCCTGGCAGCAGCACTATGGCCTATTCTTATATCAAATTCCGCCTGCCAAGGGATCTTATACGTGCAGGCCAATGTATACAAGGTTCCTCGGTTTTTCATCCAATCCGAATGATTAGACAGCTGTCCTTGTCAGGCCCTCTGCCCTGCACCACTGAAAAGGGAAAACCAAGCCGGAAAATCCGGAAGAACTTTCTCGGCCAATGCAGTGATCGAATACACAACCTCTAGGCTAGCGAGCCAGCGTCTTACCCACTTAGCCAACATGGCTCCCTATAAAATTCGAATTTTAAAGAATTTAACTTATCAACACAAAAAAGTATACAGTTATATTTAAAAACACTTCAAATACTGGGGTATTGCTAATTCAAGGTAAACAAAATCTTGAAGTAAAAGCCCTGTTACATAGTGTAAATTTCCTGGAACTATTTCTATCGACACGAATGGTGATAGCTGTGTAACTAGCGATAAACTACAATTTGTTTCACGGTCATCGTTACCTTTTTATCTCCACCAGTAGCCTTATGACTTGCGTTATCCATCGAGCCACATTTCGATTGGGCCTTATCTTTAAAATCTAATTTTTCTGTATGAATCTGAATGAAAAGCAAACACAAAAGAAAAGCAGTGATTAAAAGCCGAGCCAAACCAAACATGCAGCAACCATTACCAATTATTATCATTACTATTATAATAAAGGAGATTTCTGTAAGTAGGTCATGTGATATGGTGTAGAGTTGGCTAAATCTATTTGTTAAGGCCAGCTCAATTTTTGTCATGGTCATTGAGATGTAAGGTTAGGGCATGTGATTGTTGTTGAGTTTGTAGGTTAGGGTTAGGGTAAGCATTCAGTAGGTCCAGCGTTAGGGTTAAGGTTGGTATTAGCGATAGCCCTGTTTACAACTCGTGACCTATGATGAAAAATTGAGCTGGCCTTATCATTTAGCACTAACCTGTAGAGTTTGTATATGATCATGTAAAATAGTGTCAAGTTGGTATTGATCAACTGACATAAGGTGGGATGTGTTCATGTGACATGGTATTGAGTTGGGATGTGATCATGTGACAACATGTAGAGTTGTGATATGATCATGTGACATGGTGTAGAGTTGTCATGTGATAATGTGTTGTGGTGTTGAGTAGATATGTCATCATGTGACAAGGTGTAGAATAGTGACGTGATCATGTGACCAGGTGTAGAATTGTGATGTGATAAGGTGTAGAATTGTGATGTGATCATGTGACAAGGTGTAGAATTGTGATGTGATCATGTGACATGGTGTCGAATTGTGATGTGATCATGTGACAAGATGTAGAATTGTGATGTGATCATGTGACTAGGTGTAGAATTATGATGTGATCATGTGACAAGGTGTAGAATTGTGATGTGATAATGTGTAGAATTGTGATGTGATCATGTGACAAGGTGTAAAGTTGTGATGTGATCATGTGACATGGTGTAGAATTGTGATGTGATCATGTGACAAGGTGTAGAATTGTGATGTGATCATGTGACATGGTGTAGAATTGTGATGTGATCATGTGACAAGGTGTAGAGTTGTGATGTGATCATGTGACATGGTGTAGAATTGTGATGTGATCATGTGACATGGTGTAGGATTGGGATGTGACTATGTGACATGATGTAAAGTTGGGATGTGATTATGTGACATAGTGTAGAGTTGGGATCTGATTATGTGACATAGTGTAGAGTTGGGATCTGATCATGTGACAGGTGTAGATTTGGGATGTGATTTCTTTTACCTTTTTATCTCCACCAGTAGCCTTATGACTTGCGTTATCCATTGAGCCACATTTAGATTGGGCTTTGTCTTTAAAATCTAATTTTTCTGAGTGAATCTGAATTTGAAGCAAACACCAAAAGATATGTTAACAAAAGCCATACCAACATGCAGCAAGACATATTAATGATTATTAAAAGATGGAGAATGATAATAAGAAATGGAGTGTTCAGTTTGTATGATGTGATGAAGTTACATGTTCAGATGGTCTGGTGATGTCCCATGAGAGAGAGAGAAATAGGGTTTAACGTCCACTCGACACAAACTAGGTCATTTCGGGACTAACATATGGTTTAATTTTATTTACATAATTCGCTTGTGCGTAGGGGTCTTTAGCAGTGGGAGGAAACCGGAGGACGCGAAGAAAACCCACGAGGTTGGGTGATGTCCCAAGACTCATTCTAAACCCAATACTTTTTACCCTTAGCACTGGCTAACTAGCGCTCCTTAGACAGCCACTATATATGCACAGTTATGGCGCACTAAAAATGGTGCAACAACACAGAGCGCTGTTCACATATCTAGGTTGGTTTAAACCCGATCTAAGGAACAACAATTGAACTGTTCAATTCTTTAAATGACCTCTAGAAATCTAGAAGCACGGTTAACTATTCATAACAAAACACAACACAAGGTATATATTATTATGGATATATATATAGAAAGAAATAGGGTTTAACGTCCACTCGACACAAACTAGGTCATTTTGGGACTAACATATGGTTAAATTTTATTTCAATAATTCGCTTGCGTGTAGGGGTCTTTAGCAGTGGGAGGAAACCGGAGGACCCGGAGAAAACCCACGAGGTTGGACAGGCGACCCTACTCCTTGTCACGTACAACCGGGGAATCGAAACCACGCCAGTTGACTCAATGACAGGCCTTGTGATACAGCGTGCGCACACTAACCATTCAGTCATCCAACCCCCCTATATGGATATAACTACTTCTCTATTATGTTGTGTTTTGTTATGAACAATTGAACTGTTGAAGCATCCTTCTCAAATTTTGTTTATTGTGGAGGAAGGGTGAGGGGTTAGGGTCTCGGGGATTAAAAATTTAATTACATTACTATGAAAGAATTATAAGTTTGGATTTAATTGAAATACATCACTGGTAAAAAGAAAAGACTATGTTAGAATTAAATGATATCTGCAGAAGGACAAAAGATTAATTTCAGGGATCTGAACGTAGATCCCGGATTCTTCTTCGAACACTGCTGAAAAATAATACGAAGCTCCCTGAAATCAAAGTTTTACTAATTGAATAATTACACCTGTTAGTAATTAACTAACGTCATTAATTACCTTTTTATCTCCGCCAGCAGCCTTATGACTTGCGTTGTCCATCGACCCACATTTAGATTGAGCTTTATCTTTAAATTCTAATTTTTCGGAGTGAATCTGAATGAAAAGCAAACCAAAAAAAAAAATAGAAGCGGTGATTAGAAAAGCCGACCAAATCATGCTGCGATTTAAGGGTAGGTGTAAGACCTCACTAATTTCATTTTCTGTTCTTTGAGGGCACCTGTAAAAAATGTCCTTCCTATTTTTGGGGAAAAAAGACTAATCTAAAAAGCATAAGTGTTTGGTTATGCTATTCAAGAGTGTTTAGTTTCAGAATTCTAAACAAGATATATTTCAGGTAATTTAAGTGGCCATTTATTTATCAAAGCCCAATACAGATCTATATTTCATTTCGGTTTTTTTTATAGCTATGATGGCCTACACTACATTAAGATCTGACCAGTTGTACTAGGAGGTTGCGTCAGGGGTTATAGAAGCGGCTTTTGATCCTATGATATCAGACATTGATTAATCAATCAGCGTTGACGTGTATAGGGTGTTTACCCACAGTTCCGTACAGAGCACGCCAAGAACTCACTGCAACAGATCGTTTCATTGGCTAAGTCATCACATCAACTATAACACCTGTTCTATAACTGCAACTCTTTCAGATCCTAGTGTTGTGAAGACAAGTAAAATGAAATTTTGAACTATAAAAAATGAAACGAAATACGATCTGTGCCTTAATCAGATTTATCAAAGCTCCAAAGAACAGAAATTAGTGTGGCCTAGAGCAGGGTAAAATACAGCCAAATGATGAAATGATTTAAGTTGGTGTAATTAGCCATGATAATGATGTGACATAAAATGGGATCAACCCTTTGTCCAATTTTTCAAATCAGCTTTTGCACTTTTATAATACAAATTCCAACTTGAAACACAAATTTAAGATTTGTAGAAAGACAATTATACTATTGTTGTATGATGTTTTCATAAAAATAATTTCATCAGAATAAAGTATAGCTGTTCTCAATTTATCTCTGGTTACCTTTACACTACCTCCACCGGGAGTATGATTTGTATTTTCCAGTGACCCACACTTAGACTGTGCCTTTTCTTTGAAATTTAATTTTTCAGATATAATCTGTACAAAATTAAAAGGAAATGAAGACAAGCTGCCAAGTAAAGTTGTAATTTCCGAAACAAATATATCATTGGTGCATAAAAAAATAAATAATGCCAATGTGTATCGTTTTTCTGAAACTGATAATCTATCACAAACTTATTGAGTTTGAAATGTTTATCTGCATAATACTTCCTGGTGTTTCAACCTTAAATGATAAAGATGTATAGCTGTCAGAGAGAGAAATGGGGTTTAACATCCACTCCAAACAGCTAGGTTATTTCGGGACTAACACATGGTTCAATTTATTTCAATAATTTGCTTGCACATAGGGGTCTTTAGCAGTGGGAGGAAACCGGAGGACCCGGAGAAAACCCATGAAGCTGGACAGGTAACTGTACTCCTTGTCACGTACAACCGGGGAATTGAAACCACGGCAGTTGACTCAATGACAGACCTCATGATACAGCACGTACGTGCTAACCATTCGGCCATCCAACACCCCCCCCCCTAGCTGTCAGTGAAAGGGTTTCATTTGCTAATAATCATACAAATTTACCGACAAAGAAACTATAATACAGCTGAAAATGTCCATCTTGTCTATTTTTCAAAACATATTTACACTTCCTTTATATCTAACCCTTAAATTAGCAACAATCACAAGTAGAAATATATACATGCAATTGGTAGCAACATTAATCTTAATTGATATATTTATATCATTGAGTACTGCATGTAGAGGGGGCATGGTGAGAAAAATGTCCCTGGCCCCTCACATTTTAGGTGAACTTGAAATATACACATGCCATTAGTAGAACAGACTAATTGATATATATCATTATATCATTTGCTGTTACAGAAATTAATGAAATGAAATAAACGCCCTACTGCTCTTCTCCAACTGAGCTAATGAAGATGAGAATACACCATACAGTGTACTATGAGGGAAATTTTGCCCGGACAGCGGCACTATGGCCTACTGTTATATCGAATTCCAACAGCCAAGGGATCTTTTACATTGATTAATCGACTAGACAGCTACTTGAATCCTTTTTGTCTATCTTAGTTACTTTTTAAAACATATTTATATTTAACCTATACGCCTGCAATTTATAGCAAGAACTACATTAATCTTTATTAATATATTCATAATTATTACATTTTTCTGGATTTTATATTCTCATAATTTATAGAAAACTAAAAATATAATCTGAAGATAGATTTTAAAATTTGCATAAATGTAAACATATTTAATATAATTATAATGTTTTTCTAGATTTCATTCTTTCATAACTATTTCAGATTAAACTAAAAGTATTAGAATCACAAGTTTGCAAAGAAATTTATATGGAATACTTAATTAATCTTTAAAAAAAAAAATTCTTCACAACATCTAAATTATTATCAGTACGTGTCTGTCATGCAGATTATAATCCGAGATAAGATTTTAAAACTTTGTATTAACGTAAATAAATATGCAACCATAAAAAAACATTCCTGAAAATTAGAGTCTGTAATAATCTGCAAAAACTACAGTTTTAAAAAAGTAAAAGACAACCATTCTACCTTACATGTATAAAAATAATAGATTTTATATCGTTGTAACACACAGAACAATAAAAATATACCATAATAACCTAAACCAATTATATATGTCTAAAACAAATTTTATTTACATATGCAGGCAATACTTGTAAAAATCATTCACTAATCTTTAGAAACATGCAGGAGCATTACAGACACCGAATGTCATTTAAGTTTGTTTACCTTCACATCACCACCACCCGGTGAATGACTTGCATTTTCTAATGAACCGATTTTAGATTCTGTTTTCCAATCACACTTATATGTTTCTATCTTTTGTTTTAGGAGAAAGAATAATTTGAGAAAAAAAAATTATTGTGGCAGATTGGAATTGCTGTAAAAATATCTAATTCAATTTTAGATAAATAAAATCCAATACATCTATCTTTTATGGGATTACTGTGAACATTATCTGTGAGTATTTTGTTTTTTATCACAGCACATAAATTCTATTAATGGAAGTTTAAAGGTATGAAGTCACACATGAGTTTAGGATATAAGCAAACATGCTTTGTAAAGCCAAATGGGTGCATTATGGTAGTTGTTTAAGGATAGCAACAAAATCCTAAAAGCATACAATGGTGTCCATGTGTAACTAAAAGCCATCCCATGTTTGCCTTCAGTTTGCTGCTTAGATATTATTAGAAGCACACAAATTTCTGAAAATCTTCTCAAAATAACTGATATGCAATTGCTTAGTAAATTAAATTAGACCTTCTTTTGTCTAATTTGAAAATATATTGTGAAGTTCTGTCTTTGGGATTCTAATAAATCTCCAATGTAAGATGGTATGGTCAATGGGTGTGATCTGCTATGGCATATCCACCCATAACATGATATCAGCTAGTTCATAAAAACAAGAAATAACGTTTGAAACATTTTTTAAAATAAGAACACAAAAAAAAAGAAAGAAATTCACAATACCTTTTTTGCTCCTCCTCCGGCTTTATGCGTGGCATTGTCCAAAGATCCAATTCTTGATTCTGTTTTCCATTCTAATTTTTTACTTTCAATCTAAAGAATAATTTAAGAGATAAATTAGTTATTTTGTTGTGTATTTTGGGAGAAAGTCTTTGTAATGTGTTATTGTGATCTGAGAAAACAAACTACTGTGACACAAAATACATAAAAAAAAATTATTTCAGATGAAATGATGCATAAAAGTGAGGAATCAGATTTAAATATTGTGTCATCAAGGAGTCGTTCACTAAACTAAAGACAGAGAAAGAGAGAAAGAGAAATGGGGTTTAACATTCATTCAACACAAATCTTGGTCAATAATTCAATAATGTAGTGGTTTTTAGAAGTGGGAGGAAGCCCTTCTCCCTGTCATGTACAAACATGGGGTTGAAATCACAACACTTTACTCAATGACAGTGTTATGATCAGACAATTTGGGCCACCCAACCCCCTAACCATAACATCCTATCAAAACAGATTCAAAACCCAGATAGCATAACTCCCTGCATGTTATCGTAAAAAATCAATAGGAGTCTTACGTCTTCCAAGCCGAACAAGCTAATAAAAGTCGCCTTTAAAGTGTTAACATGTTTAACCACCTATTCAACCGCAAGTAGACGAATGGACCGATGAAATGAGAAGGGATTTATGATGATTGTTTTTGTTTTAAACAGGATAAAAGAATTTTGTATTCTTGTAAATCTGTGATTTACTATTCAATGCTTTCTTAATTCATTAATTGGCAACACATGTGATTGCAAAGCCCAAGCTTGAAGGCGATTCATGCAGTAAAAGCCATCCTGCGGAAAGCGATATTATATATCGTTGGTGAAGTGTCAAAAGGATGTATCTAGGAATTTCTAAAGATTAAGAAATAGAACCTTTTGCATTTCAAAATTTCCACAAATCAAGATACAACATTTGGACACATGATCATGATACCCAGAACAGTTCTAATTGGCATAGAGATTCACTGCTTAGACAGAAATGTGCATATTAATTGGAAGATTTTAAAAATGCAAAAAAGTGTATTTGACTAATTTCCCAAGATACACCCTTTTGACACTTCACCGACGATATACTTTTATTCAAAACATTCTCATCGGTTTTGAAATAATTGATATAATAGAAATGGTCTCCCAGTTAAATCATTTCTTCGTAAAAAGGTTAAATTCAACATTTTACAATATTGCTCCATTAGAGCAGCTAGCATGGGTTGTCAGCCCCAGGGGTCAAGGCAAGTATTTTGTGTCCTCTAAAAAATTGTACCCAGGGCATCTGCCACAATGCCTCTTTTTAAGTAGGATAACAAATCAAAATCAGGATGTAAAAAAATCAAAATTAGTAAAAATCAAAAATCAAACAAAGCCAAACAAAAAAAACTACGGCAATTTGTTAGTAAAATTTAAAAAAAATTATTCAAATTAAAAACCAAACAAAAATACAGAGAGAAAAGTGACTAAATCTGTTTCAGCTTATATCTGTGAACTTTTTTTATCTGTTACCCCTTTTTTATTACGAATTCAAGAAAACCTTGGATCTGTACGACACCTTACCTTTTTCTCCCCTCCACCAGCTCGATGCTTAGCATTATCCAGGGATCCTATCCGGGACTCGACTTTCCATTCCAATTTCTTACTTTCTATCTGTCAAAAATACCCAGGTCAAAAAACCTCATGAAACCTTCATTCAAAGCACCCCATTTAAGAAGAAGTATCAGGGAGTGAATTATCTGCATTGGTATTAAAACTTACTATGGAGTTGATATAGATGAATTAAAAGGCGATTTTCCAAAATAAATAAGTAAAATCTGATCAGATAAAAAATTTTCCAAAAGACATAAATTTTTAAATCCCCAATAAAAAGTAAAAGATGATCAGATAAAAATTGCCCAGATTTCTAAATCATAATAGCTCAAGTTATTGTTATAATTTCTGATATTAAAACTTTATTTTGAGATTGTTTTTTAAGACAAATTTCAAGAAGAGCAAAAAGTAAAAATTGATTCTAAAGTAAGATGCAAGTTTTCCCAAATCCAGAAATTACATAGATTTCTAAGTCTGAATAGCTCAAGTCAAGGTTTTGAATTTGTTATCATGGAAACTTTTAAATGCTCCCTAATATTTCCCTTAAATTGAACTGATCATGCCACCACCGATTTTTTTACCAAGAAAAAAAAAAAAAAAAAAAGAAAAATTAAAACACAGGCATCATGCTTGTCCACCATGCATACTGAAACAAATTGTTTGTAAAACTAATTGTTTAATTCTAGAACTAAGGATACTATAGAAGAAATGTGTGCTACAATTATTGAATAAAAAGCACAATAAAACTACACTAAAGATGTGTTTGTCTGTGTTCAATGGACTGCCTTAGATTCATCTTCACCTTGTCATAAAGTGACTAACATATAGTTCAATTTTATTCCAATAATCGCTTACATGTAGGGATCTTTAGCACTGGTGGGAAACCAGTGGACCCAGAGAAAACCCAGAAGGTTAATTTGGAGTGTGAGAGAGAGAGAGAGACAGAGAGAGAGAGAGAGAGAGAGAGAAATGGGGTTTAAGTACACTGGACACAAACTAGGTCATTTCAGGACTAACATATGGTTCAACTTTATTCCAATAATTCGCTTGTGCGTAGGGGTCTTTAGCAGTGGTAGGAAACCGGAGGGCCTGAAGAAAACCCATGAGGTTGGACAGGCGACCCTACTCCTTGTCACCAATTGAAACCACGTCACTTGACTGACCTAGTGATATAAAGCATTCGTATAAAACACTATATGGATCATTGCCGCCATCTTGGAATTGTGACATCAATCGAAGCACAATTGTCCAAGGAACAAGCCCAGACTTTTATCAAAGTGCGTCACCCTCACGAATAACAAGATGAAAAGCTCTTGGGAACAAGTCGAATTTTTATGACAAAGGTTGTTTCTATGGTTGGTTGGGGTGGGGCAAGGGAAGGGGGACAGGGGGGTCTAAGAATACATACATGCATGTACATACATGCATGTCCTAAAGGGAGAGAGAGAGAGAGAGAGAGAGAGAGAGAGAAATGGGTTTTAACGTCCACTTGATACAAACTAGATCATTTCGGGACTAACATGGTTCAATTTTATTTTAATAATTCCCATGCGCGTAGGGGTCTTTAGCAGTGGGAGGAAACCGGGGGACCCGGAGAAAACCCACAAGGTTGGACAGACGACCCTACTCCTTGTCGCGTACAATCAGGCTTTATGATACAGCGCGTGTAATCTAACCATTCGGCCATCCAATCCCTCAGGTCCTAAAGAGTTAATACAAGTTTCAACATGTTCCACTTCAGTCCATTGAACAACGGTGCTAACAATGGGATTTAAAATAAGCAAAAATATTTCAAATGGATTAGTATTTCTAATATTTTTTTTATTTTTAAGAATTTCACAACATGCATATACAGCAAATGCTAAACACACACTAAAAAAAACACACACACATTTTTTTTATTTTTAAGAATTTCACAACATGCATATACAGCACATGCTAAACACACACTAAAAAAAACACACACACATATAAATAAAGTAAAAAAAAAATCAAATATGAAGATGGTTGAAAAGCATGGAATTTGTAAACCCAAATAAGTGCAATTTTATGATAATTTCTTCTGCTGAAATATTTGGACCGATATTCTGATTTTCAATTGATCATCTGTTTGCAAATAGTGAAAGGAATTGACTCATATCTAGAATGATATTAGAGATTCAACTTCCCAGTATTGTACTTTGCAAAGGATGGGCAATCCCTTAAATGATGATAAGAGAACATAACCAAGTGAATTTTCGTAATTTGCAAGGGATTCCTTAACTCCTTAAATAGCGAATAGAGACTTTAACCGCCAAAATGAAATGGGGTTTAACGTCCTACTGTTCTGCTCCTATACTGGGGTAATGAAGATGAGCATATGCCATACAGTGTGCTATGAGGGAAATTTTGCCCGGACAGGGGCACTATGGCCTACTCTTATATCGAATTCCAACGGCCAAGGGGTCCTTTACGTGCATGCAATGTATACACAGGTCCTCGATTTTTCGTTCCATTCAAAAGACTAGACAGTTGTCCTTGTAAGGCCCTCTGTCCTGCACCACTGACAAGGGGAAGCTACACCAGAAAATCCCAATGAACTTTCTCAGCCAATGCAGGGATCGACCACGCAACCTCCAGGCTAGAGAGCCAGCGTCTTACCCACCGTGACTCCCTTTAACCACCGTGGCTCGCTTTAACCACCAAATTAACCTTAACTGAAACAATTGTGTAAAAAGTGAACGGGCTTCGGGATAACTGTATGGCAACATCCTGTATTTGTTTGTTAGGTTTTAGAAGAACTAAAGTTTTACTATTCTATAATTCTTGGAAATTCTATTCTGAGAGACATAGAAAGAGATGTGGTTTAATGCCCCCTCGACACCAACTAAGTGTCTGACATAATCTACTCTTAAATGAAACTTTTGAAACACAATACCGGTACGGTAGTCATTATTATAAAAATCTTACCTTTTTTTCACCACCTGTTGGCTTATGCTTGGCATTATCCATGGAACCAATTTTAGACTTGACTTTAGTAATTTCAACTTTCTTATTCTCTATTTTAACATTTCCTCCTCCTGTAATAAAATAATTCAATTAATTAACTAGCATGTTATTTAGGAACATATGATATATCTTAATATTTTAACATTTCTCTTCATTTCTTCAAATTGATCCACTATGAACCGAGAATTAAGCAATTGAAATTTTGGCCTAGCCTCAATCATCATTACTAAAGTCGGTACGATTAAAAACATAGTCTCAATTATCCATTTTTTGATTTAATCAGAAGCAGCAGACCGGGTTCTAATCCAGTAAATATAACAGGTAATTGTTATATTTAATGATCAGAGATTTTAATGTATATGACCTACCTGGTTTATGGTCCATCTTATCCTTGGATCCAATTTTACTTGTTACATTCTTATAATCTGTTTTCTTACCATCCATGATTTTAACCTGAAATAATAATACCGTTTTAATATTGTCAATAAATAATGAATCATTTAATAATTCATCATAATATTGTCAATAAAGATACATTATGGGAGATTTGGTAACGAGTTGGCAGTTCTCACTATAATAGTTAAAAACTAGATAATCTAAAGGCAATTTGGTGAAAATTTCATTCAAATTGATCCGCGATGAACCGAGAACTAAGCGACTGAAATTCCTATAAGCCTTGGTCATCATTACTAAAGTCAGTACGATAAACAGCACAGTCTCGATTATCCATTTAATCGTTTAATCGAGAAGGAAAGTTATGCAGTAAATCGGCTTACAATCCACTAAAGATCGCAGGCTAGCGCTGCCATCTAGAGATGATTATGGCCTGGATAGGTTAATTAATGTCTAATTAATAATTTAGATAACATTTCAGGCCTAAAGAAAGACCTGTAATAGACAGATTTAGCTCTTGCATAATGTATGTTTAAATAATAAATTGTTTTAATAATTAATCATTATATCGTCAATAAATAATATTCCGTTTTAATAATTAATAATAATATTGTCAATAAATAATAAATCATATGACATTATGATATCGTCAATAATTAATAATAATATTGTCAATAAATAATAAATCATATGACATTATGATATCGTCAATAAATAATAATAATATTGTCAATAAATAATAAATCATATGACATTATGATATCGTCAATAAATAATAATATTGTCAATAAATAATAAATCATATGACATTATGATATCGTCAATAAATAATAATAATATTGTCAATAAATAATAAATCATACGACATTATGATATCGTCAATAAATAATAAACCATTTTAATAATTAATCATAATATTGCAATCTGGTTAAAACACAGATCCTATTTCGTTTCGTTTTTATAGTTCAAAATTTCGTTTTACTTGTCTTCACTACACTTGGATCTGGAAGAGTTGTTATTTAACTCGTGTTCTGAATGGTGCCAAGGATAAGCCAATGAAACGGTCTGTTACGGCGAGCTTTAGGCGTGTTTTGCACGGAACTGTGGGTAATCCACTAGTAACATCAATGCTGATTGGTTAATCAAATGTTGGCGTCATAAGGTCGAAAGTCAGTCTTTTGACCCCAGGCGTGACCTATCGCTATAACTTGTCAGATCTTCGTGTAGTGTAGGCCATCGAAAGTATAAAAAAACGAAACGAAATATAGATCTGTATTGTAATCAGATTGATAATATTGTCAATAAATAATATTGATATCGTCAATTGATATCGTCAATAAATAATAAACCATCTAAACAATTAATCATGAAATCATGATATCGTCAATAAATATTATGTTTTAAATAAATAATAAATATTTTTTAATATTTAAATATGATGTTTTCAATAAATGAACTAATATTTAGCAAGCCCAGTAATTAATACTTGTAATCTATACTAATATTTGTGACTGTCTGTCTGTCTGTCTGTTTGTCTGTCTGTTCGGGGTTGGCGGCTACACTAGGTCTGCCCCGAGTCTGAAATTTGGGGTATAGGGGTAGCTTGGACCGGGGAGTAACATAGGCCAGGTGGCGTTAGTCTAACTCTTCCGGTTTCGGGGTTATGACCCTCAAGCGAAGCCGGGCATTCTTCTAATTGAATAATATTAAGGTGTTCTCAACAATCAGTAATTTATAATCAATATAATAGCTTTATCTGTGTGTTGGTTTTATGTTACGCTAGTTTCATAAGTGGTGAGTTGGCTCAGCAAAAATAGTTTTGCCTGGGTGGAGTCTTACATTATTTTTGTTATATTTGGTGAGTAGGCTACTAAAAATAGTTTTGCCTGGGTGTTATTTTTGTTACATGCGTTGAGTAGTAGAAATAGTTTTGCCTGGGCGGTGTCTTACATTATTTTTGTTATATTTGGTGAGTAGAAATAGGTTTGTCACAAGTTTGTATGGATTACATATATGGCTTCATTATCACGTTTCAGTCTTATTATTTCTTTAAGAATAAAACAAAAGAATATCTACGAGTTCTATAATTAAACCAGACAACTCCACTTGACTTATATTGTATAAAGAAGTGAAATAATCAATTGATTAAATTACAAGTAATATGATCAATAATTGATTACGAGTTATATTGTTATACGATTCAAGTGTGATATACACCCCATAACCATATCATTATCAACTATTATACTAACTAAAATCCATTATAGATAACGTTTTTAGACTAAAGGCTTCTGTCATCACTTATGTCTGTTGTCTGTTCTGGTGGGGGGGGGGGCGGCCTAATGGTTAGCGCGTGTGTGTTGTATCACAAGGTCTGTCATTGAGTCAACTGGTGTGGTTTCGATTCCCCGGTTGTACGTGACAAGGTGTAAGGTCGCCTGTTCAACCTCATGGGTTTTCTTCGGGTCCTCTGGATCCCTCTCACTGCTAAAGACCCCTACGTGCAAGTGAATTATTGACATAGAATTGAACCATGTGTTAGTTCCGAGAGAGAGAGAGAGAGAAATGGGGTTTAACGTCCACTCGACACAAACTAGGTCATTTCGGGACTAACATATGGTTTAATTTTATTTACATAATTCGCTTGCGCGTAGGGGTCTTTAGCAGTGGGAGGAAACCGGAGGACCCGGAGAAAACCCACGAGGTTGGACAGGCGACCCTACTCCTTGCCACGTACAACCGGGGATTCGAAACCACGCCAGTCGACTCAATGACAGACTTTATGATACAGCGCGCGCACGCTAACCATTCAACCATCCAACCCCCCGTGTTAGTTCCGAAATGACCCCCCTCTCTAGTTTGTGTGAGAGGATTAAACTCTCTCTCTCTCTCTCTCGAACTCTCTTGTTTGTCCTTTATGTGTATAAGATACAGGGTTAGATACATGCCCTATAACCATAATATTATCAACTATTATCCTAACTAAAATCCATTATATCTGGTTTTTTTATAAACTAGGGGCTTAGTCATCTCTTCTGTCTCTTGTCCACCCGTTCTGTGTAAACAATAAGTAAGGCTGACCTTAAAAATATCTTTGTTTCGCCTAACGCGACCGACTAACTAAAACCACCCCCGACTTAAATTATTTTATTGCACTTTTCCGTGATCTTTTTATTTTATTTTGTGTGTCAACCTGAAATATATCACGAGAGTTATTTCAATTTACTATGGCTATGGTTTGATTCATTATTGAAACTGGTTGATCAAGACGAAAGCATCATAGGTGTCGCTTCTCAACAAAATGGTTGTAGACGAAAGCACGTCCATTCCCACGAAATGATTCTGCCTCTATTTTTCTCGAAAACGGATATTGAATATCCGTTTTCGAGAAAAATGAAGGCACAACCCGCACGATCGTTAAAAAACGTGTTGAGGGAGTTTCAAACGTCAGTTTCTGGCAATTCGTGTGCGAGTCGTGTATCACTAAAAATCCCAATGTCATTGATTTGTTTGACAATAAAAGAAGACGAATGTTTGCACCGGAAAATTATCAAGCTGTCAAATTAGCTCTTAAAAAAAAATCTGAAAAAAAACCCCGACCTACCGACCCTTCTCCTCGATTGTGGGTCGGGTTTGGTGAAACAAAGATATTTTTAAGGTCAGCCTAATATTCAATTCCTTCTTCTTAACTACTTTATGGATTTCAACAATATTTGATATGTTTGTTGCCAGAAGGGTGTTTATTCCGAGAGAGAGAGAGGGAGGGAGGAGTGGGTTTTAACGTCCATTTGACACAAACTAGGTCATTTCGGGACTAACACATGGTTCAATTTTATTTCTATAATTTGCTTGTGCATAGGGGTCTTTAGCAATGGGAATAAACTGGAGGACCCGGAGTAAACCCACGAGGTTGGACAGGCGACCCAACTCCTTGTCACGTACAACCAGGTACCTCGAAACCACGTCACTTGATCCAACGCATTACCCATTCGGCCAACCAACCCCCCATTCAGATTTGAAGTTGCTTCAATCCACACAGACTTCTCTTTAAAGATATGCGATTAAGCCCCTTGGGCCACTTGTTTATTAAACTAGATTTAAAAAAATCAGCATTTTTTATATTAAATATCTTTGGGTTAAGGTCTGATTATAGTGGAAATAATTAAACTTGATTTTTTTTATTCTCCTCTCATGATCCATTTTGGAAAAATGTGATTAAGTTCCCTTAATTAACGCAGAGAAATCTGTTTGCTTTTATTTATTAATTTGATGATCCTATATGAAGATATCTTTTTTTGTTTCTGTGTAAAAAT
Organism: Patella vulgata; assembly: GCF_932274485.2. NCBI lineage: Eukaryota > Metazoa > Mollusca > Gastropoda > Patellidae > Patella > Patella vulgata. Next base: position 7,303,525 of record NC_065883.2, on the reverse strand, counting down.
ATCAAGTCTTGAGTTTATCGATCTCCTTTCTAAGTTTATTTAAGTCACTGAATAATAGAACTACAGAAAGATCAGACAAACAGACCCGAGGCAAGTTCTTCATAGATCAAATTAGTCGTTTATTTATAATTCATTGAATTGATCAGAAAAAACAATATATAATGATTTTACAAATTATATAAAAAACAACCGCTGGTTTGTACAACATTTAGACATTAGTGTTCTCTTATCAAGTACAAATAAGAATACTACTTGTGCTATGATGGAAGGGATCTTTTCCATGCACATCAAAGAATTTCAGAACATGCTTTTCCCTTTCATCTATCCCGTCTCCCCACCCCCTCTGCTTCCCCCCACTCCACCCCATATATACGTCAACTTGATTGATGTAAGATTTTCAAAAAAAATGTGCTATTCACTTCTAAATCCCTACTCCCGTCCACGCAGAGATATAAGCCTATTTGATATAAGGGTTGATTCAGGAATTTAAAACCTTATTAGTCCCTTCCATTCCCTCTCTCCCAATATAAGCGTAATATTGGTTGGTCCCCAGATCCATTCACTTGATTCGATATATACTTTTGTTGTTTATTGCTTACACTGTCTGTGTAGTAGTTTGCTTACACTGTGTATATTGTGTATCTTGTCCACAGGTTTGTCTTTTGGTTTTTCTTTTTGTGTGTATTGTCCACGGGTTTGTTTATGGGTTTTGTTTTAGTGTGCCTTGTCCACAGGTTTGTCTATGGGTTTTGTTTTTGTGTGTCTTGTCCACGGGTTTGTCTCATGGGTTTGGTTTTTGTGTGTCTTGTCCTCAGGTTTGCCTTATGGGTATTGTGTGTCTTGTTCATGTGTCTGTCTATTGGTTTTGTTTTTGTGTGTCTTGTCCATGGGTTTTGTTTTTGTGTGTATTGTCCATAGGGTTTGTCTCATGGGTTTTGTTTTTTTGTGGTGTGGTGCAGTCCTCCTGTACTTACTATTAATATAGAACTTGAATAATATTTTCTCCTCTCCCAGATAAAACCATAAGCCTATTTTGATACAAACACAATCCGATTATTACCACCAGATCTTATCACATTATTTACTACTTTTCAACCAGAAAGATTTATTATCAATTTATAAACCAATATTTCAAATCAAACCTGGATTATGAATTTATATACCAATATTTCAAATCAAAATCAGATTAGATATTTTTAGGTCTTAGTTTGTTTGTAACTGTTTACTTTCAGTTGCTCAGGTTCAAAACAATCTTGCTTTTTCCGTTACTGAACTGTTAAAATTTATCTTTTATGGTCGAATAGGCAGTAAACAGCCTCTAGTTGTTCGGATGGGATAAAAAGGGTCTTGAGTATAACAGAGCCCTTTACAGTTCTATTCAATTTTGTATTTTTTTTTCTCCTATCCTGGAGTGGGGGGGGGGGTAGGGGGGCGGGGGCTTTGGGGGGTTGGATGGCCGAATGGTTAGGGTGTGTGTGTAGTACCATAAGGTCTGTCATTGAGTCAACTGGTGTGGTTTTGATTACCTGTTTGTACGTGACAAGGAGTAGTGTTGCCTCTCTAACCTCGTGGATTTTCTCTGGGTCCTCCGGTTTCCTCCCGTTTCTAAAGACCCCTATGCACAAGTGAATTATTGAAATAAAATTAAACCATATGTCAGTCCCGAAATGACCTAGTTTGTGTCGAGTGGACAGTAAACACCATTTCTCTCTCTTTCTAAATATTTATTAGAGCAGAAAAGTCTTGAAATGACCTAGTTTGTGTTGAATGAATGTTAAACCCCATTTCCCTATCTCTCATTTACAAATTACTGTGTTAGTCTGAAATTATCTATGGAAAATGACCTGGTTTGTGATGCAGGATGGCGGGCCTGAAATGACAGCTGTCTTTTCGTTCGGATGGGACGAAAAACCGAGGTCCCATGTACACATTGGCGTGCACATAAAAGATCCCTTGGCAGTTGGAATTCGATATAAAAGTAGGCCGTAGCGCCGCTGCCCGGGCAAAATTTCCCTCATAGCACACTGTATGGCATATGCCAGTCTTCATTAGCCCAGGTTAGGAGCAGAACAATAGGAGGTTAAACCCCATTTCATTTCGTTTCATTTCAATTCATTTCTCTACAATATGCATTTGAAAATTACAATTCCAAATTTTTGAAATTTTGTAAGAGTCATTTTTTAAAAACATTCTACTGACAAATTTGTCTAAACAAAAAAAAATAATTCACCCACCTTCACCCCGAAAAATATAAATTTTAAAATTCATTATCTCTGCTATTTTTTAAAAACATATTTAGTTTTGAGTCACGTTAATAATCATGAAATATCTAATCTCCCCAAATTCATCTAGACTTGAATTATATTTCTCTAAACAAATTAAAATATGTAAATGAAAATATAAAATTTATAAGATTTACCTGAGAAGTTCGTGAATTACGTGTTGATATTCGTCTAGATGAAGTATAATAACGTGTGTATATACTATAGATAGGTATAAGAATAGCTACAATGTTATTATATTGACCTTAGTAATGTATGTTTACAAATCACTTCTATAGCTACCTATTATGATCTATATACAGCTCCTTATTTCAACCCTTTCACGCTTTTACAGTAAACTTGCTAAAATATTCTCTAGAACACGCAATACCACTTCTATAGCTACCTATTATGATCTATATACAGCTTCTTATTTCTGTAATAACCCTTTCACACTTTTACAGTAAACTTGGTAAAACATTCTCTAGAACACGCAATACCACTTCTATAGCTACCTATTATGATCTATATACATCTCCTTATTTCTTAAATAACCCTTTTACACTTTTACAGTAAACTTGCTGAAACATTCTCTGGAACACATTATATCACTTCTATAGCTACCTATTATTATCTACATATAGCTCCGTATTTCAACCCTTTCACGCTTTTACAGTAAACTTGCAAAACATTCTCTCGAACACTCAATACCACTTCTATATAGCTACCTATTATTATACAGCTCATTGCTTTAATAACCCTTTCACACTTTGACTATAAACTTGCTAAAACATTCTCTTATATTCCCTGTTCCTAGAACACTTAATACCACTTCTATAGTGCCCTATCACTATTTATATAATAAACTTGGCATATACCATTGGTAGCAAGTTTAAGTTACCCTGACAGCTGGAATTTGAAATAAAAGACTAGGCAATAGCTATCAGGGCAAAATTTTCCTCATAGCCCACTGTACAAGGCTGAGACTGTATGTCATATACCTGTTTTTATTACCCCGGATGGTGCAGAAAAGCAGGATGTGAAACAGTATTAAACATACATTATGCAAGAGCTAAATCTGCCTATTGCAGCTCTTTCTTTAGGCCAGAAATGTTATCTAAATTATTAATTGTACATTAATCCAGACCATAATAAAATCTAGATGTCATCACTACCCTGCGAGATTTACTGGATTTGAATACATTTTGTGATGGATGATGTAACGTCAAAATGATTAATCAAGACTTTGTTTTTATCATACTGACTTTAGTAATGATGATCGAGGCTAGGCCTAAAATTCAATCGCTAATATCTCTGTTTAGAGTTGAGCAATTGGACTGAAATATTCAGCATATTCCCTTTACATTATCTAGTTTTTAACTTTTATAGTGAGAAATGCCAGCTCTTTATCTAATCTCCCATAATGTCCCTTTAAGAAGCTGGAAATATTGAAATTTGAGGATAACTACTATCTGGTCGAACTCGAAATGTTTTGATCTACAGTCAGCAACTAAATCCTTGAAATAGTTGGAAACTTACGACATTTAGATTTGTCATATATATATATATATATATATATACACCAGGGGGTTGGATGGCTGAATGGTTAGCGCGTTGTATCATAAGTTCTGTCATTGAGTCAACTGGCGTGATTTCGATTCCCCGTTTGTACGCAACAAGGAGTAGGATCGCCTGTCCAACCTTGTGGGTTTTCTCTTGGTCCTCCGTTTTCCTCCCACTGCTAAAGAACCCTACACGCTAGCGAATTATTGAAATAAAATTGAACCAGATGTTAGTACCGAAATAACCTAGTTTGTGTCGAGTTGACGTTAAACTCCATTCCTCTCCCTCTCTTTATATACATGAAGAAAAGTTTACAGTTTTTGAGAAGAGGATTTCGTTAAGTGTCATTAATAGCCTTCGCATTAATATATCAGACATTAAAGTGACCAGTTTTGACCCGATTCAGTAAATCAACAGAACTGATTGATCCCTGTTTATTTTATAAATATCGTCTTTGAACTGAAATGGGATTGTTGAATGGCCAAATGGTTAGCATGTGCACGTTGTATCATAAGGTCTGTCTTTGAGAGAGAGAGAGAGAGAGATACTACTGAAATATACTACTTTAATCAGTAGCTTTCAATAACCCTTTTAGTCTCTTTACTTTGATGTAGATAACTAGCACTCTATTCAAGTTCACGCCCTTTCTGTATTCATGGAATTAATGAATTAATCATAAAATAGGATCCATTCACTTAATTTGATATTTGTTGTTTTTGCAATATGTAGTTTGCCTTGTCTGCAGGTTTGTCTTGCACGTTTTGTATTGTGTGTATTGCGGTCGTCCTGCACTTATTAGAATGCTGTCATCCAACATTTACAAATAAAGATATCTTGTACTCTATCTAAGTTCAAGCCATTTCAGTATTCACCAGGAATTAATCATTTACTTTGTAAAATAAAAAATCAGAGAATGCCGTCAATGTCATTCAAAAGCTCACAAATATCTCTTTGTTGTTTTGTACCAGACTAAATAATATATAAAGGCCTAGTGATCTTTATTTTATTATCCTGCGTAACTCCAGATTAACCCCATTTTATTGTGATAACAAAAAAAATATCAAAATAGATTAAGGCCAGACTATGAAATTCAATAAGTAATTTATTGGATAATTGAACTACTCTTGTGACAGAGGTATATTTGGGTTCTATTGATAAGAGTTTATAATCAATTACGTTTTTTTTATTTCATTAACTTGGTTGAAAGGTTCGATAAATGACACATATTTCTTAGTTGACATTGTGATCTCTTTAGTGTATTAATTAATATTAGGGCTATCAATAACAAATCAATACATATATGGTAGTTACAAGAGAGAGAGAGAGAGAGAGAGAGAGAGAGAGAGTTTAACATCCCGACACAAACTAGGTCATTTCGGGACTAACATATGGTTCAATTTTATTTCAATAATTCACTTGCTCGTAGGGGTCTTTAGCAGTGGGAGAAAAACAGAGGACCCGGAGAAAATCCACAAGGTTGGAAGGCAACCATTCTCCTTGTCACATACAACCATGGAATCGAAACCACGCCAGTTGACTCATTGACAGACCTTATGATACAACATGCACGCGCTAAACCATTCAGCCATCCACCCCCCTCAATACGAGAGAGATAGTGAAATGAGGTTCAACATCCACTCGACTGGCAGTGGGAGGAAACTGTGGGACCCAGAGAAAACCAACATAGTTGGACAGAGACCCTACTCCTTGTCACGTACAAGCTTCGGAACGAAACCACGTAACAAACCTTGTGATCTAAAGTGCATGGTCCAATAAATTATTTAAAGGGACAATAACACTCTTGCTGCCTTGACAGCCCCAGAAAATAAATAATAGCCTTATTCTAAGTATTAGTTGTTTAAATGTCCTCCTACCTGTTGTGTAAATTAACCATTAAATCCAATTTTACTTGTCCAAAAGGGTTCGAAAATATTTTTAAATCCAAGTCACATTTGAAAAGGTTTACGCTAGGCTTTTCAAATCATTTAGTTGAATTTTTCCAATTTTTTAAATTAGGTGTGTTAAGATGAAATTTGTATCAACAATTAATTGGAATATAGTAAAATAGTACAATTTGTTGACCAGAATAAAGATTGGGACATATTTTTCAGTTACAACAAGAGTGGTATTGAGCCTTTAAACATATGCAAAACAGTTTTTAATACATTGTACTTGGTTGTTCTGAATTACAATTTGAGCTGCAATACATAACCTTTATTCATATTTATGACCCTAAAATCTTTATAGAAGTCTGGTATAAAAATGTCAGAGTGTTGAGATTAGAATAATTAATTGATGGAATGATATCGAATAATTGTCAATATTCCATATCAGAATTATTTAGTAGCCTGGTCTTCTTGACCTTGACATTTTACTAAAGCGCTGTTGTGATGATTTATTATGGCCAACACAATTGTAGTCGAAGAATCTAATTCAAATACAGATGTATATTTCGTTTTGTTTTTTTATACTTTCGATGATTAATCAATCAGCGTTGACGTTTTGATGGGTTTACGCACAGTTCCGTGCAGACCGTTTAATTGGCTAATTCCTCACATCAACCAGATCCTAGTGTAGAAAGACAAATAAAACCAAATTTTGAACTATAAAAAACGAAACGAAATAGGATCTGTGTTTTAAATATTTTGTTAGTCAAGCTTATTAACGCTACTTTAAGCAGCAGCATACGCTACATTGTTCAAAGGTGAAAACCAATGTTTTATCGACCAATAAATCTCATCAATATTCATAAACTGGTAATATATCGTCAATATTTGAATTCCGTGAGCTCATGATTAGAAACAGAAACAATAATCATTCTTCCCTTTCAATCCTTTATATAACACTCATATGATTCAATATTGTCATTAGAAAAATAGGAAATTGACTAAAAGTTGAACTAATATTTGTATGATATCTGGGTGGTAATGCGCAGTATCCACAGGTCTTTTTAAACATTCATATCAGTGATCCAATCTGATAGAAACACAGATCCTATTTCGTTTCATTTTTTATAGTTCAAAATTTGGTTTTATTTGTCTTTACTACACTAGGATCTGGAAGAATTGTTATATAACCTGCATTCTTGACAGCTCGTAACTAGCTCAGAGCAACAAGGGGGCGGGAAGTGTTCTCAGTGGTGCTGTAAAATTTGCGGACACTGTATATCTAGGAGTTTTTTTGGGGGGGGGGGGGAGAGGATACTTTTTGCAGGTGGGGGAGGGGGCTGGTTACTGGCCGGGTTCTAGATGGCGTGAGGGATTAGCCAATGAAACAATCTGTTACGGCGACTTTTTGGCGTGTGCTGCACGGAACTGTGGGTAAACCACTAGAAACGTCAATGCTCATTGATTAATCAATGTCTGACATCATAGGGTCAAAAGCCGTTGACCCCTGATGTGACCTTCCAGTACAACATGTCAGATCTTCATGTAGTGTAGGCCATCAAAAGTATAAAAGAAACAAAATATAAATATGTATTTTAATCAGATTGATCAGTGGTGGCCTGAGAATTAAATTTTCTTTCTTGTATCTTTATTTTTGTCGAATACCTGAATTTCAAAATCATTTCACTTAAATTCTATCGTCATTGGAATTATTTTGAATCCTTTACCAACTACAATATTGTGAAAGTTGAATTTTTAAGTGAAATATCAGTCCATAATGGCTTTTCCATTCAGTATTTACAAAAATGAAATGGTGTTTAACGTTCTACTGTTCTACTCCTACTGGGCAAATGAAGACGAGCATACGTCATGCTTTGTACTATAAGGGGAATTTTGCCCATGCGGCGACATTATGGCCTACATTTATTTCACATTCCAGCTGTAAAGGGTCCTTTAACGTGCATGCCAATGTGTACACAGGACCTTGGTTTTTCATTCCATCCAAATAATTATACGTTGTCCCTTGTCAGACCCTTTGTCCTACACTACTGACAAGGGGGAGCACGCCGGGAAATCCTGATAAACATTCTTGTCCAACGCAGGGATCGAACACAGGACCTCCAGGTTAGTGAGCCAACATCTTACTCACTGAGCCACTGTGGTACCTTATATAAACAAACCAGTGCCACCCATCTATAAGTATTGGATAAAATCTCTTGACGGGGCTCGTTTTAATATGATTTAATACAAGTCGGAAGACTATCTGCCTTTGATATTTGTTTTCATTATTAATTGAATACACTTTATTGTTGATTTATCCATTAGTGGTGCATGACAAAGGGCCTGACAAGGACAGCTGTCTAAGTCATTTGGATGGGACAAAAAATAGGTCCCATGTACACATTGGAGTGCACGTAAAAGACCCCTTGACAGTTGGAATTCAATATAAGAGTGGCCATAGTGCTGCTGCTGCCTGGGCCAAATTTCCCTCATAGCACACTGTATGGCATATGCCCAACTTCAATAGCCCAGTCGGAGCAGAACTGTAGAACGTTAAACCCCATTTCATTTTGTTAATCCATCAAAAATCAGAAATTATCCAAAAAATGTAAATGACAATATCAGCAATGTTAAATGCTATCAATGGAAGACGATTCATAAATTCTCTAATCCAACAAAAGATTAATTATTTTGTTCAGGGCAGGAAATATCTGAAGTGGCCATGAATTATATAACACAATAATTATTAGCTCAGTGACGACCAACCAACATAAAAAGTGGGGACCGCTTTATCACTGTGAATGGAGCCACTGGGTCTGACAGCCTTGAATTAGATATGCCATCCACTTCACTGATATTATACAGTACCATAGCAACTGGATAGTCTCCTGATACTCTGGTAACCATAGTGACAGTTATTCCAATAATACCAAGGACAGACAGACAGGTCTAATGCTTAAATTGTTTATCTTATATCTTGAGACGTAAAATTCTATAGATCAATTCATTGATTTCAGATATTATCCTATATAAATTTAAAAAATTCTGTACCATTTTCTGAACATTTCTTTCTCTGGCGCCAAAAAAAGATCACATCCCAAACTTGTCAAGAGAAAGGAATCAAATGAGAGTGATAGAAAAATGGGGTTTAATGTCCACTAGACTAATATATAGTTAAATTTTATTTTAATAATTCACTTGTGTGTAGGGGCTTTACCAGTGGCAGGATCCGGAGAAAACCCACAAGGTTGTCACGTAAAACTGAAGAATTCAAACCACACCAGTTAACTCAATGACATACCTTTTGATAAAGCGCGCACGTTAACCATTCGGCTATCCAACCCCCCTGATATTGAATTGGAGTACAGTAGTGTACCCTATTGTTTTATGTACATCTTACGAGTTATGCACGGTCCTAGGAAGCCGTCTCTAACTGTGTTGTCTTAGAGTCTATGAGGTGTTCCTGTATTATTTATTGAAATTGATGGTAGTTTTGTTGTTTATTGCTTGAAATGCCTGTGTGTTGTATGTGTTGTCTATGTGTTTGTCTTATTGGTTCTGTTTGTGTTGAATGTGTTGTACATGGGTTTGTCTTACTGGTTTTTGTTTATATGTGTCGTCCACAGGTTTGTTGTATTGGTTTCTGTCTTGTGTTGCATGTGTTGCCCACAGGTTTGTCGTATTGGTTTCTCTGTTGTGTTGTATGTGTTTGTTTGTCTAATTGGTTCTGTCTTGTGTTGTATGTGTTGTCCATGGGTTTGTCTAATTGGTTTCTGTGTTGTGTTGTATGTGTTGTCCATGGGTTTGTTGTATTGGTTTCTGTGTATGTTGTACATGTCGTCCATGGGTTTGTCATATTGGTTTCTGTGTTGTTGTATGTGTCATCCACGGGTTTGTCATATTGGTTTCTGTGTATGTTGTACATGTCGTCCATGGGTTTGTCTTACTGGTTTCTGTGTTGTGTTGGCCACAGGTTTCTTGTATTGGTTTCTGTGTATGTTGTACATGTCGTCCATGGGTTTGTCGTATTGGTTTCTGTGTTGTGTTGTATGTGTTGTCCACATGTTTGTCTTATTGGTTCTGTGTTGTGTTTATGTGCTGTTCTTTTGAACTTACTAATATAAAGTTGATCTAATAGAGTACTTACATGTCCACCACCAGGTGTATGGTGTGCTTTATCTAGTGATCCAATCTTTGATTTAACGTTAGTACTTGGTCTAGGGGATGGTGTCGAGACGGCTGGTGGTGTTCGTGGGGTTGTTGGTTTAGCTGCAACAGACAATCATAATACATTTATACAATGAGGGACACATATGACAACATAATACATTTATACAATGTAAGACACATATGACGACATAATACATTTATACAATGTGGGACACATTATATGACGACATGATACATTTATACCATGTGGGACACATATTTTATGACAACATCATTTATCCCTGGAAAGTTTTTAGAAAGAATAAGCTTCGCTAATTATTTGTACATTTTACTTAAAGGATAATTTTCTGAAAAATTCTGAAGACTTGTGCACTTGGAGACTTATGCCAGATCAGTTTGTTAACACATACAGGTGCTGGAGATTTGACAAGACTTAAAACAATCTACAGGGTTTTTGGAAAGGGCAACCACCTGTTTGTAATTCTTTTATTTTTACATGATATATTGGTAGGTATGTCTTTTTGATGTGACAAAATTCTGACGACCCACGTATATCATTGGCACCATGTTAAAGATCCCTTGACAGTTGCAAATCAAAATTTATCTTTATTCAAGGAACTTTGATTGGCATCCCCTGTTACATTGGTGGGTATGTCTTTTGGATGAGACGAAAAAAACATTGAAAGATCCTCAGACAGTTGGGAATCAACATTTGTTTTTAGGAATGGGTCTTTGATTGACACCCCCTGTTTCAATAAAAAAAGAAAAAGAATTTAATGAAACAAAAAAAAATATGAAAACAGACGAATGATACTCCTGGATGGTGATCTTTGAGCCATTGTGAGGTTGTTCAATGCTTTCTAGAAGTAAACTCAAGTTGTTCAATGCTTTCTAGCAGTAACCTCTAGTAGTTCCGTGCTGTCTAGAAGTAAACTCAAGTTGTTCGATACTTTCTAGAAATAAACTCAAGTTGTTTTATGCTTTCTATAAGTAAACTCAAGTCGTAAAATCCTTTTCTAGAAGTAAACTCAAGTCGTACAATCCATTCTAGAAATAAACTGGTATTAATTTTATCCCCGGTTATAAAAAATTCAGTATTTCTGTAACATGAGCTAATTATCCTATTAACAGCTAATTAGTTCAGCATAATAATTGATCCAGCTTCATAACATCCACTCAGTTTTATGTAGAGAACGATTTTATTATTCCACTCATAAAAATTGTAAACAGTGCAGTGGATTAAATTGTATAAATTCTATATCCTCACAATGTTCACAGAACAAGAGCAATTTTATTCTTCTAATTGTGGTCTGCAATATCTCTTATTTTTGAACCAATCTACATGAAGTGTACTATATTCTATAAATTTTATAGCAACACACGGTTCACAGAACAGGAACAAGTTCTTATTTTTCTAATCCTTGTCTGCAATATCCCTTGTTGTGGAAGCAGATGTTAAACTCAATCCAGCAAGGATGCAGCATTCACAGACAAATTATACTTAAAACCCAAACGGTGCAACTTCAAAAATGCTGTTTTCCTTGTGATTTTCGGACAAATTAGATACACAGAAATGTGATCAATCCTTCATCAATGTCCTCTAGACACATTACTAACTGGAAGATCATGAACAAAATGCCCAAAAAGATAATGCAGAATTTATACAGTTCCAAAGGATTTCGTGTCAATCCTTATATGGACGCGTAATTGGAGGTCTGTCGCTATATAAATACTGTTCTATAAATATGTTCCGTTTAATCACCAGATAGATAAGCTCCTTATGTTATGTCTTCTAACATGAAAAAACCTCCTTCAATCTAAATGCTAAACACACAAGATTAATAATGCATACACGTTTCAAATAAAAAAATTTTCTTGCATCACATCATGCAATAAAATAGAGAAATGTTCGCAGTCGTGTCCTCGACTCACAACTAGCAATCGCTATACCAATAACCTGGGAGTTTTAGCCCCTTTTTACCAATTCTGATTTTTGGTTTGGAATTCCGAAATAAATTAGGAAGCAACAGATCACAAATCCAGATCGAACAAGTTTACATCCACGGACGGTCAATCACCACACAAAGAAAATCATCAGTTTTTAATCCAATTCTGCGTTAAGAAACGAGGGCAAGCTAGGGCAGATCGTTTCGTTATTCCAGAAGCAAACTCAAGAAATATTATTCTGATATAAAACCTTCTCACATAGAGAGAATAAATCGGGGACAAGTTAAAATATTCTAGTGGCGGTAACTTGCTCGATTATACTCCTAGTTGTGAGACCGGATCAATATTTTTACTACAAAATACCATCCAGGGCTATAAATAGACGGCTTGATGATGATGCCACGGAAATGTTCCACATAAAACTAACACTGGGTTCAAGACTTGTCTTTTACCACATGTATTAGCTAACTATATGTCTGGAATTCATATTATTTTACAACATGAATTAACTGACTTATATATGGTTGGAATTCATGTCATTTTAAAACATGTATTATCCTGCCAAGTTGTGATTAAGGTAATAAGTTTTGATGAAAAAGAGACAGAAATCTTCATATTTCACATAAAACCAAAATTTTAATCCCCTCTCTTCTGATTGAATATTCCTTTAAGAGATTCACTTTCACAAATCATTTGAATAAAGACCTGCAACTTTCACAAATCACTTGAATAGAGATCAGCAACTTTCACAAATCACTTGAATGAAGACCAGCAACTTTCACAAATCACTTGAATGAAGACCAGCAATATTTGAATATGATATATCAGCAATATTTACCGGTAAATATGATATAACCTTTATCAACTGTCTTTGCACAAAGATATAAATCACAATCTGATTCAAATACAGATCTATATTTCGTTTCGTTTTTTTTATACTTTCGTCGATGGCCTACACTACATAAAGATCTGACCAGATGTAGCGATAGGTCACGTCAGGGGACATACAAGCGGCTTTTGACCTATGACGTCAGACATTTGATTAGCCAATCAGGATTGATATTACTAGTGGTTTACCCACAGTTCCATGCAAAACACACCTAAAGCTCGCCGTAACAGACCATTTCATTGGCTAAGCCCTCACACCATTCAGAACACAAATGATAACAACACTTCCAGATCCTAGTGTAGTAATGACAAGTAAAATGAAATTATGAACTATAAAAACGAAACGAAATAGGATCTGTGTTTTAGTCAGATTGGTAGAAATCACATTTTCACCACAGCACTTTTACTTTTAACACATCTTGTTTCATGTACCTTGCTTCGATATAGGGTAGGCTATCTAGAATCTAGATACATGAAATAACAGATCTGTTTGATGTCCACTGGAGACAAATTCAGATATGGTACATCAAATAAATTTAACTGTTTATATCCAACCAGCTGATGTTTCTATGATGAACCAACGTGTTTTACAGAGATGGGGTTTCTGATTTATTTTAATACAGGTGGAATTACCATTTATAAGTGATAATCATAAGGTCGAGTAACGGAAATTACTTTTAAAGGCCACAAATCTGTAAAAGCAGGTCACAGAATCAACAAGCTAACAACCTAGCAGTGACGGATATATGATTTCTTAAAAAGATGAGTGGTGCACATAAAAGTGCTCTTAGTATAGTAATTGAAACAGTTTTTTTTACCTATTCTAAGGATTTCCCTAACAAAAACACAGGGCAATGTTGAGTAAAAATTGCAACTTTATTACATGTTCATAAGAATAGTTATGGATATATCATAATACGTAGGTATGTTGTCCTGGCAAAACTTCCCTTTTAGTACATTGCTGTATGCCTGATAATAAACCATATATTTTGTTAAACATACATTATGCAAGAGCTAAATCTGCCTATTGCAGGTCTTTCTTTAGGCCTGAAATGTTATCTAAATTATCAATTAGATATTAATTAACTTATCCAGACCATAATCAACTCTCGATGGCATCACTAGCCTGCGATGTTTATTGGATTACGTTCCGATTTGCTGTTCGACTTTATAATTAAATCAAAAAATGTATAATCGAAACAATTAATTTTTATTATCCACCGACTTTAGTAATGATGATCGAGGCTAGCCCCAATATTCAATTGCTAAAATCTGGGGTCATAGTGGATCAATTCGACTGAAATTTTTAGCAAATTGCCTTTACAGTATCTAGTTTTTAAATATTATAGTGAGAACTGCCAGCTATTTAAGTAATCTTCCATAATGTATCTTTAAGGCAGATATATATCTACTCTTCCTACAGTGGAAAGAAACCAGAGGACCCGGAGAAAACCCATGAAGGTTGGGTAGGTGACCCTACTCCCATTCATGTACAAGCGTGGGATTGAAACCAGCCCATTTAACTCAATTACGGACCTTATGAACTAAAGTGCACACATTAGACCAATAATCTCACCCAAGACAATTTAAAGTGCAGTAGACAAGAGAGAGAGAGAGAAAGAGAGAGAGATAGAGTGAGAGAGAGAGAGAAATGGGGTTTAACTTCCACTCGACACAAACTAGGTCATTTCAGGACTAACATATGGTTTAATTTTATTTCAATAATTCGCTTGCACGTAGGGGTCTTTTACCAGTGGGGGGAAACTGGTGGACCCAGAGAAAACCCACGAGGTTGGACAGGCGACCTTACTCCTTGTCACGTACAACCGGGGATTCGAAACCACGCTAGTTGACTCAATGACAGGTCTTATGATACAGCACGCACATGCTAACCATTCAGCCATCCAACCCCCCAGGAAACCAGAGGACCCGGAGAAAACCCATGAAGGTTTGGTAGGCGACCCTACTCCTTGTCATGTACAAGCATGGGATCAGTCGAAATCACGGACCTTATGAACTAAAGTGCACACATTAGACCAATCCCCCCACCCACCTTCACCCAAGACAATTTAAAGTGCAGTAGACAGGATGAGATTGGTCATATTATATTCATTATAAACAATTTTCTATAATCATATTTAACAAGATAAAACCGTGACCTATAACTTGTAAATTTAACTCAGTGCTTGCAATAAATGTGTTCTTTCAGATTATAAAGAGTAAATTTATAACAGTACATGCTGAAATGAAATTTTTGAAACTTTTATATTTAAATTAGACCCTTGAAACTTTTGTATTTATATAAGTACATCGCTTTCGCTTTAAACATTTGGCCACTGGGTAAGATTTTGACATATTTTGATTTTGGGGGCATTAGAAAAATATTTGTCCAATGAATGTGACAACAAATTACAATATGTAATATTTTTCCAATTTTTTTAATATATATTAAAAACTATACAATTCCACTGATTTACTATATTTTACTGTATTTTAAGGTTAAATTCTTTGAAATTTTGATCTTGTGCCATGGAAATTGACTATCAATTTCACGGCCAGTGAGTCAAAAAGGTAAGTTCTCGAGAAAGTCAATTTCACTGCCAGTCAGTCAAAAGGTAAGTTCTCAAGCCAGTTAATTTCACTGCCAGTCCTTCAAGACAGGAATATATGACTGAAATGAACACCTTGTATAATGCTGACAAAATGAAGCAATAAAACTGAGATTTACTTCAGATCTCTTGTCTATATACTGGGAATATGAGCATACCTAAAAAATGTTGCTCAATTTTATATGATTCACTAAGATCACCAGCGTTGTTATGATCGATATCTTTTCACAGTTTATTACAGTACTTAAGTCATAAATGGCTATCTATTTATATCAACTATAATAAATATCAAATATATCATGAATGAATGAAACCGTTTAGTAAATAGCCGTGGTGGACTAATTGTTATGGTGTGGTGAGCCAGTGACGCATTTTATTACCAAACTTTTATCTAACTCACAACAATACCTGTATTACACACCTGGTTAAATTATATCTCAAACGACGATCAATTACATTATCTCTGGAATCTTATATCCAAATTTATTTAATCTTTTAAATCAGACAACAAAAATCTAAAGAAATTAATATGATATATAAAGTACAATTAATGATGTATAACTATCAGGATCTAATTTCTCAACTTATATTTTTAAAAATTGGTGGAAACAAAAGGTACCGACATTGAATAAACTAGAGATTTTAAGGTAGAAATATTACTTCCAAATTTATTTAATCTTTTAAATCAGACAACAAAAGCTAAAGAAATTAATTCAATATAAATTTTAAAGTAGAATTAAGGATGTATAACTATCATGAACTAATTTCACAACTTATATTTTTACGAATTGGTGGAAACAAAAGGTACCGACATTGAATAAACTAGAGATTTTAAGGTAGAAATGACGAGGAAATGAACAAAATAATTACATTACCTACGTTTGGTGGAGCAAGAAAATATCTTCGTGTTTTCAACACGAACGTTTCTGTCATTGTTCCGTGTGAATAACTTGGCGATTGTTATACTAGTTCCGTAAATAAACCTACGCATTTCTAATCACTGCCAGTTATTACTATTCAACTATTGTTACCTGGTGATAATGAGATAATATTAAATAGATTGGCACCAAGGTAGAAATATTCCTGGCATTTATACAGGTAGAAATTACTACTGTTGGGGGTTTATTTATTGATTACTGAATAACTGTGATTAAATTCTTGTGTCCTTATTAGCATGTCATTATAACAGGCCAATAAAAATAGTCATTAATCAAATTAAAAAAGAATTTCTGAAGTGAAAGCTTTAAGTCATCAGCCAAGTGGTCAGGAGCGCGGAGTGGGGGGGGGGAGAAGGGGAGAGAGGGGAGAAGGGGAGAGAGAGAAGATGGTAGAGAGAGAGAGAGAGAGAGCTGCGGAGAGCAGAGCAGGGAAAAGGGGAGGAGGGGAGAGAGAACAAGAAAGTGAACACTCAATAATAATGTTAATTTAAGCTGAAATATATTTAATATTGTTGTAAATGAGGGGTTTTATAAAGGTCATGTGATTAGTGTGACGTAAGGTAACTATCAACATGTCACTATTACAGCTCATCTGCTTGAGTGTTTGGTGGTTTAACATATTAAGTCAAGAATTATTACAATATTTCTATTTGAAATGTAGACATTAGATATATCCAGCTAGGTGTCTAATATTTCTATTTGAAATGTAGACATTAGATATATCCAGCTAGGTGTCTAATATTTCTATTTGAAATGTAGACATTAGATATATGCAGCCTGGTATCTAATATTTCTATTTGAAATGTAGACATTAGATATATGCAGCCTGGTATCTAATATTTCTATTTGAAATGTAGACATTAGATATATGCAGCCTGGTATCTAATATTTCTATTTGAAATGTAGACATTAGATATATGCAGCCTGGTATCTAATATTTCTATTTGAAATGTAGACATTAGATATATGCAGCCTGGTATCTAATATTTCTATTTGAAATGTAGACATTAGATATATCTAACATGGTATCTAATATTTCTATTTGAAATGTAGACATTTGACCTATTGAACATAGCATTTTTCACTTCAAATTGAAACTTAGAAATTGGGATCTATCGATCCTTGCATTTTCCCTTGACATCTACATCAGTCATCAACACATACAGCTTCTGACCAATTCCCAATGATGATCATCACAACAAACAGCTTGATTAATAATGTACATGAATCATACAATACATGATGAATGAACTACAAACTACTGTGTATCGTGGGTCAAGACTCAAAGATTAATTGTTTTACAGCAGTGTCACTTTACAGAAAGTTCCCACAATATTCCTGCGAGGCTCTTAGTCTCCGTTCCATTCCATTTTCAGTTATGTCAATACAATTATTTTCAGTAATTTATCCCAATAGTGCGCTAAAAGAAACCCAAATGATGTCTCACATTACAATGTTTTAATTCAAAGCAAAAGGGTGTCAAGCACATTAAGTTCCTTTCAGCATTTGTTGCAAAATGTCTGTACAAGCGCACATATGGACAGCATTTGGGAAATATATAAATTATATCTCTACAATACTTCAATTATTTGGGTACTAACATATGCTAGGTGAAGATTCTTTTATGTGCATGCCCATGTGTACGCAGCTGGTCCTTGGTTTATCGGGGGGCTGGATGGCTGAATGGTTAGCGTGCGCGCGCTGTATCATAAAGTCTGTCATTGACTCGACTGGCGTGGTTTCGAATCCCCGGTTGTACGTGACAAGGAGTAGGGTCGCCTGTTCAACCTTGTGGGTTTTCTCCGGGTCCTCCGGTTTCCTCCCACTGCTAAAGACCCCTACGTGCAAGCGAATTATTGAAATAAAATTAAACCATATGTTAGTCCCGAAATGACCTAGTTTGTGTCGAGTGGACGTTAAACCCCATTTCTCTCTCTCTCTCCCTTGGTTTATCATCCCTTCCAAATGACTAGACATCCCTTTCCTGGTCAGCCCCATCAGGCGTGACACCTGACACACGGGAACTGGGATTGAAACATCATGAAGGTTCTTCTCAGGCGGCACTGTGATTCTAAATCAAGACCATCTAAAAAATACAGAGATTCAAACCCTGGATAATCTAGTCTATAGTCCTCGTCAAGGCTCTCAAATTATAGAGATGGTAACAGGTCTTGCAGAATCAGATTTCAGACAATCTGAACCTCTCAGTATTCTGTTACTCACATCAGATTTCAGGCAGCCTGACAACCCGGTAACTCTCAACATTGCCACACACCATCAAACAACCCATTAACCCTCAACATCACCGTAGAACACGAGACACCCTTCTGACCCTCAATAATGCCACACACCATCAGACAACCCACTAACCATCAACATCGCTGTAGAACACGAGACACCCTTCTGACCCTCAATGCCACACACCATCAGACAACCTAACCCTCAACAACGCAAATTAATAAATAAGCCTCCTTGGCTTGTTTTCTTATCCTATCAAACTGTACTATAATTACGAAACAAATACTGTTTATACCAACAACGCCACAGACCTTAAGACAACCCTCTATCACTATTCACAAGTCTGATTCAGGTCAGGATGATCTTTCCAATGTCTAGACCATGTTAGCTGTCGGTGGAATGAGGCTGGGAATAAACCCCCAGACAATCCAGCTAATATCTGCAGTGTTTTATTAGCTTTAAGCCTCTAGTCCAGCAACTCTTGTGGTGCTTGATCATTAGTCAGGAGATTCTGGATTCGAGCCAATTGCTGGCCAACAAAGTTCCTCGGGAAAGCTGTTGAGTTGCTCGATTGTTACAACGAGAGAGAGAAATGGGGTTTAACTTTCATTCGACACAAACTAGGTAATTTCCTAGGTATTTCAATAATTCAATTGCACATAGGGGTCTTTAGCAGTGGGAGGAAACTTGTGGACCCAGAGAAAATCCACGAGGTTGGACAGAAGTCCCTACTCCTTGTCACATACAATGGGGGAATCAAAACAACGCCATTTGGCTCAATGAAAACCTTATGGTACAACATGCACATGCTAACCGTCCAATCCCCTCTTTTTACAAAGAATTGAATCTCACGTATACCACTAACAATAAAGAACCCCCTATTGATAGTTGATATGAGGGAAGGAAGTAACAACACGGTTTTGACAAAATTGCCCTCATATCACACTGCATGATGTAGGTTTGTCTTCTTTAACCCGGTTGGTGCAGGACAGCAGACTGCCATCAGGGCGAAGTTTGCCTCATAGCACACTATGGCGTATGCCTGTCATTATTAGCCCCTTGCTAGTCTGGAGATCGCGTGTTCGATCCCTACATTGGTAGAGAAAGTTCATCAGGATTTTTCTGTGTGGTTTCCCCTTGTCAGTGGTGCATGACAAAGGGGCTGACAAGGACAGCTGTCTAGTTGTTTGAATGGTACGAAAAAAACTGAGGTCCTGTGTATACATTGGAGTACATGTAAAAGATTCCTCGACAGATGGAATTCAAAATGAGAACAGGTCATAGTGCCACAGCCTGGGCAATATTTCCCTCACAGCACACTGTATAGTGTATGCCTGTTTTCGTCACCCCAGTCGGAGCAGAACAGTAGACATTAAACCCCATTTCATTTCATTGTTATTTCTAATGAGGAATCTGACCCAGGTCACAAAATTCTCTACTAAAAAGATTATATATCATAACTGCATCTATGACATTAATATGTCCTGTGTGGAACGCCAATAAATTATTGTATAACTGGAGACATTGATCGTTTGTTTGACCGCATCTTATCTATTGACTCTCTGAAGACTCGAAGCCATAAAAATCAACCCCCGAGAATATGAAGACGGGATATTGGTATAATAAATCTACCCCTGTGAATATATCTATAGAATATTGTTGCCAATAACATATCATCAAGAAGAAAGATCTGGAAGGATATAATAACAATAACAGTTCTTGTCTGTCCATACAATCAATAATTCTTTGGTTCTCTCCGTGCTAATTATATAAATATTGCTTGGTGTGGCAAATTTAAAGGGGAAGTGCAATGATTTTCAACGAAGTTTCCATAAATCTTAAATATATATTCAGACATAATCCCCTGTGTAGCACAAAGCAAAATTGTTTTTGTAAGCGAGAAATTAATTTTCATTAAAACCGTAAGTGATGTAGATATAATTGGTTCAACACTACACTGGCCTCTATAAGCATTCAATTTTATTTTAATAATTTGCTAGCGCGTAGGGGTCTTTAGCAGTGGGAGGAAACTGGAGGACCTGGAGAAAAACCATGAGGTTGGACAGACGACCCTACTCCTTGTCACGAACAAGAGGGGATTCGAAACCACGCCACTTGACTCAATGACAGACCTTGTGGTCAAACGCGCGTTAACCATTCGGTCACCCAATCCCCCCACATTTGTAAGATCCCCTGGCAATTTTAAATAAAAAATAAGAATAGGCCATAGTACTGTTTGGGCACAATTTCCTTGATAGCCACCTATTCGGCCACCCAACCCCCCTAAAAAAACAAATCAGAGGACAACCAAGTACATCGTGGGATCTCCAGTACCCGTATGTGTTGACATACTGAACTGGAATGGGGAGGGGGGGGAGGTACATAAACCATATATAGAGAAATACGACTTACTTTGTGTTGGTGTTTTTGATCCGTTGTTTATCTTGGATGTTGCTTTAAATTCTTTCTTCTCACTGAATATCTTAACATTACCTCCTCCCGGTTTATAACCTTCATTCTTACTGTCCGTACCATACTTCTTTCTTTCACAGCTCTACAAATACAATAAATACAATAAATAATAGGTCTTTCCCTTCCTAGCTCTATAGAATGAATGTACCATACTTCTTTCTTTCACAGCTCTACAAATACAATAAATACAATAAATAGGTCTTTCCCTTACTAGCACTATAGAATGAATGAATGAATGAATGAATGTACCATACTTCTTTCTTTCACAGCTCTACAAATACAATAAATACAATAAATAGGTCTTTCCCTTCCTAGCTCTATGGAATGAATGAACGAATGAATGAATGTACCATACTTCTTTCTTTCACAGCTCTACAAATACAATAAATAAATAAATAATAGGTCTTTCCTATAAAGTGAATGAACGAATGAAAGTACTATATTTTCCCAGCTCTACAAATACAATAAATAAAATAAAATAAATAAATAAAACCTCTTCCTTCCTTTCTCAGCTCTACAAATACAATAAATAAATACTTCTTTCTTTCACAGCTCTACAAATACAATAAATAAATAAATAATAGGTCTTTCCTATAAAGTGAATGAACGAATGAATGTACCATATTTTCCCAGCTCTACAAATACAATAAATAAAATAAAATAAATGTACCATACTTCTTTCTTTCACAGCTCTACAAATACAATAAATAAATAAATAATAGGTCTTTCCCTTCCTAGCTCTATAGAATGAATGCACGAATGAATGAATGTACCATACTTCTTTCTTTCACAGCTCTACAAATACAATAAATAAATAAATAAATAGGTCTTTCCCTTCCTAGCTCTATAGAGTGAATGAACGAATGAATGAATGTACCATACTTCTTTCTTTCACAGCTCTACAAATACAATAAATACAAACTAAACGAATAAACAAGCCAGCAGAGAGGCTGGTGACCTCCAGTACCCCCTCCCACCCCTAATCCCAAATTAAATAAACAACATTCATTAATTACTGGCATTTTATCTTTTTATCAAAAATCAAGAACATCTAAATCAAGTTTGAAACATTCAATCAAAAGCAGGGATACTGTGTTTGAGAATGTGTGACAGACTGACAGATCTGTTTCAACAGACAATAAATATATTTATTTAAAAAAATAAAAAAAATATATCATTTAGTGAAATGAACATATCAGCTCTTTAAATAAAAATAAAACTTAATTTTTCTTCACTTAAACTAATATATGTAAGAAAAACCTCATTATCAACAAAATTGATTTTAACAAAAAGTAAAAGTTTGTTTTTCGCAAGTTGATATGAAAATTGTTGTCACCCTGTAAAAGTTAACAGTGTTGAGATAAGCCGTCACAGTAAAGGTCAAATTGACTATTGGTTATAAACTGGACATACAGTTCAAAAACATACACTGAGTCATATACAATCTGGTTAAAACACAGATCCTATTTCGTTTCGTTTTTATAGTTCAAAATTTCGTTTTACTTGTCTTTACTACACTTGGATCTGGAAGAGTTGTTATTTAACTCATGTTCTGAATAGTGTCAGGGGTAAGCCAATGAAAAAGTCTGTTACGACGAGCTTTGGGCGTGTTTTTCACGGAACTATGGGTAATCCACTAGTAGCATCAATGCTGATTGGTTAATCAAATGTCTGACATCATAGGGTCATAAGTCGGTCTTTTGACCTCTGACGTGACCTATCGCTATAACTTGTCAGATTTTCATGTAGTGTAGGCCATTGAAAGCATAAAAAAACGAAACGAAACGAAATATATAGATCTGTATTTTAAACAGATTAGTTCATATACTGAAATATCATAAGTCAACATAAACAACTGGATATTTATTTTCTTTAGTTATTTGCCAGTGGGTGGGTGGGGGACCATCTGCCTCTCCAAAACATTGTCACAAAGTCCTAGTTAAGCATCAGTTAGAAAATGTCAGGGAGTGAGGGTGGGGGGTGGGGCTCATGGGGCTCGGATATGGCTTACTTCGAAAAGAAAAGTATATGTATTAATTTTTTTTAATTTTTATAAGTCTGTCGGGGACTACTGACTTGTGCAATGTGAGGGGGAGAATTTTGTCTGGACAGGTTTCTTTGCATTCTAATTAAAAACTAATGACAATATAATGTTACTATTAAATTTAATTTAAATATTGTGTTCACCAATAATTTTTTTCGTTTTGTCCTAGTTCCTAGCAGGTGAGCAGGGGTTTGAATGGCTGAATGGTTAGCGCATGTCATTCAGTTAACTGGCTTGGTCGTACATGACAAGGAGTAGGGTCGCCTGTCCAACATTGTGGGTTTTCTCCCACTGTTGAAGACCCCTACACTCAAGCAAAGTATTGAAATAAAAATTGAACCATATGTTAGTCCCAAAATGTCCTAGTCTGTGTTGAATGGAGGTTAATTCCTCTCTCTCTCTCCCTCTCTCTCAATATAAGAAAAGATCTAATAATAAAAAGGTTTTTGTATTCTAAGGGTTCAAGTATTATGTTTTTGTACTCTCTCTCTCTCTCTCTCTCTCTCTCTCTCTCTCTCTCTCTCTCTCTCTCACTCCTATTAATAGATTTGGTTATCTAATAATAACCTACTATAATCTATTTTGTCCTGTGTAATCTGGGACTATCATCAGATCATACTTTCTTTGTTTATCCATGCATGTTTATGTATATCTATTCATGCATGTCAGTATTTTATACAGTATTACAGTACTTATATAGCGTGTATATCATTAAACTGTCACAGGTTTCACATGTGTGACAGACAGTTAAACACAAACCACAGGTTTCACAACTATTCACATATTTAAAACATAAACCATAAATCTGAAATATGTAGGCTACTATCACTGTAATCTGCACTGTAACCCAGGTATCGTTTTATCTTGTGTATCTAGCACTAATTTCTTTCACATTCATTTAATATCCAATCTTTGTTTAAAAATTCGTAAAAATCGTTTAAAATCACCAAAAATCGTTTAATTTGTACTTCTGTCCAGTTTAAAGCTGACCATTCAATTTTGATAATGAGTGTCCAATTAATTTACAAGTGTTTAATTTCTCAATCATTGTTAAAAAATAAACAACCCCATTGATTAATGATGTATAATAATTAATTTTTGAACAGTGATCAGGAAATTAAATACTTGTAAATTGGACACTCATTATCAAAATGTATCAGTCAGCTTTAAACTGGACACATGTACAAATTAGATGATTTTAGGTGATTTTAAACAGTTTTTACAAATTTTTAAACAAAGATTTGATATTAAACGAATGTGAAAGAAATTAGTGCTAGATACACAAGATTAAACGATACCTGGGTTACAGTGCTGGGTATCATTTAATCTTGTGTATTTAGCACTAATTTCTTTCACATTCGTTTAATATCAAATACTGTTTAAAAATTCTGAAAAATCATTTCAAATCTCTCAAAATCATCTAGTTTGTACTTGTGTCTAGTTTAAAGCTGACCGAGTAATTTACAAGTATTTAATTTCCTGACCACTGTTAAAGAACTGTGTCTGCTCAATGGATGGGACAATAATATACGGTCCTATGTACACATTGGAGAGCACGTAAAAGATCCCTTGACAGTTGGAATTGGAAGAAGATTGGATAGAAACGCTTATTTACATCTTCTCCTTATCAGTAATCAGTAAGAACTGTGTCGCTATTATATTGACCAACGAAACAATGTTTTATAAAAGGACCCCGTCTGCCTATTATTCAGCTTTATGGCCGCGAGAAAATATCTGACATTTACACGGCAGATTGAAGTGGTCAGCGAAATCTGAGAACTCGACTTGTGTACACAGCCTCGTTCAGTTAACCATATGAAAAGGTGCTAAATGAACAAATATTGGGGTCACAAAAAGAACAATTGAGTTGTGTTTTTGGGGGTGAATTGTGGGGCTCTAGGGTAAATACTACATAGGACCTCCATGGTATATCTGGCTCTAGGTTTGGCAAATTATAAATTGTTTTAGCATTCAAAAGAATTGAGGTATACTGACTACAAAGGGTATATGTTCCATTTACCACAAAAACAGAGGAAAAAACAAGAAATACTGAATACAAAGAAGCAGTCATCTAAGCTATTATCGTCTTTTTTCTATCCTTTGTCATTATTTCTGCATATTTATCATTTCATTGAAGACTCTGATTGCCATTTGAGAGATCTCTTGTAAACTATGTGAATGTTGAATCTATAAGAGGAATATTATTAAAGTTGGACTTCTGACAGAAATATCAGTTCAAAAATAGTTTAATTTCGTTCAGTATTTACAAAGATATGATGAATTTAAAATTTGGCCACATTTTGCTATTGATGCAAACAAACCAGAGGCACTTATAGAGAGAAAGAGAAATGGGGTATAACGTCCACTTGGCGCAAACTAGGTTCAATCTTATTTCAAAGATTCTCTTGCATTTAGGGGTCTTTAGCAGTGGAGGACCCGAAGGAAACCCACGAGGTTGGACAGGCGACCCTAACTCCTTGTCACGTACAACCGGTGAATCGAAACCACGTCACTTGTCTCAATGACAAACTTTCTGATTCAATCCCCCTGATATACTTTTAGAGAACTTCAACTTACCCAATATTATCGTTTACACCCCCACCCTCCCTGCGCTTATAAGTTATGGGTAAAGTCTTTTGATGGGCCTCGTTTTAATCTGATTGAATCCAAGTCAAGAGATTATTTAACGTTAATATTTTGATTCTGTTCGCTTAATTAAATATTAAATATCCCATTTCAGTGCAATATTCTGTCCTGTATCTGTTTTTTAAATAACAGAACTCACAAGACAGAAAATCAAATTTAATAAAATTTTGGCTTTAAAAATTAAGTTTTATTGACCTAATTCAAAACAATAAAAATAAATTCATGAACACGGAAGCCAAACAACACACAACAGAATAAACTGACACCGAGGTCAAAATGTAAATATTGCGTTTGTTAAAAGAAAGTTCAAAGCTTACACGCACCATAGCCAAAACATATACCTGTACAGGTGTTTTACGACATTGAATGACATTCCATATTGTTATTTTATAAAAGGGAAATTCTATAGCATAACATTTGGATGACTGCACTCTTGATATTTTAAATATGCAGATGTATAATTACTCTATTTCACGTTTCAAAAGTCACAGTTATATTTTAGATAACAGTACAAAACATGTCCCTGGAGTGATTGTTAAACGTCATCTGTTTTATCCTCTAAAGCCAGATATTTGTAATTACCACACAAAATAAAAACAAAACAATTAAGAAATGAAATTAATGAAATTGGGTTTTAATGTTTTAGTTTTCAGCACTGACTGGACTAATGAAGACAAAATATCATGATGTGGAGGGGTTTCCATTCCACGGTTGTACGTGACAAGGAGTCGAGTTGCCTGTCCAACCTCGTGGGTTTTCTTCGGGTCCTCTGGTTTCCTCCCACTGCTAAAGACCCCTACGCGCGAGCGCATTATTGAAATAAAAATTGAACCGTATGATAGTCCCGAAATGACCTAGTTTGTGTTGAGTAGACGTTATACCCATCTCTCTCTCTCTTATTTTGTATTTAATTAAGCTGTCAGGGGATCTGAAAATACCATTTTTTTTGTCCCATCCAAATGACTAGACACATTTCCTTGCCAGGCCCTCCATCCAGCACCACTGATAATGGGAAAACAAACTGAAATGTTTTCATTACTAAATCCTACAAACAATCTTTAGACCAATGTCAACTACCCAATGTCCCACCCACCCCAACGAAACACACCACCATCGCAAACATTAAAACAAGCAAGACATTTTTTTCTTCACTGGGGGATCACGTGGCTAAGTGGGTAGGACGCTAGCTCGCTAGCCTGGAGGTCGGGTGTTTGATCCCTGCATTGGCCAAGAAAGTTCTTCCAGATTTTCCGGTGTGGTTCCCCCTTGTCAGTGATGCAGGACGGAGGGCCTGACAAGGACAACTGTCTAGTCCTTTGGATGAGACGAAAAACCGAGGTCCCGTGTATATATTGGAATGCACATAAAAGATCCCCTGGTAGTTGGAATTCGATATAAGAGTAGGCGATAGTGCCGCTGTCAGGGCAAAATTTCCCTCATAGCACAATGTATGGCGTATGCCCGTCTTCATTATCCCAGTATAGGAGCAGAACAGTATTACGTTACACCACATTTCATTTCATTTCATTTTTCTTCACTGACTGTTTCCTTATCAAAACCAATGGTAAACTATGTCATTTAAAAAAAATAATTTAAAATAGACTTTGAAATGATTTACCCATATCTGTGTTTAAGACAAATGATAAACATACTAATATTAATCCCTGAATTACATACTAATATTAATCCCTGAATTGCATACTAATATTAATCTCTGAATTACATGACAAACACACTAATATTAATTCCTGAATTACATATTTCAGATATTCTCTAAAGATCTTAAAAACCCTACCTGCATCATAAATGTACTAATATCAATCTCAGATTACATTTTTTTTAGATATTTCTAAAGATCTTAAAATTCTTTACCTGCATTTAAGAATTTGAATTATTCAAAAGAAAATTATCCTTGATGAAAGTAAACCAGGTGAAAAATATTTCCTTAATGCAATAAAAAGAGGTTGTAGAAAAGTTATATCCTGTTTTTGTGTAGTTTTTTTAAAACAAGATTAATCCAAGTAAATTGTACGTATAGTATATCCTGACTGTCGGTGAATAGATGAAGAGGTTATCAGAATCTCGTTTGACCAGGTATATTTTGTGTGTCAGCAGCCAGGTGACTGACAGCTTCCTATTATACTGTTAACGACAGGTAAAAAAAAACCACAGGTACAAACAACTTTAAGTACAGTTACATAAAAAATGACTATATACTCACAATTTCTTAACTAATCATTTTATTGTTTTAAAATACAGATTATTTGTTAATCCGTTACACCTGTTGCGATACAGGTATGATATTAAAGGTGTTTTTTACTTGTAAGAAAAATTTATAATTTACAGGTGTTTTACACTAACAGGCGTAATATGATACCTAGCGTTACATCTCTGATCACTGAACCTAAAACTGATACATTTTTACCGTTTGTTTATATTTTTTTTACTTCAGGCGAAATAGATGAAAGGAGGACAGGTGTCAGAAATTGATACATTTGATATATGAATAAATATGAATATTTTCTTTTATGATCGGTACACCCTTATCTTTATACTTTAAATATATTTTAAGATAAACAAATTAAAAGGAGATTAATTTAGAAATTTTGAATAACCCCCATGATTTATCTCTCTATTAGCAGGATGCCTGACTTCCAATTTACAAGTGTTTAATTTCTCGATCACTGTTACAAAACAAACAACCCAATTGATTATTGATGTTTAATGATTAATTTTTGAACAGTGGTCAGGAAATTGAATACTTGTAAATTGGACACTCATTATCATAATCAATCAGTCAGCTTTAAATTTGACATAAGTACAAAAAAGATGATTTTGGTGATTTTGAATGATGTTTACGAAGTATAAATTAGAGGATTTGGGGTGATTTTATAGATTTTTACAAATCTGTTAAACAAAGATTTGATATTAAACAAATGTTAAAGAAACTAGTGCTAGATACACAAGATTAGATGATACCTGAGTTACAGTGTATATATGTATAGTACTATACATTTAACGTCCACTCGACACAAACTAGGTAATTTCGGAACTAACATATGTTTCAATTCAATTTCAATAATTCGCTTGCGCATAGGGGTTTTTAGCAGAGGGAGGAAAACGAAGGACCCGGAGAAAACCCACGAGGTTGGACAGGCGATCCTACTTCTTGTCACGTACAACCGCGGAATCGAAACCACAATGACTAATCTCTTTAAAGGAACAGCCTAGTTGTAAAATAAATAAGTAGTTTGATCACGTCATCAAGTCTATGATGAGAAGGTATTAAATAGATTATCCCTATAAAGTAACGACGAACTCGTACAATAAAAGGGGATTAAGATTTTATCTCTACACTGTTTAAACAGCATTTAGTACTTGAACACATTAAAATAAGCACTAAAGTTCTACGGAAAATAGTTACAATGGTTTCTAATTGGAGCTACATTTCTATAATGATACTATCGTTGTTTTCAAGATTATCCCGACGCACGAAAAAACATTGTTGGCAAGAAGGAGTAATCTAAGACCCCAGACATAAATTGGTTTTTGTAATTGTCATTCCCATGTAGAATCGTCTTTTGATGGGGTTGGTAGAGTACTTAGATTTGTTTTCAGATCTAGATTGCTAGAATGATCAACACAATATCATCAGTAAGAGAGACTCCAAATACAAAGCTTGCACCAAGCGCAGAACAGAATATTAGGCACTTGTAACCAGCAAAATGTTTAAAGGAAAGAGGGGGGGGGGAGTCCTATAAGACCCCTTGTTTTCATTAACGTAATACTCTTAGGTTCTTGTCAGATGATGAATGTTGCCACTGCCTCACTTCCGTCATTTCGGGACCAACATATGGTTCCATCTTATTCCATTAATTCGCTTGCCTTTTAGCAGTGGGTGGAATCCTGAGGACCCAGAGAAAAACCATGAGGTTGTCACATATAAGTAGGGAATTGAAACCACGCCACTTGAATCAGTGACAGACCTCCTGATCTAAGGCACAGGCGTTACTCATTCGGCCGCCCCCCCCCCCCCCCCCCAACAAAATTGCTACTTTAAGATATTAACTAGAACCTGACTAGTTGTAAAATAAAAGCCTCAATAAAGTAGTGTGATACGGTCGGTCGGTCGTTAATTAAACCTAAAATGAAAAGAGATTAAAGAGAAAGAGAGAGAGAGAGAGAGAGAGAGAGAGAGAGAGAGAGAGAGAGAGAGAGAGAGAGAGAGTTTTAAGTCCACTTGATGCAAAGTTGGTTGTTTCGGGACTAACATATGGTTCAATTTTAATCCATTAATTCACTGAAAAAGCCTGAATAAAGTAGTGTGACAATGTCATTAAGCCTATAATTGAAAGAGATTATTTGTATAAAAGAAGAGGATACTTGTACAATAAAGTAACACTGTTATAGTACAGTGTACTAAAGAATAAAAAGTCTAATCTTTGTTTGTATTTCATTAACTATATACAGTACATGTCGTATACATATGTACTAACTTGTTTGTAGTCTATCACTGTCTCTTACACAAAGGAGTTCACCAAATATACACGCGACAAAGGAGTTCATTACATGTATAAGTCATGACAAAAAAACACTTCTAAATCAAGAAAATGGATCACATAAATTTGCCCACTCTCTCTTCAATTTTCACCTTTTACTAGACTGCCCTTTCATTGATGATTGGATTTTCCTAGGAGACACTTGTCTGTGATATCCCCCTAGGAGACACTTGTCCGTGGTATCACCCTAGGAGACACTTGTCCGTGGTATCACCCTAGGAGACACTTGTCCGTGGTATCACCCTAGGAGACACTTGTCTGTGATATCCCCCTAGGAGACACTTGTCCGTGGTATCACCCTAGGAGACACTTGTCCGTGGTATCACCCTAGGAGACACTTGTCCGTGGTATCACCCTAGGAGACACTTGTCCGTGGTATCACCCTAGGATATGTGAAAGTGGATGTAATACTTGGAGAAACTTAATTAAACATGTTCGCACTTGAGAGCCAGTTTTTCGAATTCAAAGACTTGTGGTATAGTGTGCAAGCAAAGCTGGTACTCCATGACAGTGGTTCCCAACCTTATTTATCACACACAGTGCCTTTGAGAGGAAAAAAAATGTGCTGGGGCGAGACCTTCCCCTACCCTGTCTTTCTAACACTAGTCATATCTAGACGATTCACTAGCAGATTACGATAAAGCAAAAAACTTTTGTACATACTTATATAAGTTTCAAAGGAACAATAAAAACATCATGCTTAATTGCCCATTTCAATTTTGAACTCTTATGGGCCCTGGGCCGGCGCACTGGCTGCACCCCCCTCTCATGAGGCCTGATTGCACACCCATTGAGACAATTAGACAAATGAATTGTTAGATGTATATGTTTTAAAACACCCACTTCTATAAGTATGTCGCACATTAGTTTTCCAAAACTGTCCATTTAACATTTCACAGTTCCAGCCCTCACTCTGCTCTCATAATATCATAGGACAAGATAGTATTAAATGTACAGTTTTTCACCCTTGGTTATTCATGCACCTCATTTACAATTTTAACGCGGTAATACTGAGTAATAGTCGAGAAATTAATTTTCTTTCGATAGACGTACAGATAACCTTGGTAATTCATGCACCTCATTTACAATTTTAACGCGGTAATACTGAGTAATAGTCGAGAAATTAATTTTCTTTCGATAGACGTACAGATAACCTTGGTAATTCATGCACCTCATTTACAATTTTAACGCGGTAATACCAAGTAATAGTCGAGAAATTAATTTTCTTTCGATAGACGTACAGATAACACCCAAGACATAATTTTCTATAAGGGCTGGGATTGACCTCTTAGTAGTTCTCAGTGTGTATAGTTTTTAACTAAAAGAAAATAGTTACTAACCTTAGAGCTTAATGTTCCAGCCAAATAACCTGGAGTATCTACAAAATATAAAATATAAATATAAATATAAATATAAAATAGGTTATATAAACATAAAATATAAATATAAATGAATAAATATAAATGAATAAATATAAATAACTATAAATAACTATAAATAAATATAAATAAATATAAATAAATATAAATATAAATATAAATATAAAATATAAAATATAAAATATAATATAAAATATCAAATTGATCATTCAATGAAAGCCTTGAAAGTTGGCAATCCCATTGGGGTAATTTTTGGAAAATACCTAATATTTCACGGCTCAATGAACGTTAAAAGGTCCTCAAATTCATTATCTAACATTAAATTAAGAACAGTAGATAATCTCCCAGCCTGGATTTAATTGAATTAAAATGTGTCCAATCAAAAATATTTTACACAAATATTTTTACGTGGTGTTGGCTTGTTTATGTCATCTGCAGAAGTTACCGAATGCTGCTATATTTTAAATTCATCATATATTTGTAAAAACTAAATGGAACTGAACCATTTTTGGACTGATATTTCTTTTAGAGATTCAACTTTTCTAATATTGTAGCTTACAAGGGTTGGAAATCACTCAAATGACGACCACCAGTTTATTCGAAGGTATTTTTACCTCAGGCAATGCATCAATCCTCAGCATGTCAATTCCTCCAGCTTCCAGAAGTATTAAGTATTGGGGAGCAATAATGCGATAGATCTGAACGCAAGAGGATCAACACAACTAAAGGACCATGGGTGAGATTGGGTGGGAAAAATCGACTAAAAAGAAAGACATAGTGTACATATCTCATGTCCACCCGTACAACTGACTACCGCTCTCGCTGTCTTAATGAAGAATGTATTGAATACATCATACTACGTCATCATCAGAAATTTCAAGAGAGAATCTGCACCTAGTACAAAAAAATTGGTTGCCAAGTTCAGGAATCTCTTTAATTTGAAATTAGTTAAGCCATTATTGTATTGGAAATTCAAATCAATGACAAACGTATTCAATGTACCGGTAAGGAATAATACTGGAGTTGTCTCCCCTCAATTGGTAATTCATCTTCATAATGTTGCATTAGAGAGAGAAAGATGGGGTTTAATGTCCACTTGACACAAACCAGGTCATTTCAGGACTAACATATGGTTCAATTTTATTTCAATATTTTGCTTGTGCATAGAGGTCTTTACTAGTGGGAGGAAACCGGAGGATCCGGAGAAAACTCACGAGATTGCACAAGTGACTCTACTCCTTGTCACTCACAACTGAGGAATCGAAACCACCCCAGTTGACTCAATGACAGACCTTATGATACAAAGTGCACCTGCTAACCATTTGGCCATCAAACCCCTCAGGAGAAAGTTGAATGTATATCAGTGTAAATGATAGAAACAAGCTAAGCAGATAATAGGAGCAAGCCAGTGCCACCTATAAATATTGGGAACATCTTTTGATGGGCCTCTTTTTAATCTAATTCAATTCAAGCCAAGAGAATATCTACCCATGATGTTTTTATTTTGCTACTTTAAAGGGGAATTATGTAAAATTCAGAGAGAGAGAGAAATGGGGTTTAAAGTCCACTCGACACAAACTAGGTCATTTCGGGACTAACATATGGTTTAATTTTATTTCAATAATTCGCTTGCGCGTAGGGGTCTTTAGCAGTGGGAGGAAACCGGAGGACCCCGAGAAAACCCACGAGGTTGGACAGGCAACCCTACTCCTTGCCACGTACAACCGGGGATTCGAAACATTGCCAGTCGACTCAATGACAGACTTTATGATACAGCGCGCGCACGCTTTTTCATTCAGCCATCCAACCCCCGTCAAGCCAAGAGAATATCTACCCTTGATATTTTAATTTTGCTACTTTAAAGGGGCATTATGTAAAATTTAGATACAGAACTCTCCGTTCTCGCTATAATATTTCAAAAGTAGAAAATTCAAAATGGATATATTGGAAATTTCATTCATGTTACTTTATTCCGAGTGAAGTTATCAATAGTTGTGGTTTTGACAAGATGTGTGCATTGATCGTATCCATTGTATTGGTCATTCGAGTCTTAGCCTCACTTCTCGATTTTTGAATTAAATCATTAAATGGCTGAACCATTCTAATCTACTTAAAATCCCATCAAGAGTTGATTATGGTCTTATCAAGTTAATAAATGTCTAATTAATTAATAGTTTATATAACATTTAAGGCCTAAAGAAAGACCTGCAATAGGCAGATTTAGCTCTTACAAATGCAAAAATTAAATATTGTTCAAGAATGCCACAGTCGCAATTTGCGATAAAAATATTAAAGTGGCGATTAAAATTTTTTTTGACGATAATTTTGGAAATAACGTTTGGGGGTACTGGAGATTCTTTTGAGAACTGGCGTAAAAAAAATCTTAAAATTCTAATTGTATATAGCCTAGATTAACCTTTACAATGAAATGTCAATCATATGCCATACTATTAATTAATCAACTCGCTGATAATTCGGGTCATGTCAATAAGCTTACCAATTGTGTCAGATTAATGAGAGAAAGAGAGATAAATGGGGTTTAACATCCACTCAACAGAAACTAGTCCATTTCGGGACTAACATATGGTTTAATTTTATTTCAATAATTCACTTGCGCGTATGGGTCTTTAGCAGTGGGGGGAAACCGGAGAACCCAGAGAAAACCCACAAGGTTGGACAGGCGACCCTACTCCTTGTCACGTACAACCGGGAAATCGAAACCACGCCAGTTGACTCAATGACAGGCCTTATGATACAGCACGTACGTGCTAACCATTCGGCCATCCACCCCCCCAAAGATTAAAAGCCTTCTATGGTATTTTTTTATATTTGGGGGAATAACCAGGTAATAAAATAATTTCATGGCTTGTTTTAGTGATTGATGAAGAAGAATAAGAAAAATCATGATGATCTTACCCCCAGATCTTCGGCTATGTGCTATTGTTCTTGGTCGGGATCTTGGTGTTGCTTCTGAAACAACTGGTGAGATTTCATGGCGCACTTTAGGTTGTGAAAGACGTTCGGTTACAGACGAAATGTTTGTTGGGGTTTTCTTTTTTTCGGCTGTGCCATTTGTTACAGTTTTAGGAGGGGCTGGCTTTTTCGGGGATTTATCTGGACTTTTCAGTGGTTTGGTTAGTTTCTCAGTGCTTTTTACTGTACTTTTCACTGATTTTTTAGGACTAGTTTGAAGTTTTGCGGGTACTGGTGTTTTTTTAGGACTAGGAGTAGAAGCTTTGGAACTGGGCTTTTTACTTTCTTTGCTGGGTTCTGGAATAGTCTTCTTAAGGGGCACCTGTGCTTCTACTTGCACAGGTTCTTCCTCTTTTGGTTCTGTTGTTTCTTGTTGTACTGGCTTCTCGATGACTGGTTCATCTACTTGAATTGATTCTTCTTTTTCTTGGACCTTTGTTTCTTCTTGAATTTGTTGATCATCTAGAATTCGGGGTTCTTCATAAACCGGTTGCGCTATTTCACATGGTTCAGGTGGCATAACATCCCGTTGCAAAGAGTCTTCATAATCTTCATGTACTTCCTTGGTGCTTTGGATTGAGATCTGCTCTGGCTCTGAAGATTCACTCTTAGAGGCATCCTCTATGCTTTGTATTGAAGTATGCTCTGGTTCATTAGTTTCAGTGCTCTGTATGACTTCCTCTGTGCTTTGTGTTGACGAAGTCCTTTCAGACTCAATGTCTCCTGTCATTTCATTTTCACTGGGCATATAAAGGCTTGAACTCATCAAATCACTTGTTCCACCCTGTACATTTGGTTCCTCATCCATCACTTCCACTTCATCCCCTTCATCTTCCATGCCTGGTTCATAGATGCTAGAGCTCATAATGTCAATATTGGTTCCAACATTAGCATTAGATTTATTCATGGCTTCGATGTCATCAACGTCATCAACAGGGATTTGTCTTTGATCACCTTGTTGCAGGACAGAATTAGTTGCAAGGTCTATTGCTTTGGAATCATCTACAGAAGTCTCCAACTGTTCTGCACCAATAATGCTGCTAGTCATTATGTCGATATTGGTTCCAGTGTTAATGTCCACAGGACTCTCATCAACAGGACTTTCAATTTGATCAGTTTCACTCAAAAGCATTCCTGGTTTCTCAGTAACTTCTTCTGTGTCTTTATCTTCTACTTTGACTTTTGATTCCAGGTTAAAAACATCCTTTACACTGTCACTGACATTTTCAACAGTTCCAGAGATTGTTTCTTTAGCATCATGGATGAATTCACTGCCTGTGCTGACAACCTGGTCCTTTAGACTAGTTAGACCACTTGATATTCCACTGAAAAATCCTGCTGATTCTTTCTCACTGGCAACAGAAACTTCATCATCTGTGTAATCATCTTCCTCAATCTCATCCTCATCTTGTTCATATCTTTCATCAGACAAAGATTGTGAAGTTGCAGCTTCTGGAACTACGGCAGAAGTCTCCTCACTATGAAATAATGATGCAGCCTTGTCAGCTCCGCTGCTCATAAAGTCTCCAATACTATTTGTTGCTTCAGTAAAAGCTTGACCAACTCCACTTTCACGTGGTTGAGATTCAGGTTCTACCTCTGTTTGAGGTGCAGGAACCTCTGCTGGACTTTCCTCACTCTGAAAAACTGAAGCTGCTTTTTCTGCTCCACTGCTAACAAAGTCGCTGATTGTGCTTGTGACGTTTGAAATAGTTTCACCAAATCCACCTTCACTTTGTTCGGGTTCTGATTCTATTGATTCTATATTTGTTTGAGGTGCAGAAACCTCTGCTGGACGTTCTTCACTCTGAAACAATGAATCTGCTTTTTCCGCTCCACTGCTAACAACGTCGCTGATTGTGCTTGTGACATCTGAAATAGTTTCACCAAATCCACCTTCACTTTTTTGGAGTTCTGATTCTATTGGCTCTATATTTGTTTGAGGTTCAGAAACCTCTGCTGGACATTCTTCACTCTGAAACATTGATTCTGCTTTTTCTGCTCCACTGCTAACAAGGTTGCTGATCGTGCTTGTGACATTTGAAATAGCTTCACCAAATCCACCTTCACTTTTGAGGGGTTCTGATTCTATTGGCTCTATATTTGTTTGAGGTGCAGAAACCTCTGCTGGACGTTCTTCACTCTGAAATATTGATGCTGCTTTTTCTGCTCCACTGCTAACAAAGTCACTGATTGTGCTTGTGACATTTGAAATAGCTTCACCAAATCCACCTTCACTTTGTTCGGGTTCTGATTCTATTGGCTCTACATTTGTTTGAGGTGCAGAAACCTCTGCTGGACGTTCTTCACTCTGAAATATTGATGCTGCTTTTTCTGCTCCACTGCTAACAACGTCGCTGATTGTACTTGTGACATTTGAAATAGTTTCACCAAATCCACCTTCACTTTGTTGGGGTTCTGGTGTTATTGGTTCAGTTAATGCTGCAGGTGCATCCATATCTTCATCTGTTTCATCATCGAATGATTCCTGTTCATGAATTTCACTTGAAGTCTTTTCAACTGATTCAGTCACAACAGCTTCCACTGGTGCTGCAACCTTTTCATACCCTTCTTTTAGAGTTTCACCAATAGCATCTATTGTTCCAGAGATCACAGCTTGAGGCAAATTGTCCACATCGATATCATCACTCTCAGTATCCACAACTTTTTGGGTTACAGAACCCATGCTTTCTGCAAGATCATTATCTTGGTTTAAACCATTCATGTTATCCTCAAATTCTTCTGTTTGATTGGAGAGGTTTTCATCAAAATTTTTTATATCATCAATGATGTCTGGTTTCTGTTCATCTGCAAAGTCAGTCAAACTGTCTATCTTTCCAGATCCCTTGTCTGCCAGACCAGTTATTTGTTCTTCCATGGCATTTGCTTGTTCCAGTCCATATTGTTGTGCATTAGCTACTATGCCCTGGGCTTTACGGGAAAGGTCATCTTCAGCATCATCTTGAAATCCTTTAGCTCCTTCAACCATTTCCGCTTGTTTATTATCTATTGCTTCTTCAACAGACTCTCCAAAGTCATCAACATTTCCTTTGAGATCCTGTGCTGCTTCTGATAAGTCTGCACCATAAGCTTCTGCTCTTTCTCCAAAATTGTCTTTCATTTCAATACTTTTTTCTGCCGTTTGGTCCACAAATTCATCTACATCTTCTCTCATATCCTGTGCTCTTCCGGAAATGTTGTCTGCAAATTGGCTCAGATTTTCTTTGACATCCTCAGCCTTAGATGAAAGTTGATCAGCAAGATTTCCAGCAAACTGATTAACATTTTCCTTAAATTCATCTTCATCTTGTTCATAATCCTCATAACTTTCATCCAGATCCTGTGCCTTTGTAGAAATAGATTCAAATTGGTCACTAATATTTTCTCTGAAATCTTCAGAATAACCTTCGGCTCTACCAGAAATATCTTCTCCAAATGTTACTGTTTTACCTTCGAAATCTGCTGTTAACTCTTTTCCTTGATCAAGTGCATTATCCCCCAATTCTGTCATGTTTTCTTTGAAACTGTCAGCTTTTTCATCCAACTCGGAAGAAATTTCCTTACCCTTTTCAGTAACACTGGCTCCAAATTCACCAATACCTTCTCCAAATTCTGTTGCCTTTCCGACAATTTCCCCAGAAAGGTCTTCACCGAATTCATTTACATTTCCCCTAATATCACTGGCTTTTTCTGAAACACTGTCTGCAAAATTGTCTTGATGGTCCTCAACCCTTTCACTCAAATCCTGTACTTTTGTGGAGATGTCGTCGGAAACATCCTTACTTATTTCTCCGACATTATCTTGGATTTCCTGGGCTCTTGCAGAGATATTCTCTGAAACATCATCTTGCAATTCACCGACACTCTCTTGAAATTCCTGTGCTTTTGTAGAGATAGTTTCGGAAACTTTTTCCTGATATTCACCAACATTGTCCTGAAAATCCTGTGCTTTTGTGGAGATGTTTTCAGAAATATCATCTCGAAATCCACCAACATTGTCCTGGAAATCCTGTGCTTTTTCGGAAACTTTTTCCTGATATTCACCAACACTGTCCTGAAAATCCTGTTCTTTTGTAGAGATATTTTCAGAAACATGATCCTGAAATTCTTGTGCTTTAGTAGTAACACTATCTCCAAATTCTCCAACATCTTCTTTGAGATCCTGTGTCTTTGTGGCAACACTTTCTCCAAAATCACCCACATCATCCCTTACATCTTGAGCCTTTGAAGAAACAGTTTCACTGAA
Organism: Patella vulgata; assembly: GCF_932274485.2. Taxonomy (NCBI): domain Eukaryota; kingdom Metazoa; phylum Mollusca; class Gastropoda; family Patellidae; genus Patella; species Patella vulgata. The sequence goes on along the minus strand of NC_065883.2, from coordinate 7,264,706 downwards.
TTCACTAAAACCACTTTTAACATCTTCGGCTTTGTCTGTGATACTAATTGAAATAGTTTGTCCATAGTCACTGATATTATCCTTAAAATCGTTAGATCGATCTCGGAAACCTTCCTTGATATAATCCGTTTGATCCTCAATATTATCACCAAAACTTTCAGCCTGATTTGAAAATTGTTCACCGTAACTCTCAGCCTGATTAGATACGTTATCACTTAAGCTTTCAGCTTTGTTCGAAATGTTCTCGCCAAACTTGTCAAATTTTTCACTAAAATCGTCCTTTGTTTCGTTCATACTCTCCGTTAAAACTTTACCGAACTCTTCTCCATTTCCTTGAAAATCTTCGGTCTTTTCCGTGAAGCTTTCTTTCAAAGAATCGGTCTTTTCTGTCATGCTTTCAGCTAAGTTATCCTTTGCATCACTAATTTTATCACCAAAGCCGTGGATTTGATCCGTAATGTGTTCAGCTTTTTCAGAAAAGTCATCTTTATAATCACATGCTTGCTTGTTTAAATCGTTTCCAAAGTGGTTGACGTCCTCTTTGTAGTCCTCCATCTTGTGCATCAGGCCTTCTTTCGTTTGTTCAAAACCTGTCTTGATACTGTCAGCAGCCCCAGAAAGTGCCGAGCCAAAACTATCGAAGGGATTGGACGAACCGAAAAATCCCTCAGAACCAGTTCCATTCGTTCCATTGGTCTGGTCGTTCTGGATTGTTTGGTCTTCGTTATCCATACCACCTGAAAGTATAAAAAAGAAACAGCCATTAAAATACTGAAAATTCAATTCACAATAAAACTAAGTACATATGCAGAGCACGAGAATTTTAAATAGAACAATGTGCATCTACTGATCTTTCGGCAGCACAGGGTTAGGGTTAGGCCTTTTAGCACTAACCCCAGCCCAAACACTAACCACATAGCACCAGTTAGCACCTTGACCGATTCCCATAAAGAAAGCAAAATAAAATAAAACCGGGGAACTTCACTCAATTAGAATCAAAGTTACAGTGTTCTGTATTCTCGACCAATCAAATTGCTTACCACTTTAATAAACCTGAGCAGAATAAGTTCAATATCAATCTTTTTCAACGTCTTTCACCTGGTCAACATCATCGCGCTTCTGGAGAACCGATGAATCTGATATGTTTAGGTATTGAGAATTATGCATTTGACATTTGCGTTCTGTTGTTATCTCTGTGTCCATCAAATAACAACATCTATGGAAATGGTGTTCCGTGTCCTGATGTATATGTATGAAATATTACATCACAAATAAATGTTATTATTTGATGGCTACCGAGATAACAACAGAACGCAAATTTCAAACACATATTGCTCAATACAAAAGTATATCAGATTTGTCAGTTCAATAGAAGCGCCACAACATCTACACCAAATTATAATATTTTGTCTCTATTAGAAGCAGAGTTCGTATGTTCCTATAGGTGTACATGTGGTGGACAGACGGTCAAACAGATAAGCAGATGACCGAACCCAATAGTCTCCTGCTTTCCACGATTCAGTCTAAACACCATCTATAAAATTTCACAGCGAAACCTAATATACATCTAAACATCTACATCAAGTTAGAATATTTTGCCTCCATTAGAAGGAGAGTTAGGATGTTCAAAAATGTATGACGAACAAATAGATGACTGAATCCATTTCAATATATAGTCCACTTCTTTAACCAATTCAGTCTAAGCATAATCTTTCAATTTTACAGTGAAACTACGTAAAACATTGCAGAATACAACCATAAGATTCTCTATGGTTAAGGCTTCTTTGTCGGCCCAGCGTGCCAAATTGTTATTGCATATTAGCTGCAGCCCTGCCCCACTATAGTTCTGACGGCCAGGGAAAAGGTGGGGGGGAGGATAATAGAACAAACGTAAGAAGCATTGCCACTATGTTGGCCTCAATCCACTTTAATCCTATTCATGTATCCACCTAAATCAGCAGAAATATTGTCTCCGATCTTTTAATTTTATCACTTGCTCATGTAATCCTCCAGACCTTACATCAAACTTGATACCCCTCCCCCCTCGCTTTACGATCAGACATTACACTACTTTATTGTCACATTACACCATGGGCTATTATATTATATACCACATTACACCATGGGCTATTATATTATATTATACATTACACTACTTTATTGGCACATTACCTCACAAGCTATTATTTTCTATTGTTTTTTTTACTAATTTCCTAACATAAATACTTGATTAATATATATTTTTATAGCTATCATATTAAATCAGTTTATATCACAGTAAATGGAAGAAAATAAATGGAAATAAATAATTTACATTTGATATTTTTGCTAACAATATAGTTTTATTGTTATCATAAAAAATCAAGTCATAAAACAATATGAAAGAAAGAATAGAAATCAGTTATTTTTTATATTTTTGCAGACAATTCTGTATTCTATATAACTATCACAGCAAATCACAAAACAATATATACTGTTAAAAAAAAAAGTAGGGGATATTAAAATGCAAATGCCTATGCAGGTTGTCATATGATAAATAGTCATGGACACTTGACATGCTTTGAGAGTATATTCACAGATGAAGAACTTATTGCCCCAACAGAACCACTGAGTTGCACATGCGACACGCAAAAGCGCCATACACGTGGGAGGGGTTCATTTTTAAATTTCACACTTCAAGGAAGGGTTGATGAATGCCTGAGGATTGGTGGAGCAATTACTCAATATTAAGACAAAAATCAAAAACGTCCATTTTCACTTTTGACAGCTTATCTCTTTGCAAGTGAAATGGGGCCGTCAGATAAGCCGCCCATATGAACTGTTCATGTTCATGTGTAGGCAATTGGCCTGTTATTAACATACACTGGTTACCTCTAATAAAAACAGCAGTGCATTTCCGCAGTTTTTATATTGTTTCTGAGTATATATAGTGTGCACCACTGCGCTGTACAGTCCCGGGTCTGTAGTGACACAGACTTCACTCAAATTTGAAAACAATCAGGAATACAAAGAGAGAGAGAGAGAGAGAGAGAGAGAGAGAGAGATGGGGTTTAACGTCCACTCGACGCAAGCTAGGTCATTTTGGGACTAACACATGGTTCAATTTTATTTCAATAATTTGCATGCGCGTAGGGATCTTTAGCAGTGGGAGGACCTGGAGAAAACCCATGAGGTTGGACAGGTGACCCTACTCCTTATCACGTACAACCAGGGAATCAAAACCACACCAGTTGACTCCATGAAGGACCTAACCTCTACCTATTCTACACAGCCCAATATTACTCGGAAGCACTGGGAGCCCCGTCCCTCCCCCCCCACTCCCTCGAACACACATATAAATACTGTTTGTAAGGGACCTGGTCTGGATCTTGTTCATCATACAAAGTCATGGGTCACCCATTCCTGTCTCTAATAGTTTTGTTTTTTTAACAGAAGAAAATTACAGAATGCTTTTAATTCTTTTACGCAATAATCAAAATAATGGCACATTTTTACATTTGCCATTTGTGTGAATTGATATATTTGTTGTTTTATTACAGAATATATTACCACAATGATATTATTTTTGTGAAACCATGATGCATGTATTTATTGTAATTCATGACGTTCATCAGGTTTCCCCCGAGATAAAATATTGTTTTTGTGAAATGAAGCAGAAATGGTTGCTGTGTATCAAGTTGTTGGTCTTCCAATAAATCAATTGACCGAGATTCTAAGTCTGTATCCTTACAGGCCCAGGACTGTGCAGCAATAGAAACTGCCCTAAAGTATTTTTGAGCTATATAAATTGAGTATTATCATTATTATTGTTATTAGTATTATTGTTATTATTATTATTGTTATTATTGTTATTATTGTTATTATTATTATCATTATTATTGTTATTATTATTATTATAATTTTATGACTTGTAAAGTGACTGACAGACAAGTCCGATAGTCAGTCAATATCAGTCACAATTAGCAACTGGTAAATATCACTGAAAACAGGGTCATCTAAACGCATGGGAATAGAGGCAGTTATTCGAGGGCCTCCATGAGCCTTGGGACCTCATGCTAATCTATATATGCTGTGACTTAATGTTTAACACTGATTTTGCACCAATACAATAAATAGATGTTTAATTTTATCAATCATTTACATTTTGATTCCTATGAGTGATTGTGTTGGTAGGTAGGTGTATTCCTATCGTAAAATCTCCCTGACTGAAAGAGAGAGAGAGAGAAATGGGGTTTAAAGTCCACTCGACAAAAACTAGGTCATTTCGGGACTAACAAATGGTTCAATTTTATTTCAATAATTCGCTTGCTCGTAGGGGTCTTTAGCAGTGGGAGGAAACCGGAGGACCCGGAGAAAACCCACAAGGTTGGACAGGCGACCCTAATCCTTGTCACGTACAACCGGGGATTCGAAACCACGCCAGTTGACTCAATGACAGGCCTTATGATACAGCACGCACGTGCTAACCATTCGGCCATCCCCCCCCCCCTGACTGAAACCAGGAGCCATGATGGAGAGACAACACTATACTCTCTGATGTACTCTATTGTTTAATTTGTGTCAGAGAGAGAGAGAGAGAAGAAAGAAAGAGAGAGAGAGGGAGAGTATAATGTCCACTTGACACAAACTAGGTCATTTTGGGACTAACATATCGTTAGACAGAGAGAGCTGGGGAAAGCAGCGCAGGGAAGAGGGGGGAGGGGAGAGAAGAGGAAAGTGAGCATTAAATAGTAATGTTAATCTAAGCTGAAAAAGAGACATAAACTACGTCATTTCGGGACTAACATATGGTTCAAATTTAATTCAATAATTCGCTTGCCAGTAGGGGTCTTTACCAGTGGGAGGAAACCGGAGGAAACCCACGAGGTTGGACAGCTGACCCTACTCCTTGTCATGTACAACCAGGGAATCCAAACCACGCCTGTTGATTCAATGACAGACCTTATAATACAACAAAACAAGCGGTTGCAATGCAAGATGCACCCACATTTTGCAAGAGATGGACAGGGAACGAGCTAAAAAAATAATGTGATTATCCAGGAAGATATGTTCCAATATGCGTGAATATCAAAAGGGGAACCAAGATCTTCGGGTTATGAACATACATCAAAATCTAAGAAAAATTGTGACCTCTATATTGTGCCCATAAGCTAAAAACGTGATTTTTCGTACAGTCAGGGGCCATAATCCTTGAAGTTTCAATCCGATACATCCCAATATCAAAACCAATCGAGATCTTATGGAAATAAACCTATATTTAAATTTTCGTCAAATTCGGATAAGAATTTGTGACCTGTAGAGTGTCCACAAACAAATTGTGGATGAACAGATAGACTGACGTACGTATGGGCAGACGGATGGACGGACAGGGTCGACGACAATATATGACCACATTTCAATGTGGGCGTATACAAATTATTATTATGTTATCATTTATATAATTTTCCTTTATTCAAAATTAATCTTCTATTTTGATCTAACTGTAATGTGTTACTTTAATTACGGCTGATGAATAATAAATGAACAAGTGGCCTTGGAATTTTGACCAAACAAAAACTATATTTACTCTCCCTAAAAAACACCAAATGTGACACAGTTATTTAGATAATTAATCAATTTAGCAAAGTAAATTGAATTATTGTTCGTTAGTCGTTATTTCGTGATACTATAACTAAAAAGTTGTGTCATAACAAATAAAGCCATTTTATTTTTCATTCACAAATTACTTAAAAATATTAGTTATAGGTACAATCGATTGCGTTTGTTCAAATTCTTCAGTAGATTACTCGGTACTTGTTCATTTTGTGTGATGATAATGTCTGTTTTAGCCCAAGTTAATTTCATTATCCCAGAATTGGAGCACGCTAACGTGGCTAGAACTGAATATGATGGAAAGCTTGGTCAGAGATCGTTAATTAGTTTTCACAAGAAGGGTGGTAACTGATGAAATAGAGTGTTACATCAGATTATTACTAATAACCTGTAGATATATCTCATCTAAATTATTAATCATGTATTATATAGGTCATTGAGTACTTCAAATTCCAAAACTGCTTTGGGTTCTTTTCTGGACCCCGGTTTTCCATCCCATCTGAGTGTCCAAGCACATTTTCCTTGTAACGTGCATCACTGACGGAGGGTCTGAAAAGGACAACTGTCTAGGAGTTCGGATGGAATGAACAACTGAGGTCCCGTGTATACATTGGCGTGCATGTAAAAGATCCGTTTGCAGTTGGAATTTAATATAAGAGTAGGCCATAGTGCCACTGCTTTGGCAAAATTTCCCTCATAGAACACTGTATGGCGTATGCTCGTCTTCATTAGACTAGTCACAGCAGAACAGTAGGCGGTTAAACCCCATTTCATTTTATTTCATTTTTGGGATTACCTGATAATCAGAATATTTATTTTTTATTGTCTTATTTATTACATGGACGTTAATATATAATGGCTACTGATATACTAGGTATATTATAACATGGACGCTGATATCACAATGAATACAAAAAACAGATACATGTCTGCACAACATCATTTTTACTGAAAGTATACATCCCGCTATTAAAAATATTTATGTTAACAATTTGTGTTTAATTTTAACCTAAAAATAGTTGTTCATGACAGATAGATCACAATTGTTAATTATCTTCTATCTGTAAAATGATTTTTCTAGAAGTATGCCTTTGATGATCTGTCTACTTTGATTCCGATGCTATTAAGTGATCTTTTACATTCTAATTTTCATTTTTTATTTTTATAAACAATATTTTATTCACAGAAACCACATTAATAGAACTCTATTCACATGATCAACGGTATCTTAATAGAACTGAACTCGCATTGAGTGTAATTTTATTATTATTTATTATTATTATTACAGCATATTTATAGTGCACTTTACAAAGTGACAATGTAAATCACACATAAACAACAAGATTATGGGCATGTTAACGATTGTATACAGAGTCAGTTAAAAGCCTGATTAAATAAATGTGTTTTAAGTTGTTTTTTAAAAGAATACAGAGATGTACAACATCTTAAACTAAATGGTAGATTATTCCATAAAACAGGTGCTTGATAACTAAAAGAGCGCTGACCATAGGAGACTAGTTGAACAGTTTTAGGCTTTAAAAGTAGTTTATCTGATGTACGTAATGTTCGGCCAGGTGTATAAAGTTCTAAAAGATCTGAGAGGTAAACAGGAGCTAAATTATTTAAACATTTAAAAGTAAGTAATAAAATCTTAAAATCAATTTGATATTTAACAGGTAACCAGTGTAAATTATATAAAACAGGAGTTATGTGGTCACATTTCTTAGTTAAAGTAACAAGTCTAGCCGCAGTATTCTGTACTTTTTGTAATTTATCTATAAGCTTTAAAGGTAAACCAACTAAAAGTGAATTAAAGTTATCTAATCAAGAAGTGACCAGAGAATTAACAAGTGACTTAGTGGCCTCTACAGTTACACATTTATGTATTTTACCTATATTTCTAATATTAAAATAGCACAATTTACAAATATTATTTACTTGAGCTCCCATAAGCATAAAATTATCAAAGATAGCGCCAATATTACGAGCAGAATAAGATGAAAATATATCACAATTACAACAGTACTTTTATGAAGTGTACTTTTATGTAACTTAACTGACATATAGAAGACAACTGACATCAAGTGTCTATATAACTCAAGTGTATCTTTATATAACTCAAGTGTATCTTTATATAACTCAAGTGTATCTTTACATAACTCAAGTGAATCTTTATATAACTCAAGTGTATTTTCATTTAACTCAAGTGTTTCTTTATATAACTCAAGTGTATCTTTATATAACTCAAGTGTATCTTTATATAACTTGATTAAGTGAATCTTTATATAACTCAAATGTATCTTTATATAACTCAAGTGTATCTTTATATAACTCAAGGGTATCTTTATATAACTCAAGGGTATCTTTATATAACTCAAGTGAATCTTTATATAACTCAAGTGTATCTTTATATAACTCAAGTGAATCTTTATATAACTCAAGTGTATTTTCATTTAACTCAAGTGTTTCTTTATATAACTTGATTAAGTGTATCTTTATATAACTCAAGTATATCTTTATATAACTCAAGTATATCTTTATATAACTCAAGTGTATCTTTATATAACTCAAGTGAATCTTTATATAACTCAAGTGTAGCGTTAAAAATTAGAAAATGTAAAGGCAATTTCCGTAAGCATCGATCATCATTATTAGATAAACAGCATAGTCTCGATTATCCATTTAATCGTTAAATCGTGAAGGAAAGTTATGCAGTAAATCGGCTCATAATCCACTAAAGATCGCAGGCTAGCAATGCCATCTAGAGTTGATTATGGTCTGGATAAGTTATTTAATCTCTAATTAATAATTCAGATAACATATCAGACCTAAAGAAAGACCTGAAATAGTCAGATTTAGCTCTTGCATAATGTATGTTTAAGTGTGTATCTTTATGTAACTGATTCTGTGTATTTAGAGCATATGCATCTATTAAACTCTATTTGTTGAATCAATTTTATTTGGTTCATGTCAGTGTTATATTTAACTGAAATATCAAACTACTATGATATTATTATTATTTCATATATATGTTGTGTATTTGACACCTAACTGTATGATTATATAGGTATGGAATGTATCAATGTAAATATTTAAAGTATTAGAATGGAATGTTGATCTGTAATAGTATATAATGATTTGATGATATTATTATATATGTCATATATCAACATACACTCATATGTATACTATTTCATCAACAATTTAACAATTTACTATATACAAATACCCTGAGAGAGAGAGAGAGAGAGAGAGAGAGAGGGAGTATATTACCAGAGAGAGAGAGAAAGGGAGAGAGTGGGATTAACATTAACACCCTTTCAAGCTAACCAGATTATGATGTGCAGGATTCAGGGATGGGAGAAAACTTGACTACCCACCCAAAAAACACACAAGCACCCCCCGGAATAAAATTGAGGCGCTGTCAGCTTAGCAGCCAAAACGGGGTCATGGGGTGAGGTTATGATCACAGGGACAATTCTTAAGACTAATCAACAGTATTTGCTTGAAAGGTTAGGCGAAATGAAATGAAATGGGGTTTAACGTCCTACTGTTCTGCTCCTAGCCTGGGCAAATGAAGACGGGCATACGCCATACAGTGTGCTATGAGGGAAATTTTGCCCGGACAGCGGCACTACGGCCTACTCTTATATCGAATTCCAACTGCCAAGGGATCTTTTACGTGCACGCCAATGTGTACACGGGACCTCAGATTTTCGTCCCATCCGAACGACTAGACAGCTTTCCTTGTCAGCCCCTCCGTCCTCCATCACTGACAAGGGAGAAAGGTTAGGCAGGCAACCAGGTGTTGAACCCATGAAATGCATGCTTAAATGGTGTAATGATCTAAAACTAGGTATTGTATCAGATTAAACTATTCACCCACCCAGATGACCTTAGCAAGGACACTGAAAACTCCATGTCATCGGGGTTGGATGGCGCGCTGTATCATAAGGTCTGTCATTGAGTCAACTGGCGTGGTTTCGATTCCCAGCTTGTACATGACAAGGAGTAGGGTCGCCTGTCCAACCTCGTGGGGTTTCTCTGGGTCCTCCGGTTCCCTTCCACTGCAAAAGACCCCTACATGCAAGCGAATTATTGAAAAAAAATTAAACCATATTAGTCCCGAAATTACCTAGTTTGTGTCGAGTCTCTCTCTCTCTCTCATAATTCAATTCCGGATCTCTCAGACACAGTTCATCCAGTGCTTGTTATTTTGGTCCGACTCAGTCCTTCACTCCTTTGCTTATTGATAGTTTTTACTTAGTTATTTTCAGGATTGCCAGAAGAAAACAGTCGATCGAAAATAAAGAATCTATTTTCATTTTCATGGTAGACTTAATCACTTTAAGGTATGACAGCAATTTATGATCGGTGGAATAATATCCGCATGTTTTCATGACAATCTGTGCTGATAAAAAAACATTCCTAATCATCTTTACATCCTTTTAAACAACGCAAATAGATACTCCAACAGGTTGAATAGTTTTTGCGACATTCAAGTCATGTGTCAAACAAGGAGGATGAAATTAGATTTTTTAATACCTTGGGGTATTTCCTTGCGATTAAAATGTTTAGAGAGGGATTTGGAGTCAACTGTGGATCGATAGATTATTTTGAATATGTTGTTAGTGCAAACATATCATAAAATCACACCGGTATCTTTAAGGTATGGTATATTTTCATACATTAATGATGTCTAGGGATAAAAAACAGACCTAATTACCGATACACCCTTTTAAAGAGAAAGAGAGAGAAATGGGTTTAACATCCACTCGAAACAAACTAGGTCATTTCGGGACTAACATATGGTTTCAATAATTCACTTGCTCGTAGGGGTCTTTAGCAGTGGGAGGAAACCAGAGGAAACAGAGAAAACCCATGAGGTTGGACAGGCGACCCTACTCCTAGTCACGTACAACCGGGAATTCCAAACCACGCCAGTCGACTCAATGATACAACCTTTTAAAACAACCCAAAACTTCATGTATGAAGAAAAGATAAAGATATAAAATTATCTAGCATGTTAACATCGGAAATACAAATATTGGCCTGGAGTCATATTTGTTATTTATAGAGTAAAATATGTAGTTCTTGTAACAGATATAACCGCTATAATAAGCTAGATAAAAAAACCAACAGGAAGTAGAACTATCTGATTTCATCAGTCTGATTCCGATATCAAACATCATATAAACATTCACAGCAATAGGTGGTCGTATAGATATGAAAATATACTAATAAACTAAGGCTAGCAAATGGTAAATATGTTTATCTGTTCTATCCATTCAAATGATATCATCTAGGCACTGATGTAGTGGCATTTTTCATCCCATCTGGACAACTTGGCACAGATAATAAATAATAAACTATGGCTGGCAAATGGTAAATATATTTATCTGTTACATCTATTGATATGATTCTCACCATGGCAAGTATGTAGATAATATCAAACGACTAATAGTGTTTTTTTGTTCCATCCAGACAACTTGTCACTTTTATAAACATAACATTCACAGCAATAGGTGGTCTTATAGATAAAAAATAAAATACACAAATAAACTATGGCTGGCAAATGGTGAATATATTTCACCAAACCACTGATGTAGATAATAGCACCCCATGAGACGAGACATTTTTTGTTCCATCTGAAGGATTAGACATTTTTCATTGCCAGGCCTCTGTTCTACAACACTGACAAGGTGAAACCTTTGCATATAATATTCCAAATACTTCATAAATATATTAACCTGATATTTCTTTGAAAAAGAAAAAAATCTAAACTTAGTGGACTGTTGTTCTCGTGGGCTTTAGTTTCACGTTCTGGGCACAGAATCTTTTTTCACACGACGCAAGTACCGTAGATATTTTATTAAAGAATTAAAATTATTTGGATTGGCCTTAAAAATTGTTCTGGAAGAGACCACTTTGTACATCATTATTTTGGCATCATATTAGACTTTTACATTTGTCAATTAACTTCATTCCACGATAATAAATGTTAATTCACCGACACCAGTGAGAACTATTTATTATTCATAAATTCATGTATAATGTTAGTCCCACTGAGCATTCTCGAATATTCTATTCTTTCTATGGTATTCATGAATAAGAGTTTGTTAATTATTACACTTGAATGAGAAGCGATGTTTTGTGGGAATTTTAATGGATTATAATTATAGTGTTTCATGGCAAGATACAAAATACTGGAGGCCTGCTTGGCGTCGGCAACCACTACCATTACATTATTGATGACTCAAATAAAACATACCGTTACACGAGATAAAAAATTACCGACGACATTGTTAATGCTAACACTATTTTTCATTTGTATTCAACTTTGGTTCTCATAATACAGCACTCAATTACATGAGAGGCCCCAGAGAAAAATAGGGGGGGGGGGGTAGGGGGGTGGTAGGGGGATTTAACATCCACTCAATTAAAGAGGAGACACCCTATAGGTATGTTATAGAGAGACACAGAGAGAAATGGGGTTTAACAGCCACTCAATGAAAGAGGAGACACCCTATAGGTATGTTATAGAGAGACACAGAGAGAAATGGGGTTTAACATCCACTCAATTAAAGAGGAGACACCCTATAGGTATGTTATAGAGAGACACAGAGAGAAATGGGGTTTAACAGCCACTCAATGAAAGAGGAGACACCCTATAGGTATGTTATAGAGAGACACAGAGAGAAATGGGGTTTAACAGCCACTCAATGAAAGAGGAGACACCCTATAGGTATGTTATAGAGAGACACAGAGAGAAATGGGGTTTAACAGCCACTCAATGAAAGAGGAGACACCCTAGGTATATTATAGAGAGAGAGAGAGAGAGAGAGAGAGAGAGAGAGAAATGAGGTTTAATGTCCACTCGACACAAACTAGGTCATTTCGGGACTAACATATGGTTTAATTTTATTTCAATAATTCGCTTGCGCGTAGGGGTCTTTCACGGTGGGAGGAAACCAGAGGGCCTGGAGAAAACCCACGAGGTTGGACAGGCGACCCTACACCTTATCACAAAGAACCAGGGACTCGAAACCATGCCAGTTGACTCAATGATAGACACAGAGAGTAACAGGATTTAACGCCAAGGTGTACACACGACCTCAGTTTTTTGCCCCATCCGAACAACAAGATGCTATCCCTCACCAAGTCCTCCGTCCCATAACAAAATATGGGACTACTCTTATTATACTTGTTGTTGTAAACATCATACACCCACATTCCATCTGCTTCTTATTGACCTTATTTTTTAATACTTTTTATAAAATGATGCCAAGATAAATTTGGCATGTGGAAGGTTTTTTTTTTATGATAAATGAAATATTTGGCATGTGCATTACACATCACTATTATCTTGACATTATCACGGCAACAGGTAGTTTATCTCCTGGTGCGAAATGTTCAAACGATATTCTGATAATAAAAACTTGAGATAATATCATTATAATATTGGTTAAAGTATGTTAAAACATCTCTGAGATCTAATATTAAAAACTTCACACAGTGCACAGTCATTCGGATGGAACAAAAAAAGTCTGGCAATGTCATGGAAAAATTAATGCTAAAGTATGCTAAAAACATCAAAAATAAATGATTTTAAAAATTTTCCAGTAATTGATAGTTGCATTTAGTCATTCGGATGAGACAAAAAACATCTCAGATATCTAATATTAAAAACTTCATACATTGCACAGTCATTCGGATGGAACAAAAAAAAGTCTGGTAATGTCATGGTAATAGTAATGGTAAAGTATGCTAAAAACATCAAAAATATCTGATTTTAAAATTTTTCCAGTATCTGAGATTTGTATTTAGTCATTTGGATGAGACAAAAAATGTCTCAGATATCTAATATTAAAAACTTCATACATTGCAAACAGTCATTTGGATGGAACCAAAAAAGTCAGGTAATGTCATGGTAATAGTAATGGTAAAGTATGCTAAAAATATCTGATTTTAAAATTTTTCCAGTATCTGAGATTTGCATTTAATCATTTGGATGAGACAAAAAATGTCTCAGATATCTAATATTAAAAATTTCATACATTGCAAACAGTCATTTGGATGGAACAAAAAAAAGTCTGGTAATGTCAGGGTGATATAGTAAGGGTAAAGTATGCTAAAAACATCAAATATCTGATTTTTAAAATCTTCACATTTATATCTGATAGTTGCATATAGTCATTCGGATGAGACAAAAAACATCTCAGATATCTATTATTAAAAACTTCATGGAACAAAAAAAGTCTGATAATGTCACGGTAATAGTAAGGGTAAAATATGTTAAAAACATCAAATATCTGATTTTAAAATCTTCACATTTATATCCGACAGTTGCATATTGTCATTCGGATGGGACAAAAAAATTCTGGTAATATCAAAGGTAACTTATGTTGAAACACATCAGCGATCTAATTCTATTAGATTCAGTCGTTTAATAAACTGATATTAATCACTTCAAACGGAGTGCAAATAGTCCTTCGGATGGGACAAAAAACTTGAGGTAATGTCATCATAATATTGATAATAATATCGGTGGTAAACCACTTGAGCTGTTTGGTTCTATATGATTAGGTTGTTTAATAAACTGATATCAAACACTTCACATGGTTACATCTGAGAAGTGCAAATAGTCCTTCGGATGGGATAAAAAATTTGAGATAATATCATCATAATATTGGTAAGAATATCAATAGTAAAACACTCAAGCTGTCTGGTTCTTTACGATTAAGTTGTTTAATAAACTGATATCAAACACTTCATACAGTTATATAAGAATAGTGCAAATAGTCCTTCAGATGGGACATAAACTTGAGGTAATGTCATCATAATATTGGTAAGAATATTAATGGTAAAACACTTAAGCTGTCTGGTTCTATACGAATAAGTTGTTTAATAAACTGATATTAAACACTTCATTCGTTTGTATCTCAGGGGTGCAAATAGTCATTCGGATGGGACAAAAAAAAACCCAGTACTTATTGCTGTACACTTAAAGGACAATATTGGTGTCAGTCATTTTAACATATGTGATAGAATTAATTAAACACGTTCCAAATATTAATATAACACAGAGATCATTGCTACGATAGCTGAGTAATACAGGTTTCCTGAGTGGGAAGTGACGAACGCCAAAGGAAAAGGAAAACACGAGTCATACCTCTATTTAACTGACTGATGTGACGAGTGATTGGTTATGTGAGACTGTGAGAGGATATCTGACAATTCATAAAAATAATTGACTGCTACTAGATAAGAGAACACAAAGAAAAACAGAAAAAGTCCATGCATTACCATGTTTTCATAAGGTATAGAATGAATATAAACAAGGGAATGTACGGACTATTTCTATTTTTCTCGTGTTTAACCAGCTCTATCACATATGTGATAATGATTGGCACTAATATTGTCCTTTAACAGAATCTTTGACAAGACAGATAAATAGTAGGAAGAATGTTTTAACCCTCTAACTTTTCTACACTAATAATAAAATTGAAAATAAAATGAAATCGGGTTTAACGTCCTACTGTTCTGCGCCAACTGGGCTAATGAAGACGGACATACAACATACAGTGTGCTATGAGGGAAATTTTGCATGGGCAGCGGCACTATAGCCTACTCTTATATCGAATTCCAACTGCCAAGGGATCTTTTACGTGCATGCCAATGTAGCCTATACACAGGATCTTGGTTTTTCGTCCTATCCGAACGACTAGACAGCTGTCCTTGTCAGGCCCTCCATCCTGCACCACTGACAAAGGGAAACCACTTATTTATATATATACATTCACAGATATTGTTAATTACTGTACGTATGCATGATGGTTGTATAACAAAAACGATATGAACGAAGTTTTTGATACACAAGTTACGATGATGACCTGTCTTCCCCTATTTTTGTTCCTTGAAGATATCAGTAATCTTACGCCCCCCGCCCTCTCAAAAAATACATAAAGTTCTATAATTAACTTAATCAAATGTTTATGATTTATGAATAAGAAGAAATGAAATGAGGTTTAACGTCCTACTATTCTGCTCCGAACTGGGCTAACGAAGACGGGCATACGCCATACAGTGTGCTATAAGGGAAATTTTGCCCGGACAGTGGCACTACGCCCTACTCTTATATCGAATTCCAACTGTCAACTGATCTTTTACATGCATGGGGACCTCGGGTTTTTTCGGCCAATCCAAACGACTAGACAGTTGTCCTTGTATGAATAAGAAGAAACCAGTAGGACATCAATAAGAACCTATGCCGGTTACAGTTATATAACAATAAAAACGATATGAAAGAAGTTTTTGATGCACAAGTTACGATAATTACCTGTCATTCCCTATTTTGTTTTGTTCCTTGAAGATATCACTGACCTTATGGCGCGCCGTTTCAAGAAATCAAATATAATATCCTGTATCCTACAAAAAATTTGCATTCTGAAATTTTAATCTTAAGATGCTAGTAATTCTCATTAAATAAAGAAAAGATTACAACATTTTCTTGTCAATTCTATCAAAGAAAAAATTCCTTACTTGATTAATATCTATCTTAGAAATATCAAAGTGCAATGACTTTTCAAATTTTCATGTTTAGAATAATTAATAAGTTTTTTACAAAAGCTGAATAAGTCAGTTGCGTATTTTTGATTGATGTGTTGATAGATGATGATAGATTTTACCTGGTGTCGTCATTGTTACTTACACTGACTGACGTATCGCGTAATTGAGTATCGAACAATCATTTGATCGTGTGATGACAGGTAATAAGCGTAACCTTTGCACTGAAAAGTTCTTTCATATCGTTTTTTTTATTATTATACAACATCATGCAGTATAACGCATGACGTGCAATAGGTAATATAATTAACAATAACAGCTAGTCAATATCATATATATATATATATTTCAGAGAGAGAGAGAGAGAGAGAGAGAGAGAGATGGGGTTTAAAGTCCACTCGACACAAACTAGGTCATTTTGTTACTAACATATGGTTTATTTTTATTTAAATGATTCGCTTGTGCGTAGGGGTCTTTAGAAGTGGGAGGAAGCAGGAGGACCCAGAGAAAACCCACGAGGTCGGACAGGCGACCCTACTCTTTATCATGTACAAGCGGGAAATCGAAACCACGCCAGTTGACTCAATGACAGGCTTTATGATACAAAGCGTGCATGCTAACCAGACCATCCAAACCCCCAGAGAGAGAGAGAAAGAGAGGCAGAGAAAGAGGGGGAGAGGGAGAGGGAGAGAAAGAGAGGGAGAGAAAGAGAGGGAGAGAAAGAGAGGCAGAGAAAGAGAGGGAGAGGGAGAGAAAGAGAGGCAGAGAAAGAGAGGGAGAGGGAGAGGGAGAGAAAGAGGGGGGAGGGAGAGGGGGAGAAAGAGAGGCAGAGAAAGAGGGGGAGGGGGAGAGGGAGAGGGAGAGAAAGAGAGGGAGAGAAAGAGGGGGAGGGGGAGAGGGAGAGAAAGAGAGGGAGAGGGAGAGAAAGAGGGGGAGGGGGAGAGGGAGAGGGGAGAAAGAGAGGGAGAGAAAGAGGGGGAGGGGAGAGGGAGAGAAAGAGAGGGAGAGAAAGAGAGGGAGAGAAAGAGAGGGAGAGGGAGAGAAAGAGGGGGAGAGGGAGAGGGAGAGAAAGAGAGGCAGAGAAAGAGGGGCAGAGAAAGAGGGGGAGAGGGAGAGAAAGAGGGGCAGAGAAAGAGGGGCAGAGGGAGAGGGAGAGAAAGAGGGGCAGAGAAAGAGGGGCAGAGGGAGAGGGAGAGAAAGAGAGGCAGAGAAAGAGGGGCAGAGAAAGAGAGGGAGAGAAAGAGAGGCAGAGAAAGAGAGGGAGAGGGAGAGAAAGAGAGGCAGAGAAAGAGGGAGAGAGGGAGAGAAAGAGAAAGAGAGGGAGAAGTGAAACCAAGCACTACATCACATGACTTCTAATACTAATGTAATTAAATAACAATGGATATGTATTTTAAAGTGACATAGGAAAATGTGTTTTAACATCCACTCCAAACAAACTAGGTCATTTTGGGACTAACATATGGTACAGTTTTATTTCAATAATTCGTTGCGTGTAGGGGTCTTTATTAAAGTGAGAAAACCAGGCCACCTAGAGGAAACTCACGGGGCGGGGCAGGCCTCCCTACTCCTTGTCACAAACAAACATTTGATGGAAACCAGGTCACCACATGACTCAATGACAAAGTCTACATCCAGTATCAGCTATCAGACATATCTGTAAATACCTCAACACTGTGAAGATGTTATCAATGTGACTTGTTGATCTTGTCTTAATTCATCCATATTGAATCTGTGAGTTTTATTTACAGCTAAAACCAATGTTTATTGGATTTTCACTTGTTTTTTCTTTGTTCACGGCAAACAAAATCATTTGTATTGGATACTTGGGAACAGGGACAGAAATGTCACAGAGATTTTTTTGACCTTCACTGTTAAATATTCATTTACTCAACTATTTTAATTTTATGTTTTATTTGTAAAATATCATTGATATTCATCGCCTCAACATTTTCATTTTTAAATTTTATTCGTGAAATGTCATTGATAGATTACCTTTATTTCTTTCATTTAAGAAATAAATCATATATGAGCAGCGTAAGACTAAAATGAAAAATGAAATGAAATGGGGTTTAACGTCTTACTGTTCCTAAACTGGGCTAATGAAGACGGGCATATGCCATACAGTGTGCTATGAGAGAAATTTTGCCCGGGCAGCGGCGCTAAGGCCTACTCTTATATCAAATTCCAACTGCCAAGGGACTTTACGTGCACGCCAATTTGTACACTAGACAGCTGTCCTTGTCAGGCCCTCAGTCCTGCATCACTGACAAGGGGAAACCAAGCCGGAATATCTGGATGAACTTTGTCGGCTAATGCAGGGATCAAACACCTGACCTCCAGGCTAGCGAGCCAGCATCTTACCCACTTAGCCACGTGATCCCCGCAAGACTAAAAGATGCATTGTAACTGCTGTTTCAAATGACATGGGCTTCAACATCCTACTTTACAGAGAGAGAGAGAGAGAGAGAGAGAGAGAAAGAGAGATGGTGTTTAATGTACACTTGACACAAACTAGGTCATTTTGGGACTAACACATGGTTCAATTTTATTTCAATAATTCGCTTGCACGTAGGGTCTTTAGCTGTTGGAGAAAACCGACGGACCTGGGGGTTGGACAGGCAATCCTACTCCTTGTCACGTACAACCAGATGACCTATACCCATCTTCATTAGCCTGTTGTAGGAGCAGAATGGTAGGACATTAATCCCAATTTCATTTCATTTCGAATACGGTTTCCTTTCATTTCATTGAGTTCACCCCTTTTTTGGTCATAAATATTTCCTGTCTGTTTCCTTGTGAAATTTTAATTAAACAAATATCTGATAAACTTAATTAGGAAACACCAATCCCTACACACAATTTACTTCCTGATTTTTTCAATTCATTTTAACGGAAAAGAATAATAAATGTATGTTTTAATGTTTCCCAGAAACCTTATAAAGTCTGTCATTATTTGATGAAGAACGGCATCAACTCGATGGAAGTCTATTAATATTAGACATTCCATGAAAACATATATATTACACTCCCAACACTCCTAGGTTCGCATTCTTTTACAATGAATATATAAAATAAATATGCTTCAGAACAATCTAGAATTTCATTATTTATGTATTTTAAAGAAGTGTTTTGTGAGTTTTAGACAAAAAAGCTTGAACGTTTTTGCTATAATATTTCAAAAATAGATAATGAAAAATGATTATTTTGAAATTTCATTCAAATTACTTAAATCTAAGCAGAGTTGCCAGTGTTGGAAGGTTGGACAAGATCAAACGTAGATTGCTCATTATTGTAGCAACGGTACTTGACACTTGAGTCTAATTAAGTCTAGACTATCCATTTTATTGTAAAATATTTAAATCTTGTGAGTGTTCTAATCCATTTGAATCTTGGCCATTCGATGATACTTGTAAATTTGACACCCATTATCAAACTAATTAAGTACAAATTTTGGGTGATTTTAAATGATTTTTATGAATTTTTAAACAAATATCTGATATCAACAGAATGTAAAATAAAGCTAAATACACAAGATTAATGATAACCAGGTTACAGTGTAATGTTCTACTGTTCTGTACCAACTGGGCTAATGAAGACGGGCATACTCCAAACATTGTGCTATGAGGGAAATTTTGCCCGGACAGCGGCACTACGGCCTACTCTTATTTCAGTTTTCCATCCAATTCAAAGGACTATATGTTGTCCGTTTACGGGCACGCAAATATGTACATGTGTCCTCGGTTTTTCATCTCATCCGAAGGACTATACATTGTCCCTTGCCTGGGTATGTAAAAGATAATCAGACTTTAAATTTGTTCTGTTCCATTAAAAGTCAAAATTTTAAAAATTCCGTCCGGCCAGGTCATTTATTTATACATGTTGATATTGATTTAATTTTAAATGTTTAGATCGAAGGAAGCCACTAGTGTCATAATGACCTCAGACCCATACAGAAATCAAATCTCCTTCAGTTTAGTGGGAGCTGGATGGCTGAATGCTTATCGTGTGCACGCTGTATCATAAGGTCTGTCGTAAAGTCAACTGGCGTGGTAGGGTCGCCTGGCCAACCTCATGGGTTTTCTCCGGGTCCTCCGGTTTCCTCCCACTGCTAAATACCCCTGCGCGCAAGCAAATTATTGAAATAAAATTAAACCATATGTTAGTCCCGAAATGACCTAGTTTGAGTCGAGTGGACGTTAAACCCCATCTCTCTCTCTCTCTCTCTCTCTCTCCCTCTTAACATTCAGCACGCCCACACATCTCTTTATACTTCACTATAATGTCATCTGAACATATGTTAATTGTGAAATTTGTTTATTTTTTTTTCTAATGTCTGATACTTCCACCCTGATGTCTTTGCCAGAAAAATGTCTTGTATAAAATATGGTAATGACAAGACTAAAATGACATTCCTGCTGCTGTATTCTGTTTAATTTAGATATAATTTGGCCTGCGAGTGCTTGTTAGGAGCGTATGCCATATAATCACTCCATTACTTTGAGTGGAATTCATCATTTGACATTTTCACAGAATATATAGTCAAATTAGGAGAGAGAGAGAGAGAGAGAGAGAGAGAGGAGGTTCAACTCCACTCACACAAACTAGAGGGGGTTTAACATCCATTTGACACCAGTTAAGTCATTTTGGGACTAACAAATGGTTCAGTTTTATTCAATAAAGAGAGAGAGAAATGGGTTTTAATGTCCACTTGACACAAACCAGGTAATCTAGGGACTAACATATAGTTTAATTTAAATTCCAATAATTTGCTTGCATGTTGAGAGGTCTTTAGCAGTGGGAGGGACCCGGAGAGAGAGAGATGAGGGAGAGAGAGAGAGAGAGGCGGGTTTAATGTCCATTCGACACAAATTAAGTAATTTTGGGACTAACACACGGTTCAATTTTATTTCAATAATACGCTTGC
This sequence comes from Patella vulgata, assembly GCF_932274485.2. Lineage (NCBI taxonomy): Eukaryota > Metazoa > Mollusca > Gastropoda > Patellidae > Patella > Patella vulgata. The sequence goes on along the minus strand of NC_065883.2, from coordinate 7,243,621 downwards.
GCGTAGGGGGTCTTTAGCAGTGGGAGGAAAATGGAGTTAAGAGTTTAATAAAGAGTTGGCCATTCTGGCTATGATAATTCAAAAATAGATGATGAAAAAAGAAAATATTGAAAATTTCTTTCAAATTACTTCATTCTCAGCCAAGTTATCATTGTTTGTAGTTTTGACAAGATGCGTGCATAGTAGTTACCAGGGAACTGGTATAATCGGAACTTAGCCTCGCTTTCCGATTTTTAAATCGTTTTAATCTAGTTAAAATCTTGAGTATCCGATGTCACCGAGAGTCGATTATGGACTTGTTTTGTTAATAAATGTCTTATTAATAGTTTAGATAACATTTCAGGCCTAAAGAAAGACCTGCAATAGGCAGATTTAGCTCTTGCATAATGTATGTTTAATGTTAACTGTTCTGTAGCAACAAGGCCAATATGGAGACTCTTTAACTCTTATATGCAATATTGTGTGCTATGTGGGAAATTTTTCTCATGATAGTGGCCCTATATTGCTCAAGTCTTTTGGATGGGACAAAAAAACGAGGTAAAAGATCCAGGCAATTAATAATTCCAGTATTCAATAAACATATTCTTTAAAATCATAAAATAATACCATGATATATTTGATTAAAATACAGATCTATATTTCGTTGCGTTTTTTTTTATATTGTCGTTGGCCTACACTACATGAAGATCTGACAGGTTGTATTAGAAGGTTGCGTCAGGGGTCGAATGAGCGACTTTTGACCCTATGACATAAGACATTGATCAATCAGACTTGACGTTTCTAGAGGTTTACCCACAGTTCCATGCAGAGCACGCCAAGAACTTGCCGTAACTGACCGTTTCATTTGCTAATCCCTCACATCAACCAGAATTCACATAATATATAACAACTCTTCCAGATCCTATTGTAGTAAAGACAGGTAAAATGATAACAACTCTTCCAGATCCTATTGTAGTAAAGACAGGTAAAATGATAACAACTCTTCCAGATCCTATTGTAGTAAAGACAGGTAAAATGATAACAACTCTTCCAGATCCTATTGTAGTAAAGACAGGTAAAATGATAACAACTCTTCCAGATCCTATTGTAGTAAAGACAGGTAAAATGATAACAACTCTTCCAGATCCTATTGTAGAAAAGACAGGTAAAATGATAACAACTCTTCCAGATCCTATTGTAGTAAAGAAAGGTAAAATGATAACAACTCTTCCAGATCCTATTGTAGTAAAGACAGGTAAAATGATAACAACTCTTCCAGATCCTATTGTAGTAAAGACAGGTAAAATGATAACAACTCTTCCAGATCCTATTGTAGTAAAGACAGGTAAAATGAAATTTTGAACTATAAAAAATACAACAAAATAGGATCTGTGTTTTATTCAGATTGTATCATGATAGAACACTTTGTCAACTGGTTCCATTTTAATTCAGAAATTGCAGATGATTTTAACAATAATACAAAAGAATGTGATAATAGTTTTTAACAGTTGATCTTTAATTAATGCAAGTGCTGCCAACTTGAATGATTCAATAATGCATATAATGAACGATGATTAATGTATACAAGATGTTGCAATACTCGTATATGAAATGTACGAAAATAGACATTAAATACCATTTGCTATGTAAGGCCTAATATATACCTTACTAGCATTATTAATATAATTTAATATACTTTTAGAAACCTCTGTAAACCTTATTCTATGTTAGTTGATGTTTATTATTGTATTGTAATTTGTATTGAATGCTTTACCATACTCGTGTATACCATGCAGTTGTGTAATAAAGCATTATTATTATTATTATAGAAGTGGGTGGCTTGACAAAAGCTACAAAATATAAATATTTGATATTTATTAGCATCAATAACCAATTTAACAAAACCTGATATTTTATTTTACTGTTTTTCAATCACAGTAATGGAGCCATTTTTTTTTTTTTTACTTGGAGCAATAAGTGGGTGGAGGCATAGTTTAATGCGTGTGTTTTAGACCATAAAATGTTTGTCATAGTTAGATCTAAATATTAAGACCATCTGCAGATTTTGTCAAGGTCAATAGATGTGTAAACGGGTCTGGTGCTAACACTAACTCTAGCCCACAATCCTTGGCAAAAATCACATGTCTTAACTTAATTCTGTTTACATCTCGTGACTGCGAAATCTGCAGGTGGCCTTAAAATTTAGCTCTGACTGTTCGGTCATAGATACAAGTAATGTGGTTTCCATCCCAGGCTTGTAAGTTACAAAGAGTAAGGTTGCTTGCCTAAGTCGTGGGTTTTTGAAAAGAATACAGGTCCACAGTCTATCCAAATAAATTGATTTTGCTGTTTCGATACCAAATTAATTAATTTCTTTTTTTTAAAATTATATAAAAATTATCCAGTATTTTTTTTTAAAAATCCTATAAAAAAAAAATGTCTACTGTCACTTTTATAATGAAACTCATTTTTAATCTTTTTTAAAAAGAAAATAAACCTTGTAAAATACACATTAATTATACTTAATTAATTCTTTTCTTTTTTTAAAAATCATATAAAAATTATCCAGTATTCATTTTTTAAAATCCTATAAAAAATGTCTACCGACAGTTTTATAATGAAACTCATTTCTTTTTAAAAAGAAAATAGATCTTGTAAATTATACATTTAATGTAAAATAACTTTTCTAATTCTTATGTCATGTCTACCATGTTTTTTTTAAATAAATTATATTCACTATTTAATGATAGTTTAAGACCATACACAATGGTCCATAAATTATTTAATTCTACCTTATAGCCGTCGCCTGTCTAACCTCGTGGGTTTTCTCCGGGTCCTCCCAGTTCCTCCCACGTGCAAGCGAATTATAGAAATAAAATTTAACTATATGTTAGTCTCGAAAGACCCCTAAGCGCAAGTGAATTATAGAAATAAAATTGAACCATATGTTAGTCTCGAAATAACCTTGTTTGTGTCAAGTGGACGTTAAAACCCTATACACAATGGTCCATAAATTAATCATTTCTACCTTATAGCCGTCGCCTGTCAAATCTTGTGGGTTTTCTCCGGGTCCTCCTGTTTCACCCTACTGCTAAAGACCCCCATGTGCAAGCGAATTACAGAAATAAAATTGAACCATGTTAGTCCCAAAATGACCTAGTTTGTGTCAAGTGGATGTTACCCACCTCTCTCTCTCTCTCTCTCTCTCTCTCTCTCTCTCTCTCATTTGAAGTTTACATTTACATATAACACGTTTAATTTGAAAACCCTTTTTAAACAGAAATAAATCTTGTAAATTACCTCTCCATGAATACCCTTTTTTAAATACTTTTCTTTTGTTAAATCATATAAAAATGATCTGCATACACTTTTAATATGAAACCCCTGTTTTCAAAATAAAAAAAAATTAAATCTTGCAAATATATCTTGATCTAAAATAACTTACTGTTCAAATATAATCCATTTGACATGACTGATTATCCAGTAGAGGTCTCACTCCTTCACGACTAACACATTAAACACAAACCACTACTTCCTGTTGAATCACACGTAAAAGACGAAAACAAAAAAAAAATCTAACTTTACCAATAAAGTTTTAGCTCACTATTGACACGTATAAAAAAAACAATTTGTCTGATTGACAAGTCGGAAAACGAGTCATCACAGCTTGGTGTATTTTGTCTTTTCTCTAACAACTATCCAATAGTGTTCATTCTAATTCTTCTGTTGAAAGAGAAAATCAAAGTTCAAGTCAATTGTTGTTCCTTAAAAATATCTAACCCACAAATTAATCCAAATTTTGTAAGAAAATTCGAAAATTTATTTATCCAATTTGATCTTGTTTCTATATTTTTAGTTGTATCATCAAATGGAAAAAATATTCACAACTATTTACAATCCATAAGTCACAATATGGATCCCTTTTGGAATAATTTATGACGAAAATAACAAAAGTTGTTCCATTAGAACAAGCACCTGTTATATATATCCAACAAGAACCTAAGACTATATAAACCCAGTCATTATGAATGATGGCACAAGTAGGAATTCCTCTGCTACTATATAAATTATCACCAAATTTATCTCTTTACAAGAACTTTACAAGATAGAATATACACACACATAAAAAGCTGTATATCCTGGGTAAGAAATATGTTGGCTTGATGTCGAAACTGGTATATATCAACACAACACGTCTTTTACTACCAGGCTAACAGTTGGTTATTATGGGATGTAATAGATCTTGGCTTTGACTCAGTGCTGATGCTGGCTAATGTTGTGTAGTGTATTAAACTTAATAGATCATAGTGTAATATACGGTCATTTAAAGAGACAACACACCAATATAAGTCACCAATATTATATTATAGCCATTTGAAGTTTACATTAAAAGAGACAACCCTTCAAAATAAACCACCAATATTATGTTATAGCCATTTGAAGTTTACATTTAAGGAGACAACCCATTATGTTATAACTATTTAAAATTTACATTAATAGAGACAACCCATCAAAATAAACCACCAATATAAAGTTATATATCAAAATTAACAAAAATATTATGTTATAGCCATTTGAAGTTTATATTAAAGAACAACCCATCAAAATAAACCACCAATATAATGTTATTGCCATTTGAAGTTTATATTTAAAGAGAAAACATATCAAAATAAACCTTTATTATATAATCATTTGAAGTTTACATTTAAAGAGACAACACATCAAAATAAACCACCAATATTATGTTATAGTCATTTGAAGTTTGTATTAAAAGAGACAACACATCAAAATAAACCACCGATATTATGTTATAGTCATTTGAAGTTTGTATTAAAAGAGACAACACATCAAAATTAACCACCAATATATTACAGTCGTTTGAAGTTTACATTTAAAGAAACAACATCAAAATAAATCACCAATATTTTGGGAGTAACGTATAGTCCAATTTTATTTCAATAATTGCACATAGGGGGTCTTTAGCAGTGGAAGGAAGCAAGATGACCCAGAGAAAACCCACAAGGTTAGACAGGCGACCCTACTCCTATCCTTGTCAAGTACAAGCCACATATTCTATTCGACTAGTTTCCCCTTTAACTTCTATATATCATGCCTACAATCACAAACATATAAATATATTATATTAAATATATGTTTTTATTACTTATTTAGGTTGGGGTAATTATGATGAATTGGTGATTGGCATGAAATATATTTTTTTTCATAATTGATGGATGATTTTGTCTGACGAGACATAGATAGACACGCCTTCAAGGATATGACTCAATTTTCAATATCTGTTTTTTAAAAAATAAAAAGAAATGATGTTTTGTTTTTCTTCAGGCTGATTAATATTATTGTAAATTATGAAATAACCAAACAAAATATTGTGTTAATTACGCATATAGCCATATTATTCGGTTATATAGCCTAATCACCATTAATAGGGTTAATCTGCTCTACATCGTAGCATGTTATATGGTATTAATTCATATAAAATCCCATCAAAGAACAACCAGGTCATCAAATATACAACTTGATATTCCAAGAACAAATCTCGTATCGTGTGGTGATAGGACTTTCTCTGTAGCAGCACCAGTCCTGTGGAACAAGCTACCTCAATATGTGAAAGAAGAAAGAACTATAGCAGCACCAGTCCTGTGGAACAAGCTACCTCAATATGTGAAAGAAGAAGGAACTATAGCAGCACCAGTCCTGTGGAACAAGCTACCTCAATATGTGAAAGAAGAAGGAACTATTGCAGAATTAAAAAAGAGACTCGAGACTCTTCTCTTTACTTCAATATAACATCATTTTATGTGACAGACAACTTAGCGCCATTGAGCAGTTTACTGGATAAAAGGCGCTATATAAATACATTATTATGTGACAGATAATTCAACGCTATTGAGCCGTTTACTGGATAAAAGGTGCTATATAAATACATTATTTTTATTAAAAGGGTAGTGAAATGGAGTTTAACATCCTTGGATCTACTTCGACTGGGCTAATCAAGACGAGCTGCCTGTTGTTGTTTGTTAGTTGTATTTTACGTCTGCTAACAAACAACAACAGGCAGTCGGAGTAGATCCAAGGATGTTAAACTCCTGTTCACTGCCCTTTTAATAATAATAATGTAATTATATAACGCCTATTATTCAGTGGCACTGCGACGAGCTCCCTGGGCAAATTTCCTTCATATCATATTGCATGTACGTCCGTTTTCATTAGCCCAGTGAGTGCAGAAAAATAGTATGTTAAACTCGATTACATTTTTTTCCAAAATATACGATTTTAAACTGCCTGAGGATAATTAACAGACTTTAACATTTAATAACCTCCAAATAACCTTTATTAATAATAAACACATATATATCTGGTGACTAATACACATATACACTGACTACATGTATATCATATTTATCCTAATTAAAGATACAATCCCATCAAAGTATGGTGAGAGAGAGAGAGAGAGGGGGTTTATGTCTACTTGACGAAAACTCAGTCATTTCGGGACTAACACACAATTTAATTTTATTTCAATAATTCGTTTGCACGTAAGGGTCTTTAGCAGTGGGAGGAAATCGGAGGACCCCGGAGAAAAAACCCAAGAGGTTGAACAGGCGATCCTACTACTTGTCACGTACAATTGGGGAATCGAAACCATACCAGTTGACTCAATGTGCACTATATCACATGATTTCTAATACATAATTATGTAATTAAATAACACTTGATATGTATTTCAAAGTGAGAGAGGAAAATGGGGTTTAACATCCACTCAAAACAAGTTATTTTGGGACTAACATATGATACAATTTTAGTTCATTTCAGATGGTTCAATACTTAGCTGTGAGAGGAAACCGGAAGGTCCGCGAAAAATCCCCAAGGTTGTCAGGCAACTCTACTCCTTGTCACGTACATGCTGGGAATCGAAATCACGTCATTTAACCCAATGACAGAAATGAAAAAAATGAAATGAAATGGGGTTTAACGTCCTACTGTTCTGCTCCTAACCTGGGCTAATGAAGGCGGGCATACACCATACAGTGTGCTATGAGGGAAATTTTGCCCGGGCAGCGGCGCTACGGCCTACTCTTATATCGAATTCCAACTGCCATGGGATCTTTTACATGCACGCCAATGTGTACACGGGACCTCGGTTTTTTGGTCCCATCCGAACGACTAGACAGCTGTCCTTGTCAGGCCCTCCGTCCTTCATCACTGACAAGGGTAAACCCCGTCGGTAAATCCTGATGAACATTCTCGGCTAATGCAGGGATCGAACACCCGACCTCCAGGCTAGTGAGTCGGCGTCTTACCCACTTAGCCACTGTGGCTCCCACACACTTCTTATGTGTTGCCGGTTTCTTCCCACTTCAAGAGAATTATTGAAATAAAATTGAACTGTGTGTTAGTCCCGAAATGACCTAGTTTGAGTTGAGTGGATGTTAAACCCCATGTGTTGATCTTATGGCTAACACCTGTGAGAGTGAATTAAACGTACAGTGAACTCAAGGATTAAACAGCAAATAAGGAAGTTGGCTGACGATAATCCAAGAATTTACTAAGACTTCCATATTGATGGAAAATGGACAGTAATTAATGACAAATGCAAGCTGGAAAACAAATTCTCCCTCAATCAATTCTCCTGACAAAGAAGGCTACTTAAAATAAATTGTTCTGTCATGGGGTAGTTTTCATGCAATTAAAATATTTTGAGGGGAATTTGAAGCAATCTTTTGATGGATAAATTAGTTTGAATATGTTTTTAGTCCAAATATATCAGATTCCCCAGTTGTACGTGACAAGGAGTAGAGTCGCCTGTCCAACCCCGAGGGTTTTCTCTGGGTACCCCTGTTTCCTCCCACTACTAAAGACCCCGACGCTCAAGCGAATTATTGAAATAAAATTAAACCATACATTATAGTCCCAAAATGACCTAGTTTGTGTCGAGTTGACGTTAGACCCCATTTCTCTCTCTATCCCTCGAATATATCATCAATTCACACATTTTGTATGCTGGGAAAGCATCTTTGATATTTGACATTTACATGACATATTGACTAAATGGCTCAACATGTCATAGTTGTTTTAAATACGCTGTTACAAAACAACACCGAGAGAGTAAACTTTTTTATTATTAAAATAAAAATTTTACCAGTTTCCGATCATGATGGATAACTATTTTATGCACGATGCTTTTGTTTTCTCATGTATCATTTTTATGCGCATAACAATAAGACCTGCATGTACGGCTCATTTCCATCTCAGCTTTTTTGAATAGCATTGTGAATCTTTTATGATGTTTTCCATTACAACGGCTCCTTAGAATTTCCTACTAATTCATTACAGCATCATAAACAATCTAAAACAGGAAACCACGTTAAAATACGTCACGCGAAGATATATTTCTTTATTGCATGCCAGTAATAAAAACCACCACAAAAAGCAACAAACAATGATATGAACAGAATATGTTGGTCCGTGGTGGACTGGCCAGGTTTTCAGCTTGCCCAGTGGGCCCCTGAGGAAGTGGGCCCCCTTAGACATTAGACAATATATTTAAAATATGAATTAACAAAAAATATATAAATATTAGAAAGAAATTATTAGCATGAAAATTCTAATTACATCTTTTTGTTTCCACTTGCATATTTTTGGAAAATTTAATTTATTCATTTTAAAAATTAATTGATAGAATTGTATTGGTGGGTGGCCCCCCTTTGTATCCTTGCAACCAATAGTTTCAGACCAAGTCCACCACGGATTTTGTTTATTTTCTGACCTACATGCGTTTGTTTTGTAGGTTTATGTGTGTATTGTGGTGAAGAATTTTGACACAGCATCAACTAAATTTTCATAATTCATAAGAGGGAGAGAGAGAGAGAGAGAGAGAGAGAGAGGGGTAACGTCTGCTGCATCCAATAATTTGCTTGCGCATAGGGGTCTTTAGCGGTGGGAGGAAACCGGATGAACCGGAAAAAAACCCACGAGGTTGGACAGGCAATCCTATTCCTTGTCACGTACAACCAGTGAATCCAATCCATGCCAGTGACAGACCTTATGATAAAGTGTGCACGCACTAACCATTCGGCCATCCAATCTCCCAATTTTCATAAGGGATCTTTTCAAATTTGTTGTATCTGTAGCCCCCAAAAGGTCTTGTTTATCCCCATCCCATCTCTGTGCAAGCTTAAAATTCCAGTGCCCCTCCACGCTTATTAGATGAAAAAGATTCTAGCTACCCAAAGCCTGTTGGGCCTATCATTCTATGGGTTGGGAATAAAAGGCTCTAATTTAGCCCAAATGATTAATACGTGGGGGGTGGGGATGTATCTCAATTACTGCTGATTATTAATGGTCCTTTTGATTAATGTTTTTTTTTCAAACTATATTTCATTCAATAAGAATAGGATTCGAGAACAGGCTAGGCCTATATCACCCCTCTCCCTTCAACAAAACGATATAATTACAATTAGTTTACTCAAATACATGTATATAGTCGAAACTATTCATATTGTGTTATTAATTAATAAAATTAAGAAAGTATACAAAGATATTTTTATAAATTAAATGGTTATTTGATATACATAATGTTTGATGTTGCTTTATGGCCTAATGTAAACAGAACCTAAGATTAATGTTTTTATTGTAATTTATTTGTTTTATTATTAATAAATGATATTTCATACCATATCAACATGTTTTAGTTGATTCTTGGATTTAGACACACAAATATAAGTTGGCACAACAGCTCAAGCTTACAAAATGTGTAAGAACATTACTGAATAATAATGAATCTTCAAAGTTCAGAGGAATGTGTACTATAATTGTGTTAATTAGTAAAAACTTGTGAACTTGATAGACTCATTATCTCTAAATACCATTAATTACCATTACTCTTGATATCTGAGATGGTCTATATAGCTATTGTAGTAAATTTATTTCTCTCGTAAATGAAATGAAATGGGGTTTAACATTGAATTGTTCTGCTCAGACAGGGCTAATAAAGACGAGCGTTTGCCATGTTTTGCCTGAACTGCAGCGCTAAATTCCAACTGCCAAGGGTTCTTTTATGGGGATGTCAATTTTTTTTTTGTTCCATCCAAATTACTATATTCTGTCCCTTATCAGGCCCTCTGTCCTGCAGCAATGACAAGATGTAACAGAACCGGAAAATCCTGATGAACTATCTCAGCCACCACCAGGATCGAACACGGGACCTCCATGGCTCCCTTCATAAACCATAGATAGGGGCTGGTGTAGCACATTATACCCCAGACAGAAACAGGAAAAAGGTGGGGTGGGGTGTCCATCCATCCATCGAGAGAGAGAGAGAGAGATTGGATTTAACATCCACTGGACACAAACTAGGGCATTTCGAGACTAACACATGGTTCAATTTTATTTCAATAATTCGCTTGCATAGGGGTCTTTAGCAGTGGGAGGAAACTGGAGGACCTATAGAAAACCCACAAGGTTAGACAGACTACCCTACTCCTTGTCACGTACAACACATACAACCGGGGAATCGAAACCCTGCCAGTTCACTCAATGACAGACCTTATGGAACAACGCGTACATTCTAACCAAGGTGAGTTCCCTTCTGTAAAGTTGTCTCAAAGGGGCAGGAGGAAAAATTACAATTAAATGACATCTAGTAACACAAAGCAGATAACTCGGCTTTGAAGTCAGCAATAAAACATGTCAGGAACTGCAGAGCTTTCACAAGCTTTTATGACTCAAAATATCAAAGGGAAAATAACTAGTGATGATAGAGGGACCAGTGGAGGACAGATTCCAGTGATGATAATACATGTCAAAAATATCTTTTAGCTTGTTGATTTACAATGGCTGCCAGTTAATTCTTTGAATAGTTTTTGAAATTATCTGTCTTCATCTACAACTGTCATCATTGTAACTTTGCATCATTTTATTTAAAGGAACTTTTAATTAGTAACTGTCTGAAATAAAATGAAATGGGGTTTAACGTCCTACTGGTCTGGTCCTATACTGGGTTAATGAAGACGGGCATACGACATACAGTGTGCTATGAGGGAAATTTTGCCCGGGCAGCGGCACTATCGCCTACTCTTATTTCGAATTCCAACTGCCAGGGGATCTTTTACGTGCATTCCAATATATACACGGAACCTCGATTTTTTGTTTCATCCGAAGGACTAGACAGCTGTCCTTGTCAGGCCCTCTGTCCTGCATCACTGACAAGGGGGAACCACGCCGGAAAACCTGGATGAACTTTCTCGGCCAATGCAGGGATCGAAACCCGACCTCCAGGCTAGCGAGCCAGCGTCTTACCCACTTAGCCACGTGATCCACTGTCTGATAAAAGCCTACTACGGATACCCTCAACAACCTCAACCAACCTTGTGGGTTTCCTCCGTTTTCCTCCGACTTTCAAGACCCCTGTGCACTAGCAAATTATTAAAATAAAATTGAACCACATGTTAGTCCCAAAATGACCTGGTTTGTGTCGAGTGGACGTTAAACCCTGTTTCTCTCTCGTTCAACAACCTCAAAGTGCAGGAGTTTCCATGGCTTATCCCTTCATACAGATCTTTTTAAACAGAGTACCAGTATTAAAAACAGTGAATATACATAGCCCTTTTAACAGAATTTAAAAACAAATTTCAAATTTTTAACAATCTGATTAAATCACAGATCGTATTTCAGTTTTGTATTTGATAGTTCAAAATTTCGTTTTATTGATCTTCAAAACACTAGAATCTGAAAGAGTTTTTATATCTCGTGTTCTGGATATGATATATGGGATTAACCAATCAAACCGTCTGTTATGGTGAGATTTTTGCATGCAATGCACGGAACTGTGGCTAAAACACTAGAAACGTCAACACTGATTGATTAATCAATGTCTAAGATCATAGGGTCAAAAGCCACTCATATGACCTTTAACACAGCCTTCCACTACAACTTGTCAGATCTTCATGTAGTGTAAGCCATCGAAAGTATAAAAAAACGAAATGAAATATCGATCTGTATTTAAATCAGATTGCATTTTTAATGACTTTTATGTGACATTGTAATTTGCGTTGTCACTTGTCTGTAATCATGACGATTATAATTCTTCATGGAATTCAAAATACCAGTTCATAACAATACTTTAATCATTAAAGGTTTCTAGTCTTGTTTGATAGATACGTAAAAACAAAGATTAAAACTGAGATAACATTAAAATGTCACATCGTAGACGGTGTTGGGAAATATTGAATTTTGATAAAATATTTATTACATGGTCGATATATCATTTTGTCTATGTCTATAACTATATTGCATAATGTTAAAAATCAATAAAAATAGGTTGCCAGGCAACATGAGCATGGTTATGCTGAGTTTGCATGATGATCAAGATCCCATGGGCATGGTACAAGAACTGGAGTCATGGTACATGAACCTGAGTCATGGTACATGAACCTGAGTCTTGGTACAAGAACCTGAGTCATGGTACATGAACCTGAGTCATGGTACATGAACCTGAGTCATGGTACATGAACCTGAGTCTTGGTACAAGAACCTGAGTCATGGTACAAGAACCTGAGTCATGGTACATGAACCTGAGTCATGGTACATGAACCGGAGTCATGGTATATGAACCGGAGTCTTGGTACAAGAACCTGAGCCACGGTACATGAACCTGAGTCATGGTACATGAACCTGAGTCTTGGTACAAGAACTGGAGTCTTGGTACATGAACCTGAGTCTTGGTACAAGAACCTGAGTCATGGTACAAGAACCTGAGTCATGGTACATGAACCTGAGTCATGGTATATGAACCCGAGTCTTGGTACAAGAACCTGAGCCATGGTACAAGAACCTGAGTCTTGACACAAGAACCCGAGTCTTGACACAAGAACCTGAGCAATGGTACATGAACCTGAGCCATGACACAAGAACTTGAGCCATATGGTACAAGAATCTGAGCCGAGAACATGCCTGACACTGGTTGAGTGATATAATTATGAAGTAATTAATACAGATGAGAATCTGCTGATAATGCTGAAAACCATGTTGAAACTATGTGATATTTTCCATTTTAGCAGAGGCACAAATAATCAAGAGGGAGAAACAATGCATCATTGAGTCCTTTTCAATTAGCCCATGTCAAGCAATGAAACATATTCCCATATGATCGAATCATACATTGTTTTTCTTTTGTGGGTAATGAGAACATTTACAAAACAACATTTACAAATCAATAAAACCAGATCAAAAACAATAACCCATAGAAAACTTATCACAAAAAATTAAAAATTGAGAGGCTTATATCTCACATTTACGATAATCAAAACCTGTAATAATTAGATGATAAATTTAGGGGTTTGAGGTATCAGATATCATTGAAAATCAATAGGCTTCTTCATCTAGTAAACATTGTGTATGAGTTTATGGGTTGAGTTATCAGAAATCACAGAAAATAAATAGGATTCTTCATCTGATGAACAAAAACACTGTATATAAATTCAGATGATAAAGTGAATTACTTGAGGGCCCACAAGATTTTTCAGTCAAGGGCAATAACTCTGAGTTGTTGGTAGAGAAAGTTAATCAGGATTTTCCTGAATGGAAGGCATGAGGTGGAACAGCCCAGTTTCCCCTTGTGAGTGATGGTGAACAGAGGGTGTGGCATGGAACAGCCTGGTTTCCCCTTGTAAATGGTGGTGAATGGAACAGCCTGGTTAAATCTTGTGGTGAAAGGAAGACATGGCATGGAACAGCCTGGTGTCCCTGTGTGAATGGTGGTAAATGGAGGGTGTAGCATGAAACAGCCTCGTTTCCCCCTTGTGAGTGGTAGTGAAGGAAGGCGTGGCAAGGAACAGCATTGATCTTGTCACGGATGAAAAAGACAGCATTTTAAAGATCCCCTAGCAGTTTAAAATTAAAATAAGAGCAAGCAAATAGCACACAAAGTAGTTACAGAATAATATGATGTTAAAATCCATTTTATGTCTGTATATGATTTTCGATTTTCTTTTAGATTGAAGTTTGTTTTACGTGACTCTTGTTTTATTCTTTGCATAACTTTATTTGCTAATATTTAATGGTTCACAACCATGTTTGTTTTCGATATAGATTATCAAATTACTTAGAGGCTTCCAAATCAATTTTCTACGCAACTTCACGTTTACCATGTGACTTGGCATCAGAACAACAAAACCTTGCAGAACTGGACCATTTCTAACATTTCCAAACATTTCCAACAGTTACGGTAGCCATGCTTAAGATAAGACACAGTATATGATTGCATCATATGACAAGTGTATTATACAGGGAATAAATTTAGCAATGATTGACACAGCCGTATTGTAAATTGACAAGTCTGTTCGGTTCACGTAAATTATGATTAGAAATACGTCTGATCAGAAACCATGGACAGCCTTGTATCATTTCAATAAGTCAATCATTATGCAGACGGTCGGTTTCCACAAGGAATTGTCATCTGTTTATGAGGTCGAATAACCTTGGAATATCATTTCTGGTTCCTGGTTAATTAAATGTAACTATAGCAACAATTACTTCATTTATAACTGTAACTATAGCGATATTTACTCCAATTAGCTGTAACTATAGTAACGTGTGTCGTGCATGAGATAGCGTGTGCTTACTCTTTGTAGTCTTACTGTAATTATAGTAACAATTACTCTAATTAGCTGTAACTATAGTAACAATTACTCCATAGCTTTAACTATAGCAACAATTACTCCAATTAGCTGTAACTATGGCGATATTTACTCCAATTAGCTGTAACTATGGTGTTATGCATGAGGCCGTGTGTGCTGGGCACGACATCACTTGTGATGTGTCTGGCCTGTTTTAGTCTGAATTAAGCCCAACTGTTGTTGAGCAAGGAACATGATGTTATGATAACTATTAATTGTTGCCAATTGGAATACTCATGTTTCAGTCATTTAATAGAATAAATTTACATTTTACACCACCAACTTGAGTTCCTTTTTGTATAACCTGGGGGGATATTGTAAGGGGCTGAAAACACAAAAAAAAATCTCCATTTAAAGATACCTTGACAGTTAGAATTCAGTGGCTCGTGGGAAAGAGATAATGAAAAATAAATATATTGAAAATTTCATTCAAAGGTATTTATTCAAAGTGTTTGAGGGTTTGACAAGAGGATGTGCAGATTGTTTAATATCGTAACAATGGTACTTGACAATAGAGACTAAAACTATCCATTCTATCGTTAAATGGGGGGTTGGATGGCCGAATGGGTAGCATGTGTGCGCTGTATCATTGGTCTGTCATTGAGTCAACTGCTGTGGTTTTGATTCCTCGGTTGTATGTGACAAGGAGTAGGGTCGCCTGTCCAACCTCGTGGTTTTTCTCCGTGTCCTCTGGTTTCCTCCCACTGCTAAAGACCCCTACACGCAAGCGAATTATTGAAATAAAATTGAACCATGTGTTAGTCCCGAAATGACCTAGTTTGTGTCGAGTGGACGTTAAATCTCATTTCCTTTCTTTCCCTCTATCTTTAAATATTTGAATCTCTGCCATCCAATGGTATAGAGAGTTGATTATAGTCTTGTCAGGTGAATAAATGGCTAAATAATAATTTAAAGCCAAAAGAAAGATCTGAAATAGGCAGATTGAGCTCTTACATGATGTATCTTTAATGGTAGTTGAAGGACAAAAAGGTGCCTTTGATGTGGTGTCTACCTTTTTAAACTTTATAATGAGAGAGAGAGAGAGAGAGAGAGAGAGAGAGAGTGAGAGAGAGAGAGAGAAATGGGGTTTAACGTCCACTCGACACAAACTAGGTCATTTCGGGACTAACACATGGTTTAATTTTATTTCAATAATATGCTTGCGCATAGGGGTCTTTAGCAGTGGGAGGAAACCGGAGGACCCGGAGAAAACCCACGAGGTTGGACAGGTTACCTTACTCCTTGCCACGTACAACCGGGGAATCAAAACCACGCCAGTTGACTCAATGACAGACTTTATGGTACAGCTCGCACGTGCTAACCATTCAGCCACCCAACCCCCCAACTTTATAATGATCATCTGGACCACAATTAAATCATCAGACAGAATGGAATAATGAATTGATAAGGCTATGCCAGGAATGTCTGTGTTATTTCAAGGCTTGAGTAATTATCGACAAATTTAATTATTTATATATGCCACATAGTTTTTTGCCGGTGGAAATCTAATGATTATGAAATTTCAGTTAATTACCTGGTAAGCAAAAGGGCTATAGAATGTGCTTTTAGTTAAAGGTTACCAATTTGAAGAACAATTTGTGAGAGATGGGATTTAACATCCACTCGACACAAACTAAGTAATTTCGGGAGGACCGGAGAAAACCCACAAGGTTGGACAGGCGACACTACTCCTTGTCACATACAAATTGACTCAATGACAGACTTTATGATACCCCCCACCCCCCACCCACCCCCCCCCACACACTCCCTGAAACGTTGTGAATTAAACTGGTTGATTTGTTAACATAATTGATAATGTGAATTTCTTTTATTTTATTAAGAATAAAGGCGTGATAAGGGGCGTAAATCCTGAAACATCATTTATCTGTTGAGCAGGTAATATACTATCTCCATGCTTCAAAACAACGGATGACAAGAATTCTTATTTATTATTATTAAGAATCATAGTAAAAAATTACCGGGGGTTTTTTACTATGATTTATCTATAAGGGTTGGTTCCTGTTTTTCCTTGGATGCATCACTGAGATCCAAACTTGCCTGCACTGTTATGGGGACTCTTCTGCCCCTCTTTTCCTATCGTGTGTGAGGTTTTATCGTCTTCTTCTTGAGATTATTTATTATTAAGAATGACGACAAGAATTCTTATTTATTATCATTACGAAAGACAAAGTCTCGCTGGTTTAATCTAACTCAGGTAGATTATTGATTACCACCTATTATAACACAGATCACCAACCTCTCGTATAAATACACTGACTTCGCTAAAACAGAAAACATCCTTCTCATCGCTATAAATGTTGCAAGACACAATAATTCTATTGTTCCACGAGACTTGGAGTAATTTGAGGAATGTGGTAGCAACCGGTTGGTTATTGACCGGATCAAGCCACCAATCAATGGCGGTTCGATAAATCTGATTTGCGTCTTTCGGTAGTCTGGTTGCATTTCTTTTCGCTGATTAAATAACCAGTAGCCCGAGGTTTAGTAGACTTGAAATCAACTTGTACCAATTTGTAATTCACTGGTATAACACAATGAATGACTCTTAATTTACACAATAAA
Source organism: Patella vulgata (assembly GCF_932274485.2). Taxonomy (NCBI): domain Eukaryota; kingdom Metazoa; phylum Mollusca; class Gastropoda; family Patellidae; genus Patella; species Patella vulgata. The sequence continues at coordinate 7,226,363 of NC_065883.2, read as the reverse complement.
TACCGGCTATCATGTTGTTGCATGAATATCAATTTAATCTGTCTCTTCTGACAATGGATGAACAGAGAGAGAGAGAGAGAGAGAGAGAGGGAGGGAGGAAAACAGGCATACATCACCAATGTTTTCGGGGCTATTCTTCAATTGAATATGCACCCAGGTGAGACATGTGGACGAGCTATGAATGGGGGTGGTCACAGTTCATTAATAAGTCCAATTCTAAATGGAGAGAGAGAGAGAGATAAATTAATGACAGATAGGCTGATAATTTTAATGTCAGCCATATTGTTTGTATATGTGAAGGGCCTGACAAGGACAACTGTCTAGTCGTTCGGATGGGATGTAAAACCTAGGTCCTGTGTACACAATGGCGTGCACGTAAAAGATCCCTTGACAGTTGGAATTCAATTTAAGAGTAGGCCGTAGTGCTGCTGTCCGGGCAAAATTTCCCTCATAGCACACTGTATGGCATATGCCCGTCTTCATATCCCAGTTCGGAGCAGAACAGTAGGACGTTAAACCCCATTTCATTTCATTTCATTTGTGTATGTGAATATAGAGTTAAGAAATATATTACGCATTATTAAAATAAAATAAGAAACTGAAATTAATATTAGTATCACTATTCAGTGATACATACACCATACAGTGAGCTATAAGAGAATTTTGCCCAGGCAGCAACATTTCTGCTTATACTCTTCCTCAAATTTCAACTTCCAAGGGTTCTTTTATGTGCTAATATGTAAACTGGAGGGCCATTGTTTTTTGTCCCATCCGAATGAGTTTTGTCATTTTGAGACTAACATGTTTATTGTGTTCCTATGGATACGTGTAATTCTAGGGAAGATAATTTTGATGAGATTCTGCCAACTCTTCATCGTTCCTTTACATACATGCCAAAGTGTACACAGCGGGACTATGTTTTTTTGTCCCATACGAAAAACTAGATAAAACTTTACTTGTCAACCCTGAAAACTGGGAATCCGGCAACAAAGATCCTGAGATGCAGGGATTTGAACTAAAAACAGAAATAACGGAAAAAAATCAACATGTCCTCAGATCAAATACATACAAACATAATGAGACGACATCTACATATTTACACCACTGTTACCACCTCACCGATCGTTGACGTAATGTGAAACTCACAGTAAAAGTTAATCTATTCCCAGATAAGCCTCAAACAGCTTCCCAGATACAGAAATCAAAGTGGCTTAAAGTAGCTAAGTCTCTAACTCAATAACATCCAAAGTCTTCGACATTGAAAACACAAATTATTTTTCAATTCAAATCAACATTGATGTTGTGATCTTACTGGGAAAAGATAGGCTTCTGATATCCAATATTTAAGACAACCATAATGCGTTTCAGTGACATTTTTAACAAGGGAATCAAAGAACGAGGCTAGACATATTCCACAGGGTCATGTCAAATGGCGACACAATATTCTTATCTGCAGAGCATGCGCAATAAATACTTTTGGTGTAGACTGGAATAACCAGACACTAGAAATTGCCATTCGATTGAGACTTCTGGCATATTTCGCTGAACATAACTGATATGAAATTAGAGTAAAAATCGAAACAATTGAATGTAAATCAGTTTATTTACATTCATATTACATAATTATATGCGTTGCGGCCCATTTATGTCCATTTCTACGTCCCAAATATTAGGGATTTAGCTCCTTTAATTTACTTCCATATAACCTTCAGAGATTCCCAGACACAGAAATCAAAGTCGGTTTAAAACTTGATTTCAACATGGATTATTTGAGAATGTGCATGTTGTTTTTCTTGTTGTCTTTGAACTAATCTATATGGCTGGTTTGAAGAAGAGAAAAGTTTGACAATAAAAGTTGCTCTAATCAACAAAACAGATAATTTTAGGAGTTTAAGTTTTTTATTCGATTTGGCAAAAGCGAAAGATTAAAAGGCACTGACTGCGCTTTGTATATTTGCCTGACAGTATCTAATTTATCACGGTTTAATTTATGCTAAATTGTACTAACATTGATAATTCAACATTTAATTAAGAAATAAAAACCAAAGGCAGATTTAAATTCAACAAAACAGGCAATTTTAGGAGTTCAAAGTTTTTATTCGATTGGGGAGCCCGTAAGACTTAAAGCTACTGATTGCATTTTGTAGTTTTTGCTGATAGTATCTATTTATCACATTTTAATTTATGCTAAATTGTACTAAAAAGTAGATAATTTTATGACCTGAATTCAAATTAGCCATCCATGGCTCAAAATAAAGTAATTTGACTGCAGTTTTCAACATATCCATTTTTATACTATTTACCAAATACAGGATTCAGTGGCGTGGTTTCCCTTTGGCAAGGAGCGGCGTCTTGATGCTCGGATTGGACAAAAAGCTGAGATCCCGTGTACACGCTGGTGTGCACGTAAAAAACATTGACAGCTGAAATTCGATATAAGAGTAAGCAATATTTCCCCAAAGCACACTGCACGGCCAATGATCGTGTTAGGCAGGCTGACTGATTAATTTTGATAATGAGTGTCCCGTTTACAAGTTTTTAATTTCCTGACCACTCTTAAAAAATTAATCATTATACATCAATAATCAATTGGGTTGTTTATTTGTTAACAGTGATCAAGAAATTAAATGTTTGTAAATTGGATACTCATTCTCAAAATTGAATGGTCAGCTTTAAACTGGACACAAGTACAAATTTTGAAACAAAGATTGGATATTGAATGAATGTGAAAGAAATTAGTGCTAAATACACAAGATTAAATGATACCCAGGTTACAGTGACACATCATGTACCATGTGGTTTATGAAATTAAATTGGAGGTGTCTTTATGAAAATCAATGCATAAGAGAGAGAGAGAGAGAGAGAGAGAGGGGAGAGAGAGAGAGATTAGGTTTAACATCCACTCGACACAAACTAGGTCATTTTAGGACTACCATGCATTAAAAATCTGTGGGAAAACAAAAATAGGATATCAAAGACTGCTGTATTAGCTATCAGTGCAGAGCACTTTAAAATCAATATTGCTACCAGAAATTATTATTCAAAATCAAACCTTTATTATGCATATTGGGGGGTTGGATGGCTGAATGGTTAGCATGTGCGCGCTGTACCATAAAGTCTGTCATTGAGTTAACTTGCGTGGTTTCGATTCCCCTGGTTGTACGGGACCAGATAGTAGGATCGCATGTCTAACCTCGTGGGTTTTCTCCAGGATAATCCGGTTTCTTCCCACTGCTAAAGACCCCTACACGCTAGCAAATCATTGAAAGAAAATTAAACCATATGTTAGTCCCGAAATGAACTAGTTTGTGTCAAGTGGACTTAAACTCTCTCTCTCTCTTTCTCTCTCTCTCTCTCTCTCTCTCTCTCATTCTCATTATGCATATTAGATCATCTAAGATATATTTGTTTAGGGAAATTAATCACATGACACAAGGAAGAGAGAATTATCTTCAGGGGTAAGACTGATTAGATTATATCATAACACTGTAACTCGGGTATTATTTAATCTTGTGTATCTAGCAGTCATTTCTTTTATATTTGTTTAATATCAAATCTTTGTTTAAAAATTCATAAAAATCGTTTAAAATCACCCCAAATAATCTTGCGTATCTAGCACCAATTTCTTTCATATTCGTTTAATATCATATGTTTGTTTAGAAATTTGTAAGTCCAAATTAGATGATTTTGGGTGATTTTAAATAATTTAAACGAATATTAAACGAATGTGAAAGAAATTAGTGCTAGATACACAAGATTAAATAATACCCGGGTTACAGTGATTAAAGCTCTGACATTTGAATTTAAAATCTAAATTCAGATCTTTTAATTATTCAGAAAAAGAAATGACCAAGTAAATGTTCCAGTAATCATTACCATATCCTCCTCTAAAACAAGGGGGGGTTGGATGGCCGAATGGTTAGCACGGGTGCGCTGTATCATACAGTCTGTCATTGAGTCAACTGGCGGGGTTTCGATTCCCCAGTTGTACGTGACAAGGAGTAGGGTCGCCTGTCCAACCTCGTGGGTTTTCTCCGGGTCCTCCGGTTTCCCCCCACTGCTAAAGACCCCTACGCGCAAGCGAATTATTGAAATAAAATTAAACCATATGTTAGTCCCAAAATGACCTAGTTTGTGTCGAGTGGACCTTAAAACCCCATTTCTCTCTCCCTCTCTAAAACAAGTGGCTCAGTGAGTAAGGCACTGGCTCACAAATCAGGATGTTCGGTGTTCGATCTCAGTGTTGTTCGAGAAATTTCCCTAGGGTCATCCTGCGTGGTTTCCCTGTGTCAGTGGTGCAGGTCGAAGGTCCCAGCAAGGAACAGCATCTAGTTGTTCAGATGGGACAAAAAAACTGAGATCCCATGTACACATTAGAGTCAATGTAAAAGAACCTTTCGATTGAACAACTATTTGAATATATGTATGACATGACTAAATAAGATTTTTCTATTATTCAGAAAATTAATTCCCAGTAGACGTTCCAAAAATTATTCTCACTGGCAATGGACAACATATAGTCCTTTGGATGGGATGGAAAACCAAGGTCCTGGGTACACACTGGCATGCACGTAAAAGAATCTTTGGGATTTGGAATTCTATATAAGAGTATGCTCATCATCATTCGATAAAAAAGTAGGCCGTAGCACTGTTGCCCAGGCAAAATTTCCCCCATAGCACACTGTATGGCATATGCCCGTCTTCATTAGTCAACAACAGAATGTTTAAACCCCATTTCATTTCATCTATTTCTAATACAAATTCTCAGGTAATCCCCCCATTCCCCATGCCCAACGTTAAGTTGTCTCCACCAAAGCACTGCCCCCCACCCCCCAAACCCCCACACCTGGCGTGGCTGAAATTGCTGACCACACCTCTGAGTAGACATTCCAATAATTATTCAGCCAGATCCTGTTATACAAGTGAAAGACAAGAGTAAATATATAACCAGTGAACCACACCCCTTGTTTATATATGTACCCATTGTTTACCATCATGATGACTCACAATCACAAGGTGGTTATTGGCATCGTTTGTTTGTATTCTCTAACAGAATGGAATGCTTGAATCATTAATACCCAGGCATGACATTACCAGGAATAAAACCATTACTTATTGAAGAAAGAATTTCAGGAATTTGTCGATCAATACGACACGATGGTCCTGGATGATTAACTACAGAGTCGAGCTAATAGTACTCATCAATAGTATCAAAAAATAAATATTGTCGATAATTCTTTATCATAAGCAAATATAGTTATAACATCTCTATATCTTTTAAACAAGAGGCCCTAATGGGTTTAATGGTCAATTGGTGGATTGAGTTCTTTATCATACAGAGAGAGAGAGAAATGGGGTTTAACGTTCACTCGATGCAAACTAGATAATTTTGGGATTAACATATGGTTCAATTTTATTTTAATAATTCGCTTGCCCGTAGGGGTCTTTAGCAGTGGTAGGAAACTGGAGGACCCAGGAAAACCCCATGAGGTTGGACAGGCGACCCCACTCCTTATCAAGTTCTAACTACACCAGCTAACTCAATGACAGACAGACCTTTGGACATCCACCCCCCCTCTTTATCATAAACAAATATAGTTAACATCTCTATGTATCATTTAAACAAGAGGTCCTAACAGGTTTCATGGCCAATTGGTGGATTTAGTTAGGCTTTTAGTATTTAACTGTAATTCAGTGTCTAGTTGTCTGAATGGCCCCAAAAAACAAATCCTGTGTAGTCTACACATCATTGGGGAGAGATAGAGAGAGATAGAGAGTGAGGGTTTGACGTTCACTCAACAAAAACTAGGCCATTTTGGGACTACTATATGGTTCAATTTTATTTCAATAATTCGCTTGCGCGCAGTGGGAGGAAACCAAAGGACCCAGAGAAAACCCACGAGGTTGGACAGGCGACCCTAATCCTTGTCACGTACAACCAGGGAATCAAAACCACGCCAACTGACTCAATGACAGACCTTATGATACCCGCATGCGCTAACCATTCGGCAATCCAACCCCCTTTAACATTGGAGTGCACACAAAAGAGCCCTCGACAGTTGGAATTTGATATAAGAGTAGGGCAGGGCACAATTTACCTCACTGCATATTTCCGACTTCATTAACCCAGTCAGTGCTGAACAATAGAACGTTTAACTCAATTTCATTTCTTGTACCTCATATCAAGCAACTATGGAAAACATCAAAATCTGACCATTAAAATTTATTTGAACAAATCTGAATAATCACCACCGACCTATCCACCAGATTTTATTGTAATCCTTCGAGTGATTCAGTAGAAGTAGAAAATATGAAACCTTGTACAAGCTTAGCTTTATTACTGTAAAGAATATCCAGTTCTAAACATTTCAACAAAACAGATTAAGTTGTCGTTTTCATTTCATAAAAGTGACACTATTTTCTCGAACAATATAAAAATTCAATAAACTGTTAAAAATATAATTCAACTATATCAGGGCTCTTGTTTCAGGAATATTTTTGGTCTTGACTGACAAACTAGGACATTGCTGGACTAACATAGGGTTCAATTTTATTTTGATAATTCGATTACATGTAGGGGTCTTTAGCAGTGGGAGGAAACTGGTCAACCTGGAAAACCAACAAGGTTTGATACTCGATACTACTCCTTGTCAGGGGATGACGTGGCTAAGTGGGTAAGACACTGGCTCACTAGCCTGGAGGTCGGATGTTCGATCCCTGCATTGGCCGAGAAAGTTCATCCAGATTTTCCGGAGTGGTTCCTACTTGTCAGTGATGCAGGATGGAGGGCCTGACAAGGACAGCTGTCTAGTCCTTCAGATGAGATGGAAAACCGAGGTCCCGTGTATACATTGGAATGCACGTAAAAGATCCCTTGGCAGTTGGAATTTGATGTAAGAGTAGGCGATAGTGCCGCTGCCCGGGCAAAATTTCCCTCATAGCATAGGAACAGAACAGTAGGACGTTAAACCCCATTTCATTTCATTTCACTACTCCTTGTCATGTGCAAGCTGGAACTCGAAACCCTGCCATTTGGCTCAATGACAGACCATATGATCTAAAGAACACACCTTAAACCATTCAGCCACCCAAATGAAGTCAACGCTCTACATTCAATCTTTCACAGACGTTTCGGGCATGTCACGCATCAAACTAGCAATCCCATCAAAAATAAAACACGATTACGTTACATCAAATGACAACTAAATTGTCATTCATTTCAACTAGAAGCGTGTGGAGAAAATAACCAATCAACACGTCGACGTTACAATCAATACAGATCACTGTAATGTCATAAAACACATCCATTAGAGTCTCACATATCAGAAAAGGCATGGTGACCTAGACTTAATCTAAATCTATCCAGTCTTTACAGGGCTAACAAGGCTCAATAATACTATTCACATGTCTATATATATACTACAGTACATATATATTCATTTCATGAATATTCATGAGCTGATTAAATTTACTTATCTTATTACATCTCTATATACACTGCAGTCTGGACAGGATTTAAATGAAGAGAGAGAGAGAGAGAGAGAGAGAGAGAGAGAGAGAGGGGGGATTAACACCCACTCACACAAAAAAGGTCATTTTGGGACTAAGACATGGTTCAATTTTATTTCAATAATTGGTTTGCACATAGAGGTCTTTAGTTATGGGAGGAAACCGGATGTTTAAAACTAAAGTGCATGTAAGAAAGGTTTATGATTGTGCGGCAAACAAGCTTTATCATATTATTTTTTATCCTGCAAGTTTGGGGGGATATTGAAATGGGCTCTGTCAGTGTAACTCCGGTATCATTTAATTGTGTTTATCTAGCACTAATTTCTTTCACATTCATTCAATATCAAATCTTTGTTTAAAAATTTGTAAAAATCATTTAAAATCACCCCCAAATCATCTAATTTGTACTTGTGTCCTGATTAAATCTGATCCAATTTACAAGTGTTTGATTTCTTGATCACTGTTAAAAAAATAAACAACCCAATTGATTATTGATGTATGATGATGATTAATACACAAGATTAAATGGTACCTGGGTTATAGTGTCTGTCCTGATTCTGTTGCCTGGGCATATCTCATAAAATATATTTATAAAACTTTTGCAAGCATCAAACTATCACAGTAGTTGGGCCTTTTGCTAATTAGAAATATCCCAGATTTTAATGAATTTTGTGTTTCCATGGAAACAATTTTGGAATAGGAGGGCATGGTATGTCGATGACTTGAGTCTTCTGGTTGTTGATGATTTATAATGTGAATTAATGGACTTAGTGAGATATTAACCATCTATAAGGTAAATAATGATTGTGTGTAGCCTAGAGATGTTTCATCGAGCTCGGAAAATGATAAATTTAAATTTCAAAAGACAGATTAGACTACAGTTTACACAGTGGAATTAAAATCGTTATTCATGATCAACTTTCCTGAAACATATCCCCACTGGTATACATGTTTTTCGATTAGACGTACAGCAATTTGAATTTTTATTCTTCGGAAATATCTATTAAAATTCTGCTTCCCATTTCCTTGGGAACAACACATCCCCACCAAAAAAACAAAACGAAAAAAAAACACTGATTATTCTTCTCCAAAGCTTTTATCCCAAACTTTTATGTTTTAAAATTTGCAACAAAACAGCCACGAGATCGAGTGACTTTTTATTTATCAAGCTCTGAAGATCTCCTGGTTATTTTGGTTTCTTCTTACCAGTAGATCTTGTAGTTTAGGCTCAAATCCTTGCAAAAGTTAACAGAACACAGTTTTTATGGGAAACAATCACTGGTTTATTCTAAAAAAAGAACTTTTCGACAAGTTTCCTCTTATCGTTATCAAGCACAATCAGTTTGAAACGTCGTGTTTTTAGAATAAAACTAGTGATTGTTTCCCATAAAAACTGTGTTCTGTTAATGTGTTTCCCAATCGCTAAATGCCACTTAAAGATTATCTTGCAAAAGTTCATGATTTTAAAATTCAACCATCAAATGTTCCATTTCTTCAACATGTTTCAATAGAAGTTGTTTCCGATATGATTACATGTTTCAGATGGTACATGATTACAGTGATTATGACTTGTTACATATGGTGGAGCTGACAGGATACTTGTTACTATATGGAGAGAGAACCAGAGGGGGGTTTTAATGTTTACTCATAACTCAATAGAGCCATCTATTATATGGAGAGAGAGAGAGAGAGAGAGAGAGAGAGAGAGCGGTTTAATGTTTACTTTATATAACTCAAAAGAGCCATCTATTATACGGAGAGAAAGAAAGAAAGAGAGAGAGAGAGCGGTTTAATGTTCACTTTATATACCTCAGAAGAGCCATCTATTATACCGAGAGAGAGAGAGAGAGAGAGAGAGAGAAAGAAAGAGAGAGAGAGAGAGAGAGAGAGAGAGAGAGAGAGAGAGGTGTTTAATGTTCACTTAAAATAACTCAATAGAGCCAGTGCTAAAGTCAGTATTAAATGTTTCATCAAGTGTTCTATTGTCAGTATTACATGTTTCATATCTATAAATTATCTATAAATCAAATTTATCTGGTGGTCATGACAACCTTCCATTGTTGTTCTTGGTGTTTAAGTTCGCTTCCACCAAGAGTAATATCGCAGACAAGTTATGATATTTTTACTTTTATTAAAGATACATTATGGGAGATTAGATAAAGAGCTGGCAGTTCTCACTACAATAGATAAAAACTAGATAATGTAAAGGGAATATGCTGAACATTACAGTCAAATTGATCCACTCTGAACCAAGATATTAGGCTTTGACTGTTAGGCCTTGCCTCAATCTCCATTACTAAAGTCGGTACAATTTAAAAAAAAACATAGTCTTGATTATCCATTTTTGAATAAATTCATCAATGACCGTTGAGCAGCAAATCGGATTCAAATCCAGTGAAAATCTGACACATAAGTTGATTAAGGTCTTTTCATGTTAATAAATGTCTAATTAATAGTTTATACAACATTTCAGGCCCTAAGAATGACCTGCAGTAGGCAGATTTAGCTCTTGCCTAATGTATGTTTAAATTAGCGCATGGACACCGAGGAAACTGATGTACCTGTAGTAAACCCACAAGGTTGAGAAGGAGTCCCTATCTCCAAGCCAGATACACTCACACTAGGGATTGAAACAAACCACGACCGCAAGCCAGAGGTGCCCGGCCATCTAGAGCTCGAAGTCTGGCCCTCTAGACGACTCGGTCATCCTAACCCTGACACAACCTGCCATTTATGTAACAGAATATATACATCATACATTCAGATTTAGGAAGGTGGGACAAAGTTAAACAAGATAACCTTCTATATATAAAATAAACTATTAATTATACAAACAAACCAAGTCAACTTTAGCTAAAACAAGACTCTGAATCACCTATTTGATGACTTTTTTTTGTAGCTTTTGTTACACTGACTGATATCGTATATTTAACCCTACTCAAAGTATCGTGTTGATCAATACAATCTGACTATTTATACACTCTCAAGTCGAAGAGTAGTCTGACCTCCTCGCTAACAAGTTTGGCAAAATATCAGAATTTCTAATGTCATATGACTTGGCCCTGCTACAATTTTCTTCTATAAAACTGAATTATTATGTTGCCGTTGTAACAAAATTCTTTCTTCGTTTTTTATTTTTTTATTTTTACTGATTTCATTCCTTACCTATCAAATCCCAAATCTTTCAGCCTAAATGGAATATCGCTATTCTAGTAATCATGTTAAGAATGCCATGCTACCGTGATCAAGTTTTACAAAATTTCTTGCTTAAATTTCTTTACTTATTTCACCTGAGTTTTTAAAGCTATTATTAATCCTATTGTTAAAACCCTCTTTTCCAATAATTGGCTTACGTATAGGGTCCTTTAGCAGTGGGAGAAAACCGGAGGACCGGGAAAAAACTTATGAGGTTGGACTGGAGACCCTACTCCTTGTCACAAACAAACTGGCAATCAAAACCACGCCAGTTGACTCAATGACAGATCCTATGACCTAAAGCGCACTAATTATACTACTTGACCACCTAACCCTCATTATAATGACCAACACAATACTTTAAAAACATGAAGATAATAATCATTATCAATAATCAATAATAATTAATGACCCTTGCATCAACAGTAAAAAAAGGGGCATTTTCTGGTCATTATCCATCACACAATGGTCGAGAGCGAGACATTAAGTAATATATTGATACTGCACGAGGAGTTAGCTGAGTGTTGTTTCAATATATTATGCAATGTCTTTGGCTCGAAATCATTAAACAACTTAAAATATAGACACTATCCTGTACGTGCTTTTCAATGAAATACGTCACGTGAGTCCAATATTTCATCTAGTATAGATCATGTATGATTGGCAAGTTGCCCATACCATTATTGGAAATAATGGTACGCCAACATCAAAGGATGACGTCACATCTGTATTTTATATGTCAGTGTGCGGTAGATAGATTTATTTGGCAAAAACATATACATGACTTATTGGAAGCCATGGTGGCTAAGTCAGTAAGACATTGGCTAGCTAACCCAGTCGGAGCAGAACAGTAGGACATTAAACAACAATATGGTTACATTGACAACAACATTTACAGCAATATGGTTACATTGACAACAATATTGTGACAACAATATGGTTACATTGACAACAATATTGTGCCAGCAATATGGTTACATTGACAGCAATATGGTTACATTGACAGTGTAGAGATCTCTCTCTGAAACAGCAAATCAAGTAACTTTTCTGACTTGTAAGTAAGTATTGTATTTTTAAACGCATTAAAACAACAATTTTTTCAATCATTTACCTGTTAAATATCTAGCGTTAAATTCTTTGTCATATTCCATGGCTATAAATCATGTATTTTATCCCCAGTTTCTTCAATACTTTAAACTGCACCAACAAACTTTAACTCAAATACTCAATATGCCCCTTGGCTTAATATTGACATAATTTCATAGCAATGGACTCTTTCTCTTTACAAATTATTAATCACATGAAAAACTATCTCCTATTAGTCACACAAAAGTCGTGTAACCCTGTACAGTTTAAACAATATGTGTTAAGAATTTGGAAAATAAACAAATAACTAATTTTTTTTTTAAATCCGTGTGACACGAGACATCAAAATGTCAATCCTTCTTTTCTTAACTCAATATTTGAAGTAAAATACAATTCTATTCTCAGCAAAGTGGCTGTGATTCAGAGAAAGAAAGAGAGAGAGAGAGAGAGAAAGAGAGAGAGAGAGAGATATCTAAATTCAGTATGAATGGAATTTGTTAGTCTCGAAAATGAATTATTTTTTTAATATTTCACCAAATTAATACAATTAAATATTTCTTAAGAGACAAAACAAAATCAAATTACATTCATACTGATTTTAGATCACCTGCAAGTTAAACCCCATTTCATTTCAACTCCTAGTACCAAAATGACCTCTCTCTCTCTCTCTCTCTCTCTCTCTCTCTCTCTCTCTCTTTTTGAAACCTGTTATAGACAATCTAGCTATTACATCTATGGGTTTTTATTCCAATTTGAAACAAACCCGCCAGCGCTCAGAATTGGAAAAAAAAGAGCTCATTGCCAGAGTTACCAGACTTCAAGGAAAAAATATTTCTTGGTATAATTTGTTATGTGGAATGTCATAATTGGAATAAGCTAATAAATGTTTACCAGATATTTTTTGTAAGTAATTTTCTCTGACAACATCTCTGAAGGAAAAAATGCAGACATCCGCGATGGTTATTTGTGACAATAAAAATAGTAAATTAGTCTGGTCTCTGAAATATGGTATCACTTGATGTCTGTGACACTGTCTAATGTCCGGATCGATCAGGTCTCTTTTATCATAATTAACTGAATATATGGATTCTTGTTCCTCGTATCTCACAACGGTAATTGTAAACGCAAAATGGCATAATTATGGTGACAAGGCATTTGTAAGAGAATGATCCTCAATCTTCCGATTATCATGAGTTATTTTAGACAAGAATAGTCCCAATTACGTAGGTAAAACAGTGGTAGTTTAATGTATCGTCGCGCAGAGGTTTTGTCACGCCTAGGGATAACTCTTTGATTGTACACCCAGCAAGTATACGGACCAATTCTGAGAAATGTGAGAAACATTGTGAAGCTAAAACAGTCGTAGTTAAATTTATCGTCGCACAGAGGTTTTGTGATGCCTAGGGATAACTCTTTGATTGTACACACCCAGCAAGACTCAAGTATAGGGACTTGTTGTGAGAAATGTGGGAAATATTGTGAAGCAAAAACAGTTTAATGTATCTGCACACCCTGAGCCAACTCCTTTGTTGTTCTGGGGTGTTGATATGGTTGAATGGTTAACGTGTGCGCGTTGTATCATATCACACCGTCTGTCAATTGGTGTGGTTTCGATATCCCGTTGCACAATGAGTAGGGTCGATGGTTCAACCTCATGCGCAAGTGAATTACTGAAATAAAATTGAACCATATGTTAGTCCCGAAATGACCTAGTTTGCGTCGAGTGGACGTTAAACCCCATTTCTCTCTATCTCTCCCTTGATTGTACTATGGATTATTCATGGACATTTAATTAATAATAAGAATGTATATTTGTAAAGCGCCAATTCATCCACAAATGCATGCTCTAGACGTGTACTATGTACTCTATGGTCACTATTTACACACAAATCCTGATCCACTCCAACTAAAACGCAGTGGTAAATAGATGAGTTTTTAATTTTGTTTTAAAAGATTCAAGTGATGGAGCTGTTTTAAGATGATGGGGTAAGGAATTCCACAAAAAGGGTGCACTGGAATGTTCTAGAACCGAAAGTTTGTAGATTGTACTTTGGAATGCGTAATAAGCACATATCTCGTGATCTTAAGTTACGGGATGGTACGTAATGGTTTATTAGCTCTGATAGATATGCAGGACTGGAACCATGAAGACATCTATAAACAATACAAAAAAGTTTGTAGTCAATTCGGGAGTGAATTGGTAATCAGTGTAGTTCCTTCAATATGGGTTTAAGAAAGGAAGGCATTTCAAATGTGCAAAATATTTTATTCAGACCAAATATAAATCAGCCCAAAATGACTGTGAGAAAACAAAATTTAAAGGAGCCAAATCTCTAATATTTGGGATCTAGACATTGACACATATGGATCGCAATGCATATCATAATGTAATATGTCTGGTTTAATGGTCGAGAACGAGACAATAAGTAATATATTGAAACAACACGAGTGACGTTTAAATATATTACGCAATGTCTTTAGCTCTAGGTCATTAAACATGAAAATGAAAATGAGCATACGCCATGTAGGGTACAATGATGGGACAAAACTGATTTATGAAAAGTTTCTGCGTTAGTTCTGTCCAAACTAATTCTCACAACATGCTTCGGGTCAGCAAACTCAATGACCTAGACTATAGACCACTATATCACTCTCCGCTAAATAAGCTGTCTTATACGGTGCTTTTCTGTTTACTCGGAAAACCGCCTGAGCCGTTAAAAATCTAATAGAATGTCAAATGAAAGGTAAACGAACAATTATTAAGAGGATTTTATTATCGTTTGATAATACAGAGACTGAAGGGAGGCTGGGACGACGTAACCCGATCCCTTTCTCAAAGGACAATCAACCAATAATCCAACATCTCTGTTCAAGTAAATGACAGCGCCATCCATCAACTGGATCGCAATAAACGATATTCTCTATACCAAGAAGATGGAGTACGTACGCAGCAAGTTAAAATGGAAGCAAGTCCAATATCGAGAACATATTGACTAACATAATATTGCTAGTGCAATAAGGTGGACGAGTGCCATTTCACAAAATCTGCCCAAAATGATATCTTTACATATTTTTAGACCAGAAGACTAAAATTGACATATACTGTAATAAAAATAGTAAAGTTATAAAAATGAACAAGTTGTTAAAGAAAATCTGCTGAAAATAGATTTATTTGAAAAAATCAAATGACCGTATTTAAAGTCAATGGGTAGTAGACCTTGTTACACTAGAATTAAAAAAACAAATAACGAGAGAGAGAGAAATGGGGTTTAACGTCCACTCGACACAAACTAGGTCATTTCGGGACTAACATATGGTTTAATTTTATTTCAATAATTCACTTGCGCGTAGGGGTCTTTAGCAGTGGGAGGAAACCGGAGGACCCGGAGAAAACCCACGAGGTTGGACAGGCGACCCTACTCCTTGTCACGTAAAACCGGGGATTCAAAACCACGCCAGTTGACTCAAATGTTAGCGATGTAGCTCCGTTTAGCTCAAATCCTTGGGATATTCAAGATTTCAAAATTTTAGTAGGCATCATAGCATGCCCACATTTTAGTAGGCACTCATCCTCCCATTTACAGTGGGGGTTGGATGGCAGAATGGTTAGCACATGCGCGCTGTATCATTAGACCTGTCATTGAGTCAACTGGCGTGGTTTCGAATCCCCGGTAGTACGTGACAAGGAGTAGGGTCTCTTGTCCAACCTCATGGGTTTTCATCAGGTCCTCCGGTTTCCTCCCAATGCTGACGACCCCTAAGCGCAAGTGAATTATTGAAATAAAATTAAACCATATGCTAGTCCCGAATTCACCTAGTTTGTGTCGAGTGGACGTTAAACCTCATTTCTCTCTCTCTCTCCTATTTACAGTAATTTTAGTAATGGCGTTAATTTGTCATAGTTTATTTTAGTGCACTATTGCGCCAAATGTTTTCCCTCAACATTTTTGTGAGGGCCTATGTTCAATTATTAAATTTTTATTTCTTAAATAAACAGTCTTCCATTTTCTTTTGCTTTTATCACAGGTCCGTATCTGATTTAGCACGACTTAAGCACTTCAATATGTCTTGCAGGAATGTAAAAATTGATTCATTTAAAACTTTCCATGTATATTCTTGTTAAATTATTGATTGTGGTATGTCTGAATCAGCATAAAGATAGGGAAGGTTAGAGCGCCATGAAATTCTTCGAGCGCCAATATATCGGAAGGATTAATCAATAGGTTTTAACATTTTAATAAATAATAACTATTGATAACTGAAATAAAATGGGCTTTTAGATTCTACTTTTCAGCACTGACTCTGCTAATCAAGACTCGCTTATGCCATGCAGTGTGCTATGAAGGAAATTTTGCCTAGATAACTGCATTATGGTCTACCCTTTTTTTTCAAATTCCAACTGTCAAGGGTTCTTTTACATGCATGCCAAGGTGTACATGGGACCTCGTTTTTTTCATCCCACCTGAACGCCTACATGTTTTCCCTTGCCAGGCCCTCTGTCTGGTATCACTGACAAGGAGGAACCATGCCAGGAAATCCAGATGAACTTTCTAGGCCATCACCAGGATCGAACATGGGACCTCAATGACAGCATCTTACTCACTAAGCAGCCGCGTTTCCCAAAAATACAAGGGAAGGCAAGAGGCAGAAATGGAATGAGGCAGTGTCACATCGAAACAACACCTTGGTCATTTTGAGACTAACATGTGGTTCATTTTCTTCCATGGTTGGTCACATATACAATGCTAGAAAGGTGAATTTTGCCCAGACAGTGGCAGTGTCCTGTCAACACAATTAACCGCAGGTTGAGACTAACACGTGGTTCACTTTCTTCTTTTATAACATATATATACAAGGCTAGAAAGGTGAATTTTGCCCAGGCAGTGGCATTTCCAATGTTTCATCGTTAAATTCAAGGGTTCTTTTACAAGCTTGCCAACTTGTAAACAAAGGAATCTTGATTTTCCGTCCCATCCGAACAACTAGGCAACACCTTACAATGTGTACATTGGTGGTCCTCATTTTACCATCCTATGCAAAGGACTAGTCAACTGTTTACCAGTCAGACTCGCAGCTACTATCAATTCACACTAATTTCAAAGACTAGACACACTCTCTCTGTTGGCAAGGAATAGTGTCTAGTCCTTCGGATGGCACAAAAACCAAAGTCCTGTGAAAATTATATAAACTCACACAATTTTCCTCATAGCAAACTGTATGCTGCATGCTCATCTTCATTAGTTCAGTTGGAGCAGAACAGAAGGACGTTAAACCCCATTTTACTTCCTTAACAGCAGAGCAGACATGTTCTAATTGTGTTTGGATAGAGTTTCCAGAAACTAATTTGAATTAAAACAAATTACAAGGAATGTTTTGAACCAGAAGGTCAACGAAAACCATGAGAGGAATGTTGATTCCAATGGAATGTTTCTAATTTCAGAAGATAATAATTTTTAGAAATGTTATTTTTGTTTATCTACATTATTTGATTTTTATCTGGAGTACATTAACACGGTGACCTATCAGTGATGATAGGCATGGCATCCGGATGGTATTAAGACATTATACCCTGTATGTCTGCTGCTTGGCACATCATCAACTCACAAACAGAAGCTTACCATAACCCATATGAGTGGGACAGGGTGTCTGGGCTCTTCTTAGGGTTTGGGCACGACATGACAAAATGTGATGTTTTGACCATTTGTTTGTAATTTACAAAATGTGATGTGTTTGACCATTTGTTCCTAATTTTGTTTTAAGACTGAAACAGAAGCCTACGGTATCCCATCTTGGCGGGACAGGGCGTTTGAGCTCTTCTTAGTGTTTGGGCACGACATTACAAAATGTGATATTGACCATTTGTTCCTAATTTTGTTTTAAGACTGAAACAGAAGCCTACGGTATCCCATATGGCGGGACAGGGTGTCTGAGCTTATTTCTTGTTTTTTTGTATGTATATATTATGTTAAATGTTAGTTAAGTTAGCCTTTGTATCTCTCTTGCCTCACTTCCTCCCACCACCCAAGAAATTGCCAGACTATGGCACTATTCCTGAACATGATTAAGATGTTAAAAATAGAAATAGTAGGTGTGTGTACCTGTATTACATAGGTGGTATATAGGTAAATTGTGATCATCTGTTGCATAATCAGGTGATAAACAGGTGTAAGAGCTATTTTTTTCTTGTTTTTCATCAACATCTGTGTGGGTATAGATATCTTGAACACAATAAAGTTCAGATTGTCTGAGATATCACTTTGGTGGAAGCGAACACACACACAGTTCAGAATTATTTATGACTTCAACAACAATTCTTATAAGAACTGGCTCCAAGAATCTGGGGTTGTCGCATGGCGTGTGAAAACCTGACTTAGAACAGTAATTTGTTAGCTGTTGGATAAAAAGTGATATCAGATTTTCTATACCTACAGATACATGAATTCACAACAGAGAGGGTTCAATATCTAGCTAAAAATTACAAATTTGAAAGAGAGATGGGGTTTAACATATAGTCAAAAATTTGGAATTGAAAGTGGAAGAGAGAGAGAGAGAGAGAGAGTGTTTAAGATCCAGTCAAAACCATTTTGAGACTAACATATGGTTCAATTTAGTTGCAATAATTCACTTTTGCATAAGGGTCTTTAACGGTGAGAGGTAACCGAAGAACCCAAAGAAAAAACGAGGCACATATAATTGGGTAATCGATACCACACAACATGACTCAATTACAGACCTTATGACTGAACAGTCCTGGTAGCAAGCCACTGTTTACCACGGAGCAAAAAGTCACATGTTTTCTCGGCTAGTTGACGGTCATTATCCATGTTGATCAATTAGTCGAACAAAAGTCCCATCAAGGACATTAAGCCACCTAATCGTTTTACCGATAATGTATTATTATAAAAGTATTTAAAGGCCTGTCACAGTAATCGGACCAGATTTTATACAAAACTATCCTGTAATTAACATGGGCGGATCAAAGATCTCTAGCAGGGGGAGAGGGGTCGAGAAATTGCGTGGACTCCCTAAGAAATTTTAAAAAATGGAACACTGTAGATCGCATTTACTACCATGGAACACCCCCAACACCCATTTCCTACCACTCTGAGTCCCGAACTCACTAGACACCCGAACCAATCATGTCCTAATACCCGGCCTCACTAAACACCTCAACCACCCATTTCCTACCACTCTGAGCCCCGGCCTTACTGCACACCCCAACCAATCATTTCCTACCACTCTGAGCCCCGGCCTCCCTAGACATCCCCACCACCCTTGGATCCATGCCTGATTAATATTTTCAACTAAATTACCTTTAATGGTAAACATGTTGATATTTCTGGAAAAAAATCAATGCCATAGCTTTTAATTAAACATTTAAATGCGTTATTCTAATAATGGATATTTCTCACAATTCAATCGGTTTCTAACCATACAGAATTTTTTGTTTATTTAATAATTAAAGCCATTTAAAGTCATTTGACTGATTTTGAATCATTGTAGAAGAAATATTAGTCCATTACTCATTAAATTTCATTCAGTATTTACAAAGCTATGATGAATTGAAAATTTGAAATTTTGCAACATTTGGCATCTTTTTCAGTCAATATAAAAAAGCAACAACCCACCTATATCTATTGATTAGGGTAAAATCTTTAGACGGGTAAAAATTTGCCCCCCCCCCCACTAGCATTGCATATATGAACACAAAGAAAAATAATAATAAAGAGAGAAAGAGAGAAATGGGGTTTAACGTTCACTCGACACAAACTAGTTCATTTCAGGACAAACATATGGTTCATTTTCATTTTTTTCAATAATCCGCTTGCGCGTAGGGGTCTTTAGCAGTGGGAGGAAACCAACAAGGTTGGACAGGCGACCATACTCCTTGTCACGTGCAACCGGGGAATCAAAACCAAGCGAGTTGACTGAATGACAGGCCTTATGATACAACGTGCATTTTAGATTGCTAGAAATATAAATCTTTCCAATCAATATATATTTTTCTTCATCAGTTCATTTATTTTTGAATATTCGTTAATTTCATGGAATTAATATTAGTAAATATTTCATAGGAGACAAAAAACTAGTTCCGATTCGATTCATATTAGTGGATAACGTATAATGAATACTAAAAAAATAGGCTTGAATATTTTATTATCTGTGTGGGCACTAATTGCATAATGAATATTTTTTAATATTGGGGGGTTGGATGGCTGAATGGTTAGCACGTGCGCACTGTATCATAAAGTCTGTCATTGAGTCAACTGGCATGGTTTCGATTCCCCAATTGTACATGACAAGGAGTAGGGTCGCCTGTCCAACCTCGTGGGTTTTCTACGGGCCTTCTGGTTTCCTCCCACTACTAAACATCCCTACGTGCAAGCGAATTATGAAAATAAAATTTAACCATATGTTAGTCCCGAAATGACCTAGTTTGTGTTGAGTGGACGTTAAACCCCATTTCTCTCTCTCCCTTTTAATAATTGTTTATTTAATTATTTTTTTCACCAATCGATTTTCAATCCTATTAATCATTATTTATTTTTTTCACCAATCGATTTTTAATATTATTAATCATTGTTTATTTGTTTATTTTCGGACTAAATTGATTGCTGCTGAAAGGCAGGTCACCATGATCTTTTCGAACGACACAAACAAACCTTTACACAGTAATAATAACGTCTATAAATCCTTCTTCTACTCTGTGTATGACTAATTAGCAAATAATGTGAACATGCAAATAACGGAATTATAGCACAGAACTTTTCTCTGGTTCCTCTTTCTAAAAATATTTTTAGCAAATTGATCGTTCGTGACAGAATTCAATTTCTAATATTTGCTCGAGTGTTGGTCTATTTTTGTTTTTGTCCCTTCTTTCTTCATTATAAATTAGAAACGTGGTTTGCTGAGGAAATGAAATGGGGTTTAACGTCCTACTGTTCTGCTCCGAACTGGGCTAATGAAGACTGGCATACGACATACAGTGTGCTATGAGGTAAATTTTTCCCAGAGAGCGGTACTATGGTCTACTCTTATTTCAAATTCCAAATGACAATAGTTTCGTTGCATGCACGCCAATGTCTGCACAGGACCTAGGTTTTTTGATCCATCCAAACAACTATTCACTGTCCCTTGACAGGTTCTCTGTTCTGCAGTGGTGTTACGGCCTACTCTTATATCAAATTCAAACTGCCAAGGGTTTGTGTACGTGCACGCCAAACAGTATACACGGAACCTCGGTTTATCATTCCATCCTAACGACTATACGTTGTCCCTTGCCAGGACCTTTGTCCTTCACCAAATGACAAGGGGGAACCATGTCGGAAAATCACAATGAACTTTCATGACCAACAACGGAATCAAACACGGGACCTCCAGGATAGTGAGCCAACGTCTTACTCACTGAGACACCGAGGCTTCCAGTTTGCAGAGGTCGTGGGTCGCTAATTGGCTTGGGTGAATAATAAAAAGTAGGAACTCGATTTGAAGATTTGGGTAGCATCTCAATGTTAATGCAACAATCGCTAAATCATTCAAATATCTTTTGTCTCAAGAGAAGATCCTAATATCCAATATTTAAGACACAATGAACATTTTATAATCAGTACACGATTTGTGTATTCTATGGTTTCGGGTGCCATTTGTAATGAACAAAGAGAATGCAAGAGTAATTAGTAATGGCTGATTCACAAACCACAAAATAATCTGTATTTCAATTTGGACTGTCATACAATTTTACTGGACATAATAGATTAGAAATTACAATATTGTTTTTAAACTTTGAATAGAAATCACTTTATACACTTATATTACATAAACATGGGCTTTTTAAGACCCATTTTTGTCTATCTTAAGGTTGACCCAGATCTAACTGGTTGGTTAACTTGCTTCATCAGTGTGAACTTCAATGAGAGAGAAAGAGAATATTTAAGGCCCAAAATGAGTGAGAGAGAGAAATGGGGTTTAAAGTTCACTCGATACAAACTAGATCATTTTGGGATTAACATATGGTTCAATTTTATTTCAATAATTTGCTTGTGCATAGGGGTCTTTAGCAGTGGGAGGAATCAAGAGGACCTGGAGAAAACTCACAAGATTGGACAGACGACCCTATTCCTTGTCATGTACAACCGTGGAATCAAAATCACGCCAGTTGATTCAATAACAGACCTTATGATACATGCGCAAACCATCTGCGCCCCCCCCCCCCCACCTGGTCCAAGTTCTACTTTTCTGCACCAAACTGATATGTCATGCAGTGTTCTTCGCAGGAAACTGTTCTCAAACCAACGCGTTTCAACCCATGCTTTATCAAAATCCAACCGTCGGGAGTTCTTTTACATACAAGAAGGATCGAGAGTTCAACGTCCACTCGACATAAACTAGGCCATTTTGGGACTAACATATAGTACAATATTTTTTGGGGGGTTGGACGGCTGAATGGTTAGCACGTGCGCGCTGTACCCTAAAGTCTGTCATTGAGTCAACTGGCGTGGTTTCGAATCCCCGGTTGTACTTGGCAACCATGTGTTAGTCCCAAAATGACCTAGTTTGTGTCGAGTGGACGTTAAACCCCATTTCTCTCTCTCTCTCACAATATTTTTTTTCAATATTCATAATAATGAAAAAGAACAAGAATTATCGTCTAATTTTAAGACAAACTTCTGCCAAACCAAGAAAGATTAACAATTTTCTCCGCATTATCATAAAATAGATATTTACTGCTCTCTTAGAAAATGTCATTACATTCTGCACCTGTCCAATACATTAAATATATTGTCTGAGATAAACTAGATGTGCCATCTAATAATGATTAAATTGTGAACATCACTAATGACTGCCGGCAATTACACTCATAAAATCACACCTAATAGCCTGCAAGTACACCAAGATTTCTGAACTCTTTTAATGGGTTATAAGAGAGTGAGAGAGAGAGAGAGAGAGAGAGAGAGAGAGAGAGAGAGAGAGAGTAGGTCATTTTGGGACTAACATATGGTTTAATTTTATTTAAATAATTCGCTTGGGCGTAGGAGTCTTTAGCAGTGGCAGGAAACCGGAGGACCTGGAGAAAACCCACAAGATTGGCCAGACGACCCTACCGCGCCAGTTGACTTTACGACAGACCTTATGATACAGCGCGCACACGATAACCATTCGGCCATCCAACTCCCACTAAACTGAAGGAGATTTGATTTCTGTACGGGTCTGAGGTTGTTATGACACTGGTGGCTTCTGACGATCTAAACGTTTAAAATTAAATCAATATCAACATGTATAAATAAAGCCATTTTAAAAATCTGACTTTTATTGTATCATTAACGTTACTTTCGTTTATTGCATTTATAACTACTTTAATGACCTGGGCGACGGAATTTTTAAATTTTTTACTTTTAATGTATTACGGTAATTGGATTTAGAGCTACTTCAGGATCTTCGATAAACTAACACAACATAAAATTAGATAAAATTCAAACTTCCCATCACCATTATCTGTGAACCTGCAAGAATCACTCCAACAATATAACGAAATAATGTGGGCTTAGATTAGCGGCTGCGTCATATTCAAATATTTTTTCTATTATTATAATCTTAATGGGGAACAAAATGACCGAAGTCATAAATATTTGGCTAAAGAGATATGTATGGATCGATGCGACGAATAAATCCCGGCTTCTTACGAATTAATTTAACTAAATTGTACAAGTTGGCAACGAGGGTCAGAAATAACACGCCATTTGAATAGCAGACGCCAGACTCAAATACGAAGAAGTCAGATCATGAATGAGTCCAAATTCCGAATAATATCTCCAGCCGTCTGTTGAAACTTATTTCATTAATAACTTCATTGAAATTCGGAAACAAGAAGACCTTCAAATATCTTTAGACTAGGTCAGTATAACCAAATGTTCAAAGGATTCCATTTCACAGACGGTCAAAAGGCATGAAAATATTCCCGGACTAATGAGCCACGATCCATTGTAGCTAGAGTTCAGAATCAACAATTCAATTTGTAATATTTTAAATTGACCGAAAGTAATGAAGACATGTCTTCGAGGATCAATCCTAAAGGTCTACAAGCGTTATCTATTTAAAGCAACAAAGGAGACAACCTAGGTTATTTTTAAATAAATTACCATGGCAACTAATTCAAATTTCAAAACTGAAAAGAAAATATGATTTAATAATTCCAGCATCATTATTAATATTTTACTTTAACCCCCATAACCCTATTACTGTTTTTATGACCCCCAGTAAAATTTGATAAAGGTTACATTAAAATGACTGGACTGCTTTGATTTAGGTGCCAGGGGATTCGGTGGCTGAATGGATTTGATTTAACCTGTGTGCTTCGTATTATAAGGTCTGTGATTGAGTCAAATGGCAAGGTTTCAATTCCCCACATGTTGCCTGCCCAACCTATTGGGTTTTCTCCCAGAGCTAAAGACCCTTAGTTGACTGTAAACCCCATAGTATGTTTTAAACTCTGAATGTGGTAGATTTGTATGCATATCAATACTTTAAACCTCTTTTGAGTACTACCAAATTAAAAACAATATTGCCACTTTAAAAAGCTTCCTTTTGCGAATTACCAAATTAAAAGCTGGCTGACAATAATCATCTCCACATGGATCACCCTGACACTTTCGTACATTAAAATGAATACATTAACTGAATCGAGATGTGTATTGCTGACCTTGATGAGGCACCAAATTGACCTTGAGAAACCAGAGTTCGGTAAGTTATAATTAACTTATTATGATCTAATCTACGGGACTGCTGTGGCTGTACGTCAGTATCACGTTGATTAACTGGACTGCTGTGGATGTACGGTATGTCGTTGATTAAAACCTTATAATGAATTTATTAACTGAAATGAGACGTGTATTGCTGACCTTGACGAGACACCAAATTGACCTTGAGACACCAGAGTTCAGTATGATCTAATATACGGGACTGCTGTGGCTGTACGGTATCGTGTTGATTAGAATCCTGGCATATGGTGGAATTAAAGTAACAAACCAGACAATCAACCAGACAATATGTCAGGTATAATCTCCCGTGGCAACTGGTGATGTCTAGATCAACCTATAGTCACATTTCCTACTCGCTTTGGTCACCAAGGGACTAGTTTCACTGAATGGAAATGAAATGAAATGAAAATCTGAATGAACTTTCTCGGCCGATGCAGGGATCGAACACCTGACCTCCAGGCTAGCGAGCCAGCATCTTACCCACTTAGCCACCGTGATCCCCACTGAATGGAAATAAAAGCAATACTACTTTACTGCTGTTCTTCTGGGACTGGTCCAACAGAAGTATTGGATTTGGAGGAGGGTGGGGGTGGGAGAAAGAGATGCAATTTCATTTCAATAATTCACTTGCGTCTAGGGGTCTTTAGCAGTGGGGGAAACTAGAGGGCCAAGAGAAAACTCACAAGGTTAAAGGGGGGTTTAAGGTCCACTGAATTACGAGACTAACATGGTGCAATTTTGTTTCAATAATTCAGCGTAGGGGTCTTTAGCAGCGGCAGGACACCAGAGAGCCTGAAGAAAACTCACAAAGGTTGGACAGGCGACCCTGCTCTTACCACATACAAGCAGGGATTCGAAACCACGCTGCTTAACTCAATGACAGATCTTGTGATCAAAAGTGCACGTGTTAACCATTCGGCCACCCAACCCTCCACCCGTGCTTACTGGTAGGATTCTTATGTAGGAAACAGGAGGATGCATGAGGTTGGATTCGAAATCATGCGGGGTTTGGATGGCCGAATGGTTAGCGTGTGCGCATTTCATCATAAGGTCTGTCATTTTAGTCAACTGACGTGGTTTCGATTCCCCGGTTGTACGTGACAAGGAATAGGGTCGCCTGTCCAATCGCGTGGGTTTTCTTCAGGTCTTCCTTCCACTGCTAAAGACACCTACACGCAAGCGAATTATTGAAATGAAATTGAACCATATGCAAGTCTCGAAATAACCTAGTTTGTGTCGAGTACATATTAACCACCCCCCTCTCTCTCTCTCTCTCTCTCTTTCTCTCCCTCTCAAAACAATGCCAGCTGACTAAAGGACAGACCATTCAGTTTACCCAAACCCGCCATATCTTGAGAGGGAAAACTCTTCAATTTATTGACAGAAAACACAGTGAAATAAAATCCTGCCCAACGACAAAAAAAATTCCTGTATTGGTTGGCTTTTAATTGCCTAATTTGAACAAAAGGCCGATTAAAGTAACTGTCAATTAAGTCAGTAGAAAATTACATGATGGCGTGAAAGGATTGAGAATTGCCTCCTCGAGGAGAAGAAAAATCAATTCTTTTCGACTACATTATTATCAAGATTAAATTCGCCCTGACATTCCCGTCTGCAATGTTATAACTATATTAGGTAAAGCAGTGCAGGTCTCCCAATAACAAAAAATAATGAATAACGTCCTACTGTTCTGCTCGGACTGGGCTAATGAAGACGTGCATAAGCCATACAGTGTGCTATGAGGGAAATTTTTCCCAGAGAACGGTACTATGGCTTACTCTTATTTCAAATTCCAAATGACAATAGTTTCTTTGCATGCACGCCAATGTCTGCACAGAACCTAGGTTTTTTGGTCCATCCAAATAACTATTCACTGTCTCTTACCAGGTTCTATGTTCTAAGTGGGTAAGGCGCTAGCTCGCTAGCCTGGAGGTCGGGTGTTCGATCCCTGCATTGGCCGAGAAAGTTCATCCAGATTTTCCGGCGTGGTTCTCCCTTGTCAGTGATGCAGGACGGAGGGGCTGACAAGGAAAGCTGTCTAGTTGTTCAGATGGGATAAAAAACCGAGGTCTCGTGTACACATTGGCGTGCACGTAAAAGATCCCTTGGCAGTTGGAATTCGATATAAGAGTAGGCCGCAGTGCCGCTGTCCGGGCAAAATTTCCCACATAGCACACTGTATGGCGTATGCCCGTCTTCATTAGCCCAGGTTAGGAGCAGAACAGTAGGACGTTAAACTCCATTTCATTTCATTTCATTTCTATGTTCTGCACCACTGACAAGGGGAAACTACGCCGGAAAATCCTGCACTACATTAGGTAAAGCAGTGCAGGTCTCCCATTAACATGGCGAGAGAGAGAGAAACATACACTCGACACTGACCAGGTCAATCTAGGACTAACATGTGGTCTTTCGGGGTGAGAGAGACCCGAAGGACCTAGCGAAAACCCCAGAGGTTAGGTAAATGAAATCCAATCGTGTACACATTGACTGTAGGAAATCAAAGAGGCAGACGTTCTCCACCTAACGTTGCCCATATTACCATAAAAATGACAATCACCATATGTTAGTCTCAAAATAACCAAAGTATTGTGTTTAATTACTTCAAGCTCTTATTTCAGAAAGTCTCGTATGAATGAATGAATGAATAACATTGGGTTTAACGCTTGACTTTTCTGCACCAACCGGGCTAATGAAGATGGGCATGCGCCATGTAGTGTGCTATGCGGAGTATTTTGTCCAGACAGAAATTAAATTCCAACTGCCAAGGGTTCTTTTATTTGCATGGCAAGGTGTATACAGAACCTCAGTTTTTTAGTCCCATCCAAATTACTAAACTGTTCCTCGCCATGGTGGCTAAGTGGGTAAGACGCTGGCTCGCTAGCCTGGAGGTCAGGTGTTTGATCCCTGCATTGGCCGAGAAAGTTCATCCAGATTTTCAGGCGTGGTTCCCCCTTGTCAATGATGCAGGACAGAGGGCCTGACAAGAACAGCTGTCTAGTCATTCGGATGATATGAAAAACCAAGGTCCTGTGTACACAAGATCCTTTGACAGTTGGAATTCGATATAAGAGTAGGCGATAGTGCCGCTGTCCGGGCAAAATTTCCCTCATAGCACACTGTATGGCGTATGCCTGTCTTCATTAGCCCAGTTTGTAGCAAAAACAGTAGGACGTTAAACCCCATTTCATTTCATTTTCCTTGCCATGAAGGGTTATAGGTGACAGCGCAAACATAATAAACGTATCAAAGCTAACGAAGATTTCCAGCAACATGATCTGTTTGCTGTTTGTTGGGAAGGAATTAAGTTAGTCCTACAGGAATTAAAACCTCACCACCATCTGCTGTTCAGTATCATCAAAACTTATCTTATTAACACTCCGCCACTGCGTATAATTTGCCTTTTGGTTGTAAAAATATCGACAGAACCATTGGCCATGTGCCGCATGCAAGAGAGAAAGACAGGCATGTCAAGATGAGAATAGTGTTTAACACGTCCATCAGAATTCCTGCATAGTGGATGATAGACGCTTAGGTGGCTACGGTTAAATTCACTTGATTAGATAGTACTTTTGTTTTTTATTGCTTGCTATGACCATGCTGACTTGATAAAAATAATGGGGGTTGGATGCAGGGCTGTCGGTAATTTTTCACAGTTGATTAGCAGCACTGCTAATCAAAAAGTCCAATTTCGCCAAATTTGATTAGCAAATTTAAAAATTGATTAGCAGTTTTTCAGTTTCAATGTAAAACACCTAAATAACAAGATATTACTTTAATTCATAACAAATATGATTAGATTCCATTCTGACTATTCTTAGATTTTTTAGCACTGCCACAAGTACTTGTGACAGTTTGTGAATGTGATGTAGAAATTTAGTTAGGTCTTATGTCTGAAGCCAATTCTTGACAGTGACTTCCGAAGCCCCACTCATTTTAATTGTTATTTTTTTGTTACGTTAGAAATCTTCGTTAGAAAACAATTTCGTCTGCTTTTTATCGTGTATTACTATTTTTCTTCAATCGGACACACCTCGATTAAATAGACACACACGATATAAACAATAATGTTTTACGGGAATTTTTACTTTGATTTATCATTTTACAATACGTTAACATGTATTTATTTTTTTATATTTTATTTACAATACGTGGGGGATACATTGGATTTATTTCTTTCAAAATGAATATGATATAATTACTTGATGTCTCGCAACGTGAGTGGTACTACTTGATTCCCTATTTCCGGTTTAATAGTCCCTATTCATAGAGTTATGTGTTATATAGTATTGTGTCTGGTAGTTCGAGAAGAAAATGTCACACGGAGAATTCAGTTTTGTTTATAAAATTTTATTCAACATTTTATACACGTTGAAAGTGTTGAGTAAGCCTTCTAGTCTTCAAAATGTGGATTATTCTTGTGTCAATATCCAAAATGACAGGCATATTGATGATTTGCAGTAACTGCGAATCAAAAACGTTAGATTTTAATTTTTGGTTAGCAACGGACAAAATATGTATCGAAATTGCGCTGCGATACTGGTTGTCGGCAGCCCTGGTTGGATGGCCGAATGGTTAGCGCATGCCCGTTGTATCATAAGGCTTGTCATTGAGTCAATTGGTGCAGTATTGATTCCCCGGGTGTACATGATAATGAGTAGGGTCTATCCAGCCTCGTGGGTTTTCTCTGGGTCCTCTGGTTTCCAACCTCTAGTAAAGACCCCTACGCGCAAGCGAATTATTGAAATAAAATTGAACCATTTAGTCCTGAAATGACCTGGTTTGTGTCGAGTGGACATTAAACCCTGGAAACTTTCAATCACTGTTTATGAGAAATATCTTTGATCCAGAATGTTTTATAAAGGGCTAGATTCTAGTTAAAATAAAATGAACAATTTTGAGTTATGTCTGAACCTAAGTCTGAGAATGCTTTGTGAACTCGGGGTCTGGTTAACGAACAAGCGCCTTAACCACTGAGCCACTGCTGCTCTCTTTTGAAATAGGAACACACAAAAACATAAATTGAATTTCGGGTCAAGGCAAGAATAATTCAAAACCCTTCCAGAATTCCTGTGTCGATTCCGTGTCAGAAATAAAATTTGTTATATAATCACTATCAGAAGATAACATTAATATTATGTGTTCTTTCGCACATTTCCCCATGGTGCCATTTTTATCAGTTCTATTCGCATATTAAAGACAATTACTGATGGAAATCAGTGATTTATTATCCAAAGTTTATAATAAATCAGAAGTTTATCTAGCTCAGTTGTAGTTAAATTAAATGCTACATGTTTTATCAATATTTTATAATTATATTTCAGCATTTCAATAAAAAAAATAGAATTCTAATAATTAGAAAGCGCTAGAAGAAACATCTCCAGAATAAGGTATAATTTCTTCTTGCTGCTTGGCATTATTATCATTAGTTTTATCAATATTTTATAATTATATTTCAGCATTTGCCACAAAAAAAAAAAAAATATTCCTAAAAATTAGAAAGCACTAGAAATGAAATTAAATGGGGTTTAACATCCTATTGTTCAGCCCCGACCGGGCATACGCCATACAGTGTGCTATGACCCGACCGGGCATACGCCATACAGTGTGCAATGACCCGACCGGGCATACGCCATACAGTGTGCTATGACCCGACCGGGAATACGCCATACAGTGTGCTATGACCTGACCGGGCATACGCCATACAGTGTGCTATGACCCGACCGGGCATACGTCATACAGTGTGCTATGAGGGGAATTTTGCCCGGGCAGCAGCACTATAGCCTTCTCTTATTTATCGAATTCCAACTGCCCAGGGATCTTTTACGTACACACTAATGTATACACGGTTTTTCGTCCCATCCAAATGACTAGACAACTGTTCTTGTCAGGGCCTTCATCCTGCACCACCTGACAAGGGGAAACCACGCCGGAGAAAGCACTAGAAAAAGTATCTCCAAAATAAGGTATAATTTGATTCAAACATTTCTTGTTGGTGCTTTGGATTATTATTTAGATTTTAATAAGGATTTTTTCTTTGCACCTCAGGGTCACAGTGGCTAAGTGGGTAAGACGTTGGCTCACTATTCTGGAGGTTGGGTGTTTGATCCCTGCATTGGCTGAGACAGTTCATCCAATATTCCGGCTTGGTTCCCCCATATCAGTGATGCAGGACGGAGGGCCTGACAAGGACAGCTGTCTAGTCGATCGGATGGGATGTAAAACCGAGGTCCCGTGTACACATTGGCGTTCACGTAAAGATCCCTGGACAGTTGGAATTCGATATAAGAGTAGGTCGTAGGGCAAAATTTCCCTCATAGCACACTGTATGGCGTATGCCCGTCTTCATTAGCCCAGTTCGGAGCAGAACAGTAGGATGTTAAACCCCATCTCTCTCTCTCTCTCTCTCTCTGAGATCCAAGCTTACAAGCATTGTTCTTCCACCCTTCTATTTACTTTTAGTGAAAGGTTATTTCATGGCTGGAGTTTTAATTTCTATAAATATTTATCAGTGACAATACATCATGTTTCATCAAACTCTATTTTCAGCTAAGCTCATTGATTTGGGTCAAACTAGAATTGGGTTATTTGCCCATCTTCGTTAGCCCAATTGATGTAGAGAAGACGGATATTCTCCGGATTCTTCCAACACTTTTAAAGTAGCTAAGTCTCTAACTCAATATCATCCAAAATCTCCGACATTGAAAACACGATTTATTTGTCGGTTTAAATCAACATTGATGTTGTGATCTTACCGGGAAAAGATGGCCTTCTGATATTCAATATTTAAGACAAAATAAACATTCAGCGCTATTTGTAATAAGGGACTCAAAAAATGAGGCTAGGCATATTCCACAAGTCATGTCAAACGGTGACGCTATATTCTTATCTGGAGAGCATGTCCAATAAATACTATCGGCGTAGACTGGAATAACCAGAAGCTAGAGATTGAAATTCGATTGAGAATACTGGCGTATGTCGCCGAACCTAACTAATTAGAAATTACAGTAAAACAAAAACGATTGAATGTAAATCAATTTACATACATTCATATTACATTATTGTATGCTTTGCGGCCCATTTGTGTCAATTTCTAGGTCCCAAATATTAGCAACTTAGCTCATTAAATGAATGATTATTTTATTGCTACCTTGGAATTTTAATTTCTATAAATACTGTTACATTCCCCAAGTTGGGGGTGAGGTGGGGGGGGTCTTATAAATCCATCGAAATAATGTCAAACAAATGTGCAAAGCATTGACACCATTTTGATCTCACACAGGCGCGTGTGCCGTGGGGGCGGGATGGGGCAGGGGCAGGGGACCTCTCTACATCCTAATTCTATATATGTACAGGCGTCTAAATGAGTAGAAATATTGTCACAGAGCTTCCGATTTTATAAAAGTCGCAGATAGGTCCCCCTGACCTAATGCCAACCTTGACATTGTCTCCAACCTGCTCAAATTCCTGGACATGCCCCTGATCGAGACATATTCATCATGTGACAATACATCATATTTCATCAAACTTAAGGACATTCAAGCTCTCGTTGACTAGACTTTTGACTTGAGTTTCGAATTGAGTTTTGCAGGGCATATATATGGCCATCATCATTAGCCTAATTGATATAGGATAGGATAGGATAGGATAGGATAGGATTGGATAGGATTTTATTGGATTTTATTTTTTTTTTATTTTATTTTATTTTATTTTATTTTATTTTATTTTATTTTATTATTTTATTTTATTATTTTATTTTATTTTATTATTTTATTTTATTTTATTTTATTTTATTTTATTTTATTATTTTATTTTATTTTATTTTATTTTATTTTATTTTATTTTATTATTTTATTTTATTTTATTTTATTTTATTTTATTATTTTATTTATTTTATTTTATTATTTTATTTTATTTTATTTTATTTTATTTTATTTTATTTTATTTTATTTTATTTTATTTTATTTTATTTTATTTTATTTTATTTTATTTTATTTTATACTGTGAAGTCATTAACCTTAGATCTATTACACCATAAAGTACACTATTTATATTTTATACTGTGAAGTCATTAACCTTAGATCTATTACACCATAAAGTACACTATTTATTTAATGTCTGTGATTAATTATAGCGATAAAAATAAAATATAAAAAAACAATGTGAATTCCAATCATGATGACAATGTTGCAAACGACAAAACAGATCGTCTGATTTAGTAATAACATCAATTATATAAAAAACGAAAGTCAATACGGTATTTCGTAATTTTATTT
The DNA here is from genome assembly GCF_932274485.2 of Patella vulgata. Classification (NCBI taxonomy): domain Eukaryota; kingdom Metazoa; phylum Mollusca; class Gastropoda; family Patellidae; genus Patella; species Patella vulgata. The sequence goes on along the minus strand of NC_065883.2, from coordinate 7,193,542 downwards.
CTAATTGTGTATAAAATTACTACATAGGTCATAGATCACGTAGCATGATGATGTTGGGTGGCTGATCATATGGTCTGTCAATAAGTCCACAGGTAAATCTGTTGGGTGGCTGTTCATATGGTCTGTAATTGAGACAACAGGTAAAAAATATGTTGGGTGGCTGATCATATGGTCTGTCATTGAGTCAACAGGTAAATCTGCCTATTGCAGGTCTTTCTTTAGAACTTAATATATAAACTATTAATTAGACATTTATTAACATGCCAAGACCATAATCAACTCTCGATCCCATAGGATGCATCCGATTTTAAGTAGATTACAATGGTTTGGCTATTTAATGATTCAATTTAAAAATGGTAAAGCGAGGCTAAGACTCAAACAACCAGTATGGTAGTAACCATCAGTACACACAGCTTGTCAAAACTTCAAAGGCTAATATCTTCGCTCTGAATAAAGTAATTTGAATGAAATTTTAAATTTTTGGATTACCTATGTTTAAACTATTATAGCTCTTTATCTAAAGGGGGTTGGATGGCCGAATGGTTAATGTCTGTGCATTGTATCATAAGGTCTGTCATTGAGCAGGGCCGTAACTAGCTTAGAGCAACGAGGGGGGGGGGGGGCGGGAAGTGTTCGGGGGTTCGGTAATATTGACGGACAATGCATATCTATTTTTTTATGGTTGAAAATTTTTTCACATGGAGGGGGGGTGGGGGGGCGCCCCCCCCTAGTTACGGGCCTTTCATTGAGTCAAGTGGTTTGGTTTTGATCCCTAGCTTGTAAGTGATAAGGAGTAGGATTGCCTGCCTAACCTCAGGGGTTGTCTCCGGGTTCTCTGGTTTTCTCCCACTGCTAAATAAAGACTTCTACCCGCAAGCGAATTAGTGAAATAAAACTGAACCATATGATAGTCCCAAAATGACCTTCACTGCCATCTCTCTCTCTCTCAAATTAAAATTCATGTAAGATCAGTGAATATAGTAGCCATGTATAACCCAGACACATGTGACTCAGTCAGACCGGGTCACCTTTCTACAGTTAGTCCCAAAATGACCTTCACTGCCATCTCTCTCTCTCTCTCTCTCTCTCTCAAATTAAAATTCATGTAAGATCAGTGAATATAGTAGCCATGTATAACCCAGACACATGTGACTCAGTCAGACTGGGTCACCTTTCTACAGTTATAAATGGTGTAGAGTTACCAACAATTAACATGCATATAGTATCAATACTCTCATCACCAGATGTGTCATGGATACTGACGATTGGGAATGCCCGGGATGTAATCGAATCACATCGCAAATAATGTCACAGGATAAACTGTCTACAATCTAATATGCGAGCAGGATTGACAAGTGACACCCATTTGTTTAATAATATAATATCTTAAAGGGAATCTGACAGTCTGACCATTTATTCAACAATATAATATCTTAAAGGGCAGCTAAAAGCCTGTAGATCATAAGACGTGTTGTGGGTTCAATCCCAGACTTGTACATTTCTGCCTAACCTTGTGGGTTTTTCACCGGGTCCTCCAGTTTCCTCCTACTTGTAAAGACCCCCAAACACACAAATAAATGTTCTTCCCGAAATGGTCTAGTTTGTGTTGAGTGGATGTTAAACACCATCTCTCTCAAACATATTTGAACAGCAAATGTACCATATGTTAGTCCCAAATTGATCTCGTTAAAGCACTCTCCCTCTTTCCTCTCTGTCTCCCCATCTCTGTCTCCCTCAACCCCCCCTCTCTCTCTCCCTTATCTCCTCTTCCATCCGGGGGTTGGATGGCCGAATGGTTAGCACGTGCGCGCTGTATCATAAGGCCTGTCATTGAGTCAACTGGCGTGGTTTCAAATCCCCGGTTGTACGTGACAAGGAGTAGGATTGCCTGTCCAACCTCGTGTGTTTTCTCTGGGGCCTCCGGTTTCCTTGCACTGCTAAAGACCCCTACATGCAAGCGAATTATTAAACCATATGTTAGTCCCGAAATGACCTAGTTTGTGTCAAGTAGATGTTAAACTCTATTTCTCTCTCTTCCCCCCCCCCCATTTTTCTTCCCCCATGATCTCACTTGATTCCCCCCTCCACCCTCCTCTATCTTAGATCATCTGCTAGTAGTGAATGGTCCTTTAATATATGCATCACTATAAAACGGAACGGGATCATGTGATTCATTCATAACTCATCTTTCCTCTTGTTATAACCTAGATTAATTATTAGATATAATTAGTCTCATTGACACAAACATTTTAATAATTTACTCATTAATTTCACTTTTAATATCAACATCAAACAGTCTGATATACTCTAGCCTAATACAATAGACATAGATATACTTCAGTATTATTAAAACACAGTGTGTCCGCTGTATCATAAGGTCTGTCACCGAGTCATCTGGTGTGGTTTCGATTCCCTGGTTGTACGTGACAAGGAGTAGGGTTGTCTGTCCAACTTCGTGGGTTTTCTCCGGGTCCTCCCGGTCCTCCCACTGCGAAAGACCCCAGGGAAAACCATGTCAGTTGACTCAATGACAGACCTTATGATACAATTTGCACACACACGCTAATCATTCGGCCATCCACCCCCCCCCCCCCTAAATAATAGGACGTCAAGAGCAAACAATTACAAACGTGTAGATACGCTAGCGTGAATCAAAGTGTTACTGAAAATACGACAAACTGCTATTCAAAATTCATAAATTGATATCTGTGCGTTGATACAACGGTTAATAAAAGTTAGAATTATCTTTAATCTGTCCGTCTAGCTGGACACAAAGCCCTTATATGGTCAATTTGAGTAATTTAAGACGCAAGTCCATCTACCAATGGAATAATTCCTGACAATAAAGTCAGAATTAGCTTTAATCTGTCCATCTGGACACAAGAGTGCTTACATGGTCAATTTGAGTACTTTAAGACATAAGTCCATCCACCGATGGAATAATTCCTGACAATAAAAGACTGATCCTTTAATGTTCCTGATAACAGATAGCCACAAGACATTTGTAAATATGTTTAGTCTGATATTTTAGTTGTGTTATCTGCGAACGTACCGATACAGGACGTATACGAGGCAAGGCAGAAATAACAGTTAATCGTTAGCGAGTGAAACTGATCCCCCATTTGCATAAATAACGTCTCATAATCGAATCGCCTTTCATTTAATGTGAGAAGGTCTCTCATCTTTTATTACCAAATATGGTCGTAATTTTGGGAATTCCATTATTATGAATGAAATTGACTTATAGTGTAAGAAAGTCACTCATTGGTTATTACCAATGTTTTGGAATTGCATCATTATGAATGAAGCTGACCTATGATATAACAAGGTCACTCATCAGTTATTACCATAAATGGTCATAATTTTGGGAAATTGCATTATTATGAATAAACCTGACCTACATGTTACCTTCTTTGATTGGGATTTAGTAATTGAACATATTAACACAAGGTACAATTTTATGGATATGGAGGATACTCTTGTCTTTATCAAGCAAACGTTGCTTAGTATTAAACTCAGTAATTGTATATCCATAAAATTGTACCTTGTGTTACATGTTACCTATATGGATAACTAAATAGGACACTGCATGGCATATTCCTGTCTATATTAGCCTGGTAGGTGCAGAACAGTAGGACGTTAAACCCCATTAGTCTGGGTGGTGCAGAATAGTTGGATGTAAAACCCCAGGAGCCACGATGGCTAAGTAAGTAAGATGCAGGCTGGCTAGCCAGGAGGTCGCAGGTTCGCTCTCGGTGTTGTCAGTAGTGCAGGACAGAGGCCCTGACAAGGACAGTTGTCTAGTCATTCAGCTGGGACAAAAAAACAGAGGTCCTGTGTACATATTGGAGTGCACGTAAAAGATCCATTGGCAGGGCAAAATGTCCCTCATAGCACACTGTATAGCATACGCCCATCTTCATTAGCCCAGTCGGAGCAGAACAGTAGGACGTTAAACCCCATTTTATTTCATTTCATTTTGTAAAACCCCATTACATTTGATTCTATCTTAACATGATGCAACAATTTAAACCCCCATTTCATTTTGTAAAATCCCATTCCATTTCATTTTATCTTAACCTGATGCAAATACAACAATCAATACATGACTATCACGTGTCCCTTTAAATAAAAATCTAAGGAATGTCCGAGAATCATTAGCATAATATATCTTCTCAGACAAATGGATTTTCAATAAATAAAATGAAAATCTTGTTCTTCGCACTTAAAGAATCATGTAAAATAGACAAATGATGGATAATTCTTTTAACGCCAGACAGACTAATCAAATACAACCAAATGCTCAATTCTTAGAAATAAAATAAAAAAAATATATCTCCCTTGACTACTGAATATTCATAAGGAGAAATTAACATGATTTGATCGTTAATGATACAGGTATAACAAAAGTTCCATTTAAGGAATTATTAAAAAGAAAAAAGGAACATTTCTGTTTTGTTCACGCAGAATTATATTCAAAATAATTTTCAAGGATCTGGAAAATTTTAAATGCTAAACATAATACATTATGGAAACGGTGCCAAATTGAAATATCGGTACACTGTAAGTCGGAATCGATGAAATTATGATACTTTTAAAATTTGATTAAATTGTTTGATTTCATCAAAAATTTAAATTTCATTGATTAATATTTTAAAAGAGTCGAAAAATTAATTTTGTGAGGAATTATCAAGAGACTATTATTTCGTAAATTATCATAAATTTACATAATTATGCAAATATCAAAAATAAATAATAATAACGAAATATTAGGAAATTACGTGACATGACATACAGAATTTGACATAGGTTGACCTAATGTCATTAAACGGAATCCAGCAAAAAAATAAAAAAATAAAAAAAAATATTAGGGCTTACCTGAAAAGCCTTTGACAAGATTTGAAGTAAAGCCTTCCATTTTTAATGGAATAAAAACCTTCACCGATATCAATGTGAATATTAGAGCTTAAAATATCTTAAAATGATGATATTCTGTAACAATGGTCTATGCTGTGTCTCAGACCGTCTAGAAATGGCTGACGATGTTTCTGTTGAACAGAACTCGTGGTAGAATTAATGTCACTTATTGATTCCTGGGAAGAGTTCATAATTTATTCACAGGATATTGATCGTAAAAGAATGCTAGTATCTAGTTCGGCATTTCTAACATGGTATTCAATTTTTCAAACAATAACACATGGCCCCTTAATAAAAGGTGTTATCCATTAGGGATCCCTACTGTACAAGTAACTCTTGCTTTATTGGATTTTTATTATGTAGGTTAATGACATTGTATTGTATTGTATTTTTGTTTTAATTAGACAGGTGGGCTAATACACTTGAACTTATGGTCAATGCAAGGTAATATGATATGAAAAAAAACTTTTATAAAAGTGAAAAAAGAAATACTCTCTAAAGATTTATTTTGTTATAAAAATAGGGCCTATATTTGTTTTTGTTTTATTTTAAGTAAATGAATAGGGATCAGGGAAGACACATACAAGGTATGTGTAATATATGATAAACAGATTTGTTATATGTACATATTATTATTATTATATTATTATCATATCATATCATATCATATCATATCACGTATCGTATCGTATCGTATCGTATCGTATCGTATCGTATTGTATCATATCGTACTGTATTGTATACAAATACAAATACAAATAAAATTAGACCAAGAAAATCAATTTTCAACATTTTTCATAAAAAAAAAAAAGAGAAATAAAGATACTGTAAAAAAAGAAAGATTCGTAATCAGTAAAATACTGTGCACAAAAAATAAAGAAACAAACATTTCTGAACACATCAGATGTAGAGTTTTAAAAATTGAAATAACCTATAATTGAACTCTGTTTTAGTAAATTGATTCAAATCAAATCAGTATATATTTTGTTTTCATTGATATTTAAAAAAAATTAAAAAAAAAAATTCATTATTGAAATAAGTCTGGCCAAGAATTTGCTGGTGCTCCAGTTTAAATGACAAATTGTGAGCACTGAGTGTGCACTGAAATTGGAAATTTGCTTGGTGGGTAGGGGTTGGGGTGTGCTGTCCCTAGAAAATCTTAATATTTTGTCTTCAAGCATTCCCAATAGGTGTCTGCTACCCACATCCCCATCCCCACAACCTTCCCATTCAATTAAGCTTTTTTAAAATTTGAAATTATCACTGTTAATTTTGTTGTTAATGGGAGGAGGGGGGTGGGGGGTTGATGGCCGAATGGTTAGCACATGCGCACTGCATCATAAAGTCTGTCATTGAGTCAATTGCCATGGTTTCGATTCCCCGGTTGTACGTGACAAGGAGTATGGTCCAACCTCATGCTAAAGACCCCTACGCGCAAATGAATTATTGAAATAAAATTGAACCATATGTTAGTCCTGAAATGACCTAGTTTGTGTCACATGGACGTTAAACCTCATTTCTCACCCTCTTATTGTAATTTTGTTGTAAATGCTGCCCTACTCAATTTATTTATTTCATGTTTTGATGTATCTAAAATATCTTATATTTGATTAATGGGGGCAGATGCCACTAGGGTCTATACATCATGCTACAATTATTTCATTACACATTTATTTTGTATCAATTTAATGTGCATTATTTGTTTGTCTCAGAATAAATATAAAGGAATCGGGTAGCGTGACATCCTATAGATGCTCACCTGAGATAACGAGCTTTCATCAAAACAGGTAATTTACCTTGCATCTGTCAATATTCTGTGTAGTGAAGTATATCATGTGACAGTTATCACATTCTATATATGTACATATGGCCATAACAGAGAGAGAGAGAGAGAGAGGGAGGGAGGGGTGTTTTGGGACTAATACTGTACATATGGCCATAACAAATAAATAGGCGAACAGCCTTCCAAGAATTCTTTTAGGAAGCTACTAGTTTCGTTCTTATTCGAACTCTTCAGGCTTGATTGAGGATGTGTGGTTGCCCTCTATATATAGTCGGTGGGGACCGAAGCACATGTGACGTCACAGATGGACCGGAGTCGATCTTTACAAATGTAACACTGGAGTCGATTATTCCAAAAATTGTGCAAAGATATTCGGGTAAGAAAATTGTCGACATAATTATGCATATTTGCATAGACTAAGTTTTTTTCAACTAATGAGGGCTTAGGAATAACTCTATTGGGTTATGGCGATGTATGCGCTAATTTTTTATTAGTTTTCGCTGTGGGGGTGCCACAGCTAAAAAGATTGGGGATTCGTCCCGGTTTTCACACTCTGACCTGAGTTAGGCTAAGAATTATGCTACTATTTTGCAAACTCTGAAAAGTGGCTCTTGGAAAGTCTTTTTTGAATTCTACAAGGAGCTCACGAAGTTGTTTTTGTGTTTCTCTATTGAAACGTTGTAAAAATACCCAGTCATCTTTACTGAGGTTTGATTCTGCCAAATCATTGCGATTCAATGTGCGAAAAACTGGCCAGGCCTCTAGTTCGAGGAAAGAGTCAACTCCTTCACAAAAAGCCTCCCAGTTTATCATGGTTGGAAAAGGTATAGGACAGGGGGATCTGTCATTTTTATCCTCTGCTGTTTTGGAGACAGTGTCTGTAATAATTGCTATTATTTGAACAAATTTCCTCACAGTGAGGGGAATTTGACCGATGCTCTGTTTCACAGCAGTGTCCAAGATATCGACTTGGTGTTTAGTTTTCTGGTGTCGAGTGAGATCATCCGACCTTTTGTAATTTCGGTTGCACGATTTACACCAGAATTTAAGCTGGGTATGAAAGCTACGGTAATGCCGTTTCAAGTGGTATGAAAATCTCCTTGCTTCATTTTCGAAAGTCGGAATAGTAGTATTGTGACATCACCGGAGATCTCTAAGGCTAATTAATGGCCCAGGTATTTAGAGCAGAGTTGATATTATGAGTTCCAAAAATGGGGGTGCACACAAGAGATATAGCTAACGGAATTTCAAGATAGTAGTGCGAAAGGGTCAGTGGGGAAAAAGAGTAAACAATAAAGTGGGGGACCCTTCGGGACTACATCTTATCGTTAATGCCAACCGGTACGAAATTTCTTAAAGTGTGAATCCATTTGAATTCATTAGCTTTTCTTATGGCATAATTTTTGCCATTATCTGGGTCAGTCTTAAAAAGCTCTGTTAATCACAGGTGAAATGTTATACCTGTATGATAATCAACTCACCACCTGTCATCGTGTCTGATCTAATTACAGACATGTCATCTGCATAGACCCACAACATAAGTGGTCTAGTGCCAGTTGATATTGAGCAATGAAAATGAAATGAAATGGGGTTTAACGTCCTACTGTTCTGCTCCGAAATGGGCTAATGAACACGGGCATACGCCACACAGTGTGCTATGAAGGAAATTTTGCCTGGACAGCGGCACTACGGCCTTCTTTTATATCGAATTCCAACTGTCAAGGGATCTTTTACGTGCAGGCAAATGTGCACATGGGACCTTGGGTTTCCGTCCCATCCTAACGACTAGACAGCTGTCCTTGTCAGGCCCTCTGTCGTGCATTACTGATAAGGGGGAACCATGCCTGATATTGAGCAATGGCAAATGAAGATGGGCAGAGGCGGATTCAATGGGGGGCGCAAGGGGCGGGCGCCTCCCCTAATTTTCGGCAGTGCCCTTTTTTTACTGCTGAAATTGCCTTTTCTCAGACTCAAATATGTCCGTTCCCAACCCGTTGTAGGGATCCCAAATGACTCAAACCATCGACTCGAACACACCAGTCTGGGAAATAGCTCTTGGAATGGCTACAGATGCAAGCAAATGAAGGATAATTTTCTTGGGGACCCCCCCCCCTCCTTCAGCGGCGTGCCCCGTGTCCGCGGTCAATGCCTTGATTTTCCAGCGCCCCCCCTTTTCAAAATTCCTAGATCCGCCCCTGATGGGTATATGCCAATCTGATCAAACCTCCCAAACGAAATGTATTTTAATCAGATTGGGTATATGCCATACAGTGTGCTATATATGAGGGGAATTTTATTCAGATATTTTAATATTAAAACGTGTCCGCTTATACTGTTGAATTCCAACTACCAATGGTTCTTTTGGGTGCACACCAATGTGTACTGAGTTTTTCATCCCATCCGAATGACTAGATGGCTGTCTTCATTAATCCAGTTGGTGCAGAAGATGAGGACATTAAACTCTATTTCATTCCATTTATTTTCCACATGAATGAGGTCCAAACTATAAATATCAGCAAAAACAAAATTTGAAATAAACTTACGGTAAGCAACTGTTAAATTCTCCTGGATGGCATGGTAACGTTAAAGGTTCAATACCACTCTTGTTGTAACTGAATAATATGTCCCAATCTTTATTCTGGTCAATAAATTGTACTATTTTACAATATTCCAATTAATTGATGATACAAATTTCATCTTAACACACCTAATTTAAAAAATTGGAAAAATTCAACTAAATGATTTGAAAAGCCTGACGTAAAACTTTTCAAATGTGACTTGGATTTAAAAATATTTTTGAACCCTCTGGACAAGTAAAATAGGATTTAATGGATAATTTACACAACAGGTAGGCCACTAACACATCTAGTACTTAGAATAAGGCTATTTTTTATTTTCTGGAGCTGTCAAGCCAGCAAGAGTGTTATTGTCCCTTTAAATACTTGAGACAAGCCACTGTATCCTGAAATTCTTCACATGTAATTTCTACATCTTCAGTATAAACTGGGAGCCACACTGGCTCAGAGAGAGAGAGAGAGAGAGGGGGGGGGGGTAATGTTCAGGCACAAACTAGGTGTACCTAACAGAACCCTTGGCTGTTGGAATTCGATATAAGCATATGCCATAGTGCCGCTGTCTGGGCAAAATTTCTCTCATAGCACACTGTATTGTGTATGTCCAGCTTCATTAGTCCAGTCGGAGCAGAACAGTAGGACGTTAAACCCTGTTTCATCTCATTATAAACTTTCTTACAAAATAGAAGGTTCTTGGGCTTCTTGTATTATAAACATCTAGATAACCACAAAATAGACAGTTCTCGGGCTTCTTGTATTATAAACATCTAGATAACCACAAAATAGACGGTTCTAGGGCTTCTTGTATTATAAACATCTAGATAACCACAAAATAGACAGTTTTCGGGCTTCTTGTATTATAAACATCTAGATAACCACAAAATAGACAGTTCTCGGGCTTCTTGTATTATAAACATCTAGATAACCACAAAATAGACAGTTCTCAGGCTTCTTGTATTATAAACATCTAGATAACCACAAAATAGACGGTTCTAGGGCTTTTTATATTATCAATAGGTTTTTGTAAATACAGCAGAGGCGGTGCGCCCCCCCTAATTTTCGACAGTGCCCTTTTTTACTGCTGAAAGTGCCTTTTCTCAGACCCAAAATATGTCCCTAGCGCCCCCCCCCCCCCTTTTCAAAATTCCTAGATCCGCCCCTGTACAGTATCCTTAATCTGTCTTTAAATACCAGTGTTAGTTGTTTATAAAACTGGTCAATAAAATAATCCGATAGGGCTATTCACATCTGAGAATGAAGTGGAATGAGCTTTAATATATTGTCCACAAAGAATTTGGGTTATTTCAAATGGTAATTTCCTTTCAATGGTTATGTATGCAATGTGAGGAAGGAGAATTTGGCCTGGACAGCAGCATTTCTGTCTACTCTTTCTCACTCGACACAAACTAGGTCAATTCGGGACTAACACATGGTTCAACTTTATTTCAATAATCTGCTTGTGCGTAGGGGTCTTTAGCAGTGGGAGGAAACTGGAGGACCCGGAGAAAATCCATGAGATTGGACAGGTGACCCAACTCTTTTTCACGTACAACCTGGGAATCGAAAACACGAAAGTTGACTCAATGACAGACTTTATGATACAGCATGCACGTGCTAACCATTCGGTCATCCAACCACCTGGGTTCTTTAGGAGTGGGAGGAAACCAGATATATTGGAGGAAATCCATGAGCTGGCCACTGGTGGTAGATTAATCAGGAATCCCATAGTAAAAGCGAAATGAAATGGAAAAAAATGAAATGTGGGTTAACGTCCTATTGTTCTGCTCCTAAACTGGACCAATGAAGACGGGCATGTGCTATGAGGGAAATTTTGCCCGGGCAGCAGCACTATAGCCTACTCTTATATCGAATTCCAACTGCCAAGGGGTCTTTTACGTGCATTCCAATGTATACACGGGACCTCGGTTTTTCATCTCATCCGAAGGACTAGACAGCTGTCCTTGTCAGGCCCTCCATCCTGCATCACTGACAAGGGGGAACCATGCCAGAAAATCTGGATGAACTTTCTCGGCCAATGCAGGGATCGAACACCCGACCTCCAGGCTAGCGAGCCAGCGTCTTAACCACTTAGCCACGTGATCCCCCGCAAGTAAATAAACAATGTTTGATTTGATTTCCTCTTGGTTCGTATTTTTCAGGGTGGCTGTTATGTATTAATTTTGAGTAAGCCTATAACGCATGGCTTTTTTTACACCATTATAAATCTGCACTCTTTATGGTTCCTATTGGGATTAGCATCGGCCTTTATAAGCAGCCACAGGGGGTGGGGGTGGATGGCTGAATAGTAAGCGTGTGCACACTGTATCATAAGGTCTGTCCTTGGGTCAATTGGCGTGGCTTTAATTGATTGCCTGGTTGTACGTGACAAGGAGCTTTTCAAACCTCGTGGGTTTTCTCCATATCTTCCGGTTTCCTCTCACTGCTAAAGACCCCTAGTACGCCCAAGTGAATTATTGAAATAAAATTGTGCAATATGGTGTCGAGTGGACGTTAAACCCATGACCATGACTGACAGCAATTGGTTTATTTTCTGCATCAGTCGACCGCTATACAAATGACCTTGATAAAGTCGTATCATCACCAAACTTTTCATTAAATATTATAGGCTATAATAATTAAACATTAATCATTGATACGTACACTACCATTCAGCGCAACCTAGGCCGTGTCCTGGAATCCATGACAACTGACACGTGCGTCAAGAAAACTGCACTGTTTTCCCCGCCATTTTAAAACCTTGTGCCAGTGATTAAAGTGACAGTCCCAGTCATCATAAAACTCCGTAATTAACTGCGACTCAATGAAGTAAATCAAACGTCAGAAATTATGTCTGAAATTTTTAAATCATAATAATATGCAGTTCAGAATTATCGTCAGTGTTGCTAAATTAAGTGTCCTGCCTTATAATTGCTTGACGGGGTTGCAAAAGTAAATAGTCTGCGAGTAACCTAGCTACCATTTTTGTTGAACTGCAAAGTAGAAGATATAAAATTAAAGCTGATAAGAATTCGTTACTAAAGTAACTAAAGCTAGTGCAACTTTTGATCTTTCGAAGAAGAATCTTATAATAGAGCTTTTACTAAATCAGAACTTTTAGTAATCACCCAGTGGCGCGTGAACTATATTTCGAGGGTTGGCAGACCTTAAATTCTAGAAGGGCGCGGTTTTTGTTTTTTTCTCTCTGTCACTCCCTTTCCTAGCTACGAGAACGTGTTTGTTTTTAACTATGATTGGATACCTTTAGTTCCAAGTGGCAAACTCAGTTTCTTTATTAATGCACATAACATCTTAAAAATAAGCCGCCAACCCCGAACAGACAGACAGACAGACAGACAGACAAAGGACAGTCACAAATATATATTTAGATAGATGTTTTCGACAGTTGTACGTGATTACACCTCAAATAAAAAATAACATTCTTGTTGTATTCTTTTTTATAAAAAAAAAAAAACAACCGTAAAATAGTCGGCGGTGACAAGGAATCATTAAGCAAGTATTTGGTCGGCAGCAATTATATTACGGTCGAAAGTCATTACAATGTGGTCGGCGGTAAAAAGTATTTGGTCGGCGGTAATTTCACGACGGTCGGCGGTAAAAGTATTGGTCGGCGGTAGTCGGCGGTAAAAAGTACCACCCATTTTATACTATTATGACCAATTAAACTTACAGAGGCCAGTGTAGTGGCACAACTATTGCATAACTCCAAATATTCGCGTTTTAATTAATGAAGCGTTATTTTTATCGAACAAACACCGTCATACATCTCCCGTTTAGAAATGGCGTTCTTAGTAACGGATTAAGGACTCGATTTTAAATACGATGATTTATACCCGTTTCAGGTAGGATTTCATGCCTAATTGAAGTTGGATGTGGCAGAAATATTATAAATAACAATAATCAATGTTGTTTTGATGAAAAATATTGTCAATTTTGCTTACTGATGGGCTTTGCTACGTGGGACTTATAGGACCATATCTTATCTCGAAACATGGAGGGTCGAGAGATGAGGTTTGTTATTTATACCTTTCCCTCCACGCCCCACCCCAAGGCCTTGGGAAATTTTTTGAAATTCTGTATCTTAGAGGCATTTTCAAGTATATTTGCGGGAATATTGCCTACCAAGCTACTATATGTAGATATGATGGCTGTAGGCCTACATGTTCTATGGGCCCATTTCTGGCGACTATTCACAGCTGAATTTTGAAGAATGCAGAATTATTAGGCTACCTGTGAATAAAAACTCAGAAAAGTTGGTTAGCAAAATATACCATTTGCCAACCACCTGTAAAAACTAGTCGGCGACTTGGTTCCTCCGCCACTGTAATCAGAATATACTTTACTAAACTAAACAGCCCCCCCCCCCCAAAAAAAAAAAACCAAAAAAAAAAACAAAAACAAAAAAAAACCGTCAGTACGATTTCAAAATCAGAGAAAATAAATGGATCAAAGCAATTTTTTGTGAACAGTATGTTGACACATTAGTGATCAATTCATCACAATCCCAAGATATTACGAGAAGGTTTCGAGTCTGTACACATCTGTACCTGGAGTGGACCAGACGATTGATGAACACCATCGACACCTAGAACCACACTCTCAGAAACGCCTGGCGAAATCCATCGGCTGTGTTTGGTCTCGGTACGGCGTTATTAAGTCTCCTCTAAATTTCATCCCAAAATGTTCAATCGGGTTGAAGTCCGGACTAAGGGCTGGCTAGTGCATAACCTTGACACCGTTCTGCTGTAAAAAAGTCCCAAGTAACTCTGGCGGTGTGGGCACGGGCTTTGTCATGCTGGAAAACGTTGTTTCGAGAAAGGATTTTCGTTGTCTTTTAATTGTCTCTTTGGTATCAAAAGATGTAGGAAATGCAGTCGAATATCTCTACGGCCAGTCATCGTGTTTGAAGAAGAAACAGACTTAAGGTTGGTAAGCTAGCCGTATACCTTGCATGGGACTTGTGCTTTGACTAGATTGACAAATGTTTAAGAACAAAGTTGTGCTTAAAGATACATTATGGGAGATTCGTTAACGAGTTGGCAGTTCTCACTATAATAGTTAAAAACTAAATAATGTAAAGGCAATTTGCTGAAAATTTCATTCAAATTGATCCACTATGAACCGAGAACTAAGCGTTTGAAATTTCAGCCTAGCCTCGACCATCATTACTAAAGTCAGTACGATAAGCATAGTCTCGATTATCCATTTAATCGTTAAATCGTGAAGGAAAGTTATGCAGTAAATCGGCTCATAATCCACTTAAAATCGCAGGCTAGCGATGCCATCGAGATAAGTTAATTAATGTCAAATTAATAATTGAGATAACATTTCAGGCCTAAAAAAGACCCTGCAATAGACAGATTTAGCGCTTGCATAATGTATGTTTAATTATTTTCTTGGAACGTGCTTGTGCTTACCCTGAAGTCTACTTACAATCTAAGCACAAGAATGTTCATAAGAATTTTCTGGGAACACAAAATAAGGTAAGTTTACTTAAATGCAAAGTCTACTTAAAATCTAAGTACAAGAACGTGCTTAAGAATTTTCTAGGGATCGGGCCCTGGTCCTGCCATCTACAGTCGATACGCAATACCGACTCTCATCTGTGAACAGAACAGCTCTCCAGTTCTGTTGTTGTTGGGCAAACTGTAGACGTTCACGTCGATGGCAAGGGGTGAAGATCGGTCCACGGTAAGGTCTACGGCAATGGATGTTAACTCTGGTTAGACGTCGGCACACTGTATCGGTACTGACAGGGTTATCTCTATATAAGGCTCTGGGTAATGATGGGTCTACCAAGCGCCTGGTTCCTCTGAGCTGTCGTGAGTCGTCGCATGCTGCTGACGTTTTAGTGTGAATGATTCAACCAGGTATGGTGGTGCATTTTATAGGGCTGGCCCCGGTGAATAGCACGTGCAGCATTAGTTACATGAAAATCATGGAGAACACATTACCATCTCAGAAGTCAGGTTGCGTTTTTGAGAACAAATTTTGGTTCAATTCTGTGTTTGGGAAGGAACCTTATTGCTCAGGTAAAGTTGGAGATGTGGTCACAAATATACAATAAAAACATTAGGCAAGTTTTATGCAATGCGTCTATTCAGAGTAACATACCAACCTGGCGTTTCTTTTGCTACTTATGTTATATTGATACTTTTGACTCGTCTGTGTTAAAATGTTTTTCGATTAGGCTATATATTTATACGGGAATTTTTTTTTATTTATTTATCTGAAAAATGTTTCAATGTAGGCCTATATATATATATTTTACCGTCCCAACCGATTAACTCAACTTGTTGCTAGATTTTATGCTCTCAGTCAAATGATTTAAATGATTACCCTAGTGGAATGTCATTTTATTCCTCGATTACGACTGACTTGATTTGATATTAATAATGCTGACCACGTATTGCAATGATTTCTGCTTGTGTATAGACCCGGTTATCCAATTACATGTACATTTTGGAATTTGGGGGAGTCTAGGCCAATTACACAAGGAAAAAATCTCACAAAGTTTGATAATAATTTTAACTGCACAAGATGGCGATACAGGGTTACAAGTCTTTCACTCAGAATTAACTCTTGGCCAACTACGCATCCCCAGTTTCGAATCCCCAGTTGTACGTGACAAGGAGTAGGGTCGCATGTCCAACCTCGTGGGTTTTCTCCAGGTCCTCCGGTTTCCTCCCACTGCTAAAGACCCCTACGCGCAAGCGAATTATTGAAATAAAATTAAACCATATGTTAGTCCCGAAATGACCTAGTTTGTGTCGAGTTGACGTTAAACCCCATTTCTCTCTCTCTCTCTCTTTCATAATAATTTTAATTGCACTCAGAATAAACCAGTTTTGTTCGCTGAAAGTATATCAGGGTTCTGGTCTAATGGGAGGTAACTCCATTTTACAACCACTTCACTTGTAATAGTAAGCTGATACCACTTACTTATAAGAACCTGGGCCTTTTAGTAATGTCAATTTCTGTTAATATATAAGTGATCATTATTATTAACTAATGTCTAGTATGTATACAAATTGGTTAGCAATTATACAGTTGTCATTAATTAGCAGGTGTGTAACTAGCTGTAAAATAATATGGTGTATTCCCACGAAGGCGCAGTTACAGAGCGTGACCAAAATTTGTCGGCTTTCGTTTGAAGAGAGGCATGTTGCTATTAGGACCCAATTAACAGTGTTAAAGATTTTATGAATTTGTATTCACTCTGAACCAACAACACTATGGAAGGATGGCATGCAAGAATCAAGAAGATAGTTGGAAAAGCCCATCCGAATGTTTTTGAAATGATCACATTTTAACAACAAGAACAAAATATTAAACACCAAGGAAGAGATATAAATATGCCCAAATCCAAAGCCAGCTCCAGGAATTAAAAGGAGAGGGAGAGAGAAATGGGGTTTAACGTCCACTCGACACAAACTAGGTCATTTCGGGACTAACATATGTTTTTTAAATTTTATTTCAATAATTCGCTTGCGCGTAGGGTCTTTAGCCGTGGGAGGAAACCAGAGGACCCGGAGAAAACCCACGGGGTTGGACAGGCGACCCTACTCCTTGCCACGTGAATTAAAAGGAAGACACGAGGCAGAGGAATTGACTTTAGTCGAGTAATTAGACAGGATGTCTTATTTGGCGAAATTAAATTAATTTTTGTTATAGTGTAGTTATGTTTTCATTTCTTATGCCAAAAATGATGCTAAAATGTTGGTTAATTAGTTACATTGGGGATTATAAAAGTGTAAATTCTTATCATAACAATCTATAACACCATTGTTACGATTTTAACCTATTTTAATCCCTACGAGCTGGATTCCCAGGAAGTCGCCGAAAACGTCCTCGTTTAATCCGTTACGGTCAATAACTGCGCCTTCGTGGGAATAAACCTAAAATATGTCACTACTGGTGCAAAAGCAGGACGAATTATAACACCCATGACTATTGAATACACAAACCTGAACAATAGTGGTGTATATCATTCAATAGTCACAGTTTTAACACCTTAGTGACAAAACACCTAATGACCACAGCCTGATTACTAACTAACTGTTTTTACTAGCTAATAAACATTATGAATATAAAATTACAATGTTGATCCGTTTGTGGAAATATCAAATTTTCATTTATAAAAGTATTTGTGTTGCTAAGTCAACCATATATCAACTTTACAGTGTTGGTTATCAACTTATCATTGTGTTCTTTTACGTATTTCCACATTTTGATGATATGGTTCTTTATTCGGTGAATTTATATTCAAATTTTTAGGACCAATGTCTAGGTCATATGTAATTTTATTATTTTTCATTAATACTTGGTTAGTCATTAGATGCAGACAGCAATTAATCTGTCAGTCGATTTAAATTATGACAGGCTGTTTGATCTGTTATGTTTCTTTAATTATTGTTTTAAATGTCTTAAGAGGGAGAGAAAGATGGGGTTTAACCTCCACTCGACACAAACTAGGTGATTTCGGGACTAACATATGGTTTTTAATTTTATTTCAATAATTCACTTGTGCATAGGGGTCTTTAGCAGTGGGAGGAAACCGGAGGACCCGGAGAAAACCCACGAGGTTGGACAGGCGACCCTACTCCTTGTCACGTACAACCGGGGATTTGAAACCACGCCAGTCGACTCAATGACAGACTTTATGATACAGCGCACGCACGCTAACCATTCAGCCATCCAACCCCCCAAATGTCTTAAGACTTTTCAATAATTATATGTTTATATCAACACTTTTATAGTAACTAATTAATATAAAAAGACAAATGTATGTAAGATGAATCAGTATGACATCTTATGTGAAGCATCAGCACCTTTTACCCATTAGCACCTTAATTCTTTAGATCGTAAGGTTTGTTAGTGGTTTCTCTTTCCCGCTTGTTTGTGACAAGGAATTGGGTCGCCTGTCCAGCCTCGTGGGTTTTCTCTGGGTCCTCCCACTGCTAAAGACCCCCTAAGTGGAAGCGAATTATTGAAATAAAATTAAACCATAATTGTGTCGAGTGGACATTAAACCCCATTTCTCTTTCTCATTCTCTCTTTCATTTTAACAGGGAAATGAAATGAAATGGGGTTTAACGCCCTACTGTTCTGCCAAGGGATCTTTTACGTGCACGCCAATGTGTACACGGGACCTCGGTTTTTCATCCCATCCGAACGACTAGACAGCTGTCCTTGTCAGGCCCTTGGTCCTGCATCACTGACAAGGGGAAACCACGCCGGAAAATCGTGATGAACTTTCTCGGCCAATGCAGGGATCGAACACCCGACCTCCAGGCTAGCGAGCCAGCATCTTACCCATTTAGCCACGTGATTCCCTATTTTAACACGGAGAAAGTAAGTTCAGAGTTGTTCCTGCACATTTTAGCCCATAATATGACATCATATGTGGTGTTAGTGTTAGGGTAAGGACCTGCAGATTTCGTCAAAGTTTTGAGATGTAAACAGGGCTAGCACTAACCCTAACACTGGACCAAGCCTAACCCTAACCCACATACGTCATATGTGCGCAGGACCGTCTCCGATTTAGCATTCTCCTTTATTACATTACTATTTCAACCCATTAACCCCTGTCCAACCTTGTGGGTTTTCCCCGGGTCCTCCGGTTTCCTTCCACTGCTAAAGACCGCTATGCGCAAGCGAATTATTGAAATTAAATTTTAAAAAACAACATGTTAGTCCCGAAATGACCTAGTTTGTGTCGAGTGGATGTTAAACGCCATTTCTCTCTCTCTCTCTCTCCCATTACTATTTCAACCCATTAACCCATTACTATTTGAACCCATTACTATTTGAACCCATTACCACCTTAACCCATTACCATTTTAAGACATTACTATTTGAACCCATTACCATTTTACCCCTTTACCCCTTTAACCCATTGCCATTTAATCCATTACCATCTTAATCCATTACCATTTTTATCCATTACCACCTTAACCCATTACCATTTTAACCCATTACCACCTTAATCCATTACCATTTTAATACATTACTATTTGAACCCATTACCATTTTACCCCTTTAACCCATTGCCATTTAATCCATTACCATCTTAATCCATTGCCATTTTAATCCATTACCATCTTAACCGATTACCATTTTCACCCTTTGCCATTTAATCCATTACCATCTTAATCCATTGCCATCTTAACCCATTACCATTTGAACCCATTACCATTGAACCCATTACCAATTACCATTTGAACCCATTACCATTTGAACCCATTACCACCTATTACCATTTTAACTCATTACCATCTTACCCCATTACCATTTTAACTCATTACTATTTGAACCATTGCCATTTGAACCCATTACCATTTGAACCCATTACCATTTTAACACATTACCATTTTAACACATTACCACCTAAACACATTACCACTTTAACCCATTACCATTTGAATCCATTACCATTTTAACCCCTTACCATTTTAACCCCTTACCATTTGAACCCATTACCATTTGAATCCATAACGATTTGAATCCATTACCATTTTAAGCCATTACCATTTGAATCCATTACCATTTGAACCCATAACCACCTTAACCCATGACCATTTTACACATTACCACCTAAACCCATTACCACCTAAACCCATTACCACTTTGACCCATTACCATTTTAACACATTACCACTTTGACCCATTACCTTTACCATTTTAACCCATGCATTACCATTTAAAGAAAAAAATATTTTATTAAAATAAATGTATTTGTAACAATATTCTATATCATCCAAATGATAACAATATGATTATTATTATACAAAGTACATACAGCAAATTGTTAACGGGTTTATGTGAAAGATAGGTTGCCAGGCAATGAAACATACGCCCACAGCAGCTAAGTCGTCCGGGCAGTCAACAAGAGTTGTCGCATATTTTTAATTTTCGGTAATGAAACATTTATAATACACTAAAATCTGATTATAAATTTAAAATCAATCGGATATTAACTTTGGCCTCTAGAGCGTCCACAAGATTTTTCAAAGTGATCAAGGGCCATAACTCTGGCAGTAATAATCGGAAATCGCTGAATATCAATAGGCTTCTTCGTCTCAAGACCTTAAACACTGTGTATAAATTTAAAGTCAGTCGGATATTAACTTTAGCCTCTAGAGCTTGTGGACGCCGGACGGGGGCGACGACAATATATACCACATTTAAATGTGGGCGTATAAAAATGAAATGAAATGGAATTTCAAGACACGTTATTGAAAGATAGACACACTAGCCGAATGTGTCCGCATCGTAGAATTCATTAATTTATAACCACTCATATTACGAGGTCACATGATTGTTTGAAGATATGGTCGCTGCCATGTTTAATCATGTAACCTGAAAGGTCATGCAATCGACTGGTAATTCGAGCGAATGATTCGCCAAGTGTCTCCACTCATTTGGCTGCAATTCAGTGCCAATTGATTTGGCTAGTCTGTCGTGGGTCATGGTGACTAAATGGGTAAGACGCTGGCTTGATAACCTGCATTGGCTGAGAAAGTTCATCCAAATTTTCCAGCGTGGTTTCCTCTAGTCAGTGATGCAGGACAGAGGGCCTGACAAGGACAGCTGTCTAATTATTTGGATGGATGAAAAAAACGAGGTCTCGTGTACACATTGGCGTGCACGTAAAAAATCCCTTGACAGATGGAATTCGATATTAGAGTAGGCCGAAGTGGCACTGTCTGGGCAAAATTTCCCTCATAGCACACTGTATGGCGTATGCCCGTCTTCATTAGCCCAGGTAGGAGCAGAACAGTAGGAGAGAGAGAGAAATGGGGTTTAACGTCCACTCGACACAAACTAGGTCATTTCGGGACTAACATAATATGGTTTAATTTTATTTCAATAATTTGCTTGCGCGTAGGGGTCTTTTAGCAGTGAGAGGAAACCGGAGGACCCGGAGAAATCCCACGAGGTTGGACAGACGACCCTACTCCTTGCCACGTACAACCGGGGATTCGAAACCACGCCAGTCGACTCAATGACAGACTTTATGATACAGCGCGTGCACGCTAACCATTCAGCCATCCAACCCCCCTCAGAAAAGTAGGACGTTAAACCCCATTTCATTTCATTTTATTTCGTATTGCACCAAACATATGGTGAAAATTGAGACTGGCTAAATTATATCACAATCCATAAATTTAGATGGATATCACAGGATTTTTATATAACTTAAAATATAGTTATAACTATGCATATAAATATTTATCTGAAATAACATAATAAGATAAAGCGCACACGTTCCAGCTAGTATAGCTGCTCAGTGGCGCTGGTTTTACATCAAGATAAATACTTTAAAAATACATTTTAAATTTGAGATATATTAAATTTATAATTATTTTAAAAAACATATACGATTTAAACAATTATTTAAAAAACACACAAGGCTTAAAATTACTCAAAATTTAAAATATATATAAGTTTTAAAAGTTAATTAGCAAATACGAATAAAATCATTACATGAATAAAGCAATTTAAACACTATTTACACACTATTTATAAGCATGATTAAAAAGTTCAGTTTTAAGGTTTTTCTTAAATACTGCATAGTTTGAGCTTGATTTGGTTTGTTGGGAAAGTTTGTTCCACAGCATCGGGGCAGAAAATGAGAAGGCTCTTTGTCCAAATAGGGTAGTGACTTTTGGAATTTCCAAAAGATTTTGATCACTTGATCTTAAAGATCTTGATGGCCTGTAAGGTTGAATTAGGTCTTTAAGATATCTTGGAGCATTGTCACAGTTTAAACAGAGGTATGTCAATGATAATATTTTAAACTTAATACGGAATGGGATTGGAAGCCAATGTAAGACTTTGAGCACTGGTGTTATATGTATACTCCTGTTTGTCCGGGACACTATTCGGGCAGCTTTATTTTGAATTAGCTGTAACGGTTGGATATATGAAGAATATGAAATTTAAGTTTTAAAATTTAAAACTAGAACTGCGATGCAGTAATGACGGGTTTCACCGGTGCCACGTTACCCTAAACATATGTCACTTCCGGTACCAATGAAACCATCAAACAGGTTTCCACATAAGCATTGCACACATCAAATAAAATGGACGCCGAATCAATCAAATCCAGCAATATCAATTCATTTTATACATTTGTTACATGTAAGTGTACAGTACTTCCAGTGATAATGAAAATCTTCAATTCGTTTTATGAAATCAGAAATGGCATAAGGCATCACATGGTGAAAATTTTATGTAAATCGAATAATAATTGCCACTTTTATAGACCAAAAACCTTGAAAAGTGACTTGTAGAAAACCATTTTCTGGTATCTGTATGATCATATGGGTTCAATCTATTTGTTGATTGGAATCAAATATCATAATTTTAAAAACATTACAAATCAGACTCATTTGAATAAAATATCTGTTTTGAAGGCTAAAAATACAGTTTTTGCCAAAATGATGTTACTTCCGGTGATAATGAAAATCTTAAATTACATGTATGAAAATTACACAGTTAAAATTTTATGAAAATCGAATAATAATTGACACTTTTATGGACCAAAAGCCTTGAAAAGTGACCTGTTGAAAATCGCCTATTTCTCTGCAACTGAAAAGTTAGAAACAATTTTCTGAAATCTATATGACCGTATTAATTTTATTAATATGTGAATGTAAACCAAAAGTTAAAATTATTAATACATATTAAATAATTCTTGGTTGAAAAAAATATTGATTTTAAAAGTTAAAAATGCATTTTTTGACAAAATGGCGTCACTTCCGGTGTCAATTTTAAATTGTAATCAATTTGATCTGACGCATACTTGCTTTTTGAATCAAATGGTGTCACTTTTGTGAAAATCCAATAATAATTGACTATTTTACAGGCAAAATAACGAAAACAGTGACTTATGCGAAATTGCCCATTTCTAGGTAACTGCCTATATTACAAACTAATTTTAACATACATTTTCATCGTATGGATTATAGCTACAAGTTTATAAAAGTTACGTAGAAATATTTTAAAATCTGAAAAGTCTGAATGGGTTGTAAATAGGTCAATTTTACACCTTTTTTCACCTCTTAATCGAATTTGCTCGAAAATGAAATCGAAATTAAAAAAAACTGAGCTCACACCTTTTTGCGCCTTTAAAGGGCACACTCTTTTAGTTATATCTCTTTTAGTTATGTTAAAATCCGCCGATTATTGTAAATATTACGGCAATATTTAAAACAACAACAACTTCGGAGATTTCGGACATTTCGCATTGTCGCGGAATGTTCGAAATAGATTTAATCTCTAAGTCATGCCGACTTTCCCGTAAAACCAAAGATATGGGATCGGTTCGACAAGTAGTTTCTGAGATACCGATGAAACCATTAAACAGGTTTCCATATAAGCATTGCACACATAAAATAAAATGTACGCAGAATCAACCAAATCCAGCAATATCAATTCATTGTATACATTTGTTACATGTAAGTGATCCTGACAAAATTACATTACTTCCGGTTAAACATTTTGTTACCATGCGTTAGATATGTAAAACGAGAGCATCGCTACCGCTGCAATATACGTCCACATTCATACTTTGATAAATATGAAGAGAATGAAGTATGAAATGGCTGCAACGACTGTAATATGACAAGAGGCAAAGAAGGCTAGGCGTTGGGTATGTTTTGCCAAATTTACAGACTAAATATAAACAAAAAATAGGTGCCACATCACCCCTGGGGTTTGGGCACCACATCGCCCCTGGGGTTTGGGCATGCACGAAAATGAATAGTTGCTATCCATACAGTAAAATGAATAAATATGCGAAGTTTCAAAATGATCCATTCAGAATTCCCGCCTGTAGACAACAAACACAAAAATTGGCCGTGGTTCTGCCCCTGGCTGTTGGACATGGATCAATATGAATAGGTACAACCCTATGATGGATCATGCCGAATTGGATCAAAGTCTGTTAATATATTGCAACCTTTAGAGTATTTACAGACAAAATATTAACAAAAACTGCCAAAGATGGTCGGATCATGCACCAAAATCAATAGTTGCCGTCCATAGGCTATAAGGAATACGTATGCCAAATTCCAAGATAACATACCTATAAGTTCAAGGGATATTCCTGATTTGACAATGAACCTCCCAAATTTGATTACTGCCATAGAAATATTGTTTTATTTGGATTTTAGAACACATAGTAGGTTATGACTTCAGGTCTATCGAAAGTTTTACGAAATATATGAACTAAAATTTACAAATTAATGATTTTATTTGATCAGAAATATTAAACTAAATTAAACTACTGACACCCGATAATAGATTAGAATATTAGTAAAAAATTATTAATAATAAATTTGGTACTAAATTATAATAACGAATGACACCCAAACATAAGACTTTTTAAAAATGTACATCCTGAAAACGCACATGTACTTGCAGTTACATGAATTTATAATTTATTTAGTGTGAGAGAGAGAGAGAGAGAGAGACATTGTCATTGCAGTACCAAAAGGTCTTTAGCAGTGGGAGGAAAGGGGGAGAAAACGGTGGTTTGAAACGTCAACAAATAACCGGTATAAATACTTCTAACACTTACAAAGCGTTCTGAAAAATAAGTTGAACAAAGGCTCTCAGAAACCACTCACAAAAACCCGAATGTTACATGGGTGACAACTATTTAAAGCATATCACGTCAGTTTGACATTGTTAAATGGAGTTTGACATTGTTAAATGGAGTTATCTCCCCAAAATCGGGCATGCACCCAAAAGAAAAGGGACCAACCTCAGGGTATAAGGAATATGTATTTTAAGTTTCAAGATGATCGATTTAGAATTGTGGCCTGTAGGCGACACACAAAAAGAAAATTGGCATGGCTCTGCCCCTGGGGGTTGGGCATGTAGGGCCTACTCCAAATGATAAGGATGTTCCAAATGATAGGAATGTTCCTTAGGGTACAAAGAATAAGTATATAAAGTGTGGCTCTGCCCCTGGGGGTTGGGCATGTACCCCAAACGATAGGGATGTTCCTTAGGGTACAAAGAATGTGTATGCAAGATTATAAGTTAAGAAATGTGGCCTGTAGACGACAAACAAACAAATACTAGAAATGGGCGTGGCTCTGCCCCTGGGGGTCGGGCATGCACCAAAAACAATAGGGATCTTCCTTGGGGTATAAGGAATAAGTATACCAAGTTTGAAGAAAATCCAGTAAGAATTGCGCCCTGTAGGCGACACAAAGACACACGAAAAGAAAATGGGAAATGGGCGTGGCTCTGCCCCTGGGGGTTGGGCATGTACCCCAAACGATAGGGATGTTCCTTAGGGTACAAAGAATGTGTATGCAAGATTATAAGTTAAGAAATGTGGCCTGTAGACGACAAACAAACAAATACTAGAAATGGGCGTGGCTCTGTCCCTGGGGGTCGGGCATGCACCAAAAACAATAGGGATCTTCCTTGGGGTATAAGGAATAAGTATACCAAGTTTGAAGAAAATCCAGTAAGAATTGCGCCCTGTAGGCGACACAAAGACACACGAAAAGAAAATGGGCGTGGCTCTGCCCCTGGGGGTTGGGCATGCACCCCAAACGATAGGGATGTTCCTTAGGGTACAAAGAATGTGTATGCAAAGTTTCAAGATTATTAGTTAAGAAATGTGGCCTGTAGACGACAAACAAACAAATACTAGAAATGGGCGTGGCTCTGCCCCGGGGGGTCGGGCATGCACCAAAAACAATAGGGATCTTCCTTGGGGTATAAGGAATAAGTATACCAAGTTTGAAGAAAATCCATGAAGAATTGCGCCCTGTAGGCGAACCACAGACACACACACACACACACACACACACACACACACACACATACATACATACACACACACACACACACAGACAGGGGCGACGGCATAATACGTTCACATTATGAATGTGGACGTATAAAAAGTGATCCTGACAAAATTTATTACTAACTTAAAGGAGCTAAATCGCTAACATTTGGGACCTAGAAATTGACAAAAGTGGGTCACAACGCATATAATACTGTAATATGAATGTATATAAACTGATTTACATTCAGTTATGTTCGGCAAAATAAGCCAGCAGTCTCAAGCGAGTGCAAATTTCTAGCGTCTGGTTATTCCACTCTACATACGCCGTTTGATTTGGTGCAATGTGTCTAGCCTCGTCCCTCGAATCTCTTGATACAACTGGGGCTGAAGCGCATTTTGGTACACGATTCGTGTACCAATGGTAAAATGATTATTTTGTCTCAAATATTGGATATCATAAGCCCATCTTTTTCCGGTAAGATCACAACATGAATGTTGATTTAATTTGACAAATAAATCTTGTTTTCAATGTTGAAGATTTTAGATGATAATGAGTTAGAGACTTAGCTACTTTAACACTAAGTTAGCTGACTATCTAATGGAACTTAAAATGTGAAAAAAGTCTTAAAAAGTGATCCTGACAAAATTGTTTTTTTCTCGACAAAGAAAGATGGTAGAAGCAATTTTGGGACATCTACATGTATATGATCATATTGATCCAATCTATATCTCCATTGGAATCAAATATCATAATGTTAAACGAATAATAAATATAACTCACTTCAAAAAATATTTGTTTTGAAGGCTAAAAATACAGTTTTTGTCAAAACGACATTACTTCCGGGGATAATGAAAATTTTAAATTAGTTCTATGAAATCACAAATGGCATCAGGCATCACATGGTGAAAATTGTATGAAAATCGAATAATAATTGACACTTTTATAACCCAAAAACGTTGAAAAGTGACTTGTAGAAAATCGTCTATTTCTCTGCAACCGTAAAAGTTAGGAACCATTTTGTGGTATCTGTATGATCGTATTGGTTCATTCTATTTGTTTATGGCAATCAAATCTCTTAATTTTAAAAACATTACAAATCAAACTCATTTGAATAAAATATCTGTTTTGAAGGCTATAAATACAGTTTTTGCCCATATGACGCCATTTCCGGTGACAGTGAAAATGTAAAATTGGATCCGCCCAGTCAAAAATGGCATTAGGCATCATATGGTGAAAAAAAATAGAAAATCGGATTATAATTAACTCTTTTACAGGCAAAATTACGTGAAAAGTGACGCATGCAAAATTGCCTATTTTACCGGCAACTGCTAATATTACACATACATTGTCATCGTATGGATTAATGCTACAGGTTCGAGAAAGTTGTCAAGAAATATTTTAAAATATGAAAAGCCTGTATGCATTGTAAATAGCTCATTTTTACACCTTTTTTCAGCATTAAATCAAAATGATGCAAATGCAAAACCTAAATAAAAAAAAAAATCAAAGCAAGACATATTTTGCGTCTTTATTATGAGCATTCATCTTGATCTATTAGATTTGTAAACATTAATATTTGCTTTTTAAAAGACCTTTCGACACGTCAAAATTGAAGTTTTAGGCAAAATTACGTCACTTCCGGTGCCGACAGAAACTTTTATAGGTAGAAGTAAGTTGAGAATTTGCACCAGGTGGGCTTTTCTTTTACACAAATCAGGCAATAAATAATTTACCCAGAACCCATACACTGAAATTAAAATGCGAAAAATCTTAAAAAGTGATCCTGACAAAATTGGTTATTTCTCGGCAAGGGAAGATGTTAGAAACAATTCTGTGATATCAATATGATCGTATTGATTGATACTATTTGTCCATAGGAATCAAATATCATAATTTTACACCAATAATGAATATCGCTTACTTCAAACAATTACTTGTTTTAGAGGCTAAAAATACAGTTTTTGCCAAAGTGACAGTACTTCCGGTGATAATGAAAATATTAAATTACTTGTATGAAATCGTAAATGGCATTAGTTATCACATAGTGAAATTTTTATGAAAATCGAATAATAATTGACAATTTTATGGACCAAAAACCTTGAAAAGTGACCTGCTGAAAATCGCCTATTTCTCCGCAACTGAACAAGTTAGAAACCATTTTGTGATATCTATATGATCGTATGGGTTCCTTCTATTAGTTGATTGAAATCAAATATCATAATTTTAAAAACATTACAAATCAGACTCATTTGAATAAAATATCTGTTTTGAAGGCTATAAATACATTTTTTGCCCAAATGGCGCCATTTCCAGTCACATTGAAAATGTTAAATTGGTTTGAACTAGTCAAAATTGACATTACGCATCAAATGGTGTTACCTGTATGAAAATCCAATAATAATTGGCTCTTTTACAGGCAAAATAGCGTAAAAAGTGCCACAACTGATCACATGACTGACACGTGATAACCTTCAAATTATCCTAGTTGGTTCATAATGTTTACAGTTTGCATGATTCAGGTTCATTGAAATTTCACTGTTGAGACACAAATTCTTTAAATGTACAATGTATTACACTGTGAAAATAATGTTCCCTTAAAACAAACTTATGGTATTGAAAGTGCAGCCACGTGACCCACACCCAACCATCTGGTGAAAATAAAACGGCTAGAAGGGTCCGGTTAAATCACCAATAATACTTTGTAGTTTAATTCAGTCATGCCTGTTAGAAATTTGGAAATCGCACCGTGTGGTTGGATATGTTCATCAATCGGGATGCAGGTCACTGTTAATATATTATATCATAGCTTGCAACAAATTATTCTTAAAGTACTGCATGACAAAGTTATCAGAATCAAAATTTGGTTCGCTCCATTCATGTCCAGACTTGGAGTTGCTGACCCACTGTTCGGGGTTGGAAAAGTTATCCACATCAGCTGGAACGAAGTCTTGTGCACTGGGTGAATACAAACCGGCCATGAACTCATCAAGTGTTGTCCCCGAATAATTAGATGCCGTTAAGTATTTTGTAAACATGTCACAGAGATACAAACAGTGATACACGCATGTGTTTCCCTGTTTCTGTAGTTTTAACTGACTCCATTCAACTCTGTCACGTAGGTCATCTGGAACGTTACCATGGGAATCAAAATACATGTACCGAGGCTTTCCATCACAAGGTACAACAATTATTGCTGTGCAGTGAAGCATCTCATGTTCTCCTTTCTGATTTTGGTCGGAAACAAAATAGAAGCCTGGTTCATAAGTTTCTAAATCGCGGGAAATATTTTCTTTGTAAACCATTTCCCGATAATGCTTATGAAGTTGGGGATTCATCAAAATAATAACATCTAACTGGGCTTTGGTTAGACCTCCTAGCATCAAATCACTGATGCCTTTTTTATCCGAAGTCTTGCTTATCAGTTTACAACATATCGCTTGTATAAATTCTGGGCTTGTGACGTGTTTGATACTCCTTTCGTCGTCATGTGGTGGAACTGGTAAGCGAGTTAGGCTTACATCATCTACGAAACTCTTTTCGTCGTCATCTGGTGGTGGAGCCGAGGGAGTTAACCATGTGCCATCAGCATATTCCACATCAATATCTTGGACCTCTTTAAATGAGGTATTGATAAGTAACTTTGATGCATTTTCTGGTACTGGTCTAGTGGAAGGAGTTAACCCCTCATCATCGATATATTCAGATTCTGTGGTTTCTATTTCATTAAGACCTATGGATGATGTACTTGTTGGTTTGTGTGACGCATTGTCTGGTACTGGTCTAGAGGAAGGAGTTAACCCTTCATCATCAGTATATTCCGGTTCTGTGGTTTCTATTTCATTAAGACCTATGGATGATGTACTCGTTGGTTTGTGTGACGCATTGTCTGGTACTGGTCTAGAGGAAGGAGTTAACCCTTCATCATCAGTATATTCCGGTTCTGTGGTTTCTATTTCATTAAGACCTATGGATGATGTACTCGTTGGTTTGTGTGACGCATTGTCTGGTACTGGTCTAGCGGAAGGAGTTAACCCCTCATCATCGGTATATTCCGGTTCTGTGGTTTCTATTTCATTAAGACCTATGTATGATGTACTCGTTGGTTTGTGTGACGCTTTGTCTGGTACTGGTCTAGCGGTAGGGTTTAACCCCTCATCATCAGTATATTCCGGTTCTGTGGTTTCTATTTCATTAAGACCTATGGATGATGTACTCGTTGGTTTGTGTGACGCATTGTCTGGTACTGGTCTAGAGGAAGGAGTTAACCCTTCATCATCAGTATATTCCGGTTCTGTGGTTTCTATTTCATTAAGACCTATGTATGATGTACTCGTTGGTTTGTGTGAGGCTTTGTCTGGTACTGGTCTAGCGGAAGGGTTTAACCCTTCATCATCAGTATATTCCGGTTCTGTGGTTTCTATTTCATTAAGACCTATGTATGATGTACTCGTTGGTTTGTGTGACGCTTTGTCTGGTACTGGTCTAGCGGTAGGGTTTAACCCCTCATCATCAGTATATTCCGGTTCTGTGGTTTCTATTTCATTAAGACCTATGTATGATGTACTCGTTGGTTTGTGTGAGGCTTTGTCTGGTACTGGTCTAGCGGTAGGAGTTAACCCCTCATCATCAGTATATTCCGGTTCTGTGGTTTCTATTTCATTAAGACCTATGTATGATGTACTCGTTGGTTTGTGTGAGGCTTTGTCTGGTACTGGTCTAGCGGTAGGGTTTAACCCCTCATCATCAGTATATTCCGGTTCTGTGGTTTCTATTTCATTAAGACCTATGGATGATGTACTCGTTGGTTTGTGCATAGATAATACCGTATGATTGCCGACTCGTTTTTAGAGCGCATGTTGCGTTCTGGTTCGTGCGCATATTTTTTTGCGCAGGGGGGGTTGTTTACTTCCGGTCTAGCTTTCGACAGTACGTACGCACAGTGACACGCGAAATTGACATTTTTGAAACTTATGTTTATGAAATTAATAAAATGAACACGTATATAAAAATTATATGAAAAAAAAGAACAAGATATCTCCTTCCAAAATATTTTTAGATTATTGCAAAAGATGAAATAGCTACTGTGTGACGTTAAGTTGAAAAAAGGTTACAAATGGGCAAAAAATGCCTTTCTTCATTCATGAATCATGTACCGTACCAATTTACACTAAAATTAGGAAATATTTTTGATATAGAGATAATACCTCAAACACCTTTATTTTTATTTTTCTAATACTTCAAAAAAAATGTTCTACAATTTAATTTGCAGAAGGAAAAAGGTTATATTGCGAGCTAACTAACCCGCACCTCTGTGCCACACACAGGCCTACGGTATAGGCCTATCTATAGTATGATTAATAAAATTAGATGTTGCATTTTATTATCAATTGCATGGTATATTAGAACAGTTTTAAAAATCTTGTTTATATTCAAATGTGTATTTTTTTAAATAAATTCAGCTTTGTTTGTATACTTTAGTTAATAAAGATGTAAATATCCCTACAAAATTCTTTTCCAATCTAGGCCTAATTAATAATTTTAGAAAATGGCCATTTATTTATTTTAAGTCCCTCTGACGCTCTGTCATTTAATTTAGTTAATTTTATAAATGCAGACCCCCCCCCCCAAAAAAAAAAAATACACACATACTTTTTTTTCAGCTTGCACAACTGGAAAAAAGTTTACTTATATAAATCCACCCCAATGTAAGCAATTATTTCATAGTCTTTTTGATCTAGGCTTTGTTGAGAAATTAAATTAGCTTCAGTAGATATAACAATTATATATAAGGAAAAAGAAAACACTATTAGTATTAAATAAAAAAGGAATTATTGCTTTAGTTATCTAAAATAGATTCTTCCAGGAATCCTGTACATTAAAAGATTTACAAGAGTTGATAAAGGCAACTTCATCCTTGATATCTGATATTTCAATGTTGGCCACACCAATTTGATTTCCTGTTCTTCGGGCTTCGATATAAAAATAAATAGCTAATTACATCATGTGAAAGATGTTTTGTTTAAAAATTTGGAACTATAAGCTTTTGAACAGTACAGCCAAGTACTTTTGGTGTTTAAATAGATGTATGTATTTTTCCAGAAGAACCAAATAAATAAATATAATGAACGTCCATTTCTATAGCGCCAAAATTCCGCAAAAATTGTGTTCATAGCGCTTGGCAAAACATACCTACACGAAGTCTTTAGCTCTAAGTTATCACTTGTTTGTAACAGATGAGTTTTTAAAAATTGTAAGGCACTACATTTATCTCATCATGTTGTTTATATGAATATATGATTACGGTATCCAATATCATTCATGTCATTAACATTTAACTTGTTTGCATACTTGACAAATTAGCCTATAGATCTAGTCAAATTTTTTTACAGAGTTACTTCGTGTAACCGGGGTAATTAACAAGACTGTTTTGTTAGGGGTTTTTTTAAAAAAAAAAAAAATTAAAACACGTCATCCAAGCGAGAACCAAAATATATTTCTTTATGTCCTAAATTAAAATAAAACAATAACAATAGACATAAATTTGAAGGGGAATTATGTAAGATTTAGATAAAGAGCTGGTCGTTCTCGTTATTAACTATAACATTTCAAAAATAGATAATGCAAATTGAATATATTGAAAATTTACCACCATACCGTTCTAATCTATTTAAAATCTGAGCAATCAGATGGCATCGAGAGTTGATTATGGTCTTTTCATGTTAATAAATGTCTAATTGATAATTTACATAACATTAAGGCCCAAAGAAAGACCTGCAATAAGCAGATTTAGCTCTTACATCATGCCTGTTTAACATTTAAAAACGCATCTTTAATTAACAATACTTTTATGATAAATTAATAAATGTATTATTAAATAAAGCGATCAGACAATGTTAATGTTACATAATTGGATGAATAATTATATAATTTATAGGCACCTTATTAGATTGAAATACCAACTCTTTCTTCCTCAACTGATAAGATTAAATTATTTAAATCAAAAAATGCAATAGCCTAATATTATTGTTAAGATTAACTTATTTAATTGAAACAAAAATTGTAGGTTATATTTTTAATGATTAATTTAATTACATGGAACAGTAAACCCATATCCTTAAATATCGACCGGCAGCTATTTTTAAATATTAATTTTTCTCCAGAACCGTGTTATTTCCTGAAAAGCCATACATCTCAGCATTGTAACAAAACCAACCTTATCAATATTGGAGCAAAATTGACTGAATTCTTTAACACCAACTGGCTGATCCCTTTTTCGCGAAAATTGGTCATTTGGCTTCAATTCTCAACCTATTTAACCATCAACATAACCATACAAACACATTACACATAGCTTGAGTGGTTTATTTTCTGATGTTTGAAATACATAAAATTAAATAATTATGCTTAATTCAACTATACAAAATTAAAATCAATAATGATATAATACAATCAAACAATTTAAACCAAATCCCTTGTTGAGTATTAAAATAAAACAAATAAAATAATGAAAATAATAATATCCCCCCCTCCCCCCCCAAAAAAAAAATGAAATAAAAAAAAAAAAAATATAAGTAAATAGATACATAAAATAAAATACTTTATCAATATATTAATGTCTAGTGTCTCAATATTTATACCCCCTCCCCCCCCCCCACACACACAATATGAAAAGAAGTAAATAACATAAATAAAACATACAATTATTTATCAGTATCACAATAAATCAACATGAAATATATTTGCTTCACAAGCTGGCACTCCCCTAGGCAGCAAACAAAAGACGGGTACCACTACCAGTACGTTCTGCTGAAAATACAAAAGATTTTTAAAAAATTTTGTGTAATTAAAAGCTTATATATAGCCAACACAGCAATGTTATTATTCATACCAAACTGTATTTTATATATTTACGATTTATTAATGATCTGCAAGTATTATTTTACAAATTAATGAATTGAAAACTCTATTTTGCCGATTTTTAAAAGTAGGTCAAAGCTGTCAAACTTTGCCTTAACTGGACAACACACGTGTCGAGATTTTCATGAAATGTAATACTTATTTATAATACAATATAATATCAAAATTATAAGATATTCATTTTTATTCTTACCTCGAACATTGCTTCTATTTCTCGTTACCATTTAACCAGATGATGCCACATTTAATACTAAAGAAAGCGCTAAATAAAAATATCGCTACTGGGCCTATAGTAAACAAACAGCGAGAACAGAAGACCGGAAGTGATCAACCACCTTTCTCGCCGTTTCACGCGTTTCGCAACATAACGTCGAGAATTCATGAGTCGGCAATCATACGGTATTATCTATGGTTTGTGTGACGCTTTGTCTGGTACTGGTCTAGCGGTAGGGTTTAACCCCTCATCATCGATATATTCTGTTTCTGTGGTTTCTATTTCACTTGTCGCCATTTGGGTAAATACTCTTTTGTAGACACGACAAAGTGACAGGCATCTACACACCAGAGCAGAATGATTGACAGCTGTCAGCCTTCATCTTGGAAATATCAAGGGAAATAATTTGAACAACTGGAGGCAGACCACATTGTCTACTACATAAATGTTAAAACCCGTTTACCTGCTATTCCAGGCCATGGGTTTAAAGTAGAACAATAAACTAATATAGCCTTATTTATATCGCTAACTTTTTACAATCTGTTTTTCACCCATAACGCCATTAATACCCCCCCCCCCACATACACAATAAGTGACGAAAGAAAGAAATAAACATTCAATGTTTTAATTTTTCTATATACCCCCCCCCCGCAAACACCATATTTATATATATCGTAGATTGGGTCTCAAAGCAGGATTTTTTTTTTAATTTAGATTGGCCCCAAGACACGATTTTTTTATTTTGATTCGTGTCACAGCAGGATTTTCTTCATTGGTCCCAATGATTTTTTTTAGGTTATCCCACACGGCAGGGATTTTCCCTAGATTAATCTCCAACGGGATTTTTCTGTAGATTAACGCACACAGCACGATTTGTAAAGATTGCGTGGTCCCGTCTATTTAAATTGTTATAATAATGATATTAGTATTTCTATGGTCACAATGATTTTATATAGATTGCCCCTCACAGCAGATTAGCACCCACAACAGGAGTTTTCTTTAGATTATCCATCACATCGGGCCCCGAGTTCACAAACCCAGACAGCCACTCAGCGCCATAGTCTGGGTAATACTTGGCAACTATTGGCTCACTACTGATAATAAAACTTATTTTTGTAACTGGTATCTAAGAATATCTTGTCAGTTTGTTAAAAGGTTTTAAATTTTTTGTTTTATATTCCAAACATTTGAAAAAATAATATTATGCGAGAAGCTTGCCATGTTTGGGCCACAGATGGCCCACATCCAACTGGCCAAATGCCTCAAAATATCAATCCAATAAATTTCGGCTCAGAATATGACTTCTAGTTTCCAGAAGAACTTTCCTGGGTGCTGAGGTCCTGCAGTGTTCTATATTAGTTTTATTAATATTTTTTTAATGTACTGTATACAATATGAATGGAATCAGCTCACCCCGCCCTTCAAAAAAAAAGGCCAGTAAATGTGAATCTTTAAATCAAAAATAATTAATTATTTTTAAAAGAATTCAATGAAAAAAAGACAAAGTGTTAGGTATCATCCTACAAAGTAGCTAGATTTTAATTACTATAGCAGATTCTGTACTCAAGTTATACAATTTGTTGAAGATACATGTAGCAGGTCAACCGTGCAAACCTTTCAACAAAGCATAATTAACAGCCAATTTACTATCTTGAAATCTGTTTGGTCATTGGCTGAATTTTAAATTCTAAAATTCAGTGTAAAACAACTTAATAGAAATTATTATTAACAAGAAACTGAAGACATTGCAGTGGTATACAACTGCACATTATTTTCACAGAACTTAGTTAAAGACAAAAAGATAAGTATATTTTATTACTTTCTCTGCAATAATATTAAATTAGATAAGAATTATGTGATTTTTTTTATTTAGATAACTTCATTTAACTATTCTTTTGCCTTGGCATCATCAACAGAATTCATATGAATCAACAGAGAGAAAAAAAAAAGTTTATCAAATTAGAAGAAATCATGTGCCAACTATATTTTTTCCAAAAATAAGAATTATCTGACTTAACGCTTTGACACCTGCATTGACAGACCCCTAGAATATAATTTAGAAGTAAAAATGTGTGATCAAACTCTACCATAAGGATGCGTGCATGGTGGAAACTAATTTCAAAAATGTTGTAAAAAAACTGGTTCAATGGGGGAAGAAAAATACAAGGGGAAAAGAGGAGGAGACAGCTGCAGGAGAGGGAACAGGGGAAGGATGATATTGACTTAGATGAATAAATTTTATAATTGAAGATTTTGCTTTTGTTGTTAATGTATGTTGTTTGTGCTGCATGCAAGATACCCTTAATTTCTACCATCTAGAGTACCAAACTTGGAAGAAAGTCTTGGCTGTTTCTGCTGGAAAGACTTTAAGAAGGGGAGAGGAATGCGTTTTAACGTCCATTTGACACAAACTATTGAGGGAGTCATGTCCTAGCTTGGCACAAATGTCCCAACTCCAATACGCTCTCCCTCATTTCGTCTCGTCCC
Source organism: Patella vulgata (assembly GCF_932274485.2). Classification (NCBI taxonomy): domain Eukaryota; kingdom Metazoa; phylum Mollusca; class Gastropoda; family Patellidae; genus Patella; species Patella vulgata. The sequence continues at coordinate 7,156,813 of NC_065883.2, read as the reverse complement.
GTGCCTAGGCGCTCATGGCCTGCGCTCTCGTGTCCTGGTCGGACCTAACTGTCGATTCGTTTGTTATCTGGGTTTATAAACCCTTCCAAACAAAGGATCTTATTAGGCATCTGGCTAATGTATCATATATCATATCAGGTTTAACATTCGATACATGCTAATCAGACAAAGAAAGTTTAAATAAAACATGCCAACATTACATAAGATTTCATAATCACATAAGAAAGGCTTCTAAGAACTCTAGGGGTCGGACAGGTTGATATATGTTGATACTAAAATCACTTTCATGTGTCAAAGTGGCAGGAAGCGTCTATAACATCTGTGATTATGTAACATTTCATATTCATGTATTTGATACATTAAAACAGCAAAGGTTTTATAAAGGGCTATATTTTAGTTAAAATACGGCGAACAATTTGGAGTAAATTCTTAACTTAAGTCTGAGAATGCTTTTTTTCAGTTTGGCTTTCACAGTAAGATCTTTCTTAAGATTGGTGCCCACACCATAATTCTCTATAGATTGCCCCCACCCCACCCCTCAAATAGATAATCTCTTAGATTGGTCCCAACAGTACGATTTTCTATATATAGATTACTATTACAGCATATTTATTACCATTACAGCATATATTATTACAGCATATTTATAGTGCACCCTTTCATATACCGTGTTCAGGGGCCTTTACAAAGTGACAATGTAACCATATAAAAAAAACAAAAAAACAAAACAAAACAAACCAACCAGCAAAATTATGGACATATTATCAGTTGTATACTGTGTCAGTTAAAGCCTGTTTAAATAAACGTGTAAAGTTGTTTATTAAAAGAATATAGAGATGTACACGATCTTATACTAAATGGAAGATTATTCTGATCATTTAGAGGCATTTAGTAACTGGATAGAGCAACAAACTATAACACATACTTATGGAAGAACAATTACTGATTTATTTGGGCAACGTTTCGAAGAGTATTCTCTCAACGTTTTCATAAAACAGGCAGTTGAAAACTAAAAGAGCCCCAACCATAAGAGACAAATTAAACAGGTTTGGCCTTTAAAAGTAGTTATTATATAGTCTATGAATGTTCGGCGCATCAGAATGTTTCGTCAGAATAGTTATCATAGCAGAATTGGTTTTCAGATTGGTCCCCACAACATTATTTTCTATAGATTGGTCCCAAAAGCAGGGTTTTTCTTTAGATTATCCACCATATCTGGAGTTCCGTTAGATTATTCGCCACAACAGAATATTTCGTCAGAATAGCCATCACAGCAGAATTTTTCTTCAGAATATCCAATGCAGCAGAATTTGTTTTCAGTTTGGTCCCCACCATAGATTGGTTTAAACAACAGGATTTTTCTTTAGATTATCCATCATATCAGAAATTTCGTTAGATATCCATCACAGCAGAATTATTCGGCAGAATAACCACCCCATCAGAATTTTTCGCCAGAATAGCTATCACAGCAGAATTTTCTATAAATTGGTCGCAAAAGCAGGAATTGTGGTTAGATTGTTCAGCAGAGCAGGAAATTTCGGTAGATTATCCATCACAGCAGAATATTTTCATCATAATTACCATCATACCAGAATTTTTCGTCACAATAGACAGGACAGCAGAATTTGTTTTCAGCTTGGTTCTAAGGGCACGATTTTCTATAGATTGGTTTAAACAGCAGGATTTTTTTTAGAATATCCATTGTATCAGAAATTTCGTTAGATTATCCATCACAGCAGAATTATTCGGCAGAATAACCACCACAGCAGAATTTTTCGTCAGAATAGCTATCACAGCAGAATTTTCTATCGATTGGTTCCAAAAGCAGGAATTGTGGTTAGATTATTCAGCAGAGCAGGAATTTTCGGTAGATTATCTATCACAGCAGAATATTTTCATCAAAATAACCATCAAAGAAGAATTTTTCGCCACAATAGCCAGGACAGCAGAATTTGTTTTCAGCTTGGTTCTAAGGGCAAGATTTTCTATAGATTGGTTTAAACAGCGGGATTTTTCTTTGAATATCTATTATATCAGGAATTTCGTAAGATTATCCATCACAGCAGAATCATTCGGCAGAATAACCACCACAGCAGAATTTTTCGTCAGAGTAGCTATCACAGCAGAATTTTCTATAGATTGGTCGCAAAAGCAGGAATTGTGGTTAGATTGTTCAGCAGAGCAGGAAATTTCGGTAGATTATCCATCACAGCAGAATATTTTCATCACAATATCCATCATAGCAGAATTTTTCGGCACAATAGCCAGTAGAACAGCAGGATTTTCTATAGATTGGCTTAAACAGCAGAATTATTCGAAAGAATAGTTATGACAGCAGAATTTTTTGTTTGTCAGAATAGTTATGACAGCAGAATTTTTATTATGGATTGGTCCAAACAGCAGGAAACGTGGTAAGATTATTCAGCAGAGCAGGAATTTTTGGCAGATTATCCACCACAGCAGAATATTTTCATCACAATAGCCACGACAGCAGAATTGTTCGTCACAATAGCCATGACAGCAGAATTTGTTTTCAGCTTGGTTCTTACAGGAAGAATTGCTATAGATTGGCTTAAACAGTAGTATTTTTCTTTAGATTATCCATCATATCAGGAATTTTGTTACATTATCCATCACAGCATAATTATTCGGAAGAATAGCCATCACAGCAGAATTTTTCGTCAGAATAGCTATCACAGCAGAATTTTTATTATCGCTTAGAACCAAAAGTAGGAATTGTGGTTAGATTATTCAGCAGAGCGAAATATTTTGTTAGATTAGCCAAAACAGCAGAATTTGTTTTCAGATTTGTTCTCACAGCAGGATTCTCTTTAGAGTGGTCAAAACAGCAGGTTTTTTTCTTTAGATTATAAAGCCACAGCCGGATTTTTCTTTCGATTATTCATCCAAGAAGGATTTTTTGATAGACTATCGTTTAAAACAGAATTTTTCGTCAAAATATTCATCCAAGAAGGATTTTTTGATAGACTATCGTTTAAAACAGAATTTTTCGTCAAAATAGCAATCACAGCAGAATTAGTTTTCAGATTGGTCCTCAGAGCACAACTGTCTACAGATTGGTCCCAACAGCACGAAATGTCGTGGGATCATTCATCTGAGCAGGAATTTTAGGTAGCTTTTTATCCATCACAGCAGAATTTTTCGTCAGAATAGCCACCACAGCAGAATTTATTTTCAGATTGGTTCTCATAGCAGGACTTTCTATAGACTGGTCCCAACAGAAGCATTTTTCTTTAGATTATCCATCACAAAAGGAATTATGTTAGATTATCCACCACAGCAGAATTTTTCGTCAGAATAGCCATCACAGCAGAATTTATTTTCAGATTGGTTCTCACAACAGGATTTTCTATAGATTGGCGGAACAGAACACTTGGAATTTAAACCCCACTAATTCATATCCAGGTCGACCTGATATGTTGGTCTTTGAGACGGAGAATAACGGTACTCCTGTATTATGACTTAATTATCATAAAAGTGTTATACTTTCAAACTAATAGTGTTACAGAAAAAATTCACCTACACATTAAATGTTTCCTTCAGAGGAGCAACGGTGGCTCAATGTTCAACCCAGTGTTGACTGACGAAGGTGATCATATGATTTTCTGGTGTTCCCCTCGTGAATAGTTTAGGGGGGGGGGGGGCATTCCGCAGAGCTGCTGTCTGGTCAAAATTTCAATCATATCACACTGCATGATGTATACCTGTCTTAATAAGCCAGGCCCCGAGTTCACAAAGCATTCTCAGGCTTAAGTTGAGAATTTACTCAAACTTGTCCACCTTATTTTAACTAAAATATAGCCCTTTATAATAATGTTGTTGTTTGAATGTATCCTATACATCCATAAGAAACTATGTGCAATGTTTTGTGTTTCTGCATCAAAGATATTTCTCATAAACAGTGATTGAAAGTTGAGCAAATTCTCAACTTAAGTCTGAGAATGCTTTGTGAACTCGGGGCCAGGTCAGTACAAAAAAACTAGGACGTGAATCCCCATTTCATTTCTTTTCATCCGATTGGCCCCAAATGCAGCACTTACCCATATTGCACAAAACGTGGCCTTAATTTGTAAAAGAAGAGAGGCATTTTTAAAACAAGGGTGATTGAAACATGTATAACTTTATTTTTCATATTTGGTCAACATAAAATTTGCCTCTTGACAGCCAATATTTATTTTGTTCACCACAACAAATACTGAGGATTTTTTTAACGAAATGTTGCACACAAATTGTCGAGATTACAAACACAAAGTTGCAATTCTGGAGATATGGTAAATGTAACACTTTCTCTGGTATTGCAAATACAGAGTTTTTCTTGAATCTTCTCTTTAATAGTTTTGTACAAAGAAATTCAACTTATTGGAATCCTAGGGCCTGAAAGAATAATGGTAAATATTCGTCTTTAATAAATAAATTTAGTCATAGTGGACATAAATTAACTAAAATTACAAATTACCACCACTACCATCAAAGTATCAACAAACTGAAGGCAGTTCTAGATGCAATTTTACAACACAATGTCACGAAGTTTCATAAATACACCCCCACTGGACACAAACTAGGTCATTTCGGGACTAACATATGGTTCAATTTTATTTCAATAATTCATTTGCGCATTGGGATTCTTTAGCAGTGGAAGGAAACCAGTAGGACTCAGATTTAAATAATTCTATTGTGCATTGGGAGTCTTTAACAGTGGAAGGAAACCAGTAGGACCCAGATTTAAATAATTCGATTGTGCATTGGGAGTCTTTAGCAGTGGAAGGAAACCAGTAGGACCCAGATTTAAATAATTCGATTGTACATTGGGAGTCTTTAGCAGTGGAAGGAAACCAGTAGGACCCAGATTTAAATAATTCGATTGTGCATTGGGAGTCTTTAGCAGTGGAAGAAAACCAGGGGGACCCGGAGAAAACCATGATAGGTGAGTCTGAAAGATACTTTAAACGGTTTATGAGATATGCTTTGTAAATGAAATCTAGGCAGACAAACCTCGTACTATATATGTTCGACCCGGAATAATAATAGTTTTACAAGAACAAGAAATTACCTTATTGCTGACAATGTTAAATCCGAAGCCCCTTTTCTTTTCTCAGGACTGCACGCCTAAAATGTTAATAATTGTTATTGTCAATATTATATACATGAAATAAACTTAAATCGGTTTTAATTCCCAATTGAGCTAATAAAAACCGGCAAACGCCATGCAATGAGCTACGAGGGAAATTTTGCCTGGGCGTTTTTAAATGTGCATACCAATGTGTACAAGGACCTGTTTTTTTCTGCTATCCGAACGATGTCTATACTACCATGCCCCCAGTCCTACACCACGGAAAATCCACACGAACTTTCTCAGCCAATGCAGGAATCAAACACAGTATATGCCCATGTCTGAGAATTAACACTTTACTCACTGAGACTTTGTGGCTCCCAATGTTATAGAAATGAAAAGATGTATAACGTCCTACTGTGTGTACGGCTCTGGCTGGGCTAATGAAATTTTGCCCAGACAGCGGCGCTAAGGCCTACTCTTATATCCAATTCCAACTGGCAAGGGAACTTTTACGTGCACGCCAATGTGTACACGGGACCTCAGTTATTCTTTCTATCCGAACGACTAGGCAGCTGTCCTTGCCAGGCCCTATGTTCTGCACCACTCACTGACAAGGGGAAACCACGCCGGAAAATCGAGATAAATTTTCTTGGTCAACACCGGGAACAAACAATGGGCACTTTATTATTTTTAGTATGTAAGCTGAATTGTTGTCAAAGGATAAAACCATTTACATACCGGTACCAATTTCTACTTTGGCATTAGACTTTTCAATAGACTATCGGAGCATCATCTGGAAGAAAAAATCAAAATAGAACAAAATTAAAATGTAAATAAATGAAGCTTTATTTATAAAGATGCATATAATGTTACTAAGGCTAAAGGCAAAGCTTTTGCTTAATGCAGATCGTTACATTTATTCACTTGCCAAGCCCATGGCATTATCAACTTCCTAGTCCCTATAGACCCATCAGCCATGACCCCTGTCGATAATAATACAGTGCCAAATCACAGTTGATGTCTTGATAACATTACAAATTTGGTGAAAATAAAAATAAGTTGGACTTTTAACTTTAACGCCTTATATGACCAGCCTTCAAGTATCGGCATGCCATACCATGGCATATTACTTATGAAGACCTACTCAGAAAAAAATGTCAACATTAATTACCAGGCCTAGATGTCGAAACCTCCAAAATAAAGTTTGTTCAATGATTTCTGCCCGAAAAGCCGACATATTTACAATACGCTGATACATTGTGATTGTGAAAGGCGTGGTTATGCTTTTTAATTCCCGCCTACAAATACGTTAGAATGTCTGCTCAACTAGCTATTGGTAGCTCCTCCCCTTTTTGGTATTTCGCTAGATACGATATAGCATCAACTATTCGTCACCGTTTGTCGATACTTAGCAAAGATGGCCACATCACAACACGTGTAGGAGCCATTCATTGAGTCATTGGTTTTCACCGACAGTAGTCTCTATCATCCAGAAAAATATTCTACGAGATGCGCTGTCAATTCCGTTCGTGACCGGTAGCACGATTTACCCAAACCTACCCAAATTCACCCAAATCCACCATTATTTCAACTGACATCACAATAATTTATATCGATATTTGATAATATACCGTTCTTTCTGTCAAATTGTAATTTTTTATTTAAAATAGTAGCGTTTTTGTGTCAGAATGTGATTTCCACGTAACTTTGGAAGTCGTAACCAAGGGGCATGTCCTCTAATACACCAATCTAACCAAAATAACTATTATTTAAACTCATATCACAATAATCTGTGATTAATTGATTCTGAATTATTGTAAGTCCACAGTTTACTTTTTTTTATTTTCGCGAAGTGGTAAATTTACATGTTTTCTGATGTTATTTTCTATATATATATATATATTCCAATAGTTTTTAAATTTGTTGTCCTTTTTTAAAATACTGGCATAGTGCATCTTTTGTACTTAAAAATTCCGATTCGCTTTTCGAATACACTATTTCAGTTTTGGTGTTGAAAATTGTATATAAAATCTTATTTTTGTTATCTTCGGACGTTCCTAATTTTTGTAAATAAAGTTTAATGTTGTCTTTAATATGTTTTGTGCATAACAATATGGTATTACCAAGGAAATTTTTTTTCAATGAATTAAGTATAGCCTTTTCCTGGTTACACCCCAATTTCCACTCCCCAGGTCCAAGGGCATGCCTAACGTGGGCACAAAAATGATTGTATGTACCTTGTTCCCCGTCCCAATGTAAAACAAGTGGCCCTAGCATAATTGGTTCTTCGCCTGTTTTTCTATTTAAAACAGATCTGTTTTTGTAAGAAAATGTGGTAACAAAACATTGTCCCAAATAAAAAGTCCTGCCCACTCCAAGCACACTTGCATTTTCACCAAAGCAATTCTTTTTAATATCTACAAATTGTTCTTTCGAATATAAAATAATAGATAGTTGTCTGTAACCACTGAAGCATACCTCTAATATAGCCAAGATATCGTCTGCTAAATTACAATTTATCGAAGGGTTCGATTTTTTTGATTCGCGGTATATTTTATCTTGAACTTGTCGTACAAATTTCGGTGACTCTAAACTGTCATCCAAGCACATTTTATGTGCAACAACACTTGCCTTTTCCGATTTCGACTTGGAATACGCTTTTCTTAGTATTTCGGGATTAGTTCGAATGTATGGTACAGAATCTTTCGAATTGCCATGCGGAGGCTTGGGCGCGAAATTCGCTCCGCTATGTTCAACAATTGCCAAATTTAACAAATCTTCCAATTCAATGGGTGCACTAACGAATTTTGTTATTAGCTTTCTATATTCACAATTATGATTTAGCTTTGTGTGGTAGTGTATATTTGTGTATATTTGTGTATATTTGTATTTATTGTATCTTGAGTATTTGTTGTATTATTGTCCCTTTAATATATTAGTTATTTATGGTATATTTGGTGTTCGTTGTATTGTCCCTTTAATTGAACATCTCTAAGCTGGTAAAGAATATCTTTACAACAGCAAGTCTAAACTCTACTCACTTTTAACTCACTAAAATAACCACATCTCAGCTTCTCTTTCAAATCTCACTTGCATCTTAACCTTGTTACAAGGAGAATCACATTCTGTCACTTGGTAAGTTTTATATTTATTTGACTGACTTTAATATTTTATCTATTTAATATGGTAATGTAATTAGAATATATTTATATATGAAATAATTAAGTTATTAGTATATTTCTATAAGTATTTCCATAAGTATGTTTGTGTAATTGAGAATATTCTACTCTCAGCTATTTAGTGTTAATTTATTCATATCCTTAATTTCAGTCTTGTGTAATAATGTGTCTGTATGGTAGCCATATTTAAGACATCAGCCCTTTCATAAACTCCTTTTTTATAGTGTGTGGGAAATAGCTTTATTTAACGTCCGCTTCCACCGAAGTGATATCGCAGACAATTACATGTTATACATACATAGTGATAATATTTACAATGTGATTAATAGATTAAAACGGATAATTAGTTTTTTTTAGATATATATGTACAAACAATAGATAAAAGGACGAGACATGATATATCAAGTGCGGGAAAAAGAAGTGCAAATTGGGACAAACACAGACATATGACACACAGTTGTGACAAAAACAGACATGGACATGGACATGGACGAACATTTAGACAGACATAGACATTTACATACGGGCATTTGACAGACATGAAAGTGGACGAACATTTAAACATATTGTGTACATATATATATATTGGGTCAATTTGGTCGGTCTGGTAGTTCTGTCCGGTTGAATGGCAGGGGGTGCAACTCTTCCTTGGGGCTTGTTGGTGAGTTTAGGTCCTGGTCCATTCTGCCTTCCATTTGGGTTTGTTGTCCGGTATGGTGGTGTTAATTCATCTTTATTTCTATAGTTCATTCCTTATGTTGTTGGTTCTCTGAAGGAAGAATCCAGCCTATTTTATAGGGTATGTATATGTATTTGTATGTAAATGTACATAGTGTAAACTATTACTATTCTTGATTTTTATACATTTCTTTATGTCTTTCAGAGTTTTTATTATCTGTATACTAAATTGATGATCCACAATAAAATCCTGAACCCATGACCTGGTGTTTTGTTCGTCTTTGTGAATAGAACCCTGCTACATTTGCGTAATATCTGTGAAATGAAATTATATTCTCTGGTTGTGGTTTTAACTCAACATATGTCGGTTTATTTCTTACAACATTTTTTTGTGCAGTATAAAGAGTTCTTTTTATAAATTGCAATTAAAGGTCTGTCCAGTTTATAAATAAAGCGTTGATTTACAGTTGTTCCTGTACGCGAATCCCAAATACCGCAGTCATCTGGAAACTCAGAACAAGTCGATTTAATCAATAAAAAGCAGTCATTTTTTTCTCCGCCAGGAATAAAATCAGATGGTGTACCAGTTTTGAAAGCTTTCATAATTTCATTGTTATACATGAATTTACTCTTTGTTAGAGCAAAGGTGGACAAGATCCAGCATTCGAATACACTGACGAGTTTTCAAAAAATGGTGGGGGCGGTGAGTGTCTTCTGAGCCTTTTCTGTCTCGCAACCCGGTGACGTCTCTTGCCAGAAACGTTTTCGAATGAAGAGTTGTTCTGTGGGATGGGTGAACTGCATGCAAATTCATCGGCTGATAAACTGAAGTCGTCAGAACTTGCCCCTGATGGTAGTGTCTGTGATTGTTTCCTGGATCTTTTCTTGGTCTTTTCTATATTCTCACTGGCCAATGCTTCGAAAGAGTTGTAGCAAGAAGTTGCCGAGATCTTCCTAAGTGTGCCGCGAAATTTTGAACGGCACACTAAGAAATTGCGAAAAACAATGTGACCCCAATTGAGTATTCACTGGTGTCTAATAGTAACTTCGATAGCTGTGTTTTTCTTTATTTAGTTTGAGTCATTCTATGTGTCTATGACTACGGATCTATGCCGTATATGACATGCCATCTTTTTATTTCGCAAAATTAAAATATTTTTCATATATATTTAGCCAGGTGTGTTCCAAGGTGTGCCGCTGGCAAAAAAGGTTGAGAACCACTGAGCTAGAGGTACTGACGTGAAAAAGAGGCGAGACTTTCTCCGCTTTTATCCATTCGTCAATGTCATTGTCTGTCTGTTTGAACTAGAAGAATATTCCTCCAATGCGGATGAAGTTTTCGCACATTTAGGAGGTTGTAACCATTCTTCTGGTTCAAAAATGTTGTGCCTTTTGAAAGGGGTCGTAATGGCAGCTGCACACGTCACAGTTACAAAATGGTGAACAGAATACCATTCGTTATTCTTCGGTAGACAACCCATCGTGAACATCTTCTTTTACCTGACAAGTGGGCCGAAAAGTGCAATTTAAATGCGTGTGCGCAAAATCCCGAGGTCCATTATATGGTTGATAAATAATTTTAATTGGTCTGGACACCACGTTACATAAAGCGATAATTGTCCACGCAGAGAAAACATGTGCTGTATTGGCACAATCAAATACGGCAGTTGAAAAGGTTGGTGACAGACTATGCAGCTTTGAAAATTCTATATGTTTCTTATAGAACTGTTCGTTTTCAATTAATGTAAGACATGACAAGCATCTTAATGCTATACAGATAGTTTTTCGTCGCCTTGTAAAAGTAGGGAAACAGCGTTGAATAGGCAATTTCCATCACCTGATGTTTTTAGTGGATTGCATTGGAGAACTGGCAGGTATCGATGTAACAAAACTCTAGCAGACAAATCAGTTGAATTACCAGCAGCAGATGAAGACTCAGTCCTTGGAAAATCTGCGTTGAATAGTCGTTCTCGTTTAGCAGCTTTTCGCATACTTTCTATACTTTTTGACTTGGCAGTCTAAAATTGTAATTCAATTGAACGGTAAACAATCAAAAACGATATGAGATTATTGGGAGTTTTAAAAAGAGAAGATTTGGGTATATACACGAGTTATGTCCCTTCCATGCGACGACCAAACAAGCATGAATTGTTGGATTTTAACACAAGAAGACTGTGATTTTAAAGTAATTATGACATATTTAGCTAAAGGAATGGTAGTATATTAAAACACGATATACATGACTGTGATATATGTGGAAATAATGGTGGTTTTGGGTAGATTTGGACTCAGACTAGCAATTATTTGCCCTTTGACTTCAATGTTAAATGACTGTAACATCACAGGCTGTAGCTTTTTGCTCAACATTCCGTTGGTTCCAATCTTTATAGGCACAATGGGGACAACATTTGGCAATCTCCACATCATAATTTTGTAGGGGGTTGACCGTTTAGATTTTTTGCTACACGGATTTGAAGTTGACAGGGGTGAAAATCTCACTTCCGACACAATGATTGCTCTGCAGAAAGACACTTTACACCCCCTATCCCTCCGCTGTAATATCATCAGTATTACCCAAAACTGCTATGAAATTGCAAATTTGATCCCTTTTCTCCAATTCTAGACCAAAAAGTCAACCCAAAAATGCAGGAAGAGGGGAGAAAAAAATTAAGGGAAAAATTGTCTATTTACAAGTCCATCATGAAATAAGGGGAAATAATTACTAGTCTTAGTCCATTTGTGTATTACACGAGCTATGTCCCTTGGTTACAACTTCCAAACTTGCTGGGAAATCGCATTTTGAGGGGCAGTTTGACACATATTACCGGCGTTTTGGTTGAAGTGAGGGATAAGCCAATGAAACGGTCTGTCACGGAACTGTCAACGCTAATTGATTAACCAATGTCATAGGGTCCAAAGTCGCTCGTAAGACCCCTGACACGACCTTCGAGTACAGCTTGTCAGATCTTCGTGTAGTGTAGGCCATCGAAAGGATACAAAAACTAAACGAAATATAGATCGGTATTTTAATCAGATTAGTTCATTTTAACTCATTACCATTTTACCCAATTACCATTTTACCCAATTACCATTTTACCCAATTACCATTTTACCCATTACCATTTTACCCATTTACCATTTTACCTATTTACCATTTTACTCAATTACCCATTACCATTTTACCCATTACCATTTTACCCAATTACCATTTAACCCATTACCATTTTACCCAATAATCATTTTACCCATTACCATTTTACCCAATTACCATTTTAACCCCTTACCATTTTACCCATTACCATTTTACCCAATTATCATTTTACCCATTACCATTTTAATTCATTACTATTTTAACCCATAATCATTTTACCCAATTACCATTTTACCCATTACCATTTTAACTCATTACCATTTTACCCATTACCATTTTAACCCCTTACCATTTTACCCATTATCATTTTACCCATTACCATTTTACCCATTACCATTTTAATTCATTACTATTTTAACCCATAATCATTTCACCCAATTACCATTTTACCCATTACCATTTTAATTCATTACTATTTTTACCCATAATCATTTTACCCAATTACCATTTTACCCATTACCATTTTACCCAATTACCATTTTAACCCATTACCATTTTAATTCATTACTATTTTAACCCATAATCATTTTAACCCATAATCATTTTACCCAATTGCCATTTTACCCATTACCATTTTAACCCATTACTACCGATTTTTTTTTGTAAATGTTTATTCACAAAATTTTCTACATTATCATATTATAAATACATCACAATACATATTAAAGTAGATAAAGTACAAGTACTTCTTTGTTTACGGTAGATATATGTATAAATAAATTAAAAAACATACGTCCAGGTAAAACATTCTGCACTTTACTTCATTCTGACATATACTCAAAGCCAGTAAAAACGCAATGCCTAATTCGTGAAATATTTCTGGTAGATGTTCTCTTGGACTTTCCCATCTTATGGCACATAGGTGAAACTTGTGCAAGTCCATGGCAAGGCGACATCAGGCATGTGTAAAAGCGGCGGGACGATTTACCCAATACTACCCAATACCACCCAATACCACCCTAATACCACCTCAATATCACCACATACTACCCAATATTACAACATAATGATGTAAAATTTGCATATCAATTGAATTTATTCAAAAATAATTAGTTATAGCGCTGGAATTGTACTTTAAATGCGATTACCGATCTCTGGCTGTTCCATTTACCTCCCTATATCAACCAAAACAAGCAAAAACTAACCCAATACTACCAAATACTACCCAATATTATCAATTAACAACCTAATATTGTCAAATAGCAGCACATTAGTATAATTACTGCAACGTGTAAAAGCTCAGGGTGGACATACTCGATATTGACTTCAGCTGACCCCTGCTTTGTATCATGGTTCTCTGACGTTTCGGTTTTGTGCATTTGTAGTGAATTCTTTCATGAAATTATCCACAGATGCTTGTTATCTCGATTTTGTCAATTGTTATGTACATTTGTTAAAAGTTGTTGCAGTAAATAAACTTTGAATTTGGCATTGCATTTTTAATGGTTTTGGGTGTACCTTAATTCATATAAACTAACTGTCTTCCTTTTATAGGTGTCTTCAGATATTAATGATATAATAACGATATCGATACATTCACATACGTATACATACAAATATAACATCTCGAATTGGTTAAAAAGGGTTGAAACGTGCGTACGTACATTGAAATAAAAGCTTTCTTTTTTTCTGTTTCTCATTATTGAATCCGATTTTAATAAGAAAAGACGGCTTTATGAATATGAAAATAAAATCCTTTGCATTCTTATGTATTTTGTAGTAGATATTTACGGATTAATCGTAGTATACATTACCTATTAGCAATCGTTTAAATAGTGGTTTAACGTCCATATTTCCGTCATTCAGATGGGACGAAAAACCGACGTCACATGTATACATTGGCGTGCACGTAAAAGATGCCCTGGAATTCGATATAACAGTAGGCCATAATGCCGCTGCCGGGCAAAATTTCCTTCATAGCACACTTATGGCGTATGCCTGTATTCATTAGCCCAATTCGGAGCAGAACAGTAGGACGTTAAACCCCATTTCATTTTCTTTTCTTAACGTCTATAATATGCCCATCTTTTAAAGCTAACATTCTTATTTTATATACATCTAATCTTACTGTACATACAAAATACTGTACATAACCCAGTTTTACATGACCGCTGAAGAACAACTTATTACTATTTCATCCATGACCATTTCAACCCATTACCATCTTAACCAATTACCATTTCAACCCATTACCACCATAACCCATTACCACCATAACCCATTACCATTTTAACCCATAACCATTTTAACCCATTACCATTTTAACCCCTTACCATTTTAACACATTACCATTTTAACTCATTACCATTTTAAAACATTACCATCTTAACACATTACCATTTTAACTCATTACCATTTTAACTCATTACCATTTTAACTCATTACCATTTTAACACATTACCATTTTAATGCATTACCAATTTAATACATTACCATTTTAACCCATTGCCACCCATTACCATTTTAACCAATTACCACCCATTTCCATTTTAACCCCTTACCACCTTAACCCTTTACCATCTTTACATGGGTTTATGTGAGGAATGAAACGAAGTTTCGATGCAAGGTCCACCCGGGCCCATATTGCCCCAAATATATGGTGAAAATGATATCACAATAAGTAAATTTCTATGAATATCAAAACAAATATCACAAGGTTTGCAAATTAAAAAGTTATAACTATGCATATAAATATAAAAACAAATATCACAGGGTTTTCAAATTAAAATAAAAAAATAGTTATTATAAATATGAAATAACACATATTATATATAATTAAAATTAAAAAATAGTTATTATTAATATAAATATGAAATAACACATATAATTAAAATTTAAAAATAGTTATTATAACTATAAATACTATAAATGTGAAATAACACATATTATATATAATTAAAATTTAAAAATAGTTATTATTAATATAAATATGAAATAACACATAAAATTAAAATTTAAAAATAGTTATTATAAATATAAATATTAAATCACAAACATATGTAATTAAAATTTAAAATAGAAACTTGTCTCTCAAACTGATTAAAACACAGATCCTATTTCGTTTCGTTTTTTTTTATAGTTTAAAATTTCGTTTGACTTGTCTTCACAGCTCTAGAATACATCTCATGACCTATGACGAAAAATTGAGCTGGCCTTATCATTTAGCACTAACCATATATACATAGTGAAGTTTCAAGCAAATTTACAGAATAAATTTATATAATTTGATTGGTCAGTTGAAAAGGAACTACTTTTTTTTATTTTCAAAGAACAGTTCATTTATTATTAAAAGTAACTTTTTTAAAATTAAAAATCAACTATTATAATTCAATCGACCTTGATGGAAACACTGCGTCAATATAAAGGACTTTGCAATGGTTGAATTGCTGTCAAAAATGATGTATCACTACGCCGTAATGTTCAATAAAAGTGAAATCTACAGCAAAGAACTATATTTATCTATTTGTGCATGTAAGAAGGGATTTGGTGATAAATAAAATCTCCTACTCGTCTTTTTTGATATCAAAAAATATCAACACTCGTTGATAAAGTAAAAAAAAAATCGACAGAGCCTCGTTTTTTGTTACTTTATCAACTTGTGTTGATATTTTTTGATATCAAAAAAGACTGGTAGGAGATTCTCTATATAATACAATATATCAATCTGATTAAAAGATAGATCTATATTTCGTTTCGTCTTTTGTATATATATACTTAACCCATTACCATTTCAACCCATTACCACCATAACCCATTACCACCATAACCCATTACCATTTTAACCCATAACCATTTTAACACATTAACATTTTAACCCCTTACCATTTTAACACATTACCATTTTAACTCATTACCATTTTAACACATTACCATCTTAACACATTACCATTTTAACTCATTACCATTTTAACTCATTACCATTTTAACACATTACCATTTTAATGCATTACCAATTTAATACATTACCATTTTAACCCATTGCCACCCATTACCATTTTAACCAATTACCACCCATTTCCATTTTAACCCCTTACCACCTTAACCCTTTACCATCTTTACATGGGTTTATGTGAGAAATGAAACGAAGTTTCGATGCAAGGTCCACCCGGGCCCATATTGCCCCAAATATATGGTGAAAATGATATCACAATCAGTAAATTTCTATGAATATCAAAACAAATATCACAAGGTTTGCAAATTAAAAAGTTATAACTATGCATATAAATATAAAAACAAATATCACAGGGTTTTCAAATTAAAATAAAAAAATAGTTATTATAAATATGAAATAACACATATTATATATAATTAAAATTAAAAAATAGTTATTATTAATATAAATATGAAATAACACATATAATTAAAATTTAAAAATAGTTATTATAACTATAAATACTATAAATGTGAAATAACACATATTATATATAATTAAAATTTAAAAATAGTTATTATTAATATAAATATGAAATAACACATAAAATTAAAATTTAAAAATAGTTATTATAAATATAAATATTAAATCACAAACATATGTAATTAAAATTTAAAACAGAAACTTGTCTCTCAAACTGATTAAAACACAGATCCTATTTCGTTTCGTTTTTTTTTATAGTTTAAAATTTCGTTTGACTTGTCTTCACAGCTCTAGAATCTGGAAGAGCTGGTATATAAGCCTCGATCTGGTTAATGTGATAGATTAGCCAATGAAACGATATTTTGCGGCGAGTTCTTTGCGTGCGATGCACGGAACTGTGGGTAAACCACTATGACGTCATAGGGTCAAAATTACCTCTGAAGCGACCCCCACTACAACGAACAGATCTTCGTGTTGTGTATATCAGGATCAAAATTAATGTTGCTGTAGGCCGTGTTGTGTAGGCCATCGAAAGTATAAAAAACGAAACGAAATATAGATCTGTATTTTAACCCATTACCATCTTAACTCATTACCATTTTACCCCTTACCATTTTAACTCATTAACATTTTACCCCTTACCATTTTAACTCATTGCCATTTTAACTCTTTACCATTTTACCCATTACCATTTTAACTCATTGCCATTTTACACATTACCATCATCATTGATGCATTGTCTCAAAGGTTACAACAAATTCTTCATAAAGTGCTCCACGACATATATATCAGGATCAAAATTAGGGTTGCAACTGTCGTCAGGACAACTCGCACCTTGTTCTCTGGCTGAATACAAACCAGCCACGAACTCCTCATACGTTTGCTCCGTTTCCTGTTTTGTCCACATATCAAAGACATATAAACAGTGAAACGCGCATGTGCTTCCCTGTTGCTGTGGTTTTAACAGACTCCATTCAACTTTGTCATGTAGGTCATCTGGAACGTTGCCGTGAGAATCAAAATACTGTGCCTTCCCATCAGGAGGTACAATGATCGCTGTGCAGTGAAGCTTCGTCTCACGTTCTGCCTTCTGATTTTTGTTCGAAACAAAATAGAAGCCTTTTTTTTGATAGGTTTCTAAATCGCGCGAAATATTTTCTATGTAAACCATACCTTTATAATGATTTCGAAGTTGCTCATTCATCGAACAAATAACAAATAACTCTTGTTCGGTTAGACCGTTTTCCATCAATTCATCTTTAGACATGCTGATCAGGTTATTACATATTGCTTGTTCGATACGCTTTTGCTCAGCGCCAGGAGGTGGCGCTGTAGGAGTACAACTTACGTCGTCTCCTGGGCGTAACGTGGGTTTGGTTCTCGTTTTGCCGTCGTCACTTGGTGGAGCCGAGAAATGTAACCTTACGTCATCTTCTGGGCGTAGGATGCGTTCGATACTCCTTTCGTCGTCATGTGGTGAAGCTGAGGAAGTTAACCTTACGTCTTCTTCTGGGCTTAGTGTGCGTTCGATACTCCTTTCGTCGTCGTTTGACGATCGAGTTAACCTTACCTCATCGGGATATTCCACGACGTCATCTTCTGGGCGTAGGATGCGTTCGATACTCCTTTCGTCGTCATGTGGTGAAGCTGAGGAAGTTAACCTTACGTCTTCTTCTGGGCTTAGTGTGCGTTCGATACTCCTTTCGTCGTCGTTTGACGATCGAGTTAACCTTACCTCATCGGCATATTCCACGACATCAGTATCTTGGACCTCTTTACGTGTATATGAGGGATTGATTAGTAACTCCGATGCATCGTCTGACACTGGTCCATCAGTTACTCTTACGTCATCGTCTGGTACTGGTCTAAGGGAAGGGGTTATCAGTTCAACGTCGGAATATCCCGGATTGTTGAGTAACTGCGACGCACCTTCGTCTATTTGTGCAACTCTTATCGCCGAAGTATTTGAAGCATTGTGGACTTCATCTGGAGGGGCAACACGTGTTGTTTCCATAGTACCACACACAGCTTATGCCCTTGGCTCTGTTAATTGATTTCTCTAAAAATACAAAGAAATACTGAATACGGATGTCCAAAAGAAAGTATACACACTAAAAGTATGACTAAGTTTTGTTTAGATTAAAAACATTTGATAAAGCATTACTGAGTTTGTTTCTTGCGTCCAAACTCAACATTTCTAAGCAAAATATAAATGTGAAACAAATTGACATTCTACCCAAATACCGTATACCATGGAAAAACGACCCTGGTTGATGCAGTACAAAATGCACAGTGTATACTTTCTTTTGGACATTAGTATAGTTTTAGGATGACGAGAAAACTGAGCTAGCTTAATTCACCTTTCCAGCAGCCAAATCATAGGTCATTTTCGCCTTTGTTCAGTGGATGCGAAGATGTATTTTATATTGCAAACGCTTGTATATACAAGACTGTATTATTTTTTGATTCAAGAAAAGCTACGGAGAGAGAGAGAGAGAGAGAGGGAGAGAGTTTAACGTCCACTCCATTTTATTTCAATAATTCGCTTGCGCGCAGGGGTCTTTAGCAGTGGAAAGAAACCGAAGGACCTGGAGGTTGGACAGTCGACCCTACTCCTTGTCACGTACAACCAGGGAATCGAAACCACGCCTGTTGACTCAATGACAGACCTTATAATACAGCGCGCACACGCTAACCATTCGGCCATCGAACATCCCCCTGCGTGTAAAGACGAAGCGCCTGGTAATATTGATCGAAGTATGGGAAGGAAAACCAAAGTCCCGTGGACGTAAAAGAACTCTTGACAGTTGGGATTCGATGAAGAGTGGGACGAAACGCCGATGTCCGGGCAAAATGTCACTCAAACCACCCAGCATATTGTATAGCCGTCTTAATTCGCCACGTTGATTCAGAAAAGCAGGCCCGGACAAATTATTGGGAGAGAGAGAGAGAGAGAAAAATGGGGTTTAACGTCCACTCGACACAAACTAGGTCATTTCGGGACTAACATATGGTTCAATTGTATTTCCATAATTCGCTTGCGCGTTGGGGTCTATAGCTGTGGGGGGAAACCGGAGGACCCGGAGAAAACCCACAAGGTTGGACAGGCGACCCTACTCCTTGTCACGTACAACCGGGGAATCGAAACCCCGCCAGTTGACTCAATGGCAGACCGTATGATACAGCGCGCGCGTGTTAACCATTCGGCCATCCAACCTCCCCAAATTATTGGGCGTTGGGAGGCCGAATGGTTAAACCCGCCATTTAGTCACGTGGTGTAGTTTCGATCCCATATATAGTATTAAGAATTATTGTCGCCTGTTCAACGGTTAGATCTATTTCGCATGCACACCTGCAGATGTTGTCGAGATCACGAGATGTAAACATTGTTAGGACACGCTATTGTTGCCGAGGATTGTGGGTTAGGGCTAGGGTAAGGCTTAGGGCTAGGGTTAGGGCTAGGGTTGGGATTAGCGCAAGCCCTGTTTATATATCTCATGACCTATGACGAAAAATTGAGCTGGCCTTATCATTTAGCACTAACCATATATACATAGTGAAGTTTCAAGCAAATTTACAGAATAAATTTATATAATTTGATTGGTCAGTTGAAAAGGAACTACTTTTTTTATTTTCAAAGAACAGTTCATTTATTATTAAAAGTAACTTTTTTAAAATTAAAAATCAACTATTATAATTCAGTCGACCTTGATGGAAACACTGGGTCAATATAAAGGACTTTGCAATGGTTGAATTGCTGTCAAAAAATCATGTATCACTACGCCATAATGTTCAATAAAAGTGAAATCTACAGCAAAGAACTATATTTATCTATTTGTGCATGTAAGAAGGGATTGGGTGATAAATAAAATCTCCTACTCGTCTTTTTTGATATCAAAAAATATCAACACTCGTTGATAAAGTAAAAAAAAACTCGACAGAGCCTCGTTTTTTGTTACTTTATCAACTTGTGTTGATATTTTTTGATATCAAAAAAGACTGGTAGGAGATTCTCTATATAATACAATATATCAATCTGATTAAAAGATAGATCTATATTTCGTTTCGTCTTTTATATATATATACTTTCGATGGCCTACACTACATGAAGACCTGACCAGTTGTACTGGGAGGTCGCGTCAGGGGTCATACGAGCGGCTTTTTACCTATGACGTCAGACGATTCAAGGGGTTTACCCACAGTTCCGTTCAGAGCACGCCAAGAACTCGTCGTAACATACCATTTCATTGGCTAATTCGCCACATCAACTAGAACGCCTGTTATATAACAACTCCTCCAGATCCTAGTGTTGTGAATTCAAGTAAAACGAAATTTTGATTCATAAAAAACGAAAAGAAATGGAATTTGTGTTTTAATCAGATTGCAATATATTGAACAATTATAAATTATTATTGCATTTAAAATATACAGCTTGCTTATTATTTTAATGATATCTGATTTCTCAAACACGGCCTTTAGTTTCACTATTTACAATTATATTGTCTAATATACGACAATGTCTTTGTTGCTTCATCCCTGGATATAGGTATTATTTGTTGCCGTGTTCTGTAGTAGGAACCCGGGGGATTTTTTGTTCTTCTGAAGTTGTGTTTTAATTAATTTGGGACCATATACCCTATCAGCTAAAAAAGGAATCAAAGTTATCCGTCATATTCGAAATAAACCTACGTACTTGGGTCATTGGGGGCGTTCTAAATTCAGAAACCAGTTGATTTTTTTGTTCTGAAGGGCACTTTTCAAGATTGCCTTAGCAAAGTGAGCATATGTAGCGAAGATTAACAAGTTTGATTTAGACCAACTTAACCCATCAGGGGATGTGCAACTTAAGAATTCCAATTCTGATCATCAGCCATCATGGTGCCTGTCAGGCATAGTGACAATTTTGTCCGAGAGTCTGTCATGTGACGTGGTCAAGCCCACACTTATATGTGACAACTGGAGACGGGCCGCCTGTCCAACCTCGTGGTTTTTTTTCAGGTTCTCTGGTGTCCTCTCACTGCTAAAGACCCCTAAATAAAATTGATCAATATATGTTATTACCAAAATGACCTACCTTCTCTTTCGCTCTCTGTAGTTTATGCACTGTAAATCACTTTCTCCTCTTCCGAGTCTCCTCTCTTTGACTTGGTTTTGTTATATGTATTTGATTTCGTTTAAAGAAATCCTGGATATTTCAAAATGATATATAAGTCCATAAGATTACTGTCCCCAAATATATAACTGTTTGTGAAGTTAACCAAGTATGGAGCTACAGCTATTTAAACATTTGCCGGAATAATGAGATAATCAAATTAGTACCGTATTGCACAATACACATTAATCACACACGATAGAACCGTTCTTTTAAGGGTGACGATTTTCCATTTAAAAAAACAACAAATTACGTTTTTGTTATTTTGAATTCCGTTATTTTCCATTTTAGAGCTGACTATATTCCATTTTTTTCAGCTAAAATGCTATTTTATGAATAAGACATCGTAAATTGCTCTTTATTACAAAACTGATTATTTTAAACTAATGGTAACAAATATTGAATTGGGAATGACTTTTAATGTTCAATGACTAGTTATTCTTCAAACCGGTTTCCCGTATTAAAATAACAGAAAGTTAGACCTTACGTTGTGAGCTCGTTTCAACTTTTTGGCAGCCCGAAGGACTAAATCTATTTGTTAAAGTCTCTAACTCAGTTTCATCCAATTAAGTCTTGAACATAGAAAACACGAATTATTTGTCAATTTAAATCAACATTGATGTTGTGATCTTACTGGGAAAAGATGGGCTTCTGATATCCAATATTTAAGACAAAATAAACATTTTACCATTGGTACACGAATCGTGTACCATAATGCGTTTCAGCGCCATTTACATAACAAGAGACTCGAAGAACGCAGCTAGACATATTCCACAAGTCATGTCAAACGGTGACACCATATTCTTATTTGGGGAGCATTCGCAATAAATAATATCGGTGTAGACTAGAATAGCCAGATGCTAGAGATTGCTATTGGATTGAGACTCTGGCGTATTTCGCCGAACATAACTGATTAGAAATTACAGTAAAACAGAAAACGATTGAATATAAATCAGTTTATACATTCATATTACATTATTATATGTGTTGCGACCCATTTGTGTCAATTTCTAGGTCCCAAATATTAGCGATTTAGCTCCTTTAAGGCCAGCTTAATTTTTGTCAAGGTCGTTGAGGTGTAAATAAGTTTTGGGCACGTGATTGTTGGCGAGATTGTAGGTTAGGGTAAGCATTAGGGTCAGGGTTAGGGTTAGGGTTGTGATTGAACTGGCCTTATTTTAGCACTAACCCAGACGAAGACATTTTTCCCTTCTCGACTGCGCGGGGGATTGGATGGCCGAATGGTTAGCACGTGCGCGCTGTATCATACGGTCTGTCATTGAGTCAACTGGTGGGGTTTCGATTCCCCGGTTGTACGCGACAAGGAGTAGGGTCGCCTGTCCAACCTCGTGGGTTTTCTCCGGGTCCTCCGGTTTCCTCCCACTGCTAAAGACCCCTACGCACAAGAGAATTACTGAAATAAAATTGAACCATGTATTAGTCCCGAAATGACCTAGTTTGTGTCGAGTGGACGTTAAACCCCGTTTCTCTCTCTCTCTCTCTGGACGTTATAAAACCCCATTTCATTTCATTTCATTTCTCTCTCTCTCTCTCGGCTGCGCGCACCGATCTATATATAGATCAGTGATATCACACTGGGAACGATTTGACTTAAGGGAGAGTCTGGATATGCCAGTCTATCTCTAAAAAAGCAACATGGCAGCGAAAGCACAACAGCAAGTTGACATTTCTCAATTACCGATAAATCAACTGAACCAGTTGGCACAGCAAGTCGAACAAGTATGAATTTTATACATTTTAAAAATTTCGTCACACGAAACACTTTATATGTCGATATACGTCAAATTTATGAGGAAAGAGCTCTGATCAGCTTTAGTTTAAAATTGTAAATTGTCAGGACTGAGGAGAAATTGAAGAAACCGGAGGGTTCGTACGCTCTGGGAAAACCAGGAAAGTTATGGAATTCCATCTATGCAAATTTCAGGCTTGGAAAACCTGGAATATGAGTATTTGACCATGGAATTCCCACCACCATCCAGCAATGAACTTTTTCTCAAAAGTTTATTTCATTTATTGAATTTGTAAAACTGTTAAAAAAATAGACTGATGTAAGTGATGAGTAAAGAAACTTCCGGAGTCTTTTTTCCTAGATGCAATAGTCATTTGACAGTGGGGGGTTGGATGGCTGAATGGTTAGCACGTGCGTGCTGTATCATAAAGTCTGTTATTGAGTCAACTGGCGTGGTTTGGAATCCCCGTTTGTATGTGACAAGGGGTAGGGTCGCCTGTCCAACTTCGTGGGTTTTCTCTGGTTTCCTCCCACTGCTAAAGACCCCTACGCACATGCGAATTATGGAAATAAAATCGAATCCATATGTTAGTCCCGAAATGACCAAGTTTGTGTCGAGTGGACGTTAAACCTCATTTCTCTCTCTCATTTGACAGTTCTCATTTTTGCTTGATAATGCGGACTTCGTACTGTAGCAGTCTCACAACAAATTATAAATAATAGCCTACCATGGATGATCAACCGTCATGTGAATTTTATTAAATAAACCAATGTCAGTTAACCCATTGTGTGTTTTATTTCACGCTGATTGTAATGTCATGGCGTAGAATTAGAACACAAAACCTACACATGAAAACAAACTAACCCGTTTTACGGTGTATAAGTCGTCGTGCAATATAAGTCGAATCGTCATATTTTTACTGACAGTACAATATACCGGAAAAACAACCAGAAAACACCATGTTATACTGAATACCGGAAAACATGGGAAAAATACTAATTACCAGAAAACACACTAAATACCGGAAAACACACTAAATACTGGAAAACACCCTAAATAAATAACTTGGAGTCTGGTTCTCTGTGTGCAGGTTAGGTTTTTTCGATGTTTTCAAGTATTCAGTATAACATGGTGTTTTCCGGTGGTGTTAGTGTTTTTCCGGTTGTTTTCCGATATATTACCCATATTTTACCCTTTTTCTGACATTCATCCATAAATGATAGATTGAAGTGGTGTATAAGACGAATGTTTTTCAACTCCGCGGTAGCAGTCATTTATCGAGATACACAAGTTTTATTCTAGTCTCTTAGTAATACTGTGCCGATGTAGGTCAAGAAACAATTAATATAAAATAATTTGTTGATAAATGTAGGACAGACTTGAGAAATAATCCAAGTTTTGTTTGTGGTTCATTTAAGAGAGGGAGAGAGAGCGAGAGCGATGTAATGGGGCTTAATTGTCCACTCGACACAAACTAGATCATTTTGGGACTAACACATGGTTCAGTTTTATTTCAATAATTCTCTTGCGCGTAGGGGTCTTTAGCAGTGGGAGGAAACCGGAGGACCCAGAGAAAATCCACAAGGTTGGACAGGCGAACCTACTCCTTGTCACATACAACCGAGGATCGAAACTATGCCAGTTGACTCAATGACAAACCCTATGATAAGGCGAGCACATGCTAACTGTTCGACCATCCAACCCCCCTCCCGGTTCAATTGAACCAGTTTTTATTTCAACATATCGGATAAATACTAGCAAATAGGTAGGCTAATCCGATTAACGTTATTTAAATTAGAATAATATAACAAAGTAGAAAACTGAAGTAGAAATTTCGCGAGACGTGGGAAATTACCATAGAAGTCAGATGGAAACGTGAAAATTCTAGGGTTTATGATTATAATTTGAATGGTGGTTGGGTTTTTAAATAAAAGAAATAAACAAGCTGAATATATATTCTTTGGTTGGCATTTAGTAATTGAACATATTAACAAAGGGTACAATTGTATGGATAGACAATTACTGAGTTTAAAACTAAGCGTCGTTGCTTGATAAAGACGAGAGTATCCTCGTCGAAATGTCGCCAAGTATTAATCTCAATAATTGTGAATCTATAATATTGTACCATGTTAATATTTTCAATTACTAAATGCCAATAAAAGAAAAACTGTGGTCCTGTGACTGTAGTTGCGCTCTGTATGGTCATTAGCCCAGTCAGTGCACAAAATTAGGATGTTAAACTGCATTTCATGGGTTAATGGCAGAATGGTAGCACGTGCGCGCTGTATCATAAGGACTGTTATTGAGTCAACTGGCATGGTTTCGAATCCCCGGTTTTACGTGACAAGGAGTAGGATCGCTTGTCCAACCTCATGGGTTTTCTCCGGGTCCTCCGGTTTCCTCCCACTGCTAAAGACCCCTATGCGCAAGCGAATTATTGAAATAAAATTAAACCATATGTTAGTCCTGAAATGACCTAGTTTGTGTCGAGTGGATGTTAAACCCCATTTCTCTCTCTCTCTCTCTTTCTCATTTCATTTCAATTTTTTTCAGTTAAATATACCATACCATAACTTGTCTTTTTCAGGAAATTGAGTTCTTTCAAACGTCGTTGACACAATTGAAATTAGCTCAAGGAAAGTTTGTGGAATCTCAAGAATGTATGAACAAAGTTTCGCCTGAAAATGTTGATAAAGAAATCCTTGTTCCCCTGACAAGCTCTGTATCCTTTTAAACTTTAATTGTGTTTGTAAATTCTGGTGAGAACATTTGCGGATTTGGGTAGTCG
Source organism: Patella vulgata (assembly GCF_932274485.2). Lineage (NCBI taxonomy): Eukaryota > Metazoa > Mollusca > Gastropoda > Patellidae > Patella > Patella vulgata. The sequence goes on along the minus strand of NC_065883.2, from coordinate 7,130,686 downwards.
AATTAGATCAGAAAGTCTGTCATTAAGTCGTGTGACATGGTTTCGATTCCCGGTTGTAGGTGACAAGGAGTAGGGTCGTGGGTTTTCTCTGGGTTCTCCGGTTTCCTGCCACTGCTAAAGACCCCTATGCGCAAGTGAATTATTAGAATAGAATCGAACCATAGTCCTGAAATGACCTAGTTTGTGTCGCATGGACCTCTCTCTCTCTCTCTCGGGGGGTTTGATGGCTGAATGGTTAGCATGCGCGTGCTGTATCATAAAGTCTGTCATTGAGTTGACTGGCGTGGTTTCGAATCCCCGGTTGTACGTGGCAAGGAGTAGGGTCGCCTGTCCAACCTCGTGGGTTTTCTCCGGGTCCTCCGGTTTCCTCCAACTGCTAAAGACCCCTATGCGCAAGCGAATTATTGAAATAAAATTAAACCACATGTTAGTCCCGAAATGACCTAGTTTGTGTCGAGTGGATGTTAAACCCCATTTCTCTCTCTCTCTCTCAGCTTTTGTGTAATGCTTGTTATGATTTGAAGCCATACATGTAGTGGCTGACTGTCCATGTAAAATTTCCCTCATAGCACACACTATGGCGTAAGCTAGTTTTCATTAACTCAGTTTGTGCAGAAAAGTGAATCTTAAAATTCCATGTCATATTTTATTATAAGACTCTTTCTTAAACAGTCACTATGCAAGAGATAAATCTGCCCATTGCAGGTCTTTCTTTAGGCCTTAAATGTTATCTAAACTAGTAATTCTTCCTACAACTTAGCTCAGAATAACATAATTTGAATGAAATTTCAATATATTCATTTTGCATTATCTATTTTTGAACTATAATAACAAGAATGATCAGCTTTTACATAAATCTTACATATGAATCTTTAATATAACTATTATAGCAAGAACATCCAGCTCTTTATCTAAATCTTACATATGTATCTTTGATATAACTATTATAGCAAGAACATCCAGCTCTTTGTCTAAATCTTACATAATGTATTTTTGAACTATTATAGCAAGAACATCCAGCTCTTTGTCTAAATCTTACATAATGTATTTTTGAACTATTATAGCAAGAACATCCAGCTCTTTGTCTAAATCTTACATAATGTATTTTTGAACTATTATAGCAAGAACATCCAGTTCTGTATCTAAATCTTACATGATGTATCCTTGACTAGTAGAGAGGTCACGTTGGTTAAGTTGGTAAGACGCTGGCTTGCTAGCCTGGAGGTCAGGTGTTCGATCCCTGCATTGGCCGAAAAAGTTCATCCAGATTTTCCTTTGTGGTCCCTCCTTGTCAGTGATGCAGGACGGAGGGCCTAACAAGGACAGCTGTCTAGTCGTTCGGATGGGGCGAAAAAGCGAGGTCCCCTTTTACTCATTGGCGTGCACAGAAAAGATCCCTTGACAGATGGAATTCGATATAAGAGTATACCTTAGTGTTGCTGTCCGGGCCAAATTTCTCATTTAGCACACTGTATGATGTAGCCCATCTTCATTAGCCCAGTTTGGAGCAGAACAGTAGGACGTTAAACCCCATTTCATTTCATTTTCATTTCTTAACTAGTAATAGATGTATGTACCAGGTCAGTTGAGCAGTGCTGAAAATGTATTAATAGAAATAGGAACTGGGTATTATGTAGAAATGGTAAATATGTATTAAAATTAATTCATCTGTGTTACTGGCGTGGTTTCGAATCCCCGGTTGTACGTGACAAGGAGAAGGGTCGCCTGTCCAGCCTCGTTGGTTTTCTCCGGGTCCTCTGGTTTCCTCCCACTGCTAAAGACCCCCTACGCATAAGCGAATTATTGAAATAAAAATTAAACCATATGTTAGTCCTGAAATGACCTAGTTTGTGTCGAATGGACATTAAACCCCCATTTCTCTCTCTAATTCATCTGTCAGTCCATTCATCACACCTCATGGAACACAAGAACTCTGCTTCTGATTGTGCTAGAATGTCTAAACTTGGTAAAGGTGTTCTTTAGGTGAATGCCTTGACTGAATTTGATTTCGATGATGAGCATTTTCTGCTGGGACAAGATAACTCTGATTCTAATTAAGTGAGAGTGATGGAACTTGGTAGGGTGGTTAGATGGCCGAATGGTTAGCACATGCGTCCTGTTTCGTAAGGCCTGTCATTGAGTCAACTGGTGTGGTTTCGATTCCCTATTTGTACGTGACAAGGATTAGTGTCGCTTGTCCAACCTCATGGGTTTTCTCCGGGTCCTCCGGTTTCCTCCGACTGCTAAAGATCCCTGCGTGCAAGCGAATTATTAAAATAAAATTGAACTATGGTATGTGTTAGTCCCGAAATGACCTAGTTTGTGTCGAGTGGACGTTAAACCCCATTTCACTCTCTCTGGAACTTGATGTATAGTTTCATTACATCAATACTGACTATGTTCAATGATAAGCATTTGCTGCTCGAGGTTAGCAGTTTTCATATGCAGTTTGATTGCTTTACAGAAAACATTAGTACGAAATATGCATAGATCAACTTTTTGATTCCCTTTCACTTGAATCCAATTCTGAAGGACAGAGTCAGATCTGTATATTATTAATTATATGATAATTATAAAAATTTGTTCTTTCTGCTGTTTTATAAATATCTACTCCTTACTGCTCTCTGCCAACATCATCGTTTGATCCAGTAGCTGCACAGAACTATGTTTATTTCTTACAATATCTATATAGTTTGTCCTGTCTATAGTTTTCTTTTGTGTGTAGTTCTTTCCTCCTGCACTTCCTATATCATGTAACAGTGATGCAGAACAGAGGGCTTAAAGAGGACAGCTGTCTTGTCTTTCGGATTGGACGAAAAACCGAGGTCCCGTGTACACATTGGCATGCACTGACAGTTGGAATTCGATATATGAATAGACTGTAGTGCCGCTGTCTGGGCCAAATTCCCCTTATCATAGCACAGTTTATAGCATATGCCGGTCTTCATTAGCCCAGTTCAGAGCAGAAAAGTAGGACGTTAAGCCCCATTTTATTTCATTTCATATTGCTAAAGTTTGATATTTGAATATATTTGGGGGGTTGGATGGCCGAATGGTTAGCATGTGCGCCGTGTATCATAGGGTCAGTCAAGAAGTCAACTGGCGTGGTTTTGATTCCCCGGTTGTACGTGACAAGGAGTAGGGTCGCCTGCCCAACCTCGTGGGTTTACTGCAGGTCCTCCGGTTTCCTCCCACTGCTAAAGATCCCTACGCGCAAGTGAATTATTGAAACAAAATTGAACCATGTGTAGTCCTGAAATGACCTAGTTTGTGTCGAGTGGACGTTAAACACCATTTCTCTCTCTTTCTCTTTTTGAATATATTTATTGATGTTTGAATATATTTGATGTTCGATGTTTGTTTTATTTTAGTCGGTAGATAAAGGTAAAGATTATTTCAAGAGAAAGATAGAATACATCTCTAAACAGATGGAAAAAATTCAACCAATTTTACAGGATAAATACAAGATGAAACAAGGTAAACATAAATTACTGATATTACGGATGGAGGGGTGGATATTACAGATGGTGGGGTGGAAATTACAGATGGTGGGGTGTATTTTACAGATGGTGGGGTGGATATTACAGATGGTGGGGTGGATATTACAGATGGTGGGGTGGATATTACGGATGGTGGGGTAGATATTACAGATGTTGGAGTGGATATTATAGATATTGGGTGGATATTACGGATGGGTAGGTGGGTGGATATTACAGATGGCTGGGTGGATATTACAGATAGTGGGGTCGACAATGGTTTATTACGGATGGTGGGGTTGACAAATGGTCTATTACATGTCCTTTAGATCATGCAGTCTGACGATGAAGAAAAGTAGTATCTTATCTGCCATTCAGACAAGTGTTGTAGTTTGGATCCTAGTGTTTTACATGTCAGTGAGTAGGGTTGCCTTCCTAACCTTGTGGGTTCTCTCTGGGTTTTACATGCCAGGGAGGAGGGTTGCCTTCCTAACCTTGTGGGTTCTCTCTAGGTTTTACGTGCCAGGGAGGAGGGTTGCCTTCCTAACCTTGTGGGTTCTCTCTGGGTTTTACATGCCAGTGAGGAGGGTTGCCTTCCTAACCTTGTTGGTTCTCTCTGGGTTTTACGTGTCAGTGAGGAGGGTTGCCTTCCTAATCTTGTGTTTTCTTTTAGTTGCCTCCCTGAACAATGTTACTCCCATAATGACCACATTTCTCTTCCTGATTTTCCAAACTCTGTTCTCTCTGTTGTCTGATAAGGAAAGTGTGGCTAGCCGTTTTGAATGAGATGGAAAACTGAAATCCACCTGTTTACATGCAAGTTAAAGAAACCTTAGCAGATTGAATTTGATGAAAAGTATGCGGAAACATTGCTGTTAGGACTTTTCTTTCCCTCATACCTCACTGCATGGTGGATGGCCATCTTTATTATCCCAGTTGGAGTCGAACAGTAGAACGTTAAACTCCGTTTCATTTCAAAAACAAGTAGAGCAGTGGATGGAGCCATGGTGGCTGGCCGAGAAAGTTCATCAGGATTATCCGCCCTTCCCGCTTGTCATTTGGTGCAGGACAGAGAGCCTTGCAAGGTTCAACATAATCGTTTAGATGGGACAATAAGCCAAGGTACCGTGTACCCATTGGAGTGCGTGTAAAAGATCCCTTGGCAGCTGAAATGCTATATAAGAGGTCTTAGGGCTGTTGTTTCGGGCAAAATTTCCCTCATAGCACACAATATGTTGCATGCAGTGTGCTATGATGACGGAAATTTTACCGGGCAACGCTACATTCTACTCTTATAGAGAACTTCAGCTGCCAAGGGATCTTTTACTTGCACTCCAGTGGGTACACAGGGCCACGGTTTATTGTCCCATCCAAAAGACTAGACAGGCAATTCACCTAAACAGCTGTGAATGACCATAAATAGTTTTGTAGTTTGAGGCTGCAATGGGAACAGTAGTTTCTTGAGTAAGCAAACTCATTGTTAAAAGTATAAAGTTTCTACATTTTTTCAGGGAACTAGGGTAGTGATTGTTTACGTATTGCAAAAGGCTTAAATTATTCCAGAAATTGATTTAAGGACTACTTGAAAAAAGGGAGATAACTCTTGTATTTCTCTGTTGCATTAAGCCCCACAGTACACCATTTACTGTTAATTCTCATCTCTTTTCCCCCAATCTTTGTTGGTTTGAATGATTTATACCACAGTTGGAGCAACATGTTTGTTACTCAAAAGCATGTATGAGCTTCACTATGGAAATTTTGTAATACATAAACTGAAAGTAGCAAACTAGTAAACCTGTAACTATCCATCCTAATTTTAACCTAGCCAACCTCTTTAACTCTCTTATCCTCCTGGCCTCCTCAAAATCATGCATATTCACCAAAACCTGGCAGAAAATGTATATTTAATTTAAACCCATTTCTTCGATTTCTACACCAAAAATTGCTATAATATGGTGGAGGGGGGTGTGGGAGTTGGGGGGGGGGGGGGTGAGAGAAAAAGACAATTATTACCTCTGCACTGCATTTGTGGGGTAACTGACCAGATGTAGAAATTTTAACGAACAAACATTTTTGGGAAAACATTGCAGTTTTGAAACAAGCACATTCTGCAGATTAATTTAATATATAGTTTATGTAGTAACCAAAAACTTGCACCCTTCGCCATTTTATAAAGGCCTTACAGGTTTCGGCCCACGGCCTATATCCCGTGTTCAATCCTATTCAGTTTATGGAATAAAATATTGTTTCAACTAATGACATGATTTATCTTTCTGTTTTAGCCATGGTAGAAATTTTACAGATGAAAGTTCAAGCACAGATAGCAGCACAACAGGGTTCACAAGGTTCAGCACAACCTGCAAAAGCTTAAACATTGCCGATTAGATCCAATCTGTTTCATAAAGTCATCTTATATGATATGGGGATATCAGAGCCCATACACCTGTTAACACTATTTAATTGTTTCAAGCTTATATAATAAATGAACTGGAATATAATTGCTGTTTACTCTGCTTTAGATCTTGACCATAACCCTGAAAAAAAACCCACCTTAACCCCAAGGGATGTCTATACATCTCTCCATGGAGGATAATGAATCGCTGTGTTATATAATCGCTGTGTTATAAACAAATAATACTTTCATGAAGTTAAATTTGCGCGACTCAAATTAATTTTAGAGACGACAAAATTCCTTGTAACTTGAGTTTACTTTTTGCATAGCGCAAATATTGAAATAATGCGTAATTTTAAGACTTACATAGATTCAGACATAACATACGAGACAAAAAATATCTGCACATAGAAGTAGCAACCATTTAAAATTCAAATAACACACTATTTATGGATAACAATTACTGTGGTTTATTTCACTGCGACGTTTCAACAAGATTTCACAAGTCGTTATCAAGCATATAACAAGCTTTCTTGAAATCATATACTTAACAAAAATAGATTCTTTCTACATATTCTACGCCATCTTGGAACTACTCCGACCATGTCTCAATGGCATGGTTCAGTATTTTCGGACTATGGTCCGGACTAAATGAAATTCGGATTCAGTTAGACCGACCATAGTCAAGAAATCACGATAACCGAAGGTCGCCGAGAATTTTTCCGTTTTTATCAAAACGTCAAGGGATCTTTTACAAGCACGCCAATGTGTACACAGGACCTCTGTTTTTCGTCTCATCCGAATGACTAGACAGCTGGATGAACTTTCCCGGCCGATGCAGGGATCGAACACCCGACCTCCAGGCTAGCGAGCCAGTGTCTTGCCCACTTAGCCACGTGTTTTTATCAAACAATGATACACTTGTATAGAATGGTTTTACATCTACACTGTAGATTATAAGATCTGTCATTGAGTTAAGTGGGGGGGGGGGGAGGGATCAAGGGGTTGCAGTGTCACAACCACTGGTTGTTAATATTCAGTATGTAAACAAACCCAAAAACCCCTCTTTGCGTCTTGTAATATTATAGTCATTGCAGCCATTTTATATTTCATTCTCTTCATTTTAAAAAGTGCCATAGTCCATGTGAATCAAAGCAGGAATGTGGACGTATATTGCAGCAGTAGTGATGCTCTTGTTTAAAAATCGTATCATTGGTTGATAAAGTCTATAGAATCCTTATAGAAACGTCATCAAGACAGAAAAACTAACGTATATTTAATAACATCAACTTTGGAATGAAATGCAGACGGTTACAGTGATTAAAGTGTTATAACCAGGTCAGACTGGGCTACGGACCATCGGATGAGGTCCAAGTGGCCCCTCAAAAAAAACATTGATATTTTGGCCTATTTTGTTCCAAATAAATAAAATTCGTCTTCATATCCACTGAAACAAAAAAAAAAATGTCCGAGGTGTGAGGAGTGTCGGAGAGGTGAATCAAACCAGTTTTGATTTTACTCGTATCACATATTATTCACCGCCAGTGGTTCTCAGCACACTTAGAAAATTTCTCACAAAAGAGGCCAGCTATTTGACTGATGAAATTTTGAAACATTGCAATAAAGTAAGTTCATATCTGTGTTTTTCTTTATTTAGTTTGAGACTATGACTAGTTTGTGTCTACGGTTGTATGCAGTATTTTCATATATATTTATCCAGGTGTGCCGCAATTTTTTTCATGTGTTTCAATGTGTGCCTTTGGCAAAAAAGGTTGAGAACCACTGTTGAGAACTACTCAAGTCTCCCCCTGATTATAACTGTTTTATAGATATTGATATAATATTGTTGAGCTTCTTTATACCTATTTAAACGTGCCATCAGCTCCAAATGGTTTTGTGTTTGAAATATAAAATGTATAATATTTATACTGTGTTTAATCTCTTTTTGGGTTGGGGGGGATGGCCAAAAGGTTAGCACGTGCGCGCTGTATCATAAGTCTTTGTCATTGAGTCCACTGGCGTGGTTTCGATTCCCCGGTTGTATGTGACAAGGAGTAGGGTCACCTGTCCAACCTTGTGGGTTTTCTCCGTGTCATCCGGTTTCCTCCCACTGCTAAAGACCCCTACGCGCAGTGAATTATGGAAATAAAATTAAACCATATGTTGGTCCCGAAATGACCTAGTTTATGTCGAGTGGACGTTAAACCCCATTTCTCTGTGTGTGTGTGTCTCTCTGTCTCTTTTTACTGAACCATGTTGAAATCCAGCGAGTCAGCTCCCTATTTACTGAGCCATCTTGAATCCCAGAAGTCAAAAAAGTTACCTAAAAAAAACACACATGGCAAGTAACAAACACGTGTCTAAGGCATGCGCTTCAGATCATAAGGCCTGTCATTGAGTCAAGTGGGGTGGTTTCGATTTCCAGCTTGTATGTGACCTGTGACCTCCTCACCCCTTAACTGCTAAAAACCCCTTTGTGCTTATGGAGTATTGAAATAAAATTGAAGCATAGTTTGTGTCGAGTGGGTGCTAAACGCTTTTTCTTTGCCCATTTGCTAATGACACACAGGATATGGGCTGGCTTACAACAGGGTTCCCGCAGCTTCGTCAAACATTTTTTCAAGGATATTCAAGGATAAATATTCGTCAAATTCAAGGATTTTCAAGGACATTTTTTAGCCTAATCTCATATTTAAAAGGAATTGAAGACATTTGAAACAAAATTAAGGATCTCAACTGAAATTCAAGGATATTTTCCTATTTCCGCGAAATTCAAGGATATTCAAGACCTTGAAAATGAAATTTTAAATTTAAGGATATTCAAGGATTTTCAACGACCGCAGGAACCCTGTACAAACCATGAGATGATAGAGAGAAATGGGGTTTAACATCCACTTGACACAAACTAGGTCATTTCGGGACTAACACATTGTTTAATTTTATTTGAATAATTCACTTGTGCGTTGGGTTTTTAGCAGTGGGAGGAAACTGGAGAACCCAGAGAAGACTTATGAGGCTAGACAGGCGACCTTACTCCTTGTCACGAAAACCGGGGATTCGAAACCACGCCAGCTGACTCCATGACAGGCCTTATGATACAGTGTGCATGTGCTAACCATTCGGCCATCCAACCTCTCACCATGAAATGAAGAGTCCAATCTCATTGTTAACCGAGAAAGTTAGAATTGCAGGACAGAGGGCCTGGCAAGAAACAATGTCTAGTCCTTTGATTAGGAAGAAAATACAAGATTATATGTACTGTTGGGGCATGCATGCTAAAGACACCCTATCAGATGGAATTCAAAACAAGAGTACGCTGTAGTGTGGCTGCCTGGGCACAATTTCCCCACAGCATCACTACATTGCGTAAGCCCCTCTTCCTTAGCTCAGGTGGTGAAAAAAAGTAGGATGTTAAACCCAATTTCATTTCATTGTCAACAAGTCTTGGTGTGTGTGAAATAGTTTTATTTAACGCCGCGTCCACCGAGGTGACACATCGCAGACAACAACATGTTATATACATAGTGAAATTATTTACAACGTGATTAGCGAAAACGGATTTAAAGGAGCTAAATTGCTAATATTTGGGACCTAGAAATTGACCCAAATGGGTCGCAACGCTTGAGTCTCAACCGAATAACAATTTCTAGCGTCTGGTTTTTCCAGTCTATTGCACATGCTCTCCAGATAAGATATGGCGTCACCTTTTGACATGAATTGTGGAATATGTCTAGCCTCGTTCTTTCTGGTCACTTGTTACAAATGACGCTGAAACGCACTATGGTACACGATTCGTGTACCAATGGTAAAATGTTTATTTTGTCTTAAATATTGGATATCAGAAGCCTACCTTTTCCAGGTAAGATGCCAACATCAATGTTGATTTGAATTGACAAATAATTTGTATTTTCAACGTGTAAGACTTTGGATGATATTGAATTAGAGATTTAGCTACTTTAAAAGGATTATTGTTGAGTGTAGGGCCTGGTTTATTCTTTCTTCCATTTTTTCCTTCTTGTCCGGTATGGTAGTTGATTTCATCTTCATTTCTGTTGTTTTTTCCTTTTGTTGGGGGGGACGTTAAACCCCATTCCTCTCTCTCTCTCTCTCTCTTTTGTTTGGGGGGGGGGGGGGTTGGATGACTGAATGGTTAGCGTGCGCGCGCTGTATCATAAAGTCTGTCATTGAGTCGACTGGCGTGGTTTCGAATCCCTGGTTGTACGTGACAAGGAGTAGGGTCGCCTGTCCAACCTCGTGGGTTTTCTCCGGGTCCTCCGGTTTCCTCCCACTGCTAAAGACCCCTACGCGCAAGTGAATTATTGAAATAAAATTAAACCATATGTTATTCCCGAAATGACCTAGTTTGTGTCGAGTGGACGTTAAACCCCATTCCTCTCTCTCTCTCTCTCTCTTTCCTTTTGTTATTGGTTCTCTGAAGGAAGAATCCAGCACCTGAAAAGAAAAAGAGGTATTTTAAAAGAGGTCCCTTTAAGTCATACCATCAGACGTCTTGGTGATCTAGTCTACCCATACTATCAGACGTCTTGGTGATCTAGTCTATCCCAACCAGTTACGTAACACGCCAATCCTTATCCGTAAACTAACCTGTCAATGGCGTGTCAAGGCAAATTAGGCAACACACTTCATTCTCTTACTTTAACAAAAGTAAAGTAGGCTTACTAACTAAACTGTCAACATGCTTCTTCATTCTACTTGAACAAAAGCAGGCTTTCGGTGTCCACATTCCAGGTCATCATCATTATCGTGTCGACGGAGCGGCCAAGGCCATAGATAGATAGATAGATTTTATTACATAAAACACCCTTTTCGGACAGCATGTAAATTATCCATTACAGAGAGAGAGAGAGAGAGATGGGGTTTAACGTCCACTGACACAAACTAGGTCATTTCGGGACTAACATATGGTTTAATTTTATTTCAATAATTCGCTTGTGCGTATAGGGGTCTTTAGCAGTGGGAGGAAACCGGAGGACCCGGAGAAAACCCACGAGGTTGGATATCCATTACAGTATGCATGATAAATACATAAGAAAATGAAATGGGGTTTAACGTCCTACTGTTCTGCTCCTATACTGGGCTAATGAAGACGGGCATACGCCATACAGTGTGCTATGAGGTAAATTTTGCCCGGACAGCGGAACTACGGCCTACTCTTATATCGAATACCAACTGTCAAGGGATCTTTTACGTGCATTCCAATGTATACACAGGACCTCGGTTTTTCGTCCCATCCGAACGACTAGACAGTTGTCCTTGTCAGGCCCTCCGTCCTGCATCACCGACAAGGGGGACCACGCCGGAAAATCTAGATGAACTTTCTCGGCCAATGCAGAGATCGAAAACCCGACCTCCAGGCTAGCGAGCCAGCGTCTTACCCATACAGTGTGCTATGGGGGAAACTTTGCCATGACAGCCGCACTATGGTCTACTCTTATATCAAATTCCATCTGTCAAGGGATCCCTTACGTGCACGCCAATGTGTACAAGGAACCTCGGGTTTTTCGTCCCATCCGAACGACTAGACAGCTGTCCTTGTCAGGCCCTCCGTCCTGCATCAATGACAAGGGGGAACCACGCCGGAAAATCTGGATGAACTTTCTCGGCCAATGCAGGAATCGATCACCCGACCCACTTACCCAATTAGCCACCGTGATCCCAAAAACATAAAGAAAAATGAATGAAAAATATATAAAAAGTGGATGAAAAATTCGAGAAGGCCCTATTTCGTGAGACCGAGCAGCAACATGACCATGTGATGAAGAAATGATCTATTAAGACTTGTACTAAACCTAAGGATTTATCCGTAGGGCAGAAAATCTATCTATAACCTATGGGACAAATTTCCCCGTTCACATGAAAGGATTTAGCCTATGAATATAAAACCTCAGGATAAATCCACTAGTGTGACTCAACCTTAAGCCATCACTGGAGTAACCCAAACCCAATTAAAGTATTTACTGGATGATTTGGTGGATATTGTTCAGAGAATAAATGTTTAGAGTTCATTTTTACTCAAGATATCTGTCAATAAACTGACAAAGCTTGATGATGTCCCCTATGATGAAAAACCTAATAAAACTTTGGATCATTCTCCTATCGAACGCGACCCAGCCAAGGGGCGGAACATAATGACTGACGCAGATAGGATTTGCCTGATAGAATTACAAGGCCCTTTCCAGCCATAACTCACGCATTATCCTAGAAATACTAACATAAAAGATAAGAAAAAAACAAAATGTACGTTTTCATCTGAATGGTTCAAGCAGTATCCATACCTAGAATATTCCCTCCACACAGACAACGCCTATTGCTTTGTGTGTCAGTTGTTCCCTCAATCTGACTCCAGGGATGCCTTGGTTAAAGACGGCCAGAACGCGTGGGATAAGATGAAAGGGAAGCTATCCGCTCCTTTGGTTGTAGTAACCACTAACATTACAGCAGTTGGCTAATTTAATTGACCAAGGAGGGAACAAATTGACTTGTTGATGCATAAAGCTCGGCGAAAAGAGATGATTGGTGGAGCAGCAGAGATCGAACGTAAAAGAGATGCGATCAAAATTATCCTCTATATCACCTGTACTCTTGCACGCCAAGGCTTGGCCATGAGTGGATCACGCGAAGAAAATGAAGGAAACAGTAAGTTTAATCAGTTCGTGCAGTTGCTTTCTAGACAATTGAACTGAATTGGCTATGGATTAAAACATTTTGTCTGGAACCATTCTATTTTGTGCGACATTTTTTGGCATCGATTATTTTTTGTGAATGTAGCTGCAACAATCTGATTGGATGATTGGAATTCAAGTCGGCATAGAGTGGGTTTTCGTTTGCAAAACGTTTGGACAACTTTGAAGTTGCTTAACTCACGGGCAAGAATAGTAGAAGAACGCATTGACGGCTGTCAAAATTTTCTCGGGGAGGGGAGGGCGAAGCCCCAATCCCCAGCGACGATTGATTGTTTCCTGTGGAATTAGGTCAGCCACCTAAGGTAGACTTTATTGGACCACATTGAAGTTGCTGTATTCACGAGGTGGAATTGCAGGAAAACGCATAAATGTATAGCTATCACATTTTCCGAAATTTCTTGGCTTGGGGAGGTCCGTATACGGTAAGCTCCGCTTCTTCGTGGAGCCGTCTGTAACACGAAATATTTTCGGGCATTTCAGGTTCTGCCCCTCGCCCCCTAACATCCATAATGCTTATACGCCCAGACTGCTATTGGCCAGATCATACCCCAATCCATATAAAACTTAAACTGCATATATATAGGTATTCATCTGTTGCATACAATCGTTAAATTTAATAGTCAATAATATGCTAGTTCATTCGAAAATTGATAAACATATACGTGTTGCGTGTCTGTCATCATTCCCAGTTTTACTTATAATAAATGTATGTATGAGTGGATTACAGTCAAAAAATGGTAAGTATTTTTTTTCAGATTACGACTCTTTTTCAAAATATTTAACCTGTAACAGATTTAGATTTAGAGAGTTCCTTGGATATTCCACATATGAGACCCCTCCCAATCGCCCCCACCCTCACGACTAGCGAAAGATGAAAGAGTGTTTCTGACACGCACGTGCAATCGGTGCGATTTAATGACATGTTAAAACTAATTTATTTATTAAATATTGCTTCAAATCCCTGAGGTGAAGGTCCGTTTTACTGATTGTTTTTGTCGTTATTCGCAGTCCATTTACCATAATTAAATTCTATAATTCTGCTCTGCCAACTTCTTTTTCCGCCGTTTAAGCACAAATGAAATGAAATGAAATGGGGCTTAACGTCCTACTGTTTTGCTCCGAACTGGGCTAATGAAGACGGGCATACGCCATACAGTGTGCTATGAAGGAAATTTTGCTCGGTCAGCGGCACTACGACTTACACTTGTATCGAATTCCAACTGTCAAGGGATCTTTTACGTGCACGCCAAGCACATCGACAATCACATAAATGACACGCTACAAGTCATAGCCATCATGAAAAAATGACGGTTAACTTAAAATCAGCCATTTTTAAATCCATTTTGAATTGCTGCCATGTTGGATTTTCGAAATTTATCTTTAAATTCAGAGACATCGAAAATCATATAAAAGACACAGTAAAGGTCATATCTTACGATATTTTCGCTGGTTATATGGAGAAAGTTCTATTTTATTACAATTAATTAAAATTCCGCCATTTTGGACTTCATTTAGGCGGCAATTTGGAATTTCTACCATCATGGATTCTCTATTCTGAGTACTGATTTAGATAAATTGAGTTCTACAGTGGCATTGATATGACCACTTCTAGACAAAATTTGTGAAAATGGGTTGAAGTTAATTAAAATGAAGAACAGATAATATGTATTCAAATGTTTGATATGACAAAAAAGAATCAAGTTCCTTGCAGTAACCATTATTTGTCCTTACTGTAACAAAACCAGCCCCACCCCCCATATAAGTGTATATGATGGAATAATAACTGTGTAATTGTTGTTGTAGGATACATAACATAGTGTGATTTGTTACTGTAGTAATTATCAACTATCTCAATCATTAAGGAAAGCGAGGTTAAGAATTTATATTATCAAATGCCATTCCTGTAACAAAATGTGTCCATCCAGTAACAAAATTAGCCGTTACAGAAAGGACTGTTACAGGACTGACATTACAGACACTAAATTCTTGATTAAATAATGAATTCTCTCCCACTATGCTGTTAATTTTATTCATCTAGGCAAGATCACTCAAATTCATATTTGCTGAGAACAATAAAACTTATACCCTGAATATATAAAATTGTTACTGGAAAGGTGGTTTTAAAAAATACTCATTGACTTTAGTTACCAAATGCTGTTTTTTTTTCTGGAAAATATTTAATCTAGGCAGATCAACTGTTTGTTGTCATTTAAACCACAAGGCGGGGAAACTAGGACAGGAAATTACATCATACGTCAACAAAGGGATCCTTTAATACTCTGTTACAGGATGGACATAACTTCTGGGGACAGAAATAATTTTAAAAACAAAGTAGAACAAAACTTATTTGTAACCATTACAAAAATACGTAATTGTTTTTTATATCTAAACAAGAGTTTGCTTGTATATTAATTCATTGAAGTTATTTTTGGTAAAAAAAAACAAAACTGCATAAATAATATTTGAAATATACAAAAAACAAATACGTTAATTTTCCAAAAGTGCAAAGGGACATCAAATTTTGTCGTTTTATGAACACTAAATCAAATATTTCGGGAATATTTACGATGTATCTATAATTTGTTCTGTTTTAATATAAGCAAATATATTAAAATATATTTAGTGAATACTTAAAGCTGTGTTTTATTCAGTTAGTTTTAAAAATAATCCAGAAAGACAGGAATTTCTACCAATTTTGATAATGACTCGTATGCCGTAGACTTTTCTTGCGTTTCGGAGAGCCATGCTGGCTAAGTGGGTAAAGTGAAAAAAACAAACAGCGGCTGTTAGGCAGGATACGCCCACATTTTCGAGAGGTGGATAGAGAACAAGCTAAAAACGCGATTTTTCGTACAATCAGGGGCCATTATAGGGTCCGATATGCGCGAATATCGACAATAACCAAGATCTTTGGGTTATAAACATACATTTCAAGTTTCAACAAAATCGGATAAAAATTGTGACCTCTGTAGGGTCCACAACCTTGATATACCATATTTTTACGCTATTTGAGAACGAACGGCGGCCATTTTGTCTGTCAATTTTGGGCCGATATTCACGAAATTCGAACTCAGCCGTCCTTAAGGTATAACGGTTATATAATAATACGTTTTTTTTAAATCGGATAATCGTACAATCAGGGGCCATAATTCAGGAAGTTACGGTCCGATATACGCAAATATCGAAAGGAACCGAGATCTTTCGGTTATAAACTTATATTTCAAGTTTCAACAAAATCGGATAAAAATTGTGACCTCTATAGGGTCCACAAGCTAAAAACGTGATTTTTCGTACAAACAGGGGCCATAATCCATGAAGTTTCAATCCGATACATGCCAATATCGAAAGCAGCCGAGATGTTTTGAAGCTAAACCTATATTTCAAGTTTCGTCAAAATCGGATAAGAATTGTGACCTGTAGAGTGTGCACAAACAAATTGTGGACGGACGGGCAGGGGCGACGACAATATACGTCCACATGAAAATGTGGGCGTATAAAAAAAAGACGCTGGTTCGCCAGCCAGGAGGTCACGTGTTCGATCCCTGCATTGGTCGAGAAAGTTCATCGGGATTTTCCGGCGTGGTTTTCCCTTGTCAGTGGTGCAGGACGGAGGGCTGGACAAGGACAGCTGTCTAGTTGTTCGAATGGGACAAAAACCAAGGTCCTGTGTATACATTGGCGTGCACGTAAAAGATCAATCTGTTCCGCGTAAAGATTATCATCAACGAAGCAATGACCACGCTCATTTTATCTCCTCGTCTACCGGTATCTTTTCTTTCCCATTCTTCCATTCTCCATTCCTGTTAACTAAACCACAACATTTTAAGATAGCTATCAACCAACGTCTTACCCACTTAGCCACCGTGATCCCAAATACATAAAGAAACATGGATGAAAAATACATAAAAAGTGGATGAAAATTATATAAATTGGATAAAATGTACATTTATATACATGAGGGAGTATGTACAAAATATAAATCAAAGTTTTGAATATATGTCACAGTCGCTTGAACTAAACGTGAAGAAGAGGTCCTTGAATTGTTGGTTATTTTTTGGTTTATATAGAAATGGGTGCCACATGTGACATACCAAATACATATAGGCGACGTTTTAGTTTTATTGTGTCGACGGGGCGGCCAAGGCCATAGATAGATAGATAGATAGATAGATAGATTTTATTACATAAAACACCCTTTTCGGACAGCATGTAAATTATACATTACAGTGTGCATGATAAATACATAATGAAATGAAATGGGGTTTAACGTCCTACTCCGAGCAGGTCTAATAAAGGCGAGCATGTGCCATACAGTGTGCGATGAGGGAAATTTTACCCGGACAGCGGCACTATGGTCTACTCATATCAAATTCCAACGCGTTGACGGCTGTCAAAATTTTCTCGGGGGAGGGGATGGCGAGGCCCGAATCCCCAGCGACGATTGATTTGTTTTTTGGGGATTCAGGTCAGTCACCTAAGGTACGCTATATTGGACCACATGGGAGTTGCTGTATTCACGGGCTGGAATAGCAGGAAAACGCATCAATATACGGCCATCACATTTTCCAAAATTTCCGTACAAGGTACGCTCCGCTTCTTCGCAGAGCCGTCTGTAACACGAAATATTTTCGGGCATTTCAGGTTCTGCCCCCCCCCCCAACATTTATCAAGCCGATACGCCCAGATCAAACCTCAATCGATATAAAATATAAAACTTAAACTGCATATATTCATCTGTTGCATACAATCGTTAAATTTAATAGTCAATAAGAAGCTAGTTCATGTGAAAATTGATAAACATGTCAATCATTCCCAGTTTTACTTATAATAAATGTATGTATGAGTGGATTACATTTAAAAATGGTAAGTTTTTTTTTCAGATTACCACTCTTTTCAAAATATTTAACCTGTGTAAGATTTAGATTTAGAGAGTTCCCTGGCTATTCCACCCATGAGACCCCTCCCAATCGCCCACCCTTACGACTAGAGAAAGATGAAAGAATGTTTCTGACACGCACTGTAGAGTGCCTCCCCACGTGCAATCGGTGCGATTTAATGACACGTAGAAACTAATTTATTTATCAAATATTGTTTCAAATCCCTTTCAAAAATTTTAATCGGAAGAAAACTACTCCAAGCTGTACTAATCTATTTTAGAGTGCCTTGATTCTCACGTGACTTGATAGGGGGGGGGGGGGCGTTTTTTCTGACTGCTTTTGTCGTTATTCGCAATCCATTTACCATAAATAAATTCTGGCATTTTGCTCTGCCAACTTCTATTTCCGCCGTTTAAGCACAAAGCCTGCAGAACGTTGAAGCCTCTAACGTAAGAGCTCCCAACATCATTCAGTCAGAACGGTAGCATTCGGGCTTTAATGGCCGGCTTTCACGTAGTCTACGAGAGAGTTGGATGCCCGATTGGTTAGCACGTGCGAGCTGTATCATAAGGTATATTACTGAGTCAACTGGCGTGGTTTCGATTCCTCGGTTGTACGTGATTTCGGTTGCAAAACGTTCGGACAACTTTGAAGTAGCTTAACTCACGAGTAGGGTCGCCTGTCCAACCTCATGGGTTTTTTTCCATGTCCTCCGGTTTCTTCCCACTGCTAAAGACACCTACGCGCAAGCGAATTATTGAAATAAAATTGGACCATGCGTTAGTCCCGAATTGACCTACTTTGTGTCGAGTGGACGTTAACCCCATTTCTCTGTCTCTCTCTGTCACCTGGTCTACGAATGCTACGAATCGCCCCGAATAGTGGCGAATCGAAGTTCGTGGCGATTCGACAAAAATATCGTAGAGAATGTGGAGAAGCTACGAAGCAATTACAAATAGTTTACAAAAGAGTTACGATAATGCCTGATGTGTCAAGGTAGGGTTACGATAAAGGTCTGAAATGAAAGAATCATCTATACGAATTGAAGCGATTCAATTACGAAAGTGTTAAGGATAAGTCGAATCGCTTAAGAATATGCCGAATTCAGTTACGAATACACTACGCGCTCTACGGATGATACCGATAAAGCTACGAAACGTTTACGATATTCGGCACTATTCGTCAAAGAATCCAATAGGAAGCTGTTACGGACGATAAGAAAGGGCTGCGACGGGATTACGATACATCTACGAATTCCGAAATTTGTAGACCGTCCACAAAAGTTTTTGACAGATAAAATTTGTAGACCGCCACGAAATGTTTTGACAAACAAAAACTTTCGCTGCCAAACTACGAACTGCTACGAACAATACGAATGTGTAAGAACCAAATAAGAATCACTCGCGAACTTCAAGAACCGTCTGCGATTTCTCTATGAACTGGAAAAAGCGAGCGTGCGCAGTCTGCCCCGCTTTGTCATCAATGCTAGGATCTTATAATGTAATCCCAATTTTAACGAATACAAACAAGTTTTAAAACCCATACAATACGTAGAAGTTCATGGCACAAACACCCCGCGCGGTTGTATTATGGTATCATGGCTGCGTTCATTATTCTGTCTAGGGTTCAGATTCTGATACCATTACGATACCTGAAAATAACAGTAAACTTTATTTTAATTGAGTCGTGTTACGAAGGTAACAGAATACACGTATAGCTGTGACGGCTTCTTTGATAACCGAGAAACTCAACCTCAAACGGATATAGCTCAGTCAATTTTATAGTTTAATATCAGTTATCGTTTTAAATAAAGCAACCGAACTGCAGTCGCCTTGACACCAAAAGTTTTCCAATGTGAACCCTGAATAAGCTCGTGCACGCTTTTACATGTATAAATAGAATTGTCACTTTGATCAAGAAGGCGTTACTTGATTGATGACCCCGTGCTCTGCACGGACAATTCGTGAAACGGTATAACGCAAAGTCTGAAATGGTCGTGTTGCCGTTTGAATTATATGGTATTTCTTTTTTTTATCAGAAATCGGGTTATATGGTGCAAATTTGCAGATACCAATTATAATTTAAATAAATAGATATTCACACGATTGTTCAGTACTTAGAATGCAGCTTGTATTTATGCATTGGTATGTGTATGGAATTCATTATTTCTGTTATCTACTATATATCCTACCCTATTCTATCTATCTGTTTTGCATGTTGAAAGTCTTTGAAGAAAGACTGAAACAATGGAAATCAAGAGTTTATTTATCAATTTATTTTATTATTTTATTTATCCAGGTTTTTTCTAGATGTCTATTTAAAGTGCTTGGCTTCTTTTTTATCATAACCTTTGTAGTGCAGATGATGATAAAATGGAGGTTAGTGAAATGAAAACAGTTTCCTTAAAAGGTTAAAAATACAGTTCGGTGACCATGTATATTTCGAATGGGCCACATGTAATGAACACTCGTAATATGAATCGAATGGTGCAAATTTTATGAAAATTTACTCTTTTAAGAGCACAGATACTTTTAAAAATCACGTAAAAGTTGCCTATTACTCGTAAATGGAAAAAAAATAGAATGTGGTTCCTCCTTGCCAGACAATGAACAGTGTCAATTCGTTCGGATGGGACGAAAAACAGAAGCCCTGTTATACATTGGCGTGGTGCTAAAATAATCTTTGTTGAATTCGAAACGTTTTTTTTTATAATTATTGTTTTGTGAGTCAGTCATTTTCTAAAATTAGTTCCGCATTGTCTTTTGGGGTAGGTTTTTTATATTTTTTTCTATTACAAATGGCGCTCGAAACCATTATGTCCATGGGGGAAACCATTTTTGACATCGATTGCCTTCCGTACATTAAAGATACATTATGGGAGATAAGATAAAGAGATGGCAGTTCTCGCTATAATAGTTAAAAACTAGATAGTGTAAAGGTAATTTGCTGAAAATGTCAGTCAAATTGATCCACTATGGGCCGAGAAAGAAGCTGGTGAAATTTTTGCATAGTCTCGGTCATCATTACTAAAATCATTAATATAAACAGCATAGTCTCGATTATCCACTTTTTTTTATTTAATTATCAATGGCCGTTAGCGGCATATAGGAATCTAATCCAGCCAACATCGAAGGCTAGCCTTGACATCGAGAGTTTATTATGGTCTGGATAAGTTAATTAATGTCTAATTGATAATTTAGATAGTATTTCAGGCCTAAAGAAAGACTTGTAATAAGCAGATTTTGCTCTTGCATACTGCATGTTTAATGTCACAAGAAAGTAATGAATACATATTTGAAAAGAGAGATGGGGTTTAACGTCCACTCGACACAAACTAGGTCATTTCGGGACTAACACACGGTTCAACTTTATTTCAATAATAGTTTCCTGTCAAAATCGTACAGAACTGATTTTATTGCCTATCAGTAAAACTAAAACGTAGCGTAGTAAGTACATGCATTTTTGATCTTCTATGCCTTTGCACCATTTATAGCGGAGTGAGAATCATTTATAATATATCTAGTTGTTATGACTTTTAAGTTCCCCTATTCGTTCAGAAATGGTAATGTGATCCGTTTGAAAAGTACCGAAAACCCCCAGAAAATACCGAAAAAAAGTTTTTGGTACTAATTACCGAAAAAATTTGAAAACCCCCAAATATCACCCCCGCACCCCCCACCACACAAAAAATTGTTAGGTGGGTCAGGCTAGACCACGCATAGAAATTATGGGGAACTCTAGATCACGTATGAAAATGGTTGATACTAATTACAGAAAACATTCGAAAAACCCTAAATAAAAAAAAAAATAAAAAAAGTATAGTACAGCCGATTCGTTTTTACATCATGCCTGGCAACTTTTGTGGTATAGTCTAGATATAGTATCCACAGATCCATTTCACAAGTTGATAGTTTAAAAAAAATCGTTGCGAAGATAATTTGAAATGCATTTGCGCAAGCGAATTATTTAAATAAAAGTGAATCGTGTGTATGTTAGTCCCGAAATGACCTAGTTTGGGTCGAGTGGATGTGACCCCGTTTCGCCTCCCCCTCGTTTTTATTAATTGATTATTGGAAGTATGGTTACCTTACAGGATTACAGACAGGAGAATTCCAAAACCAAAACCATTAAAGAACAAACAGATTTCTAGGTCACCTGTTCAAACAAATGGTACGCAGATTCCGATGTCGCCACTTCCGGGAAATCAAGAGACGATTTCGACGCCATCCGGCCTAAGTAAAGATGAAGAAATAATGATGGCGTCTCACTATTTTAAATATCGCCCTACCAACCAAAGAAAACTGTATAGTCTAACATATGACTGTCCTGGTTGCAAGAACCCGTGTAGGACTTTTAGTACGTCACAAGCAATGGACTGCGAAGGCCGCGCTTGTTTAATTGATTGCAGCAGCCCCATCTATAACCACACGGTGCCATCCGATAACACTTACTTAATTAAAACCCAATTATTAGATGCCGAAAAATTAACTCTTCATGATGAGCAAATCACGATTAAAACCAGATTACCAGACATTTCAAAACTTAAACTTGAACTTCTAAATGTTGATGGAGGCTTAAGTGTCGGAGAAATGATAAAACTGAAGTTGGTTATTCACGATGGCTCTGGTAAGGTTTTAAAAAGGGGCGGAGATGATGTTCGTGTCTCGATTGTCCAGAACAAGATGCGAATAGCAGGACGCTTTACGGATTACAACAATGGAACGTATTTAGTAACTGTCCCTGCTTTATGGAATGGTACTAGTACGATTTTTGTTGTGATACCGTATTATCGAGAAGAGACGTCCACTTTATTCAGATGGTTCAGAACTTTCAACTCAATATTTTACCATTATGGCGATTTCTCTAACGGTAAACTTCGACAAAGTACGTTATGTATGGCAGGGCCCAATATAACCGGTTATGGCAAAGTATGTCATTTTTCTGCTGCTCATAACGGTGGACAACCCTGGTTTTGTGGTCATCCGAAGTCTAAACATCTTGGCTGTAAAGATTTCTCTGGAACTGGGGACTACAGATTTACTGACATTGGAGCAACTCATGCCGAAATGAAGTTATTTCGAAGGTATGTAGTTCAAAAAAATGAAATGAAGTGAACTGAGGTTTAACGCCCTACTGTTCTGCTCCGACTGGGCTAATGGAGACGGGCATAGTGTGCTACGAGGAAAATTTTACCGGCCAACTCTTCTATCGAATTCCAACTGCCAAGGGGTCTTTTACGTGCACGCCAATGTGTACACAAGACCTCGGTTTTTCGTTCCATCCATACGACTAGACAGCTGTCCTTATCAGGCCTTCCGTCCTGCACCACATATGCGGGCTATATCATAGAGTCTGTCATTGAGTCAACTGGTTTCGATTCTCCCCAGTTGTACGTGACAAGGAGGAGGGTCGATTGTCCAACCTCGTGGGTTTTCTGCGGGCCCTTCGGTTTCCTCCACTGCTAAAAGACCCTACGCGCAAGCGAATTATTGAAATAAAATTGAACTATATATTAGTCCCGAAATGACCTAGGTTGTGTCGTGTTGACGTTAAACGCCATTTCGCTCTCTGTCTCTGTCCTGCACCACTGACAAGTGGAAACCACGCCTGAAAATCCGATGAAGCGGCTTTCCAACTTAGCCACTGTGGCTCCTAGGTTAAAAAGAGAATGTGTTAGGATGATAACCGTTTTACAGTAGGTGGAGATCTGGGAGTAAAATTAGCCACCATGTGAGTAAGAATTTGGATCGCTAACCAGGAGGACTCGGGTTAGCCGAGAAAGTTCCTCTGAATTTCCCGATGTGCAAGACGTGGGATCTAGTTGTTCGGAAGGTGCGAAAAACCGAGGTGGCGTAGAAGTAAAAGAACTATTGACTATTCGAAATAAGAGTAAGCCGTAAACGCCATATGGCGTGTGCCCGTCTACATTAGCCCAGTGTGTGCAGAACCCTAGGACGTTAAACCCCATTTCAGTTCATTTACTACCCAACCAGGATATGGCATCGGAATTTAAAAGGCCAAGAAAATAGTTACTGTATGATTCCTATGGGCCTCTCTTATATCAGTGAGTAAATTATAATTATAATGCTGACGTCACACTGTCCCGAAATTGACACCAGATGGCCATACCAATATGTAATTCGAAGATGTGAATTTTGTATAGAAGTTTATACGCGTTGGACACACGATGGCGCTGTAGAGTTGCCCAGGACTGACTCAGAAAGATGCTTTATCGGACGTCACAATCTCTTAAAAGTTACTCCAGATAGTCACGCGCTAAAGTAAATTCCGCTCTGATCGTAAAAAAACATCGGGCCGTTCGTGAGGGCACCTTAAGCCATCGTATGACCTCCTGTGAAGTGCTGGCAAAATCTTTGGCATGCCACAAAATTTTCGAAAAATTTTGGGAAGGTTCATTTTCGTGTTGAATTCGTGTGTTCATTTTGCCTTTCATAAGTCCATCGTGAGGGCATTGCGAGGGCTTCACGTAGTCGTATTGCCATCTTAAGTCAATGGGGTAGATTCTTGTGTACGTCATATGCGGTTTCCAAGATACGCCCATATTTTGCAAGAGATGGACAGGGGACAAGCTTAGTTAATAAGCCTTTCATCTTGTTTTGTTTTTTGTTTATCTTTTACTCTTGTTGTTTTGTTATTTAATCTCTGTAAATGGCTCCAACATGCAACTCCTATATATTCATCCTAAGTTTACTAATTAAATGTCATTGTGCTTGATAACGATAAGAGGATACCTGTCGAAACGTCGTGCTTTTAGAATAAATAAATGATTCTTTCCCATTCAAACTGTGTTCTTTTAATGTGTTTCCCAATCGCTAAATGCCACTTAAAGATTACTAAATAAAACAATTTCACGTACAATCAGGGGCCTTAATCCAAGAAGTTGGACCGATATGCGCGAATATTTACAGGTATCCTGATGTTGGGTTATAAACATACATTTCAAGTTCATCAAAATCGGATAAAAATTGTGACCTCAAGAGGGCCCACAACCTTGGTATTACATACTTTTACACGTACAGCGAGTTGCCATTTTGTCCGGCAGTTTCGGTCCGATTGTCACAAAATTCGGACTAAACCGTCATTGTAGTGTAACGGGGATACATTTAAACGTTTATTTTTTTAATCGGATAAAAATTGAGATCTCTAGAGTGACTACACGCTAAAAACACGATTTTTCGTACAATCAGGGGTCATAATCCATGATACATGCCAATATCGAAAGGAACCGAGATCTTTGGGCGATAACACTATATTTCAAGTTTCGTCAAAATCTGATAAAATTGTGATCTGTAGTGTGTCCACAAACAAATTGTGGACGGACTTCCGGACTGACAGGGGCGACGACAATATACGTCCGCATAAAAAATAACCCATGACGTTATGGTCCGATACATGCCAATATCGAAAAGAATCTAGATCTTTGGGAGATAGACCTATATTCCAAGTTTCGTCAAAATCGGATAAAAAATTGTGACCTGTAGAGTGTCCACAAACAAATTGTGGACGGACTTCCAGACGGACAGGGGCGACGACAATATACGTCTGCATGAAAATAATCCATGAAGTTATGGTCCGATACATGCCAATATCGAAAAGAATCGAGATCTTTGGGAGATAGGATAAAAAAAAAATGTGACCTGTAGAGTGTCCACAAACAAATTGTGGACGGGCATCCGGACGGACAGTGGCGACGACAATAAACGTCCGAATGGCACCGATGATCAGACGAAATAAAGACGAAGATGACACGATTTGACAAGATGGCCTCACGATGGCCTCATGTGGGACAAAATGGACACACGAATTTAAAACGAAAATGAAACTTCGCAAGATTTTGCGAAGCTCTAGCAACCCCACAGGTGGTCGTACGATGGCTTTAGATGTCCTCACTAATTGCCCGATAATTTTACGATCAGAGCCAAATTTGAACATTTACTCTATCGTGTGTCCATCTGGTGTCAATTTGGGGACAGTGTGACGCCCGCTTTACAGTTAATCTATACAGTCTTTGTCAAAGTTGTTTTAAACTTGGGTTATTGCCAGGAAATAGGCAACTGTGCATGCAATCTGATTAAAACACAGATCCTATTATAGATCAAAATTTCGTTTTATTACACTGGAATCTGGAAGAGTTGTTATCATTGACGTGTTCTGGGTGATGTGAGAGATTAGCCAATGAAACGGTCTGTTACGGCGAATCCTTGGCCTTTTTATCCACGGAACTGTGGGTAAACCACTAGAAACGTCAACGCTCATTGATTAATCAATGTCTGACGTCATAGGTCAAAAGCCGTTCGTTTGACCCCTGACGTGAACTCCCACTATAACTTGTCAGATCTTCATGTAGTGTAGGCCATCGAAAGTATAAAAAAAACGAAACGAAATATAGATCTGTATTATAATCAGATTGCTGTGAATGAGTAGCATAAGCAATGTGACTAATATGATTTTTTAAAAATGTCTCTTAATAAAATGTGAGTTTCTATTTTAAGAAAATGTACTAATATTGGTCGTACTAGAGAGGTGAAAGTCAATGTTAAAGGTGAGTGCTTTTTCGTAGCCAGCTATAATACGAAATGAAATGAAATGGGGTTTAAAGTTCTACTGTTCTGCTCCGACCGGACTAATGAAGACGGGCATACGCCATAAAATGTGCTATGAGGGAAATTTTGCCCGGACCTACTCTTATATCGAATTCCAACTGTCAAGGGATCTTTTACGTGCACGCCAACGTGTACACGGGTTCTCGGTTTTTCGTCCCACCCGAACGACTAGACAACTGTCCTTGTCAGGCCCTCCATCCTTCATCGAACTGTAACTTCCTGGATTACGGCCCCTGAATTACGGAAAATCACGTTTTGAGCTTGTGGACCCTCTAGAGGTCACAATTACATGTGTATTATCCAATTTTAAAAAACCTTTAAATGTATCATCGGTACACCCGAATGACTATTGAGTGCCAATTTCGTAAAATTCGGACCATAACTACCTGACAAAATGGTGGCCTCTTTTACGCAAATAGTGTAAAAGTATGTCATACCAAGGTCGTGGGCCCTCTAGAAGTCACAATTGTTATGTGATTTTGATGAAACTTATAATATATGTTTATGTCCCAACGATCTTGGTTACTGTCGCTATTTACGCATATCAGACCGCTACTTCCTGTATTACGACCCCTGTGGATTCTCTAGATGTCACCAATTTTTACCCGATTATATAAACCGTTTAAATATATCACTATTCCACTATAATGAAGCGGAAAATCGAAACGAACTGTCCCGCCAAATGGTCGCTCTTTGTAAGCAAAGTGTGTAAAGGTATGTAATACGAATGTTGTGGACTCTCTAGAGGTCACAATTTTTATCCGATTTTGAAGAAACTTAAAATATATCTTGATATCCCAACGACCTCAGACTCGGTCGATATTTGCTAATTTCAGACCATAACTTTCTGGATTATGACCCCTGATTGTACGAAAAATCGCGTTTGTTTTTAGCTTGTTCTCTATCCATCTGTGACACTATCCTGTGTCACTGTGTCAAATAAAAACGGCTGTAACACTACGGGGTAGATGTGATACATTAGTTTAGGACTTTCTTCGACTTCACGTTGTGGGATCAATTATTCCAATCATCAATTAACTGGCCCTGGAACACCGTTTATGTTGTTACTAAGTATATATATCAAATACAGCAAACTACGAAGGTTAAATACAGCAAAACTACAACATCTATTATAGAAACTTTAGGAGTTATAAAAATATCCACGGTCTGAGTTTAGCATCCTTTACAACTCAGACCTAACAGTTTAAATACTACATTGTGTCTCTATCCCAACCTCTCAGCCGAGGCGGTCGTGGGTATTATGTTCCCATCCCGGACTCACGGATTGTGTCTTCCCTATGGTCTCATCATGATATTTGAGGGTAAATCAAACCAGCTCTCTGCTATATAGCAATTATAATGCGTCATCTATTAGTGCGGGATAATTATCATTTTTGGGTAAGTGTTTCGTATAGGCACCGTTTTACGTCAACACTATTCTAGTTAATTGTACTAAACCGTGCACGAGATGACTGGACTATAGTACCCTACTTCCAGCAATGGATACTGACATAACTGTCGGTAAGTAAGTCTAAGATAGTAGTAAAATAATGCAAGTCACTTCATTACCCTAGTTTTCGTCACACATCATGTAGGTAAAGAATTTCTATATTAAACAGAACACCTATCTTAGAACTAAAATAAATCCTATAGCATTACACATCTCTTGCAAAATGTGGGCGTATCTTGCCTGGCAACCGCTGCGGTTATTAATACAGAGGCCAGTGTAGTAACACAGCTATCGCCTAATTCCAAATATTCGCGTTTAATGTAATGAAGCGTCGTTTTTATCCGACTTGAAAACGCCATTGATGTCCATTGTACACGCCTGTTTTCATTCGAAAAACCTCGATTATTTATAACAGAATTGTTATAAATAACAATAATCAATAATTGTTTTGATGAAAAATGTTGTCAACTGAATGAAGCCCGATGTATTTCACGTCGGGTTTTGCCAGATAAAACTATATAGCACCATCTCTTATCTCGAAACACGGAGGGCTGAGAGATGAGGTTTCTTATCTAGGGAACGGAGAATACAAAAAGAATATTGAAGTTATGCCTGTTTTAACAAGAGAGAGCGTAAATAGTGTCGATTGTCAAGAACGATTGCAACGATAGTATATATTAAATCTCGAGTTTCCATTTTAACGTTTAAGGAAGATATGGCAGGCCGTGTCTAATTCACTTAATATCTCTGTCAGTCGATGGTCTAGAGAGTTGATTATGGGTTTGTTACGTGCATAGATGTCTGAATAATAATTTACTAGTATATAATTTATATATTTATATGAATTGGAAGCCAGAATGAATTCCTATAATAGGCAAATATAGGTCCTTCATACTGCATCTTTAAACAGAATTATTGATTTAAGGATGCTGTCGTCTTTCAGGAAAAGAAATCATAAAAACTACACTCACACTGTGTAAAGACATAGAACCTGTCAAGACATGGGATTTATCAAGTCCGACTGGTTATTTTAATACAGAATCGAATTATGTATCGACTCAGTGCAAGATGCGGGCCTTAACGACTGATCAGACAAGAACATGTATAAAAAATACAATTATCTATCTCAGTGGGGATTCAACAACTCTTCAGTGGTATAAAGCCTTGCGACAATTTTCGAACTGTAAACAGATCAACGCATCTTTTGTCACCGGAAAATGGTACGAAAAGGTTACATGTGTCGTGAAGGGATGGAATTTTACCTTAAAATGGGTACCGCATGCCATGCCCTTTAGCTTCTTTGACGTTAATAAATCGGAAATAAATGAAACTTCCGATCGTTCCTTAACAGATGTGTTGAATGGTATCCCGGACAAGGGACGCTATATATTTATACTGCATATTTTCGCCCATTACACTAGAGTACGTTATCATATTTTTCGAGACAAAGTTCGAGCCATGTTGCCTGCTTTAAGAGAAGCTTTAAAAAGAAACAAAGAGCTTCAAGTGGTTGTCAAATCACCCCATATTTATTATTGTGAAAAGTGGGTACCGTGTGTGAATGATTTCATGGGTCGTCATCTGATTACCATATTGCATCAGGAGATGAAGGAGTTTATACATCAAATCAAGTATTTGGACTATTGGGATATGTCTGTGTCTACAGCGAATGCTAATTTGCACGCAGGCGGTGATTTTATTTGGAAGATGATACAATTAATGATCGACCACACTTGTAAAATCCAATTTTGACACGCAAGTCGCATTAAAAACTTGGGGAGATGTTTATAATTCCAAATACATATTTTTATTTATTACATATATATTTATATTCCACATATATCTACATTTCACATATATCTACATTTCACATATATCTATATTTCACATATATCTATATGGAATAGCAAAATCGTGGTAGGTCCATATATTTTATTACTTGGGTAAACCTATCACGAGCGTAGGAACCATTTTATTATTGGAGGGTCATTAATAAATTGTATTAACATAGTTTTTCAAACTCATGAACCGCCACGGGCGGAGGGCCAAGATATTATTAATATGCCTAATAGAGATAAACATGTAGTGGTGAATGAGAATTTAGTTTGTTGTTTGCGGTTTAAAGTCCACTACTACCGCGCAGGTCCCGTGAAATGGGGGTAAGGGGGCTGCTCTGACAATTTTCCAGGGGCCTGGAGGTATGCCAAATAATGTTTCTGTTTAAAAAATTACTGGTAAATTAATAAAAAAAATACACGGTTACTTGATAGTAAAGCAGAAGGAAACCGATGACTTTTCTGAAAGTGGGTACCAAGTGGCGTGGGTAGGATTAGAATCGGATTCTGTCAGTCCATATTGTTTGGAAAGATTGGTGAATCACAAACTACAGGCCACCGGCCCGACGGCCCATCCTCTTTCCGTTCGGGTATCTTGTCACAGTCAGGCTTCGGTGTATCCTCCGGGCCACGGTATATAGGTAATCGGGGCCTCGCCTGGGCCTGTGTGTCAAATCTCATTGTTTTAGTGACCCTCAATTACCCCAAATATATGCTACAGACCATACATCTTTCATAAATTTTCGAGCCCGGGGGAAAAGAACCTCCTCGGTTCAGTGCATATCCATTCCTGTGGGAGGAAACCGGAGTTCCCGGCGTAAACCCACTAAGTTGAGAAGGAGCCCCTATCACCAAGCTACAAACGCTACACCACTAGGCCATCCCAACTCCCTTCTTTATATACCACATATGGGAGAGCCACGGTGGCTAGTTGGTTAAGACGCTGGCTAGCTAGCTTGGAGGTCGGGTGTTCGATCCCTGCACTGGCGGAGAGAGTCCATCCAGATTTTCCGACGTGGTTCCCCCTTGTCAGTGGTGCAGAACGGAGGGCCTGACAAGGACAGCTGTCTAGTCCTTCGGATGAGACGAAAAACCGTGGTCCCGTGTATATATTGGAATGCACGTAAAATATACCCAGGCAGTTGAAATTCGATATAAAAGTAGCCGATAGTGCCGCTGGCCGGGCAAAATTTCCCTCATAGCACACTGTATGGCGTATGCCCGTTTTCATAAGCCCAGTATAGGAACAGAACAGTAGGACGTTAAACCCCATTTCATTTCATTTCATATACCACATTTTATAGAGTGCGGCGCGAATTCCAGAAAGCGGCGCTACGGCCTACTCTTATTTAGAATTCCAACGGCCAAGGGATCTTTTACGTGCACGCCAATGCGTACATGGGAACCCGTCTGTTCGTCCCATGCGAACGACTATACGTTGTCCCTGTACCACTAACATGGGGGAACCGCTCCGGAAAATATCGATGAACTTTCTCAACCAACACCGGGATCAAAAACGTCTTACTCACTGAGCCACCGTGGCTCCTAGACCTCAAAGCATACACGCCAAACCACTAGGCCATCTTACCTCCACTCCTTACGTTCCAGTGACGTCACATTCATTCAACAAATGATTACAATAAGAGATGCCTATATATGATGTTTACCCTTTAAATAGGGATTATCTAATATATATTAAAGATACATTATGGGAGATTAGACAAAGAGCCGGCAGTTCCCACTATAATATTTAAAAACTAGATAATGTAAAGGAAATTTGCTGAAAATTTAAGTCAAATTGATTCACTCTAAACCGAGATTTTAGCGATTGAATATTGGGGCTAGCCTCGATCATCATTACTAAAGTCGGTAGGCTAAAAACATTGTCTCGATTATCCAATTTTTGATTTAATTATGAATGGAAGTCGAACAGCAAATCGGAACCTAATCCAATAAACATCGCAGGCTAGCGATATGCCATCGAGAGTGGTTTATGGCCTGGATAAGTTAATTTATGTCTAATTAATAATTTGGATAACATTTCAGGCCTAAAGAAAGATCTATAATAGCCAGATTTAGCTCTTGCATAATGTATGTTTAAAACAAAAGAAACCTGTAGTATGTTTAGTCATGTTTTATATCTCTAAAGTCATGTCTTATCATCGTTCATGCAAACTCTATTCATTAATTAAACTGATAGCTGACTCCATTAAAGAGCCGTGGAGTTGAGAAATAAATATGGCGAAGGGTTTTACGTCGTACTTTTCTAAACCGAATAGGTCGTGAAGTTGAGAAATAAATATGGGGTTTAATGTCGCACGTTTCTAAACCGAATGGGCTGATGAAGACCGCAGGCGCCTGTAACGTGGAAATATTTCAAAAGTAACATTAGGCTTATTAAGTTAAGTGTAATGTCTAAAGTCTGTTACGACCATGTGGTCTAAATCCGATTTCTAATTCAAAGGCAAATAACTGGCCTGAAACCGATTCTCTTTCAGTCGAATATAATAATACCAAGGTGAGAAACGGCTGGAATTAAATAATTGGGGTCAAAGTTCACTACTCTAGATTCCGTCAACCAGTGGCAATACTCAATTTCGCTAGTTACACAATCGAGTCTAGGATGACGTTTTAAAATTATCCAAGTCACCCTCTTTAAGTCGCGCCGACAATAATTTAAACGTCTTCGTAGACTCGATGTTTTTTACCTAGTAAAGAGAGAGAGAGAGAGAGAGGGAGAGAGAGCGCGAGAAATGGGGTTTAACGTCCACTCGACACAAACTAGGTCATTTCGGGACTAACATATGGTTTAATTTTATTTCAATAATTCGCTTGCGCGTAGGGGTCTTTAGCAGTGGGAGGAAACCGGAGCACCCGGAGAAAACCCACGAGGTTGGACAGGCGACCCTACTCCTTGTCACGTACAACCGGGGATTGGAAACCACGCCAATTGACTCAATGACAGGCCTTATGATACAGCACGCACGTGCTAACCATTCGACCATCCAACCCCCCCTTACCTAGTAAAGAGGGTACTCTTTAAAAGTAGAGAGAGAGAAATGGGGTTTAACGTCCAATCGACACAAACTAGGTCATTTCGGGACTATGGCTTCGACCCTTAGCTTGTATATGATAAGGAGAAGGGGTTGTGACAAAGGATCTAACCCATGTGCTTTAGATCATAAGATCTGGTATATGGGGAAAAGAGACGACGTTTCGATTAGATTCGATTCCTAACTTGTACGTGACACGGAGTATGGTCGTCTGTCTTAACTCGTGGGTTTTCTCCCGGTCCTTCGGTTTGACCCCACTGCTTAAGACAACTATGGGTCATTCCATGTCAAGTCGGTCAATTTTCAGAAACTTGGGTAATCGACCCTCTCGGAAAGATCTGAAAAAATATATGTTATTGTACATTCAAAAACTACAAACTGCAAAATTTGTGGTCTGTAGCTTAAAAATTGGCTGAATGGACGTTAACCCCTTCTCTACCTGTCTCGGTTTCTCTCTCTCTCTTTCTCTCTCTCCCTTGCTCTCTCTCTCTCTCTCTAATTGTTATTATGTGAATTAACCCCTTCTCTACCTGTCTTGGTCTCTCTCTCTCTCTCTCTCTCTCTCTCTCGACAACATGTCTCTTTAACTTATAACGCCACTGTCGTGAATGACGGATGTTGACATGATTATCGTATCAACGAGTACCGAGAAAGAGATGATATCATTCCATTCACAACAGGACATATACTTTTACTGTAGGACAGCTGGGATCCTTATATCGGCTATGTTATGTTTCTTACCGAAAATATCAAAATACAGGGGAAATTTATGTGAAACCATAGACGAAAACTTCGTCGTAAATAACATATGTGAATGATACCAACGTGTTTGTAGAAAGAGCCACGCTTATAGCGGAAGTATTTATTGAAGACCTTATGATATGTACAACGTTTTGTAGAAAGAATCAACCGTGAAAAGACAGTGTAAAAAACTTCGACGTAAAGAACGCGTGAATGAATCAACGTATTAAAGAAAAATAATTTCAAAATTAGGTAAGAATTTCGTCTTCAATAATCAATAAATAGATGTTATGTTTTCAGGGCCGAATTAAAACCTTTAAATGCATTAAGCATTGAAAATGTTATGGTGCCTCCAAAAGACCATAAGTCAATACCACTAGACTCCTATTTAGTCAAATAAATTAAAAAAGTGAGTGGCATATTGATAATAACATAGATATTCTGTATAGCCTACTATAGATTGTAATGTAGTTTGACTGTTTGAACTTGACTCCCGTGCCCACACTTTCCCCGCCCACAATGATTGCACACATGTTGTGCCCGAATAAATAAACTGTTTATTTTTCGAAAAGCCACAGAACTTACATGTAAGCTGAAGTCAAAATAGCTTTTATCACTCGCGTCCCTGTGAAACATTAAATATTACTGAAGAATGGACTCTTACATAATTGTATACAATTCGCCCAACCTTAAAATAACTTACTTGAGAATAGATTCAAGTTAGGTTTATTGTGCACCAGTAGAAATATTTGTTGACAATAACAATGTTAACATTTAGCGGAATATTGTTGGTTTGTCATGGTATTGAAACATTAGTAGAAATACTTGTTGACAATATCATTAAAACCGGTCGTGAATATTGTATAGATGAATGTAGGGTTAGATCCATTTCATAAGGCCACCTGCATATTTCCTCAAGGCCACGAGATGTAAACAGGGCTAGTGCGAACCCTAATCCAAGACCTAGCTCTAAGCCTTACCCTAACCCAACCCACATTCCTTGGCAACAGTCACGTGCACTAACCGTCTTTACGTCTCGTGACCTTGGGGAAATCTGCAAATGACCTTTTGAAATAGATTTGACCGTAAAAGTACACAGTCTGTGTCCGGTTTATGGTTGTTTTTTTTTTCTAAACCCGTTAACTATTTTTTTCAGAGACCAGATTTGTTGAAGGATTGTTTAGGTGTGATGACTAGACTTGACTTGGTTAACTTATCAACATAACTGAGTTTAGATAACTGGCCATGTGACGTCACAGACAAGTACAGGTTGCGTAACAGGTATGTGTAATAGTCTAGTATCGTAACCTATATATAAAACATATCAAATGAAATGGGGTTTTAACGTCATACTTCTCTGCACTAATGAGAGACGATGACGTTTCCACCTAATCTTCATCAAATTCCAACTGTCAAGGGTTCTTTTGTGCACGCCAACTGATAAGGGGAAACCCGACTTGAAACTTCTCGCCCGACACCGGGATCGAACCGGGATCAAACCGGGATCGAACATACCTACATATTGAGTCACTGTGGCTTCCAAAACTATATAATTAAGACTGACCAGCTACGATAGTTCAGGAGAGCTTGTCTTTCATTCGATTTCTTGGTTTCTTAAAGATGCGTCATTATAATATATAAAACGTAAATATTGGACAATTTGGGGTTATATTTGAAATTATTAAAGATACATTATGTAAGATTCAGATAAAGAACTAGCCATTCTTGCTATAATAGTTCGAAAGTAGATGATGTAAAATGAATAATTTGAAAATTTCATTCAAATTACTCTATTGCAAGCGAAGATATTAGCCTTTGAAGGTTTGACAGACGTGTGCAATAATTTCAACCACCGTACTGGTTGATCGAAGCTAAGTCTCGGTCCTCCATATTTGATTATTAAATCAAAGTATCGCTGAACCATTTTAATCTATTTAATATCGGAGAAATCTGATGCCATCGAGAGTTGATTAAGGCCTGGATCAGTTAATAAATGTCTAATTAATACTTTAGAAAACATTTCAGGCCTAAAGAAAGACCCGCAATAGGCAGATTTAGCTCTTGCATAATGCATGTTTAAGTAAAGATTTAGAAATGTTTTTTGAAAGGCAAATACCAAGCTCGCTTCTCCATTTTAAAAAGTAATCATTTTATAGTCGAGGCGTTCTGTAAGATTATGGGCTTGTCATGTTAATAATTAATAATTATTAAGCTAACATTTGAAGCCAAAATAAAGACCTGGCATAGGCAGAGCTAAATATGCCTATTAAAGGTCTTTCTTTGGGCCTGAAATGTTATCTAAATTATTAATTAGACTTTAATTAACTTATCCAGACTATAATCAACTCTCCATGTCAACGATAGCCTGCAATGTTTACTGGATTAGAATCCCATTTGCTGCTCCAATTTCATTCTTGATTTAATCATGAAATGGATAATCGAGGCTATGTTTTTATCGCACCGACTTTAGTAATGATGATCGAGGCTAGGCCGAAAATTCAATCGCTAAAATCTTGGTTCAAAGTGGATCAATTTGAGTGAAATTTTCAGCAACACCCCTTTATATTATCTAGTTTTTATCTATTATAGTGAGAACTGCCAGCTCTTTATCTAATCTCCCATAATGTTTCTTTAAATAACAATATTCATAAGGTCAGAAATCATCTTTATGCGGAGCCACGTTAGTTTGTTAACCAGGACGTCCGGGGTTTTGTTTATGCGTTTTGTATTTTACGTCAGTGGTATAAGTTGGAAATTTCCATTTTTATGAATAGCAAATGAATTGAAATGAAACGAAATGAAATGGGGTTTAACGTCATACTGTTCTGCTCCGAGCTGGGCTAATGAAGACGGGCATACGCCATACAGTGTGCTATGAGGGAAATTTTGCACGGACAGCAGCACTACGGCCTACTCTTATATCGAATTTCAACTGTCGGGGGATCTTTTACGAGCATTCTAATATATACACGGGACCTCAGTTTTTCATCCCATTCGAACGACTAGACAGCTGTCCTTGTCAGACCCTCCGTCCTGCATCACTGACAAGGTGGAATCACGCCGGAAAATCTGGATGAATTTATGAATAGCCAGCCTTTGTATTTATACATTCAAGCAAAAACCTAACCATAGTACAGTTCTTATGTTATAGATTACAAATTCTTCTCTAACCGCAACATGGATTACAAAACTTAGTAATGTTATCAAATGAACACGAGCCAGCAAGACTTGGCCAGTTGTCTTCTTTATCTTACGAATTTGTTTATGTTTACTTTTTACACAATCTGATTAAAAGACAGATCTACATTATTTCGTTTCGGGGGTGGAGGGGGTGGTGGTGGCCGAATGGTTAGCACGTGCGCGCAGTATCATACGATATGTCATTGAGTCAACTGGCGTGGTTTCGAATCCCCAATTGTACGTGACAAGGAGTAGGATCGCCTGTCCAACCCCTTGGGTTTTCTCCGGGTCCTCCGGTTTCCTCCCAGTGCTAAAGACTCCTAGGCGCAAGCGAATTATTGAAATAAAATTAAACTATGTGTTAATCCCGAAATGACCTAGTTTGTGTCGAGTGGGCGTTAAACCCCATTTCTCTCTCTATGTATTTGGTTTCGTTTTCTTTGTACTTTGTACACAACATGCAGATCTGACCGGTTATAAAGATAGGTCGCGTCAGCGGTCATACCAGCCATTTTTGATTTTGACCCTATGACGTCAGATCTTGATTAATCAACCAGCGTTAACGTTTCTAGTGGTTTACCCACAGTTCCTGTACAGTACGCCAAGAAATCGCCGTAACAGACCGCTTCATTGGCTAATCCCTAACATTAACCAGAACGCGGCTTATATAACCACTCTTCCAGATCCTTGTGTAGTGAAGACAAGTAAAACGAAATTTTGAAGTATAAAACGAAACGAAATAGGATCTATTTTTAATCAGATTGCTATTTACATGATATTACTTCAGATATAATGAATGCGTGGTTTCGATTCACCGGTTGTACGTGTCAAGTAGTAGGGTCGCCTGTCCAACCTTGTGGGTTTTCTCTGGGTCCTCCGGTTTCCTCCCACTGCTAAAGATCCCTATGCGCAAGCGAATCACGGAGGACCTGGCAAGAGACAACGTATAGTCGTTAGGATAGAACGAAAAAGGGAGGTCCCCGTGTAAACATTGGCGGGAACGTAAAAGAACCCCTGCTATTTGGAATTAGATTTTAAAGTAGGTCATAGTGCAGCTGTCGGGGCAAAATTGCCATCACTGCCATCTCTCTCTCTCTCTCTCTCTCTCTCTCTCTTGCTCTCTCTCTCTCTCTCTCTCTCTCTCTTATTAACATTACAAGCCTATAATGAATTCTCTAGACTATCGGATGATGGGGATTTAAACAGATTGAAATACGATCGCCATTTAATGATTTAATTTAAAAATGGAGAAGTGGGAGATTAACCTCGCTGAGAATAAAGTAATTTGAAAGAAATTTTCAATATAGTAATTTTGAATTATCTATTTACGAAATATTATAGCAAAACGGCCAACCCTTTATCTAAATCTTACATAATGTATCTTTAACCTATTCGATTGCAAAAACAAAAGTTCTTCCTTTTGCCTAACATAAAAATCTCCGCATTTAATATAATTGTTTTCAATTTTAACACGTACTAAAAGGGTCCCGTCGTCGTTCGCCTTGGTGTTACTAATTTGTCTATATTTAGTATACCAGATGACATTACGTAATATATATAATACGCTTGTTGGTACAATTAATATCCACTAGATGTTACCATAACCCCTTAGATTGTTTAAAGGGTCTATTGACTATACCGTATTTAAAGGGTTAATGTTTGTAAATTTATCTAGAAACTCAATTTATAAAGTATGTTTGATTTAGTTGCGAGTGAACTTTTGACCAGATAATAAGGTTTTGTTTACATACCACATGGGATATAGTAACCAGTATTACTTATTCTGCCTCCACGAGGTGAGAACAGTAAGTACATGATTGTTAAATTATTTCAGATGATCACTTCTTGAGAGAGAGAGAGAGAGAGAGAGAGAGAGGGTTTTACGTCCACTCGACTTAAATTAGGTCATTTCGTGACTAACACATGGTTCAATTTTATTTCAATAATTCCCTTGCGCGTAGGGACCTTTAGCAATGGGAGGAAACCGGTACAACCGGGGCATCGAAACCACGCCAGTTGACTCAATGACAGACCTTATGATACAGCGCGCACGTGCTAAAATTCGGTAATTCCCCCCCATCACTTCTTGGGTTGAGCTCTTGATCAGATATGGACAGACGGCCGATTACATAGATTTTGACGGCGTTTATTTAGTTGCCTGGCAACCACTTTAATATCCTTTGATTATATAGCAGAATTAAAATTGACACGTGAAGTTGTAATGACGTGTTTCTTTTACACACTACTTTTTTTGAATTTGTCATATTTCGAAGAACGTGAAAAGAGTCACGAGTAACTCGGTAAATTGTCATGAATGCCTGAATTATTTTTTTATAGCCGTTGATTGTATACCCTGCGGCATATTTATAAATAACGACGTGTTACCGTAAATGGGTAAATTTAATTTTAAGCAAAACCCCACATATTTTAATGGGGGGTTGGATGGCCGAATATTTAGCACGTGCGCGCTGTATCATAAGGCCTGTCATTGAGTCAACTGGCGTGGTTTCGAATCCGCAGTTGTACGTGACAAGGAGTAGGGTCGCCTGTCCAACCTCGTGGGTTTTCTCCGGGTCCTCCGGTTTCCTCCCACTTCTAAAGATCCCTAAAGCACAGGCGAATTATTGAAATAAAATTAAACCATGTGTTAGTCCCGAAATGACCTAGTTTGTGTCGAGTGGACGTTAAACCCAATCTCTCTCTCTCTCTCTCTCTCTCTCTCTCTCTCTCTCTCTCACACACACATATTTTTAATAATAATGTATGTTGTTTTTTTATATTTAATAGATAGGAGAAACTTGAAATAATATGAAGAAAATTACAAAGTGCCTGGATGATATATTAACCTCATAATTGTCATGGATATGAGCGAAAAAAATGAATGACGTCATCATATCGACTTCAGTTGTTTATTTAATACTTTGGTGTAATATTATAGTGTTTGGTTGCCCTGACAACTGTGATTGTTCACAGACAGGTCATAGTGGACGAATTCTTGTTAATTGTACAGATAAAAAATTAACTACATTCCCAACTAGTCTTCCCAACGATACAGAACAAATAGTTTTTGTTAATAACCCGGATCTGGCTTGGCCTTCACGTGTGATTAATGATTCATCATGGAGTATTGTGACGTCAATGGTTTTTGAAAACAATCGTCCATTGAGGAACTTGACAATCGAGAATATATCTTGGTTAACCAGACTGAAATCGCTCACTATTCGCAGATCTCAATTAGTGTGGATAGAGGATTCTTTATTTGGATCGTTACCCAATCTGGAACATATCGACTTAAGTATTAATCCAGGATTAGAATATGACGTCATTTTTGGCGCTTTTAATAGTTCAAACATGTATCTAGAAAACCTGAACATAAGTATGTGCAATAATTTACCGAAACAAACAATATTACAACAAAAGCACCTGCAAAAACTGTCTCGAACGCCTATAAAGGTTCTA
This sequence comes from Patella vulgata, assembly GCF_932274485.2. Lineage (NCBI taxonomy): Eukaryota > Metazoa > Mollusca > Gastropoda > Patellidae > Patella > Patella vulgata. The sequence goes on along the minus strand of NC_065883.2, from coordinate 7,090,895 downwards.
GACATGACAGCAACCAACCTTTTTGACATCACTAAACCGGGACTAAGTTATTTTCTACCCGAAATAGAGGTGCTAAATATTTCCCACAATCACTTGAAGATTGAATATCGAATATTATGCGACATTGCCAACTTGAAGAAGTTAGAAATTTTCGACATTAGTTTCTGGAACACGCCGGATTTATTCTACAGGGTTGAAAGGTCAGCGGAAGTGACGTCTAGCAATGTTAGCGGTGTGGATTTAAAAAATAAGCGGTGTGGATTAAAATGTTTTCCGCTGGCGGAGTCTCTTCGTCTTTTCTACTTTCACCATATCCGATGGTCGTCGGCCGATTCGCCCTCTATTTCAAAATGTATAAGTAAAAACAGTATGACGAAAGTCTGGCTGAATAACAATAATTATCGGATATTTAACGGGAGTATCCGAGGTGGGGACCAGTTATTGTTGATGGATATGTCTCAGAATAACATCGAGTATTACTCACCAGAAATGTCCTTTTACGAACCGCTCCTGCAAGTATTGGATTTAAGTGACAACCAGCTACACAAAACCGAGGATGATCCCACTTTTACTGATTTGGTCCATACGAATAAATATATGCAGTATGTGGATTTATCAAACAATAGCCTCTCCACGCTTCCGTACAACATCTTCAGTCACAGCCAACAATTCGTATTTGTTAATCTGTCTCAAAATTTACTCTGTAGCAAATTAAATTTAAACATTACGTCTCCTTGGTTGCGATTAGTGGATCTTTCTCACAATAAAATATCGTATTTAAACGAAGAGTTACGAACTACTTTCGACAAAGTTGCGTCCTCCGCTTCAAGTGCTAGACCACCGCGGAGATTTAATGTCTCCGACGAAATTCCCCCAGTTGATTGGTCAACTTTAACCCTTGACCTATCTGATAATCCGTTCCAGTGTGCCTGTGCTTTCGTCGATTTCTTGCTCTGGATGAAAAATACTCAAGTGACTTTGCATAATGTCGAAAATTACGAGTGTGAGTTCAAGGGGAAAATGACGAGAATATCCGAATTGAGTGTTAGTGACATCCGACGATTATGTGACATGGAACTCAATAATGTGCTATTCGCTGTTCTTGTTGTGCCGTTTGTTATTATCATTTTAGCCGTTTCATATTTTATCGTCAGAAAATTTCGAAGATCAAAAGTCAGCCAAATAGTTTGCCAATACAAAAGCAGTGAACAACCCAAATACGTTGCCTTTGTGTGTTATAGCCACCACGACAGTGAATTTGTCTTAAGTGATCTGAGACCGGAGTTGGAAGGCCGACTAGCCAAAGATTTATCACGGTCCGACGGGCTTTTATGCATCAACGATCGCGATTTTTGCATCGGAGAACCGATCGAAGATGCAATCGTTCGAAGTGTTCTTGCTAGTTCAATGGTCATTTTGATTGTCTCTGAAAAGTTTTTGGACAGCCAATGGTGTAAATTTGAAACCAATGTTGCCTGGACAGAGAAAAAACCCATCCTCATGATATTTAGACAAAAAATAGAAACGGACAGACTTCCACATTTGTTGAAGAATATATACAACAAGCACGTGCGTTTATTGTGGCTAGGTGAAAGGTCAAATTTGATTGACACGCTTTATAAGTCTATGATAAATCAACTTTAAATATCATTTTATTATTTTAAATATTCTTCAAATTCAAAATTTAATTTCAAAATGAATCTGAATCAAGCTAATAATTTCTTCTGAATGCTCTACGACGCGATTCCTAACCGTGCCCGTTTACGGTATTACTACTACTAGCTGTGGTTACCATTCGCTTCGCGAGGACACTGTGGCTAATTGGGCAAGACGCTGGCTCGCTAGCCTGGAGGTCGGGTGTTCGTTCAGTGCATTTGCCGAGAAAGTTCATCCAGATTTTCCGGCGTAGTTCCCCCTTGTCAGTGATGCAGGACGGAGGGCCTGACAAGGGCAGCTGTCTAGTCGTTCGGATGGTACATTGGCGTACAGATAGATCCCTTCACAGTTGGAATTCGATATTTGAGTAGGCCGTATTGCCGCTATCCGGGCAATATTTCCCTCATAGTACACTGTATGGCGTATGCCGGTCTTCATTTTCCCAGTTCCGAGCAGAACAGTAGGACGACAAATCCCATTTCATTTCATTTCATACCATCCGATTCGACAGTAAATTATTAAAAATGCAATAACGTCCCCCTGTTTTGCACAATTCACGCTAATCAAATATTGTTAAAATTCAAACTTAAGATAGTAATATCTTCTGAGGGCTCTTCGATTCGACCAACCTTATTTACGTGTATACCGGATCTCGGTTTCTGGCTAAGCCCCCCCCCCCCCCCGCCGTTAAGTGATGGTTAGTGAGTCAGCGCCCGGCAAACAGTAAAAATAGATGCACAAAGGGAGACAAATCCATATTTTAAAAATAGCATATGGATGCAGACCACCAAATATTTTCATTGTGTGAATGTTAACCTTATCCCTTTGTCCGGCGCCAACTGTTTACGATATTGTTGTTGGTCTGAACGCTATCCACACAACATATGACAACGCCTGTCTCCAAAACCAAAATTTAGACAACGTTAAGTTATCAGAACGTGGAAATGAATTTGTGTAACAGAACAATAAATGAATAACACAAACTGTATCATAGATCTTGTACAGTGATGGATAGCTTGGGTTGATTGACAATCAGATTTTGCAAACATGCTGTTTTTACCTGAATAATCAAGGACTATTTAGTGTTGTGTACATGTGTAGTGTTTTCTGACTACTCGAATTTGATAAAAACGCGTTTATTCAGAACACAGTTTATATATAAAACCATCACTTGTTTATACACATAATATAGGACGGCGTTTCCACAAATGTTCACTTATTACTTTTAAATAGCAAAGAGTAATGAATATTAGATAAAACCCTCAAAGTTTTGAATATTCACTAAAACCTGACAGAAAATGTAGTTTCAAACCCTTCGATTCTACACCAAAAAGTCAACATAAATCGCCATCCAAATGAGGGAAAAGGGGAAAGGGAGAGAAAGACTAAAAATAACTTTCGCCTTTCATTGGTGGTAACCAGCGTAGGAATAAATTGTGAGCTGGGTCTATATGAACTAAGACTAGTAATTATTTCCCCTTATTTCATGATGGACTTGTAAATAGACAATTTTTCCCTTAATTTTTTTCTCCCCTCTTCCTGCATTTTTGGGTTGACTTTTTGGTCTAGAATAGGAGAAAAGGGATCAAATTTGTAATTTTATAGCAGTTTTGGGTAACACTGATGATATTACAGCGGAGGGATAGGGGGTGTAAAATGTCTTTCTGCCGAGCAATCATTGTATCGGAAGTGAGATTTTCACCCCAGTCAACTTCAAATCCCCGTAGCAAAAAATCTAAACGGTCAACCCCCTACAAGTTTATGATGAGGAGATTGCCAAATGTGGTCCCCATTGTGCCTATAAAGATTGGAACCAACGGAATGTTGAGCAAAAAGCTACAGCCTGTGATGTTACAGCCATTTAACATTGAAGTCAATGGGCAAATAATTACTAGTCTGAGCCCTGTATGTACAAAGTTTTTTGGGCCGTTTTCGAGTTATTCCCCCTGTATTTATGCAAAATGTGATATATGTACAAAGTTTGTTTTAGCCTCGTTCATCAAGGCACCTCGTTATCAATCGCGCTAAAGAACATAGAGTACACACCGACGTCTACTGGTTTTAATCTTGTTCACTGGCAGGATACACGACTTCGCCCGGGTGCCCAAATCACGAAGCGTGGTGATTCTCCCGGGAACCACACCCAATTTGCCCGTGTCCGTCCCAAATTCGATGGCCTAAAACAGCCACAGGATCATGCTGGTTAATTTGATACACCATATGTTGGGATGCATCTCGGCGACGAAGCGTGAAGGGTGAACAGACACTCAGAAATCTACATCCATTAATCTTTGGGAACCGCGGTGGCTCACTGTGTAGGATGTTGGCTCGCCAGCCTGGAGATCACTTAGCCACGACGGCCCTTATCATATAACAGTGCGTCCCGTTGGAATTCGATATAATCATAGGCCCTTCCTCTTTAGCCTAACCTGAGCAGAACAGTCGGACGTTGTACCCCATTTTATTTATATACTAGCAGGATACCCGGCTTCGCTCGGGGATCATAACTCCGAAACTGGAAGACTAACGCCACCTGGCCTATGTTACTCCCCGGTCCGAGCTACCCCTATACCCCAAATTTCAGACTCGGGGCAGACCTAGTGTAGCCGCCAACCCCGAACAGACCGACTTCGCTCGGGGGTCATAACTCCGAAACCGGAAGTGGTAGACTAACGCCACCTGGCCTATGTTACTCCCCGGTCCGAGCTACCCCTATACCCCAAATTTCAGACTCGGGACAAACCTAGTGTAGCCGCCAACCCCGAACAGACAGACTTCGCTCGGGGGTCATAACTCCGAAACAGGAAGTGGTAGACTAACGCCACCTAGCCTATGTTACTCCCCGGTCCGTGCTACCCCTATACCCCAAATTTTGGACTCGGGGCAGACCTTGTGTAGCCGCCAACCCCGAACAGACCGGCTTCGCTCGGGGGTCATAACTCCGAAACCGGAAGTGGTAGACTAACGCCACCTGGCATATGTTACTCCCCGGTCCGAGCTACCCCTATACCCCAAATTTCAGACCCGGGGCAGATGTAGCCGCCAACCCCCAACAGACAGACTTCGCTCGGGGGGGGGGGTCATAACTCCGAAACCGGAAGTGGTAGACTAACGCCACCTGGTCCATGTTACTCCTCGGTCCGAGCTACCCCTATACCCCAAATTTTGGACTCGGGGCAGACCTAGTATAGCCGCCAACCCCGAACAGACAGACAGACAGACAGACAGACAAACGACAGTTATAAATATATATAAAGATAATATAAGACAGGTTATACTTTAGTCAGCTTGTGATTTGTTCAGCCGTCCGTAACCCTAAAACAGAAATTTGAACAAAAGAACACATGAGGGTAGCACATCAAGTACTGTTATTATTAGCCAAACCAGAGCAGAACAGTTGGACGTTGTACCTCATTTTATTTTTATATAATAGTGCATGTTTTATTGTAATATGAAACAGGTTTTACTTCAGTCAGCTTTTGATTTGTTCAGCCGTGACCCTAAACCAGAAATTTGAAAAATAAAACACATCTAATTATTATTATCTGTTTGCTTTATTTGAAGGTTTAGACAATGAAAACGTCCCGGTCAAATTTTCCACAAATACTATTTACTAGCATTTCATTTTTGCGAGAAAGTTCATCCGGACTTTCTGGAGTGGTTTCCCCTTGACAGTGGTGCTGGACGGAGAGTCTCACACAGAGCTGTCTGGTCGTTCGCACGGGACGAAAAACCAAGGTCCCTTGTAGACATTGTCATATCCGCGGATCTTTATTACGCAGCAGCGACATTCCTAATTGTAACAAGGTGCTCAAAAAATGAGGCAAGACATATCCCACAAGTTTTGTCAAACGTGATATCATATTCTTATTTGGAGAGCATGCGCAATAAATAATATTGGTGTTGACTGGAATAACCAGACGCTAGAAACTGACTTGCGGTTGAGACTTCTGGCGTATTTCGCCGAACATAACTTATGACAATTCACAGTAAAACGGACACGATTGAATGTAAAACAGTTTATATAAATTCATATTACATTATTATATGGGTTGCGACCCATTTGTGCCATTTTCTAGGTCCAAAATATTAGCGAATTAGCTCCTTTAATATGGGGTGCCCCACCATAAATAAATATCTCCAAATATCTCGACAATTACACCACAATATCTTTATATACACCAAGCCTTAAATCAGTTTCAAACATTTATAGTCACAAAATAAACGGTCATGTTGTACTTAATAAGCTATGACCATTTAATCATCCATAAATAATACACTGTCGGACATAACATCCGAGCACATGTGAGTAAAAAATAGGTTACGTGCCCTTGTGTTGAAAGTAGTCTCGCTTAACCAGTCTACCGACCATTCTACGTTTGATTAACAGGCCGGGATAATCAAGACTACTTTTTTTACGAAACATAACAGAAAGCTGGAACAATAAATTGAACTTAGAAACACGCACGTTTGGTAACTCAACAATTATTTAAAGAACCTTGTAAAAGTAAAATGAGACTACTGCTAGTATCATGGTTTTGCCCAACGCAAGTATTTCAGAGATATTATTTGTACTAAACCAAAAGATGCCCCTCTTGACGGTACAGTTAATGATAAAGCAATTTAAAAAATAAAACGAACGTAATTTCTAAAGCTGCTGCAGATTTCTTTTAGGTAAATGTGCCCCTGTAAGAAATGAAATGGAGTTTAACGTCCTACTGTTCTGTACCGACTGGGTTAATGAAGACGGGCATACGCCATACAGTGTGCTATGAGAGAAATTTTGCCTGGACAGCGACACTACGACTTACTCTTATATCGAATTCCATCTATGAATGATTCTTATACGTCCACGCCAATGTGCACAAGGGACCTCAGTTTTTCGTCACACCCATACGTTGCCCCTTGCCAGACCCTCTGTCCTGCACCACCGACGAGGGGAAACCACACTTGAAAACCACACCGGGATCAAACTTGGGACATCCAGGTTAGCGAACCAATGTCTTACTCTTACTCACTGAACCATCTGCCCCGCCCCTTCTCTCTCTCTAGGAAGAGAGTGTTGAGATACATAAAGAGCACCCATTCAGATAAAATGAGCACTCTGAGTTCTACAGTGGCATTGATCCGCCCCACGGATCCCTCTGACTTCGCGGACCCCAGGGTGGAAAACACTGTTATAAACATCGTGCTTTTCTAATCTACTTCAAAAACAACTTGACAGATGGAATTCGAGCAAAAACTCGCCCAGGGCACACTACACGGCGTATGGGCGTCTTCATTATCCGAGTTACAGAAAAGTATTAGGTTAAAGCCACTTCTTTTCATTTATTTTCATTCTAGCTGGTGGACAAAAGTAAAATGTTCTGATGTCAATAAATTCTACAAACCTCTTTATACGTTATATCGTAATATCATCCACATGAAGATTAAATTTGCAAATAAATAACATAGGTCGAAAATCTTGTGGAATGTGGTACCACACCGGGGGATAAGAGTGTCTAAGAAGAGATTATTGAAAAAATTGAATTATTTTCTATGTCCAATATAATAATAATAATAATAAGGATTCTTATATTGCGCTAAACTCCAGAACAAAGTGTCTGCTTAAAGCGCTAACAAAACTAAGTTCATCTGTATGAAGTATTAAACAGGTATGTCTTTAAACGTGACTTAAATGTTGTTAGTGACGGGGCAGATTTGAGAGAAACGGGTAGTGAATTCCACTTAATTGCAGCTGCAACTTCCAAGGACTTGAATCCAAATGATTTCAATTTCCATGTAGGCAAAACTAAGTTAAGTTTAGACTGAGATCTAAGATTTCTTGGTGGTTGGTTCCATTTAAACAACGATACACAATAGATAGAATTTTAAAGTCAATTCTTTCAGCGATATGGAGCCAATGAAGTGATTTTAATGCAGGGGTTATACTGCATGGATCTAACAGGAGTTTTTGTGACTAGTCGAGCCGCTGAATTTTGAATTTTTTGCAGCCTTTGTAATAATTCTTTTAGTCGTGACAAAATTAGCGAGCGAGCAAGTGTAGCTGTGGCTTCAGTTGTGAGAAGATGACGAATACTACTAATGTTCTTTATATAATAGTAGCATGTTTTAATAAGATGGTTCACATATCTTGTGGAACTCTTGTGAAAAACACCACAGAATAATATGTAGAATATACTTTCCCAACATCTTACAAGATGATAGGATAAACTATTAATGTTATAGCAAAATAAATAGAAAATGTTTCATAAATTTTTCATAGTCCAAGTTTTCCAAACGCCCTCAAACCTTACCATGTCTATAATTCTGTTTTGATAGCCACAGTATAAACTCCTCTACAAAATTTGCTCATGTTGACTTTTACTTTTATTTTGAAAGTTATTCGTTTGTTGTTATCATTTATTTGAAGCGCAATATATTTTGCTATTTTCAGCAATGTTATATTTTAGCATTTTATGATTTATTTACAGTTTTATAAATTGGAACTTCAAGCTAATAAAATAGTGTTAAAAGAATGTTATTATGTTGTTACAATTTGTAAATAATATTGATTCAGGACAGCATGTCCTTCCTATAAAGTCAATCCAGTAACATCTCACAAATAACATAAATTTGATATCTCGTTTGTCTGACAATTTGATGCTAGTGCCAATCAGTACCCATGTGACATAATTTGTGGAAATATATTTCTTGACAGAATATTTCCAACTTTCTTTCAAAAGAAGATACCATTATGTCAACACTGTAACAATTGTGTCTTTACTGTAACATGATAGTCCTTTCTGTAACACTGCGAATAAACAGTCAGTAAAAATGATAGCAAGCCCATATCTTCAGTTTTTCTACTTATCTTCATGGATTCATTGATGCCTCTCTACAGAGCATGACGAAATTATTGTCTGAGTACACATACAGACTTACTTAGATAATAATGCATAATAATTCATTTAGGTATAAACTAGGTACCTTCTTTTTAAAAAAACATTAGCTAAATTAAGGAAAACATGGTTTAGTATGCTTGAATGACCAATCATTAGAAATAATATGATTTAAAAAAAACTGGTTTTATGGAATATTCACATATTTTCAACAAAATTATTAATGTTACGGGAAATTTCATATTTCCAACTGGTGAAATAATATGCTTTAAAAAAAACTGGTTTTATGGAATATTCACATATTTTCAACAAAATTATTAATGTTACGGGAAATTTCATATTTCCAACTGGTGACCCATATATTAACGCATCACGTGATTTCCACACACGTCAACTTTAACGTAGTGTTATACCAGACATAGGAGTACAATGTGACATGTCAAATTACAGATTCCTCACCACCTCGTGTTAACAATTTAAAGCAAAATTTAATTAATGACAAAATAGCATTTAGCAAATATATATTTAACGTTTATATTACGTTTCTAAAGCAAAATTTAATTACACAAAATCATATACGGACAAAATCTACCATATACCTCCACTTTTCTAAAAAGTGTCTTATTCTTACCTTAACCTCGTATTAAACTCGTATTAATGACTTTGCGATAATCTCACAATTTAACGAGTCGTTAAGTTTAGTTTTCCCAGGAAAAACTATACCTTAATCCCTAAATTAAACTTCATGGGATTTTTAACATAACCCAACTTTTTATTCAAAAGTTAAATTACCATAACTTTGAGACTTGAACTAAGGGTCTCAAAATTACATAGCTGAACACATGGACGACACAAAAACACAAATAATAGCAATCTAACCTTTTATTCAAAAGCTAAATTACCCAATTTAGTCTTACACGACTAAAACCATAACCCTGAAACTTGGACAAGGGTCCCAAAATTATATTTCCAGGGTAGCGTAATACATATACGAACGACACAAAAACACACATTTTAACGAATCAAAGCAGAAACCTGCCAACTCTATCCTTATCTCTTCAATCCTCCCACTTTGATCCGGAGACAACATTAATTCCTTATTTTATTCCCTATTCCGTTTCATTATCATTATTACTCCTTAGTTATATTAAAAAAATTTTTTTAACTACTCCCTAGAGACTGACTTAACAGGGACACAGTGTTATTGTAGAATAGGCCAGTATTTAACAGGGACACAGTGTTATTGTAGAATAGGCCAGTCTGTCAACGGGGACACATTGGTATTGTAGAGTAGGCCAGTTCCTTTTTCACATCCAGTGCCATGATGTTTAAACTTCTGATATGTTGCATATTTGTCGTTGTTTTTAAACAAAGCTTCGTGGATGGTCTGAAGTCAAATCTACATATTGCCGAGAGAGATCACGTAGCTAGTCGTCAACTCCTAGCACCACATGACGACGGTAAAGATGAGAGTCAGAACAAGCTCAGTAGCGAGCACAACCCGATGCTAAATGATAGATTTACGAACCAGAAGAATATCAATGAAGAGGACGAGATCGAAACGAAGATTGAAAAGGTTATTGTGGATAACGTTAAAGACGCCTTGAACAAACTATTTTACGTGGTATGTGCCAGAAAAGGGGACAAGTTGGGAGAGGTGGTACAAGCCAGGAACCGGGGAAGGAGGTCAACGGGCGGCATGATGCAAGGTAGGAGGGGACGTGGTGGATATCATAGGCGAATTAAAAGAAGATTCCCATAACTTTACATATATATCTACAATGATAGATATACTGTATACAATACTATTTCGCTTGGATATATTTGACATTTATTCATGTAGAATGTTGTGGATCTACTTACCTAAAGTTTGTACTGCAGTATTCTTAGGATTAATAAAAATGTAAACAGGTACCAGATATTTTTTTTTCTTTTTAGAAAATAGCCTTTGAACTTTTTTGTGAAACCAGACAGTCCACAAATATTCTAAAAGTCAAAAGATATTAAAAATTATTCAAGGACATCTCAAAATTCGCAAGTAAAAGCGGGAAAATGGGAACGGGAGAGAAAGACTAAAAATAAAATTCGCTCTTCGTTCGTGGGTGACGACGTAGGAATATTTGGTGATGTGTCCGTATGGGGTTCATCATGGAAAACTTGTGATACACAAACTGAACTAAATATTAACCAAAACCTGGCCGACAATGTAGTTTCAAACCCTTTTCGTCGATTCTACACCAAAAAGTCAACAGAAATCGCCATGCAAATGGGTGAAAAGGGGAAAGGGAGAGAAAGACTAAACATAACTTTCGCCCTTCATTGGTGGTCACCAGCGTAGGAATAAATTGTGAGCTGGGTCTATATGTACAAAGTGTCTGGGCCGTTTTCGAGTTATGCCCCCTGTATTTATGCAAACTGTGATAAATGTACAATGTTTGTGTGTCACTTCGTTCATCAAGGCATCTTATTATCAATCGCGGTAAAGATCATAGAGTACACACCGACGTCTACTGGTTTTAATGTTGTTCACTATAAGCAGTATACCCGGCATCGCCCGGGGGCCCAAATCACGAAGCGTGGTTCTCCCGGGACCCAGACCCAATTCTCCCGCAGCCCAAATTCGATGGCCTAAAACATTCACGGGGCCATGCTGGTTGATTTGATACCACATATATGTTAGGATGCATCGCAGCGACGAAGCGTGATGGGCGAACAGCCACTCAGAAATCCACATCCATTGATCTTTGATAGTCGCGGTGGATCACTGTGTAAGATTTTGATTAGCTCGTCTGGAGATCACTTAGCCACGATGTCCCTTGTCATATAACAGTTCGCCCCGTTTACACGTTGGCCTGCACGGTAAACAGGGGCGAATCCGGTGGGGGGGGGGGGGGTGGGGTGGGGTGGGGTGGGGGTCGACACTTTTGTAAATCAACACTTTTTATGAGAAAAGTTTCTCGGCCGTGTGTTTTATCCTTTATCGTCAGATGTGGGATAGGATGGGCACTCAAAGCACGAGATGATGATATAGACATTATGTGATATCCCAATTAATGCTCTGCATCCATGAAATTGAATCACAATGTCATTGTATTAATTCATAATAAAAATTGACATAATTCATAATAAAAATTGACGTCAAACGAGGTGTTGAATTTCTCTGTTTAAAAAGCTCAATGTGTATGTATATACGCCAAAATGGCGATAGAGACCATGTGGGAGGGGGGGGGGATACATTGTCTCAGGAACCTGGCAAACCCCCTCCTGCAAAAATTCCTGGATCCGCCCCTGGTAAATAACCCTTGGAAGTTGGAATTCGATATATCAACCAGAGCAGAACAGTCGGACGTTGTACCCCATTTTATTTATATATAATATAAAACAGGTTATACTTTAGTCAGCTTGTAATTTGTTCACCCGTAACCCTAAAACAGAAATTTGAACAAAAGAACACATGAGGGTAACACATTTGGTACTGTTATTATTATCTTTTTTTTATATTTGAGGGTTAAGACAGTGAAAACGTTCCGATCAAATTTTCCAAAAATGCTATTTATTACATTGGTTTCCCCTTGATAGTGGTGCCGAACGGAGAGTCTAACACAGAGAGCTGTCTAGTCGTTCGGGTGGGACGAAAAACCAAGGTCCCGTGTAGACATTGTCATATCCGAGGATCTTTATTGCGCAGCAGCGACATTCATAATTGGAGAGAGAGCGAGAGAGGGAGGGGAGAGAGCGAGAGAGAGTGACGGGGGGGGGGGGGGGTAACGTCCAATCGACACAAACTAGGTCATTTAAGGACTACTCCTTGTTACGTGCAACTGGGGATTCGAAACCACGCCAGTTGACTCGATGACAGACGTTATGAAACAGCGATTAATAATTTAGGTGAGATACATATATAGGTTTTTAGTAATGCAGCCATGTAATACACATCAAGCGAATTGAAGTTGTCCTGAGTATGCCATACAGAGGCGTAGCCGTGAAATATATATTGGGGGCGGGGGCGGGCGCAAAATGACATTATATAAAATGTTGACAATCTGTGACGCCGGAGGCACGAGACTGCGCAGTAGCCGATGTAGCGCGATAGGGAGAGTGTGGGAGGGTCCAACTGAGGGGGGGGGGGCACCCCCATATTTCAGAGATATTATTTGTACTAAACCAAAAGATGCCGCTCCTAATGGTACAGTTAATAGATAAAGCAATGTTAAAAATAAAACGAACGTAATTTCTAAAGCTACTGTGATAACCAAAAAACTAAATATTACTGCTATTCAGAATCGTCAATAATAGATTTTTTACGGCTGTAATAGTTGTGTAGAGAATTGCACGTGCGATGGCTATTTATAGTATTATAGACTCTACCGCTGAGTATTATCATAGAGCGTAGTAAGCGATAAAATCACTTCAAGATACGACACCGAAACGTGTACATTCGCCGTGTCGAGACCAACTTTCTGTACAGAAAATTTTGGGTGCACGGGTCACCCTACTTAATACAGATAACATAGCCAAATATTTAGTGCAGAACGCGTCTGAACAATACATACTATATCACCTTACTTAAAATGACGAAAACAACTTTTAGTATCTCGGTCAGTTAGTTTCTCGACCTTAAAGATACATTTTTCAAGGCCTTAAATGTTATATAAATTATTAATTAGACTGACATTTATAAACTTCCCAAGACCATAATCAACCTTCGATGCCATCGGATGCTCTAGATTTTCAACAGATTTAAATACGACTGGCAGGTAATGATTTAATTTAAAATTGATAATGGAGCCTTTGTAATACCATGGGCCTTCCGTCAGACGTGGAGAGCGGGAATGGGAAAACCGGTCGCCACATCCTACGTACAACCCATGCATCTTTTCTTACTACATATCTTAGTAGCCTTGTGATCGTCTAGAATTTGTCTCTACCTGTCTTTACTTCTGCTTCACGTTGTGTATTTACTTCTTACTGTTTTCTTAGGACGTTTGTCTTCTCAGTAGTTATAACAATGCAACATTTCATTTTTACATATGATTATAGGGAAATAATCTATCAATGACAACTGATTCATTGTGTAGTTCTCTAATTAATATATTAATATCAATAATATATGTATACGCATACTTTAATTAACTTTATAACACATCTAAGTTTAGTATAAATAAGCTGAGGTTGTTGAGACAAATGAGTGGAGCTTGGAAGCTCACCAGAGAAGGATCTCTCTATTTCTAGTAATTTAATACTGTTGTATATATGCTAGAATAAATTAATGTTGAATCCAGATCGTGTTCTACTTGAAATTATTTTATACTCGTTGGGCGGGTCTGCTGACAGAACATGGTACATATTTTCCCTTCTGGAATCAAGCTGCTATCTAGGAACTCAGATCGTAAACTCTCCGGAATCTAATGAAAGTCTGACTTAAAAGTTTACTATGATTTCTTTTATAGGGCTCATGGATATCACACACAGAGTGAGCTACCAATGACCCTGAACCTGTGCAATTACTGATTATGATTGGTTACTTTAGCCAAATGATGTAATTAGTAAATTTCCCAGCACGTGTAATCTCGTGGTATTTTATTGACACATATACAACCAGCTATGTTTTGGCTCTACAACTTTTTTTTACGTGTCAACTGTCACTTATTCACTAAATTGATTTTAGTACAATTCTACATATATTCACTAAATTGATTTTAGTACAATTCTACATATATGTGAATTTAATAACTTGCCACCACAGATATTAATCAATGAAATATACTGTCCCCATTAATTTCAAGAGCAAAACTTCTAGCAATATTAATACATTCGCCCCTCTGTTAAATACCTTTTGCTCGGTATTAGATATAGTTATATAAGTATTCATAACTGTAGCAGAAATCTCGAAAATCGACATATATAATTATCACCTCCCCGTCTTCTAAGATTTATGCGAAATGAAGAGGTAGGGGACTCTTAAAAACTTCCATGTACTAAACCCTATAATTATTCATGCACATACATATGATTACTATATGATTAACATACAAGATTACATATGATTACAATCTGCATTAATCTGTTCTAAAAACATAAGTATCAATGGAAACACAAATAAAAATCAGAAGTCGCATACAAAAGCTCCCCAAAAGTTCATCGCTGTACTGGAAAGTCCTATGAATATTCACTAAGCCTAAACACAGAAAACACAAATTGTCTCTTTTAAATCTTCATGTGTCCTACTTTCAAAACACTATAACACATCACTTAATACTTATAAAGTTCAGGCTTCACTTTAAATTCTGTCTCGGGAAATCTCAATTTGGTAAATTGGTAAACCATTTCCTCTTCTTGGATTTCTATTGGTGTGTTTCAGCTACCATAGTGTCAAGTTGAAACCTTTTTCATCTAAGTGTCATTGGTTTGAGACAAAATACAAATTTTATCCGTCAATCAAACATGTCATTGCCATCAGACCAAGAACTATTTCTATTTTTGTTTTAAAATTTTTTTTTATTTTGATATCAGTCTAATATCATTATTCCTAAAAGTTATTTGTAACTCTTACTTTAATTAAAATTAAACTTTATTTAATTATTAAATACACTTTGATGTGTCTCTTTAATTATAAATCTTCAAACTAACTTTGACCTCTTAACCTTATAATTTCTGTTTCCGTTTTAGAATTCCGCCATTATTATGTACTGTGCTCCATGGAAAACGCATCACTTTTTTTCCCAAATATTTTATTACTATGTGGTTCTGTATGTATAATATTATGCAATACTATGAACTATTGTTTCACACAATGCTCCCAAACGCAAAAAATATCGGCCCGTGTGCACAAAAACAAATTGCACAATATGCACATGAAAACCCCAATATTCACGTACAGCATTGTGTGTGAGCCCTTTAAAAGCATGTTTTCAACTTAATGTGCAGTACATGAACTGTGAAACGTCAATCTGTCGTAATTTGTTGTTGGACGTGTGAAGGAATCGAGCTAGAGATGCCGAGACTTACTGAAAATCAACGGAATGAAGCCATGGGAATGTCCAGGGCTGGCATGTCTACACGTGCTATTGCTAGACACTTCAATTGTCATCAGTCCACTATTGTAAGGTTGGTGGAACGTGTTCGAGTTACTGGATCAACACTTGAACGTCAACGTCCTGGTCCACAACGGGTTACAACCCAGGCTCAAGACCGCTACATCCGGGTCACTCATCTGCGTGACAGATTCCGCCCAGCGACTCGAACAGGTGCAGCAGTCGTCGGAAGACAAGGACCAGTAAGTGCCAACACCGTAAGACGTCGGCTTAGAGAAGCAGGACTCCGTGCACGACGACCTTATGTTGGCGCTATCCTCAGGGATCATCACCGTCAGCGACGTTTGATATGGGCTCAAGGACACCAGACATGGCGAAGAGTAGACTGGCAAAGTGTGCTCTTCAGTGATGAGAGTCGCTTTCATCTTTATAACGCCGATGGCCGTCAACGTGTGTGGAGACGTCTTGAGGAACGTCTTGCAGACTGCTGCGTCTTCGAAACGAATCGATGGGGTGGGGGAAGTGTAATGGTGTGGGGAGGCTTCACATTTCATCACCGGACCGCCCTACACATTGCAGGGGTCGCGTTAATGCTGTAGCCTACCGTGATGATGTCTTACAACCAATTGTTGTTCCGATGTTTCGAGCGCACCCACTTCAGCACATCCAACAGGATAATGCACGTCCGCATACCGCCCGTTTTAGTATGGACTACCTGGCTGCTAACAACATCAATGTCTTGGACTGGCCAGCCATGTCTCCGTACATGGCACCGATAGAACACCATTGCTGCTTTAGAAGCTGCTCTTGTCCAAAAATGGAACAATTTGCCCCAGGCCTTTTTTCAAACATTGGTAAATTCCATGCGACGTCGCTGTACAGCGTGCGTAAGAGCCCGTGGAGGACACACGCGCTACTGACATCTGTGTCGTACTTTTGGTTTTGACCCCTCCGACTTTGTACCGTTGATTACAGATTAAACATCCATAAGTGTACAAATGTGTTGTTATTGATGTGTTCCCATTTGAATATTGTTCACAATAAGAAGCAAAATAAATAAGATATGTTTACAGGATCATTTTGTTATACGAAAAACTAAGTGATGCGTTTTCCATGGCGCTCAGTACCCCATCATAGTTATGTGATCGTTTTGACCTAATCATTATACAATTTTGTATTTCATTTTTTACATGTCAACCAAAATAAATATACTGTTATCGTACACAACTCAATGTCTAAAACAAGCAGGGCCCTTAGCCTATTCCAACACTAGTGTGACGTAACATTATTAAATAGAACTATATCCCAAGCAAACGACTGCAGTGTCATTCACCGGAACATTAGTCTATAGTTATATAAACATGACAATCAGAATATACCTAGCTTTTAATAACACATACAGTTAACTATATCCTATATGGGTCATTATCAAAATTGGTAGAAATTCCTGTCTTTCTGCATTATTTTTAAAACTAACTGAAAAACACCAAGTTTTAAGTATTCACCAAAAATATTTTAATGTATTTGCTTATATTTAAACAGGAAAATAATAGATACATAATAAATATTCCCAAAATATATGATTTCGTGCTCAAAAATTTTGATGTCTGTTTTTTGTATATATCAAATATCGTCCATGCAGTACTTTTTACCAAAAATAACTAATTAATATAAAAGTAAACTCTTGTTTAAAAACGATTACGTATTTTTTTAATGGTTACAAATACGTTTTATTCAACTTTT
This sequence comes from Patella vulgata, assembly GCF_932274485.2. Classification (NCBI taxonomy): domain Eukaryota; kingdom Metazoa; phylum Mollusca; class Gastropoda; family Patellidae; genus Patella; species Patella vulgata. The sequence goes on along the minus strand of NC_065883.2, from coordinate 7,073,581 downwards.
TTTTAAAAACAGTTTCTGTCCCTAGAAATATTGTCCATCCTGTAACAGAGTATTAAATCATAAAATAATAAAGGACCCCTTTATTGACGAATGATGTAATTTCCTGTCTTAGTTTCCCCGCCTTCTAAGTTAAATGACAACAGTTGAACTGCCTAGATCAAATATTTTACAGAAAAAAACAAGATTTGGTAACTAAAATCAATGAGTATTTTTTAAAAGCATCTTTCCAGTAACAACCCTTTGACAACTTTATATATTCAGGGTATAAGTTTTATTGTTCTCAGCAAATATAAATTTGAGTGATCTTGTCTAGATGAATAAAATTAACAGCATAGTGGGAGAATTCATTATTTAATCAAGAATTTAGTGTCTGTAATGTCAGTCCTGTAACAGTCCTTTATGTAACGGCTAATTTTGTTACTGGATGGACACATTTTGTTACAGGAATAACATTTGATAATATAAATTCTTAAACTCGCTTTCCTTAGAGATAGTTGATAATTACTACAGTAATATAAATTCTTCAAACTCGCTTTCCTTAGAGATAGTTGATAATTACTACAGTAACAAATCACATTATGATAAGTATCCTACAGCAACAATTACACAGTTAGTATTCCATCATATACAATTATATGATTACTGTAAGGAACTTGATTCTTTTTTGTCATATCAAACATTTGAAGTTTAATACATTATCTGTTGTTCATTTTAATTAACTTCAAACCATTTTCAACAATTTCGTCTAGAAGTGTTTTGTCGCATGGTCATATCAATGCCACTGTAGAACTCAGACAGCTCATTTTATCAGAATTGGTGCTCTTTATGTATCTCAACACTCTCTTCCTAGAGAGAGAGAAGGGGCGGGGCAGATGGTTCAGTGAGTAAGAGTAAGACATTGGTTCGCTAACCCGAATGTCCCATGTTTGATCCATACCCCGAATATGGTTGATCAATGCATTCTCGAGTGTCTTAGGCGTCAATTAATTTTCAATTTATGCTCAGTTTGGTAATGTGAATGTGAGAGCTGTTCGTACTTGTTTTTACTGGCCTAAGAAAATGAAAGACGTTTGTTTGTATGAATACGAAAATGTTGTCTGAATTATAGATCCACTTCAAACATTTATGGCAAAGTTTGGGGGCTTTTGTGTGGAATGTATCACCACAAGAGTCCAGAAGATATTTAACATAGAAAATAATTCATTTTGTTCAAAAATGTCTTCTCATATTATAGATTCACTTCAAACATTTATGGCAAGGTTTGGGGGCTTTTGTGTGGAATGTATCACCACAAGAGCCCAGAAGATATTTAACATAGAAAACAATTCATTTTTTTCAAAATGTCTGCTCATATTTCCTTATCTCCCTGTGTGGTACTTACATTCCACAAGATTTTTGACTTTTGATAGAGTGTCTGTGGTCTGTGGTCGTTTTTTTTACCACATGAGTTCCACAAGATATTGGACACAGAAAAAATTATATTTTTTCAAAAATTTCTTCTCAGAGTCCCTTATATCCCCCACAAGAAATTTCGTCTTTTTTACCACAAGAATTTCACATAATATTTTACTTAGAAAATTTCGTCTAGGATTTGCCTTCTACGCCCGTAAAAACAATTCTAATACTCGGGATTTACTACACTAGGTTGGTGCCGTAAGTAGGATGTTAAACACCATTTCATGTTTTAATGGTGACTGTAAGCGTTTTAGTTTTATTGGATAATTAGAATTGAAGAAGGATGTCCGGGTACAATTCTTTTACCTCGTATTGCGCATGTAACCATATATAGGCATGTCAAAATGATTAAAGTATTCCATTTAATTTTAACACTGCACTTATATTTTGCTACGATAGCAGCAAGTTCACATTGACCGTACATTTTGTTTTCCCTATCGGTATTACGCCGCTTTGTCAACATTTCAATTATCACAACAAAGAGGTATAGGGCCCGGTCTATAACCATATATAGACATGACATTATAATATGTATGTCAAAATGATTAAAGTATTCTATTTAATGTTTACGGTGTACGTAGAAACATAATCCTTCTACATAACTTCATATTTCATGTCTGTCCTATCTATGCCCACATACAGAAAATTGTTTCTATATCCATTTTTTCTCTGACTGATGTCCTCTATTTGTTATTGCACTTATATTTTGCTACGAAAACAACAAATTCACGTTGACCGTGTATTTTGTTTTCACGAAAGACAGTCTTGCGGAACAAACTAGTAAAGCTTGGTAACTGCAAACATAGACCTACTTTTCGCGTTTTTAAAAATAAAGGATTTTAACCTTAATGTACTTTATGACTCTGTACACAAATTGCACATTTATTGCGCAACGATAATATATGAAAGGAAATTTTAAAATATTTTCAAAAAACAGATACGAATACCCTTTATGTTTATACGTATAAATGATCAGCCGAGAGAAGTAATTTTTGAAAATAGTAATTACATTTTAATTTTTCCAAGCAGTCTCGGATTTACCTATGGGCTTGGCAGACTGAACCCTAGGGCCCCAAGATCTAGGGGGTCTCGGGCCTAGGTGTATAATATTTTTACACTGTCATCCTCCTTGGCTTTGCTCCAACACACTTTCATTTGCCTCTAGTTGCGAGGGTGGGAGATTGAAAGAGGTCTCATAAGCGAAATAACCTAGGGTATCTCTCCATCGGAATCCGGCACAGCTCCCATGCTTATAATCTCACTTACAATTGTGGGAAAGTGTAATATTATGAGATGCCTAAAAGCGAAAAAGTAAATAAAGAATAGCGATATTGCAAGTTTATACAGAAGTTATGAACAAATGATCGTTTGGAATGTTAATCCGAGAGACGTCCCTATTGTAGATGACATTCAAAAAATACATTTCCAAAAGAAAAGCAGGGGCACACAACTTTGATCTAAATTTAGTCTGTTCCTGTGTGTCTTTTCAATCTCAAGAACAGAACAAATGTGACTGGATAATAGCCCACTGAAATTCATTGTCCGAATACCAAACCTTTCGTACTCTAGTTTACTGGGCTATCTTATTTCACGAACCCACCCACCTCCACGGATCCCTGACTTCGCGGATCCCAGGCTGAAAAAGACTGTTTTAAACATTGTGCTTTTCTAATCTACTTCAAAAACAACTTGACAGATGGAATTCGAGAAAGCGTAGGCAGCAACACCGCTGTCCGAGCAAAAACTCGCCCATGACACACTACACGGCGTATGGTCGTCTTCATTATCCCAGTTACAGAAAAGTAGTAGGTTAAAGCCACTTCTTTTCATTTATTTTCATTTTTGCTGGTGATAAAAGTAAAATGTCCTGATGTCACCAAATTCTACAAACCTCTTTATACGTTATATCGTAATATCATCCACATCAAAATTAAATTAACAAATAAATAACATATACGAACGACACAAAAACACACATTTTAACGAATCAAAGCAGAAACATGCCAACACTATCCTTAGCTCTTTCATCTTCCCACTTTGACCCGGAGACAACATTAATTAATGATTTTATTCCCTATTCCGTTTCATTATTATTATTATTCCTTAGTTATATCATAAAAAAGGGTGTTTTAGCTGCTCCCTAGAGACTCACTTTAATTTCCATTTAATTACTCAAATTTACTATACTTGCTACAGGTCAGGTTACCTGACAATATACATACCTAACTTATGATATTATATTTTTTTATAAACCTGTCAATACTTATAAACGGTGTTTGAACCGTCTGGCGCCAGATACACCGGCACGTCGTCTGCTGCTTTTCTTCGTTTAACAGGGACACAGTGTTATTGTACAATAGACCAGTCTTTCAACGGGGACACCGTGTTATTGTAGAATAGATCGGTTCCCTTTTTACACGCCCAGTGCCATGATGTTTAAACTTCTGAAATGTTTCACATGTGTCGTTGTTTTTACACAAAGCTTCGTGGATGGTCTGAAGTCAAATCTACAGATTGCGAAGAGGGATCAGAACGCTAAGCTCAGTGCCAGTGGCCAACAAAACCCGACAGCAACTTATAGATTGGCGAGCAAGAAGAATATCCATGAAGAGGACGAGATCGAAACAAAAATTGAGAATATGCTGGCTAACTCTGGAGACGCCTTGCACAAACTATTTTACGAGGTAGGAAATAGAAATGAGGACAAGCAGAGCGGGGTGGTACAAGCCAGGAACCGGATAAGGAGGTCAGTGGAGGCCGGTATGAAACTTCCAGGACCCCCTCATGGGGTGGTACAAGCCAGGAACCGGATAAGGAGGTCAGTGGAGGCCGGTATGAAACTTCCAGGACCCCCTCATGGGGTGGTACAAGCCAGGAACCGGATAAGGAGGTCAGTGGAGGCCGGTATGAAACTTCCAGGACCCCCTCAAGGGGTGGTACAAGCCAGGAACCGGATAAGGAGGTCAGTGGAGGCCGGTATGCAACTTCCAGGACCCCCTCAAGGGGTGGTACAAGCCAGGAACCGGATAAGGAGGTCAGTGGAGGCCGGTATGAAACTTCCAGGACCCCCTCAAGGGGTGGTACAAGCCAGGAACCGGATAAGGAGGTCAGTGGAGGCCGGTATGAAACTTCCAGGACCCCAACATGGGGTGGTACAAGCCAGGAACCGGATAAGGAGGTCAGTGGAGGCCGGTATGAAACTTCCAGGACCCCCTCATGGGGTGGTACAAGCCAGGAACCGGATAAGGAGGTCAGTGGAGGCCGGTATGAAACTTCCAGGACCCCCTCAAGGGGTGGTACAAGCCAGGAACCGGATAAGGAGGTCAGTGGAGGCCGGTATGCAACTTCCAGGACCCCCTCATGGGGTGGTACAAGCCAGGAACCGGATAAGGAGGTCAGTGGAGGCCAGGATGCAACGTTCGGGACGTGGTGGGCGTGGTGGAGGTAGCTATGGTTAGAAATTAGGAAGATTACATTGACTTTGCATATATATCTACAATACCAGCTGCAGTGTATACAGGGATATTTCGATTGGATATATGTGGACATTTATTATGTAAAATGACGTGGACATAAATACTGAGTAATTCTTAGGATTACCAGTTTTTAATGAATTAAATAAAATTTAAAATGTGCAAAAAATAGCAAACATTTCTGTGTACATTTACAAATATTTTGGACAATTTTTCATTAAATCTTCTGTGAAACCAGGCTGTGAACAATTATTCTAAAATTTAAAAACTAAGCTGGACAATAAAAGAATTGGTAACATTTTTTGGTAAAGTCTTTAGAATTATTATTACTTTTAAAATCTCTTACAAATTAAAGATACTTTTTGTTGGGTCATCGATCTTACTGATGTAGGGCTTTTGAATACGTATGCCTAGGTTGTTAAGGAATAATCCTATTAATCCTAAATTCATAAGTCGGTGCTGCATTTTCTAAAAGATTCAGTATGGAAACGTTATTCTCCATATTTGTGTTTTAATCTGTAAAAATTGGTATTGTATATTAGGCCTACTGTTCCATAAAAATATTTTTACGAAGATTTTGTTTAGAAATTTAAAATCTAGCACATCAAAATTCATATCTGTTAATATTAGTGGTATGAATGAATTGTAGTGATATAGAGTAACTCCTACGAGTCTTTTTTGATAAAACAAGACGAGTAGGACATTTTATTTATCACACAATCCTTTCTTACATGAGAGAGAAATAGAGATGGGGTTTAACGTCCACGCGACACAAACTAGGTCATATCGGGACTAAAGTATGGTTTAATTTTATTTCAATAATTCGTTTGCGCGTAGGGGTCTTTAGCAGTGGGAGGAAACCGGAGATTGGACAGGCGACCCTACTCCTTGTCACGTACAACCGGGGATTCGAAACCACGCCAGTTGACTCAATGACAGGCCTTATGATACAGCACACGCGTGCTAACCATTCGGCCATCCACCCCCCCCCCCACTTTCTTACATGCACAAACAAATAAATATAATTATTTGCTATAGATTTCACTTTTACTGAACCTGATTACAGTATGGCGTAGTGATACGTTAGTTTTTGTCAGCCGATGTAGATGTCTGAGTGGCTGTTTTCCGCCACGCTTCGTCGCTGCGATGCATCCCAACATATCTGTGGTATCAAATTAACCAGCATGATCCCGTGAATGCTTTCGGCCATCGTTGTACATATAGACCCATCAGCTCACAATTTATTCCTACGCTGGTTTCAATTAATGAAGGGCGAAAGTTATTTTTAGTCTTTCTCTCCCTTTCCCCTTTTCCCTCATTTGGATGGCGATTTATGTTGACTTTTTGGTGTAGAATCGAAGAAAAGGGTTTGAAACTACATTATCTGTCGGGTTTTAGTAAAATATTCAAAATTTTGAGGAGTACGAATACAAGAGTTCAGAGATTGGTTAAGTTGAAATGTGGGGCGGAGGAAAATTGCATGTTTACATGTCTCTACTTCCAGCTTGTGTATCTCAAATTTTTCATTGAAGAACCTCCTACGCGCTTTTCGGCAAGAGGTTACCACATGGTGCTCCATCGGTGGTGCAAGAGTTGTACCCAACGAAAAGTTGGCAAAGAGCTGACAATTAACATTAAAGTCAATGGGGAAATCATTAGTGATCTGTAGCCATATATCACATTTGGCATACATTGCAGGGGGCATTACTCCAGAACGGAATGACCAAATGTGCGCCACATTGAACCAATCCAAGAACTTTTAATACTAGACACAACCTTTAAGTGAAAAAAATTGTTGCCACAATTGAACCAATCCAAAAACTTTTACTACTAGACACAACCTTTTAGTGTCATAAAAATCAGCTGAAAAAAAAATTGTTGCCTCTGGAGGGTACACAAGCTTTATACATATTTCACATTTTGCGTAAAAGGCAGGGTGACAAATCCAGTGCGTACCAAAATCGAACTCACCCAAGACCTTTTGATCCTTATCATATTATTTTGAGTTCCATCTAAATGGAACATGAGTTCTGTCAGTGTGAGGGTCCACAACCTTGGTACTACAATTTGCGTAAATGGTACGATTTTCATGAAATTCGAACTCAATCGTAATTATAGTGTAACGTTGATCAACTGGAACGGTTTTATAGCCGTTGTCATACAGATACGCGATTTTCGTACAATAATCCAAGATGTTATGGTCCGGTATGTGCCAATGTCGAAAGCAACCGAGACCTTCGGCGGGATATAAACATTTAGTTTCATCAAAATCGGACAAACACTGTGGAATTTTCGTTTAATCAGGGACCATAATCCACATAGTTATATAGGTCCACGTGAACATGCGTTATGAAGCTTTCAAGAAACGTCGATCACGTGTTCGGTTTTTTAAAGGACAATATCGGTGTCGGCCATTATCACATATGCGATAGAACTGGTTAAACACGTTCCAAATATAATTTTAACACAGAGATCATTGCTACGATAGATGCGTTATAAAGAACACTACATGGCATACGCCCGTCTTCATTAGGCTAGTAGGAGCAGAACAGTAGGATGTTAAACCCCATTCATTTTTATTTCTGTTTTTGTATTATGGGTAGGCTGTGACTTGTGGGACTTCTACTTTAATTCCCCCAGAGACACTGAATATGTCAGGTTGTATTCAGTGTGTACAACATTATGTTAGCTGATATAGCATGTATTGTTCAAACGTCTTCATCAAATTACAAGCGGACCCTGTTTTACATTATATTAAACCATCCACTATTATATAACCAGAGTTGTCGTGGGGTTGGGTAAGGGTTAGGCTAGGTCCAGGGTTAGGGTTGGTGTTAGCGCTAGCCCTGTTTACATCTCGTGCCCTTTGACCAAATCTGAAGGTGGCCTTAAATAATAGATCTAACCAAATCCGCATTTCGGATGTAGACGGGAGTAACCAGGCCCGATCGACTGCTATTCAATTTGGACTGCTCGCTAATGTCGACGAACAAAACTAAATATTTTCTTACCAGACGCCCAAAACACAATTTATCACCCAATAACCCATTATATAGTAGATATCGCTTGTGTGATAAATTTCATAATCTACTGCGATATCTCCTTAAGATATGGATTTGATTGGTCAATTAAAAAGGAACTACTTTTTTTTATTTTCAAAGAACAATTCATTTTTTATTCAACGTAACTTCTTTTTTATTAAAAAGGACTATTTCAATTTAATTGACTTTGATGGAAACACAGGGTCAATATAACAGTTCGTCCCGTTTACACATTGGCGTGCACGTTAAATATCCCTTGGAGTTGGAATTCCATATAGCAACCAGAGCAGAACAGTAGGACGTTGTACCTCATTTTATTTTTATATAATAGTGCATGTTTTATTGTAATATGAAACAGGTTTTAGTTTAGTCAGCTTGTGATTTGTTCAGCCGTGACCCTAAACAAGAAATTTGAAAAATAAAACACATCTAGTTATTATTATCTGTTTGCTTTATTTAAGGGGTTTAGACAGTGAAAACGTTCCGGTCAAATTTTCCACAAATGCTATTTACTAGCCTTTCATTTTTGCGAGAAAGTTCTAACACACAGAGCTGTCTAGTCGTTCGGGTGGGACGAAAAACCAAGGTCCCGTGTAGACATTGTCATATCCGAGGATCTTTATTGTGCAGCAGCGACATTCCTAATTGGAGAGAGAGAGAGTGAGGGGGAGAGAGTTAGAGAGAGAGTGAGGGGGAGAGAGTTAGAGAGAGAGTGACGGGGGTAACGTCCAATCGACACAAACTAGGTCATTTAGGGACTACCCCTTGTCACGTGCAACCGGGGATTGGAAGTCACGCCAGTTGACTCGATGACAGACCTTATGAAGCAGCGCGGACGTGTTAAACATTCGGCCAATATTTGCTATATCACCTACATCACCTAGATGGTTAAAAATTTAGGTGAGATAAATATATAAGTTTTTAGTAATGCAGCGATGTAATACACGTCAAGCGAATTGAAGTTGTCCCGAGTATGCCGTACAGAGGCGTAGCCGTGAAATATATATTGGGGGGGGGGGGGCGCAAATGAAATTATATAAAATGTTTACAATCTGTGACGCCGGAGGCACGAGACTGCGCAGTAGCCGATGTAGCGCGATAGGTAGAGTGTGGGAGGGTCCCACTGAGGGGGTGGGGGGCACCCCATAAACTGTTTTTTAAAGTTTCAGTCTTCTGTAAACACTGTTTTGGCATATTTTACGGGGTTAAACTAAAACATCACACCAATACAATGTTTATCATGTTTAAGTCAGGAGGTGCCGTATTCATATTTTTTTCATGATTTTTACATAATGAATGTTACGCTTGAGCCAATAATTTTTTTTTCGAAGAGAATTTTATTGAAAGCTCAATTCCGTTAACTGTCTCTTCTTCATATGGCATGTAAAGTAAGGAATGAACATTGGATATTATTGTTTAAAATTCTCTTATCACCATGGGTCGAAAAAATGAGAACGACGAACGAGCCGAAATGCGACGATTCTCGAATCTGCCATTGTTTAATTACATCAAATCTAAAATGCACGAAAGTGAACGTAAGCTTTTCTTGACTATGAAATTGACATCTCTAAAAAGGACCCATATTTTGATAAAGTTATGGTACCTGAAAATAATAATAGACCTATCTTACTATGTAAAAATTTTTTTGGGGGGGGGAGGGGTTTCAAGTATATTCACCCGGCCCTTCCCCTGAAAAATAATCTTTTACGGCTGTAATAGTTGTGTAGAGAATTGCACGCGCGATGAATATTTATAGTATTATAGACTCTACCACTGAGTATTATCATAGTGCGTAGTAAGCGATAAAATCACTTCAACATACGACACTGAAGCGTGTACATTCGCCGTGTCGAGACCAACTTTCTGTGCACGGGTCACCCTACTTAATACAGATAATATATCCAAATATTTAGCGCAGAACGCGTCTGAACAATACTTAATATATCACCTTACTTAAAATGACGAAAACAACTTTTAGTATCTCGGTTAGTTAGTTTCTAGACCTTAAAGATACATTTTTCAAGGCCTTAAATGTTATATAAATTATTAATTAGACTGACATTTATAAACTTCCCAAGACCATAATCAACCTTCGATGCCATCGGATGCTCTAGATTTTCAACAAATTTAAATACGGCTGGCAGGTAATGATTTAATTTAAAATTGATAATGGAGCCTTTGTAATACCATGGGCCTTCTGTCAGACGTGGAGAGCGGGAATGGGAAAACCGGTCGCCACATCCTACGTACAACCCATGCATCTTTTCTTACTACATATCTTAGTAGCCTTGTGATCGTCTAGAATTTGTCTCTATGTGTCTTTACTTCTGCTTCACGTTGTGTATTTACTTCTTACTGTTTTCTTAAGACGTTTGTCTTCTCAGTAGTTATAACAATGCAACATTCATTTTTACATATGATTATAGGGAAATAACCTATCAATGACAACTGATTCATTGTGTGGTTCTTTATTTTATTTTAAACAATATTTTATTCAGAAATTGAAAGGGATATGACCTCTCTCCTAAATGCAAGAATTAATATGGATATGTAAAAGAAATAAGTGAGTACACAACAAAACAATAAAATGAATACTTAATCATCAACATTTTATATATACATATTTACACATTGGCTACGCAGTTGTTGATGTTTGTATTTTAATCGATATAGATGTTACACTGTTGTTAAAACCTTCTGCTGTTGTCAAAAAACGTGTGGACCTTTTCAAAGATTGCTAACGAAGTGTGACTGCTGCTTACACCGTATAACAGATTATGTGTATTGTTAAATTCGATGGTAAAAGATTTATAGATATTTTGCGTGCATCTGAATGTAAGGAGCAATGTAAAACAAAATGATCGGTATCTTCGAAAGAATGACCACAATCACACTCGGGGCTGTCCGAAATATGCCTTAAGACCCATTTAGGTCACTGCAAGAGAGACGAAGACGACTATGTAATATTTGATTTTTACGTTTGCCAAAGTTGAAACAAGGTGGTATATTTTTATCTGTATCAGTTATTTTAGTTTTAAATTTACTTAAAGAGGTAGAATTTTTAATATACTATTCAAAAAAAGTAGGGGATATTTGATTTTGGGGGCATAATACTAAAATATGCAAATGACTACGAAAAAAGTCACTATAGAACCTAACAGAAGAAACATTTCCAGTAACTTGTGACGCCCAAACGCACCAATAGCTACCGCATGGAATGCATGTGATGCTTGGGATCATCATGGGGGTCCAACCCAAGATTTGCACGACTCTGACTTTGAATGTTACAGTCATTGTGGCATTGAATTCCAGGGTGGAAACATCAGTTTAATTGTTTTAGTGACCAGAAAACAAATTTTGATATGCGTCGGCTTACCCAAAATGAAAGGTTACGTGCCCTTGGCATGCTACAGATCGGCACAACACAGGCGGTTGTGGCGCGGACGATGAATGTTTCTCAGTTTGTCATAAGCAGGCTATGGTCCAGATACCGTGATACACAATCTGTACAGGACAGACCACGCTCAGGTCGACCAAGGGCGACAACTCAAGCCCAGGATCGATTTATCCGTACCTTGGCCTTGCGAAATCGTGTCATCACAGCAAATCAGATCAGCGCTCGTCTTCAAACAGACACTGGTGTGAGAGTGAGTGGCCAGACGATTCGGAATCGACTGCATAGGGGTCACCTTCGCGCCCGACGTCCTCGCGTGATCCCTTGTTTGAGAGATCATCACATTCAAGCAAGACGTCGTTGGTGTAGGGATCGTCAACACTGGGATAATCGACGCTGGAGCAATGTGATGTTTTCAGATGAGTCAAGGTTCACTGTTGATTTTTTGGACGGACGTAGGAGGGTGTGGCGTCGTCGAAACGAGCGCTTCCAAGACGTTAACGTCATCAGACTTGATCGATTTGGGGGTGGTTCTGTTATGGTGTGGGGAGGCATCACTGTTGCTGGAAGAACGGCTTTACATGTTGTTGCAGGGCGTGTTACAGGCCAGTACTACCGGGACAACATCTTGGCAGTCCATGTTGTGCCGTTCGCACGACGTCATGGCCGCCGTTTCATCTTCCAGGATGACAACGCAAGATGTCACAGGGCCAGGATCGTTACAGAAAATCACCACATTACCTTGGCCAGCACTGAGTCCCGACCTCTCCCCCATCGAGCATGTCTAGGACATGCTTGGACAGAGGTTACGTCAACGTCAACAACGTCCTGCCAATGTCCAAGAACTTGCTGCTGCGTTGCAACAGGATTTGGACAATCTGGACCAAAATGACCTTAGATGTATGCCACGTCGGATCAATGCTTGTTTGGCAAACAGAGGAGGATTTACCCGTTACTGACTTGGTTGTGATGCTGTGGTAACTTTGCTGTTTGACCCCGGGTATCATTTTACCCTTATAATGGTCAGTCTGTGCCTTACTTAGTCTAACGATCATTTGGAATAAATCGATGAATGTGAACTTCATTTCATTTTGTCATTTGTTTCTTCGTCAGTTTCATTAGGTGACTTTAATAACACTTAAAAATCAAATATCCCCTACTTTTTTGGAATAGTATATATTAATATCAATAATATATGTATACGCATACTTTAGTTAACTTTATACCACATCTAAGTTTAGTATAAATTAGCTGAGGTTGTTGAGACAAATGTGTGGAGCTTAGAAGCTGACCTTAAAATTTTATAATTTCTGTTTCCGTTTTAGAATTCCGCCAAACAATTACATTATATTTCCCCATCATAGTTATCATTTTTGACCTAATCATTATACAATTTTGTATTTCATTTTTTACATGTCAACCAAAATAAATATACTGTTATCGTACACAACTCAATGTATAAAATAAGCAGGGCCCTTAGCCTATTCCAACACTAGTGCGACGTAACATTATTAAATAGAACTATATCCCAAGCAAACGACTGCAGTTTCATTCACCGGAACATTAGTCTATAGTTATATAAACATGACAATCAGAATATACCTAGCTTTTAATTACACATACAGTTAACTATATCCTATATGGGTCATTATCAAAATTGGTAGAAATTCCTGTCTTTCTGCATTATTTTTAAAAATCGCTGAAAGACACAAAATAATAGATACATAATAAATATTCCCAAAATATATGATTTAGTGCTCAAAAAATTTGATGTCTGTTTTTTGTATATATCAAATATCGTCCATGCAGTATTTGTTACCAAAAACAACTCGAATGGATTAATATAAAAGTAAACTGTTGTTTAAAAACGATTACGTATTTTTTAATGGTTACAAATACGTTTTATTCAACTTTGTTTTTAAAAGAGTTTCTGTCCCTAGAAATATTGTCCATCCTGTAACAGAGTATTAAATCATACACTGAAAAAAAACTTGTGTTGAAACAACACAAACTTGTGTTATTTTCAACACAAGTTAGGTGTCTCTATTTAACAACACAATCTTGTGTTAAATGTTGAAACAACACAAAACTTGTGTTAAATGTTGAAACAACACAAAACTTGTGTGAAAATCTACACATTATTTGTGTTGAAATTTCTGAAACTTGTTTGTGTTTAAATTTCTGAAACTTGTGTTGAAATTTCTGAAACTCGTGTTGTTTCGTACAAACTTGTGTATAACAAAAACTTGTGTTGTATTTTACCAATTTATATCCAGTATAGCAACCTTTCGAATGCAACCCCTTCCATTCGTTCTGTTTAAACTGTAATTATTGATAAATGACATAATAATTTTGTTTGTTAAATTATTATTTATTCAATAAATGATATGAAAAAATAAATTAATGCCTAATTAATACCAATACAGACATCTCGAAGGTTAATAAACAAAGTTAATTCCAATACTAATAAAATTGTGTTATACAATGAAAAAATACCCCCCCCCCCCCATTCCCAATTATTAAATAAAAAGTAGCTATTTAAATTGAAAAATAAAGCACCGAGACATTTGGAATATTAATCAACAAAGTTAATTTCAATACTAATAAAATTGTGTTCAATAGTAACAATATCCCCCCACCCCTCAAAAAAAGCTATTTAATTTTTTTTTACAATTAACCTTAAACAGAACTGAGAATATAATATATATGTTCACAATATCCCTACCCCATGGTCCCAAAACATACATTTTAAATATATCTAAATTTAATATCAACCAAACCAAGCACTAAAGACATTAATAATGCACTAAATTGAAATACTTTTAAGAAAAAATAGTCCCTTTAACAGATTAGGAATTCAAAATTTTCTACAGTATATAAATGGGAACTAATAGATAAAGCACAGGCAAATAATTATAGATAGATAAAAAAATATAGCATAAAAATCAAACAAAATGGAGAAAATTAAAAATTTGTAAAACAAAAATTGATTAATTAATAAAACCATTTTATATAAAAGAGGCATTAACATTCGAAATGTTCACTAAATGTTTAAAAATAAAGGTTGATTTCATCCTACAATAATATATTTTTATAATTATCGAATGTTACTATTAATTATTGATGATCCCTCTATATTATTTCAAGTTTTCAGGCCAAATCTTTAGTGTTTAGGATTACACTGCATTCTATATAATGAAACAATATTAGAGATGGTTTGGTATTTGACATTAAAAACAAAAATGTGATTAAAAAGGCAATATAACTTTTGGGTTTCCACAATAAGATCTGTAAAAGAATTTGATGACTTTATATTCAGAATTTAGAGTTGTTTTCTTTCTTTGGTATTAATATTCACTAAATAGATATAATTCTCCAAGGATGTTCAAGTGATTATTATAAATACACTTATCGACAAATGGGGTTTTGATGTGGATTTAACTTGGTACACCAGTCATGGGTATAGAGTTATTTAGATGGCAGAATAAAAGTAAAATAACTCATTGAGCAGGGGGCGGCGGCGGGGGCGGCGGCGGGGGCGGGGGAGTTGAAAAGAGCATAATTTAACAATATGTTATATTATTTTGAGACTCATATGTATGACTACATGCGAATGCAAAAGGCGGGGGGGGGGGGTATTTTAGTCAGGTAGCATTATTGCTTACTCATGTACACCAAAAAACACGTCATCTCGCCTAAACAGATGTTTTACGCCAAAACGCTTCAACTTGATTGATTGCCATGTTTTTGGTGTATATTTATATCTTTTCTTGGGCGCCGAATCGAACTACGGCTTTTAAAATGTTCAAAAATCGACGTAAATTGATTTTTTCAACGTTAGTTGGTATACAACGATGAGCACATGAGTGAGTAGACTGTGGGAAAGTTACGACAATTCATTTCCAGGCGCCATTTTGGGTCCCAATTATGACGCCATAAAAGCTATGACGTCATGGCTTCATACAGGTTTACATACCAAAATTTGTTTTTTTCTTGCAGTATTAGACGTTGAGGGATAATATAACGTTTTACCCTAAAAAAAAAATGCAAAAGAAACCAATGCAGTTTGGTTCAGTGATAAATATATCAAACAAAATCATATTCAAAATCGGGGAATTTTCTGAGAGCGATATCTCGTAATCAGTGTGTTTTACTATTTACTCGTTGGATTATAAATGATTTCTTTTTAAATTCCTCAAACACAGAGTGGTTATGAAAGCGAAATGTGCCGAAAAATCGAATTTGACAAACGTCAAATTAAAAAAAAGAAGTATTTGTTATATGGTGCCGGGCGTTTCTTTCATAATGGTCGCCAAATTTGGTAATATTATTATTATTATTATTATTATTACAGCATATTTATAGCGCGCCCTTTCATAAAACATGTTCAGGGGCACTTTACAAAGTGACAATGTAATCATAAATAAACAACAAGATTATGGACATGTTAACAATTGTATACAGAGTCAGTTAAAAGCCTCATTAAATAAATGTGATTTAAGTTGTTTTTTAAAAGAATATAGAGATGTACAACATCTTAAACTAAATGGTAGATTATCCCATAAAACAGGTGCTTGATAACTAAAAGAGACTAGTTGAACAGTTTTGGGCTTTAAAAATAGTTTATCTGATGTACGTAATGTTCGACCATTATATCGTGGTTATGTACGCGAAATGTGCGGAAATCGAATTTGACAAACATCAATTAAAGAAATGTATTTTCCATGTGGTGCCGGGCATTTCTTTTAAAAGGGCTACCGAATTTGGTAATACATGTATAAGGCAATTTAACAAAAAAAACATAAATTTGGTAGACTAAAAGGGCATCTCTTAAGATACGTAAGATATGACTTTTGCAATGTCCTTTATATGGTTTTCGATGTCTCTGAATTTGAAGATAAATTTTGAAAATACAAAATAGCAGCAACACCAATTGGCGGATATTAAATTAATCGTCATTTTTCCTGTTGGATATTAGATAGTGTCTCTTAAGCATGATGTACACTGTAGTTCGATGTACCCTGTAGTTCAGATACAGTCTCCAAACCGTGTTTACACTGACTGTAGTTTGGGTGTAGTTCGTCAAATGAAGATGAATTTTACGATACAAAAAAATGAATATATTGTAAACGCGCTTTAAATATCTGGATGCGATAGACTTCGTGATAAAAAATTCAAGGTACATTATATCATTGGCAATAATAAGATCCAATTTTAGTTTTTAGTTACACACTGTTAACCACCAATAGATGTTTTAATGACAATAAATCATAAAATGTATTCAGCTCGACGTAAGACATAAATAGATACAGTTGGTTTAACTTGAATAGAAGTTTTAATTATCTATGCTGCATATATGCATATATCACCTTGATGTTCATATCGTCTTACGTATTTGTCAACATCAAGGTTAGTGCGACCCATTTGTGACAATTTCTAGTTCCCAAAAATTAGCGATTTAGCTCCTTTAAAAGCGAATGCAAGTTAAATATGTTTAATCAGAGGCGGATTCAATGGGGGGCGCGAGGGGCGCCCCCCCCCCCCCTAATTTTCAACAGTGCCCTTTTTTACGGCTGAAAGTGCCTTTTCTCAGACTCAAATATGTCCGTTCCCAACCCGTTGTAGGGATCCCAAATGACTCGAACCATCGACTCAAACACACCAGTCTGGGAAATAGCTCTTGGAATGGCTACAGATGCAAGGAAATGGCGGATAATTTTCTTGGGGACCCCCCCACCCCTCAGCGGCAAGCCCCGTCTCCGCGGTCAATGCCTTCATTTTGCAGCGCCCCCCCTTTTCAAAATTCCTAGATCCGCCCCTGGTTTAATAGTACTTTTATCTAGTGTATCTTTTATTTTGATTTTTCTTATAGAATAAGGCTATATAACAATAATGTGCGCTTCTTGTTGTATAATACTAATAATAGTATGTTCAGCTATACTTTTCGTTTAAAAAATGTATGTTTTATGTCCTATATACACTTATTCGCTGAAATCTATGACATCCAACAATATAATAGGTCATATAAATAGATAATAAGTTTGCATGACGTCATATGAAATTCCTGGCTTCACAGTTGTCGCAACTTTATCTATACACGGCGTTGCGTCGACCAACCATGCAATGTGAAGTAGATGTCAATATGGTTATGTGCATAGGCGTACGAGCTGGGGGGGGGGGGGCTGGGAAAATTTGGGCACACAATTGTACTTTGTAAAAGTTGTATAAAAAAATATTGTGTTCTTGAATGTGTCCATTTAACAGCGAATTTATTATTATTATGTAACATATTAAGAACCTAACTACATTTTTGGGGCACCAACCACCACCGCCCCCCAGTCAAAAATTTCCCCGTACGCCTATGGTTATGTGTAAGAATATTCAGTTCAATATATTCAGGGTGTATGATTTTATTCATACTTCAATTTTAGTGAGTTACTTCTGCAACGTTTTTAGAAAAAAATGCTATTAATTTGGCCAGTACTGTAATAGCAAGTGTATAAATATTTTCTGTTCAGTCTGTACACAATAACATATCTGAGAACCATATTATCATTTCTGCCCAAGGCTCCCTGTGATTTATAGTTAGCAGTGATACAAGGCAATTACCAATTTTCCATGCTCTTGGCCTGAAGAAATAAAATAATAAAAGTCAAGTTTTTATTATTATGCAAGTGGAAAAATAAAATTCTTCATGGTATGATTTGAATAAATACAACTGATTTGAAGTTGGAATTATTATTTGTCTAAGATGACTGGGCATTTACAAATTGAAATAGCTACTCTTCATCAAGAAAATACATGAATATTTTTCCCAATTCACCTGGATTTTATTGTAGGTCTTTGTACGTGAAATAGCTTTATTTAACGTCCGCTTCCACCGAAGTGGTATTGCAGAAAATTAACAAATTCGGATTCCCTTTTAAAGGAATTAGACTACACTATCGCTGGATTATATTATATTCAAAATGGCGCCCAGAACACAAAACAAACATTGCAATTCAGGGCGGACTGGTGTCGAGGTTGTATCCTAAGAATGTTTTTTTGAATATTTAATCAAACAGAAACACAAGTATGCACATGCAGTTATGATATAATATTAAATTAGCTTACCTCAAATACCTCGAAATATACTGTTTGGTCAGTTTGTCCGCCAGCCATATTTCTATTAGTCACACATCCTTCGGCCAATTAAAATGGAGGTATATTTTGTTTTAACCGAAACGAAAAATTTGCGTTATAAATACATTGTATTAAAAAATACCAAAATCACAAACCTGATATTCTTATTTTCTGAACAAACTTTTTCACAACAATATCACTTTTTTCGATACTAATGCTTAATAATACAGTTAACATTTGCAGTACCACAGGGTTTAATACCGCAAAATTACTTCAATAAATATTTCTTTCTTTGTTTTAAGAGTAATTCATTTTAATTGGTCATTTACAGGTAAGAATAAATTTCCAATTTCGATTAATGAACCAATTAAATTAAATAAAAAGATTAATTCGACTATTTCCACGCCCATTCAAACATTTTTTTTAAAACGTAGATATAACACAATTGTTATTGTCTTTGATGTGTCAAGTTTATTGGGGCGATATCAATCAGACACTTCCAAATGCAGACATTGTAATAACCTGTCTCTGTATATTGTCTGAGACAAGATGTGAAAATAAACAAAGAGTAGAATCAGAATAATCTTTTATTATATCTAATTAAATAAATAGTTTATATTTAGATAATAATTGACTAAAACTTTGATCTCTTATATCAGTATACTGTTATAAAATACGTTGTTTTAAAAGAGATATTAAATGCATCGCACGATACATACATTGCGATTTCTACTTAATGTTTGTAATAATTAATATAACCTTTTAGATAATTAGAAATATTAAAAAATAAATCAAGTGAATTACTCGACATTCAAATTCAGGAAGAGTGGTTTTACATATAGGCTAGTGATAAAGGAACATAATAAATGTTATCTTTAATGTCGACGTAATTATTTATATGGAAAAAAACACATAAGATTTTATAAATGTACACAAGTTTGTGTTAAGACATTGAAAAAAACACAAACTTGTGTCATTGCAATGCAATACAACACAAACATGTGTTAAATATTTTTAACACAAGTTCTTGTGTTGAGATCCAACACAAGGGTTTTTTCAGTGTAAAATAAAAAAAGGACCCCTTTATTGACGAATGATGTAATTTCCTGTCTTAGTTTCCCCGCCTTCTGAGTTAAATGACAACAAACAGTTGATCTGCCTAGATCAAATATTTTACAGAAAAACAAAACAAGATTTTGTAACTAAAATCAATGAGTATTTTTTAAAAGCACCTTTCCAGTAACAACCTTTTGACAACTTTATACATTCAGGGTATAAGTTTTATTGTTCTCATCAAATATAAATTTGAGTGATCTTGCCTAGATGAATAAAATTAACAGCATAGTGGGAGAATTCATTATTTAATCAAGAATTTAGTGTCTGTAATGTCAGTCCTGTAACAGTCCTTTCTGTAACGGCTAATTTTGTTACTGGATGGACACATTTTGTTACAGGAATGGCATTTGATAATATAAATTCTTAACCTCGCTTTCCTTAATGATTGAGATAGTTGATAATAACTACAGTAACAAATCACATTATGTTAAGTATCCTACAGCTACAATTACACAGTTAGTATTCCATCATATACAATTATATGGTTACTGTAAGGAACTTGATTCTTTTTTGTCAAATCAAACATTTGAATTTGAATACATTATCTGTTGTTCATTTTAATTAACTTCAAACCATTTTCAACAATTTCGTCTAAAGTGTTTTGTCGCATGGTCATATCAATGCCACTGTAGAACTCAGAGAGCTCATTTTATCAGAATTGGTGCTCTTTATGTATCTCAACACTCTCTTCCTAGAGAGAGAGAAGGGGCGGGGCAGATGGTTCAGTGAGTAAGAGTAAGACATTGGTTCGCTAAACTTGGGTGTCCCAAGTTTGATCCCGGTGTGGTTTTCAGGTGTTGTTTCCCCTCGTCGGTGGTGCAGAACAGAGGTTCTGGCAAGGGACAACGTATGGGTGTGACGAAAAACTGAGGTCCTTTGTACACATTGGCGTGGACGTAAAAGAACCATTGACAGTTGGAATTCGATATAAGAGTAGGTCGTAGTGCCGCTGTCCAGGCAAAATTTCTCTCATAGCACACTGTATGGCTTATGCCCGTCTTCATTAACCCAGTCGGTACAGAACAGTAGGACGTTAAACTCCATTTCATTTCCTAGAGGGGCACATTTACCAAAAAGAAATCTGCACATTTACCCAAAATGTGTGCTCCATACTCCGACTCGTTTGATCCAGCTACAGATCTCATCAAAGAAATATTTAGATAGCATCGGAAAGAATAGATCTTTTATTAGAATATGGTTGATCCACGCATTCTCTAGTGTGTTAGGCGTCAATTAATTTTCAATTTATGCTCAGTTTGGTAATGTGAATGTGAGAGCTGTTCCTTATAGCGATAATACTGAACTACAAATCGAATGAGTAAGTCAAGTAATTGTTTTTACTGGCCTAAGAAAATGAAAAACGTTTGTTTGTATGGATACGAAAATGTCTGAATTATACATCCACTTCAAACATTTATGGCAAGGTTTGGGGGCTTTTGTGTGGAATGTATCACCACAAGAGTCCAGAAGATATTTAACATAGAAAACAATTTATTTTTTTCAAAAATGTCTTCTCAGATTCCCTTATCTTATTTCCCTGTGTGGTACTTACATTCGACAAGATTTTCGACTTTTGATAGAGTATTTGTGGTCTGTGATGGTTTTTATTTTACCACATGAGTTCCACAAGATATTCGACACAGAAAAAAATATATTTTTTCAAAAATTTCTTCTCAGAGTCCCTTATCCCCCAACAAGAAATTTCGACTTTTTACCACAAGAATTCCACATGATCTTTTTACAAGATATTGGACTTAGAAAAAAAATACAAATGATGATTTGCCTTCTACGCTAGTAAAAACAATTCTAATTCTCGGGATTTACTACAATAGGTTGGTGCCGAAAGTAGGATGTTAAACACCATTTCATGTTTTAATAGTGACTGTAAGCGTTTTAGTTTTATTGGATAATTAATATTGAAGAAGGATGTACGGGTACAATTCTTTTACCTCGTGTTGCGCATGTAACCATATATAGGCATGCCATTATAATATGTATGGCAAAATGATTAAAGTATTCTATTCAATGTTTACGGTGTACGTAGAAACATGATCCTTCTACATAACTTCATATTTCATTTCTGTCCTGGGGATCACGTGGCTAAGTGGGTAAGACGCTAACTCGCTAGCCTGGAGGTCGGGTGGTCGATCCCTGCATTGGCCGAGAAAGTTCATCCAGATTTTCCGGCGTGGTTCTCCCTTGTCAGTGATGCTGGATGGAGGGCCCGACAAGGAAAGCTGTCTAGTCGTTCGATATAAGAGTAGGCCGTAGTGCCGCTGTCCGGGCAAAATTTCCCTCATAGCACACTGTATGGCGTATGCCCGTCTTCATTAGCCCAGGTTAGAAGCAGAACAGTAGGACGTTAAACCCCATTTCATTTCATTTCTGTCCTATCTATGCCCACCTACAGAAAATGGTTTCTATATCTGTTTTTTTTTCTCTTACTGGTGTCCTCTACTTGTCATTGCGCTTATATTTTGCTACGAAAGCAAAAAGTTCACATTGACCGAAAGACAGTCGTGCGGAACAAACTATTTAAGCTTGGTAACTGCAAACATGGGTAGAGTGGCCCTTATCCTCAATTATCTGTACTATATAAACTGACCTGTTTAAACAGCATGTTGTCACGCGGATCAAAACTTCGTTTATGAGAAACGTGCTCTCGCGGGCTCGCTCGTGCACTGTAGGCAGCAAAAAGGCAGCAAAAAGTCGCCCAAAATAGACATTCACGTGACAATATTCATTCACTTATTTTAGGGTGACCCGGCTAATGTGCACGCTTCAGTGGTTGTGTCTTGAACTATGATAATTGTCAGCGGTGGAGTGTATGAGACTATAAATAGCCATGGCACATGCAATTCTCTACAAATCTATCAACTATATATTACAGCCGTAAAAAAAATCTTTTGTTGACGATTTTGAATAGCAGTAAAATTTAGCTTCTTGGTTATTACAACAGCTTTAGAAATTACGTACATTTTATTTTTTAAATTGCTTTATCATTAACTGTACCGTCAAGAGCGGCATCTTTTGGTTTAGTACAAATAATATCTCTGAATCACTTTCGTTAGCAGGAAGATGATACTAGCAGTAGTTTCATTTTACTTTTACAAGTTTCTTAAAACAATTGTTGAGTTGGCTAACGTGCGTATTTATAAATTCAATTTCTTGTTCCAGCTTTCTGTTATGTTTCGTAAACAGGTAGTATTGATTATCCCGACCTGTTAATCAGACGTAGAATGGTCGGTAAACTGGTTAAGCGAGACTAATTTCAAAACAAGGGCACGTAACCTATTTTTTACTCACATGTGCTCGGATGTTATGGCCGACACTCGGAACCATCTTTCAGTGTATTATTCATGGATGATTAAATGGTCATAGCTTATTAAGTACAACATGATCGTTTATTTAGTGACTATAATTATATGGAACTGATCTAACGCCTAACGCTTGGTACATATATATATATATATATATATATATATATATATATATATATATATATTGTGGCGTAATTGTCGAGATATTTGGAGAAATTTATGGTGGGTCACCCTAATTATTTATCAATGAAGCCATGTAAAAAGTTATTGTTTACTCGTTGGACTTTTAAGTAGTTGGAGATATTTATTTATGGTGGGTCACCCTAATTATTTATCAATGAAGCTATGTAAAAAATTATTCTTTACTCGTTGGACTTTTAAGTAGTTACGAACTAGATTTAAATTTTGGCTAAAACTCGGCGATTTAATTTCTAAGTTAGTTGATTGTAACCAATGACGTATATATTATAACGGTTCTCGGTTCAGAGTCAACTCATGTAGTTTCGCCCTTTTTCTATGTTTTAAATCCACTCTCGTGGCAACATACGGAAACTGCAAGACTGTGAAAGTTACTTTTATTTAACCGTAAAACTCTGTTGTTAGTTGGCGCTTTAGTTACGTTAGAAGTTACATTGTTGCTAGTTCTAAATACGCAGAAAAAATTTGAGACTGGAAATTAATTGAACGAAATTATTTTCCCTAGTCTCGATTAACCAGACGTGTATGATTAAAATAAAATTACGGTACTGGTAACAAGACTCGGATTCTAATCATTTTAGGGCGCTGCGAATTTGGCCTCCGGTTTTGTCTCAGATTTAATAGGAGGATGTGCCATTATGGCTATGCCATTATTCGTGTTTAGTATCCTTATGCTTTCGCGAGCAAAAACTGCATTTGCAATTTCTAACATGGTGGTTACAACTAAATAGAACTGAAATATAACTAAAAAGACGCACATTGACTGTTTCATAATTTTAAAAATATGAAAACGCGACACGATGCGTAAATTGTGCGTCTTACTTTCAAGAACAATAGCTATAAAACAGAAATTTCCAGATTGATACATAATACGACACAACTAACCATAAGTGGTAATTCAAACACAAAGGATATATTTAAACTTAAATTTCTCTAACATTTCACTAAAAGATCCCTATTGTAGAACTTCCAACTTATTATGTAGTCATTGTCATGCCGGTTGTTTTTAATAACAGAATTTTCCCGTCATATAACAGATCAAAGAATTTTTCGAGACGCATTATCACGTATCGACTTCTATTTTTAGATTATCTGGCGCCACAAATAGCCCAACCATATAAAAAAGCATGCAGTTCCACCTTGAAATGGGTTCAATTGATTTACGGTTTATTCTATAATTTATAACACAGTCTAGAGCGCAATGTGTAGGAGTCGCATTTTTGACTTCTAAGTAGATTCTTATACGGAATTCCGGATGCAATGCTAGACATTTGGAACACTGCTGCCGAACCGATTTGAAAATGCTTAAGGCTCTTTTTCTTTGCGTATGTCGTGTGCTCTGTTTTTGATGTGAATGATTTTTATATTTGGAGGTAATTATTTGAAACAAAATAGGATTATCACAAACCACTCACTACATACTGCGTTTGTAAACCACGAAATTCACCCCTTATTAGAAAGTTTTAAGTATAGTCTATTGCATGTAAACGTTAAAAAAAACAGCTCAAAATATAGACATCTCTAACCAAGGGCTGCGCACGCGTACAATTGTTAAATTCAATCGTTAATTGTACGTACGTACGTAAAAAAAAAAAAGAATTCCGACTGCGGAAAGTACGAATTCGTTTTTCAGAGCAAAATTTGAAACTTTGATGTGACTAAGAAACATACCTCTTTTTAATACCGCTGTAACTCTACTTGGGTGATCAACTTTTCCACATATTAGAAATTCCCATTCAAATGGTTAAATCACACAAATATCCAACTTAGCAATAGTTTAATTGTGAATGAATGGTGATTTTAATGGCGAGTCTTATCATATTTGTTAAAATAAGCCCCAAATATAGCTCGTTTGTTGGATTTTTGTTATGTGCACGAACCACTCTAACATAAGCCTACTTTTCGCGTTTTTAAAAATAAAGGATTTTAATCTTAATGTACATTATGACTCTGTACACAAATTGCACATTTATTGCGCAACGATAATATATGAAAGGAAATTTAAAAATGATTTCGAAACCTGATACGAATACCTTTATGTTTATACGTATAAATGATCAGCCGAGAGAAGTCATATAAAAGTAATTTTTGAAAATAGTAATTACATTTTAATTTTTCCAAGCATTGTCGGATTTACCTATGGGCTTGGCAAACTGAACCCTAGGGCCTCAAGATCTAGGGGGTCTCGGGCCTATGTGTATAATATTTTTTACACTGTCATCCTCCTTTGCTTTGCTCCAACACACTTTAATTTTCCTCTTGTTGCGAGGGTGGGAGATTGGAAGGGGTCTCATAAGCGGAATAGCCTAGGGTATATCTCCATCAGAACCCGGCACCGCTCCCATGCTTATAATCTCACTTACAATTGTGGGAAAGTGTAATATTATGAGAAGCCTAAATGCGAAAAAGTAAATAAAGAATAGCGATATTGCAAGTTTATAAAGAAGTTATGAACACAACGATCGTTTGGAATGTTAATCCGAGAGTCGTCCCTATTGTAGATGACATTCAAAAAAGACATTTCCAAAAGAAAAGCAGGGGAACACAGCTTTGATCTAAATTTAGTCTGTCCCTGTGTGTCTTTTCAATCTCAAGAACAGAACAAATGTGACTGGATATCAGCCCACTGAAATTCATTGTCCGAATACCAAACCTTTCGTACTCTAGTTTACTGGGCTATCTTATTTCACGAACCCGCTCCCACGGATCCCTCTGACTTCGCGGACCCCAGTGTGGAAAACACTGTTTTAAACATTATGCTTTTCTAATCTTCTTCAAAAACAACTTGACAGATGAAATTCGACAAAGAGTAGGCAGCAACACCGCTGTCCGAGCACAAACTCGGCCATGGCACACTACACGGCGTATGGTCGTCTTCATTATCCGAGTTACAGAAAAGTAGTAGGTTAAAGCCACTTCTTTTCATTTATTTTCATTCTAGCTGGTGAACAAAAGTAAAATGTCCTGATGTCACCAAATTCTACAAACCTCTTAATACGTTATATCGTAATATCATGGACATCAAGATTAAATTTGCAAATAAATAACATAGGTCGAAAATCTTGTGGAATGTGGTACCACACCGGGGGATAAGAGGGTCTGAGAAGAGATTATTGAAAAAATTGAATTATTTTCTATGTCCAATATAATAATAATAAATAATAATAATAAGGATTCTTATATTGCGCTAAACTCCAGAACAAAGTGTCTGCTCAAAGCGCTAACAAAACTAAGTTCATCTGTATGAAGTATTAAACAGGTATGTCTTTAAACGTGACTTAAATGTTGTTAGTGACGGGGCAGATTTGAGAGAAACGGGTAGTGAATTCCACTTAATTGCAGCTGCAACTTCCAAGGACTTGAATCCAAATGATTTCAATTTCCATGTAGGCACAACTAAGTTAAGTTGAGACTGAGATCTAAGATTTCTTGGCGGTTGGTTCCATTTAAACAACGATACACAATAGATAGAATTTTAAAGTCAATTCTTTCAGCGATACGGAGCCAATGAAATGATTTTAATGCAGGGGTTATACTGGATCTAACAGGAGTTTTTGTGACTAGTCGAGCCGCTGAATTTTGAATTTTTTGCAGCCTTTGTAATAATTCTTTTAGTCGTGACAAAATTAGCGAGCGAGCAAGTGTAGCTGTGGCTTCAGTTGTGAGAAGATGACAAATACTACTAATGTTCTTTATATGATAGTAGCATGTTTTAGTAAGATGGTTCACATATCTTGTGGAACTCTTGTGAAAAACACCACAGAATAATATGTAGAATATACTTCCCCAACATCTTACAAGATGATAGGATAAACTATTAATGTTACAGCAAAATAAATAGAAAATGTTTCATAAATTTTTCATAGTCCAAGTTTTCCAAACGCCCTCAAACCTTACCATGTCTATAATTCTGTTTTGATAGCCACAGTATAAACTCCTCTACAAAATTTGCTCATGTTGACTTTTACTTTTATTTTGAAAGTTATTCGTTTGTTGTTATCATTTATTTGAAGCGCAATATATTCTGCTATTTTCAGCAATGTTATATTTTAGCATTTTATGATTTATTTACAGTTTTATAAATTGGAACTTCAAGCTAATAAAATAGTGTTAAAAGAATGTTATTATGTTGTTACAATTTGTAAATAATATTGATTCAGGACAGCATGTCCTTCCTATAAAGTCAATCCAGTAACATCTCACAAATAACATAAATTTGATATCTCGTTTGTCTGACAATTTGATGCTAGTGCCAGTCAGTACCCATGTGACATAATTTGTGGAAATATATTTCTTGACAGAATATTTCCAACTTTCTTTCAAAAGAAGATACCATTATGTCAACCCTGTAAAAATTGTATCTTTACTGTAACATGATAGTCCTTTCTGTAACACTGCGAATAAACAGTCAGTAAAAATGATAGCAAGCCCACATAGTTTTTCTACTTATCTTCATGGATTCATTGATGCCTCTCTACAGAGCATGACAAAATTATTGTCTGAGTACACATACAGACTTACTTAGATAATAATGCATAATAATTCATTTAGGTATAAACTAGGTAACTAAACGTACCTTCTTTTTAAAAAAACATTAGCTAAATTAAGGAAAACATGGTTTAGTATGCTTGAATGACCAATCATTAGAAATAATATGATTTAAAAAAAACTGGTTTTATGGAATATTCACATATTTTCAACAAAATTATTAATGTTACGGGAAATTTCATATTTCCAACTGGTGACCCATATATTAACGCATCACGTGATTTCCACACACGTCAACTTTAAAGTAGTGTTATACCAGGCATAGGAGTACAATGTGACATGTCAAATTACAGATTCCTCACCACCTCGTGTTAACAATTTAAACCAAAATTTAATTAATGACAAAATAGTATTTAGCAAATATATATTTAACGTTTATATTACGTTTCTAAAGCACAATTTAATTACACAAAATTATATACGGACAAAATCTACCATATACCTCCACTTTTCTAAAAAGTGTCTTATTCTTACCTTAACCTCGTATTAAACTCGTATTAATGACTTTGCGATAAACTTAACGAGTCGTTAAGTTTAGTTTTCCCAGGAAAAACTATACCTTAATCCCTAAATTAAACTTCATGGGATTTTTAACATAACCCAACTTTTTATTCAAAAGTTAAATTACCATAACTTTGAGACTTGAACTAAGGGTCTCAAAATTACATAGCTGAACACAAAAACACAAATAATAGCAATCTAACCTTTTATTCAAAAGCTAAATTACCCAATTTAGTCTTACACGACTAAAACCATAACCCTGAAACTTGGACAAGGGTTCCAAAATTATATTACCAGGGTAGCGTAATACATATACGAACGACACAAAAAAAAAACACATTTTAACGAATCAAAGCAGAAACCTGCCAACTCTATCCCTATCTCTTCAATCCTCCCACTTTTATCTGGAGACAACATTAATTCCTTATTTTATTCCCTATTCCGTTTCATTATTATTATTACTCCTTAGTTATATTAAAAAAAAATTTTTAACTACTCCCTAGAGACTCACTTAAATTTCCATTTAATTACTCGAATTTACTATACTTACTACTGGTCAGGTTAACCTGACAATATACATACCTAACTCAGGATATTATATTTTTTTATAAACCTGTCAATACTTCTAAACGGGGTTTGAATCGTCCGGCGTCAGATACATCGACACGTCGTCTGCTGCTTGTCTTCGTTTAACAGGGACACAGTGTTATTGTAGAATAGATCGGTTCCCTTTTTTCACGTCCAGTGCCATGATGTTTAAACTTCTGAAATGTTTCATATGTGTCGTTGTTTTTAAACAAAGCTTCGTGGATGGTCTGAAGTCAAATCTACAGATTTCGAAGAGAGATCAGAACGCTAAGCTCAGTGGCCAACAAAACCCGACAGCAACTTATAGATTGGCGAGCAAGAAGAATATCCATGAAGAGGACGAGGTCGAATCGAAAATTGAGAATATGCTGGCTAACTCTGGAGACGCCTTGCACAAACTATTTTACGAGGTAGGAAAAAGAAATGAGGACAAGCAGAGCGGGGTGGTACAAGCCAGGAACCGGATAAGGAGGTCAGTGGAGGCCGGTATGAAACTTCCAGGACCCCCTCATGGGGTGGTACAAGCCAGGAACCGGATAAGGAGGTCAGTGGAGGCCGGTATGAAACTTCCAGGACCACCTATTGGGGTGGTACAAGCCAGGAACCGGATAAGGAGGTCAGTGGAGGCCGGTATGCAACTTCCAGGACCCCCTCAAGGGGTGGTACAAGCCAGGAACCGGATAAGGAGGTCAGTGGAGGCCAGGATGCAACGTTCGGGACGCCGTCCAGCGGGCGTGGTGGAGGTAGCTATGGTTAGAAATTAGGAAGATTACATTAACTTTGCATATATATCTACAATACCAGCTGCAGTGTATACAGGGATATTTCGATTGGATATATGTGGACATTTATTATGTAAAATGACGTGGACATAAATACTGAGTAATTCTTAGGATTACCAGTTTTTAATGAATTAAATAAAATTTAAAATGTGCAAAAAATAGCAAACATTTCTGTGTACATTTACAAATATTTTGGACAATTTTTCATTAAATCTTCTGTGAAACCAGGCTGTGAACAATTATTCTAAAATTTAAAAACTAAGCTGGACAATAAAAGAAATGGTAACATTTTTTGGTAAAGTCTTTAGAATTATTATTACTTTTAAAATCTCTTACAAATTAAAGATACTTTTTGTTGGGTCATCGATCTTACTGATGTAGGGCTTTTGTATACGTATGCCTAGGTTGTTAAGGAATAACCCTATTAATCCTAAATTCATAAGTCGGTGCTGCATTTTCTAAAAGATTCAATATGGAAACGTTATTCACCATATTTGTGTTTTAATCTATAAAAATTAGTATTGTATATTAGGCCTACTGTTCCATAAAAATATTTTTTTACGAAGATTTTGTTTACAAATTAAAATCTAGCACATCAAAAGTCATATCTATTAATATTAGGGGTTTGAATGAATTGTAGTGATATGTATAGAGAAACTCCTACGATTTTATTTATCACACAATCCTTTCTTACATGCACAAACAAATAAATATAATTATTTGCTATAGATTTCACTTTTACTGAACCTGATTACAGTATGGCGTAGTGATACGTTAGTTTTTGTCAGCAATTCAACCATTGCAAAGTTTAACATTGACCTAGTGTTTTCATCAAAGTCAATTATATGGAAATAGTCCTTTTTAATAAAAAAGAAGTTACGTTGAATAAAAAATGAATTGTTCTTTTTAATTGACCAATCAAATCCATGTCTTAAGGAGATATCGCAGTAGATTATGAAATTGATCACGCAAGCGATATCTACTATAAAATGTGTTATTGAGTGATAAATTGTGTTTGGTGCGTCTGGTAAGAAAATATTCAGTTTTGAACGTCGACATTAGCGACCAGTCCAAATTGAATAGTAGTCGATCGCGCGTGGTTAGTCCCGTCTACACTCGAAATGCGGATTTGGTTAGATCTTGTACTTAAGGCCACCTTCGGATTTGGTCAAAGGGCACGAGATGTAAACAGGGCTAGCGCTAACACCAACCCTAACCTTGGACCTAGCCTAACCCTTACCCAAACCCACAATCTCGTCAACAATCACGTGCCCTAACCTTATTTACATATAAGCTACCTTGACGAAATCTGGAGGTCGTCTTAAGAAATAGTTTTAGCCGTGCGGATTGATATTTCACTTACGCGCTCGACACGTTCATCAAGATGTCTCATTATAAATCGCGCTAAAGAACATAGGAGTACACGCCGACGTGTACTGGTTTTAAAGATTACATTCCAACATATTATGAAATGAAATGGGGTTTGACGTCCTACCTTTCTACACCGACTTGACTAATGAAGAGTGACATGCTTCATGCAGTGGGTTGCTAACCTGGAGGCCAGTATTGGGATGACCCGTGCAGTGAAAGTTTTTCGTTACAGAAAGTTGGACTCAACACGGCGAATTTGCACGCTTCAGTGGCTTGGTTCGAAGTGATTTCTGTCTAACTACGCAGTATGATGGGACTATAAATAGACATCGCACAATTGTTGAGTTGCCTAACGTTCGTGTTTCTAAGTTCAGTTTCTTGTTCCAGCTTTCTGTTGTGTGTCGTAAAAAAGGATCGAGTCTTGATTATCCCGGCCTGTCAATCATACGTAGAATGGTCGGTAGTCTGGTTAAGCGAGACTAATTTCAAAACAAGGGCACGTAACCTATTTTTTACTTACATGTTCTCTGATGTTATAGCCGACATTCGTAACCATCTTTCAGTGTATTATTTATGGAAGATTAAATGGTCATAGCTTATTAAATACAACATGACCGTTTATTTAGTGACTATAAAAATGCGAACCTTAATTAAGACTTGGTGTATGTATAAATATTGTGGTGTAATTGTCGAGATATTTGGAGATATTTATTTATGGTGGGTCACCCTACCAGAATAGCGAGTCACGACGACCCTGGTTATGTAATAGTGGATGTATTTTTTATACTTTAATTTAATCCACATGTAACTTTATCAACGCGTTTGAACAATACATTCTAGGGTGTGTCACCCTACCAGTATAGTGAGTCACGACGACCTTGGTTATATAATAGTGGATGTTTTTTTATACTGTAATGTAATCCGCATATAATTTTATTAACACGTTTGAACAATACATTCTATATCAGCTAACATAATTTTGTACACTCTGGATACAACTTGACATATTCAGCGTGTCTGGAGGAATTAAAGTAGAAGTTCCAACTTTTAATACAAAAACAGAAATAAAATGAAATGGGGTTTAACGTCCTACTGTTCCGCTCCTACTGACCCAATGAAGACGGGCATACGCCATGCAGTGTTCTATGAGGGGAATTTTGACCGGACAGCGACGCTACGGCTTACTTTTATTTCGATTCCATCTAAAAAGGCTTCTGTTCCGCAGAGGGTGTCATTAGAAGAATACGACGTGTGCAGGTTGGCTCGGTCACCCCGAACAGCGACGCTACGGCCTACTTTTATTTCGATTCCATCTAAAAAGGCTTCTGTTCCGCAGAGGGTGTCATTGGCTCGGTCATCCCGGCATAATTATCCTTATCTGTGTGACCACAGATATTGACAATATAGACAACTCCCGCGGATTTTACCACTGCAATTATAGATATAAGATAAGAATAATTAAGTTTTGACTTTCTGAGGGAATATGTAATTATCGCTTAAATATGTCACAGGGTATCGGTTGATATAAGTGTGTTTAAATAAAACGCCATAATGTGAAAATATGAGTAGAATTTGAAACTTGACCCCAGCCAGATTCAAAACTGGTCGTTTATATTATTTTAGACAAGATAAGATAATTTAACATTTGATTAATCACTGACGTATATATGGTATGGTGCATCGCGAAAGGCCTAGACAGTGTAGGGTGAAAGGCCTAGACGTATATATGAGACGGTGTAGGGTGAAAGGCCTAGACGTATATATGGGAAAGTGTAGGGTAAAAGGCCTTGCCGTTTATACCTGAGACGATGCAGGACAGTGTCTTGTCATTCGAATAGGGCGTGCATTTAAAATAACTCTGGAAAGTTGAAAATCGATATACAACTAGATCGTAGTGCGGGCAAAATTACCCTCATAACAAAAGTGAAGTATTACGTCAAACCCCATTCATTTCATTGCATATCTGGGACCCCT
This sequence comes from Patella vulgata, assembly GCF_932274485.2. Taxonomy (NCBI): domain Eukaryota; kingdom Metazoa; phylum Mollusca; class Gastropoda; family Patellidae; genus Patella; species Patella vulgata. Next base: position 7,040,698 of record NC_065883.2, on the reverse strand, counting down.
CCTTTAATATTATTATATTAATTGAATATAAACTAAGATGCAACTGGTCGCCTACTGCCTTTCTCGTCATTTAACTGGGATATAGTGTTATTAATGAATACACCAGTCTACAAAACAGGGACACAGTTGGTCAACATGGGCATCGATTTATTACTGTAGAAAAGGCCAGTACCTTTTGTAGATTACACCAGTTTCAGTTCTTTATTTCACATCCAGTGCCATGATGTTTAAACTTCTGATATTTTACACCTTTGTCTTTGTTTTTAATCTAAGCTTCGTGGATGGTCTGAAGTCAAATCTACATATTGCCGAGAGAGATCACGTAGCTAGTCGTCAACTCCTAGCACCACCTCATGACGACGGTAGAGATGAGAGTCAGAACAACAGAACCAGCTCAGTAGCGATCACAACCCGATGCTAAATGATAGATTGACGAGCCAGAAGAATATCTACGAAGAGGTCGAGATCGAAACCAAGATTAAGAAGATTATTGTGGATACCTCGACTAAAGACGCCTTGAACAAACTATTTTACGTGGTACGTGCCAGAAAAGGGGAGAAGTCGGGAAAGGTAGTACAAGCCAGGAACCGGGGAAGGAGGTCAGCGGAGGGGATGATGCAAGGTGGGGGATATGGATATGGTAGGCGATTTAGTAGAAGATTATCATAACTTTGCATACATCTCTACAATAATAGATATACCATAACTTTACATATATATATCTTCAATAATAGATTTTCTGTATACTATACTCTATCTCTTGGATATATTTGACATTTATTCATGTAGAATGTTGTGGACCTACTTAACCTAAATTACGTAAATACTACAGTTTTAGTGAGATTAATAACATTGTTAATATTGATCAGATATTTCGTGTGAAATTTTATCTGAAGGCACAATTATACTTAAAGGGCAAAAGGTTGTTATTTGTAAAACTTAGTCAAGAACTTCTCACCATGAAAAGCATTGGTAAATTTTTTTTGTGGGTTATTGCTATTAAAATCTCTGACAAATTAGAGAGATAGGTTTTGTGGAGTCGTTGATCACGTGTACGGTTTCTTAAAGGACAATATTGTTGTCAGCCATTATCACATATTATGTTATAGAACTGGTTAAACACGTTCCAAATGTAATTTTAACACAGAGATCATTGCTACGATAGATGCGTTATGAAGCTTTGAAGAAAGGGAAGTGACGAACGCCAAAGGAAAACATGAGTTATCTTTCTATATAACTAACTGAAGTGATGAGTAACAACGGATACACGAGCGAATTTCTGCTTACTAACAATTCCTTCGAAGACCAAAAGTTGTTATGTGAAGCTATGGGAGGATATCTGATAATTAAACAAAAAATAATAATTCGTGTTCGCTTTCCACCTCTAGCAAAATGTTGCGGTATCTGCATTGCAATTGCTTGTTATTTGATTTTAAAAACCGTTCCACTTGATCAACGTTACACCACAATTTCGTGAAAGTCGTACCAACAAAATGTTCGCCCCCATTTACGCAAATTGTAATACCAAGGTTGTGGACCCTCAACCTGTCACAATTTATGTCGCATTTAGATGGAACTCAAAACAAAATGATAACGATCAAAAGGTCTTGGATGAGTTTGATGCGCACTGGTTTGTTCCCCTGTCTTTTACGCAAAATGTGACATGTACAAAGTTTGTGGACCCTCCAGAGGCAACAATTTTTTTCAGCTGATTTTTATGACACTAAAATGTTGTTTGTAGTATTAACAGTTCCTGGATCAGTTCAATTTTGTCGCACATTGGCCACAGATCACCAATGATTTCCCCCATTGACTTTAATGTTAATTCTCTTCTCTTAGACCAACACTTACATTTTCCCAACTTTTTGTTGGGTAGAACGCTTTCTACTATAGATTCAGCAACATTAGACAACCTCTTGGTCAAAAGCACGTATGGCCACGGATCACTAATGATTTCCACAGTGACTTTAATGTAAATTCTCGTCCCTTAGACCGACTCTAGCCTTTTCCCAAATTTTCGTTGGGTAGAAGGCTTTCTACCACAGATGGGTGATCGCGTGGCAACCTCTTGCACAAAAGCACGTAGGAGGTTCTTCGTGAAAAACTTGACATACACAAGCTGGAAGTAGAGACAAGTAACCATGCAATTTTCCGCCCTACATTTCAACCAAACCAACCTCTCAACTCTTGTATCCCTCCGCATCAAAATTATGAATATTCACTAAAACTTGACAGGAAATGTATTTCCAAACCCCTTACTTCGAATCTACACCAAAAAGTAAAAATATCGCCGGGGAAAAAGGGAAAGGCAGAGAAAGACTAAAAATAACTTTAGCCCTTCATTCCTGGATGTCGGCGTAGGGATATTTGTTGAGCTGTGTCCGTATGGGGTTCATCATGGAAAACTTGAGATACACAAACTGAAAGTAAAGACAGAAAAAACCATGCAACTCGTATCCTTCGGTCTTTAAATTGTGAATATTCACCAAAACATGGGCGACAATGTAGTTTCAAACCTTTTCTTGGATGCTACACCAAAAAGTCAACAAAAATGGGGGAAAAATTGAAAGGGAGAGAAAGACTAAAAATAACTTTCGCCCTTCATTGATGGTAACCAGCGTAGGAATCAATTGTGAGCTGGGTCTCTTTGGCCACAGATCACAATAGATTTGCCCATTGACTTAAATGTTAATTCTCGTCTTTTAGACCGGCTCTATGTTTTCCCCAAATTTTCGTTGAGTAGAACGCTTTCTACCACAGATGGATGATCGCGTGGCAACCTCTTGCCCAAAGGCACGTATGAGGTTCACCATGGAAAACTTGATATACACAAGCTGGAAGTAGAGACAAATAAACATGCAATTTTTGACCCTACATTTCAACCTAACCAACCTCTCAACTCTTGTATCCTTCCGCCTCAAAATCATGAATATTCACCAAAACCTGACAGAAAATGTATTTTCAAACCCTTTTCGTCGATTCTACACCAAGAAGTCAATAACAATCGCCATGCAAAAGGGGGAAAAATTGACGGTGTAGAAATATTTGGTGAGCTGTGTCCATATGTACAAAGTTTCTGGACCGTTTTCGAGTTATGCCCACTGTATTTATGCAAAATGTGATCTATGTACAAAGTTTTTGTTTAGTCCCGTTCATCAAAGCATATCATTATAAATCGTGCTAAAGAACACAGAGTACACACCGACGTCTACTGATTTTAATGCTGTTCACTAGCAGAATATACGGCTTTGCCCGGGGTCCAAATCACGAAGCGTGATTCTCCCAGGAACCACACCCAATTTGCCCGCGACCCAAATGCGATAACCTAAAACATTCATGGGGTCCTGGTGGTTAATTTGATACCACAGATATGTTGGGATGTATCGCGTCGACGAAGCGTGATGGGCGAACAGTCGCTCAGACATGTACATCCATTAATCTCTAGGAACCGCGGTGGCTCACTGTGTAAGATGTTGACTCGCTAATCTGGAGATCGCTTAGCCACGACGGCCCTTGTCATATAACAGTGCGTCCCGTTTACACATATCCCTTGGAGTTGGAATTCGATATAGGAACCAGAGCAGAACAGTAGGACGTTGTACCCCATTTTGTTTTTATATAATAGTGTAATTTGAAACAGGTTATACTCTAGTCAGCTTGTAATTTGTTCACCCGTAACCTTAAAACCAAAACACGAGTGTAGCACAGCTAGTACTGTAAATATTATCTTTTGGTTTATTAAAGGGCTAATCTCGATTATATTTTAGAGAATAAAACTGCTTAATTTTGTGTTAAAGCACTCAAAATCTTCTAACTTAAACACGTCAGACTTCATCTGGAAATGGAGACAGGTGCCCCAAGCTGTATTATACGTGTCTGGATAAAACCAGACTTTTATTTTATAAAAAATAATATGTACGTGAAATTTACCTTTCGTTATCAAGTACAGCACGTGGGTCATGCTGACTTATGTACTGTATAAACCCCTAAAGGAACGGCAATAGATCATCAGTTCACCAAACGAAAAGATTGACCCAAACCTTTAAAATGGTTACGTGCAAACAACTCAATATTTTGAGCTGAAATTTTGAGATAAGGTAAATACACTATTCCTCGATATTTTGGAGCTTAAATTTCACACGTACTCAAGGGGTGGTCCCTTTAAAGATATTTGAGGGTTTGGATGATGAAAACGTTCCGAACAAATTTTCCACAAATGCTATTTACTACCTTAGCTTTTCACTTTTGCGAGAAAGTTCAGTGGTGCCGGACAGAGAGTCTAACACAGCGAGTTGTCTAGTCGTTCCGATGGGACGAAAAACCGAGGCCCCATGTAGACATTGGCGTGCAGGTGAAAGATCCCTTAGTAGTTGGAATTTGATATATGAGTAGGCCATAGTGCCGGTGTCAGGACAAAATTGCCCCCATAGCACACTGTATGGCGTATGCCCGTCATATTTAGCCCAGTCCGGACAGAGCAATAGGACGTTAAACCCCATTACATTTAATTTCTGTTCATTTTTCATTTTTGATAGGCACCACTTCGTCCAAATATATTACGGCGGCCATCTTGGATCTCGAAGCGCTTGGTTTGGTTTACTGGGATGAAGGCATACTCAAGTCACGGTAGTCAAACCACAATGTTTCTCTAAACAGGTCGTACGACTATTAGAACCATCGCTGCTTTCAGTAACTTTGACAATGCTAACGATATTCCTCCATGTTGTCTAGCACTCTCTTTGGACGAATGGAATATTTCCTAGAAGGGTATTTTATTAAGATACAGGCGTGTAGTTCCATTTGATTTCCTTACTATTCTATCGAATCGTTCTGGAAATTGTTGTATGAAGCCCGAGGCACGGTTTAAACTGGCATTAGTTTGTCATTGTCGTTTTGAAGGGATCTAGAGTTCCACCTTACAACTTGTCGAGTTTTTCGCAGATCTTGAGACAAAGAATGACTGGTACTGTGACATCGACGATGTATAAAGTAACGTCATACTATATACATTGTACCTCTAAATGATAAATAAAATCCATTGCACAATTTAATATCCCAACGAATAAAAAAGTTCTCTCTTGAAAAAATTGACGTATTTACTTGTATTTTTGACTGAGTTCAAGACAACATGGCTTTCCTCCCGTGTTGGACGAAACCATTTAATCTGTTGCGGGGTATGACAGAGATTTTGACAACAACGTGTTGCAATCAAAACAAAGCGTTCTCATTTCGATCGTTTGAGTTTGGGCAACGAAAAATATCAACTGAAGACAGCTTTGGCCGTATTGTGATATGGTGCAATATTTATTGTTCATGATGAAAATATATTCTTTATCAATTATTTTTTTTTTAATTTATTGTAAATAATACTCAAATCACACCATAGCCCCCACCTTCAATAGAAGGCTTAATCTCGCTTTAACTACGTGCATCTTATCAGATGTTGTAAAACTCATAGTCGTTGCTTCAGGAACATGCATATAGCCCCATAATTTTAAATACGTTGTACATGTACGTTAATCATGTTAATATCGATTAAAGATATTCATGGGTAAAATTTAAGACCCGTAAAACGAATGTCATTGTTTTTGTGTCGTATTTGTAACAAAATATTTCAAAAGGTAAAAGCTATTAACTTTGCAGAGATTTTACTAGAATGTTAAAGATAGTGAAATGAAATGAAATGGGGTTTAACGTCCTACTGTTCTGCTCCTATACTGGGCTAATGAAGACGGGCATACGCCATACAGTGTGGTTAAAGATAGTAACAAAATAAAGGAATACGGGCAGTTATGTGTGTGAACGCCCAAACTCAATACCGAGCCGGGATTACACAAAACATGAATTGTCGTAAAAGTACCGCAAACCGTGACATCTTGTAACCCCTTTATACGAAATGATCTCTCCCGAAGAGTGACGTAATCGGCTCCCATTTTTGTATTTCTCCATGTCAAAAGTTTGTGGGAATTCAATTTTTTCAAGAGAGAACTTTTTTAATCGTTGGGATATTAAATTGTGCAATGGATTTTAATTAACGGGAGTTGATTTCAAACACACAGGTAAGTTTATAATAACCAAAGTTAAGTAGTTTGATCATAATCGAAGAAATCCGTTTAAAATTTACGATGGTTCAGACAGTAACTGCGTAACAATACCAAACAGAGCTCCAAATTGGACAAAATATGTTTACATAACGTGGAGGGTTGGATGGCTGAATGGTTAACGTGCGCGCGCTGTATCATAAAGTCTGTTATTGAGTCGACTGGCGTGGTTTCGAATTCCCGGTTGTACGTGATAAGGAGTAGGGTCGCCTGTCCAACCTCGTGGGTTTTCTTCGGGTCCTCCCACTGCTAAAGACCCCTACGCGCAAGCGAATAATTGAAATAAAATTAAACCATATGTTAGTCCCGAAATGACCTAGTTTGTTGTGAGTGGACGTTAAATCCCATTTCTCTCTCTCTTTACATAACGTTACGTCATGACTCCCGATTTTATTATGCCCAATTAACCAGTGCATAGCAGAATACTGCAGAAAAACTAATTGTGTGACAAACTAGGCTATCAGCACGGAGAGAGAAATGGGGTTTAACGTCGACTCGACACAAACCCAATTTACCAGGCAAACACGGTGATGACGTGCGTTAAGTTTATTGACTGACTCGTCGAGTTTGAGCTATAGCTTATACACTGGCGGTAAACAACAAATCAAATATGTTATTAATGTACATACGGGATTGTCATAAAGTGATACATGCATTCAACATATGTGCATGAAAAATGGAAATGGTGGCAAAGCAATTATTTATAGGACAATATCATAAGTAATGCATGCAGCTTGCAACATGTGTGCTATGTAAGGTAATTAAAAAGCGTAATAGACACTCGAAAACATATAATTCATTTTCTTTGTAACAGTACACGTAATCAGAGAGAGAGATAGAGAGAGAGAGAAGATGGGTTTAACGCCCATTCGACACAAACTAGGTTATTTCGGGACTAACATATGGTTCAATTTTATTTCAATAATTCGCTTGCGCGTAGGGGTCTATTGCGTTGGGAGGAAACCAGGGACCCAGAGAAAACACAGAGGTTGGATAGGCGACCCTACTCTTCTTGTCACGTACCACCGGGGAATCGAAACCACGCCATTTGACCCAAATGCCAGGTTATTTCGGGACTAACATGTGGTTCAATTTTATTTCAATAATTCGCTTGCCTGTAGGGGCCTTTAGCAGTGGGAGGAAACCAGAGGATTCGGAGAATACCCCGAGTGTGTACAGGCGACCCTAATCCTTGTCAGGTGCAACCGGGGAATTGAAACCACGCCAGTTGACTCAATGACAGGTTATTTCGGGACTAACATGTGGTTCAATTTTATTTCCATAATACGCTTGCGCGAAGGGGTCTTTAGAAGTGGGAGGAAACCGGAGGACCCGGAGAAAACCCACGATTATGGACAGGCGACCCTACTCCTTGTCAGGTACAACCGGGAAATCGAAACCCCGCCAGTTAGCTAAATGAAAGACCTTATAAAACAACGCGCACGCGCTAACCTACCGGCCATTCAACACCCCTACAGGTAATTAATTTGACAGTATTTATAGAGTAGGTTGATCTGGAAATATGACGACGAAATGAACTTTTCAATAGAATTCAAAGAAAAAAACCCCCGAAGATCAGAAAGGCCATATTCACAGTGCTTATCTATTGCAAACCGCCCCTTTGCTTTGGCTGCTTTAGTACATAATATGCTCTACGTAACTTGATTTCAAACACACAGGTAAGTTTATAATAACCAAAGTTAAGTAGTTTGATCATAATCGAAGAAATCCGTTTAAAATTTACGATGGTTCAGACAGTAACTGCGTAACAATACCAAACAGAGCTCCAAATTGGACAAAATATGTTTACATAACGTGGGGGGTTGGATGGCTGAATGGTTAACGTGCGCGCGCTGTATCATAAAGTCTGTTATTGAGTCGACTGGCGTGGTTTCGAATTCCCGGTTGTACGTGATAAGGAGTAGGGTCGCCTGTCCAACCTCGTGGGTTTTCTTCGGGTCCTCCCACTGCTAAAGACCCCTACGCGCAAGCGAATAATTGAAATAAAATTAAACCATATGTTAGTCCCGAAATGACCTAGTTTGTTGTGAGTGGACGTTAAATCCCATTTCTCTCTCTCTTTACATAACGTTACGTCATGACTCCCGATTTTATTATGCCCAATTAACCAGTGCATAGCAGAATACTGCAGAAAAACTAATTGTGTGACAAACTAGGCTATCAGCACGGAGAGAGAAATGGGGTTTAACGTCGACTCGACACAAACCCAATTTACCAGGCAAACACGGTGATGACGTGCGTTAAGTTTATTGACTGACTCGTCGAGTTTGAGCTATAGCTTATACACTGGCGGTAAACAACAAATCAAATATGTTATTAATGTACATACGGGATTGTCATAAAGTGATACATGCATTCAACATATGTGCATGAAAAATGGAAATGGTGGCAAAGCAATTATTTATAGGACAATATCATAAGTAATGCATGCAGCTTGCAACATGTGTGCTATGTAAGGTAATTAAAAAGCGTAATAGACACTCGAAAACATATAATTCATTTTCTTTGTAACAGTACACGTAATCAGAGAGAGAGATAGAGAGAGAGAGAAGATGGGTTTAACGCCCATTCGACACAAACTAGGTTATTTCGGGACTAACATATGGTTCAATTTTATTTCAATAATTCGCTTGCGCGTAGGGGTCTATTGCGTTGGGAGGAAACCAGGGACCCAGAGAAAACACAGAGGTTGGATAGGCGACCCTACTCTTCTTGTCACGTACCACCGGGGAATCGAAACCACGCCATTTGACCCAAATGCCAGGTTATTTCGGGACTAACATGTGGTTCAATTTTATTTCAATAATTCGCTTGCCTGTAGGGGCCTTTAGCAGTGGGAGGAAACCAGAGGATTCGGAGAATACCCCGAGTGTGTACAGGCGACCCTAATCCTTGTCAGGTGCAACCGGGGAATTGAAACCACGCCAGTTGACTCAATGACAGGTTATTTCGGGACTAACATGTGGTTCAATTTTATTTCCATAATACGCTTGCGCGAAGGGGTCTTTAGAAGTGGGAGGAAACCGGAGGACCCGGAGAAAACCCACGATTATGGACAGGCGACCCTACTCCTTGTCAGGTACAACCGGGAAATCGAAACCCCGCCAGTTAGCTAAATGAAAGACCTTATAAAACAACGCGCACGCGCTAACCTACCGGCCATTCAACACCCCTACAGGTAATTAATTTGACAGTATTTATAGAGTAGGTTGATCTGGAAATATGACGACGAAATGAACTTTTCAATAGAATTCAAAGAAAAAAACCCCCGAAGATCAGAAAGGCCATATTCACAGTGCTTATCTATTGCAAACCGCCCCTTTGCTTTGGCTGCTTTAGTACATAATATGCTCTACGTAACTTGGGTCTGTTTTGTGAAGAAGATCTTATAAATATGATACATGTCGTGAAGACTTATAAATATGATACAAGGACCGAGTGACATGTTTTGTAATGTACTTGGTTAGACTTCACTGTAGCACTAGTAATAAAATATCAAATACTAATTTATAGTGTACACGTTTAGTAAATAGTACCGGACATACCAATTTTGCTACTTGGTTAAATGAACATCAATTTGGACAAATGCAAACTAATACCATCGTTTCAAAGACCAAGTGCCTCCGAAGGAGGGAGGTTGGATGGTCCCGTGGTTTAACGCGTGTGCGTGAAATCATTAGGTCTGTCATTGATTCAAGTGGTTTTGAGTTCCTACTTGAACATGACAAAAGGTAGGATCGCCTTCCAACCTCGTGGATTTTCTGCCAGTCATCCGGTTTCCTTCCACGGCGAACGAACTCTAAGCACAAGTGAATCAGTGAAATAAGATTGAATCATATGTTAGTCCCGAAATGACATAGTTTTTTTCAAGTCCACACATCAACGTAGCAGTCGTTGAATAATATGTGCACACATTTCACTTAGTTTTTTGTTAACTGCACCTATTATGCCGTTGCGAAAACATTCAAGATATCTTTTTGGGAGAAACCTTCAATTGTTTCAAATTCTAAAACACAGGGGTGTAACCTGTAAGCAGAAAGGTACACCACTGTGGCTGTTGTTGCTTACAAATAAAGCAGCAATTGTCTTGCCCTGCACCACGGTTAGTGCTAAATGATAGGGCCAGCTCAATTTTTCGTCATAGACCACGAGATGTAAACAGGGCTAGCGCTAATCCCAATGCTTACCTTAACCCTAACATATAATTACGCCAAAAATCACGTTCCCTAACCTTATTTACATCTCAGTGATCTTAAAGTTGCAATTGCAAATTTTCAAGTTATATTTTTAAAATGTATTAAAATAAAGCCTTAAAATAGATGGTATCCATAAACAGTCCTACCTTGTTAAAGAATAATCCTATTAATCCTATAATTCGCTATTGCCAGCTGAGAAATTGGCAAAAATATCATTTTTAACTTCAAATTCCAACGTTGGAAAATGGCTGCCCCATGTTGTCAATAGCAAAACAGGGGAGGTAATTGTGTTGTTATTTCCTGTGTCATAGATTTTTAAGGGTGGGAAATAATGCCCATGATCGTATAATAGTGATTTGATAACCTATTGGGCAAAAAACATAGAAATAATTATGTTTTGACTTTCTTAGAAAATTTGAATGTCTCGCTTTAACTAAATTTGAGCTAGCGTTAACAAACAGATTTAGCCACCGTACCACTCAAGAGCCCGGGCTGTTGACGTCGGAGACTTCCGGTTTGGTTTGAAATTTTACTACATCAAATAAAGAAGTGGTCTAAACCTAACATATAATTACGCCAACGATCACGTGCCCTAACCTTATTTACATCTCAGTGATCTTAACAAAATTTGAGCTAGCCATAACAAATAGATTTAGCCCCCACACCACCCAAGAGCGCAGGCTGTTGACGTCGGAAACTTCCGGTTCTTTTTGAAATTTTACTACAGCAGATCAAGAACTGATCTAAGAAAGGCCTGCGAGTATGGTTGTTTTGAGAGGCCCCCTTTTACTTTTGGTGGAGGTGGGAACTTTTTAGACTTATATTAAAAGTAGTTAATTTGGGAGTTAGTAAGATTGTCACACGCTAAATTTGTGCTTAATCTAGAAAGATGAGGAAATACTCTTGAAAGTGCCATTTATAGTCAGTGTTTCATGATGTTTTAGGAGTGCGGGTCCGGCGCAGACAACGTCCACCTCGTCCCCACGCTGATCAAAGTTCAAAACGACATAGTGTAGTGAATTGATTGTCTCATCAATTCTGCATGGATGTGCATGACACAACGATACTTCCATTAATCAAAATTGTTTACGAACATTACGAATGAAGATATATTGCATCATTTTTCAAATCACCCTGGAAATAAGTATATAAGACTGCCCAGGATCGTTGGTCGTCAGTCGATCGACAGACTGCTTCTGATTCTACAAGAACCATGAAAGTCTTCATTATCGCAGTACTAGCTCTGGTGGCTTACACGGCTTCGGGTAACTATCTTTTATTTTCTTTTATTAATGGATAGCTTGTTTATCGTCAGTCCGTCCAGTCGATCTGCGATCTGTGTTTGCTGCTAATTTCTCAAACCGATTGAGACAGACTGCTATAGATTCTACAAGAACCGCAAAATTCTTTTTGTCATAGTTCCTGCTCGTATGGCTTACATCCCGTCAGGTAATTATTTTTTTTATTTGATTTCATTAACGGAAATGAAATGGGGTTTAACATCCTACTGTTCTGCTCCGACTGGGCTAAAGAAGGCGGGCATATACCATACAGTGTGCTATGAGGCTAATTTTTCCCAGACCGCGGCACTACCGCCTGCTCTGTCAAGGGATCTTTTACGTGCACGCCAATGTGTACCCGGTATCTCGTTTCTAGTCGTTCCATCCGCGCACCACTGACAAGTAAAAACTACGCCATAATATCCAGATAAACGTTTTCAGGCAACTCTGGGAGCGAACCCAAGACCTCCAAGCTACAGTGATACTGTAGCCCAGTGAGTGGATGTGCTGGTTCGCTAACCAGATCTCATATCACCCCCGGGGATTGCCCAGAAAGCTCTTTGGATTTTTTCCTGCAAGGTTTTCCCTCGTCCGTATGTAACAGCGTTCGGATAGGTAAAGAAAACCGAGATTCACTGTACTCTTTGGCGTGCACGTTTGCAGTAGCCCGACTGTCCTGGCTAAATTGCCATCATAATTGACAGTATAACGGGTCAGCAGTAACCCGATAGGTGCAGAACAGTAGGACGTTAAAACCACATTTCATTTCATTGTTGATTCGAAAAAGAACAGGAGGGCTCCACTCCCTCCCCAATACAAGATGTAATAAGTATTACGGATCATTTTTGAGTGGAAACTTCAGACTTACTTTATCGATTAACCGATGTGCGTTTTTTTTTAAAGATTTCAGAATCTATGATTTTATTTCTAACAGCTCTAATCTTACCTGACGTACATACAGTTTAATTTTGTTTCTAACAGCTTTAATCTTACTTGAAATACATACATTTTAAAATTGTCGATACGCCGTAGACATATTGTTTTGTGCAGAGCGGTTTTGCATACAAAGTTCAAGATTCGGCTTTGAAAAGCCTGTCTCTCATCGGACTGGCACGAAAAATTGTAGATATTCTTGGACGCGAGTCTAATATAATTACTATTATGTACCAGGAGTCGGGGTATACATCAGTTGGACTGGCTGGGCAAATGAAACCAGGCAGTGTAGTAGAGAACACCTTTATTACATAACAGCTGATGTACAAGTGATATATTCAAGAATGAGCTACCAGAAATAACTTTTCTGGGCATGCGCGTATATGTCATGCAATTGAACCAATCAATACATAACAATTACACCCAGACACAGGCATATTAGCGTGTCCACAGGCCTACGTCAGGAGGGGGAGGGGAAAGTAAGTGCCGCTAAGGTTCACCAAAATAAACCATAACAGAATCAAAATATGCACTTTTCACAGACTAGATGGCTTTGTTGTATCCTACTAGTCAGGGTGTTGTAAGTGCTTTTGATGGCCTGTCATTCAGTCAAGTGTTGATTATACGTGACGAGACGTAGAGTCGCCTGTCCAGCCCCGTGGGTTTTCTCATGGTCCTCCCAATGATAAGGATCTCTATGCGCAAGCGAATTATTGAAATAAACTCGAACCATGTGTTAGTCCTGAAATGACTTAGTTTTTTGTCGAGTGGACGTTAAACCCCATTTCTCTTTCTTTCTCTGCCATATACATTTGAAGAGGCCAGTGGAAGAACGATCTAAGTCACGTTTTTGTCTTTTTACATAAAAGGCAAACAGATTTTTGGACGAGAATGTTTGACGCGAATAGAACAACGGGTGGGTTTAATTACAACTTCAAAATGATGTTTAATACGAATCATAATTACCAGTACAACTGACTTCGATTTTTCAGGCAAATTAAGGTTAAATAAAGGGTACGATGGACTTGTATTTGTCCGGGAGGCCATTTCAGAAGGGCCTTGGTTCAATGTGATCGTTTTTACCTGAAATAGATTGTTCCACAGAAAGCTTTTACAATTTGCTACCAGATGGCGCCATAAACTGGGATTCGTTGAAAAAGTGACTTAGATCGTTCTTCCACGGGGCTCTTCATTTTGTATTAGGGCAAGTGGAGTGGGCGTTAAACCCAATTCTTTGCCTTTTCTCTTTCTTTCAAATTTCAAACATAATATTAAAGATACATTATGGGAGATAAGATAACTAGATGGCAGTTCTCGCTATAATAGTTAAAAACTAGATAGTGTAAAGGTTTATTTGCTGAAAATTTCAGTCAAATTGATCCACCATGAGCCGAGAAAGAAGCTCGTGGAATTTTGGCATAGTCTCGGTCATCATTACTAAAATCATTAATATAAACAGCAAGTCTCGATTATCCGCTTTTCTTGATTTAATTGTCAACGGCCGTTAGCGGCATATAGGAATCTAATCCAGCCAACATCGAAGGCTAGCCTTGACATCGAGAGTTAATTATGGTCTGGATAAGTTAATTAATGTCTGATTGATAATTTAGATAACATTTCAGGCCTAAAGAAAGACTTGTAATAAGCAGATTTTGCTCTTGCATAATGCATGTTTAATTGGCCGGAGTTGACCTCTTTGTACTAAGATGTATGTCATATACTGTACTGTTTGAGTTGAGTAGACGTTAAATTTCAAAAATGTTTTAATTGTCCTAAGTTGACCTCTTGTATTACTGGACTGTTTGTGTCGAGTGGACGTTAAACCCCATTAATTTTATGATATTTATGTTATATAGGAACTACCAGGCCAAGGATAATTATTGACACTGACTGGAGCAATTTTCTAGTGGTAAGTAAATATCCTTTTGCGAACTTTTATAAACTTGACCATTTCGTTACTTCTCATCATAAGGTTTTGTATATTTGAAGTCAATTGAGCAATACATACCTCTGCTTACTCCACCAACAAGAAAATATAATGGCATAGAGATAGAAATTACACGCCAATTCGGCACAGCTCGTGATCTGGGGTGCTGGTTGGCCGAATGGTTAATGCGTGCGCGATGGATCATAAGGTCTGTCATTGAGTCGCGTGGTGGGGTTTCGATTCCGCGCTTTTAAGTGACAAGGAGTAGGTTCGTCCGTCCAGCATCTTGGGTCACCCGGTTTCTTCCCACTGCTAAGCGAGATATTGAAATTCAACTGAAACATATGTTAGTCGCGCAAAGATCTAGTTTGTGTCGGGTGGACGTTAAACCCCATCTCCCTCTCTATCTCTCCCTCTGAGCTAATTACCTGACATCACATAACTTCCCATTCGCCCCGCGTACGTAATCGTCTAATATAACAAAAGTAAATTAAGAAAGATGGATCGTAACCATTGATCGAAATCGAGTACACCTAAAGATTCCTTGGCACTGGTTATTCTTAGAAAATTGGACAGAAACGCCACTGACATGTCTGGTAATAGTTCAAATTTAAAGTGTCTGGTGATAGTTCAAATTTAACTTATTAATTTGTTGTACTTCAGTGTAACAGATGGACCCAATTCTATGATCGTGACAACCCGTCCGGCTATGGTGATGAGGAACCATTGGGAAGTCTTCGAAGGGCAAGGCCCTATGATAATATCTGTGCAAGACCAGCTACCTTGGAATATGAAACCGTATCTACAAAAGCGTGTATCAACACAGGGGAAGTGATTACAGCATCACCGACCACCGGTTTTACATGCGTTAATTCTCGTCAACCTGATCAAAGGTGTAACGATTACAAAGTTCGATACTGCTGTCTAGATGGTAAGTATCATAGGTATTATATAAAGAAAAAATAACCATAAAATATCTGGCACTGAAATCAGCCATATTCGTTCATTGGACAAGATGGGGGCGTGGAGCTGAATAGAGACAATGTAAACATTTTCTTCCGATCGGAAGCGTTCAACTGAAATCAGAATATATTTATATATTGTTAGACCTTGGCTACTTATGGATCCTTGTTTGGGTATGTGACTTCGTGAATTATTAATAGAACTAGCTGATTACCCGACATTGCACGGGTAGAGTCATGCATTGAAAGTAGTAGTGCAACGTCAGCAGGCCCATATCATTCCCCGCCTCGTCGCCAAATGTCAGCCTCGTTACTATTCTCTATTTTCAGCCCAAGTCACATGTCCGAACGGATATGAATGGACCTACTTCTACGACCGTGACAACCCCTCAGGCACAGGTGATTCGGAACTATTAAAGCAGCTACGAGATGAAAATCCAAATGAGATTTGTGAAAAACCAATCGCCATAGATGTCCGTCGTCGAAGCAATGGCCGCGACTTTAGAACATGCGGCGAGAACGTCACTGTCTCTCCATCGTTCGGATTTCTCTGCTTAGATCGAAACCAGTATGATCACTATTGTGAAGATTACAAAGTCCGATTCTGTTGTCCTTGTGATAAATAAATATCTAAATGGATAACATGAAAGAATAAAAAATATTGCACAATTACCTCGTTCACTGTGTTGGAATGTCTGTAACTGAAACTGAGAAAGGGTTTTTAATATTCTCCCATTTTTATGAAACGTTGTTTACACGCTAGATCAGTGCTTCGCTTGGGACCAAAGTTCATTTTAAAAATCTCTCTGTGCCGAACTGATTTTGGAAGACTCCCATTTTCCATGATACTGTGTTTACACGCTAGACCAGTTTTTACCAAGTCCTATTCATCCTTGGGCCCCTCGGGTGTGAGTTTGGTACACCCGGAAAAGGTGGTTCCTCAACTCATAGCAAGATGATGGCCATAAACGCGACGCTGGTATTAGCTAATAACGTACAAATACCAAGATCTACCGGAAGGGAAACGTTTGCAGGAAAGTTCAAAAGAGCTTACTCGACACCATTAATCTCTTTATTATACTTAGATTTTTGACGTATTGTCGTCATCGGAGTTGAGAGATAACTAAGCTTTTGTTTATCTTTATATACGATTGCAGTTTGGTTCATTTCATATTAATATGGGGGGTTGGGTGGCCGAATGGTTAGCACGTGCGCGCTGTATCATAAGGTCTGCCATTGAGTCAGCTGGTGTGGTTTCGATTCTCCGGTTGTACGTGACAGGGAGTAGTTTCGCCTGTCTAACCCCGTTGGTTTTCTACTGGTACTCCGGTTTCCTCCCAATGAAAGACCTTATAATTAAACTGCTAAAGAACCCCTACACGCAAGCGAATTATTGAAATAAAATTGAACCTTGAGTTAGTCCCGAAATGACCTAGTTTGAGTGGACGTTAAACCCCATTTCCCTCCCTCACTATTAATATGCAGTATTGAAATGAAATGAAATGGGGTTTAACGTCCTACTTTTTTACTTCTCCTGGCTAATGAAGACATGCATTCACCTGTGCTTTGAGAAAAATTCTGATGGGACATTCCAACTGTTATGGCTACTATTTACCCGGGCACTAGTGCTACGCTCCCCCCACCCGCCAACCTGATTTTATTCAAGACAAAGTCCGGTGCCCTTACCCCTCTCGCCCCCACCCCTTGTATTCTATATAAGAATGATCACATAACAATGACACACCAACACCAGTTTTCATACATAAATTTCCTGAACAATTCTTTAGTGTAGGGAAACGCCCTTCATTGCCCCTCCTAGGAAATATTCCACTCACCTGAGAGATCATCTCAAGAAAGAGATAGACGAGCTGGATAATATCCGTATCACAGCGACTGGTGTAATAATCTTACATCCAGTTTAACGAAGTCTTCCGGGGGTCGGGTGTTCGATCCCTGCATTGGCAGAGAAAGTTCATCCAGATTTTCCGGCGTGTTTCTCCCTTGTTAGTGATGCAAGACGGAGGGCCTGACAAGGATAAAGTTACCAAAATTCTATGACGAGCTTCTTGGTCCGAAGCCACGCAGCATTGTTTGACAGTTTTCGGACACCGACCATCATTATATGGTCGACCGTTATATGGAATCGAAATATCTTTCAACTGACCGATGGTTAAAACATTTAAAGCTCTAAGTGCGAAACGTTTTTCGGGCATTAACATTTGTTTCATTGTTGAAATTCCTAATTTCATGTGAATGCAAGGGCATCAAGTCAGACGGATTGATTGACTTGTTGATGGGAGTTCATTTTCAGGCTGCTGTATTCGCGGGCTGAAATAGCAGGAAAACGGGTTTGGAGCCATCTTAATCTCAAATATTTCCTGGGAAGATACCACACTTATACCCCGACCTGGTGACCAGCTTCACAAAATACTTTGGGGAGATATCGCCCTCTTGCCCTTCGCTCTCGACCTGGTGACCAGCTTCACAAATTACTTTGGGGAGATATCGCCCTCAACTCTCGACCTGGTGACCGTCCAGAGCCCGGTCATTTCTCACCCCTCTCCCGCAACATCTGGTATCCAGTTGGACACAGATAGGGATTTCGGTTCCAATGCCGCATAAATAAGTCCATGATTGACAACTGCCTTGTCGCGTCCCTCACTGGTCTGAATTGCAGGAATAAGCGTTGACAATCGTCTAATTTCAAATTTGTTCTACGGGATGCATAACCACCTCCCCTTCAATACCACCCTATGCCAGCCGCATAGGACGTGTTTTCGGGCATTTTCATTTCTGCTCCCGTCCCCATCCCCAAAGCTGATCAGACATGTACGCCTATGACCTGCTGGTATTCTTGTCCTAGGAGGTTAGTGGGAAGAGCGGGGGGGGGGGGAGGGGCTTCATGAATTCTAGTGCGATCGACAAGGAAATTTGCATGCTCATGCAAGGAACAACAGTGATTTGTCGTTTCATGACAGTGATGACGTTATGCTCGTCTCCTGGTTCACATATTGCGTTCGTACTTGTTACGAAACTTTATACCACGGTATTAAGTTCGACAGCTGATACCCGGTGACTGAACGTGGAAGTGGTACTACTTAATATTACTTTGAAGACCGATGTGGATCTATTAGACTTGCTGAAAACACTGATCTTTATATACAAACAAATCTGATAGCTAGCTAGCTTTATTTCTCAATCTTAATCAATGCATGATTCTGTTCGTTTAATAATTATTGGGACAGCAGAAACGGATTTTGTAATCCTGGCATTGTCCATCGGGTTGCTGTGCATCTACACACGAAAAGCCAAGTTCTGGAACCAGACATACAACCTCGCCGGCTGTGGAGTAGTCGTGGCCGGTACGTGTAACACGGACGTCAATAGCTACTGGATCTGTACATACACGGGCATAGGGGTAATCCTTGTTGATTTCCGACAACGTCTCGTAATCACCAGTTCCAGTAGGTCTGTCACGATTATAGTACCTGGTCCAGCGATATCCAGTGGGACAGGATGGGTTGACTAGACAAAGAACAGAATAAAAAACCACAAATAAAATGGGGTTTAACGTCCTATATTTCTGCTCCGACTGGGCTATTGAAGATTGGCATACGTCATGCAGTGGACTATGCAGGCAATTTTGCCCAGACAGCGACGCAACGGTCTACCTTTATAACCCAATCTTGAAGGGCTGGTGATGGCAAATTTATGGTTATACTTTGAAATCGAGGGAGAGAGAAATGGCGTTTAACATCCACTCGACTCAAACTATATCATTTCGGGACTAACACATGGTTTATCTTTTTTTATTTCAATAATTCGCTTGTGCGTAGGGGTCTTTAGCAGCGTGAGGAAACCGGAGAACTCGGAGAAAACCCACGAGGTTGGACAGGCGACCCTACTCCTTGTCTCGTACAACCAGGAAATCGAAACCCCGCCAGATGACTCAATGACAGACCGTACGAAACAACGCACACGTGCTAACCATTCGCCCCCACCCCTTACCCACTTCAATAACCCAACTAATTCAAGTAATAAATTGTTAGCGCCCCCCATTCTACTTGACCAACTGCCGGTATATTTCAATTGATTGTATTCACAAACATAAACATGAATTTATATTAGTATGGCTTCAAACTGTAATAGACACATTTTAAAGATGCATTATGTAAGAGATAAATCTCCCTTTTGCAGGTCTTTATTTTGACTTTAAACATTATATAAATCTATTATTTAAACATTCATTAACATGGCAAGCCTATATTCAACTCTCTGAACCATCAGATGGCGCCGACCTTAAGTAGATTAGAGTGATTCAGACAATTAATGATTTCATTTGAAAATGGAGACAAAGTCCCGAATAACAAGTACCGTTGTTACGATACTAAACAATCAATGAACACACCTTGCCTAAACTACAAACAGTGATTACTTCGCTCAGAATGAAGTAATTTGAATGAAATTTTGAATATATTCATTTTGCATTATCTATTTTTAAACTATTATAGCAAGAACGGCCAGTCCTGTATCTAAATCTTACATAATGTATCTTTAAATAGTAAGAGGTGGTTATTGAGGAACTATTACATAATGTATCTTTAAACTATTATAGCCAGAACGACCAGCTCTGTGTCTAAATCTTACATAATGTAAGAGGTGGTTATTGGGGAACTATTAAGTCTGTACTCACGATAATTGCAGCAGTATCGACATTTGTAATCTTCACACTGGTGATCAAGTTGCAAGTAATTGAAACATGTCAAACCATAAGTAGCAGCAATCGATACATCGTCCCGAAAAAGTCCCGTGAGACGTCTACAATTTACAACTTCCGGTGAAGCACAGATCTGTCCAGGATTTTCTTGTCGGTGAAGAACAAGGAGCTCAAAATCTCCAATACCCGTTGGCTTGTCTCGGTTGAAAAACGGTGTCCATTTGTTACACATCGGACAGTGATTAACTGCTTCGGCTAAATAAACAAAGATAAACAAAAAGATTCAACACATCCTTCAAATAATCAGAAAAAATATTTGATTGAGCAGATAGGACTCCAACCAAACTATGACGTTAATAATGAATCTGGAGATCAGGAAAAAGCTTGAATTCTCCAATTGCCGAACGGTCATCCCAGTTGTAATACCCAGTCCATGGATTATTATTGTATTATATTCTTTTTTAAACAAAACTAAAATTATGTTATATTTTGTATATACGTCAAGTTTGTGTATGTCTGATAATTTTGTTTTACGTGTTGTCTATGCTGTTGCCGCCATATCAAACTGACCGAAGGTTCAGCGCTCGAGAGGGGGGGGGGGTAACGGCCACTGTACACAAACTAGGTCATTTCGGGATTAACATATGGTTCAATTTTATTTCAATGATTCGCTTGCGCTTAGGGGTCTTTAACAGTGGGAGGTACACCTGAGACCTCGGGTCCTACTCAAGCGACAAAGGAAAACCATAACGGAAAATCACAATGAACCTTCCAGACCATCACCGGGATCGAACTCGCGACGCCTTGGTTAGTGGGCCAATGTCTTACTCACCGAGATCCCGTACTATAAAGAACTAAATGAACGATCAATGGCGATCATGTTTTAATTACTTTGTAAACAAGACTACTAAACAAGACTACTATGTAAATATGTATAGATTGTTGTATTTTATCCATCGCTATACAACGACATTGTTTTAAAAATCTCCCAGATGAGCGAAAAGTACTTTAACAATGTTAAAATGTAATTAAACCAGTGTTGAAATCAATTTGTGTCGGCATACCTTTTTACCGTTTACCATGCAAAAAAGTAGTGCAGCTTTACAGCTATGCTGATGCTTTGGAATATAGCTTTTTAATAACATATATAGCTTATTTCCTTGCGTTGCACGGATAGTGCCCCGAGCCGGAAGTAGTAATGGTACCATGCCTATGTCTTTCCGCGACTCGATCTGTCACTAACCCCCAACTTGCAAACTCGGTGCAACTTCGAACAGAACAAGAGCATCGCTAACGCTGCAATATACGTCCACATTCCAGCTTTGATTGATATGGTACTTTTTAAAATGAAGAGAATGAAATATGAAATGCCTGTAATATGATCAGAGGCAAAGAAGGCTAGGCGTCGGGTTTGTTTTGCCAAATTTACAGACAAAATACTAACAAAGTGGGTGTGAGACTGCCCCAGTAGGTCGGGGCAAGCATCAAAATAAATAGTTGCTGTCTTTATGGTATAAGGAATAAATATGCAAAGTTCCAAGATGATCCATTCAGAATTGCAGCCTGTAGACGATAAATACAAAAACTGGGCGTGGCTCTGCCCGTGGGGGTTGGATATGGAAACAATATAAATAGGGACCATATCCTGTTATTGAAATGACAACATCAATAGTTGCCGTCCTTAGGGTATAAGGAATAAGTATACCAAGTTCCAAGATAATCCATTCAAAATTGTGGCCTTTGGGCGTTAAAGGCAAAAATTGGGCGTGGCTCTGTCCCTGGGGGTCGGGGCATTCCCCAAAATCAATAGTTGATGCCCTTAGGCTATAAGGAATACATCTGCCAAGTAAACGATAAACATAAAAATTGGGCGGCCTGTAGGCGACACAAAAGGCACACAAATTTTGGGCGTGGCTCTGTCCCAGGGGGTCGGGCATGCACCAAAAATAATAGAAAACAAGATTATAAGTTAAGAAATGTGGCCTGTAGACGACAAACAAACAAATACTAGAAATGGGCGTGGCTCTGCCCCTGGGGGTCGGGCATGCACCAAAAACAATAGGGATCTTCCTTGGGGTATAAGGAATAAGTATACCAAGTTTGAAGAAAATCCAGTAAGAATTGCGCCCTGTAGGCGACACAAAGACACACGAAAAGAAAATGGGCGTGGCTCTGCCCCTGGGGGTTGGGCATGCACCCCAAACGATAGGGATGTTCCTTAGGGTACAAAGAATGTGTATGCAAAGTTTCAAGATTATTAGTTAAGAAATGTGGCCTGTAGACGACAAACAAACAAATACTAGAAATGGGCGTGGCTCTGCCCCGGGGGGTCGGGCATGCACCAAAAACAATAGGGATCTTCCTTGGGGTATAAGGAATAAGTATACCAAGTTTGAAGAAAATCCATGAAGAATTGCGCCCTGTAGGCGAACCACAGACACACACACACACACACACACACACACACACACAGACAGGGGCGACGGCATAATACGTTCACATTATGAATGTGGACGTATAAAAATTTAAATAAATAGACAGATGTACATTTTCTGACAAGTTGTAGAAAGTAAATCAAAGCTACTTACAAGCGATCCATTAATAAAATAAAATAAAAGATAGTTACCGGAAGCCACCAGAGCAAGTACTGTGATAATGAAGACTTTCATGGTTCTTGTAGAATTAGTAGCAGCCTGTCGATCGACTGATGACCAATGATCCTGGGTCAGTCTTATATACACAATACCCTTGTCAGTTTGATAAATTAAGGAAATTTCATGAATATTTTTAATTCTTGGAACATTTCTAGAACAGTTTGATTTATTCCCAAGTTATAATAATTAATAATGCGATAAGTGGGCGTATAGGTAGGTATTTTGAACTAGATCGATTTAAAAGCAATTTATTATCATTGTACATGACTTGTAGACAATAAACTTTAAAGGACACATAGCAACCATTTTGAAATGCGCATTCAAGTGTTTGGTGCCCGAGTGGTTTCGACGGGGGACTCGTTGTACACAATTGCGTGTACGTAAAAGATCCCTTTACTGTTGAAATAGGCGTAGACCGCAACGCTGAAACCTGAGCATATTGCCCTCATAGAGCACTGCGTGACGTATGTTCGTCTACATTATAGCCCGGTTGGTGCAGACGTATGTTCGTCTTCATTATATGCCGGTTGGTGCAGACTTTAAATCCCATTTCATTAATTCATTCATTCATTTGACACTTTCTGAAGTAAGAGTCAAACCAGTGCTTTTTAACAATTGAAGACAATACTTTGGTCATTTTGAGACTAAATGGTGATTGTCATTTTTATGGTAATATATGGACAACATTAAGTGGAGAACTTTGGCCTGTTTGATTTTCTACAGCCAATGTGTACACGATTGGATCTCATACCTAATGCTTGCTCTGTATACCATGAGGTCTCCCAGCTGATCCTACGAGGATATTTTGCCATGATTTAGTGGATTTGATACCTAAATGGTTTGATGATTACGCCAGCTTTGTGATAATGTTAACTGGATGAGCCAATAAACCTGAATTTCATACACAAATAAACTACCAAATAGCTGGTGTACAAGGTTTTCGAGAAAAGGTCAGTAACTCTGGTAGGATTACTGAAGGCTTAACCCGTGACACTTTATTGGTTTGTTTAAAGGCTAGATGCGTCTTTCGCATTTTCACTAAAATATAAAATTTCTCACGGCTTAATTCACGTTAAATATGTACGACAAAATAAAAATATTAGCGGCAGATAATTTCCCAGTTTGGAGAGAGACTAACCTGATTTTAATTTTATTTCACTAATGCGTTTGCGCGCCGGGGTCTTTAGCATCGAGAGGAAACGGGAGGACCCGGAGAAAACCCAAGAGGTTGGACAGGCGACCCTATTCCTTGTCACGTACAACCGGGGGTTCCCAGTTTGGATTCAGACGGATATAAACAAAGTCTTTTACTCTACCAATAATATATAGCGACGTCTTGCAATCTGATTAAAATACAGATCTATATTTCGTTTCGTTTTTTTTTATATACTTTCGTTGACCTCTACTACATGAAGATCCTGTCAGTTGTAGCGGGGGGTCGTGTCAGAGGTTATACAAACGGCTTTTGACCTCATGACGTTAGCCATTTGATTAACCAATCAGCGTTGATGTTTCTAGTGGATTACCCACAGTTCCATGCAACTCACGCCGTAACTGACCCTTTTATTGGCTAATCTCTCACATCAATAGGAGCACGGGTTATATAACAACTTTTCTCAAACTAAATAATGACGTTTCAGTTGGTAACATCGAATAGGTTTTCGCCACAGCTTGTGTTGTTCAATAAATGCACGAGTTCTCATTATTAGAGTCATTTGTTATATTCACAGTCAAATCTGATATTTCCTTCTCAAACTAAATAATGACGACATGGAACGGGCTTTAACGTCGTATGATCGTGCACCTACTTTTATTACGAATTCAAATGAGTCGTTCACGCTGTTCACCTCTCCTCCACCACCCATCCCCCACCACCCATCCTGCACCGAGGAACTTCCCAGGGCAAGTAAATCAAAATCTTTCTTTTTAAACTTACTGGGATTGTCCAAATGAGTAACCACGTCTCCTGCAGTTAACATGTAATGGGGTTTAACGTCCTACTCTTCTGCTCCTGTTGGTATACGGAAGACGGACATACGTGGCTTCACAAGGGGTTAAAGGGTAGATTTGGTATTTAATTGGACCAAAATGACAGCGAACACATGTTTCCTTTGACTTCATACCCTGACAGACTGCATGTACGTAACTTTCGCACGATATTAAAGGGACTAAACCTCTAACTGTTGATATTAAAGGGACTAGACCTCTACCTAATTAGATTTCAATCTACTGTGAAAATATGTGATAATAATATCCAATATTGAAGACACAATGAACATTTTAAATTTAGTACACGACCTCGTGTATTCTACATTTTCGAGCTCCATTTGAAATTTACAAAGACAAACATATACGACAAGACAATGCGGAAGTTATAAAAAAATGGCTGATACACAAACGACAAAATAATTTTAAAACCCCGTGTAGAATGGACTAAGCAAGCACAGGCGCCTGTCCTTCAATTTGGACAGTTCACGTATTTTAACAGACATAATTGATAAGAATAATAAATTAAAATAAAATAAATTAATGCAAATCATATTATTTAGATTCGTATTGCATTAATATGTGCCTTTAGATCTGGCCCCGGTTTCACAAAACATTTTCAGACTTAAGAATTTACTCAAAACAAATGAAGGTGTTCGGGGAATTCCGAAAAATTAAAAATGTTCATGAAATTTCCTTCTTAATTTATCAAAGTGACAAGGGTATTGCGTCTATAAAACTCTGCACTTGCATGTAATAATCGTGCATGGATGTGCATGACACGCCAAACCATTCATTAATCAAAATTGTTTAAGAGCATTAAGAATGAAGATATATTACATCATTTTTCAAATCACACTAGAAATAAGTATATAAGACTGTCCAGGATCTTTGGTCGTCAGTCGATCGACAGATTGCTACTGATTCTACAAAACCATGAAAGTCTTCATTATCGCAGTACTAGCTCTGGTGGCTTTAGGTAACTATCTTTTATTTTATTTCATTAATAGATCGCTTATTATCACCAATCCGCTTAGTCTGCAAGCTGCTACTGATTTTAAAAGAATAACAGAAATATTCATTGTCGTTGTCCTTGCTCTGGTGGCTTTAGGTGACTGATTCATTATTTTAATTCATTAATAGATCGCTTGTTATCGCCAATCCGCTTAGTCTGCAGACTGCTACTGATTTTAAAAGAACCACAGAAGTCTCCATTGTCGTTGTCCTTGCTCTGGTGGCTTTAAGTAACTGTGATTCACGTTTCACAACTTGTCAGAAGAAGTACATCTATTTAAAATTGTGAATATCGTTTGTCTAAAATGTGGGGCATAAAGGCAGCTCGAGTTGAGGCATGGCATAAGCCTGGTTTCGTTGTACTGCTACTCAGAGGTCTGCACGTGTAATGCAGGAAACCCGGCAGTATATAATTAAAAGGTTTGCCTTTCCAACTTTTAGTCTTAAATCAGTGGTAAACATGTTACTCACATGGAGTGTATTTAGATTTGTGTGTGAGGTAAAAATGGGGTTTAACGACCACTCGACACACACTAGGACATTTAGGGACTAACGTATGATTCAATTTTACTTTAATAATTCGCTTTCGCCAAGGGGTCGTTAGCAGTGCAAGGAAATCGGAGGCCCAGGAGAAAATCCACGTGGTTTGAAAGGCGACCTACTCATTGTCACGTACAACCATTTAGATTTCTGCAAGTCGGGTTTGTGTTTCAACCTTCGTGTTTTTAAGCGTTTCATGGTCCCAGTTACTGCTCGTTGGATTTAAACCATGGTAGGTAGATATATATGGTGATACTCAGTACCAAAAACATCCTGAAGGGGCACATAATGATATTTACTCAGCTTGGTTCTGATTGAATGACAATGTCCTGTATGGTCGGAACAGGGATACAATTTGCAATTAAACCGATACCTCAATATCACCCACAGGCGAAATACCCTACGCGCAAGCGCAATATTGAAATAGAACTGAACCATATGTTTGTTCCGAAATGACCTAGTTTGTGTTGAATGGAAGTTAAGCCCTCCCTTTCTCTCTAGGACTATATTAATTTCTATATTTATTCAGCCAAAGCTCAGTACTGTCCGCAGTGTAACCAATGGACCCGATTTTACAACCGGGACAATCAGACGGGTCTCGGAGATTTAGAGCTTCTTTCTGGTCATCGTTATGACAATCCGGGCGAAATCTGTCAGGAACCGGAAGCTGTCGAAGCTCGGAGTACTTCGGGTATTGGTGGAGAAGTGATATCAATTGGTCCTGATTATGGTGTCTCCTGTTCTAATTTCTTACAAGATGATGGCCAGTGTCAAGATTACGCTGTTCGATTCTGTTGTAGGCAAAGTAAGTTGAAACTATCTGTTTCTATCTAATTCAATCTATAACCACCTCACGATTAAAAGCTTGAATTTGGAAACGTGTGAGAGGAACCAAATAAGAGGCTCGTATTATATAGATTTTAGACGGTTGAACGATTAAGAGAACTAATCGATTCCGTTTCCTTAGATAATGTACAAATGCCAAGGTACAAGAATAGAGCAGCGTCCCTCCTTTTATGTTGGATGTTTCTTTCGTCTAGGCTCCCCAGCCTGTCCTGTTGGATTTTGTGGACCGCCTTCTGCGATCGTGACAACTATAGCTATAACCACATCAGCACTGAAGGCAGTTATGTTTAATTTTGTTTCATCCAGGTTCCCTATATAAAAAAACCCAGCCAGGCTACAGTAATATTTCAGCTAAAAAAAATTTTTTTCGTTTAGGCACCCCAGTCTGTCCTATTGGATTTGCTTGGACTGCCTTCTACGATCGTGACAATGCTACTGGAACTGGTGATTACGAGACATTGTCCCTTATCAGGAAGTACCACCCCGGTGTATGTCGGTCCCCACGAGCCATTGATGTCCGCGTTTCCAGTACCGGTTACGACTACAGATCAACTGGCGAGTCTGTGTGTTTGTGTCCATCAAGAGGCTTTACTTGTCAAAATGTGGATCAAGATGATGCACAATGTGAAGATTACAAAATTAGATTCTGTTGTCCAACTTAAACGAACAAAATCATGAGTTTATTAACATTCTGAAATAAATGCTAGCTAGCAATCAGATTTGTGTGTATTAATTGAGTACTGCTGACACCACGCAGTCCTGAAATGAAATGGGGTTTAACATCCCACTGTTCACCAGCGACTGGGCTAATGACGACGGCCACCGTGTCCTGAATTTGAAAACACCTTTAAAAGTATTATTATGCATACCCGTTGTCCTTTGTGCTATTTCAATACGACTGTTCTCAATTATGGTTGAGGTCTGTGTATAAGTAAAAGAACCCCTGGAACTTGGTATTGTATATAGAAGTCGGCCGTGGCGCCGCTGCCCGGGTGAAATTAAGGAAATTTCATGAATATTTTTTAATTCTTGGAACATTTCTAGAACAGTTTGATTTATTTCCAAGTTATAATAATTAATAATGTGATAAGTGGACGTATAGGTAGATATTTTGAAATAGATCGATTTAAAAAAAAATTATTTTCTTTATGCATAATTTATAGAGAATAAACTTTAAAGGACACATAGCAGCCATTTTGAAAGGCGCCTTCAAGTGTTTGGTTCCCGTGTACACATTTGCGTGTACGTAAAAGATTCCTTTACCGTTGAAATAAACGTAGACCGCAACGCTGGTACCTGAGCATATTGCCCTAATAGAGCACTGCGTGACGTATGTTCGTCTTCATTATAGCCCGGTTGGTGCAGAAAAGTCTGGCTTTAAATCCCATTTCATTCATTCATTCATTCGACACTTCCTGAAGTAAGAGCCAAACCGGTGCTTTTAAATAACTGAAGACAATACGTTGGTACTTTTGAGACCAATGGTGATTGTCATTTTTATGGTAATATGGGCAACGTTAGGTGGAAAACTTTGGCCTCTTTGATTTCCTACAGCCAATGGGTATACGATTGGATCTCATAATAACACACCTAATGCTTGCTCTGTAGACCATGAAGTCTCCCAGTTGATCCTACGAGGATATTTTGGCATCACTTAGTGGATTTGATACCTAAATGGTTTGATGATTATGCAAGATTCGTGATAGTGTGAACTAGATGGACCAATAAACCTGAATTTCATACAAAATAATCTATAATATAGCTGGTTTACAAGGGTTTCGAGAAAAGGTCAGTAACTCTGATAGGATTATTGAAGGCTTAACCAATGACATAAACTAGCTCAATTACTTTATTGGTTTATCAGTGATGCAGGATGGAGGGCCTGACAAGGACAGCTGTCTAGTCGTTCGGATGGGACGAAAAACCGAGGTGCGGTGTACATATTGGCGTGCACGTAAAAGATCCCTTGACAGTTGGAATTCGATATAAGAGTAGGCCGTAGTGCCGCTGTCCTGGCTAAATTTACCTCATAGCACACTGTATGGCGTATGCCCGTTTTCATTAGCTTAGTTCGGAGCAGAACAGTAGGACGTTAAACCTCATTTCATTTCATTTCACAAATATCAGCGGCAGATAATGTCCCAGTTTGGATTCAGACGGATATAAATTAAGTCTACTAAGTTCTTCCTCTACCAATAATATATAGCGGCGTCTTGCAATCTGATTAAATACAGATCTATATTTCGTTTCGTTTTTTTTTATATACTTTCGTTGACCTCCACTACATGAAGATCTGACCAGTTGTAGCGAGAGGTCGTGTCGTGTCATACAAGCGGCTTTTGACCCTATGAAGCCAGACATTTGATTAACCAATCTGCGTTGATGTTTCTAGTGGGTTACCCACAGTTCCTTGCAACTCACGCCAAAAACTCTCCGTAACAGACCCTTTTATTGGCTAATCCTTCACGTCAATAGGAACGCGGGTTATATAACAACTCTTCCAGATCCTAGTATAGTAAAGTAAAACAAATTTTGAATTATAAAAAAAAAACGAAATAAGATCAGGTTGCGGCGTCTTAAAATTGTTACAAGGATCAATGAAATGTCAATTTATCATAAATATTGAACGGAAAATGTTGGGCTGATTAGATTGGCGAGTTATTTTATAGTTTGAGAAGGAAGTGTCACCTTACTCCATTAATATTCGCATGTGATAAATTGAACTGATTTTACGTTACATTTTTATCCGGGGGTTGGGAGACCGAGAGGTCTAATGCTGTAAGTTAAACTGAATAATTTAACGAGCTATTATATAGTTTGAGAAGAAAGTGTCACCTTAGTATTCGCATATGAAAAATTAATCCGAATACGTGTCGTTTTTGTGATCCGAGGGTTGGGTGTCCGTGTGTTGAAAGTGTGCGCGTTAGATCATAAGGTATATCATTGAGTCACGTGGCTTGGTTCAAGCGTGTACGTGACAACTTCGTGGTCTCTCTCTCTCTCCCTCTCTCCATGGACGTCACATATGGGGGGGGGGGGGGACGACCCCCAAATTGTTTTATCGGGGAGGGGGGGATCTGAATATACTTGCCCTTCCCAATTTACATAGTAGGCCCTAACTCCTATTTATTTACAACAATTATTAGGATTAGTTCAGGTTCTATCTGTATAAAACAATGTACAAATTAAAACACAAACACTTATGTTTACTTTTTGATATCCATTTATAATACACAAAATGTACAAAATACTTTAAATATCTATACAACTTTCTTTTAAATGTCAATGTATATAGTATTGTAGTTAACAAGGTGATTGTCAAATATGCATCCTCATAAACTAAAGTTATGTGATCAAGTTTTGTTTCATTTGGATCCTCCTCATAAAAATTACCCTACTAAACTCTCTTTGTCGTGTTGTTCATAACTCAAGCGTAACATTCAATATGTAAAAGTCATGAAATAAATATGAATACGGCACCTCCTGACTTAAACATGATAAACATTGTATTGGTGTGATGTTTTAGTTTAACCCCGTAAAATATGCCAAAACAGAAGACTGAAACTTTAAAACATTTTTTATGGGGGTGCACCCCCACCCACTGGGAGGGTCACCCTCCCACACTCTCCCTATCGCGCTACATCCGGCGTCACAGATTGTCAACATTTTATATAATTTCATTTGCGGACCCCCCCCCCCCCCAATATATATTGCACGGCTACGCCTCTGTCTCTCTCAGTCAATAATAAACATGTGTTACATGCAGGTATCATTTATAATAATGTCATATTCCTGTACGAGCAAAATTTCCCCCATATCCTACTGCATGGCGTATGTCTAGGTGGTTCGGAACACTAACATTTGCAAGACCGTGTGCTACGAGAAAACTATTGAGCGGAAAGTAGTCGAGTTCCAACTGTGATGGATAAACAGGACACCGGATTGTACATCCCACCCGAACCTTTAAACATCGTTCTTGGCCAGGCCCTCGGTCCAACACAACTGACAAGTGGACACCAGGTAAGTGAGCCAGCATGTGGATCAACCACCAAAGAAAGCGTATTGATCTGTAACAAGTTCTCAATATACGATTCATTTGTTATATTCACAGTCAAGTCTGATATTTCCTTCTCAAACTAAATAATGACGTTTCAGTTTTTAAAATCAAAAAGGCCTTCACAGCTCGGGTTGTTCAGAATGATGAAATTTTGTTATGAAAGTTGGGATAATTAACCCTTAACATGAATTCCAAAATTCACGGCAACACGTTGATAACAAAACCTTGTCAACATTCTAGACTCTAGGTCATCCTTGAGAGAGAGAGAGAAATGAAGTTTAACGTCCACTCGACACAAACTAGGTCATTTCGGGACTAACATATGGATTTAATTTTATTTCAATAATTTGCATGCGCGTAGGGGTCTTTAGCGGTGGGAGGAAACCGGAGGACCCGGAGAAAACCCATGAGGTTGGACAGGCGACCCTACTCCTTGTCACGTACAACCGGGGATTCGAAACCACGCCAGCTGACTCAATGACAGGCCTTTTGACACAGCGCGCACGTGGTAACCATTCGGGCATCCAACCCCCCTCATCGTTGAGAACACCTGGTTAGCCAGCCAGCTCTCTCTCTACCTATTGATCACCGTGAATCAGTGGATGCCACACGAAGGAATACGTTGGCGTGAATTAGATCAACCTGACCGCGAACATCCATTTTCTTTGACTACTATTCCTTTAACCATTAATTTGAAGGGTTGAAATATCCTGACAGACTGCATGTTCTCCACTGTTGATATTAAAGGGACTAAACCTCTAACTGTTGATATTAAAGGTATTCAACCTCTAACAGTTGATATTAAAGGTACTAAACCTCTAACTGTTGATATTAAAGGGACTAAACCTCTAACTGTGTATATTAAAAAGAGTAAACCTCTAACTATTGATATTAAAAAGAGTAAAACTTTACCTGTTGAAATAAAAAGGGACCAAACCTCTTACTAATGAGAATTCATTTGTAATTTACAAAGACAAACATATACGACAAGACAATGTGGAAATAATTAAAAATGGCTGATACACAAACGACAAAATAATTTTGAAACCCCGTGTAGAATGGACTAAATATTAGGAAGCACAAGCGCCTGTCGTTCAGTTTGGACTGTTCACGTAATTCAACAAACATAATTGATAAAAATAATAAATTAAAACAATAAAATAAGACAAATCATATTATATAGACTCGTATTACATTAATACGAGTATGTGACTTTAAATCTGGCCCCAGTTTCCCAATATCTTAACTAAAATATAACCCCAGATTGTGTTCCTGGATCAAAGAAATGTCTCATAAACAGTAAATTCTTAGAACTTTTGTGGTTTTTGTTTACGGTTCCAAATAATAAAACTATATAGACACTTTAGTTATTATAACTTGAGAATAAATGAAGCTGTTCGGGGAATATCGAAAAATAAAAAATGTTCATAAAATTTCCTTAATTTATCAAAGTGACAAGGGTATTGCGTCTATAAAACTCTGCACTTGCGTGTAATAATTGCGCATGGATGTGCATGACACATCAAACCATCCATAAATCAAAATTGTTTAAGAGCATTAAGAATGAAGATATATTACATCATTTTTCAAATCACCCTAGAAATAAGTATATAAGACTGTCCAGGATCTTTGGTCGTCAGTCGATCTACAGACTGCTTCTGATTCTACAAGAGCCATGAAAGTCTTCATTATCACAGTACTTGCCCTGGTGGCTTTAGGTAACTATCTTTTATTTTATTTCATTAATAGATCGTTTATTTATCGCCAATCCGCTTAGTCTGCAGGCTGCTACTGATTTTAAAAGAATCACAGAAATCTTCATTGTCTTTGTTCTTGCTCTGGTGGCTTTAGGTAACTGTGATTCACTTTTCACAACTTGCCAGAAAGAGTACATCTACTCAAATTTGTGAATGTCGTTTGTCTGAAATGTGGGGCATAAAGGCAGTTCGAGTCGTTGATGAATGTGACTAAACGTCAGCGCTTAAGTGAAACGTTAAACCGCACTTCCTATGTAGACAGGACTAACCAGGCGCGAACGACTGCCATTCAATAAAGTACGATACAAGTTTTAAAATATGAATGTAAATCAGTTTATACTCTTATATTACGTTATATTTCCCACAGATTAATCTCTCTCTCTCTCTCTGAAACATATTATTTTCTATATTTATTCAGCCAAGGCTCAGTACTGTCCGAAGTGTAACCAATGGACTCGATTTTACAACCGGGACAATCAGACGGGTCTCGGAGATTTAGAGCTTCTTTCAAGTCATCGTCATGACAATCCGGGCGAAATCTGTGCAGAACCGGAAGTTGTCGAAGCTCGGAGTACTTCAGGTATTGGTGGAGAAGTGATATCAATTGGTCCTGATTATGGTTTCTCCCGTTCTAATTTCTTACAAGATGATGGCCAGTGTCAAGATTACGCTGTTCGATTCTGTTGTGAAGCAGGTAAGTTAAAACTATCTTTTTCTATGTAATTCAATCTATAACCACCCCACAAAATAAGAGGTTCGTCTTGTATAGGTTGGAGACGGGTGAACGATTAAGAGAACTAATGGATTCCGTTTCCTTAGATAAAGATACAAATACCACATAAGTATAGCAGTGTCCCGCCTTTTATTTTGGATGTGTCTTTCGCCTAGGCTCCCCAGCCTGTCCTGTTGGATTTTGTGGACCGCCTTTTACGATCGTGACAACTATAGCTATAACCACATCAGCACTGAAAGCAGTTATGTTTAATTTTGTTTCATCCAGGTTCCCTATATAAAAAACCCAGCCAGGCTACAGTAATATTTCAGCTAAAAAGATCCGACGTTTAAATTTGCTTTTTTGTTTCGTCTAGGCACCCCAGCCTGTCCTACTTGATTTGCTTGGACCGACTTCTACGATTGCGATGACACTGCTACTACTGGATCTGGTGATCACGAGACATTGTCCCGTATCAGGAATCACCACCCCGTTGTATGTGGGTCCCCACGAGCCATTGATGTCCGCGTTTCAAGTACCGGTTACGACTACAGATCAACTGGCGAGTCTGTGTGTTTGTGTCCATCAAAAGGCTTTACTTGTCAAAATGTGGATCAAGATGATGCACAATGTGAAAATTACAAAATTAGATTCTGTTGTCAAATTTAAACGAACAAAATCATGATTTATTAATATTCTGAAATACATGCTAGCTAGCAATCAGATTTGTGTGTATTAATTGAGCACTGCTGACACCACGCAGTCCTGAAATGAAATGGGGTTTAACATCCCATTGTTCTCCAGCGACTGGGCTAATGACGACGGCCACCGTGTCCTGAATTTGAAAACACCTATCTTTAAAAGTATTATTATGCATACCCGTTGTCCGTTGTGCTATTTCAATACGACTGTTCTCAATTATGGTTGAGGTCCTGTGTATAAGTAAAAGAACCCCTGGAACTTGGTATTCTATAGAGAAGTCGGCCGTAGCGCCGCTGCCCTGTAGACATTGCCCTCGTAGCATACTGTATGGGGAATGAAATGAAATGGTGTTTAACGTCCCACTGTTCTGCTCCGAACTCGGCTACTGAAGACGGGCATTCCCCATGCAGTGTGCTATGAGGGGAATTTTGTCCGGACAGCGGCACTGCCGCCAAATCTTATATCGAATTCCAAATATCAAGGGATCTTTTACGTGCACACCAATGGGTACACGCGACCTCGGTTTATCGTCCCACCCGAACTACTAGACAGCTGTCCTTGTCAGGTTTTCCGCCCTGCACCACTGACAAAGGGAACCACGACGGAAAATCTGGATAAACTTTCTTGGCCAATGCAGGGATCGAACACCCCACCTCCAGGCTAGCGAGCCAGCGTCTTACCCAATTAGCCACTGTAATCCCCTATATGGGGTATGCAATTAGCAGAGTCGGAGCAGAACTCATTTCATTTCTCATTTAGTGTATCATTCAAATTGCTATATGGATATAAGTAGATAATCTACCAATTGTTCAGGTCACAGAATAGATTATACCATCTAGAAAAGGCAACATTTCCTCCAAATATATTATGGCGGTCAACCATCTTTAAATTTTCCGAAATGTAAAACCCTATGTCTACCAATTATTCAGCTTCTAAACCACTAAGCGCCTGGGAATGCAATTATAACACCTAGAAAAAAGAAACCGTTCATATTTTGTTAAACTATATAAACCAATAGCTTCACTTCTGACCAGGATCGAAATACAATTATACTATCTAGAAAGGGGTCAGATTGCCTTTATTATCAAGTTAGAAAAAAACCCGAATCGATATACTTATACCTACCAATACCTCAACTTTTGGAGCCGCTAAGATCAATATCTTGTTGTTTAAAGCAATCGTTTTGAGGATCCAGAAATAAAATTATACCACCGGGAAAATGACCAGATTACTTGTTATTAACACAGGTTGATACAGGTTGATCACAAAATCCTAAGCAGTGTGATCGTAAGCTACTGTAATCACTGACGACAATATTGCATGGAATCGTAAAATGTATGTCACAATATATTATTATTACCCGCTGCACTTTCTCAGAGTACAGTAAAGTACAGTATTTTAGGATCATTTTGTTTTATTTAAGATAGCGGCTGGAGAAAGTAACATTCCAATATCACCAGCTTATGGAGTGTTTGTGTCTCAACTAATTCGTTACGCGAGAGCTTGTTCATTTGAGGCATTTGTCATCTAAGCTTCAAATACAGTGATACTTGGGAACTAAACTTGTTTAAACCTTTTAAAAGTTTTAAGGGCGTCATATTGACTTGATTGGTTAATATAACATGTCTCTCTCGGCTATTATTCTAGATTTATTTAATTGATAATGTCTGTCTACTACACCGTTAACACTGTTCATCACGTGCATTTTGCATACCGATAGTCCATTGGCCACTCACGCTATTTTACCGAGATTTCGCCTAATAGTTTGGATGCAGCTATGGCGGGTGTGGCGCCAGGCAGGGTAATCTTACTCTTCCGGACACCTGTTACCACTGTTTGTCGTGTATTTTGTACACGGTGAACAGTCCATATGCTGATTACACTATTTTGCCTTATTGCACTATTTTGCCTATACCGTTTTTTTTAGGACTTCGAATTTTGTCTAATGGTTTGGATTGTTCGTACTTGGTTTTATTTTATTTCGTCAGCACCCCGCCTAAAGTTTCAAAACATTAAATTACACAAACTATGACGTAGTTTTATTCAGTGAAAAGCACAACACAATTTATATATAAAACAATCACTTGTTTATACACATATAGCACGGTGTTTCCACAAATGTTCTTTTATTATTTTTTAAATAACATAGACCAAAGACCATTAGGTAATTATTGTATTTAGACCAGGAGTCACGGTGGCTCAGTGAGTAAGCCGCTGGGTGCCTCGGGTTCAATACCAGTGTTGGCTGAGAAAGTTACTCGGATTTCTCTTCATCAGTGATGCAGAACGGAGGTACAAAAAAACAACAACAAACAAGGTCCCATGTACACGCTGGTATGCACGTAAAACATCCCTTGACAACGGAAATTCAACGAAACGTCGCTGTCTGGGCATATCGCGACATTACTACGCGAAAGGTGTATCAAGGGAGGCAAATCCATATTTTGGGAATGAAATGAAATGGGGTTTAACGTCCTGCCAAGACTAGGCTAATTAAGACGGGTATACAGTGTTGTATGGTGGCAAGGTACAACTATCTCAAAGCCTGCCAAACAAAACGCCTAAATTAACATCTAGATATGGCAGCGTACGAATTAAAATGAAATGGAGTGTAACGTCTCTCGTTTCTGCTCCAGACCATGGGGTTCACCATGGAAAACTTGAATACGCAAACCGGAAGTAGCATAATGGTAAACATGGAACTATCTGTCCTACATTTCAACGTAACCAACCTCTGAACTCTCTTATCCTTTTGAATCCAAATCATGACTATGCAGCTTATTTTTCGGGCAGACTGGTAAAGTGAAAAAAGAAATAAAAAATATACTATTTTAACCTTATAGTAGGCAAAATAAAATGCTCGAAATCCTATGACTTATTGGTCCGAAGCCTCGCTGCCTTGTGCGACAGTTTTCGGCCATCTGGTTCGTAAATGTTTCTGGAATCGAAATTTCTTTACAATGACTGACGGTTAAAACATTTAAAATCAAAGAAATATCCACTCAGCTCTAAGCGTGACACGTTTTTCGGGCATCAACATTTGTTTCGTCAGTGAAATGTCGAATGTTACGTGAATGCCGCGGATCGATTGACTGGTTGATTAGAGTTCACATGTGCTATATTGGACCATTTCAGGTTTCTGTATTAACGAGTTGAAATAGCAGGAAAAGACGTTTGGAGCCATCTTAATCTCATACATTTCCTTTGGAGATATCACCCTCATACCCTCCCAATCTTTCGACCATTTCACTTCTTACCCCTCTCCGGCAACATCTGAAATTGGGCCGGAATAGCATGAAAACGCGTTGACAGCTGGTTATGTCTAAATATTAAGGCCAACTGCAGATTTTGTCAAGTTCGCCAGATGTTAATAGGGTTAGGGCACCTAATTGGTGACGAGATTGTGGATTAGGGCTAGGTCAAGGGGTAAGGTTAGGGTTAGCGCTAGCCCTGTTTACATCTAGTGACCTTTGACGAATCCTGCAGTTGGCCTTAATATTTATACCTAACCGTTGACCATTTCTGCCGCCACCCAACACATCCCCCAACCCCACCCCAAAGCTGATCGCCTATGACCTTTAACTTGATAATCTTGTTGTCACGTGAGGGGGCGGAGAGGGTCCTCAATTCCGCTACGATCAACATGCAAATTGGCATGTTTATTCTTCCGACAATTGTGAAACTGGCTGCGATGACGGCATGTTGTTGTTGTTCTTAGCGTTTAACGTCCGCTTCCACCGAAGGTGATATCGCAGACAAGTTCATTTTTAATGATCTTAGCGCACGCGAAGGGGTCTTTGCTGTGGGAGGAAACCGGAGTACCCGGAGTAAACCCACGAGGTTGAGAAGGCGCCCCTATCTCCAAGCCACATACGCTCACACCTGGGATCGAAACCACAGCCGCAAGCCAGAGGTGACCGGCCAACTAGAGGTCGAAGCGTGACACTCTAGACCACTAGGCCATCCCAACCCCCCCATGACGGCATGTTAAGTTCTTGGTTTTTATAGTACGTCAGTAATTATTACGTTAGATGATACTCGGTGACGTAACAGGAGTAGTGGTTTGCTGAATGATATCGATCTAATAGTTTGGGACTGGGTTGGAGACACTGCTCTTTAAATACACACAAATCTAATAGCTAACTGGCTTTATTTCTCAAACGTAATCAATGCATGATTCTGTTCGCTTAATAATTAATTGGGACAGCAGAAACGGATTTTGTAATCCTGACATTGTCCATCGGGTTGCTGTGAATTTACACACGAAAAGCCAAGTTCTGGAACCAGACATACAACCTCGCCGGCTGTGGAGTAGTCGAGACCGGTACTTGTAACACGGACGTCAATAGCTACTGGATCTGTACATACAGGGGCATTGGGGTAATTGTTGTTGATTGCCGACAACGTCTCGTAATCACCAGTTGCACCAGGTGTGTCACTATTATAATAACTGGTCCATTGATATCCAGTGGGACAGGATGGGTAGACTAAACAAAAAAACAGAAAAAAAAACAACAAATAATTGAAATGGGGTTCAACGTCCTACTGTTCTTCTCTGACTGACCTAATAAATACGGACATACACCATACAGTGTGCTATGAGTGAAATTGTCCCCGGATAGCGGTGCCACGGCCTATCCCTTTATCGAATAGCAACAGCCAAGGGTTCGTTTACTTGCACACCAATGTGTACACGTCCAGCATCAGTCACAAGAGTGAACCACGCCGAAAAAAAAAAACACAAAAAAAACCAAACCAAAAACAAAAGAAAACCCTATCATGAAAGACTGGTTATAGTTTGAAATCGTTAAACATGCATTATGTAAGAGCCACATCTGTCTATTGTAGTTCTTTAATTGTGGCTTCAATTTTCTTTATGAATGATTAATTCGACATTTATTCACACGACAAGCACACTTTGCCTAAACTACAAACAATGATTACTTCGCTCAGAATGAAGTAATTTGAATGAAATTTTGAATATATTCATTTTGCATTATCTATTTTTAAACTATTATAGCCAGAACGACCAGCTCTGTGTCTAAATCTTACATAATGTAAGAGGTGGTTATTGGGGAACTATTAAATCTGTACTCACGATAACTGCAGCAGTATCGTACTTTATAGTCTTCACACTGTCCATCAGGTTGCAAGAAATTGAAACATGACAAACCATAATCAGCAGCAATCGATACATCGTCTCCAAAAAGTCCCGTGAGACGTTCAGCATGCACAACCTCCGGTGAAACACAGATCTGTCCAGGATTTTCTTGTCGGTGAAGAACAAGGAGCTCAAAATCTCCAATACCCGTTGGCGTGTCTCGGTTGAAAAACGGTGTCCATTTGTTACACATCGGACAGTGATTAACTGCTTCGGCTAAATAAACAAAGATAAACAAAAAGATTCAACACATCCTTCAAATAATCAGAAAAAATATTTGATTGAGCAGATAGGACTCCAACCAAACTATGACGTTAATAATGAATCTGGAGATCAGGAAAAAGCTTGAATTCTCCAATTGCCGAACGGTCATCCCAGTTGTAATACCCAGTCCATGGGATATTATTGTATTATATTCTTTTTTAAACAAAACTAAAATTATGTTATATTTTGTATATACGTCAAGTTTGTGTATGTCTGATAATTTTGTTTTACGTGTTGTCTATGCTGTTGCCGCCATATCAAACTGACCGAGGGGGGGGGGGGGGTAACGGCCACTGTACACAACCTAGGTCATTTCGGGATTAACATATGGTTCAATTTTATTTCAATGATTCGCTTGCGCTTAGGGGTCTTTAACAGTGGGAGGTACACATGAGACCTCGGGTCCTACTCAAGCGACAAAGGAAAACCATAACGGAAAATCACAATGAACCTTCCAGACCATCACCGGGATCGAACTCGCGACGCCTTGGTTAGTGGGCCAATGTCTTACTCACCGAGATCCCGTACTATAAAGAACTAAATGAACGATCAATGGCGATCATGTTTTAATTACTTTGTAAACCAGACTACTATGTAAATATGTATAAATTGTTGTATTTTATCCATCGCTATACAACGACATTGTTTTAAAAATCTCCCAGATGAGCGAAAAGTACTTTAACAATGTTAAAATGTAATTAAACCAGTGTTGAAATCAATTTGTGTCGGCATACCTTTTTACCGTTTTATCGTTTACCATGCAAAAAAGTAGTGCAGCTTTACAGCTATGCTGATGCTTTGGAATATAACTTTTGAATAACATATATAGCTTATTTCCTTGCGTTGCACGGATAGTGCCCCGAGCCGGAAGTAGTAATGGTACCATGCCTATGTCTTTCCGCGACTCGATCTGTCACTAACCCCCAACTTGCAAACTCGGTGCAACTTCGAACAGACAAATTTAAATAAATAGACAGATGTACATTTTCTGACAAGTTGTAAAAAGTAAATCAAAGTTACTTACGAGCGATCCATTAATAAAATAAAATAAAAGATAGTTACCGGAAGCCACCAGAGCAAGTACTGTGATAATGAAGACTTTCATGGTTCTTGTAGAATCAGTAGCAGCCTGTCGATCGACTGATGACCAATGATCCTGGGTCAGTCTTATATACACAATACCCTTGTCAGTTTGATAAATTAAGGAAATTTCATGAATATTTTTAATTCTTGGAACATTTCTAGAACAGTTTGATTTATTCCCAAGTTATAATAATTAATAATGCGATAAGTGGGCGTATAGGTAGGTATTTTGAACTAGATCGATTTAAAAGCAATTTATTATCATTGTACATGACTTGTAGACAATAAACTTTAAAGGACACATAGCAACCATTTTGAAATGCGCATTCAAGTGTTTGGTGCCCGAGTGGTTTCGACGGGGGACTCGTTGTACACAATTGCGTGTACGTAAAAGATCCCTTTACTGTTGAAATAGGCGTAGACCGCAACGCTGAAACCTGAGCATATTGCCCTCATAGAGCACTGCGTGACGTATGTTCGTCTTCATTATAGCCTGGTTGGTGCAGACTTTAAATTTCATTTCATTAATTTATTCATTCATTTGACACTTTCTGAGGTAAGAGTCAAACCAGTGCTTTTTAACAATTGAAGACAATACTTTGGTCATTTTGAGACTAAATGGTGATTGTCATTTTTATGGTAATATATGGACAACATTAAGTGGAGAACTTTGGCCTGTTTGATTTTCTACAGCCAATGTGTACACGATTGGATCTCATACCTAATGCTTGCTCTGTATACCATGAGGTCTCCCAGCTGATCCTACGAGGATATTTTGCCATGATTTAGTGGATTTGATACCTAAATGGTTTGATGATTACGCCAGCTTTGTGATAATGTTAACTGGATGGGCCAATAAACCTGAATTTCATACACAAATAAACTACCAAATAGCTGGTGTACAAGGTTTTCGAAAAAAGGTCAGTAATTCTGGTAGGATTACTGAAGGCTTAACCCGTGACAAAAACTAGCCCAATAGCTTTATTGGTTTGTTTAAAGGCTAGATGCGTCTTTCGCATTTTCACTAAAATATAAAATTTCTCACGGCTTAATTCACGTTAAATCTGTACGACAAAATAAAAATATTAGCGGCAGATAATTTCCCAGTTTGGAGAGAGACTAACCTGATTTTAATTTTATTTCAATAATGCGTTTGCGCGCCGGGGTCTTTAGCATCGAGAGGAAACGGGAGGACCCGGAGAAAACCCAAGAGGTTGGACAGGCGACCCTATTCCTTGTCACGTACAACCGGGGGTTCCCAGTTTGGATTCAGACGGATATAAACAAAGTCTTTTACTCTACCAATAATATATAGCGACGTCTTGCAATCTGATTAAAATACAGATCTATATTTCGTTTCGTTTTTTTTTATATACTTTCGTTGACCTCTACTACATGAAGATCCTGTCAGTTGTAGCGGGGGGTCGTGTCAGAGGTTATACAAACGGCTTTTGACCTCATGCCGTTAGCCATTTGATTAACCAATCAGCGTTGATGTTTCTAGTGGATTACCCACAGTTCCATGCAACTCACGCCAAAACCTCGCCGTAACTGACCCTTTTATTGGCTAATCTCTCACATCAATAGGAGCACGGGTTATATAACAACTTTTCCAGATACTAGTATAGTAAAGACAAGTAAAACGAAATTTTGAACTATGAAAAACGAAACGAAATATGACCAGGTTGCTGAGATCAATGAAATGTCAATTTATCATAAATATTGAACGGAATATTAGCGAGTTATTATATAGTTTGAGAAGGAAGTGTCACATTACTCCATTAACATTCGCATGTGATAAATTGAACTGATTTTACGTTACATTGTTATCCGGGGGTTGGGAGACCGAGAGGTCTAATGCTGTTTTATAGACTGAGAAGGTAGTGTCGCCTTAGTATTGGAAAATGAAAAATTAATCGATTTTATGTCATTTTGTGATCCGAGGGTTGGTGTCCATAAGGTATATCAATTCGTCACGTGGTTTGGTCTCGATTCCAAGCGTGTACGTGACAACTTTGTGCCCCCCCCGCCCTCTCTCTCTCTCTCTCTCTCTCTCTCTCTCTTAGTGGATGGGAGCGGTGAGGGCGACTATGTGTGTCATGCTGGAGTCGTGTTATGGCGATGACCCCAGTCTAACTCCAGGAGGGTTGGATGGCCGAATGGTTATCACGTGCGCGCTGTATCATAAGGTCTGTCATTGAGTCAACTGGTGGTTTCGATTGCCCGGTTGTACATGACAATAAACTCCATAAACGCAATATAACAACAGGACTAGTGAAGTCGGGTACTCAATGTCAATTCGTAGACCAAGGTTATTGGCAATGATACGTACGACTGCCATCTTGCTATTATGACCGAAACTAGTTCAATAACTTTATTGGTTTGTTTAAACTTTAAAGGCTAAATGCGTCATTTGCATTTTCACTAAAACATCAAATTTCTCAAGGCTTAATTCACTCTAAACATGTACTCAGATTGATTAATTAATCTTTAATTAAGACGACAAAATCAAAATATCAGTGCCAGATAATCTTCCGATTTGAATTCAATCGGGTTCCTTTCTTTAGCAATAAAATATGGCGGCGTCTTGTTACATAGATCGATGAAATGTCAATTTATCATAAATATTGAACGGAATTTACAGAATTTTATTACTGATAAGAGATTAAACTTTCTTAGTAATGTAGTTTGCAAAGGATTCCAATAGCGCTTTCATTCGTTAGTTCACGCGTCCGCTTTCACCAAGAGTGATATCGAGCCTTTAAATGCTATAGTTGTCATTATATTATTTTGATTAGATTAACGAGTGATTATATGTTTTGAGAAGGAAGTGTCACCTTACTTTCTTGGTATTCGCATATGCTAAATACACCTGATTCTGTGGGTCTTTTTTTATCCAGGGGTTGGGGGGCTGGTTGGTCTGACCCTGTAAGTTATATTGATGAGAGAGAGAGAGA
This sequence comes from Patella vulgata, assembly GCF_932274485.2. Classification (NCBI taxonomy): domain Eukaryota; kingdom Metazoa; phylum Mollusca; class Gastropoda; family Patellidae; genus Patella; species Patella vulgata. Next base: position 6,996,828 of record NC_065883.2, on the reverse strand, counting down.
GAGACTCACACACACACAAACTAGGTCATTTCGGGACTAACATATGGTTCAATTTTATTTCACAAATTAGCTTGCGCGTAGGGGTCTTTTGCAGTAGGAGGAAACCGGAGGCCACGGCGAAAACCCACGGGGTTAGAAAGGCGACCCTACTTCTTGCCACGGACAAGCGGGGAATCGAAACCACGCCATTGACTCAATGAAAACCTTATATATGGAGAATGTCTGAGTGGTTCGGAATTCGCAAATGAGTAAGCCAGAGCGCTCCGGTGACCTCTGATTTCGCATAAATAACAAGATCCAATTGATGTGAGGGGGGAATTGGCGAAAGTGTGTCATGCTGGAGTCGTGTTATGGCATACCGCGATGACCCCAATCTATACCCTCAAAAAAGAAATGCAACGACAGGGTTAAATGAAGCCAGGTATACGCAATGTGGATGGGAAAGTTTGTCTGCACAGCGGCACCACGGCCTACTCTTATTCCGAATTCCAAGTGTAAAAGTTTCTTTTACTATTCTGCACCAACGGGGATAATGAACACTAACATCTGCAAGACACTGTACAACGAGGACAATATTGCCCGGAAGGCAATCGAGTTCCAACTGTCACGGATAGACAGGACTGCGGATGTACATCCCATCCGAACCATTAGACACTTTTCTTTGCCAGGTCCTCGGTCCTACACAACTGACAAGAGGACACCAGGTTAGTGAGCCAGCAAGTAGATCAGCCACCAAAGAAAGCGTATTGATCTGTAACAAGTTCTCAATATATGATTCATTTGTTATATTCACAGTCAAATCTGATATTTCCTTCTCAAACTAAATAATGACGTTTCAGTTGGTAACATCGAATAGGTTTTCGCCACAGCTTGTGTTGTTCAATAAATGCACGAGTTCTCATTATCAGAGTCATTTGTCATATTACGAATTCAAATGAGTCGTTCACGCTGTTCACCCCCACCCCCTTCTCTCCCACCCTCACTCCACCCGTCCTGCACCGAGGAACTTCCTAGGCCAAGTAAATGAAAATCTTTCTTTTTAAACTTACTGGGATTGTCCGAATGAGTAACCACGTCTCCTGCAGTTAACATGTAATGGGGTTTAACGTCCTACTCTTCTGCTCCTGTTGGTATACGGAAGACGGACATACTTGGCTTCACAAGGGGTTAAAGATCAGATTTGGTATTTAATTGGACCGCGAACACATGTTTCCTTCGACTTCTATTCCTTTAACCATTGACTTGAAGAATTGAAATACCCTGAAAGACTGCATGTACGTACCCTTCGCACGATATTAAAGGGACTAAACCTCTAACTGTTGGTATTAAAGAATAATATTTCAATGTTGGTCAATTGCAATCAATGTTGGTGAATTTCAGTCAATATTTGTGTTGTGATCTCTACTGTGAAAATATGTGATAATAATATCTAATATTGAAGACACAATGAACATTTTAAAATCAGTACACGACCTCGTGTATTCTACATTTTCGAGCTCCATTTGAAAGTTACAAAGACAAACATATACGACAAGACAATGTGGAAGTTATAAAAAAATGGCTGATACACAAACGACAAAATAATTTTAAAACCCCGTGTAGAATGGACTAAGCAAGCACAGGCGCCTGTCCTTCAATTTGGACAGTTCACGTATTTTAACAAACATAATTGATAAGAATAATAAATTAAAATAAAATAAATTAATGCAAATCATATTATTTAGATTCGTATTGCATTAATATGTGCCTTTATATCTGGCCCCGGTTTCACAAAACATTTTCAGACTTAAGAATTTACTCAAAACAAATGAAGGTGTTCGGGGAATTCCGAAAAATTAAAAATGTTCATGAAATTTCCTTCTTAATTTATCAAAGTGACAAGGGTATTGCGTCTATAAAACTCTGCACTTGCATGTAATAATCGTGCATGGATGTGCATGACACGCCAAACCATTCATTAATCAAAATTGTTTACGAGCATTAAGAATGAAGATATATTACATCATTTTTCAAATCACACTAGAAATAAGTATATAAGACTGTCCAGGATCTTTGGTCGTCAGTCGATCGACAGATTGCTACTGATTCTACAAAACCATGAAAGTCTTCATTATCGCAGTACTAGCTCTGGTGGCTTTAGGTAACTATCTTTTATTTTATTTCATTAATAGATCGCTTATTATCACCAATCCGCTTAGTCTGCAAGCTGCTACTGATTTTAAAAGAATAACAGAAATATTCATTGTCGTTGTCCTTGCTCTGGTGGCTTTAGGTGACTGATTCATTATTTTAATTCATTAATAGATCGCTTGTTATCGCCAATCCGCTTAGTCTGCAGACTGCTACTGATTTTAAAAGAACCACAGAAGTTCCATTGTCGTTGTCCTTGCTCTGGTGGCTTTAAGTAACTGTGATTCACGTTTCACAACTTGTCAGAAGAAGTACATCTATTTAAAATTGTGAATATCGTTTGTCTGAAATGTGAGGCATAAAGGCAGCTCGAGTTGAGGCATGGCATAAGCCTGGTTTCGTTGTACTGCTACTTAGGGGTCTGCACGTGTAATGCAGGAAACCCGGCAGTATATAATTAAAAGGTTTGCCTTTCCAACTTTTAGTTTTAAATCAGTGGTAAACATGTTACTCACATGGAGTGTATTTAGATTTGTGTGTAAGGTAAAAATGGGGTTTAACGACCACTCGACACAAACTAGGAGATTTAGGGACTAACGTATGGTTCAATTTTACTTTAATAATTCGCTTTCGCCAAGGGGTCGTTAGCAGTGGGAGCAAATCAGAGAGACAGGAGAAAATCCACGTGGTTTGAAAGGCGACCTACTCATTGTCACGTACAACCATTTAGATTTCTGCAAGTCGGGTTTGTGTTTCAACCTTCGTGTTTTTAAGCGTTTCATGGTCCCAGTTACTGCTCGTTGGATTTAAGCCATGGTAGGTAGATATATATGGTGATACTCAGTACCAAAAACATCCTGAAGGGGCACATAATGATATTTACTCAGCTTGGTTCTGATTGAATGACAATGTCCTGTATGGTCGGAACAGGGATACAATTTGCAATTAAACCGATACCTCAATATCATCCACAGGCGAAATACCCTACGTGCAAGCGCAACATTGAAATAGAACTGAACCATATGTTTATTCCGAAATGACCTAGTTTGTGTTGAATGGAAGTTAAGCCTTCCCTCTCTCTCTAGGACTATATTAATTTCTATATTTATTCAGCCAAAGCTCAGTACTGTCCGCAGTGTAACCAATGGACCCGATTTTACAACCGGGACAATCAGACGGGTCTTGGAGATTTAGAGCTTCTTTCTGGTCATCGTTATGACAATCCGGGCGAAATCTGTCAGGAACCGGAAGCTGTCGAAGCTCGGAGTACTTCGGGTATTGGTGGAGAAGTGATATCAATTGGTCCTGATTATGGTGTCTCCTGTTCTAATTTCTTACAAGATGATGGCCAGTGTCAAGATTACGCTGTTCGATTCTGTTGTAGGCAAAGTAAGTTGAAACTATCTGTTTCTATCTAATTCAATCTACAACCACCTCACGATTAAAAGCTTGAATTTGGAAACGTGTGAGAGGAACCAAATAAGAGGCTCGTATTATATAGATTTTAGACGGTTGAACGATTAAGAGAACTAATCGATTCCGTTTCCTTAGATAATGTACAAATGCCAAGGTACAAGAATAGAGCAGCGTCCCTCCTTTTATGTTGGATGTTTCTTTCGTCTAGGCTCCCCAGCCTGTCCTGTTGGATTTTGTGGACCGCCTTCTGCGATCGTGACAACTATAGCTATAACCACATCAGCACTGAAGGCAGTTATGTTTAATTTTGTTTCATCCAGGTTCCCTATATAAAAAACCCCAGCCAGGCTACAGTAATATTTCAGCTAAAAAAATTTTTTTTCGTTTAGGCACCCCAGTCTGTCCTATTGGATTTGCTTGGACTGCCTTCTACGATCGTGACAATGCTACTGGAACTGGTGATTACGAGACATTGTCCCTTATCAGGAAGTACCACCCCGGTGTATGTCGGTCCCCACGAGCCATTGATGTCCGCGTTTCCAGTACCGGTTACGACTACAGATCAACTGGCGAGTCTGTGTGTTTGTGTCCATCAAGAGGCTTTACTTGTCAAAATGTGGATCAAGATGATGCACAATGTGAAGATTACAAAATTAGATTCTGTTGTCCAACTTAAACGAACAAAATCATGAGTTTATTAACATTCTGAAATAAATGCTAGCTAGCAATCAGATTTGTGTGTATTAATTGAGTACTGCTGACACCACGCAGTCCTGAAATGAAATGGGGTTTAACATCCCACTGTTCACCAGCGACTGGGCTAATGACGACGGCCACCGTGTCCTGAATTTGAAAACACCTTTAAAAGTATTATTATGCATACCCGTTGTCCTTTGTGCTATTTCAATACGACTGTTCTCAATTATGGTTGAGGTCTGTGTATAAGTAAAAGAACCCCTGGAACTTGGTATTGTATATAGAAGTCGGCCGTGGCGCCGCTGCCCGGGTGAAATTAAGGAAATTTCATGAATATTTTTTAATTCTTGGAACATTTCTAGAACAGTTTGATTTATTTCCAAGTTATAATAATTAATAATGTGATAAGTGGACGTAAAGGTATATATTTTGAAATAGATCGATTTAAAAAAAAATTATTTTCTTTATGCATGATTTATAGAGAATAAACTTTAAAGGACACATAGCAGCCATTTTGAAAGGCGCCTTCAAGTGTTTGGTTCCCGTGTACACATTTGCGTGTACGTAAAAGATTCCTTTACCGTTGAAATAAACGTAGACCGCAACGCTGGTACCTGAGCATATTGCCCTAATAGAGCACTGCGTGACGTATGTTCGTCTCCATTATAGCCCGGTTGGTGCAGAAAAGTCTGGCTTTAAATCCCATTTCATTCATTCATTCATTCGACACTTCCTGAAGTAAGAGCCAAACCGGTGCTTTTAAATAACTGAAGACAATACGTTGGTACTTTTGAGACCAATGGTGATTGTCATTTTTATGGTAATATGGGCAACGTTAGGTGGAAAACTTTGGCCTCTTTGATTTCCTACAGCCAATGGGTATACGATTGGATCTCATAATAACACACCTAATGCTTGCTCTGTAGACCATGAAGTCTCCCAGTTGATCCTACGAGGATATTTTGGCATCACTTAGTGGATTTGATACCTAAATGGTTTGATGATTATGCAAGATTCGTGATAGTGTGAACTAGATGGACCAATAAACCTGAATTTCATACAAAATAATCTATAATATAGCTGGTTTACAAGGGTTTCGAGAAAAGGTCAGTAACTCTGATAGGATTATTGAAGGCTTAACCAATGACATAAACTAGCTCAATTACTTTATTGGTTTATCAGTGATGCAGGATGGAGGGCCTGACAAGGACAGCTGTCTAGTCGTTCGGATGGGACGAAAAACCGAGGTGCGGTGTACATATTGGCGTGCACGTAAAAGATCCCTTGACAGTTGGAATTCGATATAAGAGTAGGCCGTAGTGCCGCTGTCCTGGCTAAATTTACCTCATAGCACACTGTATGGCGTATGCCCGTTTTCATTAGCTTAGTTCGGAGCAGAACAGTAGGACGTTAAACCTCATTTCATTTCATTTCACAAATATCAGCGGCAGATAATGTCCCAGTTTGGATTCAGACGGATATAAATTAAGTCTACTAAGTTCTTCCTCTACCAATAATATATAGCGGCGTCTTGCAATCTGATTAAATACAGATCTATATTTCGTTTCGTTTTTTTTTATATACTTTCGTTGACCTCCACTACATGAAGATCTGACCAGTTGTAGCGAGAGGTCGTGTCGTGTCATACAAGCGGCTTTTGACCCTATGAAGCCAGACATTTGATTAACCAATCTGCGTTGATGTTTCTAGTGGGTTAGCCACAGTTCCTTGCAACTCACGCCAAAAACTCTCCGTAACAGACCCTTTTATTGGCTAATCCTTCACGTCAATAGGAACGCGGGTTATATAACAACTCTTCCAGATCCTAGTGTAGTAAAGTAAAACAAATTTTGAACTATAAAAAAAACGAAATAAGATCAGGTTGCGGCGTCTTAAAATTGTTAAAAGGATCAATGAAATGTCAATTTATCATAAATATTGAACGGAAAATGTTGGGCTGATTAGATTGGCGAGTTATTTTATAGTTTGAGAAGGAAGTGTCACCTTACTCCATTAATATTCGCATGTGATAAATTGAACTGATTTTACGTTACATTTTTATCCGGGGGTTGGGAGACCGAGAGGTCTAATGCTGTAAGTTAAACTGAATAATTTAACGAGCTATTATATAGTTTGAGAAGGAAGTGTCACCTTAGTATTCGCATATGAAAAATTAATCCGAATACGTGTCGTTTTTGTGATCCGAGGGTTGGGTGTCCGTGTGTTGAAAGTGTGCGCGTTAGATCATAAGGTATATCATTGAGTCACGTGGCTTGGTTCAAGCGTGTACGTGACAACTTCGTGGTCTCTCTCTCTCTCCCTCTCTCCATGGACGTCACATATGGGGGGGGGGACGACCCCCAAATTGTTTTATCGGGGAGGGGGGGATCTGAATATACTTGCCCCCCCCCCCCCCCAATTTACATAGTAGGCCCTAACTCCTATTTATTTACAACAATTATTAGGATTAGTTCAGGTTCTATCTGTATAAAACAATGTACAAATTAAAACACAAACACTTATGTTTACTTTTTGATATCCATTTATAATACACAAAATGTACAAAATACTTTAAATATCTATACAACTTTCTTTTAAATGTCAATGTATATAGTATTGTAGTTAACAAGGTGATTGTCAAATATGCATCCTCATAAACTAAAGTTATGTGATCAAGTTTTGTTTCATTTGGATCCTCCTCATAAAAATTACCCTACTAAACTCTCTTTGTCGTGTTGTTCATAACTCAAGCGTAACATTCAATATGTAAAAGTCATGAAATAAATATGAATACGGCACCTCCTGACTTAAACATGATAAACATTGTATTGGTGTGATGTTTTAGTTTAACCCCGTAAAATATGCCAAAACAGAAGACTGAAACTTTAAAACATTTTTTATGGGGGTGCACCCCCACCCACTGGGAGGGTCACCCTCCCACACTCTCCCTATCGCGCTACATCCGGCGTCACAGATTGTCAACATTTTATATAATTTCATTTGCGGACCCCCCCCCCCCCCCAATATATATTGCACGGCTACGCCTCTGTCTCTCTCAGTCAATAATAAACATGTGTTACATGCAGGTATCATTTATAATAATGTCATATTCCTGTACGAGCAAAATTTCCCCCATATCCTACTGCATGGCGTATGTCTAGGTGGTTCGGAACACTAACATTTGCAAGACCGTGTGCTACGAGAAAACTATTGAGCGGAAAGTAGTCGAGTTCCAACTGTGATGGATAAACAGGACACCGGATTGTACATCCCACCCGAACCTTTAAACATCGTTCTTGGCCAACCCCTCGGTCCAACACAACTGACAAGTGGACACCAGGTAAGTGAGCCAGCATGTGGATCAACCACCAAAGAAAGCGTATTGATCTGTAACAAGTTCTCAATATACGATTCATTTGTTATATTCACAGTCAAGTCTGATATTTCCTTCTCAAACTAAATAATGACGTTTCAGTTTTTAAAATCAAAAAGGCCTTCACAGCTCGGGTTGTTCAGAATGATGAAATTTTGTTATGAAAGTTGGGATAATTAACCCTTAACATGAATTCCAAAATTCACGGCAACACGTTGATAACAAAACCTTGTCAACATTCTAGACTCTAGGTCATCCTTGAGAGAGAGAGAGAAATGAAGTTTAACGTCCACTCGACACAAACTAGGTCATTTCGGGACTAACATATGGTTTTAATTTTATTTCAATAATTTGCATGCGCGTAGGGGTCTTTAGCGGTGGGAGGAAACCGGAGGACCCGGAGAAAACCCATGAGGTTGGACAGGCGACCCTACTCCTTGTCACGTACAACCGGGGATTCGAAACCACGCCAGCTGACTCAATGACAGGCCTTTTGACACAGCGCGCACGTGGTAACCATTCGGGCATCCAACCCCCCTCATCGTTGAGAACACCTGGTTAGCCAGCCAGCTCTCTCTCTACCTATTGATCACCGTGAATCAGTGGATGCCACACGAAGGAATACGTTGGCGTGAATTAGATCAACCTGACCGCGAACATCCATTTTCTTTGACTACTATTCCTTTAACCATTAATTTGAAGGGTTGAAATATCCTGACAGACTGCATGTTCTCCACTGTTGATATTAAAGGGACTAAACCTCTAACTGTTGATATTAAAGGTATTCAACCTCTAACAGTTGATATTAAAGGTACTAAACCTCTAACTGTTGATATTAAAGGGACTAAACCTCTAACTGTGTATATTAAAAAGAGTAAACCTCTAACTATTGATATTAAAAAGAGTAAAACTTTACCTGTTGAAATAAAAAGGGACCAAACCTCTTACTAATGAGAATTGATTTGTAATTTACAAAGACAAACATATACGACAAGACAATGTGGAAATAATTAAAAATGGCTGATACACAAACGACAAAATAATTTTGAAACCCCGTGTAGAATGGACTAAATATTAGGAAGCACAAGCGCCTGTCGTTCAGTTTGGACTGTTCACGTAATTCAACAAACATAATTGATAAAAATAATAAATTAAAACAATAAAATAAGACAAATCATATTATATAGACTCGTATTACATTAATACGAGTATGTGACTTTAAATCTGGCCCCAGTTTCCCAATATCTTAACTAAAATATAACCCCAGATTGTGTTCCTGGATCAAAGAAATGTCTCATAAACAGTAAATTCTTAGAACTTTTGTGGTTTTTTTTTACGGTTCCAAATAATAAAACTATATAGACACTTTAGTTATTATAACTTGAGAATAAATGAAGCTGTTCGGGGAATATCGAAAAATAAAAAATGTTCATAAAATTTCCTTAATTTATCAAAGTGACAAGGGTATTGCGTCTATAAAACTCTGCACTTGCGTGTAATAATTGCGCATGGATGTGCATGACACATCAAACCATCCATAAATCAAAATTGTTTAAGAGCATTAAGAATGAAGATATATTACATCATTTTTCAAATCACACTAGAAATAAGTATATAAGACTGTCCAGGATCTTTGGTCATCAGTCGATCTACAGACTGCTTCTGATTCTACAAGAGCCATGAAAGTCTTCATTATCACAGTACTTGCCCTGGTGGCTTTAGGTAACTATCTTTTATTTTATTTCATTAATAGATCGTTTATTTATCGCCAATCCGCTTAGTCTGCAGGCTGCTACTGATTTTAAAAGAATCACAGAAATCTTCATTGTCTTTGTTCTTGCTCTGGTGGCTTTAGGTAACTGTGATTCACTTTTCACAACTTGCCAGAAAGAGTACATCTATTCAAATTTGTGAATGTCGTTTGTCTGAAATGTGGGGCATAAAGGCAGTTCGAGTCGTTGATGAATGTGACTAAACGTCAGCGCTTAAGTGAAACGTTAAACCGCACTTCCTATGTAGACAGGACTAACCAGGCGCGAACGACTGCCATTCAATAAAGTACGATACAAGTTTTAAAATATGAATGTAAATCAGTTTATACTCTTATATTACGTTATATTTCCCACAGATTAATCTCTCTCTCTCTCTCTGAAACATATTATTTTCTATATTTATTCAGCCAAGGCTCAGTACTGTCCGAAGTGTAACCAATGGACTCGATTTTACAACCGGGACAATCAGACGGGTCTCGGAGATTTAGAGCTTCTTTCAAGTCATCGTCATGACAATCCGGGCGAAATCTGTGCAGAACCGGAAGTTGTCGAAGCTCGGAGTACTTCAGGTATTGGTGGAGAAGTGATATCAATTGGTCCTGATTATGGTTTCTCCCGTTCTAATTTCTTACAAGATGATGGCCAGTGTCAAGATTACGCTGTTCGATTCTGTTGTGAAGCAGGTAAGTTAAAACTATCTTTTTCTATGTAATTCAATCTATAACCACCCCACAAAATAAGAGGTTCGTCTTGTATAGGTTGGAGACGGGTGAACGATTAAGAGAACTAATGGATTCCGTTTCCTTAGATAAAGATACAAATACCACATAAGTATAGCAGTGTCCCGCCTTTTATTTTGGATGTGTCTTTCGCCTAGGCTCCCCAGCCTGTCCTGTTGGATTTTGTGGACCGCCTTTTACGATATAAAAAACCCAGCCAGGCTACAGTAATATTTCAGCTAAAAAGATCCGACGTTTAAATTTGCTTTTTTGTTTCGTCTAGGCACCCCAGCCTGTCCTACTGGATTTGCTTGGACCGACTTCTACGATTGCAATGACACTGCTACTACTGGATCTGGTGATCACGAGACATTGTCCCGTATCAGGAATCACCACCCCGTTGTATGTGGGTCCCCACGAGCCATTGATGTCCGCGTTTCAAGTACCGGTTACGACTACAGATCAACTGGCGAGTCTGTGTGTTTGTGTCCATCAAAAGGCTTTACTTGTCAAAATGTGGATCAAGATGATGCACAATGTGAAAATTACAAAATTAGATTCTGTTGTCAAATTTAAACGAACAAAATCATGATTTATTAATATTCTGAAATACATGCTAGCTAGCAATCAGATTTGTGTGTATTAATTGAGCACTGCTGACACCACGCAGTCCTGAAATGAAATGGGGTTTAACATCCCATTGTTCTCCAGCGACTGGGCTAATGACGACGGCCACCGTGTCCTGAATTTGAAAATACCTATCTTTAAAAGTATTATTATGCATACCCGTTGTCCGTTGTGCTATTTCAATACGACTGTTCTCAATTATGGTTGAGGTCCTGTGTATAAGTAAAAGAACCCCTGGAACTTGATATTCTATAGAGAAGTCGGCCGTAGCGCCGCTGCCCGGTAGACATTGCCCTCGTAGCATACTGTATGGGGAATGAAATGAAATGGTGTTTAACGTCCCACTGTTCTGCTCCGAACTCGGCTACTGAAGACGGGCATACCCCATACAGTGTGCTATGAGGGGAATTTTGTCCGGACAGCGGCACTGCCGCCAAATCTTATATCGAATTCCAAATATCAAGGGATCTTTTACGTGCACACCAATGGGTACACGCGACCTCGGTTTATCGTCCCACCCGAACTACTAGACAGTTGTCCTTGTCAGGTTTTCCGCCCTGCACCACTGACAAAGGGAACCACGACGGAAAATCTGGATAAACTTTCTTGGCCAATGCAGGGATCGAACACCCCACCTCCAGGCTAGCGAGCCAGCGTCTCACCCAATTAGCCACTGTAATCCCCTATATGGGGTATGCCATTAGCAGAGTCGGAGCAGAACTCATTTCATTTCTCATTTAGTGTATCATTCAAATTGCTATATGGATATAAGTAGATAATCTACCAATTGTTCAGGTCACAGAATAGATTATACCATCTAGAAAAGGCAACATTTCCTCCAAATATATTATGGCGGTCAACTATCTTTAAATTTTCCGAAATGAAAAACCATGTCTACCAATTATTCAGCTTCTAAACCACTAAGCGCCTGGGAATGCAATTATAACACCTAGAAAAAAGAAACCGTTCATATTTTGTTAAACTATATAAACCAATAGCTTCACTTCTGACCAGGATCGAAATACAATTATACTATCTAGAAAGGGGTCAGGTTGCCTTTATTATCAAGTTAGAAAAAACCCGAATCGATATACTTATACCTACCAATACCTCAACTTTTGGAGCCGCTAAGATCAATATCTTGTTGTTTAAAGCAACCATTTTGAGGATCCAGAAATAAAATTATACCACCGGGAAAATGACCAGATTACTTGTTATTAACACAGGTTGATACAAGTTGATTACAAAATCCTAAGCAGTGTGATCGTAAGCTACTGTAATCCCTGACGACAATAATGCATGGAATCGTAAAATGTATGTCACAATATATTATTATTACCCGCTGCACTTTCTCAGAGTACAGTAAAGTACAGTATTTTAGGATCATTTTGTTTTATTTAAGATAGCGGCTGGAGAAAGTAACATTCCAATATCACCAGCTTATGGAGTGTTTGTGTCTCAACTAATTCGTTACGCGAGAGCTTGTTCATTTGAGGCATTTGTCATCTAAGCTTCAAATACAGTGATACTTGGGAACTAAACTTGTTTAAACCTTTTAAAAGTTTTACGGGCGTCATATTGACTTGATTGGTTAATATAACATGTCTCTCTCGGCTATTATTCTAGATTTATTTAATTGATAATGTCTGTCTACTACACCGTTAACACTGTTCATCACGTGCATTTTGCATACCGATAGTCCATTGGCCACTCACGCTATTTTACCGAGATTTCGCCTAATAGTTTGGATGCAGCTATGGCGGGTGTGGCGCCAGGCAGGGTAAGCTTACTCTTCCGGACACCTGTTACCACTGTTTGTCGTGTATTTTGTACACGGTGAACAGTCCATATGCTGATTACACTATTTTGCCTTATTGCACTATTTTGCCTATACCGTTTTTTTAGGACTTCGAATTTTGTCTAATGGTTTGGATTGTTCGTACTTGGTTTTATTTTATTTCGTCAGCACCCCGCCTAAAGTTTCAAAACATTAAATTACACAAACTATGACGTAGTTTTATTCAGTGAAAAGCACAACACAATTTATATATAAAACAATCACTTGTTTATACACATATAGCACGGTGTTTCCACAAATGTTCTTTTATTATTTTTTAAATAACATAGACCAAAGACCATTAGGTAATTATTGTATTTAGACCAGGAGTCACGGTGGCTCAGTGAGTAAGCCGCTGGGTGCCTCGGGTTCAATACCAGTGTTGGCTGAGAAAGTTACTCGGATTTCTCTTCATCAGTGATGCAGAACGGAGGTACAAAAAAAACAACAACAAACAAGGTCCCATGTACACGCTGGTATGCACGTAAAACATCCCTTGACAACGGAAATTCAACGAAACGTCGCTGTCTGGTCATATCGCGACATTACTACGCGAAAGGTGTATCAAGGGAGGCAAATCCATATTTTGGGAATGAAATGAAATGGGGTTTAACGTCCTGCCAAGACTAGGCTAATTAAGACGGGTACACAGTGTTGTATGGTGGCAAGGTACAACTATCTCAAAGCCTGCCAAACAAAACGCCTAAATTAACATCTAGATATGGCAGCGTACGAATTAAAATGAAATGGAGTGTAACGTCCCTCGTTTCTGCTCCAGACCATGGGGTTCACCATGGAAAACTTGAATACGCAAACCGGAAGTAGCATAATGGTAAACATGGAACTATCTGTCCTACATTTCAACGTAACCAACCTCTGAACTCTCTTATCCTTTTGAATCCAAATCATGACTATGCAGCTTATTTTTCGGGCAGACTGGTAAAGTGAAAAAAGAAATAAAAAATATACTATTTTAACCTTATAGTAGGCAAAATAAAATGCCCGAAATCCTATGACTTATTGGTCCGAAGCCTCGCTGCTTTGTGCGACAGTTTTCGGCCATCTGGTTCGTAAATGTTTCTGGAATCGAAATTTCTTTACAATGACTGACGGTTAAAACATTTAAAATCAAAGAAATATCCACTTAGCTCTAAGCGTGACACGTTTTTCGGGCATCAACATTTGTTTCGTCAGTGAAATGTCGAATGTTACGTGAATGCCGCGGATCGATTGACTGGTTGATTAGAGTTCACATGTGCTATATTGGACCATTTCAGGTTTCTGTATTAACGAGTTGAAATAGCAGGAAAAGACGTTTGGAGCCATCTTAATCTCATACATTTCCTTTGGAGATATCACCCTCATACCATCCCAATCTTTCGACCATTTCACTTCTTACCCCTCTCCGGCAACATCTGAAATTGGGCCGGAATAGCATGAAAACGCGTTGACAGCTGGTTATGTCTAAATATTAAGGCCAACTGCAGATTTTGTCAAGTTCGCCAGATGTTAATAGGGTTAGGGCACCTAATTGGTGACGAGATTGTGGATTAGGGCTAGGTCAAGGGGTAAGGTTAGGGTTAGCGCTAGCCCTGTTTACATCTAGTGACCTTTGACGAATCCTGCAGTTGGCCTTAATATTTATACCTAACCGTTGACCATTTCTGCCGCCACCCAACACATCCCCCAACCCCACCCCAAAGCTGATCGCCTATGACCTTTAACTTGATAATCTTGTTGTCACGTGAGGGGGTGGAGAGGGTCCTCAATTCCGCTACGATCAACATGCAAATTGGCATGTTTATTCTTCCGACAATTGTGAAACTGGCTGCGATGACGGCATGTTAAGTTCTTGGTTTTTATAGTACGTCAGTAATTATTACGTTAGATGATACTCGGTGACGTAACAGGAGTAGTGGTTTGCTGAATGATATCGATCTAATAGTTTGGGACTGGGTTAGAGACACTGCTCTTTAAATACACACAAATCTAATAGCTAACTGGCTTTATTTCTCAAACTTAATCAATGCATGATTCTGTTCGCTTAATAATTAATTGGGACAGCAGAAACGGATTTTGTAATCCTGACATTGTCCATCGGGTTGCTGTGAATTTACACACGAAAAGCCAAGTTCTGGAACCAGACATACAACCTCGCCGGCTGTGGAGTAGTCGAGACCGGTACTTGTAACACGGACGTCAATAGCTACTGGATCTGTACATACATTGGCATTGGGGTAATTGTTGTTGATTGCCGACAACGTCTCGTAATCACCAGTTGCACCAGGTGTGTCACTATTATAATAACTGGTCCATTGATATCCAGTGGGACAGGATGGGTAGACTAAACAAAAAAACAGAAAAAAAACAACAAATAATTGAAATGGGGTTCAACGTCCTACTGTTCTTCTCTGACTGACCTAATAAATACGGACACATACCATACAGTGTGCTATGAGTGAAATTATGCCCGGATAGCGGTGCCACGGCCTATCCCTTTATCGAATAGCAACAGCCAAGGGTTCGTTTACTTGCTCACCAATGTGTACACGTCCAGCATCAGTCACAAGAGTGAACCACGCCGAAAAAAAAAACCAAACCAAAAACAAAAGAAAACCCTATCATGAAAGACTGGTTATAGTTTGAAATCGTTAAACATGCATTATGTAAGAGCCACATCTGTCTATTGTAGTTCTTTAATTGTGGCTTCAATTTTTTTATGAATGATTAATTCGACATTTATTCACACGACAAGCACACTTTGCCTAAACTACAAACAATGGTTACTTCGCTCAGAATGAAGTAATTTGAATGAAATTTTGAATATATTCATTTTGCATTATCTATTTTTAAACTATTATAGCAAGAACGGCCAGTCCTGTATCTAAATCTTACATAATGTATCTTTAAATGGCAAGAGGTGGTTATTGAGGAACTATTACATAATGTATCTTTAAACTATTATAGCCAGAACGACCAGCTATGTATCTAAATTTTACATAATGTAAGAGGTGGTTATTGGGGAACTATTAAGTCTGTACTCACGATAACTGCAGCAGTATCGTACTTTATAATCTTCACACTGTCCATCAGGTTGCAAGAAATTGAAACATGACAAACCATAATCAGCAGCAATCGATACATCGTCCCGAAAAAGTCCCGTTAGACGTTCAGCATGCACAACCTCCGGTGCAGCACAGATCTGTCCAGGATTTTCTTGTTGGTGAAGAACAAGGAGCTCAAAATCTCCAATACCCGTTGGCTTGTCTCGGTTGAAAAACGGTGTCCATTTGTTACACATCGGACAGTGATTAACTGCTTCGGCTAAATAAACAAATATAAACAAAAAGATTCAACACATCCTTCAAATAATCAGAAAAAATATTTGATTGAGCAGATAGGACTCCAACCAAACTATGACGTTAATAATGAATCTGGAGATCAGGAAAAAGCTTGAATTCTCCAATTGCCGAACGGTCATCCCAGTTGTAATACCCAGTCCATGGGATATTATTGTATTATATTCTTTTTTAAACAAAACTAAAATTATGTTATATTTTGTATATACGTCAAGTTTGTGTATGTCTGATAATTTTGTTTTACGTGTTGTCTATTCTGTTGCCGCCATATCAAACTGACCGAGGGGGGGGGGTAACGGCCACTGTACACAAACTAGGTCATTTCGGGATTAACATATGGTTCAATTTTATTTCAATGATTCGCTTGCGCTTAGGGGTCTTTAACAGTGGGAGGTACACATGAGACCTCGGGTCCTACTCAAGCGACAAAGGAAAACCATAACGGAAAATCACAATGAACCTTCCAGACCATCACCGGGATCGAACTCGCGACGCCTTGGTTAGTGGGCTTACTCACCGAGATCCCGTACTATAAAGAACTAAATGAACGATCAATGGCGATCATGTTTTAATTACTTTGTAAACAAGACTACTATGTAAATATGTATAAATTGTTGTATTTTATCCATCGCTATACAACAACATTGTTTTAAAAATCTCCCAGATGAGCGAAAAGTACTTTAACAATGTTAAGATGTAATTAAACCAGTGTTGAAATCAATTTGTGTCGGCATACCTTTTTACCGTTTTATCGTTTACCATGCAAAAAAGTAGTGCAGCTTTACAGCTAGTTAGTGCCCCAAGCCGGAAGTAGTAACTCGATCTGTCCCTAACCCCCAACTTGCAAACTCGGTGCAACTTCGAACAGACAAATTTAAATAAATAGACAGATGTACATTTTCTGACAAGTTGTAGAAAGTAAATCAAAGTTACTTACGAGCGATCCATTAATAAAATAAAATAAAAGATAGTTACCTGAAGCCACCAGAGCAAGTACTGTGATAATGAAGACTTTCATGGTTCTTGTAGAATCAGTAGCAGTCTGTCGATCGACTGATGACCAATGATCCTGGGTCAGTCTTATATACACAATACCCTTGTCAGTTTGATAAATTAAGGAAATGTCATGAATATTTTTAATTCTTGGAACATTTCTAGAACAGTTTGATTTATTCCCAAGTTATAATAATTAATAATGCGATAAGTGGGCGTATAGATAGGTATTTTGAACTAGATCGATTTAAAAGCAATTTATTATCATTGTACATGACTTATAGACAATAAAATTTAAAGGACACATAGCAACCATTTTGAAATGCGCTTTCAAGTGTTTGGTGCCCGAGTGGTTTTGACGGGGGACTCGTTGTACACAATTGCGTGTACGTAAAAGATCCCTTTACTGTTGAAATAGGCGTAGACCGCAACGCTGAAACCTGAGCATATTGCCCTCATAGAGCACTGCGTGACGTATGTTCGTCTTCATTATAGCCCGGTTGGTGCAGACTTTAAATTTCATTTCATTAATTCATTCATTCATTCATTCATTTGACACTTTCTGAGGTAAGAGTCAAACCAGTGCTTTTTAACAATTGAAGACAATACTTTGGTCATTTTGAGACTAAATGGTGATTGTCATTTTTATGGTAATATATGGACAACATTAAGTGGAGAACTTTGGCCTGTTTGATTTTCTACAGCCAATGTGTACACGATTGGATCTCATACCTAATGCTTGCTCTGTATACCATGAGGTCTCCCAGCTGATCCTACGAGGATATTTTGCCATGATTTAGTGGATTTGATACCTAAATGGTTTGATGATTACGCCAGCTTTGTGATAATGTTAACTGGATGGGCCAATAAACCTGAATTTCATACACAAATAAACTACCAAATAGCTGGTGTACAAGGTTTTCGAGAAAAGGTCAGTAACTCTGGTAGGATTACTGAAGGCTTAACCCGTGACAAAAACTAGCCCAATAGCTTTATTGGTTTGTTTAAAGGCTAGATGCGTCTTTCGCATTTTCACTAAAATATAAAATTTCTCACGGCTTAATTCACGTTAAATCTGTACGACAAAATAAAAATATTAGCGGCAGATAATTTCCCAGTTTGGAGAGAGACTAACCTGATTTTAATTTTATTTCAATAATGCGTTTGCGCGCCGGGGTCTTTAGCATCGAGAGGAAACGGGAGGACCCGGAGAAAACCCAAGAGGTTGGACAGGCGACCCTATTCCTTGTCACGTACAACCGGGGGTTCCCAGTTTGGATTCAGACGGATATAAACAAAGTCTTTTACTCTACCAATAATATATAGCGACGTCTTGCCATCTGATTAAAATACAGATCTATATTTCGTTTCGTTTTTTTTTATATACTTTCGTTGACCTCCACTACATGAAGATCCTGTCAGTTGTAGCGGGGGGTCGTGTCAGAGGTTATACAAACGGCTTTTGACCTCATGACGTTAGCCATTTGATTAACCAATCAGCGTTGATGTTTCTAGTGGATTACCCACAGTTCCATGCAACTCACGCCAAAACCTCGCCGTAACTGACCCTTTTATTGGCTAATCTCTCACATCAATAGGAGCACGGGTTATATAACAACTTTTCCAGATACTAGTATAGTAAAGACAAGTAAAACGAAATTTTGAACTATGAAAAACGAAACGAAATATGACCAGGTTGCTGAGATCAATGAAATATTGATAAATATTCATAAATATTGAACGGAATATTAGCGAGTTATTATATAGTTTGAGAAGGAAGTGTCACATTACTCCATTAACATTCGCATGTGATAAATTGAACTGATTTTACGTTACATTGTTATCCGGGGGTTGGGAGACCGAGAGGTCTAATGCTGTAAATTATACCTATATAATTAACGACCTATTTTATAGACTGAGAAGGTAGTGTCGCCTTAGTATTGGAAAATGAAAAATTAATCGATTAAATGTCATTTTGTGATCCGAGGGTTGGTGTCCATAAGGTATATCAATTCGTCACGTGGTTTGGTCTCGATTCCAAGCGTGTACGTGACAACTTTGTGCCCCCCACCCCGCCCTCTCTCTCTCTCTCTCTCTCTCTCTTAGTGGATGGGAGCGGTGAGGGCGACTATGTGTGTCATGCTGGAGTCGTGTTATGGCGATGACCCCAGTCTAACTCCAGGAGGGTTGGATGGCCGAATGGTTAGCACGTGCGCGCTGTATCATAAGGTCTGTCATTGAGTCAACTGGTGGTTTCGATTGCCCGGTTGTACATGACAATAAACTCCATAAAAGCAATATAACAACAGGACTAGTGAAGTCGGGTACTCAATGTCAATTCGTAGACCAAGGTTATTGGCAATGATACGTACGACTGCCATCTTGCTATTATGACCGAAACTAGTTCAATAACTTTATTGGTTTGTTTAAACTTTAAAGGCTAAATGCGTCATTTGCATTTTCACTAAAACATCAAATTTCTCAAGGCTTAATTCACTCTAAACATGTACTCAGATTGATTCATTAATCTTTAATTAAGACGACAAAATCAAAATATCAGCGCTAGATAATCTTCCGATTTGAATTCAATCGGGTTCCTTTCTTTAGCTATAAAAGATGGCGGCGTCTTGTTACATAGATCGATGAAATGTCAATTTATCATAAATATTGAACGGAATTTACAGAATTTTATTACTGATAAGAGATTAAACTTTCTTAGTAATGTAGTTTGCAAAGGATTCCAATAGCGCTTTCATTCGTTAGTTCGCACGTCCGCTTTCACCAAGAGTGATATCGAGCCTTTAAATTTTCCCCATCCCATACACTACTGCATGGCGTATGAGAGAGAGAGATAGAGAGAGAGAGAGACTCACACACAAACTAGGTCATTTCGTGACTTACATATGGTTCAATTTTATTTCACAAATTAGCTTGCGCGTAGGGGTCTTTTGCAGTGGGAGGAAACCGGAGGACACGGCGAAAACCCACGGGGTTAGAAAGGCGACCCTACTTCTTGCCACGGACAAGCGGGGAATCGAAACCACGCCATTGACTCAATGAAAACCTTATATATGGAGAATGTCTGAGTGGTTCGGAATTCGCAAATGAGTAAGCCAGAGCGCTCCTGTGACCTCTGATTTCGAAAATAACAAGATCCAATTGACGGGTGATGGGAGGGTGAGGGGTAAATTGGCGAAAGTGTGTCATGCTGGAGTCGTGTTATGGCATACCGCGATGACCCCAATCTATACCCTCAAAAAAGAAATGCAACGACAGGGTTAAATGAAGCCAGGTATACGCAATGTGGATGGGAAAGTTTGTCTGCACAGCGGCACCACGGCCTACTCTTATTCCGAATTCGAAGAGTAAAAGTTTCTGTTACTATTCTGGACCAACGGGGATAATGAACACTAACATCTGCAAGACACTGTACAACGAGGACAATATTGCCCGGAAGGCAATCGAGTTCCAACTGTCACGGATAGACAGGACTGCGGATGTACATCCCATCCGAACCATTAGACACTGTTCTTTGCCAGGTCCTCGGTCCTACACAACTGACAAGAGGACACCAGGTTAGTGAGCCAGCAAGTAGATCAGCCACCAAAGAAAGCGTATTGATCTGTAACAAGTTCTCAATATACGATTCATTTGTTATATCCACAGTCAAATCTGATATTTCCTTCTCAAACTAAATAATGACGACATGGAACGGGCTTTAACGTCGTATGATCGTGCACCTACTTTTATTACGAATTCAAATGAGTCGTTCACGCTGTTCACCCCCCCCCCCCTTCACTCCCACCCTCACTCCACCCGTCCTGCACCGAGGAACTTCCTAGGCCACGTAAATGAAAATCTTTCTTTTTAAACTTACTGGGATTGTCCGAATGAGTAACCACGTCTCCTGCAGTTAACATGTAATGGGGTTTAACGTCCTACTCTTCTGCTCCTGTTGGTATACGGAAGACGGACATACGTGGCTTCACAAGCGGTTAAAGGGTAGATTTGGTATTTAATTGGACCAAACTGACAGCGAACACATGTTTCCTTTGACTTCATACCCTGACAGACTGCATGTACGTAACTTTCGCACGATATTAAAGGGACTAAACCTCTAACTGTTGATATTAAAGGGACTAGACCTCTACCTAATTAGATTTCAATCTACTGTGAAAATATGTGATAATAATATCCAATATTGAAGACACAATGAACATTTTAAATTTAGTACACGACCTCGTGTATTCTACATTTTCGAGCTCCATTTGAAATTTACAAAGACAAACATATACGACAAGACAATGCGGAAGTTATAAAAAAATGGCTGATACACAAACGACAAAATAATTTTAAAACCCCGTGTAGAATGGACTAAGCAAGCACAGGCGCCTGTCCTTCAATTTGGACAGTTCACGTATTTTAACACACATAATTGATAAGAATAATAAATTAAAATAAAATAAATTAATGCAAATCATATTATTTAGATTCGTATTGCATTAATATGTGCCTTTAGATCTGGCCCCGGTTTCACAAAACATTTTCAGACTTAAGAATTTACTCAAAACAAATGAAGGTGTTCGGGGAATTCTGAAAAATTAAAAATGTTCATGAAATTTCCTTCTTAATTTATCAAAGTGACAAGGGTATTGCGTCTATAAAACTCTGCACTTGCATGTAATAATCGTGCATGGATGTGCATGACACGCCAAACCATTCATTAATCAAAATTGTTTAAGAGCATTAAGAATGAAGATATATTACATCATTTTTCAAATCACACTAGAAATAAGTATATAAGACTGTCCAGGATCTTTGGTCGTCAGTCGATCGACAGATTGCTACTGATTCTACAAAAACCATGAAAGTCTTCATTATCGCAGTACTAGCTCTGGTGGCTTTAGGTAACTATCTTTTATTTTATTTCATTAATAGATCGCTTATTATCACCAATCCGCTTAGTCTGCAAGCTGCTACTGATTTTAAAAGAATAACAGAAATATTTATTGTCGTTGTCCTTGCTCTGGTGGCTTTAGGTGACTGTGATTCATTATTTTAATTCATTAATAGATCGCTTGTTATCGCCAATCCGCTTAGTCTGCAGACTGCTACTGATTTTAAAAGAACCACAGAAGTTCCATTGTCGTTGTCCTTGCTCTGGTGGCTTTAAGTAACTGTGATTCACGTTTCACAACTTGTCAGAAGAAGTACATCTATTTAAAATTGTGAATATCGTTTTTCTGAAATGTGAGGCATAAAGGCAGCTCGAGTTGAGGCATGGCATAAGCCTGGTTTCGTTGTACTGCTACTTAGGGGTCTGCACGTGTAATGCAGGAAACCCGGCAGTATATAATTAAAAGGTTTGCCTTTCCAACTTTTAGTCTTAAGTCAGTGGTAAACATGTTACTCACATGGAGTGTATTTAGATTTGTGTGTGAGGTAAAAATGGGGTTTAACGACCACTCGACACAAACTAGGACATTTAGGGACCAACGTATGGTTCAATTTTACTTTAATAATTCGCTTTCGCCAAGGGGTCGTTAGCAGTGGGAGCAAATCAGAGACCCAGGAGAAAATCCACGTGGTTTGAAAGGCGACCTACTCATTGTCACGTACAACCATTTAGATTTCTGCAAGTCGGGTTTGTGTTTCAACCTTCGTGTTTTTAAGCGTTTCATGGTCCCAGTTACTGCTCGTTGGATTTAAACCATGGTAGGTAGATATATATGGTGATAGTCAGTACCAAAAACATCCTGAACGGGCAAATTACGATTTTTACTGAGCTTGGTTCTGATTAAATGACAATGTCCGGTATGGTCTGAACAGGGATACAATTTCCAATTAAACCGATTGTTCAATATCATCCACAGGCGAAATACCCTACGTGCAAGCGCAACATTGAAATAGAACTGAACCATATGTTTGTTCCGAAATGACCTAGTTTGTGTTGAATGGAAGTTAAGCCCTCCCTCTCTCTCTAGGACTATATTAATTTCTATATTTATTCAGCCAAAGCTCAGTACTGTCCGCAGTGTAACCAATGGACCCGATTTTACAACCGGGACAATCAGACGGGTCTCGGAGATTTAGAGCTTCTTTCTGGTCATCGTTATGACAATCCGGGCGAAATCTGTCAGGAACCGGAAGCTGTCGAAGCTCGGAGTACTTCGGGTATTGGTGGAGAAGTGATATCAATTGGTCCTGGTTATGGTTTCTCCTGTTCTAATTTCTTACAAGATGATGGCCAGTGTCAAGATTACGCTGTTCGATTCTGCTGTAGGCAAAGTAAGTTGAAACTATCTGTTTCTATCTAATTCAATCTATAACCACCTCACGATTAAAAGCATGAATTTGGAAACGTGTGAGAGGGACCAAATAAGAGGCTCGTATTATATAGATTTTAGACGGTTGAACGATTAAGAGAACTAATCGATTCCGTTTCCTTAGATAAGGTACAAATGCCAAGGTACAAGAATAGAGCAGCGTCCCTCCTTTTATGTTGGATGTTTCTTTCGTCTAGGCTCCCCAGCCTGTCTTGTTGGATTTTGTGGACCGCCTTCTGCGATCGTGACAACTATAGCTATAACCACACCAGTACTGAAGGCAGTTATGTTTAATTTTGTTTGATCCAGTTTCCCTATATACAAAAACCCAGCCAGGCTACAGTAATATTTGATCTAAAAAGATCCGACTTTTAAATTTGCTTTTTTTTCGTCTAGGCACCCCAGTCTGTCCTATTGGATTTGCTTGGACCGCCTTCTACGATAGTGACAATGCTACTGGAACTGGTGATCACGAGACATTGTCCCTTATCAGGAAGCACCACCCCGGTGTATGTCGGTCCCCACGAGCCATTGATGTCCGCGTTTCAAGTACCGGTTACGACTACAGATCAACTGGCGAGTCTGTATGTTTGTGTCCATCAAGAGGCTTTACTTGTCAAAATGTAGATCAAGATGATGTACAATGTGAAGATTACAAAATTAGATTCTGCTGTCCAACTTAAACGAACAAAATCATGAGTTTATTAACATGGCGAAATAAATGCTAGCTAGCAATGAGATGTGTGTGTATTAATTGAGCACTGCTGACACCACGCAGTCCTGAAATGAAATGGGGTTTAATATCCCACTGTTCTCCAGCGACTGGGCTAATGACGACGGCCACCCAGTCCTGAATTTGAAAACACCTATCTTTAAAAGTATTATTATGCATACCCGTTGTGCTATTTCAATATGACTGTTCTCAATTACAGTTGAGGTCCTGTGTTTAAGTATAAGAACCCCTGGAAAGTGGTATTCTTTATAGAAGTCGGCCGTACCGCCACTGCCCGGTTGAAATTGCCCTCGTAGCATATTGATGGGGAATGAAATGAAATGGTGTTTAACGTCCCACTGTTCTGCTCCGAACTCGGCTACTGAAGACGGGCATAGAAAAAAGAAACCGTTCATATTTTGTTAAACTATATAAACCAATAGCTTCACTTCTGACCAGGATCGAAATACAATTATACAATCTAGAAAAGGGGTCAGATTGCCTTTATTATCAAGTTAGAAAAAACCCGAATCGATATACTTATACCTACCAATACCTCAACTTTTGGAGCAGCTAAGATCAATATCTTGTTGTTTAAAGCAACCATTTTGAGGATCCAGAAATAAAATTATACCACCGGGAAAATGACCAGATTACTTGTTATTAACACAGGTTGATACCAGTTGATTACAAAATCCTAAGCAGTGTGATCGTAAGCTACTGTAATCCCTGACGACAATATTGCATGGACTCGTACAATGTATGTTACAATATATTATCATTACCCGCTGCACTTTCTCAGAGTACAGTGCAGTACCATAAGGATCATTTTGTTTTATTTAAGATAGCGGCTGGAGAAAGTAACATTCCAATATCACCAGCTTATGGAGTGTTTGTGTCTCAACTAATTCGTTACGCGAGAGCTTGTTCATTTTATTCTGATTTTTTAAGTAGATCGAGGCATTTGTCATCTAAGCTTCAACTACAGTGATACTTGCGAACTAAACTTATTAAAACCTTTTAAAAGTTTTACGGGCGTCATATTGACTTGATTGGTTAATATAACATGTCTCTCTCGGCTATTATTCTAGATTTATTTAATTGATAATGTCTGTCTACTACACCGTTAACACTGTTCATCACGTGCATTTTGCATACCGATAGTCCATTGGCCAATCACGATATTTTACCGAGATTTCGCGGGTGTGGCGCCAGGCAGGGTAAGCTTACTCTTCCGGACACCTGTTACCACTGTTTGTCGTGTATTTTGTACACGGTGAACAGTCCATATGCTGATTACACTATTTTGCCTTATTACACTATTTTGCCTATACCGTTTTTTTAGGACTTCGAATTTTGTCTAATGGTTTGGATTGTTCGTACTTGGTTTTATTTTATTTCGTCAGCACCCCGCCTAAAGTTTCAAAACATTAAATTACAAAAACTATGACGTAGTTTTATTCAGTGAAAAGCACAACACAATTTATGAGTAAGCCGCTGGGTGCCTCGGGTTCAATACCAGTGTTGGCTGAGAAAGTTACTCGGATTTCTCTTCATCAGTGATGCAGAACGGAGGGACAAAAAAACAACAACAAACAAGGTCCCATGTACACGCTGGTATGCACGTAAAACATCCCTTGACAACGGAAATTCAACGAAACGTCGCTGTCTGGGCATATCGCGACATTACTACGCGAAAGGTGTATAAAGGGAGGCAAATCCATATTTTGGGAATGAAATGGGGTTTAACGTCCTGCCAAGACTAGGCTAATTAAGACGGGTATACAGTGTTGTATGGTGGCAAGGTACAACTATCTCAAAGCCTGCCAAACAAAACGCCTAAATTAACATCTAGATATGGCAGCGTACGAATTAAAATGAAATGGAGTGTAACGTCCCTCGTTTCTGCTCCAGACCATGGGGTTCACCATGGAAAACTTGAATACGCAAACCGGAAGTAGCATAATGGTAAACATGGAACTATCTGTCCTACATTTCAACGTAACCAACCTCTGAACTCTCTTATCCTTTTGAATCCAAATCATGACTATGCAGCTTATTTTTCGGGCAGACTGGTAAAGTGAAAAAAGAAATAAAAAATATACTATTTTAACCTTATAGTAGGCAAAATAAAATGCCCGAAATCCTATGACTTATTGGTCCGAAGCCTCGCTGCTTTGTGCGACAGTTTTCGGCCATCTGGTTCGTAAATGTTTCTGGAAACGAAATTTCTTTACAATGACTGACGGTTAAAACATTTAAAATCAAAGAAATATCCACTCAGCTCTAAGCGTGACACGTTTTTCGGGCATCAACATTTGTTTCGTCAGTGAAATGTCGAATGTTACGTGAATGCCGCGGATCGATTGACTGGTTGATTAGAGTTCACATGTGCTATATTGGACCATTTCAGGTTTCTGTATTAACGAGTTGAAATAGCAGGAAAAGACGTTTGGAGCCATCTTAATCTCATACATTTCCTTTGGAGATATCACCCTCATGCCCTCCCAATCTTTCGACCATTTTATTTCTTACCCCTCTCCGGCAAAATCTGAAATTGGGCCGGAATAGCATGAAAACGCGTTGACAGCTGGTTATGTCTAAATATTAAGGCCAACTGCATATTTTGTCAAGTTCGCCAGATGTTAATAGGGTTAGGGCACCTAATTGGTGACGAGATTGTGGATTAGGGCTAGGTCAAGGGTTAGGGGTAAGGTTAGGGTTAGCGCTAGCCCTGTTTACATATAGTGACCTTTGACGAATCCTGCAGTTGGCCTTAATATTTATACCTAACCGTTGACCATTTCTGCCGCCACCCAACACATCCCCCAACCCCACCCCAAAGCTGATCGCCTATGACCTTTAACTTGATAATCTTGTTGTCACGTGAGGGTCCTCAATTCCGCTACGATCAACATGCAAATTGGCATGTTTATTCTTCCGACAATTGTGAAACTGGCTGCGATGACGGCATGTTAAGTTTTTGGTTTTTATAGTACGTCAGTAATTATTACGTTAGATGATACTCGGTGACGTAACAGGAGTAGTGGTTTGCTGAATGATATCGATCTAATAGTTTGGGACTGGGTTGGAGACACTGCTCTTTAAATACACACAAATCTAATAGCTAACTGGCTTTATTTCTCAAACTTAATCAATGCATGATTCTGTTCGTTTAATAATTAATTGGGACAGCAGAAACGGATTTTGTAATCCTGACATTGTCCATCGGGTTGCTGTGAATTTACACACGAAAAGCCAAGTTCTGGAACCAGACATACAACCTCGCCGGCTGTGGAGTAGTCGAGACCGGTACTTGTAACACGGACGTCAATAGCTACTGGATCTGTACATACATTGGCATTGGGGTAATTGTTGTTGATTGCCGACAACGTCTCGTAATCACCAGTTGCACCAGGTGTGTCACTATTATAATAACTGGTCCATTGATATCCAGTGGGACAGGATGGGTAGACTAAACAAAAAAACAGAAAAAAAAACAACAAATAATTGAAATGGTGTTCAACGTCCTACTGTTCTTCTCTGACTGACCTAATAAATACGGACATACACCATACAGTGTGCTATGAGTGAAATTGTCCCCTTTATCGAATAGCAACAGCCAAGGGTTCGTTTACTTGCTCACCAATGTGTACACGTCCAGCATCAGTCACAAGAGTGAACCACGCCGAAAAAAAAAACACAAAAAAAAACCAAACCAAAAACAAAAGAAAACCCTATCATGAAAGACTGGTTATAGTTTGAAATCGTTAAACATGCATTATGTAAGAGCCACATCTGTCTATTGTAGTTCTTTAATTGTGGCTTCAATTTTTTTATGAATGATTAATTCGACATTTATTCACACGACAAGCACACTTTGCCTAAACTACAAACAATGATTACTTCGCTCAGAATGAAGTAATTTGAATGAAATTTTGAATATATTCATTTTGCATTATCTATTTTTAAACTATTATAGCCAGAACGACCAGCTCTGTGTCTAAATCTTACATAATGTAAGAGGTGGTTATTGGGGAACTATTAAATCTGTACTCACGATAACTGCAGCAGTATCGTACTTTATAGTCTTCACACTGTCCATCAGGTTGCAAGAAATTGAAACATGACAAACCATAATCAGCAGCAATCGATACATCGTCCCCAAAAAGTCCCGTGAGACGTTCAGCATGCACAACCTCCGGTGAAACACAGATCTGTCCAGGATTTTCTTGTCGGTGAAGAACCAGGAGCTCAAAATCTCCAATACCCGTTGGCGTGTCTCGGTTGAAAAACGGTGTCCATTTGTTACACATCGGACAGTGATTAACTGCTTCGGCTAAATAAACAAAGATAAACAAAAAGATTCAACACATCCTTCAAATAATCAGAAAAAATATTTGATTGAGCAGATAGGACTCCAACCAAACCATGACGTTAATAATGAATCTGGAGATCAGGAAAAAGCTTGAATTCTCCAATTGCCGAACGGTCATCCCAGTTGTAATACCCAGTCCATGGGATATTATTGTATTATATTCTTTTTTAAACAAAACTAAAATTATGTTATATTTTGTATATACGTCAAGTTTGTGTATGTCTGATAATTTTGTTTTACGTGTTGTCTATGCTGTTGCCGCCATATCAAACTGACCGAGGGGGGGGGGTAACGGCCACTGTACACAAACTAGGTCATTTCGGGATTAACATATGGTTCAATTTTATTTCAATGATTCGCTTGCGCTTAGGGGTCTTTAACAGTGGGAGGTACACATGAGACCTCGGGTCCTACTCAAGCGACAAAGGAAAACCATAACGGAAAATCACAATGAACCTTCTAGACCATCACCGGGATCGAACTCGCGACACCTTGGTTAGTGGGCCAATGTCTTACTCACCGAGATCCCGTACTATAAAGAACTAAATGAACGATCAATGGCGATCATGTTTTAATTACTTTGTAAACCAGACTACTATGTAAATATGTATAAATTGTTGTATTTTATCCATCGCTATACAACGACATTGTTTTAAAAATCTCCCAGATGAGCGAAAAGTACTTTAACAATGTTAAAATGTAATTAAACCAGTGTTGAAATCAATTTGTGTCGGCATACCTTTTTACGTTTACCATGCAAAAAAGTAGTGCAGCTTTACAGCTATGCTGATGCTTTGGAATATAGCTTTTGAATAACATATATAGCTTATTTCCTTGCGTTGCACGGATAGTGCCCCGAGCCGGAAGTAGTAATGGTACCATGCCTATGTCTTTCCGCGACTCGATCTGTCCCTAACCCCCAACTTGCAAACTCGGTGCAACTTCGAACAGACAAATTTAAATAAATAGACAGATGTACATTTTCTGACAAGTTGTAGAAAGTAAATCAAAGTTACTTACGAGCGATCCATTAATAAAATAAAAGAAAAGATAGTTACCGGAAGCCACCAGAGCAAGTACTGTGATAATGAAGACTTTCATGGTTCTTGTAGAATCAGTAGCAGCCTGTCGATCGACTGATGACCAATGATCCTGGGTCAGTCTTATATACACAATACCCTTGTCAGTTTGATAAATTAAGGAAATTTCATGAATATTTTTAATTCTTGGAACATTTCTAGAACAGTTTGATTTATTCCCAAGTTATAATAATTAATAATGCGATAAGTGGGCGTATAGGTAGGTATTTTGAACTAGATCGATTTAAAAGCAATTTATTATCATTGTACATGACTTGTAGACAATAAACTTTAAAGGACACATAGCAACCATTTTGAAATGCGCATTCAAGTGTTTGGTGCCCGAGTGGTTTCGACGGGGGACTCGTTGTACACAATTGCGTGTACGTAAAAGATCCCTTTACTGTTGAAATAGGCGTAGACCGCAACGCTGAAACCTGAGCATATTGCCCTCATAGAGCACTGCGTGACGTATGTTCGTCTTCATTATATCCCGGTTGGTGCAGACTTTAAATTTCATTTCATTAATTCATTCATTTATTCATTCATTTGACACTTTCTGAGGTAAGAGTCAAACCAGTGCTTTTTAACAATTGAAGACAATACTTTGGTCATTTTGAGACTAAATGGTGATTGTCATTTTTATGGTAATATATGGACAACATTAAGTGGAGAACTTTGGCCTGTTTGATTTTCTACAGCCAATGTGTACACGATTGGATCTCATACCTAATGCTTGCTCTGTATACCATGAGGTCTCCCAGCTGATCCTACGAGGATATTTTGCCATGATTTAGTGGATTTGATACCTAAATGGTTTGATGATTACGCCAGCTTTGTGATAATGTTAACTGGATGGGCCAATAAACCTGAATTTCATACACAAATAAACTACCAAATAGCTGGTGTACAAGGTTTTCGAGAAAAGGTCAGTAACTCTGGTAGGATTACTGAAGGCTTAACCCGTGACAAAAACTAGCCCAATAGCTTTATTGGTTTGTTTAAAGGCTAGATGCGTCTTTCGCATTTTCACTAAAATATAAAATTTCTCACGGCTTAATTCACGTTAAATATGTACGACAAAATAAAAATATTAGCGGCAGATAATTTCCCAGTTTGGAGAGAGACTAACCTGATTTTAATTTTATTTCAATAATGCGTTTGCGCGCCGGGGTCTTTAGCATCGAGAGGAAACGGGAGGACCCGGAGAAAACCCAAGAGGTTGGACAGGCGACCCTATTCCTTGTCACGTACAACCGGGGGTTCCCAGTTTGGATTCAGACGGATATAAACAAAGTCTTTTACTCTACCAATAATATATAGCGACGTCTTGCAATCTGATTAAAATACAGATCTATATTTCGTTTCGTTTTTTTTATATACTTTCGTTGACCTCTACTACATGAAGATCCTGTCAGTTGTAGCGGGGGGTCGTGTCAGAGGTTATACAAACGGCTTTTGACCTCATGCCGTTAGCCATTTGATTAACCAATCAGCGTTGATGTTTCTAGTGGATTACCCACAGTTCCATGCAACTCACGCCAAAACCTCGCCGTAACTGACCCTTTTATTGGCTAATCTCTCACATCAATAGGAGCACGGGTTATATAACAACTTTTCCAGATACTAGTATAGTAAAGACAAGTAAAACGAAATTTTGAACTATGAAAAACGAAACGAAATATGACCAGGTTGCTGAGATCAATGAAATGTCAATTTATCATAAATATTGAACGGAATATTAGCGAGTTATTATATAGTTTGAGAAGGAAGTTTCACATTACTCCATTAACATTCGCATGTGATAAATTGAACTGATTTTACGTTACATTGTTATCCGGGGGTTGGGAGACCGAGAGGTCTAATGCTGTAAATTATACCTATATAATTAACGACCTATTTTATAGACTGAGAAGGTAGTGTCGCCTTAGTATTGGAAAATGAAAAATTAATCGATTTTATGTCATTTTGTGATCCGAGGGTTGGTGTCCATAAGGTATATCAATTCGTCACGTGGTTTGGTCTCGATTCCAAGCGTGTACGTGACAACTTTGTGCCCCCCACCCCCGCCCTCTCTCTCTCTCTCTCTCTCTCTTAGTGGATGGGAGCGGTGAGGGCGACTATGTGTGTCATGCTGGAGTCGTGTTATGGCGATGACCCCAGTCTAACTCCAGGAGGGTTGGATGGCCGAATGGTTAGCACGTGCGCGCTGTATCATAAGGTATGTCATTGAGTCAACTGGTGGTTTCGATTGCCCGGTTGTACATGACAATAAACTCCATAAACGCAATATAACAACAGGACTAGTGAAGTCGGGTACTCAATGTCAATTCGTAGACCAAGGTTATTGGCAATGATACGTACGACTGCCATCTTGCTATTATGACCGAAACTAGTTCAATAACTTTATTGGTTTGTTTAAACTTTAAAGGCTAAATGCGTCATTTGCATTTTCACTAAAACATCAAATTTCTCAAGGCTTAATTCACTCTAAACATGTACTCAGATTGATTAATTAATCTTTAATTAAGACGACAAAATCAAAATATCAGTGCTAGATAATCTTCCGATTTGAATTCAATCGGGTTCCTTTCTTTAGCAATAAAATATGGCGGCGTCTTGTTACAAAGATCGATGAAATGTCAATTTATCATAAATATTGAACGGAATTTACAGAATTTTATTACTGATAAGAGATTAAACTTTCTTAGTAATGTAGTTTGCAAAGGATTCCAATAGCGCTTTCATTCGTTAGTTCGCACGTCCGCTTTCACCAAGAGTGATATCGAGCCTTTAAATGCTATAGTTGTCATTATATTATTTTGATTAGATTAACGAGTGATTATATGTTTTGAGAAGGAAGTGTCACCTTACTTTCTTGGTATTCGCATATGCTAAATACACCTGATTCTGTGGGTCTTTTTTTATCCAGGGGTTGGGGGGCTGGTTGGTCTGACCCTGTAAGTTATATTGATGAGATCGAGTCTCGCCTTAGTAAATAGTAAACATGTGTTACATGCATGTATCATTTATAATAATATACACAGCCTTTTATTTTCACGCCACATTCAAATTCTTTCATAGTTTGTATTCGCAAAAAGCGTAAGCCTAAGTGTTGCGGTGATCTTACATGCTGGTATCATGTCATTTATAATAATGTCATATTCTTGTACGAGAAAAATTTTCCCCATCCCATACACTACTGCATGGCGTATGAGAGAGAGAGAGAGAGAGACTCACACACACACAAACTAGGTCATTTCGGGACTAACATATGGTTCAATTTTATTTCACAAATTAGCTTGCGCGTAGGGGTCTTTTGCAGTGGGAGGAAACCGGAGGACACGGCGAAAACCCACGGGGTTAGAAAGGCGACCCTAATTCTTGCCACGGACAAGCGGGGAATCGAAACCACGCCATTGACTCAATGAAAACCTTATATATGGAGAATGTCTGAGTGGTTCGGAATTCGCAAATGAGTAAGCCAGAGTGCTCCGGTGACCTCTGATTTCACATAAATAACAAGATCCAATTGACGGGTGAGGGGGGAATTGGCGAAAGTGTGTCATGCTGCAGTCGTGTTATGGCATATCGCGATGACCCCAATCTATACCCTCAAAAAAGAAATGCAACGACAGGGTTAAATGAAGCCAGGTATACGCAATGTGGATGGGAAAGTTTGTCTGCACAGCGGCACCACGGCCTACTCTTATTCCGAATTCGAAGAGTAAAAGTTTCTTTTACTATTCTGGACCAACGGGGATAATGAACACTAACATCTGCAAGACACTGTACAACGAGGACAATATTGCCCGGAAGGCAATCGAGTTCCAACTGTCACGGATAGACAGGACTTCGGATGTACATTCCATCCGAACTATTAGACACTGTTCTTTGCCAGGTCCTCGGTCCAGCACAACTGACAAGTGGACATCAGGTTAGTGAGCCAGCAAGTAGGTGGGGGGGGGCGACTATGTGTGTCATGCTCGAGCCGTTAGGTTAGTGAGTCAACAAGTAGATCAGCCGCCAAAGAAAGCGTATTGATCTGTAACAAGTTCTTAATATACGATTAATTTGTTATATTCACAGTCAAGTCTGATATTTCCTTCTCAAACTAAATAATGACGTTTCAGTTGGTAACATCGAATTGGTTTTCGCCACAGCTTGTGTTGTTCAATAAATGCACGAGTTCTCATTATTAGAGTCATTTGTTATATTCACAGTCAAATCTGATATTTCCTTCTCAAACTAAATAATGACGACATGGAACGGGCTTTAACGTCGTATGATCGTGCACCTACTTTTATTACGAATTCAAATGAGTCGTTCACGCTGTTCACCCCCCCCCCCCCCCTCACTCCCACCCTCACTCCATCCGTCCTGCACCGAGGAACTTCTGAGGCCAAGTAAATGAAAATCTTTCTTTTTAAACTTACTGGGATTGTCCGAATGAGTAACCACGTCTCCTGCAGTTAACATGTAATGGGGTTTAACGTCCTACTCTTCTGCTCCTGTTGGTATACGGAAGACGGACATACGTGGCTTCACAAGGGGTTAAAGGGTAGATTTGGTATTTAATTGGACCAAACTGACAGCGAACACATGTTTCCTTTGACTTCATACCCTGACAGACTGCATGTACGTACCTTTCGCACGATATTAAAGGGACTAAACCTCTAACTGTTGATATTAAAGGGACTAGACCTCTACCTAATTAGATTTCAATCTACTGTGAAAATATGTGATAATAATATCCAATATTGAAGACACAATGAACATTTTAAATTTAGTACACGACCTCGTGTATTCTACATTTTCGAGCTCCATTTGAAATTTACAAAGACAAACATATACGACAAGACAATGCGGAAGTTATAAAAAAATGGCTGATACACAAACGACAAAATAATTTTAAAACCCCGTGTAGAATGGACTAAGCAAGCACAAGCGCCTGTCCTTCAATTTGGACAGTTCACGTATTTTAACAGACATAATTGATAAGAATAATAAATTAAAATAAAATAAATTAATGCAACTCATATTATTTAGATTCGTATTGCATTAATATGTGCCTTTAGATCTGGCCCCGGTTTCACAAAACATTTTCAGACTTAAGAATTTACTCAAAACAAATGAAGGTGTTCGGGGAATTCCGAAAAATGAAAAATGTTCATGAAATTTCCTTCTTAATTTATCAAAGTGACAAGGGTATTGCGTCTATAAAACTCTGCACTTGCATGTACTAATCGTGCATGGATGTGCATGACACGCCAAACCATTCATTAATCAAAATTGTTTAAGAGCATTAAGAATGAAGATATATTACATCATTTTTCAAATCACACTAGAAATAAGTATATAAGACTGTCCAGGATCTTTGGTCGTCAGTCGATCGACAGATTGCTACTGATTCTACAAGAACAATGAAAGTCTTCATTATCGCAGTACTAGCTCTGGTGGCTTTAGGTAACTATCTTTTATTTTATTTCATTAATAGATCGCTTATTATCACCAATCCGCTTAGTCTGCAAGCTGCTACTGATTTTAAAAGAATAACAGAAATATTCATTGTCGTTGTCCTTGCTCTGGTGGCTTTAGGTGACTGATTCATTATTTTAATTCATTAATAGATCGCTTGTTATCGCCAATCCGCTTAGTCTGCAGACTGCTACTGATTTTAAAAGAACCACAGAAGTCTCCATTGTCGTTGTCCTTGCTCTGGTGGCTTTAAGTAACTGTGATTCACGTTTCACAACTTGTCAGAAGAAGTACATCTATTTAAAATTGTGAATATCGTTTGTCTAAAATGTGGGGCATAAAGGCAGCTCGAGTTGAGGCATGACATAAGCCTGGTTTCGTTGTACTGCTACTCAGAGGTCTGCACGTGTAATGCAGGAAACCCGGCAGTATATAATTAAAAGGTTTGCCTTTCCAACTTTTAGTCTTAAATCAGTGGTAAACATGTTACTCACATGGAGTGTATTTAGATTTGTGTGTAAGGCAAAAATGGGGTTTAACGACCACTCGACACAAACTAGGACATTTAGGGACTAACGTATGGTTCAATTTTACTTTAATAATTCGCTTTCGCCAAGGGGTCGTTAGCAGTGGGAGCAAATCAGAGAGACAGGAGAAAATCCACGTGGTTTGACAGGCGACCTACTCATTGTCACGTACAACCATTTAGATTTCTGCAAGTCGGGTTTGTGTTTCAACCTTCGTGTTTTTAAGCGTTTCATGGTCCCAGTTACTGCTCGTTGGATTTAAACCATGGTAGGTAGATATATATGGTGATACTCAGTACCAAAAACATCCTGAAGGGGCACATAATGATATTTACTCACCTTGGTTCTGATTGAATGACAATGTCCTGTATGGTCGGAACAGGGATACAATTTGCAATTAAACCGATACCTCAATATCATCCACAGGCGAAATACCCTACGTGCAAGCGCAACATTGAAATAGAACTGAACCATATGTTTGTTCCGAAATGACCTAGTTTGTGTTGAATGGAAGTTAAGCCCTCCCTCTCTCTCTAGGACTATATTAATTTCTATATTTATTCAGCCAAAGCTCAGTACTGTCCGCAGTGTAACCAATGGACCCGATTTTACAACCGGGACAATCAGACGGGCTTTGGAGATTTAGAGCTTCTTTCTGGTCATCGTTATGACAATCCGGGCGAAATCTGTCAGGAACCGGAAGCTGTCGAAGCTCGGAGTACTTCGGGTATTGGTGGAGAAGTGATATCAATTGGTCCTGATTATGGTTTCTCCTGTTCTAATTTCTTACAAGATGATGGCCAGTGTCAAGATTACGCTGTTCGATTCTGCTGTAGGCAAAGTAAGTTGAAACTATCTGTTTCTATCTAATTCAATTTATAACCACCTCACGATTAAAAGCATGAATTTGGAAACGTGTGAGAGGAACCAAATAAGAGGCTCGTATTATATAGATTTTAGACGGTTGAACGATTAAGAGAACTAATCGATTCCGTTTCCTTAGATAAGGTACAAATGCCAAGGTACAAGAATAGAGCAGCGTCCCTCCTTTTATGTTGGATGTTTCTTTCGTCTAGGCTCCCCAGCCTGTCCTGTTGGATTTTGTGGACCGCCTTCTGCGATCGTGACAACTATAGCTATAACCACATCAGCACTGAAGGCAGTTATGTTTAATTTTGTTTCATCCAGGTTCCCTATATAAAAAAACCCAGCCAGGCTACAGTAATATTTCAGCTAAAAAAAATTTTTTTCGTTTAGGCACCCCAGTCTGTCCTATTGGATTTGCTTGGACTGCCTTCTACGATCGTGACAATGCTACTGGAACTGGTGATTACGAGACATTGTCCCTTATCAGGAAGTACCACCCCGGTGTATGTCGGTCCCCACGAGCCATTGATGTCCGCGTTTCCAGTACCGGTTACGACTACAGATCAACTGGCGAGTCTGTGTGTTTGTGTCCATCAAGAGGCTTTACTTGTCAAAATGTGGATCAAGATGATGCACAATGTGAAGATTACAAAATTAGATTCT
This sequence comes from Patella vulgata, assembly GCF_932274485.2. Lineage (NCBI taxonomy): Eukaryota > Metazoa > Mollusca > Gastropoda > Patellidae > Patella > Patella vulgata. The sequence goes on along the minus strand of NC_065883.2, from coordinate 6,959,876 downwards.
GTTGTCCAACTTAAACGAACAAAATCATGAGTTTATTAACATTCTGAAATAAATGCTAGCTAGCAATCAGATTTGTGTGTATTAATTGAGTACTGCTGACACCACGCAGTCCTGAAATGAAATGGGGTTTAACATCCCACTGTTCACCAGCGACTGGGCTAATGACGACGGCCACCGTGTCCTGAATTTGAAAACACCTTTAAAAGTATTATTATGCATACCCGTTGTCCTTTGTGCTATTTCAATACGACTGTTCTCAATTATGGTTGAGGTCTGTGTATAAGTAAAAGAACCCCTGGAACTTGGTATTGTATATAGAAGTCGGCCGTGGCGCCGCTGCCCGGGTGAAATTAAGGAAATTTCATGAATATTTTTTAATTCTTGGAACATTTCTAGAACAGTTTGATTTATTTCCAAGTTATAATAATTAATAATGTGATAAGTGGACGTATAGGTAGATATTTTGAAATAGATCGATTTAAAAAAAAATTATTTTCTTTATGCATGATTTATAGAGAATAAACTTTAAAGGACACATAGCAGCCATTTTGAAAGCGCCTTCAAGTGTTTGGTTCCCGTGTACACATTTGCGTGTACGTAAAAGATTCCTTTACCGTTGAAATAAACGTAGACCGCAACGCTGGTACCTGAGCATATTGCCCTAATACAGCACTGCGTGACGTATGTTCGTCTTCATTATAGCCCGGTTGGTGCAGAAAAGTCTGGCTTTAAATCCCATTTCATTCATTCATTAAATTCATTCGACACTTCCTGAAGTAAGAGCCAAACCGGTGCTTTTAAATAACTGAAGACAATACGTTGGTACTTTTGAGACCAATGGTGATTGTCATTTTTATGGTAATATGGGCAACGTTAGGTGGAAAACTTTGGCCTCTTTGATTTCCTACAGCCAATGGGTATACGATTGGATCCCATAATATTAACACACCTAATGCTTGCTCTGTAGACCATGAAGTCTCCCAGTTGATCCTACGAGGATATTTTGGCATCACTTAGTGGATTTGATACCTAAATGGTTTGATGATTATGCCAGATTCGTGATAGTGTGAACTAGATGGACCAATAAACCTGAATTTCATACAAAATAATCGATGACATAGCTGGTTAACAAGGGTTTCGAGAAAAGGTCAGTAACTCTGATAGGATTACTGAAGGCTTAACCAATGACATAAACTAGCTCAATTACTTTATTGGTTTATCAGTGATGCAGGATGGGGGGCCTGACAAGGACAGCTGTCTAGTCGTTTGGATGGGACGAAAAACCGAGGTGCGGTGTACATATTGGCGTGCACGTAAAAGATCCCTTGACAGTTGGAATTCGATATAAGAGTAGGCCGTAGTGCCGCTGTCCTGGCTAAATTTACCTCATAGCACACTGTATGGCGTATACCCGTTTTCATTAGCTTAGTTCGGAGCAGAACAGTAGGACGTTAAACCTCATTTCATTTCATTTCACAAATATCAGCGGCAGATAATGTCCCAGTTTGGATTCAGACGGATATAAATTAAGTCTACTAAGTTCTTCCTCTACCAATAATATATAGCGGCGTCTTGCAATCTGATTAAATACAGATATATATTTCGTTTCGTTTTTTTTTATATACTTTTGTTGACCTCCACTACATGAAGATCTGACCAGTTGTAGCGAGAGGTCGTGTCGTGTCATACAAGCGGCTTTTGACCCTATGAAGCCAGACATTTGATTAACCAATCTGCGTTGATGTTTCTAGTGGGTTACCTACAGTTCCTTGCAACTCACGCCAAAAACTCTTCGTAACAGACCCTTTTATTGGCTAATCCTTCACGTCAATAGGAACGCGGGTTATATAACAACTCTTCCAGATCCTAGTGTAGTAAAGTAAAACAAATTTTGAACTATAAAAAAAAAACGAAATAAGATCAGGTTGCGGCGTCTTAAAATTGTTACAAGGATCAATGAAATGTCAATTTATCATAAATATTGAACGGAAAATGTTGGGCTGATTAGATTGGCGAGTTATTTTATAGTTTGAGAAGGAAGTGTCACCTTACTCCATTAATATTCGCATGTGATAAATTGAACTGATTTTACGTTACATTTTTATCCGGGGGTTGGGAGACCGAGAGGTCTAATGCTGTAAGTTAAACTGAATAATTTAACGAGCTATTATATAGTTTGAGAAGGAAGTGTCACCTTAGTATTCGCATATGAAAAATTAATCCGAATACGTGTCGTTTTTGTGATCCGAGGGTTGGGTGTCCGTGTGTTGAAAGTGTGCGCGTTAGATCATAAGGTATATCATTGAGTCACGTGGCTTGGTCTCGATTTCAAGCGTGTACGTGACAACTTCGTGGTCTCTCTCTCTCCCTCTCTCTATGGACGTCACATAGTAGGCCCTAACTCCTATTTATTTACAACAATTATTAGGATTAGTTCAGGTTCTATCTGTATAAAACAATGTACAAATTAAAACACAAACACTTATGTTTACTTTTTGATATCCATTTATAATACACAAAATGTACAAAATACTTTAAATATCTATACAACTTTCTTTTAAATGTCAATGTATATAGTATTGTAGTTAACACGGTGATTGTCAAATATGCATCCTCATAAACTAAAGTTATGTGATCAAGTTTTGTTTCATTTGGATCCTCCTCATAAAAATTCCCCTACTAAACTCTCTGTCGTGTTGTTCATAACTCAAGCGTAACATTCAATATGTAAAAGTCATGAAATAAATATGAATACGGCACCTCCTGACTTAAACATGATAAACATTGTATTGGTGTGATGTTTTAGTTTAACCCCGTAAAATATGCCAAAACAGAAGACTGAAACTTTAAAACATTTTTTATGGTGGGTGCACCCCCACCCACTGGGAGGGTCACCCTCCCACACTCTCCCTATATCGCGCTACATCCGGCGTCACAGATTGTCAACATTTTATATAATTTCATTTGCGGACCCCCCCCCCCCCAATATATATTGCACGGCTACGCCTCTGTCTCTCTCAGTCAATAATAAACATGTGTTACATGCAGGTATCATTTATAATAATGTCATATTCCTGTACGAGCAAAATTTCCCCCCATATCCTACTGCATGGCATATGTCTAGGTGGTTCGGAACACTAACATTTGCAAGACCGTGTGCTACGAGGAAAATATTGAGCGGAAAGCAGTCGAGTTCCAACTGTGATGGATAAACAGGACACCGGATTGTACATCCCACCCGAACCTTTAAACACCGTTCTTTGCCAGGCCCTCGGTCCATCACAACTGACAAGTGGACACCAGGTAAGTGAGCCAGCATGTGGATCAACCACCAAAGAAAGCGTATTGATCTGTAACAAGTTCTCAATATACGATTCATTTGTTATATTCACAGTCAAGTCTGATATTTCCTTCTCAAACTAAATAATGACGTTTCAGTTTTTAAAATCAAAGAGGCCTTCACAGCTCGGGTTGTTCAGAATGATGAAATTTTCTTATGAAAGTTGGGATAATTAACCCTTAACATGAATTCCAAAATTCACGGCAACACGTTGATAACAAAACCTTGTCAACATTCTAGACTCTAGGTCATCGTTGAGAGAGAGAGAGAAATGAAGTTTAACGTCCACTCGACACAAACTAGGTCATTTCGGGACTAACATATGGTTTTAATTTTATTTCAATAATTTGCATGCGCGTAGGGGTCTTTAGCGGTGGGAGGAAACCGGAGGACCCGGAGAAAACCCATGAGGTTGGACAGGCGACCCTACGCCTTGTCACGTACAACTGGGGATTCGAAACCACGCCAGCTGACTCAATGACAGGCCTTATGACACAGCGCGCACGTGGTAACCATTCGGGCATCCAACCCCCCTCATCGTTGAGAACACCTGGTTAGCCAGCCAGCTCTCTACCTATTTATCACCGTGAATCAGTGGATGCCACACGAAGGAATACGTTGGCGTAAATGTAACAGATAGCTTGGTGTCTGGGCAATACTTCCCTCATGGCAATTTACATAGGGAATCCTATTTCTAGTGGCCCGGTTGTTGCAGAAAAGCAGTATTTCAATTTTAGGGGTGTTGATTTAGGTCATCGTGGTATGCTCTGTGGTGTGGTGATCACCCAAACCTCAGGTCTAATTAACCAGTAACTATACGGACGGAAGGTATGATCCCTTGTATAGGACAGTATGAACAACCAATTTAACCCTATCCGAGACCGGCACAGTGAGAACTACCAATTTTGGTGAAAAATCAGATCAATGTTTCCCAGGGGTTAAAGGTCAGATTTGATCTTGAATTAGATCGACCTGACCGCGAACATCCATTTTCTTTGACTACTATTCCTTTAACCATTAATTTGAAGGGTTGAAATATCCTGACAGACTGCATGTTCTCCACTGTTGATATTAAAGGGACTAAACCTCTAACTGATTACATTAAAGGGATTAAACCTCTAACTGTTTATATTAAATGAACTAAACCTCTAACTGTTGATATTACTGTTGATATTAATGGTACTAAACCTCTAACTGTTGATATTAAAGGTACTCAACCTCTAACAGTTGATATTAAAGGTACTAAACCTCTAACTGTTGATATTAAAGGGACTAAACCTCTAACTGTTTATATTAAAAAAAGTAAACCTCTAACTATTGATATTAAAAAGAGTAAACCTTTACCTGTTGAAATTATAGGGACCAAACCTCTAACTAATGAGAATTCATTTGTAATTTACAAAGATAAACATATACGACAAGACAATGTGGAAACGACAAAATAATTTTAAAACCTCATGTAGAATGGACTAAATATTAGGAAGCACAAGCGCCTGTCGTTCAGTTTGGACTGTTCACGTAATTCAACAAACATAATTGATAAAAATAAAGAATTAAAACAATATAATAAGACAAATCATATTATATAGACTCGTATTACATTTATACGAGTATGTGACTTTAAATCTGGCCCCAGTTTCCCAATATCTTAACTAAAATATAACCCCAGATTGTGTTCCTGGATCAAAGATATGTCTCATAAACAGTAAATTCTTAGAACTTTTGTGGGTTTTTTTTACGGTTCCAAATAATAAAACTATATAGACACTTTAGTTATTATAACTTTAGAATAAATGAAGCTGTTCGGGGAATATCGAAAAATAAAAAATGTTCATAAAATTTCCTTAATTTATCAAAGTGACAAGGGTATTGCGTCTATAAAACTTTGCACTTGCGTGTAATAATTGCGCATGGATGTGCATGACACATCAAACCATCCATAAATCAAAATTGTTTACGAACATTACGAATGAAGATATATTACATCATTTTTCAAATCAGCCTGGAAATAAGTATATAAGACTGTCCAGGGTCTTTGGTCGTCAGTCGATCTACAGACTGCTTCTGATTCTACAAGAGCCATGAAAGTCTTCATTATCACAGTACTTGCCCTGGTGGCTTTAGGTAACTATCTTTTATTTTATTTCATTAATAGATCGTTTATTTATCGCCAATCCGCTTAGTCTGCAGGCTGCTACTGATTTTAAAAGAATCACAGAAATCTTCATTGTCTTTGTTCTTGCTCTGGTGGCTTTAGGTAACTGTGATTCACTTTTCACAACTTGCCAGAAAGAGTACATCTATTCAAATTTGTGAATGTCGTTTGTCTGAAATGTGGGGCATAAAGGCAGTTCGAGTCGTTGATGAATGTGACTAAACGTCAGCGCTTAAGTGAAACGTTAAACCGCACTTCCTATGTAGACAGGACTAACCAGGCGCGAACGACTGCCATTCAATAAAGTACGATACAAGTTTTAAAATATGAATGTAAATCAGTTTATACACTTATATTACGTTATATATTTCTCACAGATTAATCTCTCTCTCTCTCTCTGAAACATATTATTTTCTATATTTATTCAGCCAAGGCTCAGTACTGTCCGCAGTGTAACCAATGGACCAGATTTTACAACCGGGACAATCAGACGGGTCTCGGAGATTTAGAGCTCCTTTCTAGTCATCGTTCTGACAATCCGGGCGAAATCTGTCAGGAACCGGAAGTTGTCGAAGCTCGGAGTACTTCAGGTATTGGTGGAGAAGTGATATCAATTGGTCCTGATTATGGTTTCTCCTGTTCTAATTTCTTACAAGATGATGGCCAGTGTCAAGATTACGCTGTTCGATTCTGATGTAGGCAAAGTAAGTTGAAACTATCTGTTTCTATCTAATTCAATCTATAACCACCTCACGATTAAAAGCATGAATTTGGAAACGTGTGAGAGGAACCAAATAAGAGGCTCGTATTATATAGATTTTAGACGGTTGAACGATTAAGAGAACTAATCGATTCCGTTTCCTTAGATAAGGTACAAATGCCAAGGTACAGGAATAGGGCAGCGTCCCTCCTTTTATGTTGGATGTTTCTTTCGTCTAGGCTCCCCAGCCTGTCCTGTTGGATTTTGTGGACCGCCTTCTGCGATCGTGACAACTATAGCTATAACCACACCAGTACTGAAGGCAGTTATGTTTAATTTTGTTTGATCCAGTTTCCCTATATACAAAAACCAACCAGGCTACAGTAATATTTGATCTAAAAAGATCCGACTTTTAAATTTGCTTTTTTTTCGTCTAGGCACCCCAGTCTGTCCTATTGGATTTGCTTGGACCGCCTTCTACGATAGTGACAATGCTACTGGTACTGGTGATCACGAGACATTGTCCCTTATCAGGAAGCACCACCCCGGTGTATGTCGGTCCCCACGAGCCATTGATGTCCGCGTTTCAAGTACCGGTTACGACTACAGATCAACTGGCGAGTCTGTATGTTTGTGTCCATCAAGAGGCTTTACTTGTCAAAATGTAGATCAAGATGATGCACAATGTGAAGATTACAAAATAAGATTCTGCTGTCCAACTTAAACGAACAAAATCATGAGTTTATTAACATGGCGAAATAAATGCTAGCTAGCAATGAGATGTGTGTGTATTAATTGAGCACTGCTGACACCACGCAGTCCTGAAATGAAATGGGGTTTAACATCCCACTGTTCTCTAGCGACTGGGCTAATGACGACGGCCACCCAGTCCTGAATTTGAAAACACCTATCTTTAAAAGTATTATTATGCATACCCGTTGTGCTATTTCAATATGACTGTTCTCAATTACAGTTGAGGTCCTGTGTATAAGTATAAGAACCCCTGGAAAGTGGTATTCTTTATAGAAGTCGGCCGTACCGCCACTGCCCGGTTGAAATTGCCCTCGTAGCATATTGATGGGGATTGAAATGAAATGGTGTTTAACGTCCCACTGTTCTGCTCCGAACTAGGCTACTGAAGACGGTTTACCGTCCCACCCGAACTACTAGACAGCTGTCCTTGTCAGGTTCTCCGCCCTGCACCACTGACAAAGGGAACCACGACGGAAAATCTGGATAAACTTTCTTGGCCAATGCAGGGATCGAACACCTCACCTCCAGGCTAGCGAGCCAGCGTCTTACCCAATTAGCCACTGTAATCAGCTATATGGGGTATGCCATTAGCAGAGTCGGAGCAGAACTCATTTCATTTCTCATTTAGTGTATCATTTAAATTGCTATATGGATATAAGTAGATAATCTACCAATTGTTCAGGTCACAGAATAGATTATACCATCTAGAAAAGGCAACATTTCCTCCAAATATATTATGGCGGTCAACTATCTTTAAATTTTCCGAAATGTAAAACCCTATGTCTACCAATTATTCAGCTTCTAAACCACTAAGCGCCTGGGAATGCAATTATAACACCTAGAAAAAAGAAACCGTTCATATTTTGTTAAACTATATAAACCAATAGCTTCACTTCTGACCAGGATCGAAATACAATTATACTATCTAGAAAAGGGGTCAGATTGCCTTTATTATCAAGTTAGAAAAAAACCCGAATCGATATACTTATACCTACCAATACCTCAACTTTTGGAGCCGCTAAGATCAATATCTTGTTGTTTAAAGCAACCATTTTGAGGATCCAGAAATAAAATTCTACCACCGGGAAAATGACCAGATTACTTTTTATTAACACAGGTTGATACAAGTTGATCACAAAATCCTAAGCAGTGTGATCGTAAGCTACTGTAATCACTGACGACAATATTGCATGGACTCGTACAATGTATGTTACAATATATTATCATTACCCGCTGCACTTTCTCAGAGTACAGTGCAGTACCATAAGGATCATTTTGTTTTATTTAAGATAGCGGCTGGAGAAAGTAACATTCCAATATCACCAGCTTATGGAGTGTTTGTGTCTCAAGTAAATCGTTACGCGAGAGCTTGTTCATTTTATTCTGATTTTTTAAGTAGATCGAGGCATTTGTCATCTAAGCTTCAACTACAGTGATACTTGCGAACTAAACTTATTAAAACCTTTTAAAAGTTTTACGGGCGTCATATTGACTTGATTGGTTAATATAACATGTCTCTCTCGGCTATTATTCTAGATTTATTTAATTGATAATGTCTGTCTACTACACCGTTAACACTGTTCATCACATGCATTTTGCATACCGATAGTCCATTGGCCACTCACGCTATTTTACCGAGATTTCGCCTAATAGTTTGGATGCAGCTATGGCGGGTGTGGCGCCAGGCAGGGTAAGCTTACTCTTCCGGACACCTGTTACCACTGTTTGTCGTGTATTTTGTACACGGTGAACAGTCCATATGCTGATTACACTATTTTGCCTTATTGCACTATTTTGCCTATACCGTTTTTTTAGGACTTCGAATTTTGTCTAATGGTTTGGATTGTTCGTACTTGGTTTTATTTTATTTCGTCAGCACCCCGCCTAAAGTTTCAAAACATTAAATTACACAAACTATGACGTAGTTTTATTCAGTGAAAAGCACAACACAATTTATATATAAAACAATCACTTGTTTATACACATATAGCACGGTGTTTCCACAAATGTTCTTTTATTATTTTTTAAATAACATAGACCAAAGACCATTAGGTAATTATTGTATTTAGACCAGGAGTCACGGTGGCTCAGTGAGTAAGCCGCTGGGTGCCTCGGGTTCAATACCAGTGTTGGCTGAGAAAGTTACTCGGATTTCTCTTCATCAGTGATGCAGAACGGAGGTACAAAAAAACAACAACAAACAAGGTCCCATGTACACGCTGGTATGCACGTAAAACATCCCTTGACAACGGAAATTCAACGAAACGTCGCTGTCTGGGCATATCGCGACATTACTACGCGAAAGGTGTATCAAGGGAGGCAAATCCATATTTTGGGAATGAAATGAAATGGGGTTTAACGTCCTGCCAAGACTAGGCTAATTAAGACGGGTATACAGTGTTGTATGGTGGCAAGGTACAACTATCTCAAAGCCTGCCAAACAAAACGCCTAAATTAACATCTAGATATGGCAGCGTACGAATTAAAATGAAATGGAGTGTAACGTCCCTCGTTTCTGCTCCAGACCATGGGGTTCACCATGGAAAACTTGAATACGCAAACCGGAAGTAGCATAATGGTAAACATGGAACTATCTGTCCTACATTTCAACGTAACCAACCTCTGAACTCTCTTATACTTTTGAATCCAAATCATGACTATGCAGCTTATTTTTCGGGCAGACTGGTAAAGTGAAAAAAGAAATAAAAAATATACTATTTTAACCTTATAGTAGGCAAAATAAAATGCCCGAAATCCTATGACTTATTGGTCCGAAGCCTCGCTGCTTTGTGCGACAGTTTTCGGCCATCTGGTTCGTAAATGTTTCTGGAATCGAAATTTCTTTACAATGACTGACGGTTAAAACATTTAAAATCAAAGAAATATCCACTCAGCTCTAAGCGTGACACGTTTTTCGGGCATCAACATTTGTTTCGTCAGTGAAATGTCGAATGTTACGTGAATGCCGCGGATCGATTGACTGGTTGATTAGAGTTCACATGTGCTATATTGGACCATTTCAGGTTTCTGTATTAACGAGTTGAAATAGCAGGAACAGACGTTTGGAGCCATCTTAATCTCATACATTTCCTTTGGAGATATCACCCTCATACCCTCCCAATCTTTCGACCATTTCACTTCTTACCCCTCTCCGGCAACATCTGAAATTGGGCCGGAATAGGATGAAAACGCGTTGACAGCTGGTTATGTCTAAATATTAAGGCCAACTGCAGATTTTGTCAAGTTCGCCAGATGTTAATAGGGTTAGGGCACCTAATTGGTGACGAGATTGTGGATTAGGGCTAGGTCAAGGGTTAGGGGTAAGGTTAGGGTTAGCGCTAGCCCTGTTTACATCTAGTGACCTTTGACGAATCCTGCAGTTGGCCTTAATATTTATACCTAACCGTTGACCATTTCTGCCGCCACCCAACACATCCCCCAACCCCACCCCAAAGCTGATCGCCTATGACCTTTAACTTGATAATCTTGTTGTCACGTGAGGGGTTGGGGAGGGTCCTCAATTCCGCTACGATCAACATGCAAATTGGCATGTTTATTCTTCCGACAATTGTGAAACTGGCTGCGATGACGGCATGTTAAGTTCTTGGTTTTTATAGTACGTCAGTAATTATTACGTTAGATGATACTCGGTGACGTAACAGGAGTAGTGGTTTGCTGAATGATATCGATCTAATAGTTTGGGACTGGGTTGGAGACACTGCTCTTTAAATACACACAAATCTAATAGCTAACTGGCTTTATTTCTCAAACTTAATCAATGCATGATTCTGTTCGCTTAATAATTAATTGGGACAGCAGAAACGGATTTTGTAATCCTGACATTGTCCATCGGGTTGCTGTGAATTTACACACGAAAAGCCAAGTTCTGGAACCAGACATACAACCTCGCCGGCTGTGGAGTAGTCGAGACCGGTACTTGTAACACGGACGTCAATAGCTACTGGATCTGTACATACAGGGGCATTGGGGTAATTGTTGTTGATTGCCGACAACGTCTCGTAATCACCAGTTGCACCAGGTGTGTCACTATCATAATAACTGGTCCATTGATATCCAGTGGGACAGGATGGGTAGACTAAACAAAAAAACAGAAAAAAAACAACAAATAATTGAAATGGGGTTCAACGTCCTACTGTTCTTCTCTGACTGACCTAATAAATACGGACACATACCATACAGTGTGCTATGAGTGAAATTGTGCCCGGATAGCGGTGCAACGGCCTATCCCTTTATCGAATAGCAACAGCCAAGGGTTCGTTTACTTGCTCACCAATGTGTACACGTCCAGCATCAGTCACAAGAGGGAACCACGCCGAAAAAAACACAAAAAAAAAAAACAAACCAAAAACAAAAGAAAACCCTATGATGAAAGACTGGTTATAGTTTGAAATCGTTAAACATGCATTATGTAAGAGCCACATCTGTCTATTGTAGATCTTTAATTGTGGCTTCAATTTTTTTATGAATGATTAATTCGACATTTATTCACACGACAAGCACACTTTGCCTAAACTACAAACAATGATTACTTCGCTCAGAATGAAGTAATTTGAATGAAATTTTGAATATATTCATTTTGCATTATCTATTTTTAAACTATTATAGCCAGAACGACCAGCTCTGTGTCTAAATCTTACATAATGTAAGAGGTGGTTATTGGGGAACAATTAAATCTGTACTCACGATAACTGCAGCAGTATCGTACTTTATAGTCTTCACACTGTCCATCAGGTTGCAAGAAATTGAAACATGACAAACCATAATCAGCAGCAATCGATACATCGTCCCGAAAAAGTCCCGTGAGACGTTCAGCATGCACAACCTCCGGTGCAGCACAGATCTGTCCAGGATTTTCTTGTCGGTGAAGAACAAGGAGCTCAAAATCTCCAATACCCGTTGGCTTGTCTCGGTTGAAAAACGGTGTCCATTTGTTACACATCGGACAGTGATTAACTGCTTCGGCTAAATAAACAAAGATAAACAAAAAGATTCAACACATCCTTCAAATTATCAGAAGAAATATTTAATTGAGCAGGTAGGACTCCAACCAAACTATGACGTTAATAATGAATCTGGAGATCAGGAAAAAGCTTGAATTCTCCAATTGCCGAACGGTCATCCCAGTTGTAATACCAAGTCCATGGGATATTATTGTATTATATTCTTTTTTAAACAAAACTAAAATTATGTTATATTTTGTATATACGTCAAGTTTGTGTATGTCTGATAATTTTGTTTTATGTGTTGTCTATGCTGTTGCCGCCATATCAAACTCACCGAAAGTTCAGCGCTCGAGGGGTAACGGCCACTGTACACAAACTAGGTCATTTCGGGATTAACATATGGTTCAATTTTATTTCAATGATTCGCTTGCGCTTAGGGGTCTTTAACAGTGGGAGGTACACCTGAGACTCGGATCCTTCTCAAGCGACAAAGGAAAACCATAACGGAAAATCACAATGAACCTTCCAGACCATCACCGGGATCGAACTCGCGACCCCTTGGTTAGTGGGCCAATGTCTTACTCACCGAGATCCCGTACTATAAAGAACTAAATGAACGATCAATGGCGATCATGTTTTGATTTTTTTGTAAACAAGACTACTATGTAAATATGTATAAATTGTTGTATTTTGTCCATCGCTATATAATGATATTGTTTTAAAAATCTCCCAGATGAGCGAAAAGTACTTTAACAATGATAAAATGTAATTAAACCAGTGTTGAAATCAGTTTGTGTCGGCATACCTTTTTACCGTTTATCATGCAAAAAAGTAGTGCAGCTTTACAGCTATATATGAATAACATATATAGCTTATTTCCTTGCGTTGCACGGATAGTGCCCCGAGCCGGAAGTAGTAATGGTACCATGCCTATGTCTTTCCGCGACTCGATCTGTCCCTAACCCCCAACTTGCAAACTCGGTGCAACTTCGAACAGACAAATTTAAATAAATAGATAGATGTACATTTTCTGACAAGTTGTAGAAAGTAAATCAAAGTTACTTACAGGCGATCCATTAATAAAATAAAATAAAAGATAGTTACCTGAAGCCACCAGAGCAAGTACTGTGATAATGAAGACTTTCATGGTTCTTGTAGAATCAGTAGCAGTCTGTCGATCGACTGATGACCAACGATCCTGGACAGTCTTATATACACAACACCCTTGTCACTTTGATAAATTAAGGAAATCTCATGAATATTTTTAACTCTTGGAACATTTCTAGAACAGTTTGATTTATTTCCAAGTTATAATAATTAATAATGTGATAAGTGGGCGTATAGGTAGGTATTTTGAACTAGTTCGATTTAAAAGCAATTTATTATCCTTGTACATGACTTATAGATAATAAACATTAAAGGACACATAGCAACCATTTTGAAAGGCGCCTTCAGGTGTTGGGTGGTTTGGTACATTTGCGTGTACGTAAAAGAACCCTTTACAGTTGAAATAAGCCTAGACCGCAACGCGAGTGTCCGGCCATATTGTCCTCATAGAGCACTGCTTGACATATGTTCGTCTTCATTATAGCCCGGTTGGTGCAGAGAAGTCAGGCTTTAAATCCCATTTCATTCATTCATTCATTCGACAATTTCTGAAGTAAGAGTCAAACCAGTGCTTTTTCACAATTGAAGACAATACTTTGGTCATTTTGAGATTAACATATGGTGATTGTTATTTTTATGGTAGTATGGACAACGTAAGGTGGATAACTTTAGCCTCCTTGATTTCCTACAGCCAATGGGTACACGATTGGATCTCATAATGTTAACATACCAAATGCTTGCTCTGTAGACGATGAGGTCTCCCAGTTGATCCTACGAGGGCATTTTGGCATCATTTAGTGGATTTGATACCTAAATGGTTTGATGACTACGCCAGATTTGTGATATTGTTAACTGGGTGAGCTAATAAACCTGAATTTTATACACAAATAAACTATCAAATAGCTGATGTACAAGGGTTTCGTGAAAAGGTCAGTAACTCTGAAAAGATTACTGAAGGCTTAACCCATGACAAAAACTAGCCCAATAACTTTATTAGTTTGTTTAAAGGCTAGATGCGTCTTTCTCGAGGAGAGAAAGAGAGAAATGGGTCTTAACGTCCAATCGACGCAAACTAGGTCATTTCGGGACTAACATATGGTTTTAATTTTATTTCAGTAATTATTTCGTTTTTTTATACTTTCGTTGACCTCTACGACATGAAGATATGACCAGTTGTAGCGGGAAGTCGTATTAGAGGCCATACGAGCGGCTTTTGACCCTATGACGTCAGACATTTGATTAACCAATCAGCGTTGAGGTTTCTAGTGGGTTAGCAACACTTCCATACAACTCACGCATAAATCCCGCCGTAACAGACCCTTTTATTGGCTAATCCCTCACACCAATAGGAACGCGAGTTATATAACAACTCTTCCAGATCCTAGAGTAGTAAAAACAAGTAAAGCGAAATTTTGAACAATAAAAAACGAAACGAAATAGGACCAGGTTGCGGCGTCTTGTTAAAAAGATCAATGAAATGTCAATTTATTATAAATATTGAACGCAATAAGTTGGGCTGATTAGATTAGCGAGTTATTATATAGTTTGAGGAGGAAGTGTCACCTTACTCCATTAGTATTCGCATATGATAAATTGAACTGATTGTACGTTACATTTTTATCCGGGGATTGGGAGACCGAAAGGTCTAATGCTGTAAGTTATACCAATAAATTTATCAACCTATTATATAGTTTGAGAAGGAAGTGTCGCCTAAGTATTGGCATATGAAAAATTAATCCATTACGTGTCGTTTTTGTGATCCGAGGGTTGGGTGCCCGTGTGTTGAAAGCGTGCGCGTTGGACCATAAGGTATGTCAATCAGTCAAGTGGCTTGGTTTCGATTACAAGCTTTTACGTGACAACTTTGTGCCCCCCCCCTCTCTCTCTCTCACACACACAATCAATAGTAAACATGTGTTACATGCAGGTATCATTTATAATAATGTCATATTCCTGTACGAATACAATATCCCCCCATACCCTACTGCATGACGTATGTCTGGGTGGTTCGGAAAGATAGGATGCTACACAAATTTTATTTCCACGACAGTTTGTATTCGTAAAAAGAGTAAGCCAGAGTGTCACGGTGACCTCGCATAAAGAACAAGATCCAATTGAAGGGTAATGGAGGTGGGGGGGGGGCGACTATGTGTGTCATGCTCGAGCCGTTAGGTTAGTGAGTCAACAAGTAGATCAGCCGCCAAAGAAAGCGTATTGATCTGTAACAAGTTCTCAATATACGATTCATTTGTTATATTCACAGTCAAATCTGATATTTCCTTCTCAAACTAAATAATGACGTTTCAAATAGGTTTTCACCACAGCTTGTGTTGTTCAATAAATGCACGAGTTCTCATTATTAGAGTCATTTGTTATATTCACAGTCAAATCTGATATTTCCTTCTCAAACTAAATAATGACGACATGGAACGGGCTTTAACGTCGTATGATCGTGCACCTACTTTTATTACGAATTCAAATGAGTCGTTCACGCTGTTCATCCCCCCCCCCCTTCACTCCACCCGTCCTGCACCGAGGAACTTCCCAGGCCAAGTAAATGAAAATCTTTCTTTTTAAACTTACTGGGATTGTCCAAATGAGTAACCACGTCTCCTGCAGTTAACATGTAATGGGGTTTAACGTCCTACTCTTCTGCTCCTGCTGGTATACGGAAGACGGACATACTTGGCTTCACAAGGGGTTAAAGATCAGATTTGGTATTTAATTGGACCGCGAACACATGTTTCCTTCGACTTCTATTCCTTTAACCATTGACTTGACTGCATGTACGTACCCTTCAAACGATATTAAAGGGACTAAACCTCTAACTGTTGGTATTAAAGAATAATATTTCAATGTTGGTCAATTGCAATCAATGTTGGTGAATTTCAGTCAATATTTGTGTTGTGATCTCTACTGTGAAAATATGTGATAATAATATCCAATATTGAAGACACAATGAACATTTTAAAATCAGTACACGACCTCGTGTATTCTACATTTTCGAGCTCCATTTGAAAGTTACAAAGACAAACATATACGACAAGACAATGTGGAAGTTATAAAAAAATGGCTGATACACAAACGACAAAGCAAGCACAGGCGCCTGTCCTTCAATTTGGACAGTTCACGTGTTTTAACAAACATAATTGATAAGAATAATAAATTAAAATAAAATAAATTAATGCAAATCATATTATTTAGATTCGTATTGCATTAATATGTGCCTTTAGATCTGGCCCCGGTTTCACAAAACATTTTCAGACTTAAGAATTTACTCAAAACAAATGAAGGTGTTCGGGGAATTCCGAAAAATTAAAAATGTTCATGAAATTTCCTTCTTAATTTATCAAAGTGACAAGGGTATTGCGTCTATAAAACTCTGCACTTGCATGTAATAATCGTGCATGGATGTGCATGACACGCCAAACCATTCATTAATCAAAATTGTTTAAGAGCATTAAGAATGAAGATATATTACATCATTTTTCAAATCACCCTGGAAATAAGTATATAAGACTGTCCAGGATCTTTGGTCGTCAGTCGATCTACAGATTGCTACTGATTCTACAAGAACAATGAAAGTCTTCATTATCGCAGTACTAGCTCTGGTGGCTTTAGGTAACTATCTTTTATTTTATTTCATTAATAGATCGCTTATTATCACCAATCCGCTTAGTCTGCAAGCTGCTACTGATTTTAAAAGAATAACAGAAATATTTATTGTCGTTGTCCTTGCTCTGGTGGCTTTAGGTGACTGTGATTCATTATTTTAATTCATTAATAGATCGCTTGTTATCGCCAATCCGCTTAGTCCGCAGACTGCTACTGATTTTAAAAGAACCACAGAAGTCTCCATTGTCGTTGTCCTTGCTCTGGTGGCTTTAAGTAACTGTGATTCACGTTTCACAACTTGTCAGAAGAAGTACATCTATTTAAAATTGTGAATATCGTTTGTCTGAAATGTGAGGCATAAAGGCAGCTCGAGTTGAGGCATGGCATAAGCCTGGTTTCGTTGTACTGCTACTCAGGGGTCTGCACGTGTAATGCAGGAAACCCGGCAGTGTATAATTAAATGTTTGCCTTTCCAACTTTTAGTCTTAAATCAGTGGTAAATATGTTACTCACATGGAGTGTATTTAGATTTGTGTGTGAGGTAAAAATGGGGTTTAACGACCACTCGACATAAACTAGGACATTTAGGGACCAACGTATGGTTCAATTTTACTTTAATAATTCGCTTTCGCCAAGGGGTCGTTAGAAGTGGGAGGAAATCGGAGGCCCAGGAGAAAATCCACGTGGTTTGACAGGCGACCTACTCATTGTCACGTACAACCATTTAGATTTCTGCAAGTCGGGTTTGTGTTTCAACCTTCGTGTTTTTAAGCGTTTCATGGTCCCAGTTACTGCTCGTTGGATTTAAACCATGGTAGGTAGATATATATGGTGATAGTCAGTACCAAAAACATCCTGAAGGGGCACATAATGATATTTACTCAGCTTGGTTCTGATTGAATGACAATGTCCTGTATGGTCGGAACAGGGATACAATTTGCAATTAAACCGATACCTCAATATCATCCACAGGCGAAATACCCTACGTGCAAGCGCAACATTGAAATAGAACTGAACCATATGTTTGTTCCGAAATGACCTAGTTTGTGTTGAATCGAAGTTAAGCCCTCCCTCTCTCTCTAGGACTATATTAATTTCTATATTTATTCAGCCAAAGCTCAGTACTGTCCGCAGTGTAACCAATGGACCCGATTTTACAACCGGGACAATCAGACGGGCTTTGGAGATTTAGAGCTTCTTTCTGGTCATCGTTATGACAATCCGGGCGAAATCTGTCAGGAACCGGAAGCTGTCGAAGCTCGGAGTACTTCAGGTATTGGTGGAGAAGTGATATCAATTGGTCCTGATTATGGTTTCTCCTGTTCTAATTTCTTACAAGATGATGGCCAATGTCAAGATTACGCTGTTCGATTCTGCTGTAGGCAAAGTAAGTTGAAACTATCTGTTTCTATCTAATTCAATCTATAACCACCTCACGATTAAAAGCAGTAATTTGGAAACGTGTGAGAGGAACCAAATAAGAGGCTCGTATTATATAGATTTTAGACGGTTGAACGACTAAGAGAACTAATCGATTCCGTTTCCTTAGATAAGGTACAAATGCCACAAGAGTAGAGCAGCGTTGGATGTTTCTTTCGTCTAGGCTCCCCAGCCTGTCCTGTTGGATTTTGTGGACCGCCTTCTACGATCGTGACAACTATAGCTATAACCACACCAGCACTGAAGGCAGTTATGTTTAATTTTGTTTCATCCAGGTTCCCTATGTAAAAAAACCCAGCCAGGATACAGTAATATTTAATCTAAAAAGATTTTTTTTTCGTTTAGGCACCCCAGTCTGTCCTATTGGATTTGCTTGGACTGCCTTCTACGATCGTGACAATGCTACTGGAACTGGTGATTACGAGACATTGTCCCTTATCAGGAAGTACCACCCCGGTGTATGTCGGTCCCCACGAGCCATTGATGTCCGCGTTTCCAGTACCGGTTACGACTACAGATCAACTGGCGAGTCTGTGTGTTTGTGTCCATCAAGAGGCTTTACTTGTCAAAATGTGGATCAAGATGATGCACAATGTGAAGATTACAAAATTAGATTCTGTTGTCCAACTTAAACGAACAAAATCATGAGTTTATTAACATTCTGAAATAAATGCTAGCTAGCAATCAGATTTGTGTGTATTAATTGAGTACTGTTGACACCACGCAGTCCTGAAATGAAATGGGGTTTAACATCCCACTGTTCTCCAGCGACTGGGTTAATGACGACGGCCACCCTGTCCTGAATTTGAAAACATCTTTAAAAGTATTATTATGCATACCCGTTGTCCTTTGTGCTATTTCAATACGACTGTTCTCAATTATGGTTGAGGTCTGTGTATAAGTAAAAGAACCCCTGGAACTTGGTATTCTATATAGAAGTCGGCCGTGGCGCCGCTGCCCGGGTGAAATTAAGGAAATTTCATGAATATTTTTTAATTCTTGGAACATTTCTAGAACAGTTTGATTTATTTCCAAGTTATAATAATTAATAATGTGATAAGTGGACGTATAGGTAGATATTTTGAAATAGATCGATTTAAAAAAAAAATATTTTCTTTATGCATGATTTATAGAGAATAAACTTTAAAGGACACATAGCAACCATTTTGAAAGGCGCCTTCAAGTGTTTGGTGCCCGAGTGGTTTTAACAGAGGACTCGTGTACACATTTGCGTGTACGTAAAAGATTCCTTTACCGTTGAAATAAACGTAGACCGCAACGCTGGTACCTGAGCATATTGCCCTAATAGAGCACTGCTTGACGTATGTTCGTCTTCATTATAGCCCGGTTGGTGCAGAAAAGTCTGGCTTTAAATCCCATTTCATTCATTCATTCATTCATTCATTCGACACTTCCTGAAGTAAGAGCCAAACCGGTGCTTTTAAATAACTGAAGACAATACTTTGGTACTTTTGAGACCAATGGTGATTGTCATTTTTATGGTAATATGGGCAACGTTAGGTGGAAAACTTTGGCCTCTTTGATTTCCTACAGCCAATGGGTATACGATTGGATCTCATAATATTAACACACCTAATGCTTGCTCTGTAGACCATGAAGTCTCCCAGTTGATCCTACGAGGATATTTTGGCATCACTTAGTGGATTTGATACCTAAATGGTTTGATGATTATGCCAGATTCGTGATAGTGTGAACTAGATGGACCAATAAACCTGAATTTCATACAAAATAATCTATGAAATAGCTGGTTTACAAGGGTTTCGAGAAAAGGTCAGTAACTCTGATAGGATTACTGAAGGCTTAACCAATGACATAAACTAGCTCAATTACTTTATTGGTTTATCAGTGATGCAGGATGGAGGGCCTGACAAGGACAGCTGTCTAGTCGTTCGGATGGGACGAAAAACCGAGGTGCGGTGTACATATTGGCGTGCACGTAAAAGATCCCTTGACAGTTGGAATTCGATATAAGAGTAGGCCGTAGTGCCGCTGTCCTGGCTAAATTTACCTCATAGCACACTGTATGGCGTATGCCCGTTTTCATTAGCTTAGTTCGGAGCAGAACAGTAGGACGTTAAACCTCATTTCATTTCACAAATATCAGCGGCAGATAATGTCCCAGTTTGGATTCAGACGGATATAAATTAAGTTCTTCCTCTACCAATAATATATAGCGGCGTCGTGCAATCTGATTAAATACAGATCTATATTTCGTTTCGTTTTTTTTTTATATACTTTCGTTGACCTCCACTACATGAAGATCTGACCAGTTGTAGCGAGAGGTCGTGTCGTGTCATACAAGCGGCTTTTGACCCTATAAAGCCAGACATTTGATTAACCAATCTGCGTTGATGTTTCTAGTGGGTTACCCACAGTTCCTTGCAACTCACGCCAAAAACTCTCCGTAACAGACCCTTTTATTGGCTAATCCTTCACGTCAATAGGAACGCGGGTTATATAACAACTCTTCCAGATCCTAGTGTAGTTAAGTAAAACAAATTTTGAACTATAAAAAAAACGAAATAAGATCAGGTTGCGGCGTCTTAAAATTGTTACAAGGATCAATGAAATGTCAATTTATCATAAATATTGAACGGAAAATGTTGGGCTGATTAGATTGGCGAGTTATTTTATAGTTTGAGAAGGAAGTGTCACCTTACTCCATTAATATTCGCATGTGATGAATTGAACTGATTTTACGTTACATTTTTATCCGGGGGTTGGGAGACCGAGAGGTCTAATGCTGTAAGTTAAACTGAATAATTTAACGAGCTATTATATAGTTTGAGAAGGAAGTGTCACCTTAGTATTCGCATATGAAAAATTAATCCGAATACGTGTCGTTTTTGTGATCCGAGGGTTGGGTGTCCGTGTGTTGAAAGTGTGCGCGTTAGATCATAAGGTATATCATTGAGTCACGTGGCTTGGTCTCGATTTCAAGCTAGTACGTGACAACTTCGTGGTCCCTCTCTCTCTCTCCATGGAGGGTCACATATGGGGGGGGGGCGACCCCCAAATTGTTTTATCGGGGAGGGGGGGGGGGGTCTGAATATACTTGCCCCCCCCCCCCAATTTACATAGTAGGCCCTAACTCCTATTTATTTACAACAATTATTAGGATTAGTTCAGGTTCTATCTGTATAAAACAATGTACAAATTAAAACACAAACACTTATGTTTACTTTTTGATATCCATTTATAATACACAAAATGTACAAAATACTTTAAATATCTATACAACTTTCTTTTAAATGTCAATGTATATAGTATTGTAGTTAACACGGTGATTGTCAAATATGCATCCTCATAAACTAAAGTTATGTGATCAAGTTTTGTTTCATTTGGATCCTCCTCATAAAAATTCCCCTACTAAACTCTCTGTCGTGTTGTTCATAACTCAAGCGTAACATTCAATATGTAAAAGTCATGAAATAAATATGAATACGGCACCTCCTGACTTAAACATGATAAACATTGTATTGGTGTGATGTTTTAGTTTAACCCCGTAAAATATGCCAAAACAGAAGACTGAAACTTTAAAACATTTTTTATGGGGGTGCACCCCCACCCACTGGGAGGGTCACCCTCCCACACTCTCCCTATATCGCGCTACATCCGGCGTCACAGATTGTCAACATTTTATATAATTTCATTTGCGGACCCCCCCCCCCCCAATATATATTGCACGGCTACGCCTCTGTCTCTCTCAGTCAATAATAAACATGTGTTACATGCAGGTATCATTTATAATAATGTCATATTCCTGTACGAGCAAAATTTCCCCCCATATCCTACTGCATGGCATATGTCTAGGTGGTTCGGAACACTAACATTTGCAAGACCGTGTGCTACGAGGAAAATATTGAGCGGAAAGCAGTCGAGTTCCAACTGTGATGGATAAACAGGACACCGGATTGTACATCCCACCCGAACCTTTAAACACCGTTCTTTGCCAGGCCCTCGGTCCATCACAACTGACAAGTGGACACCAGGTAAGTGAGCCAGCATGTGGATCAACCACCAAAGAAAGCGTATTGATCTGTAACAAGTTCTCAATATACGATTCATTTGTTATATTCACAGTCAAGTCTGATATTTCCTTCTCAAACTAAATAATGACGTTTCAGTTTTTAAAATCAAAGAGGCCTTCACAGCTCGGGTTGTTCAGAATGATGAAATTTTCTTATGACAGTTGGGATAATTAACCCTTAACATGAATTCCAAAATTCACGGCAACACGTTGATAACAAAACCTTGTCAACATTCTAGACTCTAGGTCATCGTTGAGAGAGAGAGAGAAATGAAGTTTAACGTCCACTCGACACAAACTAGGTCATTTCGGGACTAACATATGGTTTTAATTTTATTTCAATAATTTGCATGCGCGTAGGGGTCTTTAGCGGTGGGAGGAAACCGGAGGACCCGGAGAAAACCCATGAGGTTGGACAGGCGACCCTACGCCTTGTCACGTACAACTGGGGATTCGAAACCACGCCAGCTGACTCAATGACAGGCCTTATGACACAGCGCGCACGTGGTAACCATTCGGGCATCCAACCCCCCTCATCGTTGAGAACACCTGGTTAGCCAGCCAGCTCTCTACCTATTTATCACCGTGAATCAGTGGATGCCACACGAAGGAATACGTTGGCGTAAATGTAACAGATAGCTTGGTGTCTGGGCAATACTTCCCTCATGGCAATTTACATAGGGAATCCTATTTCTAGTGGCCCGGTTGTTGCAGAAAAGCAGTATTTCAATTTTAGGGGTGTTGATTTAGGTCATCGTGGTATGCTCTGTGGTGTGGTGATCACCCAAACCTCAGGTCTAATTAACCAGTAACTATACGGACGGAAGGTATGATCCCTTGTATAGGACAGTATGAACAACCAATTTAACCCTATCCGAGACCGGCACAGTGAGAACTACCAATTTTGGTGAAAAATCAGATCAATGTTTCCCAGGGGTTAAAGGTCAGATTTGATCTTGAATTAGATCGACCTGACCGCGAACATCCATTTTCTTTGACTACTATTCCTTTAACCATTAATTTGAAGGGTTGAAATATCCTGACAGACTGCATGTTCTCCACTGTTGATATTAAAGGGACTAAACCTCTAACTGATTACATTAAAGGGATTAAACCTCTAATTGTTTATATTAAATGAACTAAACCTCTAACTGTTGATATTAATGGTACTAAACCTCTAACTGTTGATATTAAAGGGACTCAACCTCTAACAGTTGATATTAAAGGTACTAAACCTCTAACTGTTGATATTAAAGGGACTAAACCTCTAACTGTTTATATTAAAAAGAGTAAACCTCTAACTATTGATATTAAATTCATTTGTAATTTACAAAGATAAACATATACGACAAGACAATGTGGAAATAATTAAAAATGGCTGATACACAAAATACAAAATAATTTTAAAACCCCGTGTAGAATGGACTAAATATTAGGAAGCACAAGCGCCTGTCGTTCAGTTTGGACTGTTCACGTAATTCAACAAAAATAATTGATAAAAATAATAAATTAAAACAATAAAATAAGACAAATCATATTATATAGACTCGTATTACATTAATCTGGCCCCAGTTTCCCAATATCTTAACTAAAATATAACCCCAGATTGTGTTCCTGGATCAAAGATATGTCTCATAAACAGTCAATTCTTAGAACTTTTGTGGGTTTTTTTTACGGTTCCAAATAATAAAACTATATAGACACTTTAGTTATTATAACTTTAGAATAAATGAAGCTGTTCGGTGAATATCGAAAAATAAAAAATGTTCATAAAATTTCCTTAATTTATCAAAGTGACAAGGGTATTGCGTCTATAAAACTCTGCACTTGCGTGTAATAATTGCGCATGTATGTGCATGACACGCCAAACCATTCATTAATCAAAATTGTTTAAGAGCATTAAGAATGAAGATATATTACATCATTTTTCAAATCACACTAGAAATAAGTATATAAGACTGTCCAGGATCTTTGGTCGTCAGTCGATCGACAGACTGCTTCTGATTCTACAAGAACCATGAAAGTCTTCATTATCACAGTACTTGCCCTGGTGGCTTTAGGTAACTATCTTTTATTTTATTTCATTAATAGATCGTTTATTTATCGCCAATCCGCTTAGTCTGCAGGCTGCTACTGATTTTAAAAGAATCACAGAAATCTTCATTGTCTTTGTTCTTGCTCTGGTGGCTTTAGGTAACTGTGATTCACTTTTCACAACTTGCCAGAAAAAGTACATCTATTTAAATTTGTGAATGTCGTTTGTCTAAAATGTGGGGCATAAAGGCTGTTCGAGTCGTTGATGAATGTGACTAAACGTCAGCGCTTAAGTGAAACGTTAAACCGCACTTCCTATGTAGACAGGACTAACCAGGCGCGAACGACTGCCATTCAATAAAGTACGATACAAGTTTTAAAATATGAATGTAAATCAGTTTATACACTTATATTACGTTATATTTCCCACAGATTAATCTCTCTCTCTCTCTGAAACATATTATTTTCTATAATTATTCAGCCAAGGCTCAGTACTGGCCGAAGTGTAACCAATGGACCCGATTTTACAACCGGGACAATCAGACGGGTCTCGGAGATTTAGAGCTTCTTTCTAGTCATCGTCATGACAATCCGGGCGAAATCTGTGCAAAAACCGGAAGTTGTCGAAGCTCGCAGTACTTCGGGTATTAGTGGAGAAGTGATATCAATTGGTCCTGCATTATGGTTTCTCCTGTTCTAATTTCTTACAAGATGATGGCCAGTGTGAAGATTACGCTGTTCGATTCTGCTGTAGGCAAGGTAAGTTGAACCTATCTGTTTCTATGTAATTCAATCTATAACCACCCCACAAAATAAGAGGTTCGTCTTGTATAGGTTGGAGACGGGTGAACGATTAAGAGAACTAATGGATTCGGTTTCCTAAGATAAATATACAAATACCACATAAGTATAGCAGTGTCCCGCCTTTTATTTTACTTGTCAAAATGTGGATCAAGATGATGCAAATGTGAAAATTACAAAATTAGATTCTGTTGTCAAATTTAAACGAACAAAATCATGATTTATTAATATTCTGAAATACATGCTAGCTAGCAATCAGATTTGTGTGTATTAATTGAGCACTGCTGACACCACGCAGTCCTGAAATGAAATGGGGTTTAACATCCCATTGTTCTCCAGCGACTGGGCTAATGACGACGGCCACCGTGTCCTGAATTTGAAAACACCTATCTTTAAAAGTATTATTATGCATACCCGTTGTGCTATTTCAATATGACTGTTCTCAATTACAGTTGAGGTCCTGTGTATAAGTATAAGAACCCCTGGAAAGTGGTATTCTTTATGGAAGTCGGCCGTACCGCCACTGCCCGGTTGAAATTGCCCTCGTAGCATATTGATGGGGATTGAAATGAAATGGTGTTTAACGTCCCACTGTTCTGCTCCGAACTCGGCTAATGAAGACGGGCATACCCCATACAGTGTGCGACCTCGGTTTATCGTCCCACCCGAACTACTAGACAGCTGTCCTTGTCAGGTTCTCCGCCCTGCACCACTGACAAAGGGAACCACGACGGAAAATCTGGATAAACTTTCTTGGCCAATGCAGGGATCGAACACCCCACCTCCAGGCTAGCGAGCCAGCGTCTCACCCAATTAGCCACTGTAATCCCCTATATGGGGTATGCCATTAGCAGAGTCGGAGCAGAACTCATTTCATTTCATCTCTCATTTAGTGTATCATTTAAATTGCTATATGGATATAAGTAGATAATCTACCAATTGTTCAGGTCATAGAATAGATTATACCATCTAGAAAAGGCAACATTTCCTCCAAATATATTATGGCGGTCAACTATCTTAAATTTTCCGAAATGTAAAACCCTATGTCTACCAATTATTCAGCTTCTAAACCACTAAGCGCCTGGGAATGCAATTATAACACCTAGAAAAAAGAAACCGTTCATATTTTGTTAAACTATATAAACCAATAGCTTCACTTCTGACCAGGATCGAAATACAATTATACTATCTAGAAAGGGGTCAGGTTGCCTTTATTATCAAGTTAGCAAAAAACCCGAATCGATATACATATACCTGCCAATACCTCAACTTTTGGAGCCGCTAAGATCAATATCTTGTTGTTTAAAGCAATCGTTTTGAGGATCCAGAAATAAAATTATACCACCGGGAAAATGACCAGATTACTTGTTATTAACACAGGTTGATACAGGTTGATCACAAAATCCTAAGCAGTGTGATCGTAAGCTACTGTAATCACTGACGACAATATTGCATGGACTCGTAAAATGTATGTTACAATATATTATCATTACCCGCTGCACTTTCCCAGAGTACAGTTCAGTACCTTAGGATCATTTTGTTTTATTTAAGATAGCGGCTGGAGAAAGTAACATTCCAATATCACCAGCTTATGGAGTGTTTGAGTCTCAACTAATTCGTTAGGCGAGAGCTTGTTCATTTTATTCTGATTTTTTAAAGTAGATCGAGGCATTTGTCATCTAAGCTTCAACTACAGTGATACTTGCGAACTAAACTTATTAAAACCTTTTAAAAGTTTTACGGGCGTCATATTGACTTGATTGGTTAATATAACATGTCTCTCTCGGCTATTATTCTAGATTTATTTAATTGATAATGTCTGTCTACTACACCGTTAACACTGTTCATCACGTGCATTTTGCATACCGATAGTCCATTGGCCAATCACGCTATTTTACCGAGATTTCGCGGGTGTGGCGCCAGGCAGGGTAAGCTTACTCTTCCGGACACCTGTTACCACTGTTTGTCGTGTATTTTGTACACGGTGAACAGTCCATATGCTGATTACACTATTTTGCCTTATTACACTATTTTGCCTATACCGTTTTTTTAGGACTTCGAATTTTGTCTAAGGGTTTGGATTGTTCGTACTTGGTTTTATTTTATTTCGTCAGCACCCCGCCTAAAGTTTCAAAACATTAAATTACACAAACTATGACGTAGTTTTATTCAGTGAAAAGCACAACACAATTTATATATAAAACAATCACTTGTTTATAAACATATAGCACGGTGTTTCCACAAATGTTCTTTTATTATTTTTTAAATAACATAGACCAAAGACCATTAGGTAATTATTGTATTTAGACCAGGAGTCACGGTGGCTCAGTGAGTAAGCCGCTGGGTGCCTCGGGTTCAATACCAGTGTTGGCTGAGAAAGTTACTCGGATTTCTCTTCATCAGTGATGCAGAACGGAGGGACAAAAAAACAACAACAAACAAGGTCCCATGTACACGCTGGTATGCACGTAAAACATCCCTTGACAAAGGAAATTCAACGAAACGTCGCTGTCTGGGCATATCGCGACATTACTACGCGAAAGGTGTATAAAGGGAGGCAAATCCATATTTTGGGAATGAAATGAAATGGGGTTTAACGTCCTGCCAAGACTAGGCTAATTAAGACGGGTATACAGTGTTGTATGGTGGCAAGGTACAACTATCTCAAAGCCTGCCAAACAAAACGCCTAAATTAACATCTAGATATGGCAGCGTACGAATTAAAATGAAATGGAGTGTAACGTCCCTCGTTTCTGCTCCAGACCATGGGGTTCACCATGGAAAACTTGAATACTCAAACCGGAAGTAGCATAATGGTAAACATGGAACTATCTGTCCTACATTTCAACGTAACCAACCTCTGAACTCTCTTATCCTTTTGAATCCAAATCATGACTATGCAGCTTATTTTTCGGGCAGACTGGTAAAGTGAAAAAAGAAATAAAAAAAATACTATTTTAAAACCTTATAGTAAGCAAAATAAAATGCCCGAAATCCTATGACTTATTGGTCCGAAGTCTGCTGCTTTGTGCGACAGTTTTCGGCCATCTGGTTCGTAAATGTTTCTGGAATCGAAATTTCTTTACCATGACTGACGGTTAAAACATTTAAAATCAAAGAAATATCCACTCAGCTCTAAGCGTGACACGTTTTTCGGGCATCAACATTTGTTTCGTCAGTGAAATGTCGAATGTTACGTGAATGCCGCGGATCGATTGACTGGTTGGTTACAGTTCACATGTGCTATATTGGACCATTTCAGGTTTCTGTATTAACGAGTTGAAATAGCAGGAAAAGACGTTTGGAGCCATCTTAATCTCATACATTTCCTTTGGAGATATCACCCTCATACCCTCCCAATCTTTCGACCATTTCATTTCTTACCCCTCTCCGGCAAAATCTGAAATTGGGACGGAATAGCATGAAAACGCGTTGACAGCTGGTTATGTCTAAATATTAAGGCCAACTGCAGATTTTGTCAAGTTCGCCAGATGTTAATAGGGTTAGGGCACCTAATTGGTGACGAGATTGTGGATTAGGGCTAGGTCAAGGGTTAGGGTTAGCGCTAGCCCTGTTTACATCTAGTGACCTTTGACGAATCCTGCAGTTGGCCTTAATATTTATACCTAACCGTTGACCATTTCTGCCGCCACCCAACACATCCCCCAACCCCACCCCAAAGCTGATCGCCTATGACCTTTAACTTGATAATCTTGTTGTCACGTGAGGGGGTGGGGAGGGTCCTCAATTCCGCTACGATCAACATGCAAATTGGCATGTTTATTCTTCCGACAATTGTGAAACTGGCTGCGATGACGGTATGTTAAGTTCTTGGTTTTTATAGTACGTCAGTAATTATTACGTTAGATGATACCCGGTGACGTAACAGGAGTAGTGGTTTGCTGAATGATACCGATCTAATAGTTTGGGACTGGGTTGGAGACACTGCTCTTTAAATACACACAAATCTAATAGCTAACTGGCTTTATTTCTCAAACTTAATCAATGCATGATTCTGTTCGTTTAATAATTAATTGGGACAGCAGAAACGGATTTTGTAATCCTGACATTGTCCATCGGGTTGCTGTGAATTTACACACGAAAAGCCAAGTTCTGGAACCAGACATACAACCTCGCCGGCTGTGGAGTAGTCGAGACCGGTACTTGTAACACGGACGTCAATAGCTACTTGATCTGTACATACATGGGCATTGGGGTAATTGTTGTTGATTGCAGACAACGTCTCGTAATCACCAGTTGCACCAGGTGTGTCACTATTATAATAACTGGTTCATTGATATCCAGTGGGACAGGATGGGTAGACTAAACAAAAAAAACAGAAAAAAAACGAACAAATAATTGAAATGGGGTTCAACGTCCTACTGTTCTTCTCTGACTGACCTAATAAATACGGACACATACCATACAGTGTGCTATGAGTGAAATTGTGCTCGGATAGCGGTGCCACGGCCTATCCCTTTATCGAATAGCAACAGCCAAGGGGTTCGTTTACTTGCTCACCAATGTGTACACGTCCAGCATCAGTCACAAGAGAGAACCACGCCGGAAAAAAAACACAAAACCCCCCCCCCCCAAAAACAAAAGAAAACCCTATCATGAAAGACTGATTATAGTTTGAAATCGTTAAACATGCATTATGTAAGAGCCACATCTGTCTATTGTAGTTCTTTAATTGTGGCTTCAATTTTTTTATGAATGATTAGTTCGACATTTATTCACGCGACAAGCACACTTTGCCTAAACTACAAACAATGATTACTTCGCTCAGAATGAAGTAAATTGAATGAAATTTTGAATATATTCATTTTGCATTATCTATTTTTAAACTATTATAGCCAGAACGGCCAGTCCTGTATCTAAATCTTACACAATGTAAGAGGTGGTTATTGGGGAACTATTAAATCTGTACTCACGATAACTGCAGCAGTATCGTACTTTATAGTCTTCACACTGTCCATCAGGTTGCAAGAAATTGAAACATGACAAACCATAATCAGCAGCAATCGATACATCGTCCCGAAAAAGTCCCGTGAGACGTTCAGCATGCACAACCTCCGGTGCAGCACAGATCTGTCCAGGATTTTCTTGTCGGTGAAGAACAAGGAGCTCAAAATCTCCAATACCCGTTGGCTTGTCTCGGTTGAAAAACGGTGTCCATTTGTTACACATCGGACAGTGATTAAGTGCTTCGGCTACATAAACAATGATAAACAAAAAGATTCAACACATCCTTCAAATAATCAGAAAAAATATTTGATTGAGCAGATAGGACTCCAACCAAACTATGACGTTAATAATGAATCTTGAGATCAGGAAAAAGCTTGAATTCTCCAATTGCTGAACGGTCATCCCAGTTGTAATACCCAGTCCATGGGATATTATTGTATTATATTTTTTTTTTAAACAAAACTAAAATTATGTTATATTTTGTATATACGTCAAGTTTGTGTATGTCTGATAATTTTGTTTTACGTGTTGTCTATGCTGTTGCCGCCATATCAAACTGACCGAAGGTTCAGCGCTCGAGAGGGGGGGGGGGGGGGTAACGGACACTGTACACAAACTAGGTCATTTCGGGATTAACATATGGTTCAATTTTATTTCAATGATTCGCTTGCGCTTAGGGGTCTTTAACAGTGGGAGGTACACCGGAGACCTCGGGTCCTACTCAAGCGACAAAGGAAAACCATAACGGAAAATCACAATGAACCTTCCAGACCATCACCGGGATCGAACTCGCGACGGCTTGGTTAGTGGGCCAATGTCTTACTTACCGAGATCCCGTACTATAAAGAACTAAATGAACGATCAATGGCGATCATGTTTTAATTACTTTGTAAACAAGACTACTATGTAAATATGTATAAATTGTTGTATTTTATCCATCGCTATACAACGACATTGTTTTAAAAATCTCCCAGATGAGCGAAAAGTACTTTAACAATGTTAAAATGTAATTAAACCAGTGTTGAAATCAATTTTGTGTCAGCATACCTTTTTACCGTTTTATCGTTTACCATGCAAAAAAGTAGTGCAGCTTTACAGCTATGCTGTTGCTGTGGAATATAGCTTTTGAATAACATATATAGCTTATTTCCTTGCGTTGCACGGATAGTGCCCCGAGCCGGAAGTAGTAATGGTACCATGCCTATGTCTTTCCGCGACTCGATCTGTCCCTAACCCCCAACTTGCAAACTCGGTGCAACTTCGAACAGACAAATTTAAATAAATAGACAGATGTACATTTTCTGACAAGTTGTAGAAAGTAAATCAAAGTTACTTACAAGCGATCCATTAATAAAATAAAATAAAAGATAGTTACCTGAAGCCACCAGAGCAAGTACGCATCGGGCTTCAGAAGGCGCAATTGACAACATTATTCATCAAAACTACGACTGATTATTGTTTTTATAACATTTCTACCACATCTAACTACAATTAATCATTGTCCCACCATGAAATGGGTACAAATCATCGAGGTTTTCCGAATGAAAATGGACATAATGGCGTTTTCAAGTCGGATAAAAACGACGCTTCGTTACATTAAACGCGAATATTTGGAATTAGGCGAAAACTATGTCACTGCACTGGCCTTTGTAAGTTTAATTAGTCATAACAGTATTACGTGTATTAATGAACAGCAGTTGCCAAGCAAGATACGCCCACATTTTGCAAGAGATGTGTAATACTATAGGGTTTATTTTAGTTCTAATATAGATGTTCTGTTTAATACAGAAATTTTTTACCTACATGATGTGTGACGAAATCTAGGGTAATGAAGTAACTTGCATTATTTTACTACTATCTAAGACTTACTTACCGACAGTTATGTCAGTATCCATTGATGGAAGTAGGGTACTATAGTCCAGTCATCTCGTGCACGGATTAGTACAATTAACTAGAATAGTGTTGACGTAAAACGGTGCCTATACGAAACACTTACCCAACAATGGTAATTGTCCTGCCCTAATAGATGACGCATTATAATTGCCATATAGCAGAGAAATGGTTTGATTTACCCTTAGATATCATGATGAGACCGTAGGGAAGACACAATCCGTCCGGGGGGGGGGGGGGACATTATACCCACGACCGCCTCGGCTGGGATAGAGACAAAACGTAGTATTTAAACCGTTAGGTCTGAGTTGTAAAGGATGCTAAACTCAGACCGTGGATATTTTAATAACTCCTAAAGTATTTATAATAGATGTTGTAGTTTTGCAGTATTTAACCTTCGTAGTTTGCTGTATTTGATATATATACTTAGTAACAACATAAACGGTGTTCCAGGGTCAGTTAATTGATGATTGAAATAATTGATCCCACAACGTGAAGTCGAAGAACGTCTTAGACTAAAGTATCACATCTACCCCGTAGTGTCACAGCCGTTTTTATTTGACACAGTGACACAGGATAATGTCACAGATGGATAGAGAACAAGCTAAAAACAAACGCGATTTTTCGTATAATCAGGGGTCATAATTCAGAACGTTATGGTCTGAAATTAGGAAATATCGAGAGAGTCTGAGGTCGTTGGGATATCAAGATATATTTTAAGTTTCATCAAAATCGGATAAAAATTGTAACCTCTAGAGGGTCCACAACATTCGTATTACATACTTTTACACACTTTGCATACAAAGAGCGACCATTTTGCCGGACAGTTCGTTTCGATTTTCCGCTTCATTATAGTGGAATAGTGATATATTTAAACTGTTTTTATAATCGGGTAAAAATCCACAAACTAAAAAGCACGATATTGCGTACGATCAGGGGTCGTAATCCAGGAAGTAGCGATCTGATATGCGAAAATAGCGACAGTAACCAAGATTTTTGGGACATAAACACAAATGATAAGTTTCATCAAAATCACATAACAATTGTGACTTCTAGAGATCCACAACCTTGGTATGACACTCTTTTACACCATTTTGTCAGGCAGTCACGGTCCGAATTTTACGAAATTGGCACTCAATAGTCATTAGGGTGTACCGATGATACATTGGATACTAATTGTAACCTCTAGAGGATCCACAAGCTAAAAACGTGATTTTCGTACAGTCAGGGGCCGTAATCCAGGAAGTTACAGTCCGATGCAGGATGGAGGGCCTGACAAGGACAGTTGTCTAGTCGTTCGGATGGTACGAAAAACTGAGAACCCGTGTACACGTTGGCGTGCACGTAAAAGATACCTTGACAGTTGGAATTCGATATAAGAGTAGGCCGTAGTGCCGCTGTTCGGGCAAAATTTCCCTCATAGCACATTTTATGGCGTATGCCCGTCTTCATTAGTCCGGTCGGAACAGAACAGTAGAACGTTAAACCCCATTTCATTTCATTTCGTATTATAGCTGGCTACGAAAAAGCACTCACCTTTAACATTGACTTTCACCTCTCTAGTACGACCAATATTAGTACATTTTCTTAAAATAGAAACTCACATTTTATTAAGAGACATTTTTAAAAAATCATATTAGTCACATTGCTTATACTACTCATTCACATCAATCTGATTAAAATACAGATCTATATTTCGTTTGGTTTTTTTTATACTTTCAATGGCCTACACTACCTGTAGATCTGACAAGTTATAGTGGGAGTTCACGTCAGGGGTCAAACAAACGGATTTTGACCTATGACGTCAGACATTGATTAATCAATAAGCGTTGAAGTTTCTAGTGGTTTATCCACAGTTCCGTGCATAAAAAGGCCAAGGACTCGCCGTAACAGACCGTTTCATTGGCTAATCCCTCACATCACCCAGAACATGTCAATGACAACAACTCTTACAGATCCCAGTGTAGTAAAGACAAGTAAAACGAAATTTTGAACTATAAAAACGAGACGTAATAGGATCTGTGTTTTAATCAGATTGCATGCACAGTTGCCTATTTCTTGGCCATAACCCAAGTTTAAAACAACTTTGACAAAGACTGTATAGATTAACTGTCCCGAAATTGACACCAGATGGACACATGATAGAGTAAATGTTCAAATTTGGCTCTGATCGTAAAAATATCGGGCAATTAGTGAGGGCATCTAAAGCCATCGTACGACCTCCTGTGGGGTTTCTATAGCTCCGATAGCAACGTCTTTGGCGCTGGCAAAATCTTACTAAGTTTCATGTTTGTTTTAAATTCGTGTGTCCATCACAAGTATCCCTTTATCGTTATCAAGCACAATGCCATTTAATTAGTAAATTTAGGATGAATATATAGGAGTTGCATGGTGGAGCCATTTACAGAGATTAAATAACAAAACAATAATAGTAAAAGATAAACAAAAAACAAAACAAGATGAAAGGCTTATTAATTAAGCTTGTCGCCTGTCCATCTATTGCACAATATGGGCGTATCTTGCATGGCAACCGCATATGACGTACTCAAGAATCTGCCCCATTGACTTAAGATAGCAATACGACTACGTGAAGCCCTGGCAATAGAGACTTTTGGCAAGCGTAAATTTCTGGTCCGTATCGCGTGTGACGTCATCAATGTGTGTGTATTTTTCATACGTGATACGGCACACGGATACGGCAGCACGTATCGAACAGCTTTCATACGGAAAAGGTCCGTATAACTTTGTCGTGTCTTTTTACCGTCTTATTTGCTACTTTTATACGCCGAAATTTTGTATCATAGCGTGTATATTTGATGTGATTTTAACCATGATGGTTGATCTACGTGCTCAATTTAGGAAGGCATATCTGAAAATGATTTTATTCTGTGGTAAAGGGGTGTAGTATAAATTTTCTGAAATGATACATTAGTGAAACGAAAAATTACAGTCGAGTCGAAGTCGAAGATTTTTAATAAGATTCGACATTATTTTTTTTTAATAGCTGAGCGACTGTCGAGCGACTTTATTCCCTCCGGGAAATTGTAGACTATAATAGGCACTTGACTAGTACTGATGGTGATCTTGGTAGATATCTGCCATCATGCTGTAATAAAACTAAGCTTAGCTCATCGACGCCTACTTACGCGACGCAAAAATTTGCCAAAACTCGCTATAACTACTTTGACGCAACGTATCACGTATATGATATTTTTTCTAACTGCTTCGTAACTTCTCCATATTCTCTGCGATCTTTTTGATATTTTTGTGGAATCGCCACGAATTTCGATTCGCCACTATTCAGGGCGATTCGTAGCATTCGTAGACCAAGTGACAGAGAGAGACAGAGAAATGGGGTTGAACGTCGACACAAACTAGGTCAGTTCGGGACTAACACATGGTACAATTGTATTTCAATAATTCGCTTGCGCGTAGGTGTCTTTAGCAGTGGGACCTAGAGAAAACCCACGAGGTTGGACAGGCGACCCTACTCGTGAATTAAGCTATTTCAAAGTTGTCCGAACGTTTTGCAACCGAAATCCCACACTATGCCGACTTGTCACGTACAACCGAGGAATCGAAACCACGCCAGTTGACTCAGTGATATACCTTATCCAACTCTCTCGTAGACCAACTGGCAGCCTGAGTGCTACCGTTCTGACTGAATGATTGTGGGAGCTCTTAGGGGCTTAAACGTTCTGCAGACTTTGTGCTTAAACGGCGGAAATTTAAGTTGGCAGAGCAAAATGCCAGAATTTATTTATGGTAAATTGATTGCGAATAACGACAAAGCAATCAGACCCCCCCCCCCATCAAGTCACGTGACAATCAAGGCTCCCTAAAATAGATTAGTACAGCTATGGGTAGTTTTCTTCCGATTAAATATTTTGAAAGAGAATTAGTTTTAACATGTCATTAAATCGCACTGATTGCACGGGGGGGGGGGGGGCATTCTACAGTGCGTGTCAGAAACATTCTTTCATCTTTCGCTAGTCGTAAGGGTGGGGCGATTGGGTTTGAGAGGGGTCTCATATGTGGACTCTCTCTATCTAAATCTGACACTGGTTAAAGATTTTGAAAAAGTGTGGTAATCTAAAAAAAACTTACCATTTTTGACTGTAATCCACACAAACATGCATTTATTATATGTAAAACTAGGAATGATAGACACGCTATATGTTTGTCAATTCCACGTGAAGTAGCTTATTTTTGACTATAGTAGTCAATAGGGTACCGTATGCGTATGTCTATTGTCTGTATTGTATTTAAAAAACACTTATTATTATATCACCGTTACACCCTAAGGACGACTGAGTTCGAATTACGTGAAAATCGGCCCAAAATTGACAGACAAAATGGCTGCCGTTCGTTCTCAAATAGCGTAAAAATATGGTATATCAAGGTTGTGGACCCTATAGAGGTCACAATTTTTATCCGATTTTGTTGAAACTTGAAATGTAGGTTTATAACACAAAGATCTCAGTTCCTTTCGATATTTGCGCATATCGAATTGTAATTTCCTGAATTATGGCCCTTGATTGTAGGAAAAATCACTTTCTTGTTAGCTTGTTCTCTATCCATCTCTCGAAAATGTGGGGCGTATCCTGCCTGGCAGCCGCTGGTTTTTCTTAAAATTATTACATGACCTGAATATCTTTTTGTTCTCTGAACAACTGAATATGAATGATGGGTAAATATCTATTGAGTTAGAGGTTAGCTGTTATGGAATCCTTGTCTGTTGAGTTATTTTACCTGTTTATCTGTAGGTTGGACCCCTATAGAATGTTTGTCTTCAATTGGCCGTCACGTGTTAGCTACCGGCTTCGTTTGTCTTAATATGGAGTCTAATATGAACAGTTTGTTTTTATTTAAAATATTGGAACACTTACTGACTAATCCCCGATTCGTCACCTGTGTTACATACCCTCGAATCCTTACCGCGAATTAGTACCGCGAATCTGTGACCCTAGAGCGTCGTCGACGGCCCGCGCAATCTAACTATGCACACACCACATTTGGATGGGAAAAAGTTGAACACTTTAAATTGAATATTTAAGGAATCATATTTAAATCTGATGATGGTTTCAAAGCCAGCATTTAAATTGCAATACTAGAGAGGTTAAGATTTGACCCGGGAACGAGAACGAGGTGACGTCGTTCTGTGCATTACGTCATCACTTTTAGTGGGGTTTCTCCACGTCTGCTGTCAATCTCGGACGTGAAAACGACTTGAGGACGCCGAAGTCGTAAGTACTTTCCGAGTTTATATTACTAGTATTTTACATCAATAAACATAAATTTTGTTACTGTTACGTGTTTACCAAACATGTACCGAACACACGTACAAAGTTTGAAGGACATGAGGCGTTGTTAAACGAAAATATCGTATGTTTTTGTTGGCATAGCAAAAATGACCAAAATGTTTCAAAATGGCCGTTTGTGGTTCTTCTTGTCGTTTTTGTTTGTCTGTTTTTTTTTTACAAAATTTAAATTACTATAAATTTCACACACCATTTTAAACAATTTAGCCTATTTATCATGCCCTTTTAAAACATTTTTGGTGCAACAATGCTAAAACAACATTTTTTCATCCATTCATCAATTCCTGTCGTGTCTGAACATCCATTCCATCCATGAATCCATGTCCAGCATACTCTCTTCTTAGCCTACATAGGCCTACTTACATAATATTAATAGTTTAATACATAGGCCTATGTGAATACGTGTATTGTATGATATTGATAATTGATGTAGACTCACCTAGCTATGACCATGGGCTTAAAGTGACTAAAGCCGGGGGCGAGTCGTGATCCTCCCCCTTTCTGCCCCCCTCCCTTCCGCAGCCTACGCCCTTGATTCGTGGGGCGTCCGGCGGAATACATAATTAAAGTAAAGCGTATTTGTAATGAAAGAGAGAGCGTAGCCGTAAGCACGGAAGTAGGCTAATGTTGTGTCGTCTGCTAGGCTAATGCTATGTTCACAAATCGGCGCGCCACCTACAAACAAAGGAACTCGTTCTCGGGTCAAATCTTAACCTCTCTACTATAATTCTATATACGAGAAACTTGTTGCTAATGTCCAAGGTTTGAATATATCTAATCGATAATTTAATTTCTTAAAAGTTCACAATTCAATTAAATAATAGAAGCGACATTGATGTAATGTGAAGAACTCATAAATCATAATGTTTTAGTTTTGACTGGTTGCAAAGAAGGTGTTATAATGAATAGAATAACGAATATAACGCATTAAAAAGAATGCAAGGCGATTGTTGTAAAGGTAAAGATTTCTTTGATACAATCAACCAGGTATTTACACAAATAATACAAAATAGAAATGTTTTCTGCCAATATCAACAAAAATTTGGCGTATACATATGTCTCAATATATTATGTATAGAAAAAAGAAAGGAATCAGATTAAAGCAAACGACATATACTCAACATATACTTAAATATAGATATACTAAACTATTCATAACAACACAACTTTATGGATTTACTACGTTACAGGTTGTGTTATTAAGAATATTATACCTCCTAAATGTCATTCAAGGAACATACGAATAAACTATTATCAATACGTATATGGGGAAAAAGAGAGATGCAATTTGAGCAATAAAATAAGCAGTAACATTAGATTACGGAACTTCCTATTTAAATATATACATACATAAAATTATATATTTAAATGATTTTCTATTTCTATTTTCTATTTAGTTCACACAAAACAAAGACTATTACCGTCTCTAGAAAACTAAACCGTACTCTTAACAATCTTGTCAACTGGCTGGGTTTAGATTCCCCGGTAGTACGTTACAAGGAGTATGGTCGCCTGTCGCACCTCGTGGGTTTTCTCCGGGTCCTACGGTTTCCTTCCGCTGCTAAAGACCCCTACGCGCAAGCGAATTATGGAAATAAAATTGAACCATATGTTAGTCCCGAAAGTTTGTGTCGAGTGGACGTTAAACCCCATCTCTCTCTGTCTCTCTGCTCTCTGACGCGTCTTGGGTCATGTTTATTGGACAATATCACCCCTCTAAATGCGAAACAGGAAGTGTTAATCTGCTAAATATAGCCTAACTTGGGTAGCTGACTCGAATTCCAAACAATCAATCAATCGTTTACAGTCTACATACGTATTTTCCTGCTATTTCAGTCCGTGAATAAAGAAACTTTAATGTGGTCCAATATAGCGTACCTTATGGGACTGACCTGAATCCCCCCAAAACAATCAATCGTCGCTCGGGATCTGCCCCCCCCCCCCCCTCGCCGAGAAAAATTTTGACAGCCGCAAATGCGTTTTTCTGCTATTCTTACCCGTGAGTTAAGTAACTTTTTCAAAGTTGTTTAAACGTTTTGCAACCGAAATATCACTCTTTGCAGACCTGAATTACCATTATCCAATTAGACTGTTGCATCTGCATTCACAAATAATAATCGATGCCCGAAAAATGTCGCACAAAATAGAGTGGCTCCAGACAAAATGTTTTAATCCACAGCCAATTCAGCACAAATTCGTGGCATTGAATTAAAAGAAATGCAAAATTAGTGTTTTATTAGATTTCGGACACTTTAATTTGTCAACTTGATAAAAAAATAATTTTTGTTACCACTTTAACCGTCGGGTCAGTGTGGTGGGGGGGGGGGCTGAGACACTTATCCAGGGGCCTGGAGCCTAGAGGGGGTCCGGAAGTATGTCGAGTATATGTTTTGATATAAATTAATAATCAATCAGCGTTGATGTTTCGGCATAACAGACCGTGTCATTGGCTAATGCTTCTCTTCAACAAGAAAGCCGGTAATATGGACTCAGGCTAGCAATTATTTGTCCATTGTCTTCAATGCTAAATGACAGGCTGTAGTTTTTGGCTCAACATTCCGTTGGTTCCAATCTT
This sequence comes from Patella vulgata, assembly GCF_932274485.2. Classification (NCBI taxonomy): domain Eukaryota; kingdom Metazoa; phylum Mollusca; class Gastropoda; family Patellidae; genus Patella; species Patella vulgata. The sequence goes on along the minus strand of NC_065883.2, from coordinate 6,920,162 downwards.
TATAGGCACAACAGGGACCACATTTGGCAATCTCCTCATCATTATTTTGTAGGGGCTTAACCGTTTAGATTTTTTGCCACAGGGATTTGATGTTGATTAAGGTCACAATCTCACTTCCGATACAAAGATTATTCTGCAGAAAGACACTTTACACCACCTATGCCTCCACTGTAATATCATCAGTAATACCCAAAACTGCTCTGAAAATGCAAGTTTGATCCCTTTTCTCCAATTCTCGACCAAAACGTCAACCAAAAATACAGGAAGAGGGGAGAAAAAAACCAAGGGAAAAATTGTCTATTTATAACTCGCACTATATTCGTGAAATAAGTGTGGTTTAATGGTCGAGAGCGAGACATTAAGTAATATATTGAAACAGCACGAGTGACGTTTGTCACGAGTTGTTGTTCCAATGTGTTACGCAATGTCTTAAGCTCGAGACCATTAAACAACTTAAAATACAGACACTTGCACGTGCTTTGCAATGAAATACGTCACTCTTGTCCAATATTTTAACTAATTACAGTTGGCACATTGCCCGTACCATTATTTGAAATAATGGTACGCCAACATCAAAGGATGACGTCACATGTCTACATGTATTTTTAGGGGAAATAATTACAAGTCTTAATCCATATGACAACTCTTCCAGATCATAGCGTAATACCGTAATGCGAAAATTTGTAATGGGGATATAATTCGCACACACATTCATTCGTTTCTTTATTAATTCACTCATTTATTTAATGTCCAATGTGTTGTTTTAATAACTTATTTAAACTTCAATAGATTTCTCTTAATACTAGTTATACGCTATACGTGAAGACATTAATCTGGTATGCCGACATTTTTGGTAACCGACGGTGGACAGACGACTCACTAATAGTTTTAATTGAATGATAATCTTAATCCTTATTAGTCCCATTATTTGTAATTAAATATTTGTTTATATTTTATTGTGTAGATACTAGATATCCATTCAAGATTCTAGGCTTCGTCCCGTTTCCCGGAGACGATATTTGTTGTTTTCCGGTATTAAATAGTTTAAAGGAGTATTCATGTGTATATTTATTTCCGAAGATTCGCACTGCTATTTTATTGGCTAATTATGATGTAATTAATCATGTGATTGGTCATTCATGCCAAATATTGAATGGTAACTTTCCGATCACGTGGTTTTAGACATAGAATTTATCCTTGAACTTAGACCCATTTTCCTGTTATTCTCACAATATTTCATAAACAATTGAATTTGCGTTTTAAATAAACTCATACCATAGCTAATATACTGACAATGGAAAATACAAATAAAACATTATGTATTTATCAAATTATAACTCATGTCCTCTGGTGCACTTATATTCGTCTAATACAATTTCGCATAGATTTTCAAATAGTATTACATTAGCCCGGTCAGGAGGAGAATAGTAGAAAGTTAAACTCCATTTTATTTCATAATTTTAAATGTTTTAATGACAAAGCACCTGTGAACTAGTTGAATGCTACTCACCACCACAAAGTCCATGTTCTTCCAGTGATAGGCATGAACGACCCTTCTCGTATACCAAGCTGCGTTGCCCTAGAATGGATCCCTTGGACCTAGGTAGGATAGGCGGCGAGCCCTCGATCCCGACTGACAGTCAGACCTAACTACCTCCTTTACCTTATATAAGACCCTAGCATTGATGGCAAAGCGGGACAGACTGCGCATGTTCGCAACTTTACTTCTAATACCCTTAGCTTTCTCCTTTCGATGAATTTCGCCTTGGATGCTTCCCGCTAGCAAAGACATTGTGTCCTTACCAAAGCTAGACTAAGCCTATTTTTATGGCTTCTTCTGGCGAGTTTCTTAGGAAACACTTGTCTGCGATATCACCCTAGGTGGTAGTGGACGTAAAACCCCAGAAGAGAACAAAGGAAATTATATATAGGGTTGTTACGGGAGATAATAGTACGGCATATTTGGTAAATATGGAAATTAGAAACACCCAATCTTACTAAACAAAATACTAGAGTATCTGACAAATACCCACGAAGCGCACACGCGATAGAAATGTAATGCCCGGTTTTCACGTGAGCTACGAATGCCAAGAATCGCCCGAATCCAAACTGGACGGTTCTTGAAGTTCGTAAGTGATTTTTGAAACAAAACCCTTTGCGACTCGCTTTCATATGGGCTACGAATGCCACGAATCTTCCCGAATCTAAACTTTTTTCCAATTCGTAGAGAAATCGCAGACGGTTCTTGAAGTTCGTGGGTGAGTCTTATTTGGTTCTTACACATTCGTATTGTTCGTAGTTCGGCCACGAAGACACGAAAGATTTTATTTGTCAAAAACTTTTGTGGACGGTCTACAAATTTTGGAATTCGTAGATGTATCGTAAACCCGTTGTAGCCCTTTCTGATCGTCCGTAACAGCTTCCTATTCGATTCTTTGACGAATAGTGCCAAATATCGTAAACTTTTCGTAGCTTTATCGGCATCATTTGTCGAGAGCATAGTGTATTCGTAACTGAATTCGACATATTTGTAAGCGATTCGGCATATCCGTAACTCTTTCGTAACTGAATCACAATTCATATAGATGATTCTTTCATTTCAGACTTTTATCGTAACACTACCTTGACACATAAGGCATATTTGTCATCCGATTACCTACGAATCATTGTAACTCTTTCGTAAACTATTCGTAACTACTTCGTAGCTTCTCCACATTCTCTACGATCTTTTTGATTTATTTTGCTGAATCGACACGAATTTCGATTCGTTACTATTCGTGACGATTCGTAGCATTTGTAGACCACGTGAAAGCCGGGCATTAAGGGATCACTAACTGGCAGCCCGAATGATGTTGGGAGCTCTTAGAGGCTTAAACGTTCTGCAGGCTTTGTGCTTAAACGGCGGAAATTTAAGTTGGCAGAGCAAAATGCCAGAATTTATTTATGGTAAATGGATTGCGAATACCCCCCCCCCCCAATTGTTTTTCGGGAGGGGGGTCTGAATATACTTGGACAAATACTTGGTGTGAGACAAATAATTCTCAGGTAGATATTTGAGAGGGGTTGTAACGAACGAGACAGTAGGGATAGATTGAACTACTTTACAGAAAATCTCTGTCATTCACGGGAAGAGTCGCCGCCGAATGAATGGTCTACTGCTCTAAACAAAATTAGTATTATACTAGAACTTATATATATGAAAGGAACTTTAACAACTGATCAATATATTGATTTTATTTAAGCCATAATGAAGTCAGCCACAATGCCAACTCCGTTTACCATGACAATCATCGTTAGTGAAACAATTTTAGTTTTACAAATTATATTGTATTCTTTTATCTTCAGTTCATACATATATATATTCTAATAAATATCAGTACATACATACTGAAGATAAAAGAATGATTAATAAGAACACGAATAAATTGGTCAAGATATAAATAGTGCAATGAAAAATCAAAATAAAATTCACAACAATTTAGATCGTTTACATACATTTAAAAGTAAATAATACGTCGGCTATTATTTTAATATACAGAATGTTGTTATTATTCAGTAAACATGTCCATGGGTTGGCTTGTACATTCACAACTCGTTTTATTTTTATTTACTATAATGCTTTTAATGGATTGTGTATGGTCAAAATAAAATATAGCATGGTTTGTACAATGGCAGCTGTTATTGGTCGTTGATGCATGGAACTGTGTGTAAACCACTAGAAACGTCAACGCTGATTGATTAATCAATTTCTGACGTCACAGGATCAAAAGCCGCTCGTACGACCCCTGACGCGACCGTCCAGTACAACCGGTCAAATCTTCATGTGGTAGAGACCATCGAAAGTATAAAAAAAAACGAATTATAGATCTGTAATTTACTCAGATAGGTTTTCTACCATCTTGAAACCATATATCAATAGATTATAATGAAAGATGTAGACCTTATCTGTTAATGAACATGGCAACTGACTGCCCGACAGCGCAACAAAGGGACTTACTAAACAGAGGTGACAAAAGTATACTTCAACATTAAAGATCCATTCCCACGTACAAACTGTGTGATTTTCGTGATCTATTTGGAATAATAACATCCTTAAATCAATTTATAAAATGTTTGCTTCAAATCTCTCTCAATACATTACCCCATGCAGTGAGAATTTATTTTCATCAGCCTTGTTTATCATGCAACTTGATTGAGGGATAATCTGTTTTTAGTTCAACATATCAGACAAGCTGTCCGTTAGGATACCCTCAATTTTGTCTTGTGTGGCCCACCCATGGAAATCCAATATTTTTCTAAAAAGATTGAGAGTCTTTACATTCAATGTATACCCAAATTAACACAAGGTACAATTTTATGGATACACAATTACTGGGTTTAATACTGAAATTGTACCTTATGTTAATATGCTCAAGTACTAAATGCCAATCAAAGAAGATATACCAAAATTGCCACAGCTTTATTGGAAATAACTACCGGATAAATACTTTCGTGGGGATGCATCTTTATAAAGATTATAAAAAAAAAGTTGCTAAGGTATACCTCTAACCTAAAAAGAATTCACAATAAAATAAAAACTATAATTAAATAAGCAATATAGACGGCTAAATGGACGTAGGTAAAAGGAAAAATAATAAGTGTCTAAACTAAACGTTAAATATGCATTATGCAAGAGCTAAATCTGCCTATTTTAGGTCTTTTGTTTAGTTTTTAAATGTTATCTAAATTATTAATGAGTCATTAGTTAACTTATCAAGACCATAATCAACTTTCGATGGCATCGTTAGCCTGAGAAATTTAGTTGATTTGAATACGTTTTGTGATCGATGATTTATGGTCTTCCGTAAAACACATACAATGAAACTGTTATCTAAATATCATATCTCAATTACCAAAACATAAAAATAAGTATTAAATCAATAGAAAGTAATATATGTTGAAATGCCTAAAATTAGTGTCTAAACAAACATTATTGGGACTGGCTAAAATAAAAAGAACGATACAGGTTTTAATTCCTTGAATCATTTCGTAGAATAGTTAGCAATTCATTGAAATTTGATAAAAAAATAAAGAGTTTAACATCGCCTTTAAAGCGGCGGTTGAAACATCCTCTTGCACCACACTTAACCAGTGAGTCGCCCTAATCTGAAACAGAGAAATACAAAGATGAATATTATTCGATGAATACGGAGATAACCACAGAAAATCAGGACCATAATTAAACTAGGTTCGCCGTTCGGAAACAGGGGCCATTACTAAGTTGACCCATGGCTCTGAATTTTAATAGTATTTATGACTATCGAAAACATCTGCCCTGTTTACTAACTGTTCCTCTCATTTGCATTCTGATTAAAACACAGATCCTATTTCGTTTCGTTTTTTTATATTTCAAAATTTCGTTTTACTGGTCTGTTCTACACTAGGATCTGGAAGAGTAAATTGTTATCATTGACGTGTTCTGGGTGTTGTGAGAGATTAGCCAGGAAACGGTCTTTTACGACAAGCATTTGGCGTGAATTGCACGAAACTGTGATTGGTTAATCAAATGTCTGACGTATGACCTCTGGCGCGACCTGCCAAAACAACTGGTCAGATCTTCATGTAGTGTAGGCCATCGAAAATAAATCATCTTTAATTCATGCTTGTTTCTACATGGTGTGATTGCTATGTGTCGGACTGTCTATAGAATGCATGTTAATAAACAGTAGCCTACCTGTCACGTTGGCATCTATCAAACCGTAAAATGGTGTATCACCATTCTTCTGATACTTCCTGTGTAAAATTAAAGTAAAACTTGCAAACGTTATCCCGTAATCGTGTCACCAGGCCCGTAGCTAGCGGGTGGGTGGGGGGCAAGAGGGAAATCTGCCTCTCCTGGAAACGATCGGTGCATCCAATCGTGCCTTTGTCCATTGCGGAAAGAATCGTTTCTCCCACTGGACGCTGCTACGGGCTTGGTCACATCGAACATAAGAAAAGGAATGGGGTTTAACGTCTCGTCAACCCGATACTTTGTTCATTTTGAGACTAACATATGGTTATTTTTGTTCAATGCTAGGGAGAAGAATGTTACAGTTTCTGTTTACCCTTTATGTCAAGTATTTCGTTTTTACGTTCATCCCAATGAATACATGGGTGGACCGCGAGTTTTTTGTCCCTTCCGAACGACTCTGCAGCACTTTATTTGTGAGCCCTCGTCGGGTTTCGAAACCAGGACTTTCTATTCCAATGCCCTAACATAAGAAAATACGACATACTCATTCCATTTAGGCATTATCATATATTTATTATTGGTAGTTTGACAACTGCAAAACTTTATTTTAATATAGAACGATAGAAATGAATGTGATGGCTTACCATCCAATTTGGTTTTTACATTCCTTGCCTTTACAGTGCATGTAGGACCAATCATAGCCGATGTCATACCACACATATTTAGGATGTCCGATTCGATTACTGGTGACCTTAATGTCAGCTTTTGAAGTCGTGTATACATCAAAGATATCGTCTGAAAAAAATAAAGAAAAACATAATGGAAATAAAAATATTGCTGTTTTAATATCCCATCATATTGGAGTTTTCTTTTTACAGATGCCAATACTACTAAGCTGCTAATGTACGTGCAAAATAATCATTTACATGAACAGCGTAGACACTAACAAACATAGATCGAGGTTTGTTAGGCCGACTAAAGCGTCTATCAGCTTCAATGTCAACTAATCCCACTATTAACTCTGTCCCAAGCAATTCGGACAGGATTCAATACCACAACGCATTAACTCTGTAACGTAAGTGTAGGTTTATCGGTCAGGGGAGACTACTCTGGGCCTATTATTCTCCCACCAAATGATAGTATTACAAATTATGTTTCTAAGAAACATGTAAATTTTACCTTTTTGTTGGTTGGGGTGATGTAGCTGATAAAACTAAATGTTATATTCGAGTACAGATTAGCGTCACAAATCACCATTCACATCACCATATTTCTCAAAAGAAACACCCCGAGACCCCCGCCCCCTCTCCACTTGCCTTTTGTAATGAAATACTCTGACTTTGAGTTACTGCTTGAACTGGTATAGAACAATTTGCAAAATTACCAACACTGACAATTTGATGAATATATGTCAAGAATTGATGTTTGTAAATGTACTGCACTGTGCGTTTAACACCACTTGTACAAAAACATTCAAACTCGTCGAGACCATCTTTACTCCGAATCCATCTATTATTCAGAATTTGTGCTGCAAAAGGAGTTTACACTTGCAGGTGTGGATTAGTGACGGACGAACATTGCCGATCACAATATACGACTACTTTTCTTAAGCTTGGCTCACAACCCACCGTACGTGTTATGGACACACACGTATCGTAGGGTCTGGCTGCTCACAGACCAGCCGCAAGAAACCGGGTGAAAGTTTTGTAAATAATACGGACACGGTACTTGTCACGTACAGGCTGCATGTGTGACTTATTCAAAGCGTTAAAAAAATCTTTGTAATTCCGTAGAAAGCGTTAGTGCTCAGTGCGTCAGTAATGCTTGCGTAGTAGGTGTGACTTAAAATTAACCAATTTCGTGCACTTGAAGTACGGCCCACACATGTTATGCACGTGATTAGCACGTGACAATTACTCCTGACAAAACTGAAAAGCACGCCAGTTTCGCCTCTGGCATATTAGCTAAAGAAATTGAATATTTTCATAGTTTAAAACATAGGAACAGCGACGAAAGGCCCAGAGCGGGAACAGTCAGTGGAGCACCCAGTAGCAGAAGTTGCGGAAAACTTAGCTGCCACCTCGAGCCATATGTTGGCAATCTCAAGAATGCTAAATGGCTCATCTCTGTATTCATCGTATATAGCACGACACACCTCCGGTACAAACATGCAAATGGTATTTGATGCCAAACAGAATGAAAACTTACGTGACTTGTATATATTTCCTGTAGCCAGGAATCGGATGGTAGCCAGTTTAGTGACTCCCTATCTAGCTCTTCGAATAGGTTGTGATACTGAACAAAAAGCCGACTCATGTTCCGAAGTCGACGTTCCTGTATTAGTAGTGGCCATATGACCTCGTGTCTTAATGCCACGCTTCTATCAACAACCTTAGTCGTGCCGGTATGGCGCGAGCCATATTTGTGCTTTCTGCAGTCATACACGATAGACAATCTCCCAAGTAAATCGTTTTTATGCACTGAATGCACGCCACACACAGCGGTAGTAAGTGCGATGTACTTCTGACCCGCGGATCGCAATGATAGTAAGTCAGTAGTGCATGTGCGGTAGGTCTAATGCACGTCACTCGTATAAAGCCGTGCGTCTGACGTTGTCTTACTGTTATCGCAAATAACTTGCTAGCTGTGCCACTGTACAACAGGAGTACGGTCCTCGTACGTACTACATGCATTCGTGATTGTTCGTAAGACTCGTAGAATTAGCATGTGTAGGACCAAAAGTCTCTACGACCAGTCTGCATGATCTTCTAGGGTGCCGAACACACCAAAGTGACGCGTACGTGTTTACTAAAATTTCACCCGTAGGGCGTAAGACCGGGTTGTGAACTAGGCTTTAGCATTTACCAGAAATTGAATATAACCAGATTAAAGTGAAATAAATAAAATGTCAATATTATACCCGTTTCGTTAATGAATTTTTGCTTTAATACTCCCTCTGCGCCGAATACCGTAACTGTTGACTTCTCAAGAGCACCAACACCGGGTATATTCAACAGATCAGAGCCATGAGCAACTGTGTGCAAGCATTGGTTGCATTTTATGCTTTCTGAAATATATAATTGTCTTTTTAGGTAAAGCGCTTAGATATATCATCGGATATAATGAAGCGCTATAGAAGATGAATAATAATAATAATTACTTGCACATTTATAACTACCTTTATCTACGTCAAATACTTGTCATTGCGTCAAAGTATATCATCCACTTTTCATCATTCTACCGAAGTTAGAAGCAGAGTTATCATGTTCAAGCGGAGTATTCTCATCGTCGACCGCGGTCAAGACATTCACCTCTCGGGCATCAACACCAACTTTGAACAATCTACTTCAATTAGAAGTTACTGTGTAGTCTTGACATATCTTAACTCAACCAAAAGCAGAAAAGACATTTTTATAGCCCTTAGATGTTAAAATAACCAGGCATTAAATGGCCGAAATTTGTTTTTGTTTTTACTTCGTACGCTTCTATTTGGTCTAGGAACAGTTGGTTTCGAGTTAGATCTGGACTTTTATGCACTTTGGTGAAACGTTTACAAACTTAAAATCCACACGAAAACATATTTGTAAAGGTTGTGTTTGGTCAAGTGCTGTACATACTTCGTTTTCCTTATATAAAAATAAGCGTGGGTTGGCCAGGGCTTCCCTATTTTCAGTCAATTTGTAAAAAGTCTTGTTTAAAAAAAATAACATGACATACCAGGCAAATATGCATCCAATTATAAGCACCTGCAGCACAGTCCAACGATTGGTAATACCCCAATTACCTTAACCTCTTTAAAATTTATATAATTATGTTTCTACAAATATTCAATTTTTCCCCTTCAAGGTGCCCAGCCTCCTCATTATAGGTCGGAGCTAAAATCCCACATTTGAACGAATCGGAATAAACACAATCCAATAATAACATATATAACCGTCGATCCTAAAATTTGACTGAAATTCATCATATGGTTTACGAGAAAAAGTCGGAAATGAGTGAAAATGACATCATAAAGAAGTTTACCAGTATTCCTCTCCATACTAGGTGTAGAATTCAGCATTGCTTCGTAATCAATTATCTGTTTCCATTGCTTCTTTTGTGTCTCTTGTAATTCATCAATTACTTTGCTGAGTCTTTTACTCTCCTGTTCCTGTTTTAATCGGGCTATTTCTTCATCCCTTGCTTTTGACTCAAGTCTTTTACTTTCCCGGATCTTTGCTTCACGTTCCTGCTTTAGTCGGGTTATGTCTGCATCCTTTGCCTTAAATGCAACTTGTAATTCGACAAGTGATTTCTCTTTCTTTGTTAATTCATCAGTCTGTACGTTCAGTTTGTCAAAAAGTTTGTTACACTGTTCCTTCAATTTTCGTTCTTTCTTTTCACCCTCTCTTTTGGCCTCTTCTTTCTTTTCACGAAAGATAGCTTCCGCCTCTTTGTACATTCTGTTTGTGTAATGTTTGTCTTCATTGTTTTTGTGAGTTTTGGCAAGAAGTTCTGCTATTTTCATAACCTGGTGTTTTAATTCCTCCTCCCCTGCCTTGTTGTTGATAGCAGCATACCTGTGTTTACACTCGTCTAAAAACGCATGCAATTTAACAGGTGCTTCTTTCAGCCATTGGTCAAGCGTTTGATCTTCAAGCTGATCAGCGCCAGTAAATACCACAACCAGATGGTCAAGGGCGTGCTTACCAAAAGTATTCTTGAAAAGATCGATGGAATCCTCTTCTTCTTTAGAAAATCGGCTGTTAATACTCATGACGTATATGAATATATGCGGGCCTGGAGCTGTTTTGAGGATACATCTTGCTATTTCTGTGGCAACGTTGACATCTGATCTCGTATCAAAAAAGCCAGGTGTGTCGAGTACCTTCAGCGATTTTTTCAATTTGTAAAGTTTTCGCTCTGAAACATCTGAACATTCTTTCGTTACCGATAAAGATGATCGTTTGCAAGCAAATTCATTCTTATTCAATAAACTATTTCCCAAGGAGCTCTTCCCGGACCCAGTTTTTCCAACTATAACCAGCCTTATTTCCTCGAATTCATCTAGAAAGATAATAGTAATTTGATATTATACAATAGTACTATGGAAGCAAATATTAATTTTCATCGCAGCTGGTTGGGAATACGCCCCATACAGCAGCCAAGTCTCAAAAGAGAAACTTGGATGTTGATCAAATTTGATAAAGACCTAAGATAAGGATAAGTATCAAGCTTGATTAAAAACGACCATATTATTCCACGGTACTATTATATTGGAGATAGAAAAAATCAAATAATACATAGTAAACTGAGATTAGGCTGCTGCGATTTAAATGGTCATAAGTTTTTGAGACATTTAACGGATAGCCCCGCCTGCGCGTGTGGTTATCATTATCTACTAGTATGCTCCTTGCATTCGGGTGCCCGAGGTCAAACTATTGGTTTACTAAAGCAGCAATTTCAAGATATTAGTACTTTATTAAATGGTCAGTTTGTCCTCTCAGTTGATCAAAATGAGTTCATTTTTAACACTGTTCATAATTTATTAAAATTGTCAAAACGTTTCTAACGTCCAAATCATCCCGTCTGTTATTGATTTATTTACTCTATACATAATATACCAAATAATACTTCACGTTTAGGTAGGTCTTATATGGAGGGGAGGGGGTTTGCGGCACTACTATATTGGTACCATATTAATATAAAATAACGGAACGGACAACTGTATATATGTATAAATGTTTAGTTTATATTTAAATCTCAAATAATTTTATATTTTTATATGTTCTTGTTGTATATTATGTTCTGTATGTACATAAATTAAACTTATTTTTGTAAATTCTGGAGAGGAGTTAACATAGGCCCAGCCTGTTCTCCAATCCATTTTCAAATGAAATAAAATACTGTTTACAAAAAAAAAGGATAAGTATATATAGAGAGAAAAATGGGGTTTAACATCCACTCGACACAAACTAGGTCATTTTGGTTACTAACATATGGTTTAATTTTTATTTCAATAATTCGCTTGCGCATGTAGGGGTATTTAGCAGTGGGAGGAAACCAGAGGACCCGGAGAAAACACATGGTGTTGGACAGGCGACCCTACTCCTAGGATAAGTATATCCGGGGTAGAAATTAAACTCGGCGTAAAGAAATTGTGGGCGGACGGTCGAATGAACAGCGGTAAAATTAATAGAGATCAAGTTAAATTTCTTCACATTAATTGTCGGGCAGAATTTAAAGGACCACGAGACAACCATAGTGTAATGTACCTGACTCTCAAGGCCCTAAATTCATATCTATGTTTAATTTATTTCCATTTCATTTATTATAAACGGTGTAATAGGAACATTTAATAATAGTAACTATGAATTTTACCAGACGATCTTGGACACAAATATGAGACTCACAGAATCAAAAACTAAATTTAAGAAATGTAAACATTTGTTATATCTTCGCCATCCCCATAGCTCTGTATTAACGTTTTCCGACCGACTCAATTTTGTGGATTCAAAATCACCAAATCTAAACAACGTTTTCTCACCTTTTCTCATGTCCGGTAAACGGCTGGAAACGGTATTATTTTCCCGAACATTATGTGAGGAAGGTTTGGGATAAATAATAAACAACTTACCATAGTTATAATGACATGAAAATATGTAGGGAATGAAAGTACCCATGACATGGACATAAAAACCTGTTTATAACCCCCCCCCCTCACAAGTCATATTCAGGTGACCTTAATATACCAACGTTACCACCATAAATATTGTGAAGATTGTTTGTCCAAGTAACGGCAAACAGGGTATTTTATATTTTTGGGCATGATACAATTAGATATAAAACATACTACCATTCGGGGTTCCTCTATGAAGAATAGCCTCTTTAAATCTTGCCAAGCTGCTCTTCTTTTCCTGCTTTTCTTTTCTGCCTTCATTAAATTCGATAAAACCGCTTTCATCGGAGTCATCTGAACATTCTATACAAAACAGCAAGTCTTAGTCATGGAGAAAACGATCATCCCCGCTCATTATTTAAAAGATATATCCCACCGTGAACAAAAGGTTACGAATTAATTCGGCTGTCAAGGACTTCCATGTTCAAAATGCGATCTGTAGCATAGTAAAATGTAAAAAATTAAAAGTAAACCAGGAAATTCTTATCTAAAAGCGATATATTTCTGGGGGGTTGGATGGCCGAATGGTTAGCACGCGCGCTGTATCATGCGGTCTGTCACTGAGTCAACTGGCGGGGTTTCGATTCCTCGGTTGTACGTGACAAGGTGACAAGGAGTAGGGTCGCCTGTCCAACCTCGTGGGTTTTCTCCGGGTCCTCCGGTTTCCTCCCACTGCTAAAGATCCCTACGCGCAAGCGAATTATTGAAATAAAATTAAACCATGTTAGTCCCAAAATGACCTAGTTTGTGTCGAGTGGACGTTAAACCCCATTTCTCTCTCTCTCTCTCGATTCCACGATAGTGAGAGTGAGAGCCGAGTAGGGACTAGAATTAATGATAAAATATTTGGCGATCTGTGACCTCGTGAAACTGTTTACATAGTGACTAGTCCCGATCATACAGAAAAAAACAATAGCAAAGGGTAGCGAACCGTACTGACGTTTACCATTTAGTCAACCACAACAAATTTATAATTTCTAGAAATACATTATAATCACAAAGATAATTCGACCTATGCTGAACACAGTTTAATTTAAGTGATACACATGTAGTTAGTAACAATACTAACCTGATTCAAGTATCTCCACGGCATGGTCATAATTGAGGTTTTTCAAGACGTCAATAAACTTTTCATAACTATTATGACCGGATCTTTCAAGTAAAATCGTTAAGATCTGGTTATTTTGTTCCTTTGTTCCAGCTTTTGATGTCACCTTCTCGATATCATTTTGGTCGAATAGATGCTCTTGGAATAAAGCAAAACAAATACTTGTCGGTTCTAAATCGCCGAGCAGAAATGTATAATTTGATTGAATTTTGCTGTACCCTTTCGGTGCCATTTTTCCCTTTTGCGTGTACTTCACCATTTCTGTAATAAAATCGTTATATTTCAAATGGCCTTGATAAAACATGAAATGTATTGCTTAAGATATACTTTTCAAAAAAAGTAGGGGATATTTGATTTTTAAGTGTTATTAAAGTCACCTAATGAAACTGACGAAGAAACAAATGACAAAATGAAATGAAGTTCACATTCATCGATTTATTCCATATGATCGTTAGACTAAGTAAGGCACAGACTGACCATTATAAGGCTAAAATGATACCCGGGGTCAAACAGCAAAGTTACCACAGCATCACAACCAAGTCAGTAACGGGTAAATCCTCCTCTGTTTGCCAAACAAGCATTGATCCGACGTGGCATACTCCTAATGAGACGTCTAAGGTCATTTTGGTCCAGATTGTCCCATTCCTGTTGCAACGCAGCAGCAAGTTCTTGGACATTGGCAGGACGTTGTTGACGTTGAAGTAACCTCTGTCCAAGCATGTCCCAGACATGCTCGATGGGGAAGAGGTCGGGACTCAGTGCTGGCCAAGGTAATGTGGTGATGTTCTGTTGTTGGAGGTAACCTGTAACGATCATGGCCCTGTGACACCTTGCGTTGTCATCCTGGAAGATGAAACGGCGGCCATGACGTCGTGCGAACGGCACAACATGGACTGCCAAGATGTTGTCCCGGTAGTACTGGCCTGTAACACGCCCTGCAACAACATGTAAAGCCGTTCTTCCAGCAACAGTGATGCCTCCCCACACCATAACAGAACCACCCCCAAATCGATCATGTCTGATAACGTTAACGTCTTGGAAGCGCTCGTTTCGACGACGCCACACCCTCCTACGTCTGTCCAAAAAATCAACAGTGAACCTTGACTCATCTGAAAACATCACATTGCTCCAGCGTCGATTATCCCAGTGTTGACGATCCCTACACCAACGACGTCTTGCCTGAATGTGATGATCTCTCAAACAAGGGATCACGCGAGGACGTCGGGCGCGAAGGTGACCCCTATGCAGTCGATTCCGAATCGTCTGGCCACTCACTCTCACACCAGTGTCTGTTTGAAGACGAACGCTGATCTGATTTGCTGTGATGACACGATTTCTCAAGGCCAAGGTACGGATAAATCGATCCTGGGCTTGAGTTGTCGCCCTTGGTCGACCTGAGCGTGGTCTGTCCTGTACAGATTGTGTATCACGGTATCTGGACCATAGCCTGCTTATGACAGACTGAGAAACATTCATCGTCCGCGCCACAACCGCCTGTGTTGTGCCGATCTGTAGCATGCCAAGGGCACGTAACGGTCCTGTACAGATTGTGTATCACGGTATCTGGACCATAGCCTGCTTATGACAGACTGAGAAACATTCATCGTCCGCGCCACAACCGCCTGTGTTGTGCCGATCTGTAGCATGCCAAGGGCACGTAACCTTTCATTTTGGGTAAGCCGACGCATATCAAAATTTGTTTTCTGGTCACTAAAACAATTAAACTGATGTTTCCACCCTGGAATTCAATGCCACAATGACTGTAACATTCAAAGTCAGAGTCGTGCAAACCTTGGGTTGGACCCCCATGATGATCCCAAGCATCACCTGCATTCCATGCGGTAGCTATTGGTGAGTTTGGGCGTCACATGTAACTGGAAATGTTTCTTCTGTTAGGTTCTATAGTGACTTTTTTCGTAGTCATTTGCATATTTTAGTATTATGCCCCCAAAATCAAATATCCCCTACTTTTTTTTGAATAGTATATGTTAACGCGTCAAAGTTATTCATCACATCTGACACGAAAATATTTTCGTCTTTATTTTAGAAAAACCTGATTCGCACATTTTCGAAAATAAAACCTAGTCGCCCACAAGCAGCTGCTTTGGGAGTCCCGTCACACTAGTAAGATTTGAAGGCTCTTTTTCTCCGTACCCGGAGGGGGGGGGGTGAGGAACAATGTCCAGGGCCTATTCGATTTGGTGCATACTCTGGCATATTCTGGGCGTGCAACACAATACAACTTTTGTCATATAATAATCAGGGGCCTTAAAACATCAAATTACGTTCCGATACATGCTAATATCGACAAGAAACAGGATCGTGGGAATATTAACCTGTATTTCAATAGGTTATAGGCTTCGATACTATGCATATTACTTGATGTTTTCGTTCTCTCGTGTATAATTTGATATTGAATTATATATTACATTAATCTAACCAACTGGTTTGTTCCGACATTTAAGTATATTTCAATACGAATAATGAAAAGCATTAGACTTTCAGCTTTGAAAACATAACATTTTAACCATCAATCGGGTTGGTGGTACGAATTTGACGTTTAGCTGAATTCTTTCAGTTTTTTGGGGTTATTGTATTTAAGATAATGTCTATTTGGGAGTAACTTCTGTACAACTGCAGAAGTCAATTCCCATCGGCACCAGCTGGTAGTAAACATCTTATGTATGAAACGAACAAAACTATTGTTAGTTTTTTTTTATCTACTACCGGTAATTATCTCCAAAATAGCTGAATTACAAGTTATTGTCGAGGGTTATTGTTCCTTTACAGGTTTTTGCCAAGTCAATTTCGGTCATTTTTATTTTTTGTATCATAGGTTGGGTGGTTGCTTGTGAGCATAAATATTCTGAACCCACCCCATGGTAGAAGTAGCTATAGGACGTCAAACGTTGGGTGACGAGAAATGGGGAATTTGGATATCCTTTTATATCCAGTTAGTATACAGATATCGTTCACCCGAATCTTCTGAAATTAATTGTGTTGTAATAGCACTAGGTCATCTACAGACTCTGTATGTTTGGTCTTTTTGCTACGTATAGTAACGGTGCGACGACTTGCCAAATTTGGTATTTGAGAAAAGACGGATTTTGTTAATTTCACCATATGAAAAATGTGTAGTAATATGGAGGGCAAGAATTTGTGCTAAGAAACATCTATGTAAAATAATATTATGGTTTTGATTAATTATTCTCCATTGCCAACTGAGCTATAGTATAGTAAACATGTTGGTCATTTGCATTTTTCAAGGATAAATTCTAAAAGCATGTGATAGGAAAGTTACCATTTCATATTTGGCAAGAGTGACCAATCACATGATTAATTAATTACATCATAAATAGCCATTAGAATAATTAATGTGTGTGAATCTGAGAATATATAATTAATAGAATGTGCGCTCTAGGGTAGACAGCCAGGTAGTTCTCGTAAGGAGAAGATGTAGAATTTCCATCAGCAGACTCGCCGAGACTGCATGAGCGCAGGTTAGAGAGAATGACTTTGTTATGCTTGTAACTTTACAACCTATGTAGCAGTGCTTAATATAAAATGTAGAAACGAAATGTGGTATTGTTGTTACTATGTGTAACCAGAAACTCAATGGCAGAATAGATACACAATATTTAAAGTGGAGTCCTACAAGAAGAAAACAAGAAACAAATGCGGCCAGAGACAATACTAGGCGATCATGGGCTGTTCCAGAACATGTTGTAAGAAACAATGCATTTGTTATACGCCGGAGGTGGCGACCGGTTTGGGATCGCCCGCTCTCTAGGTCTGAAAAACGACCCATGGTGCTACAAATGTTTCTTCGATTTTCTCAGTCAGGAATTGAAGGATTTATCTGATATTACACATTAATGCGTTTTGGGACTATACCAACTTATAAACCAAATTTGGTCAAAATCTGTGATTTAAAAATTAGCAACTTCTGCATGGTGCTTCCGTGGACACTTGGTTATTTTAATAAACATTGGTATCGTTCACTATCCACTGAAATTTAAACGAAATCCAACAAATTTCTTTGTCAAAACCAAAATACTTCAGATATTACAATCACTTGAGAGCCAAACCTCACACAGATAACCGCGCAAACCGGGTGTGACATGCCATGACTTGGGTTCACCCCCATTCCGACTATGTCCCATTTCTACTATACCTCATTTCGACTACAAATTTTATTACTATATGGATCTGAAACACTAACATACGACGAAAACGTGTCAATATTTAGCCAGGTACATAATTTTATTGAACAAACCGAAAGATTTAAATTTGAAAAAAATAGCTGATTTTAATTATTTCAAATTTATGTTTACATGTAAATATTTTATTTGGTTATGTGTACATAATATATATATATAATTTCCTTTTTATCTATTCCTTTTTTTCTTCTTTGTTTTTTCAATATATTTATATTATGTAATTTATTTGTAACCGGGAGAGGGGTTTATATAGGCCTTGCCTGTTCCCCAATCCCCTCAGTTTCTGAATAAATATTGTTCACAAAAATTTGTTTTCATTACTCTCAAAATCCTGACCCACATCTAATCAGCAATGAACTGTTTCGGTGTTTATATCTACATATTTACTATCTTGTTTTGTTACATATTTCATACAATTTCTATTTAAATTATTTTTTCATTCTTTTTTTCTGTTTGTTTTGATATAATGTTATACGCTGTGGCCTAAATGGGATGTTTTGTGGAAGAATCTATAGAGAGGGTATACAAGTTGGGATAATACAATCTCCAGGCCATATAATTTGTTGTTGTGCGTAGGCAAAATGGGACGTACCGAGTGGTATAAACCCAAATATTTCCGTATTAAACCCTTTTCAACTTTAGTTGAAATAGACTGGAAATTATATCGCAAAACAGATTGAGGTATTAGGAGTTGACCTATTAGCATAATATCACTTTTTATAGATGTTGCCGGAATTATTACCATTGAAGCTAAAATAACTTGTGAACGCAATACAATATAGAGTTTTCATTATATTATGTCAATGAAAATTGTCACCTGAGTATATGCCGGAGGTGGCGACCGGTTTGGGATCGCCCGCTCTCTAGGTCTGAAAAACGACCCATGGTGCTACAAATGTTTCTTCGATTTTCTCAGTCAGGAATTGAAGGATTTATCTGATATTACACATTAATGCGTTTTGGGACTATACCAACTTATAAACCAAATTTGGTCAAAATCTGTGATTTAAAAATTAGCAACTTCTGCATGGTGCTTCCGTGGACACTTGGTTATTTTAATAAACATTGGTATCGTTCACTATCCACTGAAATTTAAACGAAATCCAACAAATTTCTTTGTCAAAACCAAAATACTTCAGATATTACAATCACTTGAGAGCCAAACCTCACACAGATAACCGCGCAAACCGGGTGTGACATGCCATGACTTGGGTTCACCCCCATTCCGACTATGTCCCATTTCTACTATACCTCATTTCGACTACAAATTTTATTACTATATGGATCTGAAACACTAACATACGACGAAAACGTGTCAATATTTAGCCAGGTACATAATTTTATTGAACAAACCGAAAGATTTAAATTTGAAAAAAATAGCTGATTTTAATTATTTCAAATTTATGTTTACATGTAAATATTTTATTTGGTTATGTGTACATAATATATATATATAATTTCCTTTTTATCTATTCCTTTTTTTCTTCTTTGTTTTTTCAATATATTTATATTATGTAATTTATTTGTAACCGGGAGAGGGGTTTATATAGGCCTTGCCTGTTCCCCAATCCCCTCAGTTTCTGAATAAATATTGTTCACAAAAATTTGTTTTCATTACTCTCAAAATCCTGACCCACATCTAATCAGCAATGAACTGTTTCGGTGTTTATATCTACATATTTCCTATCTTGTTTTGTTACATATTTCATACAATTTCTATTTAAATTATTTTTTCATTCTTTTTTTCTGTTTGTTTTGATATAATGTTATACGCTGTGGCCTAAATGGGATGTTTTGTGGAAGAATCTATAGAGAGGGTATACAAGTTGGGATAATACAATCTCCAGGCCATATAATTTGTTGTTGTGCGTAGGCAAAATGGGACGTACCGAGTGGTATAAACCCAAATATTTCCGTATTAAACCCTTTTCAACTTTAGTTGAAATAGACTGGAAATTATATCGCAAAACAGATTGAGGTATTAGGAGTTGACCTATTAGCATAATATCACTTTTTATAGATGTTGCCGGAATTATTACCATTGAAGCTAAAATAACTTGTGAACGCAATACAATATAGAGTTTTCATTATATTATGTCAATGAAAATTGTCACCTGAGTATATCGTCACGGATTATAAATTCGTGTTTCTCTCTGTTGTATTAATGTTAGAGTGATCTAAAGAGTAATTAAATCCTATGGTCTACTTCGGGCATTTGGCTGGTGGAGAGGGGTGGGATTGGATGAATAGTTAACGCGTGTGTGTTGAATAACAAGGTCTCATTGAATCAAGCAGCCTGGTTTCGAATCCCCGCTTATACGTGTAAATGGCAAGGAGTAGGTTCGCCTGTCCAATCTCGGGGGTTTTCTCCGGGTCCCCCGGTTTCCCCCATACCGCTAAGCTCCAACGCGCGAATCGAGATGGTGGGAACCTAGCATTAAGACGGTTGTATTAACATCGTCTATTTCTATCGTTACACCTCATACAACAACGTTTACTCATCAACGGAATTATCAGTGCAGAAAATCACCTGTGTATCTGATATCGCCGGCCCGTTATTTCAGTCAGTTATATAGAAGGATAACTCATGTTTTCCTTTTGTTTTCGTCACTTTCGTTTCTTGAAATCTTCGTTACGCATCTATCGTAGCAATGTTTAACCTGTTCTATGTGATAATGGCTGACACCAATATTGTCCTTTAAATGGACCATCCCGATTTGAGTCTCGGAAATAAAAGTCCGTGTACGCATGAAATTTAAGCGCCAAAATATAGAGGAATGGCATATTTACCTTGTCTCAAATTTCAGCTCAAAATATTGAGTCGTTTGGATGTTGACGTCAAAACCTCTTATCCGGCATATAACCCTTTTACGAATTCGAGTCAATTATTCCGGTGAGTGGCCTGATAATCTATTACCGTTCCTTTAGAGTGTTATACAGTGCTGTACTTGATAATGAAAGGTAAATATCACCTACACCTTATTTTAATAAGATTAAAATAATGCAGCTTGGGACACCCGTCTATATTTCCAGATGAAGACTGACGGTTTAAGTTGCTTGAAAACGTATCACGTATATTGAGTTAGTTGCTCGACCCTAAGGTAAAGGATTCTAAGGGCTTTTAAAACAAAGTTATGCAGTTTTATTCTCCAAATTCTCCAAAATATAATCGAGATTGACCCATTAACGCCGTCACGTGTGTAAAAATAAAATAGATATTTGAGTAACTTCCTTGTTGAATAAGTATACCAACAATAATATAAAGAAGACGGTATATGAAATTGTATAAGTATAACATGTGATTGCTGTTGTTCATTATTTATACATTTGGATGATGACGTGGCTTTTAATTTTTTTTAATAACCAGAAGCCTTTTATCAAGGGTGTTTCACCGGTGTTCTCTAACCAAGATAAATCTAAAAATATCAGATCAATTTATACATAAAATGGTCCCGTGATGCATATCCGTATGGACTCGATTAATATTGGGGTGGGGCAGAACCTGAAATGCCCGAAAAACTTTCGGGTTACAGACGGGTGTGCGAGAAGCGAAGGAGCAGAGCTTACCGTGTAGTACACACTCCCTCTGCCCCAGTATAATTTGGAAAATTTGATGGCCGCATATGTGTTTTCATTTCATACTATTCCATCCCGTGAATACAGCAGCTTCAAAATGGCCCAATATAGCTTACCTTAAGTGACATGCCGGAATCCCAAATCCCAAACAAGCTATCAATCGTCGCGAGGTGTTTCTGCTATTCCAGCCCGTGAATTAAGCTGTTGCAGGTGTATTCACAAATAATAATCGATGCCCGAAAAATATCGCACAAAGTAGAGTGACTCCAGACAAAATGTTTTAATCCATAGTTAATTTAATTAAAAGAAAAGTAAAATTAGTGTTTTATTAAACTTCGGGCACTTTATTTTGCTAACTAAATGAAATAATAATTTTTGTTTTCACTTTACCCGTCTGCCCGAAAAGTCAGATTCCCACCCCCCGGCTCATACGCCTATGCATGTGACATGAATCAGGGGTGCCTGTCGAACTGTGTGGCTTGTCAATTAAAACACATTCCCAAATGACCTTCTGAATGACATATTATATTAAAATGTTGATATTGAAAGGCGAGAAAAATTATTTATAGAGCTCACTCTATTGAAATGTAAATACCTTTTATCGCACAGCTTATATGATGAAAGAAAAGCATGTTATTATATAAAAATAGCTGTTTTGTAAACCAGAGTTCTCCGTAAATAAAGTTTTCTTTTGTCGAAACTAAAATGCATATGGTGTCATTTCAGGAAATAATATCGTCATTGAAATGTCAATTTCTTAATCCTACAGCTATTATGAAAAATAGCAAATGGAGAAGTCAACGTTATCATACCTGTTTTGTAAACCATATTTCTCCGTAAATAACGTGTTTGAACATAGGGTCTGCCGAAACTATCATGCACAAAGTTGACATTTTAGGAAACAATATCGCTATGCACAAACCTTGCAGCTTATAACATATTTGGCCATTAAAAGGAATTGTATATAATTTGTAATCATTTTACAAGATTAAATTTTCCTTTTTTTATTTAAAGTAGCTAAGTCTCTAACTCAATATCGTCCAAAATCTTTAACATTGAAAACACGATTTATTTGTCAAATTAAATCAACATTCTTGTTGTGATCTTACCGGAGAAAGATGGGCTTTTGATATCCAATATTTAAGATAAAATAAACATTTTACCATTGGTACACGAATCGTGTACCATAATGCGCTTCAGCCCCAGTTGTATCAAGAGACTCGAGGGACGAGGCTAGACACATTGCACCAAATCAAACGACGTATGTAGACTGGAATACCCAGACGCTAGAAATTTGCACTCGCTTGAGACTGCTGGCTTATTTCGCCGAACATAACTGATTTTGAAATTGGAGTAAAAACGGAAACCATTGAATGTAAATCAGTTTATATACATTCATATTACAGTATTATATGCGTTGCGACCCATTTTTGTCAATTTCTAGGTCCCAAATGTTAGCGATTTAGCTCCTTTAAAATCAACGTACTCTTTCTAGACCATCTCATCACTGCGCGTGTGATGGGTTTACATATCTTTGACTAAAGTTATCCCGTTTATGGTGAGAATGAGTAAGATAACTTTTATTAGAAAAAAAAGGATGCTTTTTGTGCTTTTGTTATTCATTTTTAACATTATCGATGAAAAGTATGTAATATAGTGTCCTTGTACAGGCGTTTTGACTCTACAACTGACCACATAAATAGTAGACGTTCCCTCAAGCAGACCAATGAATCATGTTTTCAAGCAAACAATAACGAGCCATCTCTTCGACCAGCTTAAGAAAGGAGACAGTGAAGGGTTAATAACATTTTATTACAATTCTCTTGCGTCTCGGGGTCTGTATCAGTGGGATAATTCACGGGGCTGGACAGATGTCACAATTGTTATCTGATTTTCATGAAATTTAACATATTTGTTTATGTCACAAACATCTTGGGTCATTTCAATATTGGCCCGTCTGATGGAACGACAAATCGTTTTCTTAGCTTGTTCTCTGTCCATCTCTTGCAAAATGCGGACGTATCTTGCATTGACAAGATCCAGGTGGTGCGAGGCTGAGATGTTTATTTTCATTTGCCGGTTCTTAAATTGTCGACTGTTGAAATCGAATGCTGATATTATATTTAAAACCGCAATTGATTAATAAAAACACACTTTGCCTTGATGACTAGAATATGACTCAAATTTCATTTGATTCTCTTTAGTGACCCTAACCGATGTAAAAAAAACCTCAAATCTGAGCGATACACACGACAGGGATCAATAGTTAGATAGGTATGCCGTCATAATTCCCAGATGAGGTGCAGAGAAGCTTACCGTTGTATATATCTCTGGGAGCATAGATTGAATCTGATCCGTCATTCACTTTTTTTATAACCGTACAAAGTCGAAAATCAAGAAAATGCCCTTGTTAACCGCCTGTCGATTGGTATCGAGTGCAATTGGTACATTCGTTAATGCTTTGTGCAAGTAATATAGCCCCAAACAAATAATTTTCAACAATTATCCCCATGCGTTGTGTTGAAATAAAAGGCAGCAGGACACAAGGACACAGTATTGCTATTAAGGTAATGGGAATTTGTTGACATTGACACGGACATTACCTTGAGTATTTGGGGGTTAGGTTTCGCTTGTTTTGAAGGTGGTTGCATACCTGCCTACCCGCCATCACGCTCCTGAACAGTGTAGGATTTCAGCAGACGTTTTGTGAGAATTCAGATTCGTATAATCTATATTCGTGTACAATGCTTGAAACTACAAATCATTGAATATTAAAGATCATAAGAACTTACTGTATTTCCTAGTTTCCGCTAGTCCTAAAAAAAACGACCAAACAGCGAGCTGTAATATCAACCCAGAGGGACTTGATTTAACACGCAAAGCCCAACTGAAATCTCACACTCACCTCTTAGAATGTAGTTCGCCTACTTCTAGCAACTCTCCCACCTTCCGCTGTGTGACTATTTCTGTTGAGTCTTATGCCCAGGTGTGAAGAATAGTGTTTGAATTTACTAATTCTGCCTAGTGTTGAAGAATGAAGAATATTCCCGATTTTGGGGCGGATGGATCAAGAAGTAAACCGACAGGAAGTCCCATCCGAAACTGATCTATTGACGAGGCGTAGAAAAAACAGCATTCAAAGATGTGTTATAGGCGAATGTATGTCACCAGCTTTTAACACTGACTAGTATTACTAAAGTATTACTATAACAGTTACACTTCATTAATTCAGTTTCAGTTTCGAAACTTTACAATTAAATGTGTATTGTCCGTAGCGCAGTTTTGATTTATTACCGATATGTAAAAACAACATAATTATAATCCCTGGCGAAGTTATATACATAAAAAAGAAAACAACTCGAGCGGATCCAGCCAAATAAATGTTTTTCTAGCTCTTTGAATCTTGATACATACGGATATATTACGTTTTTATATAATAAAGGACATTGATTGTGCTTTGTGAGATTTTATAACATTTTATATTGACAAATCAGTTATTTTTATACTTTATTTCCTTTAAAAATGGATTGGGGAACAACCTAAACCTATATTGGCTCCTCTCCAGAATTTAAAAAAATAAATATATGTACATACAGAACACATATAAAACAAGAACACATATACATGAATATGTGGATAAGACACTGGCTCGCTAGACTGGAGGTCCGGTGTTCGATCCCCGCATTGGCCGAGAAAGTTCATCCAGATTTTCCGATGTGGCTCCCCCTTGTCAGTTCGGATTCGACGAAGAACCGAGGTCCCTTGTACACATTGGCGTGCACCAAAAATCTCATCGGATTCAGCTAAATTTAGGTGACGAGTGTTTTCTAAGGCTGCTGAATCCGAATCCGATGAAATGTTTGGTATGTGACATCAGTTTAGATTGGTTCTGCGGCCATTTCCTTACAAGTAAGGAAATATTGAAACTAGTCGTCTACTATGTTCTAATGAATGTTTTTATAGGTCGGGAATACCGAATAATACAAACTTAGATACAGAGGAATGATAGTTATACCACAATGGTGCTTTTCTCCAGTTTTTCTTAGATAATTGTCCATAATTTGTTCAAATCTGTGATGTCGGGTTATTCTACTTCAGATACCTTTTCGGACGTTAAACCCCATTTCATTTCATTTCAGATACCCTTTCCACGGCCAGATCTATGATGTAAGTATTGGTTGTTAACACTTTCTATCTGTTGTGGAAGTTGCGGTTACTAACATATTCGTGAATATTGTTTGCTTTAATTCAGATGATCGAGAGGAAGTAGTATTTGCAGTTTGATTATGGCCATAACTGAACAACAGTCTAGGAGCAGGAAGGAACTTTTTAGAGCTACGTACACGTAATTACAGGAATTCAAACCTAGTTCTAAGTTACCTCCTGAGGCAGTGGTGATAGGTCGAATGTTGTATCTGTGTAAACGGCAGAAGGGAAAACAGTCTGTAAGCAGGGATAAAGCCAGTAAGACTGTAGCTAATGAACTCAGACACGATTGGATAGACAAACATGTCTAACCGCTGAATGAAAAAGCGGTCGGTACTAAAGAGCAAAACGGCTATGGACGGTTTAATAGTCTACGCAAGACTGAGCAATGTAGTACGTACAAAGCCAAAAAGTGATGATTGGTTCAAGAAAGCTACAGCATTTAATGAAACACTCACCTGGCGTGCCTGTAATGTTATAGGGGTTATTTTAGTTCTATGAAAGTTGCTCTGTTTAATATATTGAAGTGCATAAACAAATGAGTGACAAAGAGAAATGGGCCAAGTAGGTATTTTGCAAGATTCAACTTTCAACTCACAGACAGTTCCTGCCACCACCAATCGCTAAAAGTAGGGTACTATCGTCCAGTCATCTCGTGCACAGATTAGTCCAATTACATAGTAAAACGGTGCCCATACGAAACACTTACCCCAAAATAGTAATTGTATCGTCCTAATAGCTGACGTATCTATACTTTGTATATAAGAAAGAGTGTGGTTAAATTTCCCTCCGTTAGCCGGCTTACACACTGTAAAACTTTTTCCGTAAAATTTACGGACAAATGGCTGGCAGCTAGGTTGCCAACCAATGTACGTAAAAATTACGACACACCGTAAATATATTTTTACGAACATGTCGTAAAAATTACGTCCAAAGATTGGCAACCTAGCTGCCAGCCATTTGTTCGTAAATTTTACGGAAAATGTTTTACAGCTGTAAAAAACTTATGGTATGATAAGCATCAAAAAGACATTTACTTAAGATTTAAAACAGAATTTAATTATTCAAAACAATATAAGATACAATTAATTCCTCAAAAATGCTTTTACATGATAGTTTAAGATATAATAAAATACCTGAAAATACTGGAAATTGGAGATTACTGTCAGTAAGTAAAGCTAACAACTGCCTTAAAAAAAAACCTGTCAACCACAAATTCATATTTTTAACACATTGGATCAAGAGCAGATTTGATATTACAATATGGAGAATGTTTAGAGATCTAACATATTCTTTGGCTGTCAAGCAGTTTGGTGGTATATTTCAACAAAAACAAAGCTCCTTTCATAATTCTTCATTAATAATAATGAACATTTGTACAGGGAATAGTGACGACTTTAAAAAAAAAAGAGAATTTGTTGCCCTATTAACAAGGGAAATAACTCTCCAAAATATTTATTAAGTTCTCACAAGACAAGCAAACAAAAATTCCCAGCAATTAAAAAATGTATGTGAAAATTTCCATGGATGTATCAAATAATGGGTAGCAACAAAATATAAATTTAACAATAATGAAATTATCCATTCAAATTCTTGTACATGTAACATTTACATTATAATATTCAAATGAATTTTTTTTTATAGTAGAACAACAACATTCTGAATCTATTCTACAAATATATAATCAGTGTGTTACAATAGAATAATCCTCAAATCTTTTTCTAAAATCTTAACCAAGGTGTTGTAATATTTACCTCAAATCTATTATTTAAAACATCAACAACATGAAAGTAAATTATAACAGTAAAACATGATCTAATGAAATAATGAAATCATTCAAATTTTTGGAATTAATGAATTTGCATTCTAAATGTTTAAATGAACAATTTAAAATCTAACAATTATTGAACCCCAAAAGTATCATGACTTTAAAACAAGAACAGCATCAATGCAGAATTCCTATTATTCCACCTTAAATGTACAGCTTGTTTCAATGATTAGCTTAATCTCTGTTTGAAAATGTATATTATTAAATTTTGCACAATAACTCTGCCTAAGCATGTACATTCCTTAGTGAGAATGGCATAAATTGATTCAGTCTCATAGATAAAAATTTAGATGGAACTCGACTACTGACAAAGTTAATGAACCAGTCCCAAAATGAAATGTGTAGATGAGAGTTACACAATTTTAATGTTTATGCAACACGGCCGCATATTTAGAGACAAAATGAACTGAGGATAATTTTACAAATGTACCAAATTGTTGATGGACAAATTAAATGACCAAAAGATTTTTCCATTAAAGTAAACGGACATCTTATCAAAAGTACAATAAGAAGATCAAGTTTAATTAAGAAGATTCATTAAAAAGATTTCTTGCAGTGCGTTTAAAGTCTCATTTACAAAGTATCACTCATAAAAGGGTTGTGGCTCGGTCCCTTATCACCTATTTTATACACACTATGTGCTGGTGTATAAAAACTAACCATAAACTCAATAGGCCTATCCCTAAAATTTGCATGCATGAACATTATTGCATCATAGGTTGCAACGATACATATCACAGTATTTCTTCTTGGACGTGTTTCCAGCTCCCTAGCCACTGCTTTTCCATCTGACGTTTTTGATTCAAAATGTTCCTATATCCGTGATTTGTGGTTCGCCGGAGGGGAATGTACTTTCAGCGGGACACATGTTTCATTGCCGAAAGCCATCTTTTCTCCTTCTTGTCACATGAACTACAGGGGAGTATTCTGCATCGGATGAAAATGGACAGTTAAAATATCTGTACCATGTTAACCAAACCGTGGCCCAGAATTTAAAGCACCTTGAACCAAAATGTGGCATCTATACCGTCGTATACCTTCTCACAGTACCGGTATATTGTTGCTATTGTTGTAACTGTACTTCATCCATTTAAAGTTTGACAGTTTAGTGATTAGTTATATACTTTTTGGCACACTCGAGTCTTCCTCTTTTTCATGATTTCTGTGCGTTATCTGGGTTAATTTCAAAAATGCACCTGCAAAACAAATATTCTCAATCAGGTTGTTTCTTATGACATCCATTTCAAAAGAACACATTTTAATTAAGGAAAAGGGAGCTAAATGTGCGAGAAAATGAAGTTTCATGTCCACAAACAGGAGACTAAAGAGAGAGAGAGAGAGAGAAATGGGGTTTAACGTCCACTCGACACAAACTAGGTCATTTCAGGACTAACATATGGTTTTAATTTTATTTCAATAATTCGCTTGCGCGTAGGGGTCTTTAGCAGTGGGAGGAAACCGGAGGACCCGGAGAAAAACCCACGAGGTTGGACAGGCGACCCTACTCCTTGCCACGTACAACCGGGGATTCGAAACCACGCCAGTTGACTCAATGACAGACTTTATGGTACAGCGCGCACGTGCTAACCATTCAGCCATCCAACCCCCCCAGGAGACTAAACATATCACACATACTATCAGTGTATACTGGAATAACCAGACTGCCATTCAATTTGGACATATTTCGCCGAGCATAACTGATTACAAATTAAACTAAAAACAGAAACGACTGAATGTAAATCAGTTTATAGACATTCATAATAGATTATTATCGTTGCGACCCATTGTGTTCATTTCTCGGGGCCAAAGAATACAGATTTAGCTCCTTTAAGTTAGGTTGAACTTTTCTGATCATAATTCATATTGGTAGTAGCTGTAACTAACGTAACACCCATTGCTTTCCGGGTTAAAACCCATGCTTTCTTCTATCGTTACCGCATCTTGGGTTTCTGATCAGATTTTTGGACTAACCAGTGGCGACTCTGCACCTATGACAGGTAAATCTAAAAGCAGACTAAAATAGGATTCACCTGTTGCTAATAAGACCTACCCCAAGGTTCAAGCTGGGAGAGAGAAATGGGAAATAACATCCACACACAACACGAACTAGGTCATTTTTGGACTAATAAACATAGAATTTTATTTCAATAATTCGCTTTAACCGTAGGTCTTTTAAAAACAGTGGGAGGAAAACGAACGACCCAGAAAAAATGAACACGGTTAGTCAGGCAATCTTACTCCTTTCAACGCCACTTGACTCAAAGACATAGGCTTCATTCTGACCTAACTAAGGCCCATGTTAGACCATGGATCTTATATAAGCTCCATGGTTAGACCATTCGTCCAACCACCCCCTCAAATTTCAAGGTCCAAGCAGAGGGCAGGAAGTGTTGGTTTTCATTAACAATGCGCTCAACTCCCAAAATTATTATCTTCAGTAAATTCAATCTTATAATTTTTCTTTACCAGTAGGGCCTACCTTTGAAAATTTTTTACTAACCCAGAGAAAGGCTGGGTAGCCCACTCTATAGATGACAGGAATGGCACTCAAGGATGCAATAAGCTGTGCCTAAAAAAAATAGTAAAATAAAAAATTAAAGATCATTATCCAGACAATGCATTGACAATTCAATAAATTCTTAATAATGGTTTTCAGTGGTAGGCCTAGTCTACAGACCTGAGACTATGAACTTAATGAAGCCCAGAAATGTTAGCCCTTCATAGTTCATATATTTTTTTTCTATATCAATGTTATTATTATGTCATCCGAGTAGCCTCAACTAGAACTGAAGCCTCCAAAAACAATGCGAAAAAATATTAGGCCTAGCACTAACACCAGAGTGTATTTTTACTCTGTGCTAACACTAACACTGTGACAGTGTATGTGAGTATCATGTATGTCCATTTGTCTAGAAGTAGAAGTAGAAGAGTCTATTCCTACTATTTCATAAATCAGTTACCGTACATTTTTACGAATGCTAAGAATCAATCTATGTCAAACAAAGATGTGTCCCTACTGTATACTTACCTAAAACTGCAATGTTTGGTATTGACTATAGTGTTCAACTATTGTGCTCGATGTTGAGGGATTCCTCTTTGCCGCTAACTAACGGTCTTCGCAGTAATGGAGCCCAGGAAGACCGATGACGTCACTTTAATTTAAACACCCGTATGTCATATTTACGGACGAAATTCTGTATTTCTTAAATATTAACAGACTCGTGTCTGTTATCAGGATAACAGACCTGCGCTGTAGGCGTTTTACAGAAACAAGTCTGTAAAAATTACAGAAAAGGCTTACAGTGCAGGCCGGACGAGAACATCATGTAGCATTATGAAGAAGTGTGTTGCTCTTAAGCCACCTTTAGGACTCTAAGGTATTTCCAAACATTTACTATTCTCAGAAGGACGTTCCCACAGACAATGAAGTGTTTTAGTTCTAGGCTTGTAAATATTATAATAACTCATAACATACTATCATAGATGTTGTAGTTTCCTGTATTTCATATATAAACATAATGTAGTTATCAAAACAGAGTGTACCAGGGCCCGTTTCACAAAAACTTAACCTAAAATCACTAAAATAGATTTTAACTAAAATCAAAATGAAATTTTAAATTGATATATTTTTGTTAAAGTTGTTTGCGCCTGCGTAGTGCACATTTCCGGCGTGGGCACTAAGGGTGTAATCAAATACGCTTCGGGACTTATTTGACAGTTAATAATAATAATGTATATTTGTAATGCGCTTAATAATCCACCCATATACGCATGCTCAAAGCGCAACATTTAAGGAGTCTCTCTTTAATAAAAACATACATAAACAATTTGTTTCTAATATGGGTAATAGAGTTTAAATAAATCAGTTTTTAGATGTGACTTAAAGATTGTGAAAGTCTGCGATTCTCTAATGTTTACTGGTAGCTGATTCCAAAGGTGAGGTGCAGCAGCACTGAAACTTTTATCACCAAATTGTTTTAATTTTATTTTAGGAACAGCAAGTATATTTTTGCTATGCGACCTTTAAGTACATTTGGGTTTATAGTTTGTCAAAAGTTTAGAGCAAAATAAGGGAGCAAGATTATTTTGACATTGATACACTACTGACAGAACTTTATACTGAATCCGTGGTTTGACAGGCAACCGTGAAGAGACTTTTACCACCGAAGTTATGGGTGAATATTTTGAAGTTCTTATTACAATCCAGGCAGCGATGTTCTGCGATATTCTGGATTCTCTGTAAAATATATGTAAGTGTTTGGGTGAGTCAGTAGAGCAGACTCTTTGCATAATCAATACGGCATCTGTCGAGAGGAGGTGGCGGATGTTTCGGATGCAATGTATATGATAGAAACATATACGGCACAATTCATCAACGTGTGTTTCCATAGTAAGTGTTGACTCAAGGAAAACACTAGAGTTTTCAGGCTGACAGAGAAGTCAATAATTGAATCACCGATTGTTGTATTCTTCTCTGTTATTTTCCGTAGTTGTTTGGAGGTTCCAACTAACATAGCTTCAGTTTTTTCATCATTCAATTTTAGACTGTTGTGTGTCAACCTGGACTTTATGGACTGTGAACATGCTGCTGTGCGATTTAAGGATTCTTTTACTTGAGTGTGGTTGAAAACGTCAATTAGCTATGTATCATCGGCGTAGGAGAAATGTTGGATAGAATGTTGGTCGGTAATTATACCAAGGGGTGTAGTGTATAGTACAAATAATACAGGACCAAGCACTGATCCCTGTGAAAACCCACAGGACAAAGTTACATCATGTTGATCTAACGGTTACGAAATCAGTGTGAGGAGTTCCATACGTTGTGGCAATGTTGGCATAAATTACTAGGGTGAGTTTATTGTGTTTTGTTCGATAGGAAATATATCGATAGGTTAGTCCTGCTCTGTTGCAAGTTGTAGCTTTCACAACTGTTTCGTTACCTCTTGTCCAGGTCAGGTTCATGATGTAGGCAAAAGACAAGACGAGTAACAAGTATGACAAGTTTATGTAACGGCCATTTCTATCTCTCTCTAATACGTCATCAATACACCCGGGTAGTTTACATTATCACCCAATAATACATTCAACAGTAGATATCGCTTGTGTGATATATTTCATAATCTACTGCTTTACATGAATTTGATTGGTCAGTTGAAAAGGAACTACTTGTTTTTATTTTCAAAGAACAGTTCATTTCTTATTAAAAGCAACTTTTTTTTATTAAAAATGAACTATTGTTATTCAATTGACCTTGATGGAAAAACTGGGTCAACATAAAGGACTTTGCAATGGTTGAATTGCTGTCAAAAAATGATGTATCACTACGCCGTAATGTTCAGTAAAAGTGAAATCTACAGCAAAGAATTATATTTATCTATTTGTGCATGTAAAATGGGATTGGGTGATGTAGAGAATCTCCTACCAGTCTTTTTTTATATCAAAAAATATCAACACAAGTTGAAAAAGTAACAAAAAACGAGGCTCTGCCGATTTTTTTTTTACTTTTTCAACGAGTGTTGATATTTTTTGATATCAAAAAAGACGAGTAGGAGATTTTATTTATTGGGTCGGGCATGCACCAAAAACAATAGGGATCATCCTTAGGGTATAAGGAATAAGTATGTAAAGTTTCAAGATGGTCACTTAAGGATTGTGGCCTGTAGGCCACACACCCACCCATACACACACACAGACAGAGGCGATGGCAATATAACCAATGTATCTGAAACAAAGAAACATCTTATTTCATTGACTTAATTGCATGGAATAATATAGGCTCTAGGAATCACATAATGTTTTTTTTAACTAAGTACAATTGGCATGGAACTAAAAAATGTGTTTATATATTTAAGGTAAAAGAAAGACGGAGAATTTTTTAAAAGGGAACATTAAAGTATTTAGATTAAAGCAAAGAAAACTCGAATTAAAAATTCAAAGCTTAGAAATTGAACAATAAACAAAAATCATGGTTAAGTGTATTTATTTATAAAAATGAATAAATTGATGTTTAAAGATGCATTATGTAAGAGCTAAATCTGCCTATTACAGTTCTTTACTTTTGGCTTCAAATGTTATATAAATTATCGCTTAGACATTCATTCACATAAGCCTTTAATCAACTTCACATGATAAGCCTTTAATCAACTTCACATGATAAGCCTTTAATCAACTCTCTTGACTATTGAAAAGTGGAGATTTAAAAAGATTGAAACACGGTCACCATTTAATAATTTAAATTTAAAATGGAAAAACACGACCGAGTATCGATTAACAAGTAAACGTTGCTACAGTAGGAAACAGCATTTGCCACATCTTGTCAAACAGTGATAACGTGGCTCAGAATAAAGTTATTTGAATGACATTTTCAGTATATATTGATTTTGAATTATCTATTTCGGAACTATTATTATAGCAAGAACAACCAGCTCTTTATCTTAATGTTACATAATACATCCATAATTATACATTCCCATCAAAGTTATTTCGAATAAAAGTATGGGAATTTTGGTATATAGCTAATGAAGAAGGGCATACGCCATACAGTGTGCTATGAGGGAAATTTTGCCCGGCCAGCGGCACTATCGCCTACTCTTATATCGAATTCCAACTGTCAGGGTATCTTTAACGTGCATTCCAATATATACACGGGACCTCTGTTTTTCGTCTCATCCGAAGGACTAGACAGCTGTCCTTGTCAGGCTCTCCGTTCTGCACCACTGACAAGGAGAAACCAAGTCGGTAAATCTGGATGGACTTTCTCGGCCAATGCAGGGATCGAACACCCGACCTCAAGGCTAGCGAGCCAGCGTCTTAACCACCTAGCCATTGTGGCCCCCAAATGTGGTATATAAAAAAGGGAATTGGGATGGCCTAGTGGTGTAGCGTTTGCAGCTTGGTGATAGGGGCTCCTTCTCAACTTCGTGGGTTTACGTCGGGAACTCCGGTTTCCTCCCACAGGAAATGGATATGCACTGAACCGACGAGGCTTCTTTCCCCCGGGCTCAAAAATTAATGAAAGATGTATGGTCTGTAGCATATATTTGGGTAATTGGGGGTCACTAAAACAATGAGATTTGACACACAGACCCGGGCGACGCCCCGATTACCTACCGGGGTCCGGATACACTGACGCCTGACGGTGACGAGATACTCGAACGGAAAGAGAATGGGTCGTCGGGCCGGTGGCCTGTAGTTTTTAATTGACCAATCTTTCCCAAAACTATGGACTGAAAGAATCCGATTCTAATCCAACCCACTTTCAGAAAAGTCATCGGTTTTCTTCTGCTTTACTATCAAGTAACCGTATTTTTTTTTTTATTAATTTACCAATAATTTTTAAACAGAAAAATTATTTGGCTTCCCTCAGGCCCCTTGACAATTGTCAGAGCAGCCCACTTACCCCCATTGCACGGGCCCTGCGCGGTGGGAATGGACTTTAAACCGCAAACAACAAATTAAATTCTCATTCACCAATACATGTTTATCTCTATTAGGCATATTAATAATATCTTGGCCCTCCGCCCGTGGCGGTTCATGAGTTTGAAAACTATGTTAATTCAATTTATTAATGACCCTCCAATAATAAAATGGGTCCTACGCTCCTGATAGGTTTACTAAAGTAATGAAATATATGGACTATCACGATTTTGCTATTCAATATAGGTATATGTGAAATGTAAATATATGTTATATATAAATATATATATCATAAATAAATATATGTGGAATTATAAAAATCTTCCCAAGTTTTTAATGCGACTTTCGTGTGAAAATGGGATTTTACAAGTGTGGTCGATCATTAATTGTATCATCTTCCAAATAAAATCATCGCTTGCATGCAACTTAGCATTTGCTGTAGACACAGACATATCCCAATCGTCCAAGTATTTGATTTGATGTATAAACCCCTTCATCTCCTGGTGCAATATGGTAATTAGATGACGACCCATGAAATCATTCACACACGGTACCCACTTTCTACAATAATAAATATGGGGTGACTTGACAACCACTTGAAGCTCTTTGTTTCTTTTTAAAGCTTCTCGTAAAGCAGGCAACATGGCTCGAACTTTGTCTCGAAACATATGATAACGTAGTCTAGTGTAATGGGCGAAAACGTGCAGTATAAATATATCGCGTCCCTTGTCCGGGATGCCATTCAACACATCTGTTAAAGAACGATCGGAAGTTGCATTTATTTCCGATTTATTAATGTCAAAGAAACTAAAGGGCATGGCAAGCGGTACCCATTTTAAGGTAAAATTCCATTCCTTCATGACACATGTAACCTTTTCTTACCATTTTCCGGTGAAAAAAGGTGCGTTGATCTGTTTACAGTTCGAAAATTGTCGCAAGGCTTTATACCACTGAAGAGTTGTTGAATCCCCACTGAGATAGAGAATAGTATATTTTATACATGTTCTTGTCTGATCAGTCGTTAAGGCCCGCATCTTGCACTGAGTCGATACATAATTCGATTCTGTATTCAAATAACCAGTCGGACTTGATAAATCCCATGTCTTGACAGGTTCTATGTCTTTACACAGTGTGAGTGTAGTTTTTATGATTTCTTTTCCTGAAAGACGACAGCATCCTTAAATCAATAATTCTGTTTAAAGATGCAGTATGTAGGAGCTATATTTGCCTA
Organism: Patella vulgata; assembly: GCF_932274485.2. Taxonomy (NCBI): domain Eukaryota; kingdom Metazoa; phylum Mollusca; class Gastropoda; family Patellidae; genus Patella; species Patella vulgata. The sequence goes on along the minus strand of NC_065883.2, from coordinate 6,884,206 downwards.
TTACAGGAATTCCTGCTGGCTTCCAAATATATAAATTATATAAATTATTATCCAGACATCTATTCCCGTAACAAACCCATAATCAACTCTCTAGACCATCGACTGACAGAGATATTAAGTGAATAAGACTCGGCCTGCCATATCTTCGTTAAATGTTAAAATGGAAAACAAGACTTAGTGCACTATCGTTCTTGAACCATTATGTTAGTCCCGAAATGACCTAGTTTGTGTCGAGTGGACGTTAAACTCCATTTCTCTCTCTTTTTGTGTTCTCCGTTCACTAGATAAGAAACCTCATCTCACAACCCTCGGTGTTTCGAGATACGAGATGGTGCTATATAATTTTATCTGGCAAATCCCGACGTGAAACACATCGGGCTTCAGAAGGCGCAATTGACAACATTATTCATCAAAACTACGATTGATTTTTGTTTTTATAACATTTCTACCACATCTAACTACAATTAATCATTCTTCCACCATGAAATGGGTACAAATCATCGAGGTTTTCCGAATGAAAATGGACATAATGGCGTTTTCAAGTCGGATAAAAACGACGCTTCGTTACATTAAACGCGAATATTTGGAATTAGGCGAAAACTATGTCACTGCACTGGCCTCTGTAAGTTTAATTAGTCATAACAGTATTACGTGTATTAATGACCAACAGTTGCCAAGCAAGATACGCCCACATTTTGCAAGAGATGTGTAATACTATAGGGTTTATTTTAGTTCTAATATAGATGTTCTGTTTAATACAGAAATTCTTTACCTACATGATGTGTGACGATATCTAGGGTAATGAAGTAACTTGCATTATTTTACTACTATCTAAGACTTACTTACCGACAGTTATGTCAGTATCCATTGATGGAAGTAGGGTACTATAGTCCAGTCATCTCGTGCACGGATTAGTACAATTAACTAGAATAGTGTTGACGTAAAACGGTGCCTATACGAAACACTTACCCAACAATGGTAATTGTCCTGCCCTAATAGATGACGCATTATAATTGCTATATAGCAGAGAAATGGTTTGATTTACCCTTAGATATCATGATGAGACCGTAGGGAAGACACAATCCGTCCGGGGGGGGGGCATTATACCCACGACCGCCTCGGCTGAGAGGCTGGGATAGAGACAAAATGTAGTATTTAAACCGTTAGGTCTGAGTTGTAAAGGATGCTAAACTCAGACCGTGGATATTTTAATAAAATGAAATGAAATGGGGTTTAACGTCCTACTGTTTTGCTCCGAACTGGGCTAATGAAGACGGGCATACGCCATACAGTGTGCTATGAGGGAAATTTTGCCCGGACAGCGGCACTACGGCCTACTCTTATATCGAATTCCAACTGTCAAGGGATCTTTTACGTGCACGCCAATGTGTACACGGGACCTCGGTTTATCGTCTCATCCGAATGACTAGACAGCTGTCCTTGTCAGGCCCTCCGTCCTGCATCACTGACAAAGGGAAACCACGCCGGAAAATCTGGATGAACTTTCTCGGCCAATGCAGGGATCGAACACCCGACCTCCAGGCTAGCGAGCCAGCGCCTTACCCACTTAGCCACCGTGATCCCCTGGATATTTTAATAACTCCTAAAGTATTTATAATAGATGTTGTAGTTTTGCAGTATTAAACCTTCGTAGTTTGCTTTATTTGATATATATACTTAGTAACAACATAAACGGTGTTCCAGGGACAGTTAATTGATGATTGAAATAATTGATCCCACAACGTGAAGTCGAAGAAAGTCTTAGACTAAAGTATCACATCTACCCCGTAGTGTCACAGCCGTTTTTATTTGACACAGTGACACAGGATAGTGTCACAGATGGATAGAGAACAAGCTAAAAACAAACGCGATTTTTCGTATAATCAGGGGTCATAATTCAGAACGTTATGGTCTGAAATTAGCAAATATCGACAGAGTCTGAGGTCGTTGGGATATCAAGATATATTTTAAGTTTCATCAAAATCGGATAAAAATTGTAACCTCTAGAGGGTCCACAACATTCGTATTACATACTTTTACACACTTTGCATACAAAGAGCGACCATTTTGCCGGACAGTTCGTTTCGATTTTCCGCTTCATTATAGTGGAATAGTGATATATTTAAACTGTTTTTATAATCGGGTAAAAATCCACAAACTAAAAAGCACGATATTGCGTACGATCAGGGGTCGTAATCCAGGAAGTAGCGATCTGATATGCGAAAATAGCGACAGTAACCAAGATTTTTGGGACATAAACACAAATTATAAGTTTCATCAAAATCACATAACAATTGTGACTTCTAGAGATCCACAACCTTGGTATGACACTCTTTTACACTATTTGCGTAAAAGGAGCCACCATTTTGTCAGGTAGTCACGGTCCGAATTTTACGAAATTGGCACTCAATAGTCATTAGGGTGTACCGATGATACATTGGATACTAATTGTAACCTCTAGAGGATCCACAAGCTAAAAACGTGATTTTCGTACAGTCAGGGGCCGGATGGAGGGCCTGACAAGGACAGTTGTCTAGTCGTTCGGATGGGACGAAAAACTGAGAACCCGCGTGCACGTAAAAGATACCTTGACAGTTGGAATTCGATATAAGAGTAGGCCGTAGTGCCGCTGTTCGGGCAAAATTTCCCTCATAGCACATTTTATGGCGTATGCCCGTCTTCATTAGTCCGGTCGGAGCAGAACAGTAGAACGTTAAACCCCATTTCATTCCATTTCGTATTATAGCTGGCTACGAAAAAGCACTCACCTTTAACATTGACTTTCACCTCTCTAGTACGACCAATATTAGTACATTTTCTTAAAATAGAAACTCACATTTTATTAAGAGACATTTTTAAAAAATCATATTAGTCACATTGCTTATACTACTCATTCACATCAATCTGATTAAAATACAGATCTATATTTCGTTTGGTTTTTTTTATACTTTCAATGGCCTACACTACATGTAGATCTGACAAGTTATAGTGGGAGTTCACGTCAGGGGTCAAACAAACGGATTTTGACCTATGACGTCAGACATTGATTAATCAATAAGCGTTGAAGTTTCTAGTGGTTTACCCACAGTTCCGTGCATAAAAAGGCCAATGACTCGCCGTAACAGACCGTTTCATTGGCTAATCCCTCACATCACCCAGAACATGTCAATGATAACAACTCTTCCAGATCCCAGTGTAGTAAAGACAAGTAAAACGAAATTTTGAACTATAAAAACGAGACGTAATGGGATCTGTGTTTTAATCAGATTGCATGCACAGTTGCCTATTTCTTGGCCATAACCCAAGTTTAAAACAACTTTGACAAAGACTGTATAGATTAACTGTCCCGAAATTGACACCAGATGGACACGCGATAGAGTAAATGTTCAAATTTGGCTCTGATCGTAAAAATATCGGGCAATTAGTGAGGGCATCTAAAGCCATCGTACGACCTCCTGTGGGGTTTCTAGAGCTCCGATAGCAACGTCTTGGGCGCTGGCAAAATCTTACGAAGTTTCATTTTTGTTTTAAATTCGTGTGTCCATCACAAGTATCCTTTTATCGTTATCAAGCACAATGCCATTTAATTAGTAAATTTAGGATGAATATATAGGAGTTGCATGGTGGAGCCATTTACAGAGATTAAATAACAAAACAATAATAGTAAAACAAAACAAGATGAAAGGCTTATTAATTAAGCTTGTCGCCTGTCCATCTCTTGCACAATATGGGCGTATCTTGCATGGCAACCCCATATTACGTACTCAAGAATCTGCCCCATTGACTTAAGATGGCAATACGACTACGTGAAGCCCTCGCAATAGAGACTTTTGGCAAGCGTAAATTTCTGGTCCGTATCGCGTGTGACGTCATCATTGTGTGTGTATTTTTCATACGTGATACGGCACACGGATACGGCAGCACGTATCGAACAGCTTTCATACGGAAAAGGTCCGTATAACTTTGTCGTGTCTTTTTACCGTCTTATTTGCTACTTTTATACGCCGAAATTTTGTATCATAGCGTGTATATTTGATGTGATTTTAACCATGATGGTTGATCTACGTGCTCAATTTAGGAAGGCATATCTGAAAATGATTTTATTCTGTGGTAAAGGGGTGTAGTATAAATTTTCTGAAATGATACATTAGGAAAACGAAAAATTACAGTCGAGTCGAAGATGTTTAATAAGATTCGACATTATTTTTTTTAATAGCTGAGCGACTGTCGAGCGACTTTATTCCCTCCGGGAAATTGTAGACTATAATGGGCACTTGACTAGTACTGATGGTGATCTTGGTAGATATCTGCCATCATGCTGTAATAAAACTAAGCTTAGCTCATCGACGCATACTTACGCGACGCAAAAATTTGCCAAAACTCGCTATAACTACTTTGACGCAACGTATCACGTATACGATACGGATACATGATACGGATGGGAAAATTCCGCTTGCCAAAAGTCTCCCTCATGAAGTGCAAAATGAACGCACGAATTCAACACGAAAATGAACCATCCCAACATTTGTCGAAACTTTTGTGGCATGCCAAAGATTTTGCCAGCACTTTACAGGCGGTCATACGATGGTTTAAGGTGCCCTCACGAACGGCCCGATGTTTTTACGATCAGAGTCGAATTTACGTTATCGTGTGACTATCTGAAGTAAATTTCTAGAGATTGTGACGCTCGATAAAGCATTTTGCCGAGTCAGTCATGGGCAACTCTTCAGAGCCATTTTGTGTCCTTCGCGTGTCAAACTTCAAACGGGTATAAACTACTATGCAAAATTCACATCTTCGTGTCACATTCTGTAGGCATCGCACTTGCTTCGACTTTTTGTTGGTTTTTTGACCAAGTTCGAGGCCATCTTCGTGCGAAATTTAAAATTCCATATTCGTATGGCTATCTGGTGTCAATTTCGGGACAGTGTACCGCCATAACTTATTCACGGATATAAGAGAGGCCCATAGGAATCATACAATATAAAATTATATACCAGAACTTTTTTATTTCCCTTTTAAATTCCGATACCATATCTTGGTTGGGTAGTAAATGAACTGAAATGGGGTTTAACTTCCTAGGGTTCTGCACACACTGGGCTAATGTAGACGGGCACACGCCATAGGGCGTTTACGGCCTACTCTTATTTCGAATAGTCAATAGTTCTTTTACTTCTACACCACCTCGGTTTTTCGCACCATCCGAACAACTAGACCTTACGTCTTGCACCAAAGGATCTTTCTCGGCTAACCCGAGACCTCATGGTTAGGAAATGAAATGAAATGAGGTTTAACGTCCTACTGTTCTGCTACTCTGGGCTAATGAAGACGGGCATACGCCATACAGTGTGCTATGAGGGAACTTTTTCCCGGGCAGCGGCGCTACGGCCTACTCCTGTATCGAATTCCAACTGCCAAGGGATCTTCTACGTACACGCCAATGTATACACGGGATCTCGGTTTCTCGTCACATCCGAACGACCTCCATCCTGCATCAGTGACAAGGATGAATGAACTTTCTCGGCCAATGCAGGGATCGAACACCCGACCTCCAGGCTAGCGAGCCAGCGTCTTACCCACTTAGCCACGTGATGGAGCCAAATTCTTACTCACACGGTGGCTAATTTTTCTCCTAGACCTTCACATTCGGTAGTAAAACGTTTGTCACCCTAAAAAATTCTCTAAGAGGGCAAGTCGCTGGCTCGCTGAGAGCGAGCGAAATGGGGTTTAACGTCCACTCGACACAATCTAGGTCATTTCGGGACTAACATATGTTTCAATTGGACAGGCGACCCTACTCCTTGTCATGTACAACCGGGAGGATTCGAAACGTGTGGTGCAGGACGGAAGGCCTGATAAGGACAGCTGTCTAGTCTTAAGGGTGGGATGAAAAACCGAGGTCAGGTGTACACATTGGCGTGCACGTAAAAGATCCCGTGGCAGTTCGATACAAGAGTTGGCCCGAGTGCCGCTGCCCGGGCACAATTTCCCTCATAGCACACTGTACGGCATATGCCCGTCTTCATTAGTCCAGTCGGAGCAGAACAGTAGGGCGTTAAACCTCAGTTCATTTCATTTCATTTTTTTGAACTACATACCTTCGAAATAGCTTCATTTCGGCATGAGTTGCTCCAATGTCAGTAAATCTGTAGTCCCCAGTTCCAGAGAAATCTTTACAGCCAAGATGTTGAGACTTCGGATGACCACAAAACCAGGGTTGTCCACCGTTATGAGCAGCAGAAAAATTACATACTTTGCTATAACCGGCTATATTGGGCCCTGCCCTGCCATAACGTACTTTGTTGAAGTTTTCCGTTAGTGAAATCGCCAAAATGGTAAAATATTGAGTTGAAAGTTCTGAACCATCTGAATAAAGTGGACGTCTTTTCTCGACAATACGGTATCACAACAAAAACCGTACTAGTACCATTCCATAAAGCAGGAACAGTCACTAAATACGTTCCATTGTTGTAATCCGTAAAGCGTCCTGCTATTCGCATCTTGTTCTGGACAATCGAGACACGAACATCATCCCCGCCCCTTTTTAAAACCTTACCAGATCCATCGTAAATAACCATCTTCAGTTTTATCATTTCTCCGACACTTAAGACTCCATCAACATTTAGAAGTTCAAGTTTAAGTTTTGAAATGTCTGGTAATCTGGTTTTAATCGTGATTTGCTCATCATGAAGAGTTAATTTCTCGGCATCTAATAATTGGGTTTTAATTAAGTAAGTGTTATCGGATGGCACAGTGTGGTTGTAGATGGGGCTGCTGCAATCAATTAAACAAGCGCGGCCTTCGCAGTCCATTGCTTGTGACGTACTAAACGTCCTACACGGGTTCTTACAACCAGGACATTCATACGTTAGACTATACAGTTTTCTTTGGTTGGTAGGGCGATATTTAAAATAGTGAGACGCCATCATTATTTCTTCATCTTTATTAAGGCCGGATGGCGTCGAAATCGTCTCTTGATTTCCCGGAAGTGGCGACATCGGAATCTGCGTACCATTTGTTTCAACAAGTGACGTAGTAAGTGACGACATCGGAATCTGTGTACCATTTGTTTGAACAGGTGACCTAGGAATCTGTTTGTTTTTTAATGGTTTTGGTTTTGGGATTCTCCTGTCTGTAATCCTGTAAGGTAACCATACTTAGGGTTAGGTTTAAGAATTTGGGGGGAGAGGTTAAGTCTCCACATAAGCACTGACCTAGGATGATGAAAAATTAGTTCGTGATATTTCCTAGTTTTATTAAAATACATACAATACATTAGATTTATATACAAAGGCGATTTCACTGTTTATTGGTGTTGGTGGCGCTGATGGTCTTCCTTGGGTGGTGCTTCTGGTATTCTGGTATTGTTGTTTCTGAAGAGAAAAGAAAATAAATTTGAGGCTCTCGGGAGAGAGCCACATTAGTGTGTTTCCTACAACGGATTGGATTTTATAAAAAAATCGTGTTTGTTCCACATCACCGGGTTACGGCTAGGGATTCTTATATCTAATTGATTTTAATTACTAACGGTTAGGCATAGGATTTGATATATGGTTTGTTTTGGGTCAGGGTGGAGACTGGTCTTATTTAATCTAATTTACTGTGCACTAGGATGTCGTTCAGATTTTTATTTTTAGAATATGCAATTATAAGTTTCTGTGTGAATATTTTCGGGTGATTTTCTTGGAGATCAGTATAGTGTTTTCTGATGATTTTGGACGCACTTGCTGCTGTTGCGCTAAATGGAACTACAAAAGGAGCTATTGCGCTAGCCGTATGAATATTCAAACCTAGCGGGGCTGTTGTTTTCAATTTGTCAATCCAGAATTTTTCTCTTGTTAGCCTAAACGTTTTAATTTCTTCTGAAGTTTCAAAGTCGCTCTTGGTCTTTTCTATTGGCGTGACAATGAGATCTGAAATGTCATGATTTGGTTGGTTGAAATGAATTGAGACAGGTTTGTCTTTTTTGGTGACTATGTCAGACCGGTGACCGTTAATTCTTTCCCTAAGTGCATTTTGAGTCTCCCCTACGTATTGCTTGTCACATTTTCTGCATGAGATAAGATAAATTATGTTTGAACTACTGCATGAAAGTTGGTCTAATATTGGGAATTTTGTGCCAGATGTTTTGTTATGGAAATGGTCGGATATGTTTAAGATTTTGCATGTTTGACATCTTGGATGGCCACAAATTTTGGTTTTATGTGCTGATTGTATATTATTTGTTTCTTTGGCGGCAAGCTCAGCTAGAGTGTTGTTTTTTATACGTCGTAGATAGCGTTTGGAGTATCCCCTTTCCCGTAGTTTGCTAAATACCAATGTACATGCTGACTCAAAGTCGGTCTTCTGAGTACATATCCTATGAAAACGGAGAATCTGAGATTTTATGATGCCAGAGAATGTATGTTTTGGGTGAAAGGAGCTTTTGAACAATAATTGATGTGTGTCGGTTTCTTTGAAAAATACTTTAGTTTCCAATTGGCCTGTGATTTTGGTGTTGTTACTTTTAAAAACGGTAGTATCAAGGAAATCTATGCTGTTATGGCTTACATTTGCGGTTAATTTGATAGATGGATGATGATTGTTCAGGATGTTGAAAAACGTCCAAAATTCGTCTAGTGTGTAGGTCCAGACTATGAAAACGTCATCTAAAAACCGCCCATAGAAATCTGGTTTTAATGGACAGAGTGGCAGAACTTCCCTTTCCCACTCCGCCATGAAGAGATTTGCATAACTCGGGGCAAATCGTTTTCCCATCGCAGTTCCGGAAGACTGAAGGTATACTTGGTCGTTAAAAGCGAAGTCATTCCTCCTCAGACAAATGTTGAGTAGTTTGAGGATTTCTTCGTCCGGCCTGGATGCTTGCGGGTTCCTAAGAAATGCTTTCCTAACTGCTTCAATACCTATGTTATTATCAATGTTCGTGTACATGCTTTGTACGTCGATGGATATTAAAACGGTGTGTTCGGGGACTCTTAACTGTTTGATTTTCTGAATGAAATCGTTAGTGTCTTTAAGGTAGGATGGGTGTTGGCATGCTAGGGGTAATAAGAAATGGTCTATATATTGTGATACGTTGTATGATTCGCTGCCACAGTCTGATATTATTGGGCGTCCCTTGGGTATTTTATTAGGTATAAACCATTCTGTTTCTGGATTTTTATGTATTTTTGGTAGTGTATAGAGATGTCTTTGTCGGCAGTCAGATTTAGCAGATAGATAATCATATTGTTTTGCTGTTATGTATTCCTTATCCTGCAATTCATATAAGATGTTGTTTATTAAATTTGCGGTGTCCTTAAAGATTGGTTGGTCTAATTTAGTGTAATGTATAGGATTACTTAATTGTTTTTCTGCCTCTGAGATATAGTCTGCACGATTCATTATGACACAACACGAGCCTTTGTCGCTTTTCTTAATTATTATGTTTTTGTCCTTTTTAAGGGTGTTTAATGCCGTTTTAGTTGCTCGGTTGAGATTTGGTTTTTGTGACTGTGGTTGAATGGATGATATTTCTATATTCATTTCGTCGAAAGTTTTTAGGATGGCTGGTGATAATGACTTTTTAGGTGGTTTCCATGTGGATTTTACTGTGAATAATTTTTTACCTCTGCCGGGTTTGTTCCTAAAAAAATAAGTCAACGAAAGTGTTCTTTGGAAGCGATCGGTTGCCTGGGTGATGGGGTCTATGGATGTTATTGTGGGGGTTGGGATGAATTTAAGGCCTTTATCAAGAATGTTCATTTCTAGGGGGTTGAGAAGTCTGTCGCTCAAATTGACAACTGTCTGTCCTAAAGACGGCTTCTCAATCCTTTTCCCTAATCCTAGTTTAAATTCCTCATCCAGCAGTTGATGATCTCTCTGGCCGTGTCTGGGCTCCAGTGGATTGCGTCGTTACCTTTCAGTTCTATTTTGCCCTTGAAGGTTGGTAATGTGGTGGCGTTTGGTGAGGGTGCAGTGGAGATCAGTTGGTTGTAGCTGGTGATGTTTTGAGCAATAATTTTTTTTTTTTTGGCCATCTGTCATTTTGGCCTCCGGGGGGTGTTCGGCCCCCAAAAAATTTCAGGGGCATGCACCCCCCCCCCCCAATTTTTTTTTTTTTCATTAAAATTCGAACGTCAAGTTTTTCCGTTCTCTCCGGCCCTGCCGTCCCAAAAAAACCTAAGGTGCATTTCCCATAGGGACGATTCGGGAAGCCATGTTTGCGAGATTACCACGTGCCCGATGTTGGAGCCAGGGGTCCCAAGTTTTAATACGATGGTCCGGATTGCCCACGCTATCGAGCCCGCCCTAAACCTCTGGAATCCGGGATATAGGGCCGAGATATAGGGTCGCAAACATGGCCCCTCGTTCCGTTCAGAGCCCAAAACACCCATTCTCCTCTGTAAACACCCAGATGCACCCACGGGGAGGGGGGGGTCCGAGGTTGGGTATTCTTATAGTATATCACCCCCGCGGAGTCGCTGGGGCCCCTCAGATTTCACTTCCGGTGACCGGAAGTAGGTGAAATCGCGATTTTTTTCACAAAAAGGCCTCAAAGGCCCTCTTTGCCTTACCTGAAGTGAATTCTGAGGCCATTTCCTGATTCGCAGGGTCCGATTTGAGGGTGTAGGGCCCACTTCCGAGGGCCTTGTCCATTTCCGGAAATTTGACCTAGAAAAAGCAGCTGCAAAAAGGTATATTTTTGTCGGATTTCCAAACCGGAAGTGGTAGAGGTCTGAAAATTGGTGTCGTGACCCAGACCGATGCCCCGACACAGGATCCTTGACTCTTGACCTTGGGGTCGAAAAATTCCCAAAACTTTAGGTACCGCCTAAATTTGCACAAAAAAATCGGATTTTCTCTCAGCGGCTCAATTTTTGGACGATTCGTCTGAAAGTTTCATACAACCTGCGGACCACCCATACGCAGGTTGTATTAAAAGACGAATCGGTCGAAAATTGAGTCGCTGAGAGAAAATCCGAGTCTGAAATTCGTCTGAAAATTTAATACAACCTGCGGACCAACCACGCGCAGGTTGTATTAAAATTTCAGACGAATCGGACGAAAATTGAGTCGCTGAGAGAAAATCCGTGTTTTTTTATGCAAATTTATGTCGAAAAAGTCGGATTTTCTCTCAGCGGCTCAATTTTTGGACGATTCGCTGAAAATTTAATACAACCTGCGGACCACCCACGCGCAGGTTGTATTAAATTTTCGGACGAATCGGACAAAAATTGATCCGCTGAGAGAAAATCCGACTTTTTTGTGCAAATTTATGCGGAAAAAACTCGGATTTTCTCTCAGGGGCTATCGATCCCGCCCAAAACATCTCGATCCAGTCAAATAGGGGCCGAGATATAGGGCCGCAAACATGGCCCCTCGTTTCGGGAAGCCATGTTTGCCACCCTGTCACGTGCCCGATTTTGACTGGATCGAGATGTTTTGGTACCCTCGGGAAAACGGCCATTATTCGACTTAGGGGAGTGGGAACCGGAAGTGGTTGGTGGGGAAAGATGCCCAACTTTCAATACGATGGAGCGGGTCGCCCAGGCTATCGATCCCGCCCAAAAACTCTGGAATCTGATCAATAGGGGCCGAGATATAGGGCCGCAAACATGGCCCCTCGTTGAGAGAAAAAAAAAGTCTAATAACGTCGAAGAATGTCCAAATTTGCGCGAGCGTGTATAGCAGGGGTTAGGGTTGTCGGATTCCCTTCAAATTTTCAGAGTTTGTACCTTGGGATGTTAGCTAACACATATAAAAAATTCAAGTGTTTTCGAATAAGGGAACATTGCCTAAAAAATTCGAACCCAACCCCACCCAGCAATTTTTTTTTTCTTGAAAAATTGCTGTATTTTTTTGAATTTTTATCCGATCATTTTCTCCTTTAAATATGTGATCAATGTCATCGCTGCGCATCCAACCAGTAGAAATTCCAAGAATTTTGACCCCCCAACGATACCTGAGCAGTCTAAGCATATAAAACGTTGTTAGTCTCAAAAACATTGTCCGCCATGTTTTAAAAAATCGAAACCATAACGCATTGGTGCACGGCCCGCATACCCATCAAATACGTAAGAGACGATAAATTCCCTTTTCATTTGCAATTTCATTATTCTAAAAAACCGATTGTTCATGCCGAAAAACCTGGTCATGGCCCAAATTTTTTTTGGGGAAATTGTGACTTGGACCATAGCGGAGGTATCCAAGTAAGTGTCGAGTGTGTGCGCATGAATTGAAGGGTGTGAGACGCATGCGCGCGCGCGTATTTTCATTTTTTGGCGATTTTTGACCAATTTTCTTCCGGAAAAGGGCCCGTATTCAGCCCCTATGGGACCGATTGGTCCCAAATTTGGCTTGAGACGTGGGCAGGAGTATTGGCTACCTGGTGACGATCGGAATTCCGAGAGGGTCAGGCCGAGCGTTTTCCGAGGGGGGCCCAGGACCGACATTTCCAAAGTCGTCATTTTGACCCGAATATCCTTAATAACTTTTTAAAAAATCGCCGAATTGCTTAGAAATTTCGGCTACCCCCCATTTCGATACCTTGCGAATCCAATTCAAAATTAAAATCGGAACATTCTACGATTTTTCGAATTTTTATTTTTATTTTGGTACCCTCGGGAAAACGGCCATTTTTCCACTTAGGGGAGTGGGAACCGGAAGTGGTTGGTGGGGAAAGATGCCCAACATCCCGGTTCAGGTACCCAGTGATTTTCAAGTCAATACCTACGAAGGTACGGATGTGGTGAACAAACGGGCACGCGACTTTCGTTTTTTTGCCGATTTTAGGGGGGGGGGGGGGTACGGTTGGGAAAGAGGCTCTTTCTCAGCCCCCAGTGGATCGATCGACTCCAAATTTAGACCAAGTGATAGAGGTACCTGCCCGTGAAAATTTGGTGAAGATCGGAGCACGGGCTAGGTCGGGACGGGCGATAATGCTACCCCAAGACGGGCAAAAAGGCGAAAAATCGATTTTTGCGTTTGGACGCCCCCTGGAAAATGCCTGTAGCTCCTCTCCTATGGGCTGGATTGGGTGGAGCGACTGGGTTAGGGTTGCGGGCAGGTACCCTGAAAAATTCAGCTGAATCGGCCGAGAACTTTTAATTTTATAAGAGTTCTCCCGAGAAAAGTTGTTTATCGTGATTCAGGACTCGTTCAGAAACCCTAGTCGACCTTAATCCCCCCAGGGGCAAGGGGCAGGTCATTTTTGTCTTTTTTTCAGGATTCAGGGGGTTAAGTCAGGTCAAGGGGGTATCGGAGAGGGTTTAATAAACCCTCCCTAACCCTTGCTATAAGAACCCTAACCCTGGGATAAGGTGGTTTTTCTCTAGGTCACTTTTTTGCCCCTAGTGCCGCCCCTAATTGTCCGATTGGCCCCAAATTTCGTGGGGGGGGGGGGGTCGGACTCGTCATGATACACCTAACCCTGACCCTAACTAAGCTAAACCTCCATTTTTTTTAATTATCTCGCAAAACCTAAATTTAGTGACCGAGAGATAGAAGTTGACCGAGAGATAGAAAAACTCTAATTCCAATAATCAATTAATAAAAACGAGGGGGAGGCGGAACGGGATCACATCCACTCGACCCAAACTAGGTCATTTCGGGACTAACATATACATGATTCACTTTTATTTAAATAATTCGCTTGCGCGCAAACGCATTTCAAATTATCTTCGCAACGATTCTTTTTAAACTATCAACTTGTGAAATGGATCTGTGGATATTATATCTAGACCAGCGATTCTCAACCAGTGTGCCGCAGCACACAGGTGTGCCGCGAGATCTTGCTAAGTGTGCCGCGAAATTTTGAACGTCACACTAAGAAAATGCGAAAAACCAAGTGATCCCATATAAGCACACTAAGAAAATGCGAAACACCAGGTGATCCCAATTAAGCATTCACTGGTGTCTACTGGTAAGTTCATAGCTGTATTTTCTTTATTTAGTTTGAGTCATTTAGTTCAAATATTTTTCATATATATTTAACCTTGTGTGCCGCTATTTTTCATGTGTTCCAAGGTGTGCCGTTGGCAAAAAAGGTTGAGGGCCACTGATCTAGACTATACTACAAAAGTTTCCAGGCATGATGTAAAATCGGGTCGGCTGTACTATATACGGAAAAAAATTCGGAAAGTACTGAAAATTTCCGAAGAAAAATCCAAAAAGTACCGAAAGATGACGAAAAATATATATCGAAAAATCACTGATGATGATTACCCAAAAAACCTTTTTGATACTAATTACCGAAAAAATCTGAAAAATCACTAAATACGAAGAAATCACTAAATACCGAATAAACAACACTAATTACGAAAAATCCCTAGGTCACACATAATAATTGCTAGAGTGGTCAGGCTAGACCACACATAAAAATTGTGGGGAACTCTAGGTCACGCATGAAAATGGTGGACGCTCTAGGTGGGTAATGGGTCGTGCATAAGTATAGTAGGGAAACTCTAGGTTGATCATGGATTACAATACAGGTGTAAGACTTGTAGGTGGGTCATGGGCCAGGCTAGGCCACTTATAATAATTGTGGCAATGTTTCCCGTTTATACCATTCAGCACGGCATTTGGTTTATGAACTAGTTATAAAACATTCTAATGCAGGTTGTAAGCATTCTTCGACGGCTTTTGATCTTATAGTTTTGGTTGTTCAGCATTCAACCTAGCGTAGATATGCCACGTTTGGAAGTAGCAAAAGGAAAGGAAAGTCGGAGCAGCCCAAAAGTTCATCAAAACAGTACAAAGGATCGGGGCATCTCATATCGACGGTCGGATGAATGCTGAACACCAAAACATCAAAATATAAAAGATCAAAAGCTGCCAAGGAATGCTTACAACCTGCATTGAATGTTTTATAACTAGCTCATAAAGAAAATGTCATGCTGAATGGTGTAAACGGGAGATATTGCTCTTAACCGCCGTTGACCAACCTAGAGTACACCACAATTTGTGTAAGTGGCCTAGCCTTATCCATGACCCACCTACAGTGCCCAGCAAGTCTTATACGGGACATATTATTGTGATCAATGACCAACCGAGAGTATGCCACTATATTTTTGCGTGGCCTAGCCTTACCCATTATCCACCTAGAGTATCAACCATTTTCATACCTGATCTAGAGTTTACCATAAGTTCTATGCGTTGTCTAGCCTGACCCACCTAACAATTTTTTGTGTGTATTTTTTTTTTGGGGGGGGGAGGGGGGAGTATTTAGGGTTTTGCGAATTTTATCCGGTAATTAGTATCAACCATTTTCATATCTAGAGTTCCCCATAATTTCTATGCGTGGTCTAGCCTGACCCACCTAACAATTTTTTGTGTGGCCTGGGTTTTTTTCCGTAATTAGTGGGTCTATTTTTTTTGTGGGGGGGGGGGGGTATTTAGTGTTTTCCGAATTTTTTCGGAAATTAGTACGAAAAACTTTTTTTCGGTAGTTTTCAAACGGATCACATTACCATTTCTGAACGAATAGGGGAACTTAAAAGTCTTAATAACTAGATGTATTATAAATGATTCTCACTCCGCTATAAATGGGGCAAAGGCAAAGAAAATGCATGTACTTACTGGGGGGTTGGATGGCAGAATGGTTAGCACGTGCGTGGTTTCGAATCCCCGGTTGTACGTGACAAGGAGTAGGGTCGCCTGTCCCACCTCGTGGGTTTTCTCCGGGTCCTCTGGTTTCCTCCCACTGCTAAAGACCCTACGCGCAAGCGAATTATTGAAATAAAAGTAACCCACGTGTTAGTCCAGAAATGACCTAGTTTATGTCGAGTGGACGTTAAACCACACCTCTCTCTTCAAATATTTATTCATTAATTTCTTGTAACATTAATGTACGTCTGTAATAAAATCGTTATACTTTGACAAAGCACAAAACGTATTGCCTAAAATATTTTAACGCATCAAATTTAATCATCAATATCTTTAAAACTGACATGAAAATGACTTTGTCTTTTTACATAACCTTGAGTTGCACATATATCAATGTTCATTTGCACCGCCCCAGAAATATTTTAGAAAAAAAACTGTTAAGTCTGTGTGGGACTCTTGCTCTGTGAGTCTGAGTTCAATTTATTTTACTGAGACCCTATGTCGTCTGACGTCACACTAGTAGAATTTGAATGCTCTTTCTCTCTCTACCTTAAATTACTGAATAGAAGGGGGGGGGGCTGGATTAAGAAAACAGGTCAGGATCTAGCGCGGCGGTGCATTCGATTCAGGAAATAACTGTCCGGTATGCTCGAATATCGACCAGAACAGAGATCTTTGGGTTATAAACATACATGTATATTTTAAGTTTCATCAAAATCGGATACACATTGTACTCTCTAGAGGGTCCACAACCTTGATATTATATACTTTTACACTTTTTGCGTACAATCAGGGGCAATAGTCCAGGACGTATGACCCAATATGCGCGAATATCCACAGACAAAAGGATATTTTGGTTATAAGTTCTCATTTTAAATGTCATCAAAATCGGATAAAATTGTGACCTTAGAGTGTACAGAAGCTAAAGATCTTATTTTCGTATAATCATGGGCTGTAATTCAATACATGTACATGCTAATATCGACAGAAATGAGCTCGTGAGAATATAAACCTATATTTCAAGTTTCGCCAAAATCGGATAAAAAATGATATCTGTAGAGTGTTCACAAACAAAATTGTGGACGGATGGATGGACAGGGGCGACGAAAATATACTTCCGGATGGAAATGTGGGCGTATAAAAACAAACTAGTAGTCACCCCTGCAAGGGAAATAATTGTTCTATCGTAAAAAATGGGGGTTTAACGTTCTACTGTCTTGTCCCGCCTGAGCTAATGAAGACATGCATACGCTGTACAATGTTGTGTAAGGGAATTTTGTTCGCCAGCCAGTGGTGCTACTGTCTAATTCCAACAGCCAGAGGAAATGAAATGAAATGTTGTTTAACCGGGCTATATTGCGCCAAACATATGGTATATCTATAGAGACAAATTAATACAATATCACATAATTGAATTTATATATGTAAATAAAAACAAATATCACAGAAAATATATTAATTAAAAATAAATATAACAAATCTTTTACATATATAAATATTTAAAACGATATACATGATTAATTATATACAATTAAAATTGAGAATAAAAGTTTGTCTCTTTTAAAAATGTTAGTACTTTATCATATAGCTCCGGTTGAGCAAATAGCTGACGTAATGACTGACAACGGTAGTATTTAGATCTAATATACTTGAGATGTTTGCACTCAATCAAGATGTGTTTTACTGTCAAAGGAACATGACAGCGAACACATTCTGGCTGAGGCTCTCGCTTCAAAATGAAAATATGAGTTAAAAAAGTATGACCAATGCGAGAGCGACACAAAACAACCTCACCCCTCCTGTTGGTTCTATAGGAGTTTGGCCAGTCTCCTAAGAGAGGCTTAATGTGATGAAGTTTGTTTGTATCTGCAAGATCCCAAGAACGTTGCCAGCGGTCATATATAAATAATTTAATGGACGATTTAAAATCGGTAAAAGGTAAAAGAAATTTTGATATGGGAAGATCTAAAGCAGACTTGGCAGCTAAGTCTGCTTGATCATTCCCTTTAATATCAACATGACTGGGGAGCCAGCAAAGGACGGTGTCCTTGCCGTTAAACTCGTGTGATAGTAGCAGACGATAAATGTCTGCTACTAAAGGGCGTACAAGCTGCTTATTGTTTATTGCCGGTAAGGAGGACAAAGAATCAGTAAATATAATGTGTTTTAAGGATGAAGAGGATTTGATATACTCCAAAGCCTGAAAGATGGCCTGGAGTTCTGCAGTAAATATGGAAGCAGCAGGAGGAAGACGAACAGAAATGGTCTCAGATGGCGTGACAGTAGCCGATGCTACCCGATCGCCATTTTTGGAACCATCTGTATAAATTGGAGCATAATCACCATATTTAGACCTTAACTCTCTGAAGAGAGATTCAAACACTGTGGAACTAGTATCTTTCTTTTTGTTTTTTGTAAGATCGATCTTGAGGGAGATATAGCCCATGGTGGTGTCTCACAGAATGGGGTATTCGCAGTACTGTCTCGACTGATACCAGCCTGAGACAAAAGGGGTTGATTGCGAATACCGAATGATGGAATAATATTAGTTTTCAGTAAATATAGATGTTCATGATAGGGTCTAAATATGGTGTTAAATGAAGTATGATAAGGCAGAGATGCAATTTTTGTAGCATACTGCAGTGCAAGTTTATCACGTCTGTCGCGCAATGAGGGCTCGTGCGCCTCGACGTATAAACTCTGCACTGGAGATGTTCGGAATCCTCCTAAACTGATTCTAAGTCCTTGGTTGTGTATGGTGTCAAGGTCTTTGAGATAAGACTCGCGGGCAGACCCATACACAATACACCCATAATCGAGTTTAGATCTTATCAGTGCTCGATATAATCTGAGCAAGACCTTACGGTCTGCTCCCCAGTCAGTGTTTGATAAGACTCTCAATATATTGAGGGCTTTCAGACATTTCTTCTTGAGGGTTTTAATATGAGGGATAAATGATAATTTCTTATCAAATATCAAACCCAAGAATTTCGTTTCATCTACAACTGGAATGGGACTACCATCCAATGTAAGCTCCGGATCAGGATGTAAACCTCTTCTTTGACAGAAGTGCATGCACACAGCCAGTTGCCCATCGTTGAATAGAATTCAAGCAAAGCTGCAACTGCCGTTCGATTGTATGCATGCTTGTCGATCCGTAACACATCTGAAAGTCATCAACATAAATAGAGCCGTCGACCCCGCGTTTAAGGCACGTCGGTAAGGTATTTATTTTGATAGAAAAAAAGTGTGGGAGACAATATACTTCACTGAGGAACTCCCATTTCCTGGGGAAATAGGTCAGAGAATATTAATCCCGAACGTACCTTAAACGACCTATCTTCTAAGAAGTTTTTAATGAAGATAGGTAAGCGACCCCGCAGACCGAGGTTATGCAGGTGGCGCATGATACCATATTTCCATGTGGTATCATATGCTTTCTCAAGATCAAAAAATGTAGCAACTAAATGTTTTTTTCTGGATGAAAGCATCCCTGACAAACGTTTCAAATCTAACGAGATGATCAAGAGTGCTCCTTTGGGACCGAAATCCACATTGGAGGTCTGTAATGAGGTTGTTGGACTCAAGGTACCAAACAAGCCTTCGATTGATCAATCTCTCCATGGTTTTGGAAATGCAGCTAGTTAAAGCGATCGGGCAATAATTGGTAGGATTCGTAGGATCTGTAGCCGGTTTGAGGATGGGAATTATTGTGACTTCATGCCTCGAAGGAGGGAAATTCCCATCCATCCAAATCCGGTTATAGAGATCTAATAATATTAAAAGGGTAAATGTTTCAAAATCTGGTTGTGAATTTCATCTGGACCAGTTGCAGTAAATCGAGGTCGTTTAAGAGAATCACGGAGCTCAGCAATAGAAAACTTTTGATTATAACATTCATCATTACGGGACTTACAAAAATTAAGTTACCTTTTTTCCTGCTGATGTCGAATGCCCTGAAAGGCATCAGAGGAGAAATTTGATGATGAATTGAATGAGAAAGTACTGGCCAGAGAATTAGCGATATCAGGAAATGTTGTTAGGGTGGAATTATCAACATTTAGATGGTTAACTGATAATGCACTACTTTTACCTTTAATTCTACGAACCTATCCCATACCGATTTGGAAGTGGTACGGGAATTTATCCTGGAGACATAACCTTGCCATGAAGACTTCTTTGCTTGGCGTATGGTTCTACGGGCCTTCGCCCGGACCATTTGGTATGATGCAACATCCTCCATGGAAGGGTGATTCTCAAGGCGTCTTAAAATACGATCACGCTCTTTCAGGGCGGATTTGCAATCGTTATTATACCATGGTTTATTGAAACGTTTGGGCTCAGTCGTGGTCTTTGGAATCGCCCGCTCAGCTACATCTTGAAGAATTGAAGTGAATAAGGCCAGGGGCTCATCTGCATCTTCTAACTCTTTTGCATCAAAAGAGAAGAGACACACAGATTCAAAAAGAGCCCAATCAGCCTTATGCAACTTCCACCTCTGCGGCCTTTCAACCGGAGAGGGTCCATTATTATCTATCAAGATCGGAAAGTGGTCACTGCCACACAGATCTTCATTCACTCTCCATGTAAAATCCTGAAACAGGACCGGAGAGCAAATGGTAAGATCCAGGGAAGAAAAAGAAGCCGTGGCAGGATGTAGATAAGTAGGCGAGTCATCATTTAATAACACAAATTATTAAGGTTAATGAAGTCCGCTATTTGTTTACCTCTGTTGTTATAATCTGAACTACCCCAGAGGGAATGGTGACCATTTAAAATATCCCGTAATTATAAACGGGAGAGGAAGTTGTGCAACAAGGTCATCAAGATCTCTGGGATTAAGATGTAAACTTGGTGAAAGATAAATAGAACAGAGTGTAATAGGAATATGCAGAGTCACCCTTACTGCAACTGCCTGTAAAGGCGAGATGAGCGTGACTTGACCCCGAGGAGTGTCTCCATTAAGAATAATAAACACCCCTATGAGCTCTACCATCACCGACTGAGTGATGATGGTAACTAACAAAATGTCTAAAAGACAAAGTGTCAGAATTCCTCAAAAATGTTTCCTGTAAACAAATAGCTAAAGGATTGTACTTTTGAATTAAAAGTTGAACTTGGCGGCTTACTGAGTGGGTCCACATGGACATCAACTACAGTAATGCCGTCCATCAGATCATCCCCATATTTATTGAAGAGAGTGATAGGGTGGTTTGAACCCTTTTTATCCTTCTCTCGAAATTTTCCTAAATTTTGATGTTTCTTGATATGGACTGTTTTCTCCTTTGCAGATGGAGTACTCTTAAACTGTACCATTGACCCAGTTGAACTGGGATCAACAGTGTCAGCTTTAGAGGAGCGCATAGGGGGAGCCCATTTGCCATTTGGAATGGCAGTATTGGGAATAATCCCAATAACTCCAGATGGAGGCAAAGGAGATGTACCCTCACCAGGAATGGTAACAGTGCTTTGAGTCGAGCACTCCCGCGATTGGGAAGAGCGCGAGACCCCTTTATTATGATCTGATGTAATATTTTTAACTTGATTAGGCCAGGTTATGTCTGTCTCAACAGATACGGAGCTCATAGATGCTTTAACTACACCCGCAAAAGATTTCCCTTGTGGTGTAACGGGAAAGAGTTTAGTAAGCTCTACTTGCTTCCTAGCATCAGAGTATGATATCTTTCGTTCAGACATAATCTGTTGAATTCGCTTCTCTTTCTGCCAAATGGGACATTCGCGAGAATAAGCAAAGTGCTTACCCTTGCAGTTGACACAACAAAATTCCACCTGGCAGGTAGCGCTCTCGTGGCCCTCATGACCAAATCGAGCGCAGGTGTCTTTACCTCTGCAGACGGTTTTGCTGTGACCAAACCTTTGGCATTTATAGCAGCGAAGAGGATTTGAAATATACGATTCAACAGGTATGTTTTAATAACCTGCCTTAAGAGTCTTTGGAATGTCGGGACGATTGAAAGTAAGGATATAGGTGCTTGTTGGAATCAACAATGTGGTGACACTTTGATAGCAATGTCTGCCAAGACCGTTGACTGGAGTAGCATGGTAGCATGCTGCTCCTTGGCACTTTCTATCAAAAATGTTCCATTTTTTAGTTTTTTGATAGTTTTGGGTTCACCGGCTAAGCCGGCAATACCTTTAGCTATCAAAAATGGCGAAACTTTAGATAGGTCGGTAGAGGGACTCTCAATCAAGAGAACCCTCGGCCAAGCCTTTAGAACTTTTTTATTTGTATTAAATAAGTTTGAAACGTCCTCTGAATTAGGACGTTTCAGTTTATTGATTGAGGTGGGTGGGACCGGGGAATCCATGGAATTATTTTTTTTAAATTTCACCCCTCGTTGTCCCCCAGGTTACTGCCCTGCCTACCAGGGGGAGGTCTAGCACGGATAACCAGCGCGTGGCCTCAGGGCTCAACGAGGGGTATACTCAAGCCAGAAAGTAAAAATACTACTCCAACCTGACTGACCCAAGCCGCCGCTCTGTAGAATGCACTATGGACACAAAGGTAGGCGATTGCTGAGTGAATAAACAGAGCATTGAATTGGAAAAGGGTACATTCTACACAGCTAATTACGACCACAGCCGATTGATCAGAGTGGGCCACTCTGACCCCCCGTCTAGGTGAACCATGGGCCAAAGTAATGTGTTGCAGAGAAAGGGCTCACAAGCCAAGTCCCCACTCAATTACCAGGATTCCACTCTCCGCCGACACGGGTCGCAACGCACGGCAAACACGTTGCCCTTTTACAGGGATCCTTTTAGTCGCCTTTTACGACACGCAGGACATACGAAGGGTACATTTTTATCACCCCCTACACCCCAGGAGGGAACAGCCAGAGGACATTTTACGTGCACGTCAATGTGTACAATGGACCTCGGGTTTTCTTAACATTCGAACGACTATTGTTCCTTTTGCAGGCCCCCTGTCCTACACCACTGACAAAGAGAACCCTCACCGGGATCGAACACGGAACCTCCAGGACTTTAAATATCTTTTCGATTACCGCATCTCCGCAAAAGATAATATAACTTGTTCGTCTTAGTACAACATTACTGTATTAAAACAGGGGTGTGGGGGTAACACCTCGTCACACTTATATATCTGTTATTTTAATAAACATTGGTATCGTCCACTATCCATTGAAATCTGGTCGAATTCAAATTTTAACGAAATCCATCAAATATCTGCGGCGGTATTGCCTTTGTCAAAACCAAAATACACCAGATATTATAATCACTTGACAGCCAAACCTCACATAGCTAACCGCGCAAACTAGATGTGACATGACCTCGCATGTTGAGTGATATATACCCAAATATTTTCTTATTAAACGTATCTAACCCTTTCCAACTTTAGTTGAAATAAACTGGAAATTATATCGTAAAACAGATTAAGGTATTTGGAAGAGAGAGAGTGGGGAGAGAGAGAGGGTTCAAATTCCACTCGACACAAACTGGGTCATTTCGGGACTAACACATGGTTCAATTTTATTTCAACAATTCGCTTGCGCAGTGGGAGCAAACCGAAGGACGCCCATTTTTCATTATTTTTTATTTGAACGGGATCGGTGTTTCCATAAATCCTACTTGTTTTTAATGTGAATATGTACGGATAAAAGAAATTCATTATTTGTTTTAAATGTAGGGTCACTAATTGTGACTGGTCATACTTTTTGCGGAAATTTGTTTTCGCTTGATTGCAAAAAGACACATGAGTTTAACAACTTCGCGGGCTTTTCGCATGAAACCCAAATCTAAGGCCTATAAAATCTCATGTGAACATGTGAACACTCAACGAGCCAAGTGATGCCACATCTGAACAAAATGAAATGAAATGAAATGGAGTTTAACGTCCTACTTTTCTGCTCCTAACCTGGGCTAATGAAGACGGGCATACGCCATACACACATCTGAACAAAGAACAACGCTATCGGTTGGTTACAAGCAGGTGAATACCAGACAGATGTAGCCAGGAATAAGGTACCGACAGCGAAGATCAACACCGGACCGCCCAAGCTCAGGTCAAACAAGAATGACCCCACTTGCCCTGTATCGTCACATCCGGTTACGTTATTTTCGGAAACAGAGACGGTTCACAACAGCGACATCCACTGCAGCAGCAATTCCTGGACGGCGTAGGATCTCTTTCCAGACAGTCCATAGACGCTTACGTGAAATCCTATTACGAGCCAGACGTCCCGTTGGAGCTGTTGTTTTGAAATAGGCCGACACCGTCAAATCCGACTTCAATGGGTTCAGACACACAGGGTATGGCCACAGCAACGCTGGAGAACAGTTTGATTCAGCGACAAGTCGCGGTTCCTGTTGCAACGAGGCGATTGTATAGCGAGGGTATACCGACGACGAAATGTCAGTATGCGTTTAGTTTTTGAAGAGTATATCAATGAAAATTGTCACGTGAGTATATCGTCACGAATTATCAGTTTAATTAGACGTGTTGCCCATTACCAATTCGCGTTTCTCTCTGTTGTATTAATGTTTGAGTGGTCTAAAGGGTGTTTACCATTCAGGCAAGTGGTGTCGATCTCAAGGTTGTACGTGACATGAATTAGGATTGCCTTTACAACTGTGTGGCTCTTCATCGAGTCAATTAAAGACACATGCTAAATGACATATTAAAATGTTGGTATGAAAAGGCGAGAACTGTTATTTATAGAGCTCACTCTATTGAAATGTAAATTCCTTTGTCGTACAGTTTTCACGAAGAAAAAAAAATCATTTTATTATATAATAATAACTATTTTGTAAACCAGAGTTCTCCGTAAATAAAGTTTTTGTACATGTGATCTGTCGAAACTAGAATGCATGCGGTGTCATTTCAGAAAACAATATTACGACGAATAGCAAATGGAGAAGTCAACGTTATCATAGTTGTTTAGTAAACCATATTTCTCCGTAAATAACGTGTTTGAAAGTAGTATGCTCAAAGTTGACATTTTGCTCAAAGATAATTTTATTACAACAAGCAAACGGTGATGACACATTTTAATTTATCGCTCAAAAGTCAAAAGCAATCATAACTGATAGCTGATTATCAACTATACTCCAAGTTTTATCAACGTTATCTTGTCCTAAAGCATTGAGCAATGAACATCTACATCAAGTTTAAACATTCTACCTCAATTAAAAGCAGGGGTCTTATGTTCCAAAGTCTTGACCAATCAAATTGCTTATCTCTCCTTAGCCTAAGCAGAAAATTCTTAACATGAACTTAGTCAAGGTAATGATATAATGAATCTATATTCCGAGGTTTCATCGCTCTCACTTCATTATAACCAAAGTTATCGTGTCCCAGATGATATAATGAATCTATACTCGGAGTTTCATCATTCTCACTTAATTATAACCAAAGTTATCGTCCCTCAAAGCATGAACCAATCAGATTGCTTATCTCTGCTTACCCTAAGCAGACATTGTTTATCATCGAACTAGATCAAGGCATTCACCTAATATGGACGCCTACACCAAGTTTGAACATTCTACCTCAAATAGCAGGAGAGTTACTGTATTCCAGAGTCTTGGCCAATCAAATTGCTTATCGCTCTGCTTACCCTAAGCAGAAAGTGCTTATTATCGAACATGTGATAAAACCATATACCAAATTTCATCACTCTCACTTAATTAGAACTAAAGTTATCGTGTCCCAAAGCATCAATCAATCAAATTGCTTATCTCTGCTTCGAAAACCATCAAGGCATTGACCTAATAAACACCTACTTCAAGTTTGAACATTCTGGCTCAATAAGGAGAGTTATGGCGTTCAAAATTCTTGGTCAATTTTATTGCTTATCGCTCTACTTTTCCTGAGAAGAAAATGCTCATTATCGAACTTAGTCAAGGTATTGATGTAATGAAACTATACACCAAGTTTCATCACTCTCACTTAATTAGAACTAACGATATTTTGTCCCGAAGCATCAACCAATCAAATTGCTTATCTCTGCTTACCCTAACTCCATCAAGGCATTGATCTAATAAACACCTACACCAAGTTTGGACATTCTAGCTCAATTAGAAGGAGAGATATTGTGTCCCAAAAAGTGTGACGGACAGACAGACGGACTGGCAGACGGATTGACAGACAGACGGACGAACCCATTTTAATAGTCCCCTGCTTTCTTCGAAAGGCGGGGGACAAGAATAGGATGTTTTTGTGCTTTTGTTATTCACTTTAACATTATCGATGAATAGTATGTAACATAGTGCCCTTGCTATAGTCTTGTAAAGGCGTTTTGAATCTATTCTCATGTGTTGTATTGTAATAAAAAGCAGCCGGTCAAGAGGATACAATATTGAAATTAAGGTAATGGGAATTTGTTGACATTGACACGGATACTATACTATTCAAAAAAAGTAGGGGATATTTGATTTTGGGGGCATAATACTAAAATATGCAAATGACTACGAAAAAAGTCACTATAGAACCTAACAGAAGAAACATTTCCAGTTACATGTGACGCCCAAACGCACCAATAGCTACCGCATGGAATGCAGGTGATGCTTGGGATCATCATGGGGGTCCAACCCAAGATTTGCACGACTCTGACTTTGAATGTTACAGTCATTGTGGCATTGAATTCCAGGGTGGAAACATCAGTTTAATTGTTTTAGTGACCCGAAAACAAATTTTGATATGCGTCGGCTTACCCAAAATGAATGGTTACGTGCCCTTGGCATGCTACAGATCGGCACAACACAGGCGGTTGTGGCGCGGACGAAGAATGTTTCTCAGTCTGTCATATGCAGGCTATGGTCCAGATACCGTGATACACAATCTGTACAGGACAGACCACGCTCAGGTCGACAACTCAAGCCCAGGATCGATTTATCCGTACCTTGGCCTTGAGAAATCGTGTCATCACAGCAAATCAGATCAGCGCTCGTCTTCAAACAGACACTGGTGTGAGAGTGAGTGGCCAGACGATTCGGAATCGACTGCATAGGGGTCACCTTCGCGCCCGACGTCCTCGCGTGATCCCTTGTTTGAGAGATCATCACATTCATTCAAGACGTCGTTGGTGTAGGGATCGTCAACACTGGGATAATCGACGCTGGAGCAATGTGATGTTTTCAGATGAGTCAAGGTTCACTGTTGATTTTTTGGACAGACGTAGGAGGGTGTGGCGTCGTCGAAACGAGCGCTTCCAAGACGTTAACGTCATCAGACATGATCGATTTGGGGGTGGTTCTGTTATGGTGTGGGCATCACTGTTGCTGGAAGAACGGCTTTACATGTTGTTGCAGGGCGTGTTACAGGCCAGTACTACCGGGACAACATCTTGGCAGTCCATGTTGTGCCGTTCGCACGACGTCATGGCCGCCGTTTCATCTTCCAGGATGACAACGCAAGATGTCACAGGGCCAGGATCGTTACAGGTTACCTCCAACAACAGAACATCACCACATTACCTTGGCCAGCACTGAGTCCCGACCTCTCCCCCATCGAGCATGTCTGGGACATGCTTGGACAGAGGTTACGTCAACGTCAACAACATCCTGCCAATGTCCAAGAACTTGCTGCTGCGTTGCAACAGGAATGGGACAATCTGGACCAAAATGACCTTAGACGTCTCATTAGGAGTATGCCACGTCGGATCAATGCTTGTTTGGCAAACAAAGGAGGATTTACTCGTTACTGACTTGGTTGTGATGCTGTGGTAACTTTGCTGTTTGACCCCGGGTATCATTTTACCCTTATAATGGTCAGTCTGTGCCTTACTTAGTCTAACGATCATTTGGAATAAATCGATGAATGTGAACTTCATTTCATTTTGTCATTTGTTTCTTCGTCAGTTTCATTAGGTGACTTTAATAACACTTAAAAATCAAATATCCCCTACTTTTTTTGAATAGTATACCTTGAGAATTTGGGGGTTACGGTTTCGCTTGTTTTGAAGGCGGCTGCCTATCCGCCATCACGCTCCTGAACCGTGTAGGAATTCAGCAGAAGTTTTGTGACAATTGAGATTCGTATAAGAATGAGTGAATCTAAAATAGTCGTGTGCAGTGCTTGAAACTACAGATCATTGAATATTAAAAATCATAAGAACTTACTGTATTTCCTAGTTTTCGCCAGAAAAAACGACCAAACAAAGAGCTGTAATATCAACGCACAGCCAATTGAAATAATCACTAACATAACACACGCCTCTTAGAATGTAGTTCGTCTGTTTCTAGCTACTCTTCAATCCGTCTGCTACCATTTGCGTGACAACTGCTGTTGAATCTTATGACAAGATTAAAAGAATAATGTTTGAATTGACTAATTTTGCCAAATGTTTAAGAATATTCCCTCCTTAAACTGATGTATTGACAAGCCGTCCCACCTTAAACTGATGTATTGACAGGACGCCCCGGCGTAAACTGATATATTGACATCTGTGATCAACACTCTGTTATAGGTGAAGGAATGTCACGTATTTAACATTGAACTAGTATTACTATATCTTTATCAGTTACATTTCCGTATTTTGGTTTCAGTTTCGCAACTTTATGTTTATTGTCCGTAGCGCAGGTTTGATTTCTTTCCGATATGTGAAAACACCATATAATTCCTAGCAACGTTATAAAGAAAAAAAAACTCGAGCGGACCCAGCCAAATAAATGTTTCCTAGCTCTTTGAACCTTTATATATGCAAATATATTACGTTTTTATATAAGAAAGGATATATTCATTGTGCCTTTCATATCATTTTATATAATATAATATACTGACATTTCAGTAGTGAGTTAATAACATATTTAGGTCAAGCAAGGTTAGTGTAAATGAAATGAAATGAAATGAGCTTTAACGTTCTACTGTTCTGCTCCTACTGGGCTAATAAAGACCTGTATACGCCCTACAGTGTGCTATGAGGGAAATTTTGCCCGAACAGCGGTGCTACGGTCTACTCTTTATATCGAATTTCAATAGTAAAGTGTACACAGGACCTCGGTTTTTCGTCCCTTCCGAACGACTAGAGAGCTATCCTTGTCAGGGCCGCCATCAAACCACCATGAATCTAAGGAAATATCGCTGAACACACGCGCTATTTTAAAACATGGAAAAGGGCTATTTGTCATAAAGTAACCACGAGTGATGTTACCTTTCTTCCTCATACGATTGACAATCGTGTGGATAGGTCAGATTGGTACAATACGAGTATTCATAATGGTACAGTTAGTATATTTAGGTCAACTGAATGAGAGAGAGAGAGAGGTGGGATTAAATGTCCACTCGACACAAACTTGGTCGCTTGCGCCTAGGGGTATTTAGCAGTGGGAGAAAACCGAAGGACCCGGCGAAAACCCACGAGATTGGACAGGCCACCCTATTTTTGTCGCGTACAACCGGGGAATCGAAACCACGCAGTTGACTCAAGGCCAGACCTAACGATACAGCGCACGTGCTAACCATTCGGCCATCCAGCCCCCTCCCCCCACTTGAATAAGACTTGGGGGATATACAGTAGGTTCTTGTGCCAACATTATGGGTACTTTCATTCCATTGAAAGTCATTTTAAATATGGCAAGATGTTTATTATTTATTCCCTAACATTTCCAGCATAATTATTGACGTTTCGGAAAAATAATACCCATTTCGACTGTTTACCAGACACGGGAATGGGCCCTGGAAACAGGTTAGATAAGCCAACATTGAGAATGATGCCCCCCCCCCTCACCCACCCTGCCGATATCCCAAAATAAATAGATGACACATTGATTAATTGCTCATTTATCTTTTTCAAAAGTATTGAGCAATCAAACCGATTACCTAGAGTAATAGATGACATATATTGATTAAAGAGAGATTAGATAAAGAGCTGGCAGGTTTCGCTATAATAGTTAAAAACTAGATCATGTAAAGGAGTTTTCTGGAAATTTCAGTCAAATTGACCGTCTCTGAACCGAGAAATTTAGCGATTGAAATTTCGGCCTAGTCTCGATCATTATTAATAAAGTCGGTACGATAAAAAAAATATAGTCTCAATTATCCACTTCATGATTAAATCATGAATGAAAGTTGAGCAGCAAATCGTATCCCAATCCAGTAAATATCGATTATTAGTGAGCAGAAATTCGCCCAGTTATCTGTTATTTCTCGTCACTTCAGTCAGTTATATAGAGGGATGACTCGTGTTTTCCTTTGGCGTTCGTCACTTCCGATTCAGGAAACCTGTATTAATCAGCTATCGTAGCAATGATCTCTGTGTTAAAATTATATTTGGAACGTGTTTAATTAGTTCTATCACATATGTGATAATGACTGACACCAATATTGTCCTTTAATCAGGAATGACCACTGTCAGACAGATGGTCTGGTGGGTTACCCCTGACAGACACGGCCAAAATTCCATATCCCCAAACTGGGCTAGATCAGCTGAAATCCGTTGTTCAGCAGCTCCACGGGAATAATGAATTACTACAAGACAGTTTGTGCGGTGGCGTACCCCTGTGCGGTGGCGTACCCCTGACAGGCACACTCAAAATGCCACGCCCCGCAACTAGGCTAGATTCGCAGAGGTGTGTACCAACTAAAACTGCTTGGAAATTGTTCCGCACTCGAGGGACCAGACTGTCCATTGCAACGGAGTTTGTGTGGTGGGGTCCTCCCAATAGACAAGACAACCAAGCGTCCCTCCCTCCTCAAAAATTGGCTGTATCAGCTAGGTCAGGCTTATTGAGAATTTGGGGTATTACATATTTTAATGAGTATGTAATATCTATTAAAGATTAAGTAATCGTATGAAGAATAATAAGTAGTGGTTCAACTAAGTGACCATTTTCTGGTTATTTAATGTGGAAAAATATGTGAAGTTGGTTTCTATAAAAATTCGACCCGCTGAATCCAATCAGCTTGGGTATTTCTCCTAAAGGGGTGGCTAATTCCGCTAAGGGGGCCAAATTCAAAATGAAGTTCACTAAAATGGTGTGTAATATATTGAAATGTAGGCTTTGGGTGGCTTATATATCTTTCTTATGTGTAGATTCAGAATCTGGATGATGCCACCCTGGCACCCTAGGGGGGAATTTAAATATTCAAGTTGGTCGACATAAGGGATTTTCTGGTTATTTACTTCAAATTTGGAGCAGATTCTCTCGGACCTCGGTATGAAGGTGGTTTCTATCATAATGACACCCATCCGTGTCACCTTCGCTACTAGAAAACATATGGAGAGAAGGGATGGAAAATGTTTGCCAGCTTTATCGGAGCATATGCGTGACCCAATAACTGTCAAGACAAGGTTCACCCCCGTTGTATAATGTTAACACTTATCTACAAAACTATTTATTAAATCAACTTGTTATTTCGATGTTAATTTCTCCTTCAATTTTCCATTTGATCGAAAAACACTATATTATACATGCATAATGGAAAAAACATAATTTTACCCTCACTATTTGCTGAAATATGAACTGATTTACACAATTTAGGGGAAGCAAAGGTCAGTGATTTGCCATCGCAGTCCATAAATATTCAAAGGACCCCCCCCCCACCCTCGCCCAAGAAGTTTCCTTATAAAAATACAAGGGATCTGAATTTTATCAGTTCAAATACCGTGTGGTCGAACATGTTATGATGTTTATATTTAAAGTAATACACAACCAGATCCTAATTATTTCAATATTGTTACACACAGTTTCCACAACACAAACCGTCTGGCAGTGGTCATTCTTGATTCCTGTGGTGGTGCTGAACAACTTCCAAGTAGTTTTAGGTGGTACAGATTTCAGCTAATCTAGGTTAGCTGTGGTCTGGCAATTACATAACTCTGTCAGGGTTTCCCACTATTAAAAAGGATCAGACACCAAAAAGATCAAACATGTCTTTCCTCATTTCGGTTTTGAATACTTCTGGTACAATAGATAGCGAAATGGCAGACAAAAGTAAATTTGACCACGCTAATTATTTAAAAAGGGAAATTTCTAAGGACAAATTTGAGAAATTCAAGAAAGATGATGTAAAGGCAGTATATAACCAAGGCACAGTTTATTGGGCTGTCTTGGGTCATGTGAACCTAGTAGGGCGAGAATACGAGGATCTCGCCGAGAGAACACGAGATTATTTTCACCTCGACTTCTCGCTCCCTCGTCCCTCGAGTTCCGTTCCCCCGCGTTCTCGCCTTTAAAAATTCTCGTGTTCTCACACTCTCGACTTCGCGATCCCTCGTGTTTTCGCCTTTGAAAATCCTCGACTTTTCGCTCCCTAACGTTCTCGCCTTTGAGTATTGCTCGTGTTCTCGCTCCGTCACAATCTCGACTTCTCGCTCCCCCGCGTTCTCGCCTCTGAAGTACAATGTATGCGCATGTCCACTAACTATCTTATTAGCATTTATATTTGGACATGGGTTCAAATAGACGGAAACTTTTGGGATTCAAGAAAGTTTAATAGTCCTAACCACAAAAACTATGAAAAAAGGTCACCGCTTCTCAATTTGCATATTTAATTCACGTTCCGACTGTTCATTTCAATATTATTCCTAATTAAATTACCTTTTTTTTGTTTATTCGACAGATACTGAAATCAAAACATTCTTGATAAGAACAGTTCGGTATGTCTAAACATCGTTTATCGTCTTTATAAAAAATGTATTTAAAACAAAAAACCATTCGTCAAAAGAGGCATCGCAGATTGCGTGTATCATTGGTTCTTGTGTGTTAATTATGCAGACCGTGGGAAAAACTCGCTCAAGTTTCGAGCTAAATTTAACCATTTTCACTGCATCTGTGTAGCATACAATAACTCATATGACATGGTACCTTTTACGGTAATAGAATTCAAAGCGTTGATTGGCTGAGGCATGATCGCGATCTACGAAATGCCATCAGAAAATTCCATTCTTCATGGATTTCAAAATGGATTTGTACTTGTGATTAATATATAGGTAATTTCTGAGAGTACAATCGCATGGATACATTGCCCTGTGAATTTCAAAACGAAGCCGGGATTTTCGAAAATTAATTGTGTTACCGAGACGCACGATTATAAAATTCTGAACAGTTTTTCCACAACGGAAATAATATTCGGAGAGAAATAGAAAGACATGGAACTATCTGCCGATAATTAAATCGATGTGCGGTATGATTTGTTAAAAATACTTTTTGGTATTTATAAAAAAAAATAACGTTATACCTATTCAATGATTCAATGGTATCAAAAAATCATGGTGATGTGAGGTATTGCCCCTTTATAGATTTGGGTACTGTCCCTTTAATGTACTGTTTACTGCCATAGATTGTTTACTGATTACCCAGACTGAAATAAATGCATTGAATTTACCAGGTGTTCCGTTGTCAAATTATTATAAAGCCATGAGTTATGTGCATGTATGCATATGACGGTCTCGAAATTATTCTGTGTGAGTTTAAGGTAGGGTATTTTAGAAGGTATTCTGAATCTGTTAGTTGGTGTTCTCGAAGTGAAGTAGGAAGTAATCGACATGTCTAATGCCTAATATTTGTTACATATTTCTTGTGGTGGAAAATGGTAGTCTTGGTGACATGGTAATTTTCTTGTCTTTTAATGGTAAATAGTAGTCTTGGTGACGTGTATTTTCTTGTCTGGGTGACGGACATTGGAGGTAAAATGGTGACAATCTGTAAGTATACTCATGATTGTAAACTATTGTGCTTAAGAATGTAGTAGTTGTGCCGTATATAGTATGCTGTATTATTTTAAGATATATATCATGGGCTGAATAGGTATACTTACATGTTGTTTATAATTTGCTAACTGAAAATACCTGTTTCTTGTTGATGGCAGTAAATTGTAGAATGTTTTAATTAATGTAATGCCTATAGGATCACGACAAAGTAAAGTAGAAGCTGTGTCCAGCTTGTATCATGTAGTGTTTGTGCTATGCGCTTCACCAGAAATCAAGAAGTGTTTGTGTTATTTACTTCACCAGAAATTAATTAGTGATTTGTGCTTCTTTGTGTGGTGTTTAATCGCGTTTATAACAGAACCAAAGTGAAACTTCTTTGTTGCAAACAATGGTTCCTGATGATAAACTTTGTCGACATGGGGGTTGGAAAATAAATTATATGTGTATTTTGTATTTGTATATATGTTTTGTTTTGTTTCTTACCGGTAATAAACTCTGTTAACTGTTTGTTTTTGTCTTGTGATAGGAAATATGCGGCTATAGAAGTGGCCGTTCGTCCGTCTTGTAACAAATGGCCTTGGCTATATCGGCATTTACGGATTTACCTCGGCTACAGCAGATTACCGAGGTTAATAATATACAGAACTGCTTAAGTTTATCAGCAAATATTAAAGATATTCAAGGGTTTGATTCAAGACCCGTAAAACGAATATCGTTCCTTTTGTTCTGCACCTGTGGTCAAAAGAAATAATCCAACCCAACTCTCTTACCAAATAATTAATACAAGACGGAAACAAAATACGGACTGTATGCTTATTTATGTTTGAAAACGCCCAAACTCATTACTGGGTCCGAGAGCAATAGCGTATTCACACACAAAATTTGTATGGTCGTAAAAGAGCCAAACACCGTTACGATAGACAAGTCTTGCTGTGACCCCCTTATACGGAATGATCTATCCCGATAAGTGACGTAATTAGCTTCCATTCTTTTATTTCTCGATGTCCATGTGATGAGTTC
This sequence comes from Patella vulgata, assembly GCF_932274485.2. Taxonomy (NCBI): domain Eukaryota; kingdom Metazoa; phylum Mollusca; class Gastropoda; family Patellidae; genus Patella; species Patella vulgata. The sequence goes on along the minus strand of NC_065883.2, from coordinate 6,849,974 downwards.
AATTTTAAAAGAGAGAACTTTTTATTCGCTGGGATATTTATTTAACCGGGGGTAATTTCAAACACACAGGTAAGTTTGAGCAAAAACTAGGTTATGTGCTGCAGTTTTGAAATTAGTCTCGCTTAACCTGTCTACCGACCATTCTCCGTCTGATTGACAGGCCGGAATAATCAAGACTACGTTTTTACGAAACATAACGGAACGCTGGAACAAAAAATTGAATTTAGAAACAGGCACGTTGGGCAATTCAACAATTGTTTTAAGAACCTTCTTAAAGTAACCCGAGTGTTTCATAGATATTATTTATACTAAACCAAAAGATGCTGCTCCTAACAGTATAGTTAATAATGAAGCAATTTAAAAAATAAAACGAATTTAATTTCTAAAGCTGTTGTAATAAAGAAAAAGTTAAATATTACTGCTATACAGAATCGTCAACAATAGATTTTTTTACCGCTGTCATAGTTGATAAATGTGTAGAGAATTTCACGTACAATGGCTATTTATAGACTCCTACAGGTGTTATCGTACTGCGTGACTAGCCAGAAATCACTTCGAGATAAGTCACTGAAGCGTGCACATTCGCCGTGTCGAGTTCAACTTTCAGTAGAGAAAATTTTCGAGGCACCCTATGAATGGTGTATGCCCTTCTTCAGTGTAGCAGGGCTTTCAAACTTATTTCGTTTCATTCCTATTTCGAGCGTTAAAATGAACAAACCTTTCAATTGGCAAAGTGGTGGATAAATTGCTAACGGGTGGGCTGCGAAGCTCCCTGTTTCACCATAAGCATTTAATTGTAGCACAAATCAGAATTTTCCTTGATTCTGAATGGTCGAAAAATGTGGTCGAATGGACAAATAAACCCCTTCTAAATTATCAAGGTGAATTACTGCCTATAAATATTACAGTATAACAGGGGTTAAATGGACAATCTCTTTATTGTAGAGTTACGAAACTGAATTGAATAAATGACATATAACTGTTCAAGTAATAAACGTTCAATTGTAAATGCGTGTCACGAATCGCCCACTTTGTTTTGAATGGTGTTGATCATAACTTTGTTTCTATGTTGACCAGTTTCATTCTATTCTAGACGAAAGCTTCACTAGTATTGGGAAAGACTACTAAGACAGTAAGTTTTATGATCTTGAATATATTTAGTCTATATCAACTAAAGATGGAAAAGGTTAAATAACTTAAATAAGGAAGTTATATATCACTACCATGCGAAGTCATGGCACACCTAGTTTGCATGGTTAGCTATGTGTATTTTTGTTTTGTCACAGGCTAACCGTCGTTACAATTTGAATTCGACACGATCTTGACTACTAAGACAGTAAGTTTTATGATCTTGAATATATTTAGTCTATATCAACTAAAGATGGAAAGATTAGATAACTTAAATAAGGAAGTATTTGGTCATATATCACTCACCATGCGAAGTCATGGCACACCTAGTTTGCATGGTTAGCTATGTGTATTTTTGTTTTGTCAAAGGCTAACCTTCGTTACAATTTGAACTCGACACGACCAGATATCCCAGCACGAACGATTACTTCATCATCGCAGGGTCGCCTTAGTTCGTTCATCCCTGCTATTGAATCTACTCTCATTGTTCAGCTTCCAAAACATGTTCTCGAGATCTCGTACCTACTAACCTACTGAAAGATTGTTTAGAAATTTTGATAACATATATGAGTTAATAAATTACTCTTTTAGAAATCCCAGATATCTTTAACGTGGCCAATGTTGTTCCTGTCATTAAACAGTCCAGTCGTGATCAAAACATTTTAAAAAATTATCCCCCAGGTCTCAAACTTAAACTTTGTATTAAAAATCATTGAATAGTGTATAGCTAAACAAATACTGAAATTTCTGGATCCCAACGACCTGCAAGTATCCTTTCAAGCACATATAGAAAGTTTCATAGTACGGACGGAGCCCTTGTGAAAGTGGATAGCGATGCACTGATGATCATCATAATTGTTTCTGTCTTATACTACTGGATCTGTCTGTCGCCTTTGACACTGTTACTCAATGTTACTAAACCGTTTGTAAATGACTTTGATATCTTCAATTCTGCATTGTACACAATAAAAAGTTATCTAACTGGAGGAACAAAATGAGTAACTATAAATGTGAATTTTCAGGTATTGGTGTAATTAATTTCGGTGCGCCTCAAAGTTCCACACTAGGACCAATACTGTTCACAATTTACGCAACTCTTGACGGTAGAACGGTAAGAAAACGTGGCCTTGAATATCATATGTACACAAGTAAAGTGTCTCTTTTTAACAACACAAACTTGTGTTGAAACAACACAAACTTGTGTTTAAACAACAAAAACTAGTTGTTGAAACAACACAAACATGTGTTAAATGTGAAACAACAAAAAACCTGTGTTAAAATATATCAAACAACACAAACTTGTGTTGAAACGTGTGTGAAAATCTACATATTACTTGTGTTAAAATTTCTGAAATTTTTGTTGAAATCTCGGAAATTTGGGTTGAAATTTCGGAAATTTGGGTTGAAATTTCGGAAATTTGGGTTGAAATTTCGGAATTTTGGGTTGAAATTTTTGAAACTTGGGTTGTTTCATACAAACTTGTGTATTTTCACCAACAAAACTTGTGTTGTATTTTACCAATTTTTATCCAGTATAGCAACCTTTCCCATGCACCCCCTCCATTTGTTCTGTTTAAACTGTAATGTTTGATTAATGACATAATAATATTGTTTGTTAAATTATTATTTATTCAATAAATGATATGAAAAATTAAATTAATGCCAAATTAATACTAATACAGACATCTCGAAGGTTAATAAACAAAGTTAATTCCAATACTAAAAAAAAATGTGTTATACAATGAAAAAATACCACCCCACCCCCTCCATCCCCGATTCCCAATTATTAAATAAATAGTAGCTATTTAAATTAGAAAAAAAACAAGCACTGAGACATTTGGAATATTAATAAACAAAGTTAATTCCAACACTAATAAAATTGTGTTCAATAATAACAATAATCCCCCCCCCCCAAAAAAAAAAAGCTATTTAATTTTTTTTTACAATTAACCTTGAAAAGAACTGAGGATATAATATATTTGTACACAATATCCCTACCCAATGCTCCAAAAACATACATTTTAAACATATCTAAATTTAATATCAACCAAACCAAGCACTAAAGACATTAATTATGCACTAAATTGAAATACGTTTAAGAAAAAATATTCCCTTTAACAGATTAGGAATTCAAAATTTTCTACAGTACATAAAAGGGAACTAATAGATAAAGTACAGGGCAAATAATTATAAATAGATAAAATAAATATAGCTTAAAAATCAAATAAAATGGAGAAAGTTAAAAATTTGTAAAACAAAAATTGATGAATAAAACCATAGAGGCTTTAACATTCGAAATGTTCACTAAATGTTTAAAAATAAAGGTTGATTTCATCCTACAATAATACATTTTTATAATTATCGACTGTTACGATTAATTATTGATGATTCCTCTATATAATATGTCAAGTTTTCAGGCCAAATTCTTAGTGTTTAGGATTACACTGCAGTCTATATATAATGAAACAATATTTAGAGATGGTGAAAATAATACATTTTTATAATTATCGACTGTTACTATTAATTATTGATGACCCCTCTATAATATTTCAAGTTTTCAGGCCAAATTCTATAAAATGAAACAATATTTAGAGATGGTTTGGTATTTGACATTAAAAACAAAAAAAGTGATTAAAAAGGCAATGGTGACATATAACTTTTGGGTTTCCACAATAAGATCTATAAAAGAATTTGATGACTTTATATTCAGAATTTAGAGTTGTGTTCTTTCTTTTGTATTAATATTTACTAAATAGATGTACTTCTCCAAGGAAGTTCAAGTCTCTGAAAAACATAAAAGTGATGATTATAAATACACTTATCGACAAATGGGGTTTCGATTTGGTTTTTACTAGGCACACCAGTCATGGGTACAGAGTTATTTAGATGGCAGAATAATATTAAAATAACTGACTGAGTCGTAGGGCGGGCATAATTTAACAATAGATATTATTCTGAGACTCATATGTTTGACTACATGCGAATGCAAGAAGAGGAAGTATTTTAGTCAGGCAGTATTATTGCTTACTCCTTCAAACACAAATTACATACATCACCAAGTTTCACATTGAACCAAATGGCCAGTTTGATGGCATTATATGAGTCTAGAACCACACCAAGCAATTATCGAAATACCTATGATAAATGAAGTTTACATCTGTTTCTGATGATTACACACCCGCTTCTCTGTGAGCAAAATAACGTAATAGCCAGTGTATAAATGTTTTTTGTACAGTCTGTACACAATACCATATCTGAGAACCATATTAAACCTTGCTAAGTTTTTGTTAGGTATTTAAAAAGTCTTACCTTTTATTATCATTTCCGCTGAAGGCTCCCCGTGCCTTATAGTTTGAAGTGATACAAGGCAATTACCAATGTTCCATGTTCTTGGCCTGAAGAAATAAAATAATAAAAGTCAAGTTTATTATTATGTAAGTGGATAAATACAATTCTTCGTGGTATGATTTGAATAAATACACCTGATTTGAAGTTTGAATTATTATTTGCCTAAGACAACTCGGCATTTACAAATTGAAATAGCTACTTTTCATAAATATTTTTCCCAATTCACCTGGATTTTATTGTAGGTCTTTGTACGTGAAATAGCTTTATTTAACGTCCGCTTCCATCGAAGTGATATCGCAGACAATTAACGAATTCAGATTCCCTTTTAAAGAAATTAGACTGCTCTATCGCTGGATTGTATTTCTAATATCTACTGCAATCTGAAAGTCTACATAAATATAGGTCATGTCAGTTTTTCAAAATGGCGCCCAGAACACAAAACAAACATTGCAATTCAGGGCGGACTTGTGTCGAGGCTGTATCCTAAGAATGATTTTTTGAATATTGAATCACACAGAAACACAATTATACACAGGCAGTTATGATATAATATTAAATTAGCTTACCTCAAATACCTCAAAATATACTGTTTGGTCAGTTTGTCCGCCCGCCATATTACTATTAGTCACACATCCTTCGGCCAATTAATATTTTGTTTTAACCAACTGGACAAGTGCATAACGCATGAACATACCAAATTTCATTAACTTTCTGAAAGTTTGTATTCTAGTAGTTTATTCATCTCTTGATTCCGTGAAACAAAAACATTTTCCCACCAAATCTGGTTGAGGTGCTTTTGATGCAAAATGGACGCACCTCTTTTTTGCATGCTCAGTTAGCCCAGTGTGCGATATTTTAGTATGTTTACGGTAATGGCTGATCTTCTAAAATTTTATTCGCTTCTTCAAATATTACCCTGGCTGGTCTGAATGGATTGGAGATGGCCATGTTGTTGTTTATTACAGATTTAACGTTCAATACAATGAATATGATACTATGGACAGGTTGATTTAATTAAATTATTTACACTTGAAAATTGTTAAAAACACAAAATAAAAAAAAAATAGGTCCTCGGATTCCAAAAGTTTCTTAAAGCATGTCATGTCTTTTACCTTTATTTTATATAAAAATAAATGGTTAATGTTTATCTCATATTACCTAATCAGATCAGAGGGTGTGAAGGACCTAATTAGGGATTATCCAATCAGTTGATTAATTAGTACTCACCTCTTTCCTTTGAATTACAGCAAGTAATTTGCCGGTTGGCTTGGGTCGTTATGGGCTATTTGTCCACTGACAAATTCTTCAGGACACATGGTTTGTATAACAGTAGCACCACATTGATGTTTTGTTGTCCTGTCTCTCAGTTGAAGATTTCTTGACATATGTATATCCATTTTCATCTACTAATTTATTTTTTTTCCTTTGTGCGACCCAAGGTAAACTCTGGTACAGTTATACCTGATCTTGATTCACACACCATACATATTCTGGTGAAGCCAAGGTGGTGTAGTTATTCCTGAATTTAATGTTAATATATCAAAAAGGCTACCAGATGAATGCTCCATCCATACTGCAGAATTGAAGGCAATATCCACAGCTCTTGAGTGGCTTATGTCATTCTGAAATTGTGCCAGTTTCTAGTGCTAGACATATTGGGGTTATAATTGATGACGGATCAAGTCAATAGTATCCGCTAAACATGTTATTTTCACACCTATAACATTAGTAAAATTAGGAATTAGATCACCAGTGATCTTGTCCACGCTTTATTTCTCCCAACTCTTTCCTTGTTGGCCTTCCTTAAAAAACTGTTAGATAAGTTACAAAAAGTTCAGAATTCTGCAGCTAGGCTAATAACCGGAACCAAGAAATACGACCACATAACTCCCTTTTCTATTTGACTTAAATTGGCTTCCTATCATGTACCGCATTAATTTTGAAAATATTTTTACTCGTCTACAAATGTCTCAATGATATCGACCGGCCGTTTCTTCAAAATCTTCTTGAAGTTTATGTCCCTACGGACCCTACCAGAAACATTAGGTCATCATCTGACGGTCATCTCCTGAAACCCAAAACCGTAAAGTTGGTTGCTCATGGATAGTATTCCTTTTCTTATCAAGCTCCTAAACTGTGGAATGATCTTCCACTAACTATTCGCTCAAGCTCGTCCCTTCAAAAAATTTATCTGTTTCGTAAAGCTTAATGCTGATTTTGTTTTGTCCTTGTTATAAATGTTTGCTTCGCACTGATGATATTAATTTCATTGCTTGTAGCCCCGATTGTGGAACCTAATCAACCTTGAAACCTGCTTCGAAGATGGATCCCGAACATCGAGCTATTTTGAAGCGAAGAGAATTAGTAGAGGATTTAAACATAAAAGATGGGCTGTTAACTCAGCTGATAACCCGTAAAGTTATAAAACCACGCATTGCCAGAAGGATCAAGGTAGGTTACATAATAGTGAAATACTATTATTCCTCAATCTTTGATCAATTTATTATGTTCATTGAATTTGTTTAAGGATACTCAGTTAGGTTATAATCCAACGGATATACCCCTGAGAATATATCTCCATAAAATGAAAATGCTTCAATCTCTGAACAATTATTTTAATGATAATTAAATTTGAGTAATAGCTCACCAATCCTGGGTATAAGGTACCCGTCGGGCACATATCCAGGCTATATCAGACATACATCCTCTGGGTGTCGGTCATTTTGTCAGGCATAAATTTGTTTTTCATTGCAGTGTTTTATTGAAATTTTTAATACATATCTGTCGCAAAGTTCAACATGTCAGGTACCAAATCATTTATTTGGCCACACCACCTATTTCTTCGGGGAAAAAGACTAATTTAAAAACTTGGTCACGCTGTTCAAAATCATCCACATCCAAATTTTTAAGGTTTTGAAATTTTGAAAAAAAAAACATCTTTTACATGATTTACATTATGAAAGAGCTAAATTTGCCTATTGCGGATCTTCCTTTAGGCCAGAAATAAATGTTATATAAACTATCTAATTAGACATATACTATTCAAAAAAAGTAGGGGATATTTGATTTTGGGGGCACAATACTAAAATATGCAAATGACTACGAAAAAAGTCACTATAGAACCTAACAGAAGAAACATTTCCAGTTACATGTGACGCCCAAACGCACCAATAGCTACCGCATGGAATGCTTGGGATCATCATGGGGGTCCACCCCAAGATTTGCAAGACTCTGACTTTGAATGTTACAGTCATTGTGGCATTGAATTCCAGGGTGGAAACATCAGTTTAATTGTTTTAGTGACCAGAAAACAAATTTTGATATGCGTCGGCTTACCCAAAATGAAAGGTTACGTGCCCTTGGCATGCTACAGATCGGCACAACACAGGCGGTTGTGGCGCGGACGATGAATGTTTCTCAGTCTGTCATAAGCAGGCTATGGTCCAGATACCGTGATACACAATCTGTACAGGACAGACCACGCTCAGGTCGACCAAGGGCGACAACTCAAGCCCAGGATCGATTTATCCGTACCTTGGCCTTGAGAAATCGTGTCATCACAGCAAATCAGATCAGCGCTCGTCTTCAAACAGACACTGGTGTGAGAGTGAGTGGCCAGACCATTCGGAATCGACTGCATAGGGGTCACCTTCGCGCCCGACGTCCTCGCGTGATCCCTTGTTTGAGAGATCATCACATTCAGGCAAGACATCGTTGGTGTAGGGATCGTCAACACTGGGATAATCGACGCTGGAGCAATGTGATGTTTTCAGACGAGTCAAGGTTCACTGTTGATTTTTTGGACAGACGTAGGAGGGTGTGGCGTCGTCGAAACGAGCGTTTCCAAGACGTTAACGTCATCAGACATGATCGATTTGGGGGTGGTTCTGTTATGGTGTGGGGAGGCATCACTGTTGCTGGAAGAACGGCTTTACATGTTGTTGCAGGGCGTGTTACAGGCCAGTACTACCGGGACAACATCTTGGCAGTCCATGTTGTGCCGTTCGCACGACGTCATGGCCGCCGTTTCATCTTCCAGGATGACAACGCAAGATGTCACAGGGCCAGGATCGTTACAGGTTACCTCCAACAACAGAACATCACCACATTACCTTGGCCAGCACTGAGTCCCGACCTCTCCCCCATCGAGCATGTCTGGGACATGCTTGGACAGAGGTTACGTCAACGTCAACAACGTCCTGCCAATGTCCAAGAACTTGCTGCTGCGTTGCAACAGGAATGGGACAATCTGGACCAAAATGACCTTAGACGTCTCATTAGGAGTATGCCACGTCGGATCAATGCTTGTTTGGCAAACAGAGGAGGATTTACCCGTTGTGATGCTGTGGTAACTTTGCTGTTTGACCCCAGGTATCATTTTACCCTTATAATGGTCAGTCTGTGCCTTACTTAGTCTAACGATCATTTGGAATAAATCGATGAATGTGAACTTCATTTCATTTTGTCATTTGTTTCTTCGTCAGTTTCATTAGGTGACTTTAATAACACTTAAAAATCAAATATCCCCTACTTTTTTTGAATAGTATATATGAATATGACAAGACCATAATCAATGAAGTAATTTGACTGTAAGTTTCAGCAAATTCCCTTTATCGACTGACGTTGGGTGGAATCCATCCCCCCCCCCCCCAAGCACCCGACAAGTAAATAATAAGGCAAAGGATGATAGATGATGTGAAAATGGTCATTTAATTATTCATAAATGACGAATAAAAATACAATATATACAAAAGATAAACAACATAAACAATTAATGAATAAACAAACAAACATGCATAATATACCAAATTTTCAATCACATAATATAAGGATTGAAAAACAGCAAAAGAAATTATTTTCAAAACATTTTAATTAAAGTAACATTGCAACTCTATACAGCAATTGAATGAGACATAGATGGGGGTCATCGAAGATGAAACCGGCCAAATCAAAAAGTTCAATAAATGCAAATGGTAAACCACATAAAAATTTTCGAATAATATGCTAATCAATAAAATAAAATATGGTGGTGGTGGGGAAGAGGCGGTTAAACAAATATCCAAATATGCGTAAATTATGAGGTGATCGGTAACACAATATAAAGCTGGCACATCCAAAGCGACTTACTAATGACTAATGAGCTTAGGTATACCAGCGAGGGTCGACTAAAGATTAAGCCCCGCCCACGAGTGATCACCGGTGATCACGTGTTTACTTATCATTGTTTTAACTATTGAGTTATACACTTGCCGATAAAATGTTTTATGTACATAAATGATTTTTATCGACTGACGTTGGGTGGAACCCATTTCCCCCCCCTCCCCCAAGCACCCGACAAGTAAATAATAAGGCAAAGGATGATAGATGATATGAAAATGGTCATTTAATTATTCATAAATGACGAATAAAAAATACAATATATACAAAAGATAAACAACATAAACAATTAATGAATAAACAAACAAACATGCATAAACCAAATTTTCAATCACATAATATAAGGATTGAAAAACAGCAAAAGAAATTATTTTCAAAACATTTCAATTAAAGTAACATTGCAACTCTATACAGCAATTGAATGAGACATAGATGGGGGTCATCGAAGATGAAACCGGCCAAGGTATGGCAGGCCGAATCTTCAGTCAAGGTCTGTTATACCCCCCATCCCGTATCATTAATTATTACTATGGCTGATGTAGGAAGAGCACCCATGTGTCTACCTAACTTATAACTGAAGGACTGGTATGCGGATGTATTTTTTGTAAGCGTCTGAATTCCATCTTCCCATTCTCTGAATGGCTTCCATGGAATGGCCTCCAGAACAGGCCGCAGATGCTGCGCCGATTCGGAAACTATGTGCCTTGTATAAGTGTGTGTTAAGGCCTGCTGCCTTAAGTGACAGTTTGAGGTAATTAGTAAATTGAAGTCGAGATACCCCAGAGTGGTCTAGCCAAGCAAACAATGGGCCCTTAAATGATCCTCTGAGTTGCAGAAAAGTCCACAACGCAGTCACTGGACAGAGCTGAGGAACTGTTCCTTTAGCGAGATGTAATGTTGGGATGAATTTGCCTGCACTATGTTTGAAGTTTGAAGAAACGCGTGAAATGCCAATAGATACATGGCTCTCAGCAGACATTTCTTAAAGTAACTAAAACCGAGTAGGTCCAAGGATTCTATGAGTTTTTTCAAAATGCATGGCGTTATTGGCAATCTGGCGTCTCTGGATGGTTTATTTTTTAGAAAGCCTTGCTTAATTTTCTGCACGAGGAAGTGGTTAGCAAAACTTGGAAAACCTTTTATTTGGTTAAAGTAGTTGAGTACTGCTAAGTACATAGCTACAGTGGAATATGCCCGTTTGATACTGTAGCAATGGGCAATGAAGGTTAAGATGTGGTCAATTCTGACCGGGAAGGATGAAGCACCCGGAAAGTGGCCATTGATGAAGGCCAGATACATTTTCTTAACCTGTCCATACTGTCTCTGTGAAGAGTTGGAAAGAGATGACTTCACCAGCGAGTCAGCTAGATCTTTTAATAAGGGAACCTTTGGTGATATCCTTTGTTTAGACTGGAAGGGTGCGGCATCTAAAAAGTAAGAGATTTGTAACTACTTAACCAATATATATGTTACAGTAACAGCAAGTGGGAATGCACGGATGTAGGACTGCGGTCCATTTCTGGGAATTGCGCGTGAAAGGAAACGAATTTTAGCCTAGATAACAGATCTGCTGCTGTGTTTTCTATGCCTGGGATATGCTGTGCCTTGAAAAGTATGTTAAATTTCAGTGTTTGCATTATGAATCTACGCAACAGTTTCATGATTTTTGTGTCTTTTGACGTTTGCTTATTCAATAAATGCACGACTGCTATGTTGTCACAGTGAAACAGAATGCATCTGTTGGTGAGTTGCGGTGCCCATATTTCTACTGCTAGGACGATTGGGAAGAGTTCACGAATTGTAATGTGTGTATAATTGAAACTATCGTCCCATGATGTTGCAACCATTGATTTTGAAATATACAGGCAAAGCCTATAAAACTAGCGTCCGAATAAAGCTCTAATTTGTCTGAGGACAACCAAATGTCGGGCAGAAGAATCGCTTTACCATTAAATTCATTGGCAAATCGAGCCCATGCATCAATGTCAGCTAGTGCCTCTTTGTTAAGGCGTCTACGATGAAAAGATTTTCTGAGCCCCATGGTCAGGTTGATAATCCTACGTAGGAATACTCGTCCCGGCACAATAACTTGGCAGGTAAAATTAAGGAACCCAATCAAAGATTGTAATTCTTTAAGTGTGGTCCGTCTTTTATTTTGAAAATGTAATAACCGCTGCCTTAATTTGTTAAGTTTATCTGTTGGGAGACGGATTTCCATGGCTAGTGTATCAATTTCAATGCCCAGAAATTGAATGGTCGTGCATGGGCTTACTGTTTTGTCTGGGTGAAGAGGTACGCCCAAGTCCCTACAGATCTTAACAAAACTATTAAGGCTCATTTCACATGAGTTAGAGGTGGGAGGACCGAGGAAAAGAAAGTCATCAATAATATGTACGCATTTAGTAGGTTTAAATTTATTCTCCATGATCCAATGAAGGGCGTGACTAAATTTCTCAAATAAGTTACATGAATAACTGAGGCCAAATGGTAAGGTTTTGTCATAATAGTTTTTGTTTTCATACGTAAATCCCAGTAGCTAGAAATATGCTGGATGTATGGGAATTATTTTAAACCCATGGACCGTATGATTCGTAATGCATTATCGATAGTTTGATATGCGACACTTGAGTCAGCTCTTGAAATAGAGTCATTAACCGATGTGCCACCGGGAAATGATAAGTGATGGATCATCCTAAATTCGCCAGCTGTGTGTTTAGGCGAACTGCAGAAATTAGGAAAGGGTTTTTGATTAAATGGGCCTGCGATTCGTCCGGCCAAGATTTCGTTCATAATTTTTTGTTTAGCAAAATGCTGATCTAAGGATAAGGACTTTAAGTTTTTACAAGTTTGTTTTGGTGTGATCTTATGTGATGGAATGGTAAAACCAAAACGGAAGCCATCGATCAAGAATTTTTTGGCATCACAATTATAGCCGTCTAACCAAAAATCTAGGAATGAAGCATTCACCGGAGTGCAAATGTCTAAGTGCAGTCATTTGTTGGAAGATTTTGTGAATGGCCTGCTATCTCTAGAATACTGCAGCTGGTTATTTCTCGTATGAGCGTTATTAGGTTTAGTACATACGTATTTGTGATGTTGGCCTCTGCAGTTTTGGCATATGTGGGGAAAAGAGCAAGATGCACCCCTGGCACATGCTCCTTTGTTGTTATTAAAAGCAAAGCAGAATTTAAATTTAGGTGTATCAGAACTTAAGTGATTGTTGTTAAAACCTGACTGTGTTTTAAATTTGAGACCAGTAGCCAGGGCTTCCTGGTAAAGTTTCATGTTAATCATAGCCCATGGTTTAAGTGAGGGGTTTAATTCTCTCCATAGGCGAAACGATCTATCGTAATTGATGGCTGCAGCCTCACAAGATTGTTTTGCCAGCCTCTGTATGTCTAAGACATATTTTATCAATTGTACAGCCTCATGTGGGAATTGGTGACAAAAAATCCCTACAAACATGTGGAAGGCAGTCAGCCATTGGCTTAATGAAGAAACCTTCTTCGTTATATTGCGCTTGACGAAAGTCATTTCTCCCTGCTGGTATCTTAGTACGAATTCATCTGGAGATGAGACCGATGTGTTTAATAAATCTCCTAGTTCAATAAATTCGTTTGCCCAAATCTTTGCGCAGACTTTTCCATCAATACCTAATGTAATTGGCTTAGATGCCAATTGGTCAGCAATAGATGAACTATTACCTGCTTGAGGTGTCTCGGCAGGATGTCTGTCCATGTTATCTGACATCTGTAGTGATTGCATGACCGCATCGGTAATAGCAGGGATGGCATTCGAAATAGCTTTTGCTATTTTGTTGTCCAATGAATCTCTGTGTTTTCGTACTTTACTCCCCTGAGCAAGCCTTTTAGTTGCTTTTATCTTTGTGGTGGACTGGAGTTTCCTCTTAGTTACTTTCATGTTTGTTAATCTGAAGAAAATATATCCAAAAATTGATGAATTAAGGATAAAGATACCAATAAGAAACAGTGCCATCATACATGGGCCAACGCCTTAATCATTTACACCAGGCCAGGGCCCTAATCATTTACACATGGGCCAGTGCCCTAAACAGTTACACACCTGGGCCAGTGCCCTCTAAACACACCTGGGCCAGTGCCCTCTACACACCTGGGCCAGTGCCCTCTATACACACCTGGGCCAGTGCCCTCTACACACCTGGGCCAGTGCCCGAATATTTATACACGGGCCAGTGCCCTGATACTTTTACATGGGCCAGTGCCCTGATACTTTTACATGGGCCAGTGCCCTAATACTTTTACATGGACCAGTGCCCTAATACTTTTACATTTGGCCAGTGCCCTAATATATAAACATGGGCTAGTGCCCTAAATTTTTTTTAAAAGGGGGCCCATGCCCTACTATTTTGTTTTAAATGGGCCAGTGCCCTCAACTGATCACGTGGTCCAATGCCACAGCCGTAACGCGCCATAACGCTAATTCTTTCATTGCTCCTGAGCGATAATATGCCTACAATTGTGATATGGCCAGTGCCTTTATGCGTTCTTGTTAAAGAATAAAATTCTCATACCTTTGCCGGAATATTAAAATGAGTAGGCTATTGACAGACAGGGGAGCTATCCCTGGTAAAAAGCAAAAAATTATCTATTTAACTACTAGAAATGGTACCTGAAAGAAAAAGTATATATTATTAAAATAAGAAGGACAAACAAAATAAATAATCATGCAGCACCACACTCTAGTGTCCTAATGGTTTACATTTCCTCATTGCCAATAATACCACCCCGCGTAAATTTCTAATATAAGGTTGATAGCCGTATGCCTTGGATAAATGGACGCCGTCGGAAAACACCGGTTTAGGGGAGTTATTAATCCCACTAAAACACCAAAAATTAATCATGTCTTTGTTCTTTAAATGTTCTTTTAGTGCACTGTTGGCTTCTTTTACTCGTGTATTATAATCCACAATCGTGCAGTTCCTTGTCTTGGTTCTGTTAAACAATGATCCTATTGTCACACTCTTTATATTATATCGCTTTCTAAGAGTCTCTGCGTACGCGATTAATTTAAACACTATTAATTCGGTGTTATCCTCGGCACTATCAAGGTCGTTTCCTCCTAAATGAAGTATCAGATGACTTGGTTTTTCGGAACGAACTTTCAACTCGAATTTATGTACGTGTCTAGATTTGAGAATAGAACCGCCAGAAACACCAAATAATCATAACTTAAAACAGCTTTTCTTTAAGTTTAAATTGGTCCATTGTGTGTTCTTTTGAATAAAGCTGTCCAATCTTGCGATGTGCGAAGCTCCAAGAATCAGAGTTTTTTTTCTTGCATTTCAAGATGGCGGTCTAAGTAGGTCACCGACAGCGTGGGTACCATAGGAGAACTTGGAACTGTGCTATTAGAATTAACACTAACTAAGTCATTTACTGGAGCTTCTATACTAAATTTAAAACTTACTCAGGTTAACCACCGGGTTTCCCAAATTAACGATCCAAGACTTTCTCCAAGAATTTTAAACAAATATCCAAATATGCGTAAATTATGAGGTGATCGGTAACACAATATAAAGCTGGCACATCCAAAGCGACTTACTAATGACTAATGAGCTTAGGTATACCAGCGAGGGTCGACTTAAGCTTAAGCCCCGCCCACGAGTGATCACCGGTGATCACGTGTTGACTTATCATTGTTTTAACTATTGAGTTATACACTTGCCGATAAAATGTTTTATGTACATAAATGATTTTTATATTATCTAGTTTTTAACTATTATAGCGAGAACTGCCAACTCTTTATTTAATCTCCCATAATGTACCTTTAAGTGGTTATTTATTTATCAAGACCATGTGTGACACTACGGTGTTTTAAATAGATCAATTAACTCTGACTACCACTTTGGGTATAAAAATTCTTTATAACATCTATAATGCAAAGGTTATATACAGGAAACTAGACACACAGTTATGACATTAAGTATCAACTAAATATAATTTCCCATCACTTCACGAGTGTTCGGTGACGATCTACATGTTTCTATGCCGGTCTCAAATGATGTCTGAATTCCGGCTCTTAAATCGAGGCGGATACTTGTCCCTCTAGCCCAGCTCTATGATGTCCAAATGATGTCTTGAACTTAAACCCCGCTGGTTCTTATAAAGAGGATACGTAAATGACCAGGCAATTCCTTTAACTGATTGGTCAGCTGCTCAGAAGCTACCCTGGTCTTAAACACAATGTTTTAATATGGGCACCAAGGAGGTGGGGCGGATGACGAGTTTCCACTATTCTAAGGCGTGAGATACCATATTTGGATTACTAGGTTATGATGCCATTGTCCGATTTTAATCTACAAGATATATCTAATTAGCCCCGTTTTCGATGTCACTTGTACTAGCTAACGACTTCAATACATTAAATAGAGCATCACTTAAGAGAACTCTAATAACCTCTACTACAGTATATATAGTATAACACCAGAACTGAAAATTAGATTGATTTGGCCATATTGCCTGCTAGTTGTAAGTAGAAGTAAAATCATTATTGCAGCCCTGCTTATCCTGTTTTATTATTGTTTTTGTAGGTAATCTCAAATGCAGACGAGCAAGCAAAAGGATTATTGGATATTTTACGGACACGTGGTTCGAAGTGTTTCGACCTATTTTGTGAAGCTCTGATAGCCGATGACCAAGAAAGTTTTGTGACTGAATTTTTGAAACCTAAATCCAGTGAAAAAGGTTCCAACGAGGAACACCGAGTGTTCAAGAGAACACATTCACTGTCGGCTACTTTAGATCATGAGGTCTGTCATAGAGCCAAGTGGTGTTGTTTCTAAAATCCCATGCTTGTACTTGACAAGGAGTAGGGTCGCCTGCCCAGGCTCATGAAGTTTCTCCGCTGCCCCCAGTTTCGTCCTACGTATATTGTCGCCCCTGGACGTCCAGACGTCCCTCCGTTCACATTTTGTTGATGGACACGCTACAGGTCACAATTTTTATCTTATTTTGACGAAACTTTAAATATAGGTTTATATCCCAAAGATCGATGGGTTCCTTTAGATATTGGCATGTGTCGGACCGTAACTTCATGTTTTTAGCTTGTGGACACTCTAGAGGTCACCATTTGTATCAGATTTTGATGAAACTTCAACTGTAGATTTATAACCCAAAGATCCCGGTTCGGTTCGATATTCGCGCATATCGGATCGTAACAACCTGGGTTATGGTCCCTGAGTGTACGAAATATCGGGTTAATAGCTTATGGACCCTAAAAGTTAAAAGTTTTGAATGTTCAGGCTTTAAAAGAAAATTATCATCTGAAGAACGTAAACATCGCCCTGGTATATACATATGTAAAAGTTCAGATAAATAAACAGGTGCTAAGTTTTTCAAACATTTAAAAGTTAAAAATACAATTTTAAAATCAATTCTATAAGAAATTGGTAACCAATGTAATTTTTTTTTAAAATTGGGGTAATATGGTCATAATTTTTCATGCGTGTAATGAGGCGTGCAGCTGTATTTTGGACTCGTTAAAGTTTATCTAAAAGTTTGGCTAATAACGGGTTAAAATTGCGACCAAAATATTAACTAGTCTTTTTGTGGAGTCTAAAGAGATAAATTTAAGTATTCTACCAATATTTCTTATATTACAATAACACAATTTACATATATAATTTACTTAGGCTTCCATACTCATATTCATATCAAATATTGCACCAATATTAAAGGTTTAATTTCTCTATTACCAATTAAGAATGGAGATTTACAACCAATATTTGATAATTGTTTATTTATCCAAATGATCTCGGTTCCTTTCGATATTCGTGCATATCGGACTATAACCCGATGGATTATGCCCCCTGATTGTACAAAAAAAATAGCATTTTACTTTAGCTAGTTTTCTGTCCATTTCCTGCAAGACCGCTTGTTTTGTTTGCGATTAAATAACGGACATAAGTAATTCGGACTAAATTAATTATTTAATTAAAGTAGTTTTGCTTCCTGGTAATAATTGTTTGAACCTTCCTCTCTTTATTTATTTAAAACACAGTTAAAATGGTGTAAGGATAAACCTACTAACCCAAAACCCGAAGAGGATGGAAGTAAGTCTAATTTTACAACAATTCAATATTTCAGTTTGAAAATGATATGGAAATTTCGCTGTTTTCTTTTTATTAGTCTGATTTTCTCAACGAAGATGAGCAATATTATTGAGTTAAAGTCAAATGCTAGTTGTGACTAGATGACCTCTAGAACTGGCACCAGTGACAGGGGCGGATCTAGGAATTTTTGGAGGAGGGGGTTTGCCAGGTTCCCGAGACAATATATCTTGAAGGGAGTGGGGGTTTATCCCCCACGGCCTTGAAAACTTTTGAGAAATACATGATCTCTATCGTCATTTTGGCGTATATACTTATATACACACTGGGATTTTTAGAGAGAGAAAATCCAACATCCCGTTTGACGTAAATTTTTATTACGCAAAGCATTAACTGTGATATCACACACTGAAAAAAAAACTTGTGTTGGATCTCAACACAAGTACTTGTGTGAAAATTATTCTACACAAGTTATGTGTTGTTTTGCATTGCATTAACACAAACTTGTGTTCTTTTTAATGCATTAACACAAATCTTGTGTTTTTTCCATATAATTAACACAAGTAATGTGTACCGTCAACAAATATTTTTTTTTTTAAATTTGAACTCCATACAAAGTCTTAATCCGGGGGTCCACAAGTAAGAGAAAGGTATTTTTTACTCAGACAATATAGCCAGACAGACTTGAATGCTAATTGGTGTTAAGATGTCTGTAGTTAAAATAAAGTTGGGCCCAATAAACTGGTAGATCCAAGGCCTGTTGAGCGCTCATGCCCGGTGTGATTTTAACAATTGACTCCAAATGCGTTGACAAGAAAATAAGTAAAACTGTTATTGAATGTGATTGGTTGATAAAATCAACGTACTATAGGCTACATTTTGTCTGCGATATCATCTCGGTGGAAGCGGACATTAAATGAAGTGATTTCACACAATTAATTTAACATTTAACAACGTGCTGAAATGATTTTGGAGCAGTGATATGTTTGACAAATGTAAGCTAATGGTCACATAGAATACAAGACCGCAGGTTTGTGAATATTTATATAAAAAAAATAATACCATGTATGTAATTTAGCATCGATATTGTTTCTCTGTATAATATTAGTATTTCGTTTCCTTAAAAAAAACTCCAACAATTTAAACCGGAAGTTCATGTTTATAATATGGCGCGTTCAGGAAAAAAATTTCGGCATGTTATTATCAAATCTGTTCAATTTTTCTGAAATCATGCTTAATTAACATTAGTTGTTCGGCGCTACGATGTTGTTCAAATACTTACATTACAGAATCACATTATGATTAAAGCAGAAACGGTTCGACTTGAACCAGCAGGTAAGAATCTGTTTTGAAATTATATCTTGGGAGGTTGGATTGGCGTTGGAGACCCGATTGGCGGCCATTTTGATTCTTGTTTCATGATTTTTTTTATATTATAACGATTTTGCCAAGAGTAGACATTAACGCGGGCACAGACTAGAAAAAAATCTTTTTACACTTTTGTGTTAGTTGAATTGTAATCTAATTTATGTTTAAAAAAACAACCTTAAATCTAATAAGCAGACGGAAGATGTGGACGAACAACAAGAAGTTATGGAGGTCCCAACAACTGAACCTATGGAAGTAGAAGAATCGTTTACAGCCGAAACCCGATACGATGTGCCAGTTCCGGTTATGGAGTCCTCCATCTCAGACGATGCCGACGTTAGTGTCTTCTGCGACGAAGAACCCGTAGTGGTGTATCACTATAAACCTCAGAATGCCTCGTTCGGCATTTCTGTCCAAACGAGGCAAAAACGTGTCAAAATTTTTGCCCCGATTTTGCCTCAGTGTAACGAGGTAAAAAAAATACCTCGTTTCTCTGGAGTTCCAAAACGTGTTTTTTTTTTAAATTGCCCTGTTTTTGGAACGAGGTATTTTGTTCAGAACGAGGCTGGGTAAAATTGCCTCGTTTACTAAACGAGGTATTATATCCAAGATAATTATTAGCGGTATTTGCTGTCAACAAATAGAGCCATACAAATAATGTTCGGACCATCATGTGACCAATTGCAGATCTAGAAATTAGATTATTTATTTGGGACATGATATTGTTCATAGTTATGGCTTACTACACTGGAGTTCTATTATGTATAATAAACGCTTCCCGAGCGAAACAAAACATAACAATGTCACGTGACAATATTACATATAGCGGATACAAGCGTTCTTTGATTACATGCTGTTTGGTTTGATTATTAAATAATACGGCAATCTGTATATATGGGAAAAGGAGAATGAATTTCCCCAAATCCAAAACTAGATGACTGGAATATTTATTGAATGGAAAGTAAATATTTTATAAACAAAAATATTCGGATTTGCAGTATCCTAACTTGGATGGATTTGTGATTTGAATCTCGAACTCAGTGTTTTATACATTTTATTATAAAATTGTAATAAATGTTTTACATGAATGAATAAAATCTACAATTTAAAACAGTACAATAACATTGTGATTTGACGCTCTACAAATCACTAAGAGTATAACAATTGCTTGTTGAAAAAGCGTTAATAATATGTTTTTTTCCATTTATTATTTTTTAAAAATATATTCAAAAAGAATGCGTCTTTTACAGATTTCAATATAACCACAAATGGTTGATTTTTTTAATGCTAAGATAAGTATTAATGGTTTGTATTTGAAAATCAAATTATATAAGCGAAAAATAGTAAGATACATTATGTATATCTTAAAACACGCCCTTCTCAGTTACTACTTCGGCGAATATCGTTTGATAATTTAGATGATCAGAATTAAACACCGTTTTGCTATGTTATTATTTTTTTATGATTGGGTGGGGGTATACTTAATTAGGGGATTGGATTGAAAGATTATAGCTACCATCTTATGGAGACATAATGTTTGGTGCATTTACGGTCTTATAAAGCTCTATTCTTACATAAAGAATTCTTGATTCGCACGGAAGTGTTTTAGCCGTGATCATTTTAAGTCATGCTTATGCCAAGATCTGGGTAAGTGTTAATTTAACTAGATATCAGAAAAGTACCACGTTTTCATAAATGTACTCTTTAGATAAATTGTACAATATTTATCAGTTCACTAGTTACAATAAAATCATGCATTATAGCTATTTTTATTTATTTATCCCTGGTGCTTCAAATTCAATTTAGGGTGCCTCAACATATTTAAAAATATGTTTTAAAGCTTTAGGTCATTTTATTATATCTTTCTACCATAAATAATAGCCCGAATTTAGGTATACCAAAAGTTAAAGAAATATAAACAGTTTTTGAGTCATTCAGATATGACTGCCAAAATTGTCACCAACACACATGTCGTGTTTAGGCTAAAATCTAACCAGAAAAGTATTGTCAATACATAATAAAATATATATTGCATTAATCAATTCCATTCCACAATTGGTTTGTCTTAAACTCGTCATTTGTGTTCATGGGCATCAGGGTCGAGATGGCAACGTTATATGTTTTATTCGTCTAATTTACTATAAAACATCATTCGGTTTGCCTCACGGGTTAACGGCATATTATGTATAATAAACGCTTCCCGAGCGAAACAAAACATAACAATGTCACGTGACAATATTACATATGGCGGATACAAGCGTTCTTTGATTACATGCTGTTTGGTTTGATTATTAAATAATACGGCAATCTGTATATATGGGAAAAGGAGAATGAATTTCCCCAAATCCAAAACTAGATGACTGGAATATTTATTGAATGGAAAGTAAATATTTTATAAACAAAAATATTCGGATTTGCAGTATCCTAGCTTGGATGGATTTGTGATTTGAATCTCGAACTCAGTGTTTTATACATTTTATTATAAAATTGTAATAAATGTTTTACATGAATGAATAAAATCTACAATTTAAAACAGTACAATAACATTGTGATTTGACGCTCTACAAATCACTAAGAGTATAACAATTGCTTGTTGAAAAAGCGTTAATAATATGGTTTTTTTCCATTTATTATTTTTTAAAAATATATTCAAAAAGAATGCGTCTTTTACAGATTTCAATATAACCACAACTGGTTGATTGTTTTAATGCTAAGATAAGTATTAATGGTTTGTATTTGAAAATCAAATTATATAAGCGTAAAATAGTAAGATACATTATGTATATCTTAAAACACGCCCTTCTCAGTTACTACTTCGGCGAATATCGTTTGATAATTTAGATGATCAGAATTAAACACCGTTTTGCTATGTTATTATTTTTTTATGATTGGGTGGGGGTATACTTAA
This sequence comes from Patella vulgata, assembly GCF_932274485.2. NCBI lineage: Eukaryota > Metazoa > Mollusca > Gastropoda > Patellidae > Patella > Patella vulgata. The sequence continues at coordinate 6,827,976 of NC_065883.2, read as the reverse complement.
TTAGGGGATTGGATTGAAAGATTATAGCTACCATCTTGTGGAGACATAATGTGTGGTCCATTTACGGTCTTATAAAGCTCTATTCTTACATAAAGAATTCTTGATTCGCACGGAAGTGTTTTAGCCGTGATCATTTTAAGTCATGCTTATGCCAAGATCTGGGTAAGTGTTAATTTAACTAGATATCAGAAAAGTACCACGTTTTCATAAATGTACTCTTTAGATAAATTGTACAATATTTATCAGTTCACTAGTTACAATAAAATCATGCATTATAGCTATTTTTATTTATTTATCCCTGGTGCTTCAAATTCAATTTAGGGTGCCTCAACATATTTAAAAATATGTTTTAAAGCTTTAGGTCATTTTATTATATCTTTCTACCATAAATAATAGCCCGAATTTAGGTATACCAAAAGTTAAAGAAATATAAACAGTTTTTGAGTCATTCAGATATGACTGCCAAAATTGTCACCAACACACATGTCGTGTTTAGGCTAAAATCTAACCAGAAAAGTATTGTCAATACATAATAAAATATATATTGCATTAATCAATTCCATTCCACAATTGGTTTGTCTTAAACTCGTCATTTGTGTTCATGGGCATCAGGGTCGAGATGGCAACGTTATATGTTTTATTCGTCTAATTTACTATAAAACATCATTCGGTTTGCCTCACGGGTTAACGGCATATTAATAGCTTTATTAATTGAGATGGTTCCTTTACTTATAGTTTATTTTTCGAATTGCTTTTTGTATTTATTTAAATGGAAATATTAACAACATTCTATAAGTCAATCCACGAACATACCCAATTTCAATATTTGCGTGTTGACCTTTAACATCACACTTAGATCCTGTACGCTTTGTGTCTTACAGTCAATACATGTCATGAAGAACTCTTTAGACATAATTTCGTTTATAATACTTTACTCGTTTCTATTGAGTTGTTTAGCAGAAGTAACCCATGACAACAATATGTTGAGACGACTACGTAACAGAATAGGACGATTCAATGTTATTAAAATGACACAATGACAATTTTAATCTTATTACCAACCCTTTCACAATATTTGAATGAAATATCTCACACAGGGTGTTAATCTGTTTTCAGTTTCTATTCCAATTCAATAAAACATTTAATACATGTCTTGGCTTGATTCATTATTTACAATTTAATACGTTAATCGTGTATTTTAAATAATACAGTTCAAGAGATCAAAACATTTCCGAATTTATACATTCAACATTACACGTAGACCTAAATGTATTTTTCAAATACGTGTATAAACATTTATATGAAATATATTATAAACAGATATGCTATGACCAGAGTTGCCATTATCTTTATTATTCGACTGGAAAACTCCTGTCATTCACTCTGTCGTTCGACTGATCCATCATTCACGTTGTCATTTCCGAGTCTGAAATTTGAGGTATAGGGGTAGCTCGGACCGGGGAGTAACATAGGCCAGGTGGCGTTAGTCTACCACTTCCGGTTTCGGAGTTATGACCCCCGAGCGAAGCCGGGCATTCTTCTAGTATATAAATAAATATATAAATAAATCATCTTCATGGTCATCATCACTTTTTAACACCAATCATCGTCGCCTGACAATTACCTTATCTATTCAAAGCGCTTGTTTAGTTTTAAATACTTGTGAACTTTACTAAAACTCACTTTGTTGAACGGGTTACTTTCGTTGGTATCGCCATATAGGAACGCTTTTGTATTTATGGATTTAAATGGGAGGGTATTTAATGTTGAGATACGCAGAGACGAATAATTTGGGCAGTGCAGAAAATAATGGTCGCTGTCTTCTTGAGTATGACCACAACTGCATGTCGGGTTATGTGAAATATGCATTAAAAATCTATGGAAGTTTAGAGCACTTTTACAATTACGAAGTCTGGAATGTATAATCTGAAATTAACGTTCTCCATAGTAACATCTTACTGACATCAATAAATACAAAAATATGACTAAGTCAATAAGACGGTATACAAGCCAAAATGCAAGTCGAAAATAAGAAATTAGGAAAAAAAACGAGGGGCGCTATTATCGTAGTGTATTATTTCTTGATTTCCTATTTTCGAGTCGATTTTGGCTTGTATAGCGTTGCTGTCGCCTCACATTTTGTTGTAACTGCTACTTTTCGACTTTCGTGTTTTGGAGGGCGAAAAGTAGAAATTAAGAATGGTAGGCTTCTATAGTTAGGCGTTTGTATATATGACTGTATACTTGACACATGTACGACCTGAATGGCTGAATGGCCGGTAACCAAATATGTTGTTGTGAGTGTTAAACGACATCGTAATTATTTTATATTTTGCAAAAAAAACAAACAACAAAAAACAAAACAAAAAAAACACAAGCCGTGATTGCCATTACTACAATACGGATTACTAAATATACTTTGTGTTCAATTTTATATTTTAATACTGAAGACAGGGCCGGACTATAAATGAACAAGGCGGATCCTTTTGGCTTATATTGAGTAATTATTGCAACGTGTTACAGTTGAAAGTTCCAAAGCATTTTCACATTCCATGTCCGATAAATTTAATCATCATGCAACTACTGATTGGTGGGTCGTCGAAACATTTAGATGCATACATCACAGCACCGTGGTTTAGACAACTTGCAATTGAACTAGTTTTATTGTTGTACACATAATGAAAGAAACTGTGTTATTTCACAGCTGAATTCTATGGTAAGAACCGTAGAACCACCTTGTAGGGAATAACTTTTAAACTTTAACACCCTATACACACTCTACCAGCGGCATCTTTGACCCACACTCTCTTAACATTAATCCAAACTTTAAATCTTTCAACGGCCATGATTAATACAATTGCCAACTTGCTCTTCTTCTACTAAATTAAAGATTCGTGTGGAGATTCTGTCGATATAATCATATATTTATATCTGCTCTTTCTTAAAATGGAGACGGTTAGTAAAATGGTCTTCTTTACGTTCCTAAATATCAGTATGACCTTAGTGAATACCGCACGATTACGATCCGTTCCAGACTGATAACTTTACGTTCCTAAATATCAGTCTGACCGTGTTGAATTCCGTACGATTACGATCCGTTCCATACTGATACCTTAATTATAGGCTAATTATAGAGCCTTCAATTTCAAACACATTTTTATTATCATATGCTCTTATTTTTTTTTCATCATTATATGATTAACATTTCCTAAACTTTACGATTTTCAACTTTTTTTAAAAATAATAGTCCATCTCTGAGACAACAAAAACGTAAATAAATGGAAGATAAAAGCAAGAAAGACAACCCTAATAAAGGAGTCAGGACTAAAACTAGTAATTATTTCCCCTTATTTCATGATTGTCGAATGTAGTGCGAGTTATAAATAGACAATTTTTCCCTTAATTTTTTTCTCCCCTCTTCCTGCATTTTTGGGTTGACTTTTTGGTCTAGAATTGGAGAAAAGGGATCAAATTTGCAATTTCATAGCAGTTTTGGGTAATACTGATGATATTACAGCGGAGGGATAGGGGTTGTAAAGTGTCTTTCTGCAGAGCAATCATTGTGTCGGAAGTGAGATTTTCACCCCTGTCAACTTCAAATCCGTGTAGCAAAAAATCTAAACGGTCAACCCCCTACAAAATTATGATGAGGAGATTGCCAAATGTTGTCCCCATTGTGCCTATAAAGATTGGAACCAACGGAATGTTGAGCAAAAAGCTACAGCCTGTGATGTTACAGTCATTTAACATTGAAGTCAATGGGCAAATAATTGCTAGTCTGACTCCTGATGATATAAAGAAGCATGGCCGACTCGGGATGTTGATATTTTTTCAACGGCTTATTTCCTGAAGTTTTGAATGGAAAGTGTCAGAAATGGTAAGAATACTGCTTTTTTATTGCCCAGCAGTAAGTTTTTTGACTATTTGGTATCAAAATAGCCATGATTGGGGGTATCCGTTGGTTGAGTGTGAATTTTGGGTTGTAAATGTGTAACATTTTGTTCACAATGATATCAAAACATGGTTAGGTCTAAATATTAAGGCCAACACAACTCCAGATTTGGTCTAAAGTCACGAGATGTAAACAAGACTGACCCTAACCCAAGACCCAGGCCTTACCCTAACCCACAATCTTGTCAAAAAGCATGTAGCCTAGGCCTAAGCCAAGACCTAGTTCTGACCCTAGCCCAAACCCACAATTGTGTCAAAAAATCATGTGCCCTAACCCTATTTACATGTTGTGACCTTGAACCAAGTCTGCAGTTGGCCTTAACATTTAGACCTAACATGTTTTTGACATCATACAATGAACTGTTAACATGTACACTCCAAAATTCACACCTGTGTGACTTTTGACCAAACATGCAGTTGGCCTTAATATTTAGACCGAACTTCAAAACATGGCATCTACCTTTGAGATTGGCTTAGACTTATGTGACACTCAAGGTTTACTTTTTTACTGATTGTTAACTGGTTTCTTTTTGGAGGGCCAGTGACGGGCTGTTCGCGAGAAATAAAGAGTTTTTTTTTCTATTTCCAGTTGAAACCATATTTTTTTCTTATTTTCTCACTGTTTTTTATTGCATATTTATCCCCAGCCTCCTATCATTTCAGGTGCCAGGGCAATGTTTCATAGAGTGGAATGATTGACCTCAACACAAGTATTAAAAAAAAAAGAAGCAAAACAGGTGAGATAAATGCATTTCATACACTTTAAGAAGTACATCCAACCTCATCCCCACTTCTGCTGACTAATAGTAATGGGCTGGAAATTTGGTACTGCACAGGCCTGTCTTCTCCCCTTGCCATTTAACTGAATGACAGAATTCCACATTTTGACCATTTTCTGGATGTCAATGACCATTTCCCTGGATAGTATTCGCCCCAGAATTCTCATTCTCATCCAAATTTAACATTTCAGGTCTACATCTCAAAACCTGATCTCTTCCTGGACTGGCTTTAGGAGAACGATGATGCATATCAATTTCATCCCTGATCTCTATGACACCTGTGGTGGAAGTGGAGGGCAAATCGTAATCAGTTTGGGTTCCAGCCCCGAGGACCTCTGTAAACTTTGCTTTTTGGTGATGACTTAATTTCCGAGCTTGAAAAGGACGCTTGTGTGTTTATCATGGCCTCTCATATTGGAAGATAACATTAATGGCTTGTGTGTTGATCGACGGTTGTGCATATCTCTTGGTCAGGAAAGTTGTCGGCACCATCGCCATTGTAAATCATTTGACAGGCCCGAGTGAACGGGGCGACCTATGATTGGTCAGCAATGTATCAGATTCCATACCGGGGGGTGGGGATGAAAAAACTGTTGTAGTGTTACATAATCAGATTATTTCAACTTACTTATCCTGTGGAAATACAGCTATATAGGAGATATTTTGAAATTCATAGGCACTGCATGTTTCAACATTTTAGATTGACCACAATCTGGCACTTGAAACTATGTTAACAGAGAAAAACTGTGTGGTTTTCGATGAAAGTGTTAAAAGTCTAATATTGCATCATGATTACTGTTTTAAAGTATTTTCGTGTTTGATTTATATTGAATTCATCTCATCTTTTTGAAGAATGCATTTATGTTCAATAATAAAAATGTTCTGTGGAATTCAAAATTCATGTGCTTTTAAATTATCAGATTCCAAACTGGGGGGTAGGGATCAAAAAGCTGTTGTAGTGTTACATAATCAGATTATTTCAACTTACTTATCCTATGGAAATACAGCTATATAGGAGATATTTTAAAATTGATAGGCACTGCATGTTTCAACATTTAGATTTGACCACAATTTGGCACTTGAAACTACGTTAACAGAGAAAAACTGTGTGGTTTTCGATGAAAGTGTTAAAAAGTCTAATATTGCATTATGATTACTGTTTTAAAGTATTTTCGTGTTTGATTTATATTGAATTGTATTTAGAAAACGGAGGAAACCGAATGACCCAGCGAAAAACTCAAGAGATTGGACAGGCGACTCTACTCCTTGAAATTGAAACCATGCCACTTAACACAATGACAGACCCTGTGATTTCATGCGCATGCATTACCTACTAGACCATTCGCCCCAGCCCCACCCCATATCAAATAAAAGTATAACTTATTTCAAATATGATATTTACATATAAAGAAAGTAGAGAGACTTCAATCTTACTAGAAAAATACTAGATTACCTGAAATGAAATGGGGTTTAAAGACAACGTCCTACTGGTCAGCTCCGACTGGTCTAATGCATTGTGCTAAGTGAAAATGTTTGTCTGGGCAGCGACACTATGGCCTACTCTCATACCGAATTCAAACTGCCAAGAGAACTTTTATGTGTACGCCAATGTGTACATTGGATCTCAGTGGAAACCACTCTGCAAAATCAAGATGAGCCTTCTCGGTCAACCCAAAGAGATAACCTGTGGCCTCCATGCTAGTGTGCCAGCACCTAATTTACTCAGTCACCATGGCCGTCTTCTAATTACTGCGACAGTGAAACCATGTGACAAACAAGGATTATTAAGATAGACTTTTACGGCTTGGTAGTTCCTTGGGATTAAAACTTTTGATACATATAGATACATTAGTTTCAATTTCATATCACACAGTTTGTATATATGGTAAGGTAGCTTTAATCGTAAATTACATATCATGTATTTATTTTTTCAGTTTCAATATTGGATGTATATGCAAATCACCCAGAAAAAGATCATGTAATAACAAAAGAAATTATAAAAGAAAAAAAGGAAGAAGAAATGGCTGGAAAAAATGATGATAGAGCATCTTTTTCTTGGTGGGTAACTATTTAATTCTAATAGAAAAGATTGTTATGCTATTTTGAAATCTAAAATTCAGTTTAGTATAGTAAAACTGTACACGTCATGTATGAGCAGAGACAGAATCTTAGTTATATGTAGATATCACTGTCTCATCTGTGGCAAAGCAAACCAACACATGAAACAAAACAAATGTAATTAAAGTAACATTTTTTTAATTAATCAAAACTGTCTAGTCAATTTAAGCCAACTAATACATTGCCATTTTTTTTCAGTTACCCACCTCGGAAGATCAAGTTGGAAAGGGCTATTGATATTGTGGAGACGTTTTCTCACAGATCTTGCTTATCAGATAAAGACTATGTAAGTACCATGCATATTTGCTTTTTAAATCAGGAACTGGTTCTATACACTTGGTGGGGGGGGGGGGTGGATGGACGTTAAACCCCATTTCTCTCTCTCTCCTAAATATTGAGATTTTTGTTTACTTTTAAACTGCATATATTCAAGGTATCAGGAGCTTTTTATGGCTCCCGTACAATTTTATAAACATGAAGGACTGTACCTTTTGAATATTAAGCCATCAAATTATTTTATAATTTTGAAAATGAAATGAAATGGGGTTTAACATCCTACTGTTTTGCTCATAAATTGGGCAGTGTGCTATGAAGGGAATTTTGCCCGGGCAGCGGCGCTACAGCCTACTCTTATATCGAATTCCAATTGCCAAGGAATCTTTTATGTGCACGCCAATGTGTACACGGGACCTCGGTTTTTCGTCCCATCCGAACGACTAGACAGCTGTCCTTGTCAGGTCCTCCGTCCTGTATCACTGACAAGGGGAAAACACGCAAAATGTAAGTAACATATATATTTGTATTTTTAATCAGGAAGTACTTCTATACACTTGCTTGGTAATCTAGTTATTCTTCTTGGGGCAATGCCTAGGACTCTCTGTTTCAAGTACTTGGCATGCTTGATTTTTGCCAATCACATCCATTGATTTCCTTCAAGTTGCGATAGGCCCTACATGTATGTGTATTTTTACAGTAAATAGCAGTAAAATAATGATGGACAGTATTTTACTTTCAAATAGATTTCAGTAGATTTTAAAGGGTAATATCCAATTTGTTGTCAATGGAAATAAAATAAGAATGGGTCCAAAAATAATATAACATTACGCAAAGTTGAAACCAAATAGAGACGCGGTCTCGATGTGGCAAAATAAATTGTTTATTTAAACGTTGTGAACCATAGAAAGTATTCTTATCTCCTACTTTTTATTTTTTTAGGCTGGAACACCATTGAAAGAGTATTTGCTGTATGATAACAACAAGAAAACCCAAGCATCAATTTATTTTATACTTCTGGGAAAGAATGCATTTGACCCAATTTTTAAATATTTATTTTTTGTTATTAATGTTAAATTTTCTTCCAAAACACAATTAGATTTTAATTCTCTTCAGAAATGTATGTATAATATAGCAAGTAAAGTGGCATATAAATCACTTAGAATTCGGTCAGAAATCATAAAGTATTTAATAGGCATTACTAGAAACCAAATGTAGATCAAATACACCCAGAATTACAAAAAACCTTGACCTACATAAAGGTGACTTTCCCTTGCTTATGAAATGAAATACGGTTTAGTATCCTACTTTTCTGTGTTCTTAGAGTGATTCTGCCCTACACCCTACTCTTATATCAAATATTTCAACTGTCAAGGGTTCTTCAACGGGAACCCGGGGGGGGGGGGGCAATGATTAACACGCACACATTTGATCAGGAAGTCTGTCATTGAGTCAAATAATTCAATTGTCAAGGCTTCTTCTAAGTGAACGCAGTGGGGATGGTTTCGATTCCGGGAATGGGGGAGGGGGTGGTGGATGGCCGAATGGTAAGCATGTGCGTGCGGTATCATAGGCCTGTCATTGAGTCAACTGGCGTGGTTTCGAATCCCCGGTTGTACGTGACAAGGAGTAGGGTCGCCTGTCCAATCTTGTGGGTTTTCTACGGGACCTACGGTTTCCTCCCACTGCTAAAGACCCCTATGCGCAACGAATTATTGAAATAAAATTAAACCATATGTTAATCCCGAAATGACCTAGTTTGTGTCAAGTGGACGTTAAACCCCATTTCTCTCTCTCTCTCTTTCGATTCCGGGCTTGTACCCAATTATCCCTTGCCATATCCAAGACTACTGACAAGTGGGAACTATGCCGGAAAATCCAGTTGAAATTTCTCGGCCAACACCTTATACTCACTGAACCACTGTGGCTTATGACTTGTAATTGTATATAAATTTTTTGTGCATATGATATTTTTTTATTTCAATCCTATAATCTTGATGCTTTGCTTCTTTTATTTACAAAATATTCATTTTGTTTGGGTTTTTGTAATGAGGAAAAGGTTTTACATCATTTTATTTCTCCTGCAAAATAGTGCATTTTTCTTTTGTTAGTTATTTCTATATGTCTCACAAATCACTTGTAGTGTGATTTTGTAGCACTTTTCAGTTTTTGAAATTGTTTCAATTTAGTGCATAATTAATCTTAGTGCTTGGTTTGGATGTTATTAAATTTAGATATTATTTGAATTATATATTTTGGAGTATGGGGTAGGGATACTGTGTACATATCTTTATATTCTCAGTTCTTGTTTTGGGGTAAAGAACAATTTATATAGCTATTTTATATTTTGTGATAGGTAAAGTGTGTGGGGTTAAGAACAATTTAAATAGCTATGTTATATTTTGTGATGGGTAAAGTGGTGTGTGTGTGTGTGTGGGGGGGGGGGTCATTATATATAACACAATATAATTAGTATTAGAATTCTCTGTTTTTCTGTTAACATTTCAAATATCTATTTAGTTTTGATGTATTAATTTACTTTTTCCTATGATTTTATGAATAAATAATAATCTTACAAAAACAAAAACAAATTTTGTTTCCTTCTTTTATCAAACTTTACAGGTCTAACAGAGCAAAGAGATGGGTCCTGCATAAAAAGGTTGCTATACTGTATATAAATTGGGGAAAAACACAACACAAGTTTTTGTGGATGGTTTGTATGAAACCACACAAGTTTCAGAAATTTCAACACAAGTTTCAGAAATTTTAACACAAGTTTCAGAAATTCAACACAAGTTTCAAAAATTTCAACACAAGTTTCAAAAATTTCAACACAAGTATTGTAGATTTTCACACAAGTTTCAACACAAGTTTGTGTTGTTTGATAAATTTTAACACAAGTTTTGTGTTGTTTCAACATTTAACACAAGTTTTGTGTTGTTTCAACACAAGTTTGTGTTGTTAAATAGAGACACCTTACTTGTGTTGAAAACAACACAAGTTTGTGTTGTTTCAACACAAGTTTTTTTTCAGTGCATATGTCTATATAATTATCTCGCTCTTTGAATGTCCATCCCATCCACCATTTGACGATAAGGGATAAAGCACACGACCGTGCTACTTTTCTCATAATAAGTGGACCCCCACCCTCTGGATCCGTCCCTGGTAAATATTATTGACCCCCGAAAAGAAAAAATCAAGAATATTTTCGTTAGATGAGGATAAATCTAACATTAAAAATGTAAAATAATTAAATCATACTTTTGTATTTTCAGTGTTGACGATGGAAACAGAGGAAAATATACATATGTTTTTAGGTTTAGGAAATGCTGAGATGCCCCAGACGCCAGCAGCTGATGCATGTTTCTCTAATATGACCAAGTTAGAAAATAAAGAAAAAACTGAAAATAAGTATGTTAGGGACTTATTGCAAGTTATTATCAAAGTGGTGGAGTGCAACACAGCAATAATTCAAGACACGTATGCACGCCTAGCACGCTTTGAATCAAATGAAGGTAAGGAAGCTGGTCTTCAAGCTGAAAATAAAGCCATGAAGGACGAAAACGCAATTCTTAAGGCTGAAAATGCCATTCTTAAGGCTGAAAATGCCATTCTTAAGGAAAATGCCATTCTTAAGGCTGAAAATGCCATTCTTAAGGCTGAAAATAAAAGACTTAAGGTCAGAAGACAGCCACCATCGCCACCCTTAGTCGGTATTGGTAACTATGCAGAAAGCCCGCCAGGAGCTCAACAATTGAAGATGTCCGGGGACATACGTTCAATGCATCTTCCAAGAAGTACGCTGGCCATTCCGTCAGTGCAGTTTGCACCCACTCCGAAAAAAAGGCGTATAAGTGCAACTTCAACTGCAATGCACGTAGCGCTATCTATTAGTAGTGATGGCACTTATGCTGATGGGACGTCCATGGTTACGCCAATTTGGGCAGGACAAGTAGCTAAAGCAGATAAAGAAAGGGCAGCTGCAGGCCTTAAACGGATTGTAGATAAACCAGTGGCAAAAAAGCCACAATCGCGGATTAGGCGTAGCGCTTCCAAAAGTGGAAAACTTACGTTGACTTCTGGTTATACATTGGAAAGAAAGTCAAAAAGTGACTGCAGCCATGGGATAAACCAGCATTTCTGTAACAAGTGTTGTAACAAGGCACACGGATCTTGCGAGTCTTCACAGGCTCTAGAACATGAGTGTAAACTTTGTGGAATAGATGGCCATTTGGAGGCGTGCTCCGGTGCTCGCTTTCTGACATGCTTTAATTGCAGCAGGTATGGCCATATCAAAGAAACGTGTAACAGTAGGAAAAAAGAACCTGATGGCTCCCCTGCAAATGATGAAGAACTGTCTGGTTCTTCTGATAAATATTAATATGAGCTTACTATTTTTAAAAAATACATTTATAGGGTATTTTTCATGGTGCTTAACAATAAAAGGAATGAATGCCTTCTTTCCCATGTTGAGTTTGACGTCTATAACCGCTAATATTAAATTAAATGACCATGGGCCAATCACATGTTTTTAGCTCTGTCGCAGCACTATATATATAGCTTTGTATTTTTATTCATATGGCCATAAGACTACAATTGCGCGTTTTGAACTAGATATCCATACACTCTCACATTTGGGAAGCTATGCTACAAACGATGCATATGGCCATGGCTCAATAAAGCTTTCCTGTTTTAGTTCTTCGCTTTAACATGCCCCCCCCCCCCTCCCAACACCCAAAATTAAACCCAAATAACAAACAAAATTAATCTGTTTCTTGCAGATACATGTGTTTCAGAACAGAAAACAAATCTTGAAAGATTTGTTTTCCTCTACAGTAAAGCCTACATGATTTTATTTTCTCTTTTTTCTTTAGGTAAAGCCTACACGTGTTCTCATTGTTTTTTAATTTAGACACAAGCTATTATGTTGAAAACTATAAAGTCAACTTTAGATACTATAGCGATAAAAAATCTATCGGTATGGTACATAGTTTTTAAAACCTGCTTTGTAAATATAATATCTAGAATGTATAAACAAACTAATCAAATCTATCTTTTTTCTTTCTTTAGATACAGGTTATTTAAGACACGCAGCACATTCGTATAATTGAATCTTTCTTTCAGTATTCCTCTGCAAAATTGTTTTACAAGGCTGTTTTAACTTGACACTGCCATAGTCTGGATATCATTTGTTAACTAGGTTTCCACTTTTAGATACCACTGAGGCTACATTTCTTATCCATGGCCAGCTGATTCATTATTATCAAATTAATATTACTTTTTATATTTAATATACTACATCTGAAACATCTTTAAAATTTTCTGCCTGACCAGTAGAAGACCTTTTGGCATCAGTACACTACCCAGAGCAGAAAGGTCATTAGCACAAAAGTAGATGGCTAATCTAAAAATTATTCTACCATCACCTTTGTGAAACAGACCTTTTTGTTACTACTTCAAAAATCAACAAACGGTACAAGATAATTAAAATAAACCAACATCAAATATTATAATGAGGTATTTCTTGTTTTCTCACTGTAAATGATTGATTTTATGCACACAATTTCAACTGTAATCATTTCTTACAGCGCATAGTCAATCATGACTCACACTAGAGTAATCAACTTTTTGAGAATATTTCCCTACCCCTTTTCTTGGATTGCTGGATTGTTTCCCTTTGTTTTCATTTTCACTGAAATCTGAGCCCCTGAGAGCCAGGGAATGTACAGCAGTCTAGATGATTTTGGTTGGCCCACAGATTTTATATATATGGATTTTATATATATGTTTGATGTTAAATTATTGCACCATCTATATTTATTGTCTTTCCTTAGTACTGTGTCTTATCAAATTTTGTTCGGGTAATATGCAGTCGTCCTAAACTCATATGTGTGCCCCCCACCCCCACCACACGAATTCAACAATTACCTATTTTCTACAAACATTTAATATGTAATATTTCTGTTTCTTTCAGTACTGGTAATTACCCAATTTTACAGATTTACATAGTAATTAACAATCATTAACGTGTCCATGTTTTTTTATTACTTTTCACTTGTATCTTTAGAACACTCATAATTATGTAAATAAATTCAAATATTTTTTATAAGTATTCTTGTTTATTGTTTCTAGTGCACATTCACTCCTCAGACATAGCTGTTGTGTGGGTACAAAGAGTAGGGTTGTCTGTCCAACTTCGTGTGTTTCCTCTTACTGCTAAAGACCCCTACCCGCAATCGAATTATTGAAATAAAATTAAACCATATGTTAATCCCGAAATGACCTAGTCCGCGTCGAGTGGACGTTAAACCCCATTTCTCTCTCTCTCTCTCTATTTTGTTGTGGGGGTGTATTCTTTCAACCAGCTTCTTTATCACCGATGTATAATATCAAATTAATATTATCTTTTTAGATGAATTTGAAGAATTAAGAGTGGTTATAGCTGGAAATTTTGCGACCGGGAAGAGTGTAACAAACCTGTTGACAATCTGAATGTACGGACTAATGAATTAACAAAGAAAGACCACAGAATCCCTGAATTAAAACGCACACAAGTTGAATTAAACGCGAGGGATCCAGAAACATGAAACAAAGACTAAAGACTTGCGTCGAACGCAAACGTTGACGAAATAGCCCAATTAAAACAGGAACGGGTTCTAACGATCCTAGAGAGTACAAAAAGAAGCAAAGGAAGCAGATAAAGGATTACGAGGTCAAGCTGAAAGATTCTAAAGCTAGTGCGGAAAGGGAAATTAGTAACGTATTGTCTAGTCGTTTGGAAGGGGCAGAAACTCGTGGTCCACCCATGTATTTATTGGTGTGAACGTAAAAACAAAATACTTGACATGAAGGGTGTGACAAAGTGATCTATACCTTCCATCAAATTGAACGATCATTTAGGTGCTTAGAACTGTATGACGTCAGCTGGTTATTGATAATAATATAATAATAATATAAACTTCTGTTAAGGCACGGACAGGCTATGATCTAATTAAACATGTAATTAATCCCATATGCTCTGTGTACAAGATCCACATGACTTCAAAGGAATATGCACTGGTCAGTAATTATACCATGACGTGATAAAGAGACAATTGCATGTATGATCATGTGGCAGGAGCAGTACGGTGGATTTAGCATAGTTAAATGTGTTCCTGTCGTAGTCTAGTTCCTGTATAGTTTAAGTTCCCGTATTGTTGTTGTATTTATGTACCTGTGGCTGTTTTATATACTAAACTGATCTCTGTTATCACTAAGATAGTGTTACAAGGGTAAACAGTAACTTTGCTGTAAAGTTCTTCTCTCTAGCATTGAACATATGACCACAGAACAAAAATAACCATGTTAGTCTCAATATGAACTCTGTGCTGTATTGACGAGACGTTAAAGCCCATTTCTTTTCTTATGTTCGATGTGACACGATTGCGGGATAACACTTTCAAATTTTGGTTTAATTTTTTATTTCAATAATTCGCTTGCGCGTAGGGGATGTTAGAAGTGGGAGGACCCGGCGAAAACCCACAAGGTCGGACAGGCGACCCTACTCCTTGTAACGTACATCCGGGGATTCGAAACCACTCCAGTTGACTCAATGACAGGCCGTATGATACAGCGCACTTCTAACCATTCAGCCATCCAACCCCCCAATTTAAAAGATACACTAAATGAGAAATGAAATGAAATGAGGTTTAACGTCCTACAGTTCTGCTCCGACTCACAGAAGGATGCAGACGACTTGTATTTCCTGCCAGATGTTGGTAACTATGCATGGTTTGAAGGATATATGGCGTGCATTCACTTGCTATTAAATACATATATTTTGATATCTGGTAACGTTTACATTTATTGACATGTCATGCGTTCGTCCTGAAATTCTGCAGTAGTTGTACATCGATTTCCAGACAACATTTGTACTTGATAAAGACTCAATCATACGGGCTCAATATTAAGTATAAATGTAACATTGTTGTCCTTGATTTAAGACTCGGTCATACCGGCTCAGTATTAAGTATAAATGTGACGTTATTGTCCTCGATCAAAGGCTCGATCATACGGTATCAGTATTGCCCCTGAGGCGACGATCTGTATAAAAAGTCAAAGGCCCCGCCAATTAGAGTACGATCGACAAGATAGGTGTTCTCAAGTTCAGGACTAGGTGGCCGTCTTCATTAGCCCAGTCACAGGACATTTAAACCCCATTTCATTTCAGGACTGCGTGGTGTTTATAGTGCTCAATATATACACACAAATCTGATTGCTAGCTAGCATTTATTTCGCCATGTTAATAAAATCATGATTTTGTTCGTTTAAGTTGGACAATCTAATTTTGTTCGTTTAAGTTGGACAGCAGAATCTAATTTTGTAATCTTCACATTGTGCATCATCTTGATCCACATTTTGACAAGAAAAGCCTCTTGATGGACACAAACAAACAGACTCGCCAGTTGATCTGTAGTCGTAACCGGTACTTGAAACGCGGACATCAATGGCTCGTGGGGACCGACATACACCGGGGTGGTACTTTCTGATAAGGGACAATGTCTCGTGATCACCAGTTCCAGTAGCATTGTCACGATCGTAGAAGGCAGTCCAAGCAAATCCAACAGGACAGACTGGGGTGCCTAAACGAAAAAAAAATCTTTTTAGCTGAAATATTACTGTAGCCTGGCTGGGTTTTTATATATAAAAAAGGGAACCTGGACCAAACAAAATTAAACATAACTGGTTTCAGTGCTGATGTGGTTATAGCTATAGTTGTCACGATCGTAAAAGGCGGTCCACAAAATTCAACAGGACAGGCTGGGGAGCCTAGACGAAAGAAACATCCAACATAAAAGGCGGGAGGCTGCTCTACTCTTGTGGCATTTGCATCTTTATCTAAGGAAACGGAATCGATTAGTTCTCTTAATCGTTCGCCCGTCTCCAACCTTTACTCTCACACGTTTCCAAATTACTGTTTTTAATCGTGAGGTGGTTATAGATTGAATTAGATAGAAACAGATAGTTTCAACTCACCTGCTCTACAACAGAATCGAACAGCGTAATCTTCACACTGGCCATCCTCTTGCAAGAAATTAGTGCAGGATAAACCATAATCAGGTCCAATTGATATAACTTCTCCACCAATACCCGAAGTACTCCGAGCTTCGACAACTTCTGGTTCCTCACAGATTTCGCCTGGATTGTCATAACGATGACTAGTAAGAAGCTCTAAATCTCCGAGACCCGTCTGATTGTCCCGGTTGTAAAATCTGGTCCATTGGTTACACTGCGGACAGTACTGAGCTTTGGCTGAATAAATATGGAAAATAATATGTTTCAGATAGAGAGAGAGAGAGAGAGAGAGAGAGAGATTTTAACTTCATTCGACTCAGACTAGGTCATTTCGGGTCTAACATATGGTTCAATTCTATTACAATGCCACGTTCCAGGGGGAAAACTAAAACACGCCACTGGACTAGTTGACAAACCATTCGGTGACTCAACCCCTCCAATATGGTTTCGTACTTGATCATGACGTTGCTATGATCCACAGCCCTGGTCTGATCTTATAGAAGTTACAAATGTCTTAATTTGGTATAAGGCGGCAAATTTAACTAGTTGCAAAGAGAACCACCTGTATCATATACCTGTGAAGTCTGGTTAAAGGAGCTAAATCTAATTTCTTTGGAACCTAATTCGAACGAAAATGTGTAAAAAGCTCATTTTAACGTATTATAAGTGTATAAACGGATATGCATTCAGATTTTATTGAATAGCAGTCGCTCGCGCCTGGTTAGTCCTGTCTACAAAAGGAAGCACGGTTTCACGTTTCATTTTTGTCTCATTCATCAAGGCGTCTCAATACAATTTGCGCTCGAGAGCAGTTTTCCTGCATTGCACTAGAATACGCATGAGTAGTAGTGGAACTAAACAAGTCTTATCTTATGCCATGCCGCGCCTCGCCTCTGCCTTAACGCCCCGCATTTCAGACAAAGGGCATTCACAAATTTAAATAGAGGGTTACCTAAAACCACCAGTGCAAGAACAACGACAATGAAGATTTCTGTATGTCTTTTAAATACCAGTCTGATCAAAATGCAGATTTATATTTTGCTTTGTTTTTTTATACTTTCGATGGCCTACACTAGTAACACTACATGAAGATCTGACCGGTTGTAGTAAAAGGTCGCGTCAGGGGTGGCGTTAGAGGTAGTACGAACGGCTTTTGACCTATGACGTCAGACATTGATTAATCAATCAGCTTTGACGTTTTTAGTGATTTACCCACAGTTCAGGTTATATAACTACTCTTCCAGATCCTAGTGTAGTAAAGACAAATAAAACAAAATTTTGAACTATAAAAAACGAAAAGAAATATGATCTGTGTTTTAATCAGATTGTTTAAGATCAGTAGCAGCCTGCAGACTAAGCGGATTGGTGATAAATAAGCGATATATTAATGAATTAAAATACAAGATAGTTACCTAAAGCCACCAGAGTTAGTACTGCGATAATGAAGACTTTCATGGTTCTTGTAGAATCAGTAGCAGTCTGTAGATCGACGGACAACCAACGATCCTGGGCAGTCTTATATACTTATTTCTAGTGTGATTTGAAAAATGATGCAATATATCTTCATTCTAAAT
Organism: Patella vulgata; assembly: GCF_932274485.2. NCBI lineage: Eukaryota > Metazoa > Mollusca > Gastropoda > Patellidae > Patella > Patella vulgata. Next base: position 6,810,227 of record NC_065883.2, on the reverse strand, counting down.
GTTCGTAAACAATTTTGATTAATGGATGGTTTGGTGAGTCATGCACATCCATGCAAAATTATTACATGCAAGTGCAGAGTTTTATAGACGCAACAACCTGTCACTATGATAAATTAAGGAAATTTCATGAACATTTTTAATTTTTTGAAATCCCCCAAACTGTTTAATTTATTTTAAAGTTATAATAACTAAAGGGTCTATGCAGTTCTAATATTTGGAACATTAAAAAGCGACAAAAGTTCTAAGAATTTTTATGAGAAATATCTTTGATCCAGGAATATAATCTGGGGTTATATTTTAGCTGAGATATTGCGAACAATTTTCAGTGTTCAATATGCCTCTATTCTATTGAATACTAAAACGTTTTTTAATTGACTTAGAACATATTTTTTAATTACATTTAACGTATGTGGTTACTTGTATAGATACATTTTACTACAATATGCTTACATTCATATTTCTTGTAATATATCGCAGATCACGACTCATGCTGACATTACACAATGGTTTCTCTGGGTTTTATTCCTGATTGTTTTGAAATTTATGTGGAGTCTGTGCCACTACAGGTCCGGGACTGTACAGCGCAGTGGACGCTTACGGCTAGCCCCCGGATCCATTCACTTTATTTGAATTGTGCATCTGTTTGTGAGTTCTGCGTAATATGTCCTGTCCATTAATTGGTTTTTGTGTAAATTATGTGTGGTGCAGTCCCCCTGCACTTACTATTAAGTCTGAAAATGTTTCGTGAAACCGGGGCCAGATCTAAAAGCACATTAATGTAATACGAGTCTATATTATATGATTTGAAATTTGTGATTTCTTATCAATTATGTTTGTTGAAATACGTGAAGAGTCCAAACTGAACGACATGCCCTTGCGCTTGCTTAGTCCATTCTACACGGGGTTTTAAAATTATTTTGTCGTTTGTGTATCAGTCATTTTTAATTATTTCCACATTGTCTTGTCGTATATGTTTGTCTTTTTAAATTTAAAATGGCACTCGAACATTGTGTCTTTAATATTGGAAATAATTATTACATATTTTCACAGTAAGATCACAACACCGATGTTGATCGAAATTGACCAAGATTCATCTCTTATTAGTTAGAGGTTTAGTACCTTTAATATCAACAGTTAGGGGCTTAGTCCCTTTAATATCAACAGTTAGAGGTTTACTCCCTTTAATATAAACAGTTAGAGGTTTAGTACCTTTAATATAAACAGTTAGAGGTTTAGTACCTTTAATATCAACAGTTAGAGGTTGAGTACCTTTAATATCAACAGTTAGAGGTTGAGTACCTTTAATATCAACAGTTAAAGGTTGAGTACCTTTAATATCAACAGTTAGAGGTTGAGTACCTTTAATATCAACAGTTAGAGGTTGAGTACCTTTAATATCAACAGTTAGAGTTTGAGTACCTTTAATATCAACAGTTAGAGGTTGAGTACCTTTAATATCAACAGCTGAGAACATGCAGCCTGTCGGGGTATTTCCACCCTTCAAATGGTTAATGGAAGAGTAGTCACAGGAAGCCACGTATGTACGTCTTCCGTATACCAACAGGAGCAGAACAGTAGGACGTTAAACCCCATTACATGTTAACTGCAGTAGACGTGGATACAGAGTGAGACAATCCCAGTAAATTTAAAAAGAAAGAGTTTGATTTACTTGGCCTGGAAAGTTCCCCATTGCAGGACAGGTGGTGGTGATGGTGGTGGTGCTGGGGGGGGGGGGCGGTGATGAGTAGCGTGAAACATCCCTTTGAATTCGTAATAAAAGTAAGTGCACGATCATACGACGTTAAAGCCCGTTTCATTTCGTCATTATTTAGTTTGAGAAGGAAATATCAGATTTGACTGTGAATATAACAAATGACTCTAATAATGAGAACTCGTGCATTTATTGAAAAACACAAGCTGTGACGAAGACCTATTTGATGTTACCAACTGAAACGTAATTATTTAGTTTGAGAAGGAAATATCAGATTTGACTGTGAATATAACAAATGAATCTTATATTGCATTTATTGATCAATACGTTTTCTTTGGTGGCTGATCAACTTGCTGGCTCATTAACTTGGTGTCCACTTGTCAGTTGTGTTGGACCGAGGGCCTGGCAAAGAACGGTGTCTAGTAGTTCAGGTGGGATGTATATCCGAGGTCCTGTCTATCCATCACAGTTGGATCTCGATCACCTTCCGGGCAATATTTTCCTCGTTGTATACTGTCTTGCAAATGTTAGTGTTCATTATCCCCGTTGGTGCAGAATAATAAAAGAAACTTTTACACTTGGAATTCGGAATAAGAGTAGGCCGTGGTGCCGCTGTGCAGACAAACTTTCCCATCCACATTGCGTATACCTGGCTTCATTTAACCCTGTCGTTGCCTTTCGGTTTTAGGGGTGTAGATCGGGGTCATCGCGGTATGCCATAACACGACTCCAGCATTACACACATTCGCCAATTCCCCTCTCCCCCTCCCATCACCCGTCAATTGGATCTTGTTATTTATGCGAAATCAGAGGTCACCGGAGCACTCCGGCTTACTCTTTTTGCGAATTCCGAACCACTCAGACATTCGCCATACATAAGGTCTGTCATTGAGTCAATGGCGTGGTTTCGATTCCCCGGTTGTCCGTGGCAAGAAGTAGGGCCGCCTGTCGAATCCCGTGGGTTTTCGCCGTGTCCTCCGGTTTCCTCCCACTGTGTTAGTCCCAAAATGACCTAGTTTGTGTCGAGTGGACGTTGACCCCCCCCTCTCTCTCTCTCTCTCTCTCTCTCTCTCATACGCCATGCAGTAGTGTATGGGATGGGGAAATTTTTCTCGTACAAGAATATGACATTATTATAAATGACATGATACCAGCATGTAAGGTCACCGCAACACCCAGGTTTACTCTTTTTGCGAATACAAACTATGAAAGCATATGAATGTGGCGTGGAAATGAAAGGCTGTGTATATTATTATAAATGATACATGCTTGTAACACATGTTTACTATTTACTAAGGCGACACTATTATAGCTCGATCTAATCAATATAACTTACAGGGTCAGACCAACCAGCCCCCAAACCCCTGGATAAAAAAGACCCATAAAATCAGGTGTATTTGGCATATGCGAATACCAAGAAAGTAAGGTGACACTTCCTTCTCAAACCACATAATAACTCGTTAATCTAATCAAAATAATATAATGACAACTATAGCATTTAAAGGCTCGATACGTCATTCCAGTCTGCGACATCACTTTTGGCGAAAGCGGGCGTGCGAACGAACGAATGAAAGCGCTATTGGAACCCTTTGCAAACTACAATATTTAGAAAGTTTCGTATTCTTATAGTAATATCAGTAAGAAAAGTATGCAAATTCCGTTCAATATTTATGATAATTTGACATTTCATCGATCTATGTAACAAGACGAAGCAATATTTTATTGCTAAAGAAAGGAACCCGATTGAATCCAAATCGGAAGGTTATCTAGAGCTGATATTTTGATTTTGTCGTCTTAATTAAAGATTAATTAATCAATCTGAGTACATGTTTAGACTGAATTAAGCCTTGAGAAATTTGATGTTTTAGTGAAAATGCAAATGACGCATTTAGCCTTTAAAGTTTAAACAAACCAATAAATGAAATGAAATAAAATGAAATGGGGTTTAACGTCCTACTGTTCTGCTCCTATGCTGGGCTAATGAAGACGGGCATATGCCATACAGTGTGCTATGAGGGAAATTTTGCCCGGGCAGCGACACTATCGCCTACTCTGATATCGTATTCCAACTGCCAAGGGATCTTTTACGTGCATTCCAATGTATACATGGGACCTCGGTTTTTCGTCTCATCCGAAGGACTAGACAGCTGTCCTTGTCAGGCCCTCCGTCCTGCATCACTGACAAGGGGGAACCACGCCGGAAAATCTGGATGAACTTTCTCGGCAATGTAGGGATCGAACACCCGACCTCCAGGCTAGCGAACGTCTTACCCATTTAGCCACGTGATCCCCAACAAACCAATAAAGTTATTGAACTAGTTTCGGTCATGGTAGCAAGATGGCAGTCGTTCGTATCATTGCTAATAACTTTGTCTAGAAATTGACATTGTGATTGCGTATACCCGACTTTACTAGTCCTGTTGTTATATTGCGTATACCCCACTTTACTAGTCATGTTGTTATATTGCGTTTTGGAGAGAGAAAGAGAGAGAGAGAGACGGTGGGCTTAACGTCCACTCAACACAAACTAGGTCATTTCGAGACTAACACATGGTTTAATTTTATTTCAATAATTCGCAGTGGGAGGAAAAAGGGGTACACGGAGAAAACCCATGGGGTTGGACAGGCGACCCTACTCATTGTCACGTACAACCGGGGAATCGAAACCACCAGTTGACGCAATGATAGACCTTATGATACAGCGCGCACGTGCTAACCACGATGTGGTCATCGCCATAACACAACTCCAGCATGACACACATAGTCGCCCTCACCCACCCCACCCACGCTCCCATCGACTGTCTAAGAGAGAGAGAGAGAGAAAGAGAGAGAGGGGCACAAAGTTGTCACGTACACGCTTGGAATCGAGACCAAACCACGTGACTCATTAATATACCTTATGGACACCCAACCATCGGATCACAAAAATGACATAAAATCGATTAATTTCTCATATTCCAATACTAATCCGACACTACTTTCTCAATCTATATAATATAATAATAATAATATAATATAATGTAACAATGTAACGTAAAATCAGTTCAATTTATCACATGCGAATATTAATGGAGTATGGTGGCACTTCCTTCTCAAACTATATAATAACTCGCTAATCTAATCAGTCCAACTTATTGCGTTCAATAATTATGATAAATTGACATTTCATTGATCTATGTTACAAGACGCCGCAACCTGATCCTATTTCGTTTCGTTTTTCTTGTCTTTACTAAACTAGGATCTGGTAGAGTTGTTATATAACCCGGGTTCCTATTGATGTGAGGGATTAGCCAAAAAAAAAACGGTCTGTTTTTGGCGTGAAGTGCATGGAACTGTGGGTAACCCACTATAAACATCAACGTATGACTTCTGACGCGATCCCCCGCTACAAATGACAGGATCTTCATGTAGTAGAGGTCAACGAAAGTATAAAAAAACGAAACGAAATATAGATCTGTATTTTAATCAGATTGCAAGACGTCGCTATATATTATTGGTAGAGTAAAAGACTTTGTTTATATCCGTCTGAGTCCAAACTGGGAAATTATCTGCCGCTGATATTTGTATTTTTGTCGTACATATTTAACGTGAATTGAAATAAATTAAAAACATATGTTAGTCCCGAAATGACCTAGTTTGTGTCGAGTGGACGTTAATCCCCATCTCTCTCTCTCTCTCTCTCTCTTTCCAAACCGGGAAATTATCTGCCGCTCATATTTTTATTTTGTCGTAAATATTTAAGGTGAATTAAGACGTGAGAATGTTTTATATCTTTGTGAAAATGCGAAAGACGCATCTAGCCTTTAAACAAACCAATAAAGTTATTGAGCTAGTTTTTGTCATGGGTTAAGCTTTCAGTAATCCTATCCGAGTTACTGACCTTTTCTCGAAACCTTTGTATTCCAACTGTAAAGGAATCTTTTACGTACACGCAAATGTGTACAACGGGTCCTCCGTCAAAACCACTCGGGCACCAAACACTTGAAGGCCACTTTCAAAATGGTTGCTATGTGCCCTTTAAAGTTTATTGTCTATAAATCATGTATAAAGAAAATAAATTGCTTTTAAATCGAACTAGTTCAAAATACCTACCTATACACCCACTTATCACATTATTAATTATTATAACTCGAAAATAAATCAAACTGTTCTAGAAATGTTCCAAGAATTAAAAATATTCATGAAATTTCCTTAATTTATCAAAGTGACAAGGGTGTTGCGTCTATAAAACTCTGCACTTGCATGTAATAATTGTGCATGGATGTGCATGACACAACGATACTCCCATTAATCAAAATTGTTTACGAACATTAAGAATGAAGATATATCGCATCATTTTTCAAATCACCCTAGAAATAAGTATATAAGACTGCCCAGGATCGTTGGTCGTCAGTCGATCGACAGACTGCTTCTGATTCTACAAGAACCATGAAAGTCTTCATTATCGCAGTACTTGCTCTGGTGGCTTTAGGTAACTATCTTTTATTTTATTTTATTAATGGATCGCTTGTTTATTGTCAGTCTGCTCAGTCAATCGTTAGGCTATAGATTTATCAAAATGATAAGAGTGTTGTATCGTTGGTCGTCAGTCGATTGACAGACTGCTACTGATTCTACAAGAACCATGCAAGTCATCATCTTCGTAGTTCTTGCTCTGGTAGCTTTAAGTAACTTTGTTTCACTTTCTACAACTTGTCACAAAAAGGTACATCTATCTATTTATTTAAATGTGTCTGTTCGAAGTTGCCCCGAGTTTGCAAGCTGAGGGTTAGGGACAGCTCGAGTCGCGGAAAGGCATAGGCATGGTGTCATTACTACTTCATTGCACTATCCGTGCAACGCAAGTAAATAAGCTATGTTATTTAAAAGCTATTTACATGTATATACAAAAGTATTAGCTCAGCCGTGAAGTTGCACTACGATAACAGGTATGCCGACACAAACTGATTTCAACACTGGTTTAATTACATTTTAACATTGTTAAAGTACTTTTCGCTCATCTGGGAGATTTTTAAAACAATGTCGTTGTATAGCGATGGATAAAATACAACAATTTATACATATTTACATAGTAGTCTTGTTTACAAAGTAATTAAAACATGATCGCCATTGATCGTTCATTTAGTTCTTTATAGTACGGGATCTCGGTAAGTAAGACGTTGGACCGCTAACCAAAGAGTCTCGAGTTCGACCCCGGTGATGATCTGAAAAGTTCATTGTAATTTTCCTTTATGATTTTCCTTTGTCACTTGAGTAGGACGGAGGACTGGCAAGAACAGTGTTAAGTCTTTCGGAAGGTACGAAAACCCGAGGCCCCGGGTGTACACAAGGACGTGCACGTAATTGAACCCTTGGCAGCGGGAATTCAAAATAAGAGTGGGCCGCAGTACCACTGTCCGAGCAAATTTCCCCTATAGCAGTCTTGATCCGGGCAACTTCCAACGGTATAGATGCTGGTACATGCGTACGTTACGTTGGCTAATATTTTTATTTATAAACAAAAACCTTTGATTAAAATGATTCGTCTATCGTGTGCTATAGGTGTGTGTGTGGCGAAAACACATATTAGACAACATGCACTAGTAAAACAAAATTATCAGACACTAGAAGAATGACCGGCTTCGCTCGGGGGTCATAAAACCGAAACCGGAAGTGGTAGACTAACGCTACCTGGCCTATGTTACTCCCCGGTCCGAGCTACCCCTATACCCCAAATTTCCGACTCGGGGCAGACCTAGTGTAGCCGCCAACCCCGAACAGACAGACAAACAGACAGTCAAACGACAGTCACAAATATTAGTATAGATAGATAGAGAGATACACAAACGCTGTTCATATACAAAATATAACATAATTTTACTTTTGTTTAATACAATATCCCATGGACTGGGTTTTACAACTGGGATGACCTTTCGGAAATTGGAGATTTCGAGCTTTTTCCTGATCTCCAGATTCATTATCAACGTCATAATATGGTTGGAGTCCTACCTGCTCAATCAAACATTTCTGATTGTTTTAAAGGGTGTGTTGAATCTTTTTGTTTATCTTTGTTTATTTAGCCGAAGCTAATCACTGTCCGATGTGTAACAAATGGACAGCGTTTTATAACCGAGACGATCCATCGGGTCTTGGAGATCTTGAGCTCCTTTCTCTCCACCGACAAGAAAATCCTGGACAGATCTGTGCTTCACCGGAAGTTGTAAATTGTAGACGTCTCACGGGACCTTTTCGGGACGATGTATCGATTGCTGCTACTTATGGTTTGGCATGTTTCAATTACTTGCAACCTGACGGACAGTGTGAAGATTACAAATGTCGATACTGCTGCAATTATCGTGAGTACAGACTAAATAGTTCCCCAATAACCACCTCTTACATTATGTAAGATTTAGATACATAGCTGGTCGTTCTGGCTATAATAGTTTAAAGATACATTATGTAATAGTTCCTCAATAACCACCTCTTGCCATTTAAAGATACATTATGTAAGATTTAGATACATGACTGGCCGTTCTTGCTATAATAGTTTAAAAATAGATAATGCAAAATGAATATATTGAAAATTTCATTCAAATTTCTTAATTCTGAGCGAAGCAATCACTGTTTGTAGTTTAGGCAAGGTGTGTTCATTGATTGTTTAGTATCGTAACAACGGTACTTGTTATTCGAGACTTTTTCTCCATTTTTAAAATTAAATCATTAAATGGCCGAATCACTCTAATCTACTTTAAGTCGGCGCCATCTGATGGTTCAGAGAGTTGAATATAGGCTTGTCATGTTAATGAATGTTTAAATAATAGATTTATATAATGTTTAAAGTCAAAATAAAGACCTGCAAAAGGGAGATTTATCTCTTACATAATGCATCTTTAAAATGTGTCTTTTACAGTATGAAGCCATACTGATATAAATTCATGTTTATGTTTGTGTATACAATCAATTGAAATATACCCGCAGTTGGTCAAGTAGAATGGGGGGCGCTAACAATTTATTACTTGAATTAGTTGGGTTATTGAAGTGGATAAGGAGAGGGGGGGGGGGTGTGGATGGCCGAATGGTTAGCACGTGCGCGCTGTGTCGTACGGCCTGTCATTGAGTCAACTGACGGGGTTTCGATTCCCGGGTTGTACGTGACAAGGAGTAGGGTCGCCTGTTCAACCTCGTGGGTTTTCTCCCGGTCCTTCGGTTTCCTTCCACTGCTAAACCCCTCTACGCGCAAGCGAATTATTGAAATAAAATTGAACTATGTGTTAGTCCCGAAATGACATAGTTTGTTTCGAGCGGACGTTAAACCCTATTTCTCTCTCTCTCTCTCTCTCTCTCTTTCTCTGAAGTGTATAAAACTTGTGATACAATATCTGAATGATTTGTGATCCAGTTATCTTTACTCGATTGATACAGTTTTAAAATCTGGGAGATGTACCATGTTAGGACGCGTGTGGAGTGTTATAGGCGACCCTACTCTTTGTCACGTACAACCGGAGATTCTAAACCTCGCCAGTTGGACTCAATGACAGACTTTATGATACAGCGCGCACGTGCTAACCATTCAGCCATCCCCCCACAGCCGATCAAACGCGTGTTCTATTTGAATGTGAAATCGGTTATGTAATAACTTACATATATGTGTGTGTTTGGGTAGGGGTGGGGGTGTGTGGGAGGGGGGGGGGCTAGTTTGTACACAAGTGATAACAGATAGCAGAATTATCAATACTTGCACAGGACTCACAAGTATGATGTGTGTGTTTTTTTTAAAACTGATGGTCTATAGAGTGGATTATGCATGGCTCTTACATAATGCATCTTTAACGATTTCAAAGGATAACCATAAATTTGCCAACACCATCCTTTCAAGATTGGGTTATAAAGGTATACCGTTGCGTCGCTGTCTGGGCAAAATTTCCTGCATAGTCCACTGCATGACGTATGCCAATCTTCAATAGCCCAGTCGGAGCAGAAATATAGGACGTTAAACCCCATTTCATTTGTTTGTTTTTTTCTGTTTTTTTGTCTAGGCTACCCATCCTGTCCCACTGGATATCGCTGGACCAGCTACTATAATCGTGACCTACCTACTGGAACTGGTGATTATGAGACGTTGTCGTTAATCAACATCGATTACCCCTTTAACCGTGTATGTACAGATCCAGTAGCTATTGACGTCCGTGTTACAAGTACCGGCTACGACTACTCCACAGCCGGCGAGGTTGTATGTCTGGTTCCAGAACTTGGCTTTTCGTGTGTAGATGCACAGCAACCCGATGGACAATGCCAGGATTACAAAATCCGTTTCTGCTGTCCAAATAATTATTAAACGAACAGAATCATGTATTGATTAAGATTGAGAAATAAAGCTAGCTAGCTATCAGATTTGTTTGTATATAACGATCAGTGTCTTCAGCAAGTCTAATAAATCCACATCGCTCTTCAAAGTAATATTAAGTATTACCACTTCCACGTTCAGTCAACGGGTATCAGTTGTCGAACTAAATACCGTGGTACAAAGTTTCGTAACAAGTACGAACGCAATATATGAACCAGGAGCTGAGCATAACGTCATCCCAGTCATCAAAAGACTAATCACTGTTCCTTGCATCAACATGCACATTTCCTTATCGATCGCACCAGAATTCATGAAGCCCCCCCCCCCCACTCTTCCCACTAACCTCCTAGGACAAGGATACCAACTGAAAGGTCATAGGCTTACATGTCTGATCAGCTTTGGGGATGGGGACGGGAGCAGAAATGGAAATGCCCGAAAACATGTCCTTTGCGGCTGGCATAGGGTGGTATTGAAGGGAAAGTGGTTATGCATCCCGTAGAACAAATTTGAAATTAGACGATTGTCAACGCATTTTCCTGCAATTCGGACCAGTGAGGGAAGCGACAAGGCAGTTGTCCACTATGGACTTATTTATTGAGCTTTGGAACCGAAATCCCTATCTGTGTCCAACTGGATACCAGATGTTGCGGGAGAGGGGTGAGAAAAGAAATGACCGAAACGGTCAACAGGTCGAGAACGGAGGGCAAGAGGGCGATATCTCCCCAAAGAAATTTGTGAAGCCGGTCACCAGGTCGGAGTATGAGGGTAAAATCTTCCGAGGAAATGTTTGAGATTAAGATGGCTCCAAACGCGTTTTCCTGCTATTTCAGCCCGCGAAAACAGCAAACTGAAAATGAACTCTCATTATTAAGTCAATCAATCCGTCTGACTGGTGCCCTTGCATTCACATGAAATTAGGAATTTCAACATTGAAAGAAATGTTGATGCCCGAAAAACGTTTCGCACTTAGAGCTTAGTGGCTATTACATCGAATTTAAATGTTTTAACCATGTCAGTCAGTTTAAAGATATTTCGATTCCAGAAAAAATTGACGACACATATAACGATCGGTGTCTGAAAACTGTCACACAAAGCTGCGTGGCTTCGGACCAAGAAGCTCGTCATAGAATTTTGGTCACTTTACCCGACTGCCCGAAAACTCCGCTGACGCCACCGCCCCCGCCCCGGCTTGTACGCTTACCTGTAAGGCCAAGGGTTAGATCTCGGTACAATTTATTCTTACGGCAGCACTGAATTCGACTGTGTCTATATCCGTGAAAGACGAGGATTTCCACGGAATTTTTTTTTTGTGTGGATTTACGAGTTATGGTCTGTCCAAAAATATGAACCATGTCGTAAATGACTTCTGACTTCTAGTGTAACCAGAAATGAAATGAAATGGGGTTTAACGTCCTACTTTTTTGCTCCGAACTGGGCTAATGAAGACGAGCATACGCCATACAGTGTCAAGGGATCTTTTACGTGCACGCCAATGTATACACGGCATCTCGGTTTTTCTTCTCATCCGTCCTGCATCACTAACAAGGGGGAACCACGCCGTAAAATCTGGATGAACTTTCTCGGTCAATGCAGGGATCGAACACCCGACCTCCAGGCTAGCGAGCAAGCGTCTTACCCACTCAGCCACCGTGACCCCCTGGTGTAACCCATGGTTAGAAACATAAGATTGTCGAACAAATCTGGATGGGTCATACTATGCCTGGTCTTCATAATGATTAAATACTGAGTCCAGTTATTATTAGTCGGTCAAGACCACAGATGATTCGTTGAGATATTTGTTTAATCAATGTAGGTTCGTTCATTCGTTCGTTCCTAAGGTTTACGTCCACTTCCACCTAAAGTGATATCGTAGACAAGTCAATGTAGGTATTACACTATCTGCTATATAGATACTGATCACCTAAAGTGATATCGTAGACAAGTCAATGTAGGTATTACACTATCTGCTATATAGATACTGATCACCTAAAGTGATATCGTAGACAAGTCAATGTAGGTATTACACTATCTGCTATATAGATACTGATCACCTAAAGTGATATCGTAGACAAGTCAATGTAGGTATTACACTATCTGCTATATAGATACTGATCACCTAAAGTGATATCGTAGACAATGTAGGTATTACACTATCTGCTATATAGACACTGACCAACTAAAGTGATATCGTAGACAAGTCAATGTAGGTATTACACTATCTGCTATATAGATACCAGTAATTCCTACGCTAGTAACAAACTAATAAAAAGCTGAAGTTGTTAAAAATTGATAAGATCATAGCTGTGTTTTTCTTTTAGTTTGAGTCATTCTATGTGTCTATGACTAGTCTCTGTCTACGATTGTATGTCATCTACGTTTGTAGTATCAAGCAATATAATGGCCATCTTGTATATCGAAGAGTCTGGTTTAGTTCACGGGAGTAACGGAACACTTAAAAATGAAATGAAATGAACACCCGACCTCCGGAACACTTAAAAGTCCCCACCATCCTTCGTTAAACTGGATGTAAGATTATTACACCAGTCGCTGTGATACGGATATTATCCAGGTAGTTTATCACTTTCTTGAGATGATCTCTCAGGTGAGTGGAATATTTCCTAGGAGGGTCAATGAAGGGCGTTTCCCTACACTAAAGAATTGTTCAGGAAATGTATGTAGGAAAACTGGTGTTGGTGTGTCAGTGTTTTGTGATCATTCTTATATAGAATACAAGGGGTGGGGGCGAGAGGGGTAAGAGCACCGGACTTTGTCTTGAATTAAATAATGTTGGCAGGTGGGGGGGAGCGTAGCACTAGTGCCCGGGAAAATAGTAGCCATAACAGTTGGAATGTCCCGCCAGAATTTTTCGCAAAGCACAGGTGAATGCCTGTCTTCATTAGCCAGGTGAAGAAAAAAAGTAGGACGTTAAACCCCCAAATCATTTCATTTCATTACTGAATATTAATAGGGAGGGAGAGAAATGGGGTTTAACGTTCACTCGACATCAACTAGGTCATTTCGAGACAAACACAGGGTTCAATTTTATTTCAATAATTCGCTTGCGTGTAGGGGTCTTTAGCAATGGGGGAAACCGGAGTACCAGTAGAAAACCAACGGGTTAGACAGGCTACCCTACTTCCTTTCACGTTCAACCGGAGAATCGAAACCACACCAGTTGACTCAATGGCAGACCTTATGATACAGCGCACACGTGCTAACAATTCAGCCATCCAACCCGCCATATTTATATGAAATGAACCAAACTGCAATCGTATATAAAGATAAACAAAAGCTTAGTTATCTTTCAACTCCGATGACGACGACAATACGTCAAAAATCTAAGTATAAGCAAAGTCCAGAATAAAGAGTTTAATGGTGTCGCGTAAGCTCTTTTGAATTTTCCGGCAAACGTTTCCCTTTCGGTGGATCTTGGTATTTGTACGTTATTAGCTGATACCAGAGTCGCGTTAATGGCCATCATCTTGCTATGAGTTGAGGAACCACCTTTTCCAGGTGTACCAAACTCACACCCGAGGGGCCCAAGAATGAAAAGGGCTTGGAAAAACTGGTATAGCGTGTAAACACAGTGAACGAGGTAATTGTGCAATATTTTTATTCTTTCATGTTATCCATTTAGATATTTATTCATTACAAGGACAACAGAATCGAACTTTGTAATCTTCACAATAGTGATCATACTGGTTTCGAGCTAGGCAGAGAAATCCGTACGATGGAGAGACAGTGACGTTCTCGCCGCATGTTCTAAAGTCGCGGCCATTGCTTCGACGACGGACATCTATGGCGAATGGTTTTTCACAAATCTCATTTGGATTTTCTTTTCGTAGCTGCCCCAATAATTCCCAATCACCTGTGCCTGAGGGGTTGTCACGGTCGTAGAAGTAGGTCCATTCATATCCGTTCGGACATGTGACTTGGGCTGAAAATAGAGAATAGTAACGAGACTGACATTTGGCGACGAGGCGGGGAATGATATGGGCCTGCTGACGATGCACTACTACTTCCAATGCATGGCTCTACCCGTGCAATGTCGGGTAATCCGCTAGTTCTATTAATAATTCAAGAAGTCACATACCCAAACAAGGGTTCATAAGTAGCCAAGGTCTAACAATATATAAATATATTCTGATTTCAGTTAAACTCTTTTGATCGGAAGAAAATGTTTACATTGTCTCTATTTAGCTCCACGCCCCCATCTTGTCCAGTGAACGAATATGACTGCAAATTAACACTGTATAAATGTCACATTAATTCTAAAAGATTACTAATCGTTGGTTTCTGGGTGCCAGATATTTTGTGTGTGTGTTAGTTGTATTTTACCGAGGTGATATCGCAGACAAGCCAGATATTGTATGGTTATTTTTTTCTTTATATAATACCTATGATAGCCTACTTACCGTCTAGACAGCAGTATCGAACTTTGTAATCGTCACACCTTTGATCGGGTTGACGAGCATTAACACATGCGAAACCCTCGATCGGTGATGCTGTAATCACTTCTCCTGTGTTGATACACGCTTTTGTAGATACGGTTTCATATTTCAAGGTAGCTGGTCTTGCACAGATATTATCATAGGGTCTTGCCGTTCGAAGACTGTCCAAGGGTTCCTGATCACCATAGCCGGACGGGTTGTCAAGATCATAGAATTGGGTCCATCTGTTACACTGAAGTACAACAAATTAATAAGTTAAATTTGAACTATCACCACACACTTTAAATTTGAACTATCACCAGACACGTCAGCGGCATTTCTGTCCAATCCTCTAAGAATACCCAGTGCCAAAGAATCTTTAGGTGCACTCGATTTCGATCAATCGTTACGGTCCATTTTTACTTAATTTACTTTTGTTATATTAGACGATTACGTACGGGAGGCGAATGGGAACTTATGTGATTTCGGGTAATTAGCCGAGAGAGAGAGAGAGAGAGAGAGAGGGAGGAGAGAGAGATATAGATGGTGGGGTTTAACATCCACTCGACGCAAGCTAGATCTTTGCGCGACTAACATATGTTTCAATTGCATTACAAGATCTCGCTTAGCAGTGGGAGAAACCCACGATGCTGGACAGACGACCCTACTCCTTGTCACTTAAAAGCGTGGAATCGAAACCACACTACTTGACTCAATGACAGACCTTATGATCCATCGCGCACGCATTAACCATTCGGCCAACCAGCAACCCAGAGCACGAACAGTGCCGAATTGACGTGTAATTTCTACCTCTATGCCATTATATTTTCTTGTTGGTGGAGTAAGCAGAGACCTGTATTGCTTAATTGGCTTCAAATATACAAAACCTTATGGTGGGAAGTAAAGAAATAGTCAATTTCCTTTGTGTGGACATGTCAGCTCAAAATAAAGTTTATAAACGTTCGCAAAAGGATATCTACTGACTGAAACGACCTCCAGGAAAAATACAAGTCCATCGTACCCTTTATTTAACCTTAATTTGCCTGAAAAGTCGAAGTCAGTTGTACTGGTAATTATGATTCGTATTTTAAACATCATTTTGAAGTTGTAATAAACCTACTCGTTGTTCTGTTCGCGACAAACATTCTCGTCCAAAAGTCTGTTTGTATTTTATGCGAAAAGACAAAAATGTGACTTAGATCAAGAATATCTACAATTTTGTGTGCCAGTCCGATGAGAGACAGAATTTCAGTGGCGTTGCTGGTGGCTATGGTGATGGTTGATTCCGACTTTCTCACGGATTGTATTACTGAACCATTTAGCTTTTCAAAGTCGAATCTTGAACTTTGTATGCAAAGCCGCTCTGTACAAATAATATGTCTACGGCGTATCGGCAATTTTAAAATGTATGTAAGATTATAGCTGTTAGAAACAAAATTAAACTGTATGTACGTCAGGTACGCTTATAGCTGTCAGAAATAAAATCATAGATTCTGATTTTTATTTTAAATCGCTAAAATAAATCTAAAGTTTCCACCCAAAATTAAGGTTCATTTGTAATATTACATCTTGTATTGGGGAGGGAGTGGAGCCATCCTGACAAAGCATATAGTTCTTTTTCAAATCCACATTGAAATGAAATGTGGTTTTAACGTCCTACTGTTCTGTACCTAATGCTGACACGTCATACTGTGAATTTTGATGACAATTTAGACAGGACAGTCGGGCTACTGCCTACTCTTATTTCGATTTCCTATAGCTAAGGGTTCTTTTACGTGCAGGCCATCAAGTACACGGAATCACGGTTTTCTTTACCTACCCGAACAATTAGACGGAAAACTTTGCGGAAAAACTTTCTGGGCAATCCCCGGGGGGCGATCTGAGACCTAGTTAGCAAACCACCACATCCACTCACTGTGCCACAGCAGCACCGTCAATGAACTCGGAGCCATGGTAGCTAAGTGAGTAAGGCGCTGGCTCGTTAGCTTGGAGGTCGTGGGTTCGCTCCCAGTGTTGCCCGAAAACGTTCAGCTGGATATTAAGGCGTAGTTTTGGTTCGCAGATGGGACGACTATAAACGAGATACCGTGTACACATTGGCGTGCACGTAAAAGATCCCTTGACAGAGCAGGTGGTAGCGCCGCGGTCTGGGCAAAATTAGCCTCATAGCACATTGTATATGCCCGTCTTTATTAGCCCATGTCTGAGCAAGAATAGTAGGACGTTAAACATCATTTCATTTCCGTTAATGAAATCAAATAATGAAAGCTCAACGAGCAAGAACTACGGCGATGAAGAATTTTACGCTTCTTGTAGAATCAATAGCAGCCTGTCTCGATCAGTTTGAGAAATTAACAGCAATCGCAGATCGACTGAACAGACTGACGATAAACAAACGATATATTAGTGGCCAGAAAATAAAAGATAGTTACCCAAAGCCACAAGAGCTAGTACTGCGATAATGAAGACTTTCATGGTTCTTGTAGAATCAGTAGCAATCTGTAAATTGCCTGACGACCAAAGATCCTGGACAGTCCTATATTCTTATTTCTAGGGTGATTTGAAAAATGATGTAATATATCTCCATTGTTAATGTTCGTAAACAATTTTGATTAATGGAAGGATTTGTGTGTCACGCACATTCATGCACAATTGATGAGGCAAGCAATTCACAATACTATGTCGTTTTGAACTTTGATCAGCGTGGGGACGAGGTGGACGTTGTCTGCGCCGGGCCCGCGCTCTTAAAACATCATGAAACACTGACTATAAATAACTCGTTCAAGAATATATCCCCATCTTTCTAGCTTATGCACAAATTTAGCGTGTAGCAATCTTAATAATTCCCAAACTAACGACTTTTAATATAAGTCTAAAAAGTTCCCCCCTTCACCAAAAGCAAAAGGGGGCTTCTCAAAGTACCATACTCGCAGGCCTTTTTTAGACCACTTCTTGATCTGCTGTAGTAAAATTTCAAAAACAACCGGAAGTTTCCGGCGTCAACAGCCTGCGCTCTTGGGTGGTGTGGGGCTAGATCTATTTGTTATGGCTAGCTCAAATTTTGTTAAGATCACTGAGATGTAAATTAGGTCAGGGCACGTGATTGTTGGCGTAATTGTATGTTATTGTTAAGGTAAGCATTGGGGCTAGGTACAGGGTTAGGTTTAAGAATTTGGGGGAGAGGTTAAGTCTCCACATAAGCACTGACCTAGGTTGCTGAAAAATTAGTTCGCGATATTTTCTAGCTTTATTAAAAATAGATACAATACATTAGATGTATATACAAAGGCGATTTCACTGTTTTTTTGGTGTTGGTGGCGCTGATGGTCTTCTTTGGATGGCGCTTCTGGTATTCTGGTATTTTTGTTTCTGAAGAAAAAAGAATAAATTTGGGGCTCTCGAGGGAGAGCCACATTAGTGTACTTCTTACTACGAATTGGATTTTCTAAAAAAATCGTGTTTGTTCCACATCACCGGGTTAGGGCTAGGGATTCTTATATCTAGTTGATTTTATTTACTAACGGTTAGGGATAGGATTTAATATATCATTTGCTTTGGGTTAGACTGGAGACTGGTCTTATTTAATCTAATTTACTGTGCACTAGGATGTTCAGATTTTTATTTTTAGAAAATGCTAAATATAAGTTTCTGTGTGAAGATTTTCGGGTGATTTTCTTGGAGATCAGTATAGAGTTTTCTGATGATTTTGGATGCAAGTGCTGCTGTTGCAGTAAATGGAACTACAAAAGGGGCTATTGCGCCAGAAATGTCATGATTTGGTTGGTTGAAATGAATTGAGACCGGTTTGTCTTTTTTTGGTGACTATGTCTGACCGGTGACCGTTAATTCCTTCCCTAAGTGCATTTTGAGTCTACCCTACGTATTGCTTGTCACAATTGTCTACATGAAATTAGATAAATTATGTTTGAACTACTGCACGAAAGTTGGTCTAATACTGGGAATTGTGTGCCAGATGTTTTTTTTATGAAAATGGTCGGATATGTTTGACATCTTGGATGGCCATCAGTTTTTGCTGATTGCATATTATTTGTTCCTTTGGCGGCAAGTTCAGCTAGAGTGTTGTTGTTTTATACGTCGGAGTATCCCCTTTCTCTTAGTTTACTAAATACCAGCGCACATGCTGACTCAAAGTGAGTCTTCTAGGTGCATATCCTATGAAAACGGAGAATCTGAGATTTTATGATGCCAGAGAAGGTATCTTTGGGGTGAAAGGAGCTCTTGTACAATAACTGATGTGTATCGGTTTCTTTAAAAAAAATTAAGTTTCCAGCTGGCCTGTGTTTTTGGTGTTGCTGCTTTTAAAGACGGTGGTGTCAAAGAAATCTATGCTGTTATGACTTACATTAGCGGTTAATTTAACAGATGGATGATGATGAACCAGAATGTTGAAAAACGTCCAAAATTCGTCTAGCGTGTGCGTCCAGACTATGAAAATGTCATCTAGAAAACGTCCCTTTCCCACTCCGCCATGAAGAGTTATGGTTGGGATTAGCGCTAGCCCTGTTTACCACCGTGGCCTATGACGAAAAGTTGAGCTGGCCTTATCATTTAGCACTGATCGTGGTGCAGGGCAAGATAATTGCTGCTTTATTTGTAAGCAACAACAGCCACAGTGGTGTACCTTTATGCTTACAGGTTACACCCCTGTGTTTTAGAATTTGAAACAATTCAAGGTTTCTCCCAAAAAGGTATCTTGAATGTTTTCTCAACGGCATAATAGGTGCAGTTAACAAAAAACTAAGTGAAATGTGTGCACATATTATTCAACGAATGCTACGTTGATGTGTGGACTTGACAAAAACTGTCTCATCGGGACTAACATATGATTCAATTTTATTTCACTGATTCATTTGTTCTTAGAGTTCGTTAGCCGTGGAAGGAAACGCAGAAAATCTACGAGCTGGACAGGCCATCTCCTACCTCTTGTAACGTTCAAGCGGGAACTCGAAACCACTTGACTTAATGACATACCTAATGATTTCACGCACACGCGTTAAACCACTGGACCATCCAACCTCCCGACTTCGGAGGCACTTGGTCTTTGAAACGATGGTATTAGTTTGCATTTGTCCAAATTGATGTCCATTTAACCAAGTAGCAAAATTGGTATGTCCGATACTATTTACTAAATAGTATTTGGTATTAGTATTTGGTATTTTATTACTAGTGCTACAGGGAAGTCTAACCAAGTACATTACAAAACATGTCACTCGGTCCTTGTATCATATTTATAAGTTTTCAAAATATGTATCATATTTATAAGATTTTCTTCACAACACAGACCCAAGTTACGTAGAGCATATTATTTACTAAAGCAGCCAAAGCAAAGGGGCGGTTTGCAATAGATAAGCACTGTGAATATGGCCTTTCTGATCTTGATTTTTTCTTTCTTTGAATTCTGTTGAAAAGTGCATTTCGTCGTCATATATCCAGATCAACCTACTCTATAAATACTGTCAAATTAATTACGTGTAGGGGTGTTGAATGGCCGGTTGGTTAGCGCGTGTGCGTTGTTTTATAAGGTCTGTCATTTAGCAAACTGGCGTGGTTTCGATTTCCCGGTTGTACCTGACAAGGAGTAGGGTCGCCTGTCCATAATCGTGGGTTTTCTCCGGGTCCTCCGGTTTCCTCCCACTGCTAAAGACCCCATCGCGCAAGCGAATTATTGAAATAAAATTGAACCACATGTTAGTCCCGAAATAACCTGTCATTGAGTCAACTGGCGTGGTTTCGATCGCCTGTACACCCTCGTGGGTTTTCTCCGAGTCCTCTGGTTTCCCCCCACTGCTAAAGACCCCTACAGACAAGCGAATTATTGAAATAAAATTGAACCACATGTTAGTCCCGAAATAACCATTGGGTCAAATGGCGTGGTTTCGATTTCCCGGTCGTACGTGACAAGAGGAGTAGGTTCGCCTATCCAACCTCCGTGTTTTCTCTGGGTCCTCTGCTTTCCTCCCAACGCAATAGACCCCTACGCGCAAGCGAATTATTGAAATAAAATTGAACCATATGTTAGTCCCGAAATAACCTAGTTTGTGTCGAGTGGACGTTAAACCCCACCTTTTCTTTCTCTCTTTCTCTCATTACGTGTACTGTTACAAAGAAAATGAATTATATGTTTTCGAGTGTCTATTACGCTTTTTAATTACCTTACATAGCACACATGTTGCAAGCTGCATGCATTACTTATGATATTGTCGTATAAATATTTATTGCTTTGCCACCATTTCCATTTTTCATGCACATATATTGAATGCATGTATGACTTAGACAATCCCGTATGTACATTAATAATATATTTGATTTGTTGAACCCCATTTTTCTCTCCGTGCTGATAGCCTCGTCTGTCACACAATTAGTTTTTCTGCAGTATTCTGCTATGCACTGGTTAATTGGGCATAATAAAATATTTTTATTACTTGAATGTCATCAATTGTGCATGGATGTAAATGACACACCAATCCTTCCATTAATCAAAATTGTTTACGAACATTAAGAATGAAGATATATTGCGCTGCTGTGGCCCGGTGAATGGATGTGCTGGTTAGCTAAGGTTACATCCACACACAGGCATATTAGCGTGCCCACGTGTCTACGTCTGGAGGGGGGGGGATAAGATCCCCTAAGGTCCACCAAAATAAACCATAACCGAATCAAAATATGGGTCTACGTCTGGAGGGGAGTAACCGAATCAAAATATGCCCTTTTCATTGACTAGATGTTTCTTCTTAATCGTCTTCTTAGTCTTTAACGTCCGCTTCCACCAAAGGTGATATCGCAGACAAGTTGTATATATTATATACATCTAAATTATTAATCATATATTATAGGTCCTATAATAGAGTAATTGAAGAAGGGAGCATTACGAGAGAGAGAGAGAGGGAGAGAGCTTGTCTGTATTTATCATTTAGAGGTACAATGTATAAAAATCAAGCGTTTTGGTAGGACGACCATAAAATGATTAGTATGACGTTACCTTATACATCGTCGATGTCACAGTACCAGTACCAGTCATTCTTTATCTCAAGATCTGCGAAAAACTCGACAAGTTGTAATGTGGAACTCCAGATCCCTTCAAAACGACAATGACAAACTAATGCCAGTTTAAACCGTGCCTCGGGCTTCATACAACAATTTCCAGAACGAGTCGCTAGAATAGTAGGGAAATCAAATGGAACTACACGCCTGTATCTTAATAAAATACCCTCCTAGGAAATATTTCATTCGTCCCAAGAGAGTGCTAGACAACATGGAGGAATATCGGTAGCATTGTCAAAGTTACTGAAAGCAGCGATGGTTCTAATAGTCGTACGTCCTGTTTAGAGAAACATTGTGGCTTGACCCCCGTGACTTGAGTAAACCTTCATCCCAGTAAACCAAACCAATCGCTTCGAGATCCAAGATGGCCGCCGTAATATATTTGAACGAAGTGGTGCCTATCAAAAATGAAAAGAAATTAAATGTAATGGGGTTTAACGTCCTGTTGTTCTGCCCCGACTGGGCTAAAGGTGACGGGCATACGCAATACAGTGTGCTATGGGGGCAATTTTGTCCGGACAGCGGCACTATGGTCTACTCATATATATATTCCAACTACTAAGGGATCTTTCACCTGCACGCCAATGTCTACATGGGACCTCGGTTTTTCGTCCCATCGGAACAACTAGACAACTCGCTGTGTTAGACTCTCTGTCCGGCACCACTGAACTTTCTCGCAAAAGTGAAAAGCTAAGGTATTAAATAGCATTTGTGGAAAATTTGTTCGGAACGTTTTCATCATCCAAACCCTCAAAAATAGGTTACGTGCCCTTGTTTTGAAATTAGTCTCGCTTAACCAGCCTACCGACCATTCTACGTCTGATTGACAGCCCGGGATAATCAAGACTCGATCCTTTTTTACGACACACAACACAAAGCTGGAACAAGAAATTGAACTTAGAAACACTCACGTTAGGCAACTCAACAATTGTTTTAAGAACCTTGTAAAAGTAAAATTACTGCTAGTATCAGTATAACGCAAGTTTTTCAGAGATATTATTTGTACTAAAACAAAAGATGCCGCTCCCAACGGTACAGTTAATGATAAAGCAATTTAAAAAATAAAACGAACGTAATTTCTAAAGCTGCTGTAATAACCAAAAGGCTAAATATTACTGCTATTCAGAATCGTCAAAACAATAGATTTTTTACGGCTGTAATAGTTGATAGATGTTTAGAGAATTGCACGCGCGATGGCTATTTATAGTCTCATCATACTGCGTGGTTAGGCAGAAATCACTTCGAGCCAAGCCACTGAAGAGTGCAAATTCGCCGTGTCGAGACCAACTTTCTGCAAGGGAAAATTTTCACTGCACGGGTCATCCTAATACTGGCCTCCAGGTTAGCAACCCACTGCATGAAGCATGTCAGTCTTCATCAGCTAAGTCGGTGTAGAAAAGTAGGACGTCAAACGCCATTTCATTTCATAATATGTTGGAATGTAATCTTCAAAACCAGTACACGTCGGCGTGTACTCTGTTCTTTAGCGCGATTTATAATGAGACAGCGCGTAAGTGAAATACACTATTCAAAAAAAGTAGGGGATATTTGATTTTTAAGTGTTATTAAAGTCACCTAATGAAACTGACGAAGAAACAAATGACAAAATGAAATGAAGTTCACATTCATCGATTTATTCCAAATGATCGTTAGACTAAGTAAGGCACAGACTGACCATTATAAGGGTAAAATGATACCCGGGGTCAAACAGCAAAGTTACCACAGCATCACAACCAAGTCAGTAACGGGTAAATCCTCCTCTGTTTGCCAAACAAGCATTGATCCGACGTGGCATACTCCTAATGAGACGTCTAAGGTCATTTTGGTCCAGATTGTCCCATTCCTGTTGCAACGCAGCAGCAAGTTCTTGGACATTGTCAGGACGTTGTTGACGTTGACGTAACCTCTGTCCAAGCATCTCCCAGACATGCTCGATGGGGGAGAGGTCGGAACTCAGTGCTGGCCAAGGTAATGTGGTGATGTTCTGTTGTTGGAGGTAACCTGTAACGATCCTGGCCCTGTGACATCTTGCGTTGTCATCCTGGAAGATGAAACGGCGGCCATGACGTCGTGCGAACGGCACAACATGGACTGCCAAGATGTTGTCCCGGTAGTACTGGCCTGTAACACGCCCTGCAACAACATGTAAAGCCGTTCTTCCAGCAACAGTGATGCTTCCCCACACCATAACAGAACCACCCCCAAATCGATCATGTCTGATGACGTTAACGTCTTGGAAGCGCTCGTTTCGACGACGCCACACCCTCCTACGTCTGTCCAAAAAATCAACAGTGAACCTTGACTCATCTGAAAACATCACATTGCGCCAGCGTCGATTATCCCAGTGTTGACGATCCCTACACCAACGACGTCTTGCCTGAATGTGATGATCTCTCAAACAAGGGATCACGCGAGGACGTCGGGCGCGAAGGTGACCCCCATGCAGTCGATTCCGAATCGTCTGGCCACTCACTCTCACACCAGTGTCTGTTTGAAGACGAGCGCTGATCTGATTTGCTGTGATGACACGATTTCTCAAGGCCAAGGTACGGATAAATCGATCCTGGGCTTGAGTTGTCGCCCTTGGTCGACCTGAGCGTGGTCTGTCCTGTACAGATTGTGTATCACGGTATCTGGACCATAGCCTGCTTATGACAGACTGAGAAACATTCATCGTCCGCGCCACAACCGCCTGTGTTGTGCCGATCTGTAGCATGCCAAGGGCACGTAACCTTTCATTTTGGGTAAGCCGACGCATATCAAAATTTGTTTTCTGGTCACTAAAACAATTAAACTGATGTTTCCACCCTGGAATTCAATGCCACAATGACTGTAACATTCAAAGTCGTGCAAATCTTGGGTTGGACCCCCATGATGATCCCAAGCATCACCTGCATTACATGCGGTAGCTATTGGTGCGTTTGGGCGTCACATGTAACTGGAAATGTTTCTTCTGTTAGGTTCTATAGTGACTTTTTTCGTAGTCATTTGCATATTTTAGTATTATGCCCCCAAAATCAAATATCCCCTACTTTTTTTGAATAGTATATCAATCCGCACAGCTAGAACTATGGCGGGGGAAAGCGGCAAAAACCTAATGTTATGTAGAAATGTCTAATTCGAAACACACATGTAACATAATGCCATACCAAATACCTAAAACGTCTAATGCAAAAAACAAAATACAAGAAACCTCTAATACAAAATACCTCATACGTCTATTGCAAGAGACAAAATACAAGAAACCTCTAATACAAAATACATATAACCTCTTATGCACAATTGATTTTACAATCTGAAACATCTACCATAAGCATTAGATGACATATCTCGTTGTCATTACTTACGTTTCTCCGCTGAATTATCTTTATTTAGGTCAAGGTCGAACTATTTTCTAATCGACACAATGATTTCTCCCAAACGAAGGGAGCTAACTCTAGTTTATTGTTCTCGTCATGGCTGTCGAAATTATCAGCGAACTCAAACGACTGATAACAAATTTAGCTTATAAACTTGAAAGTAGGCAATCCATTGAGTATGTTGCAAGAGAATTAGACATGGTGTCTGGTATCTTGTCAGAGGTATCGGTGGAGTTTGATGATTCTCAAATAGACCATGCCATGCAATGTTTGTCTTCTGCATATGATCTTGTGAATACCATGCTTCAAGTTGAAGTTCAACAACAAGCGCAAGGAGAATCTTTTGGAGTACAACCAACTTATGTGAACGGGAAAACGGGCAGGCCAAAGACTGAAATACCATTGAGCCAGCTGGAATTTTTGATAGAGTGTAATTTCAAGCAGAAAGATATTGCCGAACTTTTTGGAATTAGTGTCAGAACATTGAGGACAAGGCTTTCAGAGTATGGCATCAAATATGGAAATAAATTCAGTACAATATCTGATGAAGAACTGGATGTAAAAACTGAGCAGATATTAATAAACCATCCAGATGTTGGCTATAGATCTGTGAGGGCACACTTACTTAGTGATGGAGACAATGTTCAAGAAATAAGGGTTCGTGAATCTGTGAGAAGAGTGGATTTAGAAGGGTGTATATTGCGGCATCTGACCATTTTGAAACCAAACATACGCAAATATAATGTGAGAGCGCCAAACTCCTTATGGCATATTGATGGCTACCATAAGCTCATCAAGTAAGTCTGCCAAAACTTCTATCACCAGTATTTCCATTTTACGCTCACCCTGTGACTGAGTTTGATAGACAACTCGGTTAAGGCTTTAGTAGAGTTCACATATTTTTTTACTAGTTACATTACACACCAATAGACCAATGGTATTGCTGGAGGATAAGTCTGATAAACCTTTAGCTTCAAGTCCAATTCAGAATATTTTCTTGAGCTCCACAATGATAAATACTCTGCAGAGGGCGCTTGGGAGTCAGGTATGTTTACCTGATGCCATTCTGCAATTGGGTTTGTTACCTCTCCATTTTTTTTGGTAGTTATATTTCTTTCATGTAGGCCCTACTGTTATGTTAATTACAAATGGGCTATAGGCAAAAGCCTGTTGATATTCATTAAATTTAAATTTTTCTTCATGGAGTTAATATGTAAAAGTCTGTTTATTAACAGATCAAATTATATTGTTACAGAGTGTGACTATTTAGATTTGTAATTAGATTTTTACGTTTACTTTTTGCAGTTGGAGAATGGTTATCCATGGTGGAATAGACGGTTTCTCCAGATTACCTGTATATTTAACAGTTTCTGATAATAACAGGTCTGAGAATGTGGTTCAGAGTTTTATGGAAGCTGTCACAGTGTATGGTATTCCGCAAAGAGTTAGATCTGACAAAGGCGGTGAAAATGTTCTTGTTGCCAAATTTATGGTTGAACAAAAGGGAGTAGGAAGAGGCAGCCATATAACTGGACGCAGCGTTCACAACCAAAGGTTTGTGTTTATACTGTAGATTATGACATTACACAAGTCCAAAAACTTTATTTTTCTCATAGCTCGACTATGATCGATATGTGGCGGTTATTGCTAGCCAGACAGGGCATGCTCACCCTTCTGGAAAACCTGATGCCTTTCTGCGACTGGGTTTGTCAACCCGACATCACTTTCAGAGAGTCCACATAGTTAATATTGTTTGTTAGGTATTTTTATTGACTACCAGCTTTACAAAACATTTAAAACATAATATAGCACACACTCTAAAGGTCAACTTGACGAAATTAATAGTCATGTCAAATTTGTCCCTATAGCTTAATTTCAAGATTGAAGCAAAATTTCATGTTATTAAAAACAGAGAAATATTTAGCTGTTACTGATAGTGATGTTAGTACTGTAAAAGTTTATTATTTCCAGTAAATGTATTTTATCTTTTCAGAATTGAGCGATTTTGGCGAGATGTGTGGACAGGCTGCATTGGATTATTTTATAATTTATTTTGCTCAATGGAGAACCAAGGTATTCTAATACCTACTGATGAACTACATCTTTATGCCCTGCACTATGTTTTTTTACCAAGAATTCAGAACCACCTTGATTTTTTTTAGAAATGCCTTTATGAGACGGCCATTGAGAACTGCCCAATGCCAATCTCCAATTCAGATGTGGACATATGGTCAAATGCTGAATCCATCTGAAACGTTGACACATGAGGTATGTATATACGAACTTGTGTCTTTTTATCTTTGCATCTTGCTATTTATTATCATTAAACTCATTAATTAAAACAATATATTCCACTTAAGTACTCAATTCATGTAGCACTACAGTCAAAGATATTTTGAATACCTGTAGATGTTAAATTATATAAACCACACATGCATTTTCTGCACCAGATAAATAATGAAATATTTCTGTAAGTGAAACTTTCTCAGTAATACTTCGCCAGTATATAATCTTCACTATTTTTTGTTATAAAAAAAATACTTGTGTTGTAAACTTGGCCAATGTTTCTATTATGAAACTAGTTTTTTCCTTCACTCCTTATACCAGTAATACATTGTCAACTTTAATATAATTTTCATTTCAGAATATTCAAGACTTTGGAGTGAATCGAGAAGGATTATGGACTGGGAATGAACCTGATTGTGTTGAGATTCCCCAGAACTCTTGTATCATTCTTGATGATGTTGAAGAAGAATTAAGAAACCATGTTGACCCACTACAAACATCCGATTCTCATGGAATTGATATGTTTTGCAAAACTGTTCACTTTCTTACAAGTAAAATTGATTTATCGGATCAATAATTATGTGCTGCAGGCCAAAAATAAAAAATCTGGTCTTTCATTATGAGAGTAGTTATTTATATTATTATTATTTTATTATGATTTGTCCCATGCTTAGGGGGCCCGGTGTGGCCAACTCTAGCAAAGCATTAAATGTGTTGTTTATGGTAAAGAGTAGGATATGGTTAAACTTCCAGCAAATCATTAAATGTGATGTTTGTGGTAAAGAGTATGATATGATTAAACTTCTATCAAGCCATTAAGTGTGATATATATGGTAAATGAATATGATATGGTTTAAACTCTACCAAACCATTGAATGTGTTTGTGACAAAGGGTGTAATATGGTTGACCTTCTAGCAAACCATTAAATGTGATGTTTACGGTAAAGGGTACAATATAGTTAAACCACTAGCAAAGCCTTAAATGTGATGTTCATGGTAAAGAGTACAATATGGTTAAACTTCTTGCAAACCATTAAACGTTTTGTTTGTAGTAAAAAGTATAATATGGATAAACTTCTAGTGAACAATTAAATGTGATGTTTGTGGTAAAGAGTACAATCTGGTTGAACTTCTAGTAAATCATTAAATGCGATGTTTGTGATAAAGAGTATGATCTGGTTAAACGTCTATAAAACCACGAAATGCGATATTTGTGATAAAGAGTATGATATGTTTAAACTTCTAACAAATCACTAAATATGAGGTTTGTAGTAAAGGGTATGGCTTGGTTGAACTTATAGCAAACCATTAAAAGTGATGTTTGTTTGGTTAAACTTCTAGCAAACCATTAAATATGATGTTTGTGGTATATAGTATGATACGGCGAAACCTCTAGCAAACTATTAAATGTGATGTATATGGTGAAGAGTACGATATGGTTAACCTTCCTGCAAACCATTATATGTCATGTTTGTAATATAGAGTATGATACTTCTTGCTTGTGGCGAAGTATTTGTTATCACTAAAATTCTATTCAAATGTGATGTTTGTGGAAGGTTATTGTTACTGCTAATCTTTTTTTGATTCATCTAATTGTCCAGCCATGCATTATATTTCTATACAAGATGTAAACTTTGTAAATGTTCATTATTTGTGCCATGTGTATAACTGTATATAATTTATTTATCAATTATCATGTATAAGGGGCCAACGGCCTAAAAGTACAAATAAACTATTCTTATTCTTATTATTCTTAATTATTTATTTTTATACGCCCACATTCAAAAAATGTGGTCGTATTTTGCCGTCGCCCCTGTCCGTCCGTCCACAATTGGCTGGTGAACGCGATAGAGGCCACAGTTTTGGTCGAATTTTAATAAAATTTTGTGTGTAGGTTTATATCCATAAGATCTCGGACAAGTTCGAATTTGGGTTTGATTTGACAAATATTCACAGATATTTAACCCTTGATACACCAAAAATATGTTCAAATTTGCTTGAGAATGCGATAGAGGCCACAGTTTTGGTCGAATTTTAATTACAAAAATGTGTGTAGGTTTATATCCATAAGATCTTGATTCGACAAATATTTCTGAAGTATAGTCTTTGATATACCAAAAAAATATTTTTTAAAAGTGGGCGTATCTTGCTGGGCAACCACTTGTTTAAATTATTCATAAAAGTGCATAAAAACTACTCTTGAAAGCTTTATAATTTATTTTTTAAAAATGATTTTAAAAACAAGGCCTGCATATTCCCGTCTCCGGGGATGATCTGAAAAACACAACAATAAAATGACCCTGTCAATCAGGTTTACATATCAATGATATTATAGGAATATATTAACAGCAGAAGAAATTTAAACATGTTTAATTATAGCTCTAGTGTATATCTGAGAAGCTAATCTTTCAAATATATTTATAACAATTGTACTCTGATGTTTAAAAGCATTGTAGATTGCTAAAATAGACATTTTCAAAAGAAAATTATTTTTCTATTGCATTATTGGGGTTCACGAAGCTGATTCAGCAGAAATTTGTCATTTCTGTTTAAATAACATAGACTACAGCTATATTTTTCTTGTAGTTTATGTCGAGTTGCAATATAAGTTTCTTCTCCTGTTTATATAATGTAGTACATAACATAAACACGTGCTCTATCAGAGTATACAATATGGACAGCAAAGAATAAAGGAGGGAATTATGAAAGACTTTGATTGCTTTTGAATCTTATGGATAAAATTAGTGAAATATGAAACAATGGTTTTGCACTACAAGAAACAGTCCCTTTAATTGATGCCAAATCCATATGCACCTACTATTATATTTATCATAGATTTCTCAAGGAAGGAATATTCTTTAAGGGATGAGGTTTGGCTAAATGTAATTGATGGGGCACTTGTATTCACAGTCGTTAACAGATCGCTTTTGTGATCAAACAATATCAGCCCAATTTTTATATTATTGCTTATCGAAGAGCTTCCAGTCACTGCCCGTAAAAAATCTTTAATAGTCAGTTTGACAGGTGTGTTTACATCTGTTATATCATTTAGGCTTATCCACTCTGAAGTTATCTTCCCTCCTGTAAGTAAAAAATGAAATTTTATTATTTGAACATTAACACTGTGGCAGCCAACAAAATATATGCACTTATGAAAAAGTGTTAAATGATGATAGTATATATTCTGAATATTCAAGACATGCATATAAAAGCTATGGCAATAACTAAAAGTATATAACTATCGTTATTTTCTTGAATTATTTCAGGATTTCAAACTTAACTGTTGAATCACATGTATCGCATACCAAATTAAGTCGGAATCAATCCCCCCCCCCCCAAAAAAAAATGGGCAAGTCTCAAGCATTACCTATGTGGACTCTCCTAAGGGATGCCAAGTTGACAAACCCATTTGCAGAGTGGCATCATGTGTTCTGGAAGGGTGAGCATGCCCTGCCTCACTGGGCCTTGCTGGCGACGCCTGCCATAGTACCTATCATAGTGGACAAGGCACATAAAAATCATCACAGATTACACCTGACTCAAATCATTATCATTACATAAAATGAAGGATTAATGAACTTAGTTACGTTATAATCATTAGTGGTAATCTTTTCCTTATTTCAAAATCATTTCACTTTAAGACTAATGCAGCGCATTTACATTCTTTAGAAATAGATTTTATGAAAATTCCCTGCCATTCAGAAAATTAAATGGAAAATCACTAGATATCTGAAATGCCCTCAGACTCCACTGACTTCAGTGGTGCCTGTGTATAAAGAAAAATTAACTGAACCAGACTACAATATAGTTGTTACAAAAAAATTGTTACAGAAAGTTTTTGTATTGCATTTAATAACTGTTCTCCATAACTTGTGTTTATGTGTTCCTGTATATGTGACTAAAGAATAATTACTTACTTTGCAATTTTCTAAGAAATTGATGTAAATTGTAAACAATAATTTCCTCAATATTCTTTTCTTCTTGATCTGACGAATAACTTGGTTGATACATATCTATGATATCTTAGTATGTTGTTTCATGTATACTTAAAAAATTCCAAGTCCAAAAGACGATGAAACCCCCACACTCAAAAACTAGGAGGGCGGAAGATTCCCTGTGACAGTGTAATCTCGTTCGGATCTCAGTGATACATCTGAGGGAGAGCAGGAACCAGTCCGTGTAGATAAAAGTATAAAGACAAATCCCCCAGGAACAAACTCGATCAAACACTGTATAGTTTTAAAAGGATGTAATCTAGTACAAGACGCGTTTCGGGCTTAATAGCCCTTCATCAGTTGGTGTTACAAAACAATATGATAAAAATTAATCCAGATCTATGATGTATATATACAAATTTTAGCGCATGCGCTTTAAAATTAATTTGGATTAAATAATCCTTAGATTAAGATTCTATTAAAAATAAATAATCCTTAGATTAAGATTCTATTAAAAAATGAAAACATAATCCCTATACTGGGATTAAAAAAGAAAGATAGAAATTTAATCCCTATACTGGGATTAATTATATTTTTTTAAAAATAGGTGATTAAATTAAATTCTGCGGCCAATTGCTTCCATGATTCTTCAAAAAGGTCTGGATCTTCTTGGAGCTGATTCAATTCGAGAATTTTTTCTGTAGTATTTGTTGGTTCTATTTCTTTAGAGGTCCCGTCTGTTTCCGGGATGGAGAAGGAAAGGTGGTCAAAATTAATCGTGGGATAAGTTGAACGGCGGCGGGCCTCAAAAGGCGGGACCCATGTAGATGGTTTTTCCGGTATACAGGTGGGGGGTATTTTGACGGTCATCTTCTTCTTACATGGAGATGCCTTCTTTTTCTTTAATTCTTCTTCTGGAATCTTGTTGTTCTTCTTCCATTTATTCGTAAGATAATTGAGCTTCTCTTCATTGCTACTTAGGTGGTGAATATTCTTACGGTGTTTGTATAGATTGTGTCTTCTCGTGAAATCGGTATTGCAAAGACTGCAATGAGCCGTTGCGTCCATCTTGGCAAACAAAAAGTTTTAAAGAATGTTTGAAAAAATCGTTAAGCTAATTCGTTTAGTCCACCGGGGCTAGTTGTTGCTAGCAACGTTATGAAGCTTTCCCCATGACGTAATCGTTTGTTTAAATTGCGCGAAGTTTTTGAAAGGATTTTTATATTGATAGTATGATTATAAATATTAAAATGATTGCTTACGGTTGTATCTTTGAAATTTCGTATGTCGCTTAAATGATTATAAAATCTGCGTTTGCAGGTATCCGAGGTTTGGCCAATGTATTGTATCCCACATAAGTTGCAGGAAATAGCGTAAATTATATACGGGGTGTCGCATGTGAGATAGCTTTTAATAAAATATTTCTTTTTGTTAACAAGTGATTCAATTGACGAAGTGATAATTAAGTGTCGGCAAACGGAACAATTATTGCCGCATTTATAACAACCATTTGGTTTAGGTAAAGAAATTGAAATATCGGAACGTATTAGTAAATCTTTTAGGTTTTTGTTGCGTCTAAAACATACTTTAAGTGGAGTATTTGAAATCGATCGGGTTTCAATGCTATTATCTAATACTGAAAATTCTCTACTGATGGTTTTTTTGAAATTGACATGAGGGATAAAGTTAGTTACGAACGTGAGTGATTTATCTATAATTTTATCCTTGTATTTAAGCAAATCGTCTCTATTGATTAGGCGGGCTTTATCAAAAGATCTGTTAATAAGTTGAATCGGATATCCTCTTTTTAGAAACTGGATCCGACAGTGTCTGAGGGAATGTTCTCTATTGGTGGTGTTGCTGGAAATTCGGCAAATTCGTAGAGCTTGACTAAAAGGTAGATTGCGTTTCTGATGTATGGGATGGCAACTTAGGTAGTGGAGATACAGGAAGCTATCCGTTGGTTTGGAATATAATTTAGTTTGAAGGTGTTTATCAGCGTCTTTATAAATGGTGACATCTAAAAAATTTATCTTGTTGAGGTCGTACTCGAGAGTGAGTTTGATCGAAGGTAGGAGATTGTTGAACTCCTCTATGAAGTCAGTCAGACTCTGTACATTAGAGGGCCACAGGAAAAAAATATTATCGATGTATCTGTACCATACAAGAGGTTTCATCGAGGTTTTTTCTAAAAAAGATTCTTCTAAGTCGCTCATAAAAATACAAGCTATGCTGGGGGCTGCTTTGGTACCCATACTGATTCCTTGGTTTTGTAAGTAGTATTTGTGGATCCTCTCACACTCTAGAGACACCTGAGCGCTACTTTAGCGTACTTTCTCTTACACCTTTTACCTCCGGTATGGAAGAAGAAAATCCGAATAAACGACCTAGAAACGATATTGAACCTGAAACATTTTTTCTACTCATTTTACCAACAGCAAAAAGCTTCCAGACAATCTAGTCCCGTATCTACGGGTCTTCAGAAAACTACGATTCAACTTACTCAAATGTGATAACCACATTACTTTTTTGAATTTATCCATAGAAAAACACTTTGTACCTAAAGGATTAAATCAAAGTAAAACCTTACCGCAAACACCGGATTTCCCGAGTCGCTTCCAAATACGTTGGGAAGCGGCGCATCAAAACTTTGGCAAAGAACTCACACTCATCCTATTAGACTACTGGAACAACCATAAAATTAATATACAAAAAGAGTTAGAAGAAGTCTCCGAAGAAATCCGCAAGATAGACGCCAGTGAGGAAAACAAGGAACTCCTCTTTTCCATAGTATCCAACGCATTGGAAGATTTCAAAAAAAGACCAAAAAATGCCAAGAAGATTCCAGAAAAGAAGCCTGAATAAGGAAGAATTAGACCAGATCATTATCAATCTATCTAAATTTAAATTATCAACTATTCACCTAGAAGCTTTAGCCTTTGGTCTTAATTTTATACCTACACCCACCAAAACTGAAGAATTAAACATCCTAACTGATTGCAAAATTTTCGAAAGAACTATTCGCCTAAATCATTACCATAGAAACACTCCTAACAACCAGAATTATGTACCTCGCCCATTTGCCAAACCAACCGGTTGGACGCCACCGCACACCAGATGCCAACCATTAGAAGAATTCATCCATATCACCCAACATAAAATCAAAGAAATCACACCTAGAAGATTAAATACCAAAAAGAATTTTAAATCAAGTTATATCCAAGCCGTGAAAGAATTAGGAAAAAATACAGACATAATTATTAGAAAAGCAGATAAGGGTGGCAAAATTGTCATTCTTAACAGAAGCGATTATATTGAAGAAGGACTGCGCCAGCTCAATAATTGTGAATTCTATAAACCCCTTAAAACCAATTTAACTTTAAAATTCAACGAAGAAATTACCAAATTTCTCAACTACACTAGCAAAAATAATTTATTAGATCCGGACACCGTAAAATACCTAAAAACCAAATATCCGAGAACTCCAGTGTTTTACATGCTGCCAAAAATCCATAAACCAAACAATCCAGGACGACCTATTGTATCAGCAGTTAATTCACCAACGGAAAAAATTTCTCAATTTTTGGATTATCACCTTAAGGAAGAAGTCAAAAAAGCCGACTCATTCATTCAAGATACCACTGATTTTTTTACGTAAAATCCAAGAAATTCCGAAACTTAATGAAGAAACCATTTTATGTACGGCAGATGTCACCAGTCTCTACACATCTATACCGCATAATCTAGCCATGACCACCTGTAAAAAGCTCTACAAAATCGAGATGACAAAACCGTCCACTCATGGATCCTATTACGTTTTCTAAATTTCATCCTGAAGAAAAACTGTTTTATTTTCAACAACAAATACTACTTACAAAACCAAGGAATCAGTATGGGTACCAAAGCAGCCCCCAGCATAGCTTGTATTTTTATGAGCGACTTAGAAGAATCTTTTTTAGAAAAAACCTCGATGAAACCTCCTGTATGGTACAGATACATCGATGATATTTTTTTCCTGTGGCCCTCTAATGTACAGAGTCTGACTGACTTCATAGAGGAGTTCAACAATCCCCTACCTTCGATCAAACTCACTCTCGAGTACGACCTCAACAAGATAAATTTTTTAGATGTCACCATTTATAAAGACGCTGATAAACACCTTCAAACTAAATTATATTCCAAACCAACGGATAGCTTCCTGTATCTCCACTACCTAAGTTGCCATCCCATACATCAGAAACGCAATCTACCTTTTAGTCAAGCTCTACGAATTTGCCGAATTTCCAGCAACACCACCAATAGAGAACATTCCCTCAGACACTGTCGGATCCAGTTTCTAAAAAGAGGATATCCGATTCAACTTATTAACAGATCTTTTGATAAAGCCCGCCTAATCAATAGAGACGATTTGCTTAAATACAAGGATAAAATTATAGATAAATCACTCACGTTCGTAACTAACTTTATCCCTCATGTCAATTTCAAAAAAACCATCAGTAGAGAATTTTCAATATTAGATAATAGCATTGAAACCCGATCGATTTCAAATACTCCACTTAAAGTATGTTTTAGACGCAACAAAAACCTAAAAGATTTACTAATACGTTCCGATATTTCAATTTCTTTACCTAAACCAAATGGTTGTTATAAATGCGGCAATAATTGTTCCGTTTGCCGACACTTAATTATCACTTCGTCAATTGAATCACTTGTTAACAAAAAGAACAAACCAACAGTGAGGCTGATGTCCCCCGCCGAAATCCCCAAATAAATAGATGACACATATTAATTAATCGCACATCTATTTTTTTCCAAAGTATCAAGCAATCAAACTGATTAAGAACTATACACTAAGTTTCATCACTCTCTATTAGATAGAATCAAAGTTATCTTGTCCCAAAGCAGGAAATTGCTTATCTCTGCTTAGCTTTAGCTCGATATGTTAATCATTGAACTCAGTCAAGACGAACATCTACATCAAGTTTAAACATCCTACCTCAATTAGAAGAAGAGTTGTTGAACTCAGTCAAGACGAACATCTACATCAAGTTTAAACATTCTTCCTCAATTAGAAGAAGAGTTTGACCAATCAAAATGCTTATT
The DNA here is from genome assembly GCF_932274485.2 of Patella vulgata. Lineage (NCBI taxonomy): Eukaryota > Metazoa > Mollusca > Gastropoda > Patellidae > Patella > Patella vulgata. Next base: position 6,774,018 of record NC_065883.2, on the reverse strand, counting down.
GCTCGTTAGCCTAAGCAGAAAATTCTCATCATCGAACTTAGTCAAGGTATTGATGTAATGAAACTATACACCAAGTTTCATCACTCTCACTTAATTAGAACTAAAGTTTTCGTGTTCCAAAGCATCAACAAATCAAATTGCTTATCTCTGCTTACCCTAAGCAGAAAATGCTGATCTTCGCACTCCATCAAGGCATTGACCTCATAAACCCCTACACCAAGTTTGAACATTCTAGCTCAATTAGAAGGAGGGTTATTGTGTTCCAAAGTCTCGGCCAATCAAATTGCTTATCGCTCTGCTTACCCTGAGCAGAAAATGCTCATCATCGAACTTAGTCAAGGTATTGATGTAATGAAACTATACACCAAGTTTCATCACTCTCACTTAATTGGAACTAAAGTTATCGTGTCCCAAAGCATCAACCAATCAAATTGTTTATCTTTGCTTACCCTAACAGGGTATGAAACAAGGCATTGACCTAATCAACACATACACCAAGTTTGAACATTCTAGCTCAATTAGGAAGAGAGTTATCGTGCCCCAAAGCATCAACCAATCAAATTGCTTATCTCTGCTTACCCTAAGCGGAAAATGCTCATCTTCGAACTCCATCAAGGCATTGACCTAATAAACACATACACCAAGTTTGAACATTCTAGCTCAATTAAAAGTTATCGTGTCCCAAAGCATCAACCAATCAAATTGCTTATCTCTGCTTACCCTAAGCGGAAAATGCTCATCTTCGAACTCCATCAAGGCATTGACCTAATCAACACATACACCAAGTTTGAACATTCTAGCCCAATTAGGAAGAGAGTTATCGTGTCCCAAAGCATCAACCAATCAAATTGCTTATCTCTGCTTACCCTAAGCGGAAAATGCTCATCTTCGAACTCCATCAAGGCATTGACCTAATAAACACATACACCAAGTTTGAACATTCTAGCTCAATTAGGAAGAGAGTTATTGTGTCCCAAAAAGTGTGACGGACAGACAGACAGACAGACAGACAGACGGACGAACCCATTTTAATAGTCCCCTGCTTTCTTCGAAAGGCGGGGGACAAATATTTTATTAAAAGCTATCTCACATGCGACACCCCGTATATAATTTACGCTATTTCCTGCAACTTATGTGGGATACAATACATTGGCCAAACCTCGGATACCTGCAAACGCAGATTTTATAATCATTTAAGCGACATACGAAATTTCAAAGATACCCCCGTAAGCAATCATTTTAATATTTATAATCATACTATCAATATAAAAATCCTTTCAAAAACTCCGCGCAATTTAAACAAACGATTACGTCATAAGGAAAGCTTCATAACGTTGCTAGCAACAACTAGCCCCGGTGGACTAAACGAATTAGCTTAACGATTTTTTCAAACATTCTTTAAAACTTTTTGTTTGCCAAGATGGACGCAACGGCTCATTGCAGTCTTTGCAATACCGATTTCACGAGAAGACACAATCTATACAAACACCGTAAGAATATTCACCACCTAAGTAGCAATGAAGAGAAGCTCAATTATCTTACGAATAAATGGAAGAAGAACAACAAGATTCCAGAAGAAGAATTAAAGAAAAAGAAGGCATCTCCATGTAAGAAGAAGATGACCGTCAAAATACCCCCCACCTGTATACCGGAAAAACCATCTACATGGGTCCCGCCTTTTGAGGCCCGCCGCCGTTCAACTTATCCCACGATTAATTTTGACCACCTTTCCTTCTCCATCCCGGAAACAGACGGGACCTCTAAAGAAATAGAACCAACAAATACTACAGAAAAAATTCTCGAATTGAATCAGATCCAAGAAGATCCAGACCTATTTGAAGAATCATGGAAGCAATTGGCCGCAGAATTTAATTTAATCACCTATTTTTAAAAAAAATATAATTAATCCCAGTATAGGGATTAAATTTCTATCTTTCTTTTTTAATCCCAGTATAGGGATTATTTTTTTCATTTTTTAATAGAATCTTAATCTAAGGATTATTTAATCCAAATTAATTTTAAAGCGCATGAGCTAAAATTTGTATATATACATCATAGATCTGGATTAATTTTTATCATATTGTTTTGTAACACCAACTGATGAAGGGCTATTAAGCCCGAAACGCGTCTTGTACTAGATTACATCCTTTTAAAACTATACAGTGTTTGATCGAGTTTGTTCCTGGGGGATTTGTCTTTATACTTTTATGTATACTTAAAAATAAGGATGATTCCTTTGGATATTTTACCAAGAGATCATACACACCATGAAGTTTCAAACCTTAATAAAGAAAGATAACTCGTCAACTACCACTTATTTTTGTCTTATAGTTGAATGGCTGCCAACTAAGGAGGCAGCAATTAAAGTAAGAAGTTGTACAAAAAACTTTGACATCATTACACCTCATATCATGAGCATTTTTGTCTCAGCTTGTCTCAAATTTTAGCAGTATCTATAGAAGTGTAATCAACCAGAATCTGCTAAGATCATACATGTAAGTGACAATGTGCTATTTGTATGGCCCCCATGCTCACTTGATTTGACAGCATAAGATGACTTTCTGTTTCAAAGTTTTGTGAAAGAAAAAGTGTCACCTACACTTCTACATATGGTATGTTACAGCGAGTGTGGCAGGAATTCCACTACTAACCTAATATGTGCTGCCTCACCAGTATTGCCCATATCAAACGTTTGTAATAAATTTGGAACAATTTAAAATTTGTAAAATTAAACTCATTTTTAACGGCTTAAATGAATTTCTAAAATAAGCAATACAGGGCATGCAACCCTTCCAGAAGACTTGATGCTATTCCGACTGAGTTTGCAAACTCTGCATCCATTTCTGATATTCACAAAGCTAGTATTGTCTTCGTGGTAGTTCTGTTACATAAAATGAACAAAAAAATCATGAAAAGTTTGAGCGTACCATCTATAAATTGTATCATAACCGGTAGAAATCTGTAAAATCCAAAATGTTGATGAAGAGCCAGAGCTGCACTTTGCTTTGAACCTGAATGTAGCTTCTGTCTAAAACCTGCAGCTTCAAATACATCTGCATTTTCTGTCAATAGAGTATTTAATCCTTCATTATCTAATCTACCCATCTACGAAAAATAACCAAATTCATTTGTCAGATCAGATGTCTTCTAAAATTGCAGCCAATTCATTGAATATTTTAACTGGTTCTAGGTATTTGAAATTTAACAGTAGGAGCATTCAGTTACTATACAAGTCTGACAGGATGTACTTGAAGGGAACAGAACTGAGGCAAAGCATGTTGTCTTCCCAATTAAACTTTTCTGAACACCAACAAATCCCTTCCTGATTAGGACTGAAAAACAAAACTATAATCATACCTCTTGAAGGACATACAAGACATTAGCTGGCAAAATTTCCTCAGGAATTTCTTCATCTGTTGGAAGCACATTACTTAATATATACTTTACAAGGTGAGATCTTAGACACTGAGGTCCTTGATTCCCATTGAGAACTGAATATGACGCTGCTTTGCCAATAATTTGATATATTTTATCACTCAGTAACTGTGAATTAACATTAAATCCACCATTTTCAAAGACTGGTGTTTGTTTGAACAATAGAGAGAAAAACTCTCTGGCGAGTCCCCCAGCATCGACACCTTCTTCACCGATAAATATCACGTTTATTATCTGCTGGAAGTCAATATCATCTAGATTTTCCATAGCAGTTTGTAGAAACTTATTACGTAAAACAGATATATTTATTTTCTCCTTCTTTTCCCCAAACACATCCACTTTAAATTTTTCAAGAGCTTCATGAAGACTAATAGGATGACTGAAAAGATAATTTAATAAATACTAAAGGACAATTGTTGTCTATTTAACCTTGTATTTTTTGATAAAAGTCTTATGTAAGATTCCCTTATGACCCACTGAAAAAAAAATATTCTGATGCCCGACAATTGTATTATACCCTTTAAGACGCTCTGTAAAGTCACAGATTGTGACGTAATTATCTCTTTTAATCTGTTTTATCTATGAGACATTAACGTCACGATCTAAGATGTTAAGATTGTCTTAAAGGGTATAACTCACTTCAGAATTTTTTCGCAGTGGGTCAAAAGGGAAGCTTTAATAACACTCTTAATCACACAGACAAAATAGGGTTTAAATGGACAATTAGTAGTCCTTGAAATTGAGACATAGGAAATACAAATTTAAACAAATTCATCCACCTAAAAACCTAGAATTAAATCATAATTTTACTGTTATTACACATCCACATCTCAGATGAGATCAACACTTTCTGTCATACAGATTCAGCAAAAACTAAAAGAGTTATAACAAACTTATAAGCCATCCTCCAACTACAGACACCTAAAAATTTTTAAATATATTTTAGAATCTTTCATATTCAAACCTTAAATCCATGCAGCAGGACTACCATAAAGATATTTCAAGCAAAAAATTTAGTCCAAATCGACTTTTAAGTAGGGTACATGAATTACATGCTATTGTTTGCTTGACAGAAACTTTCATAAAATTAATAAAATATTTTCATAAACCTTTCATTTATATGAGTAGTCTCATCACAACAACTAGCAGAATGACTGGCAACTAAATCTTCACGAAAGATTTCAAAACATATTGGGCAAGCCGTCCATCTACAAAATAAAATTTTTATAAAAATTGTAAACTGATACATATGGTGTGTTACCAAAATATACGCTCCTGTTAATAATTTCACTTGACTAACATATTATGATGAATATGACTCATTTATGAAAGAAAAACTAATATTATATTGTATTCATATTTTGAAGCAGCCTGAATCTTATGTCCTGTTTAATTTCCGACATCTAGACTACATAATGATGTTGATTTATTATGATGCACTCATATAGATGAGATAATGAATAATTATCAATCAAGCATCAACAGATCTTAAAAGGTTACTTAACCTTTATTAACCATAAATATAACAGAACTAAAGAAAATGTTTTAATTGGCCCAATTTATAAAAATCAGTTTGTTTAGCACAGTATTCCAAAGAAATTTAAATTTGTCAGATCAGTTAAAGGGAAACTGTTCTTTATTTCATCTATTATTCATCTGATAGTGTCTTTTGAGCATCCAAATCCACCCAAAGAAAAAAAAATTGATGTTTGTAGCACGATTTAAGCCCTTTAGGACACTTTGTGACCAGTCATTTACGTCTGGATATTGCGACTATCCAATAAATGACGTCACATCACAAATGAAACAGACTAGTCCTTTTTGATATCATGAGAACATTTTTGGGTTTTGCTAAATTATTCTAATCTCTGATTCACATTAGAATAGAAAACTGCAATGCGATATTGGTTAAATTGAGCCCTGTTCAGTCTGTTTTAATAAAACTGATTAAAAATAATTACTGAAACATTAATAACATGAAATCAAGCATCAACTGATTTTGAAAGGTAACTTAACCTTTATTCAAACATAAAAATAAAGGACCTAAAGAAAATGTTTTAAAAATAAGTAATCAGCATGCAATAAAAGATTATAATTTTCAACATAATTAGTACTTCTGTGTATCATTTTTCTGTAGCTCAGACTCTAAATCCTATAAAATATAACAGTAATTTAATACGAGTTACTATTTGCCAGTCATGTTTGACTATAAGTGCAAGATGTCCGAAAGGCATTCTGCTCAACAGGACATTTTTTGGTGAAATCATATTTTTCATAATTCACATGGGACATGAACATGTCGTGGTACAGTTATTCACAACAAAATAAGTGAAAATGTGACGTTTTTCAAAAGTACCTAAGTAGCTCCTCAGTTAATTCTTGTATATAAATTTATTTTAAACAAAATGACAAAGCATTATTTTAAATCCTATTACTGTGTTTTTTCAACAAGTGCTTAGTGATATTAGTGCCAAAACATTCATATTCTTGTCCTTGGCCATGTTCACCAGATATTCTATGTTTGCTGAACTGTGCCAGTGCTTTTGTATCATTGCTCTTGCAATTTTACAACCCCTCTCCCCTGTGATAGGTGAAGTTGGCAGCACCCTTTTTTTTCAAAATTCTTGCTGTTAATATTCTTCAAATGGATAAAATGTGTGCAAAGCACCATAATATTCATCATTACACCACAGGGTTTAGCACAAGGCAGGGCTATTAGTGACAAAATTATTTGTAAAAAAGCAGTAAAAGTGTCCAACTTTCCAGTGGTGTACGGTATATTAACAATTTGTAATACCGGTAGTGAGAAAAAAAATAAAAAATGTATCTTACTTCTATCTGACATACATAATCACAAATAGGTCTTATCTTCGTTTTCTTTGATTTGATAACAGGCAGTGCATCATCACCCTGTAACAGGAATAAACAATAAAACAAAGAATATAGGTTCGGATTTACAAATACTTTAATCTTTTATATTTCATTCCTGTGAAGGACAAATTGTTTCTGATAGCACTGTATTTCATAGACCACTTACTTACCTAAACGATAATTATAAAAAATACAGCAATATCACGATGAAAAAGTCAAAGGGAATTGGACAAAATTCTTTTTCATGAAAACATAAAAATTTCCAATTCCAAATTCACTGTCGCTATCAAAAAGAACATCTGATTTTCTGACTTTTTTCAAACTAAAAATTCACAACTTATTTGAGAACTAAGGCCCAGCTATTTTCGTATGTTTACAAGGCCTTGACATTCATCTATCTTCCGTTCGATGGTGAGTTGGCACAAACTTGGACACAAGTCGTTCTGAATCATACCTAGTGTTGCATTAGTGTGACTATGGTGTTTGACCGAGAAGTCGCAAAAACTTGACTATGGCATTTGAAAAAGGTTAAGGGGCATAGTCACCAGTCAAATACTTTTTGTTGGAGCAATTCTTATTAATTCTAATTACTGGTATGTCTACTTTAATGCTAGCTATGTCTGAAACATTTGTTGTTATCCAGAGTTTTATTTAGTTACACAGAGATTCAAAATTAATGACTTTTATTTTCAAATGTGAAAGATTCTTACTCTTTATAAATCTGGCATTGTGTCATTTCAATTATTTTGAATTGACTATATGACAATCATTAAATACAGTACCACTGCCGTTTGTCTATTCCAAAGCCAATAACTCACCTCATGTTCTTCTTTAAGATGGGACTTCAGTTGTATTATGGGAATGTCTTTCTCACAAATAAGACACTTTTCAATGGGACAATCATCTGTTGGCTACAATATTAATAATAATAAAAAAAGCATAAACTAAAATTAGCAACCAAATGATATGCTCACTTATGAATAAGTGTCAATGATCTAATGTCCTGCCTCGGACTTGAATAAAAAAATTATTTTGATTGTGCCTACCTCAGATTCATATGCTGAGATGTCCATATTCAAAGCTTGCTGGAGAGGCCTGATGAAAATAACACACTGTCCAAGACTACACGAGTCAGCTAAAAACGAAGTTGTATAGCCTGATCTTTGGGGTGGAATAATTTCCAGGCATGTTCTGTTGCAGGTCCTGAGTAATTCAAATCCCCCTCCTCCTTTTAACTTTGGATAATGTTCAAGGGCGCTCTCCTTGAAATAAGCTGGATCTAGAGATTTATCCAATACTAGCCTCTTTTCTCCTAAACCAGCCATAAAGAGATTTACTTTCATATCCTTGGTTGGGACATAATCCTGAAGGCAGAAATAAATTTGTATTATAAGTTAATGAGTTCTGTGAGTATGAATAGACCAGGCTACAAAAATAGAAGTTTTACACTTGTTTGTAGAATAGAGAAGGTCTTGTTATATTCAAGCACACATGCATCATATTACATCTATCCAAAGCATATTTTATGAATATATTTTCTGTAGTCAATTTAATGCCATTTGAAGAGCACTTTAAATATTTCAAACATTTTAAAGCGTTGGTGTGAAAAACTTAAGATTAATTTTAATCAAACATCTGTAATAAATACATGCTGTGGATCTGCCAAGCATAAAAAATTATGCGACCACTTAGACTGTCTCTGTTGAGTTACCGGTACTTGTCTGGGGTTTGATCTATTGTATGGTGTAAAAAGCCTGCGAATTTCACTAGATGATGTACCGGTGGGCCTAGTTATAGGGGTGCTAGTAGTAGAAGTGTTGGTTAATAGTCTCCTGATTTCACCATCGGCACAAGATGATCCAGGATCATTGGCAGCAGGTCTCCTTGCAGTTTCTCTTGGTGTGACGCTCGCTTCTTCTAATGCAACTACAGCTTGTCGTAGCAGATCTACTGTTTTATTAATGTTTAAATCCATTCTACTGAAATTAAAGAAATGAAATGAAATAGAGTTTAACGTCCCATTTTTATGCACTGTAATTCTAATTAGAGACGGGCATATGCCAAGTGTGTGCACTGAGGGTGAATTTTGCCAAGGCAGCGGCACATGGCCTACTCTTACAACCAATTTTTAACTGGCGAGGTGTCTTTAACGTGCTCTATCGAATGAGCACGGGACTCCGTTTATCGTCGTCTCCGATGGACTAGAACGCTTTTCCATGTCAGCCCCCACCTGACAAGGGGGAACCCAGTCTGAAAGATCCACAAGGTTGACCTTGACCTCGCCGGGATGCAAACCCGGGACCCCCAGCATGAGCGGCAAGCGTCCTAACCACTCGGCCACACCGGGCCCCCCAAAGAGCAGTAACATCAACTGCTTCACATGAAAAGGTTCATACTAGAAATAGTACAGATCCCTACTCCTAGGCAAATCACAGATTGTTAAAATGGGCTAACAGTGGTAACAGTCACAGTGGTTTCACCTTTTTAAGTTCACCCATGGCGGCCATGGCCATAGCATAGTGGTTTCACTCTGGTGTTTTCATCGAATTTAATATATTGGTTTGGCACAGTCTAGGCCTATGAAAATATAAGTATATTTATCCTAGCAATTCAAGTATTATATATCCTGTACATACTGTAGTGTAGTAGTCATTGACATTGGATAGGGACAACGTCATATATGTATTGATGTATTCAATATAGTATTGAATGTATAGTATAGTATTGAATGTATACTATAGTCATTAGTCTGTAGTAGAGAGAAGTGATTTTTTCGTCTTTTCACTTTCGAAAGAGATCTAAAGGCTAGAGTACCACAATAGAATCATATAAAGAAAAAAGTATACGTACCGGTGAATTCATTTATAATATGCCTATAAATAATAATACAAATGTTGAGTAGGCCTGTAAGTAACTGCAAAAGCTTTTTTCTTCGAAAAGTACCGCGCTTCCGGTTGTACAACAATAAACTAGAGTTAGCTCCCTTCGTTTGGGAGAAATTATTGTGTCGATTAGAAAATACTTCGACCTTGACGTGGAGAAACGTAAGTAATGACAACGAGATATGTCATCTAATGCTTATGGTAGATGTTTCAGATTGTAAAATCAATTGTGCATAAGAGGTTATATGTATGTTGTATTAGAGGTTTCTTGTATTTTGTCTTTTGCAATAGACGTATGAGGTATTTTGTCTTTTGCAATAGACGTATGAGGTATTTTGTATTAGAGGTTTCTTGTATTTTGTTTTTTGCATTAGACGTTTTAGGTATTTGGTATGGCATTATGTTACATGTGTGTTTTGAATTAGACATTTCTACATAGCATTAGGTTTTTGCCGCTTTCCCCCGCCATATAGAACTATTTCTTAAGACGACCTCCAGATTTCGTCAAGGTAGCTTATATGAAAATAAGGTTAGGGCACGTGATTGTTGACGAGATTGTGGTTTGGGTAAGGGTTAAGGTTGGTGTTAGCGCTAGCCTTGTTTACATCTCGTGCCCTTTGACCAAATCCGAAGGTGGCCTTAACTAATAGATCTAACCAAATCCGCATTTCGGATGAAGACGGGACTAACCAGGCGCGATCGACTACTATTCAATTTGGACTGGTCGCTAATGTCGACGAACAAAACTGAATATTTTCTTACCAGACGCACTCATTCAATAACACATTATATAGTAGATATCGCTTGCGTGATAAATTTCATAATCTACTGCGATATCTCCTTAAGATATGGATTTGATTGGTCAATTAAAAAGGAAGTACTTTTTTATTTTTAAAGAACAATTCATTTTTTATTCAACGTAAGTTCTTTTTTATTAAAAAGGACTATTTCCATTTAATTGACTTTGATGGAAACACTGGGTCAATATTAAACTTTGCAATGGTTGAATTGCTGACAAAAACTAACGTATCACTACGCCATACTGTAATCAGGTTCAGTAAAAGTGAAATCTATAGCAAATCGAATCCCCGGTTGTACGTGACAAGGAGTAGGGTCGCCTGTTCAAACTCCGGTTTCCTCCCACTGCTAAAGACCCCTACGCGCAAACGAATTATTGAAATAAAATTAAACCATATGTTAGTCCCGATATGACCTAGTTTGTGTCGAGTGGACGTTAAACCCCATCTCTATTTCTCTCTCATGTAAGAAAGGATTGTGTGATAAATAAAATGTCCTACTCGTCTTGTTTTATCAAAAAAGACTCGTAGGAGTTTCTCTATATCACTACAATTCATTCATACCACTAATATTAACAGATATGAATTTTGATGTGCTAGATTTTAATTTGTAAACAAAATCTTCGTAAAAAAATTATTTTTATGGAACAGTAGGCCTAATATACAATACCAATTTTTATAGATTAAAACAAAAATATGGAGAATAACGTTTCCATACTGAATCTTTTAGAAAATGCAGCACCGACTTATGAATTTAGGATTAATAGGTTTATTCCTTAACAACCTAGGCATACGTATACAAAAGTCCTACATCAGTAAGATCGATGACCCAACAAAAAGTATCTTTAATTTGTAAGAGATTTTAAAAGTAATAACAATTATAAAGACTTTACCCAAAAATGTTACCAATTCTTTTATTGTCCAGCTTAGTTTTTAAATTTTGGAATAATTGTGCACAGCCTGGTTTCACAGAAGATTTAAAGAAAAATTGTCCAAAATATTTGCAAATGTACACAGAAATGTTTGCTATTTTTTGCACATTTTAAATTTTATTTAATTCATTATAAACTGGTAATCCTAAGAATTACTCAGTATTTATGTCCACGTCATTTTACATAATAAATGTCCACATATATCCAATCGAAATATCCCTGTATACACTGCAGCTAGTATATGCAAAGTTAATGTAATCTTCCTAATTTCTAACCTTAGCTCCTCTACCAATGGGTCCCGGAGGTCGCATCCTGGCCTCCACTGACCTCCTTATCCGGTTCCTGGCTTGTACCACCCCGCGAGGTGGTCCTGGAAGTTTCATACCGGCCTCCACTGACCTCCTTATCCGGTTCCTGGCTTGTACCACCCCGCTCTGCTTGTCCTCATTTTTATTTCCTACCTCGTAAAATAGTTTGTGCAAGGCGTCTCCAGGGTTAGCCACCATATTCTCAATTTTCGTTTCGATCTCGTCCTCTTCATGGATATTCTTCTTGCTCGCCAATCTATAAGTTACTGTCAGGTTTTGTTGGCCACTTAGCTTAGCAATCTGATCTCTCTTTGCAATTTGTAGATTTGACTTCAGACCATCCACGAAGCTTTGTTTAAAAACAACGACACATATGAAACATTTCAGAAGTTTAAACATCATGGCAATGGACGTGAACAAAGGGAACCGATCTATTCTACAATAACACTGTGTCCCCGTTGAAAGACTAGTCTATTGTACAATAACACTGTGCCTGTTAAACACCGTTTATAAGTATTGACAGGTTTCTAAAAAAATATAATATCATGAGATAGGTATGTATATTGTCAGGTTAACCTGACCTGTAGTAAGTACAGTAAATTTAATTAATTAAATGGAAATTAAAGTGAGTCTCTAGGGAGTAGTTAAAAACTTTTTTTTTATATAACTAAGGAATAATAATGATAATGAAACGGGATAGGGAATAAAATAAGGAATTAATGTTGTCTCCGGATCAAAGTGGAAAGATGGTAGATCTAAGGATAGAGTTGGCATGTTTCTGCTTTGATTCGTTAAAATGTGTGTTTTTGTTTCGTTTGTATATGTATTAAGTTATCCTGGTAATATAATTTTGGGACCCTTGTCCATGTTTCAGGGTTATGGTTTTAGTCGTGTAAGACTAAATTGGGTAATTTAGCCTTTGAATAAAATGTTAGATTGCTATTATTTGTGTTTTTGTGTCGTCCTTGTGTTCAGCTATGTATTTTTGAGACCCTTAGTCCAAGTCTCAAAGTTATGGTAATTTAACTTTTGAATAAAAAGTTGGGTTATGTTTTTTTTTTTCTTGAAAAATGTTTATTCACAAATTTTAAATACAATATCATATACAATACATATATGCTTTAGAATGTATTCATATATACATTAATATACAACATTATGAAATTGTTAAAAAGGATTGAAAAGTGCGTATGTACATTTGAAATAAAAACTTTTTTTTTTTTAAAGTCAATGCTTATCTCACCATTTAATCCTTGTTTAATAAGAAAGGATGGCTTAATGAACTTGGAAATAAAATCTTTAACAGTTTTATGTTTTTTGTAGTAGATATTTACACAGTATATATGATCTTTTAACAATCTTTTAAACAATTGCTTAACATCTATAATATGTCCATCTTTTAAGGCTAACATTCTTCTTTTGTATATAGCTATTCTTACTGTACATAAAATAATATTACATAACTCTATTGGAAGGGTTGTACATGACTGTTGACGACCAAATAAAATAACAGTGCCTAGTTCATTAATACTTATATTTATTTTCAATATATCCACTAGTATATCTTTAATCAAAAGTTTAAAATCTGTCAAATGTTGGCATCTAATGAATAAATGTTCAATATCTTCGAGCATTAATTTACAAACAGGACAATATTCGTCGCTTACTTTACCTATCTTAAATAGCTTTTCTTTTGACCATAATATATTATGTACAACTTTAAAATCTAAGTCAACACATTTAGGATTTTTGTAAGTACAAAACACGATTTTCCATATGATAGGAAAATTACACACGAAACCCTTTTTCTCCCAATAATTTAAACAAGTTGGTTGAACAAATTTATAGCTGAGTAGCTTCTGATAGCAGAATTTAGAAGTTAATTTATTTGGTGTTATCAATTCATCGTCTATCATATGACTCGTGTTGGAAGACGACATTGTTGTTACATACGTGTTAGTGTGAATTACTCTCAACCATGATTGGGGGATACTTGTCTTGATTAATTCGTAATTTCTAACAATTGTGTTATATCTACGTTTAGGGTTATAAGCGTGAATTAAACTAATAATACGTTTTGTAGATATAAACCCAGGTTTAGTATTATCTAAAATATCAGCTATTTGTCTAATGCCCGAAATAATGAAAGTATCATTATTTAGGGGTTTATTATTATTCTTAATATATTTATTGTTAAACAATGGTTGTATAGCTATATCCACAATTGTATCTGGGAAGGGTCTTGTGCCTTTGTTTAAATCATCCCAGGATTCTAGTAAGTTTTTATAAAAATCTGGTGAATTCTTCAATAATCTTTTGGTATATAAAACTTTTAAGATATCTTTACCAAGATTAAAATTACCGTACGTGTTAATAAAATACATCATTGTGTTTTTCCATATATGAGCATACTGTTCGTCACTTAATTTAATTAACCATTTTAGACTTAAGGCTTTACTCTTGAGGTTAAGATCAGGAGAGCTCAATCCACCGTCGCATTTATTCCCAATAACCGAAGTTTGTTTTATACGTGGAGGTTTACCATTCCAAAGGAAGTTACGAATAGCCTTGTTTATTTCAATTGCAATATCCGGGGGTATTGGTAGAACGACCATAAGAAAATATAATTTAGTTAAAACTACCGATTGTACAACAGTGGATTTGCCATGTAAGGTTAGATTTCGTTTACTCCATAAATTAAGAATTTGTTTGATTTTTGTAACTTTAGTACGCCAGTTCATATTTTCACAATACAGTTTATTCGGTCCAAGATATACACCTAGAATTAACATGCACTCAGTAACAATATTAACTGGTATATTAAAGCTATATGTGGTATGGACCGATTTACCTACAGGCATTATTTCCGACTTTTCAACATTCATTTTTGCTCCTGATGCTAAACAATAGGGTTCAATAATTTCAAAAACATTATTTACTGATTTTTCTTCCGAGAGAGCTAAAGTGATATCATCTGCATGTTGGTATATCAATGAAATCGCCTCACAGCCACTAATACTAATACCTTTAAGAGGAGATTGTTTTATGATAATATTAAGTGGTTCTGCTGTCAATACATATAACATGGCTGATATCGGACATCCTTGTTTTATTCCCCTTGACCAATCGAAGAAGGGGGACAAATGACCATTACACTTTATAGTACTTATTGCATTACTAAAAAGAATTTTAATCCATGATATAAAAATTTCCCCAAACCCAAAATACTTCAATGCAGTAAAAAGATAATTGTGACTAACTCTATCAAAGGCTTTTTCTGCGTCAAGTTTCATAATAAATCCATCCTGGTTTTCATAGTCAACATAGTCAATTATGTCTCTTATACTTGCAATATTCTCAGCAATATATCGCCCCGGCACGCCACAAGTTTGCTCTTCAGATACAAGTTTATGGATTACTGTTCGTAGCCTGAGTGCCAGACACCTGGATAGAACCTTATAATCCGTCTGTAGCAGGGATATGGACTAAGACTAGTAATTATTTCCCCTTATTTCATGATGGCCTTATTTCATGATGGACGAATGTAGTGCGAGTTATAAATAGACAATTTTTCCCTTAATTTTGTTCTCCCCTCTTCCTGCATTTTTGGGTTGACTTTTTGATCTAGAATTGGAGAAAAGGGATCAAATTTGCAATTTCATAGCAGTTTTGGGTAATACTAATGATATTACAGCGGAGGGATAGGGGGTGTAAAGTGTCTTTCTGCAGAGCAATCATTGTGTCGGAAGTGAGATTTTCACCCCTGTCAACTTCAAATCTGTGTAGCAAAAAATCTAAATGGTCAACCCCCTACAAAATTATGATGAGGAGATTGCCAAATGTTGTCCCCATTGTGCCTATAAAGATTGGAACCAACGGAATGTTGAGCAAAAAGCTACAGCCTGTGATGTTACAGTCATTTAACATTGAAGTCAATGGGCAAATAATTGCTAGTCTGAGTCCATATGGGTCGGAAATTTTTCAACTGTCGCTTATCTCCCTTGTCCTTATATATTACACATATCATACCTTTACGCATGGATCGCGACAGGCTCCCTTTCATAAAACATAAATTAAGTATATTTAAGTATACAGGACCTAAAAGGACCCAAAGTAGCCAATCCACTTAAACGTGGGCTCTTCCCTTTAGACATTGATTTAAGGGCTTGGGTAAGTTTCCCAAGTGTAATATTTCTGTCACAAAAATCTCTATCTGGTAAAAGCCAGGAACCGGATAAAGAAGTCAGTGGAGGCCAAGATGCAAGAAGAAGGACGTGACCTAAGGGATTAGTTAGAAGATTCCCATAACTTTACATATATATCTACAATAATAGATGTACTGTATACAATACTATTTCGCTTGGATATATTTGACATTTATTCATGTAGAATGTTGTGGATCTACTTACCTAAAGTATGTACTGCAATATTCTTAGGAATAATAACAATGTAAACAGGTACCAGATATTTATTTATTTATCTAATTTTTTTTTTGAAAATGTGCTGTGAATTTTTATGTGAAACCAGACAGTCCACAAATATTTTAAAAGTTATAAATTTGTTTATTTCTAAAAAAAAATATTCAGGAAAATCTCACCACGAGATTGGATTACAATCGCTTGTTATTTGATTTTAAAAACCGTTCCACTTGATCAACGTTACACTATAATTACGATTGAGTTCGAATTTCGTCGTACCAACAAAATGTTCGCTCCCAATTACGCAAATTGTAATACCAAGGTTGTGGACCCTCAAACTGTCAGAATTTATGTCCCATTTGTATGGAACTCAAAATAATATGATAAGGATCAAAAGGTCTTGGATGAGTTCGATTTTGATGCGCACTGTATGTGTCCCACTGCCTTTTACGCAAAATGTGAAATATGTACAAAGCTTGTGGACCCTCCAGAGGCAACATATTTTTCAGTTGATTTTTATGACACTAAAAGGTTGTGTCTAGTATTAAAAGTTTTTGGATGGGTTTAATTGTAGCGCACATTTGGGCATTCCGTTCTGGAGTTATGTCCACTGCAATTTATGCAAAATGTGATATTTGGCCACAGATCATTAATGATTTCCCAATTAACTTTAATGTTGTCATCTGTTTCCCAAATTTTCGTTAGATACAACGCTTTCTACCACAGATGGAGCATCATGTGGCAATCTCTTGCCCAAAAGCGCGTAGGAGGTTCTCCAAGAGAAACTTGAGATACACAAGCTGGAAGTAGAGACATGTAACCATGCTATTTTCCGCCCTACATGTCAACCTAACCAACCTCTCATCTCTTGTATCCCTCCGCATCAAAATTATGACAGAAAATGTATTTTCAAACTCTTGTCTTCGATTCTACACCAAAAAGTCAACAAAAATCGCCATACAAAAGCGGGAAAACGGAAAAGGAGAGACATACTAAAATAAAAACTTTCGCCCTTCATTGATGGCCACCAGCGAAGGAATAAATTGTGAGCTGGTCTATATGTACAAAGTTTCTGGACCGTTCTCGAGTTATGTACCCTGTATTTATGCAAAATGTGGTCTATGTACAAAGTTTGTTTAGTGTTTAACCTCGTTCATCAAGGCATCTCATTATAAATCACGCTCAAGAACATAGAGTACACACAGGATACCCGGCATCGCCCGGGGGCTCAAATTACGAACCAGATGGTCTAAAACATTCACGGGGGCCATGCTGCTTCAATTTGATATAAGTCTCGATTATATTTTAGAGAATAAAACTGCCTAATTTTGTGTTAAAGCCCTTAAAATCTTCTACTGAAAATGGAGACCGTTGTAGGTGGAATTTACCTTTCGTTATCAAGTACAGCACGTGGGTCATGTACAGTATAGACCTCTAAAGGAACGGCAATAGATAATCAGCTCACCCAACAAAAAATTGACCCACAATTTTAAAAGAGTTACGTCCAAACAACTCAATATTTTGACCTGAAATTTTGAGAAAAGGTGAATACACTATTCCTCGATATTTTGGCCTTAAATTTCACACGTACTCAGACATTTAATTCTGAGACTCTGTTAAAATCGGGATAGTTCCTTTAAAGTTATTAGAGGGTTTAGATGAAGAAAACGTTCCGAGGAAATTTTCCACAAATGCTATTTACTACCTTAGCTTTTCACTTTTGCGAGAAAGTTCATCGGGATTTTCTGGCGTGGTTTCCCCATGTCAGTGGTGTGGGACGGATGGTCTGAAACGGAGAGCTGTCTAGTCATTCGAATGGGACAAAAAACCGAGGTCCCGTGTATACATTGGCGTGCAGGTAAAAGATCTCTTGGTTGTTGGAATTCAATATAAGAGTAGGCCATAGCGCCGCTGTGTGGATACAATTTCCCTCAAAGCAAACTATATGGCGTATGCCTGTCATCATTAACTCAGTCGGTACAGAACAGTAGGACGTTAAACTTCAGTTCATTTCCCAGAGGAGCACATTTACCTAAAAGAAATCGGCACATTTACCGAAAATCTATGCTCCATACCCCGACGTATTTGATCCAGCTACAGATCTCATCAAAGAAATATTTAGATAACATCAGAAAGAATAGATCTTGTATTTGAATATGGTTGATCCACGCATTCTCGAGTGTGTTAGGCGCCAATTAATTTTCAATTTATGCTCAGTTTGGTAATGTGAATGTGAGAGCTGTTCCTTATAGCGATAATAATGAACTACAAATCGAATGAGTACATCAAGTAATTGTTTTTACTGGCCTAAGAAAATGAAAGACGTTTATTTGTATAAATACGAAAATGTTGTCTGAATTATAGATCCACTTCAAACATTTATGGCAAGGTTTGGGGCTTTTGTGTGGAATGTATCAACACAAGTGTCCAGAAGATATTTAACATAGAAAAGAATTCATTTTTTTCAAAAATGTCTTCTCAGATTCCCTTATGGCCCTGTGTGGTACTTACATTCCACAAGATTTTCGACTTTTGAGAGAGTGTTTGTGGTGGGTTTTGTTACCATATGTGTTCCACAAGATATTGGACACAGAAAAAATTATATTTTTTCAAAAATTTCTTCTCAGAGTCCCTTATCCCCCCACAAGAAATTTCGACTTTTTTTACCACAAGAATTCCACATAATATACAATTAATGATTTGCCTTCTACGCCCGAAAAAACAATTCTAATACTCGGAATTTACTACACTAGGTTGGTGCCGAAAATGGGATGTTAAACACCATTTCATGTTTTAGTTTTATTGGATAATTAATATTGGAGAATGATGTCCGGGTACAATTCTTTTACCTCGTTTTGCGCATGTAACCATATATAGGTAGACATTATAATGTATGTCAAAATGATTAAAGTATTATATTTAATGTTTACGGTGTACGTAGAAACATAATCCTTCTACGTAACTTCATATTTCAATTCTGTCCTTTCTATGCCCACCTACAGAAAATGGTTTCTATATCCGTTATTTCTCTTATTGGTGTCCTCTATTTGTCATTGCACCTATATTTTGCTACGAAAGCAACACGTTCACATTGACCGTACATTTTGTTTTCACGAAAGACAGTCGTGCGGAACAAACTAGTTAAGCTTGGTAACTGCAAACATAGGCCTACTTTTCGCGTTTTTAAAAATAAAAGATTTTAATCTTAATGTACCTTATGACTCTATACACAAATTGCACATTTATTGCGCAACGATAATATATGAAAGGAAATTAAAAACTATTTTCGAAACCTGATACGAATACCCTTTATGTTTATACGTATAAATTATCAGCCGAGAGAAGTCATATGAAAGTAATTTTTGAAAATAGTAATTACATTTTATTTTTTCCAAACTAGCAAACTGAATCCTAGGGCCTCAAGATCTAGGGGGTCTCGGGCCTAGGTGTATAATAGTTTTTTACACTTGTCATCCTCCTTGGATTTGCTTCACCATACTTTCATTTTCCTCTAGTTGCGATGGTGGGAGATTGGAAGGGGTCTCATAAGCGGAATAGCCTAGGGTATCTCTCCATCGGAATCCGGCACAGCTCCCATGCTTATAATCTCACTTACAATTGTTGGAAAGTGTAACATTATGAGAAGCCTAAAAGCGACAAAGTAAATAAAGAATAGCGATATTGCAAGTTTATACAGAAGTTATGAACACAATGATCGTTTGGAATGTTAATCCGAGAGACGTTCCTATTGTAGATGACATTCAAAAAAAGACATTTCCAAAAGAAAAGCAGGGAACCCTGCTTTGATCTAAACTTATTCTGTTCCTGTGTGTCTTTTCAATCTCAAGAACAGAACAAATGTGACTGGATATCAGCCCACTGAAATTCATTGTCCGAACACCAAACCTTTCGTACTCTAGTTTACCGGGCTATCTTATTTCACGAACCCACCCCACCCCCTCGGATCCCTCTGACCTCGCGGACGCCAGGGTGGAAAACACTGTTTTAAACATTGGCATGTGGAATTCGACAAAGAGGAGGCAGCAACACCGCTGTCCGAGCAAAAACTCGCACATGGCACACTACACGGCGCATGGTCGTCTTCATTATCCCAGTTACAGAAAAGTAGTAGGTTAAAGCCACTTCTTTTCATTTATTTTCATTCTAGCTGGTCATCAAAAGTAAAATGTCCTGATGTCACCAAATTCTACAAATCTCTTTATACGTTATATCGTAATATCATCCACATCAAGATTAAATTAACAAATAAATAACAGGTCGAAAATCTTGTGGAATGTGGTACCACACCGGAGGATAAGAGGGTCTAAGACGAGATTTTGGAAAAAATTGAATTATTTTCTATGCCCAATATCTTGTGGAACTCTTGTGGTGAAAAACACCACAGAATAAAATTTTGTAGAATATACTTCCCCAACATCTTACAAGATGATAGGATAAAGTATTAATGTTCCAGCAAAATAAATAGAAAATGTTTCATAAATTTTTCATAGTCCAAGTTTTCCAAACGCCCCCAAACCATACCATGTCTATAATTCTGTTTTGATAGCCATAGTATACACTCCTCTAGAAAAGTGCTCATGTTGACTTTTACTTTTATTTTGAAAGTTATTTGTTTGTTATTATCATTTATTTGAAGCCCAATATATTCTGCTATTTTCAGCAATGTTATATTTTAACATTTTATGATTTTTTTACATAAATTGGAACTCCAAGCTAATAAAATAGTGTTAAAAGAATGTTATTATGTTGCCAGGACAGCATGTCCTTCCTATAAATACAATCCAGTAACATCTCACAATTAACATAAATTTGACGTCTCGTTTTTCTGACAATTTGATGCTAGTGCCAGTCAGTACCCATGTGACATAATTTGTGGAGATATATTTCTTGACAGAATATTTCCAACTTTCTTTCAAAAGAAGATACCTTTATGTCAACCCTGTAACAATTGTGTCTTTGTGTCTTTACTGTAACATGATAGTCCTTTCTGTAACACTGCGAATAAACAGTCAGTAAAAATGATAGCAAGCCCATATCTTCAGTTTTTCTACTTATTGTCATTGATACCTCTCTACAGAGCATGACGAAATTATTGTCCGGGTACACACACAGACTTACATAGATAATAATGCATAATACTTCATTTAAGTATAAACTTCGTAACTGTACCTTCTTTTTAAAAAAACATTAGCCAAATTGAGGAAAACATGCTTTAGTATGCTTGAATGACCAATCATTAGAAATAATCTGCTTAAAAAAATGTGGTTTTATGGAATATTCACATATTTTCAACAAAATTATTAATCGTTACGAGAAATTTCATATTTCCAACTGGTGACAGATAAAAGCTGAGAATTTTTTTAATTCTGTAAAATTGTTCTAAATTTATTCAGAACTGTATACTATATCAAATAAATATAAAAAATAAACAATTAAACATATTCGAAATATAAAAAATAAACAATTAAACATATTCGAAATTTGGTCATTTGTGATTTGCAATTTCTACCGATTTTGATAATGACCCATATATTAACGCATCACTTGATTTTCACACACGTCAACTTTAACATTACAGGTTCCTAATAACCACCTCGTGTTAACAATTTAAAGCAAAAGTTAATTAATGACACAATAGCATTTAGCAAATATACATTTAACGTTTATATTACGTTTCTAAAGCAAAATTTAATTACACAAAATCATATACGGACAAAATCTACGGTATACCTCCACTTTTTAAAAAGTGTCTTATTCTTATCTTAACCTCGTATTAAACTCGTATTAATGACTTTGTGATAATCTCACAATTTAACGAGCCGTTAATGTTAGTTTTCCCAGGAAAAACTATACCTTAATCCCTAAATTAAACTTCATGAGACTTGGACTAAGGGTCTCAAAATTACATAGCTGAACACATGGACGACACAAAAACACAAATAATAGCAATCTAACCTTTTATTCAAAAGCTAAATTACCCAATTTAGTCTTACACGACTAAAACCATAACCCTGAAACTTGGACAAGGGTCCCAAAATTATATTACCAGGGTAGCTTAATACGTATACAAACGACACAAAAACACACATTTTAACGAATCAAAGCAGAAACATGCCAACTCTATCCTTAGATCTACCATCTTCCCACTTTAAGTCGGGGACAACATTAATTCCTTATTTTATTCCGTATTCGTTTCATTATCATTTTTATTCCTTAGTTATATCAAAAACAATTTTTTTAACTACTCCCTAGAGACTCACTTTAATTTTCATTTAATTACTCAAATTTACTATACTTACTACAGGTCAGGTTAACCTGACAATATGTAATACAATATCATTTGGGATCTAAAATTTAATATTGTATTTTGAAATCATATTTTAATTCATATTTTTCATTTGTAACTCATTTTGGACATGTGGCAGATTAATTGTAAAATTTAATCTATGGCAGGAGTGGGGGTTATGACATAGTATTATGTAAGATGTAATGGGTTGTCTTTAGACAAGTATATGATATAAGATTTAAGCTGTCAATCAGACTCAATGTGCCTACGAGTTATCCAATCAGCCTATTTGTTTATATAACATGAAAACCAATCAGGATTGTTTGCACGTTACAAATTGGCATACTTTGAGAGGACAGAGAGAGAGACCTGGGGAGGTCGAGAGGTCCTGAGAGACCTAGAGGTCTTCCGGACCTCGGAGAGGGCCTGCCCTCGGACCACAGGAAGATTGGGTCTTCTGAGACCTAGTAGGCGCAGCTGTATATAGACGTTATTATATCTAACCACAATGAATTTCATATGTAAGTACATGTAAATATGTTATCCAGTATTAAAATATCTTTTTAATAAATAAGAGTTACATATTCTATCACATAGTCTTAAGTGGTGCCGTGATCGACGAACCTGAGGTTATGATATATTACATACTCTTAATGGGTTCCGTATACCAGACCAACGTTTTCAAAGTCCTGGCCACTAGAAGATCAAAGCATTTTATTAAGAGGTAAGTCTTTTTCTGATCCTAATCATGGCCACGGTTAATGCTGATATATTATGTTTAATAATTTAACTGGCGAAATAAGCGGTTTGTCTGCAACTCTTCAACATTATGTAGTAACTCAATTAGCTCAACCATTTTCTAGTGTTAAGAAATATGCCCTTTCATCTGTTGTATCTTATATAAAAATTAAATATATTGCTAGTAGTGAACCAGTACTTTATTATGTGTATGAAAATTACTAAAACAAACATATCTATTATGTTTGTTTAACAAATGAGTTATGGTGAGTTTTTAAATAATATGTAAATTATAAATGTTTGTTTTGAACATATATTTTGACTTAAAGTTAGTAGTAACGTAGTATTATCAGGCCTATAATTTGAAGTGAAATGTTTTATTTTTGTTTAATTAACTGGAATCGCGTGAAGAGTATCCTAATTGAGAGATATAACTCATACATATTCACACTGTATAAACGGTTTTATCTTTTTTTTGTTCTGTCTATATATATATATATATATATATATATATATATATATATATATATATTTATGCCCCGATGTGTTAACCCCAATGATATGAGATTGGGATGCCCCATTAATATGCGATTGGGAAGCCCGAGATGTTACGGGAGAGGTTTTAAGTGAAATTCCTATAAGGCGGAATTGGTCTCACCCCTGGAGGGAATGTGATGTATTGTTTTGTTTAAAATTTATAGAGATAAAACCACTGTTAATTTTGATAGGTTCTTTCCAAAATATCTTATATAAGATCAGTGAAATGTGTTCAGATCATTCATAACAATTTAGCCTGCGGTAAAGAAATATGACCTCCTATTTTCAATTTGGTTTATGTCAATTGTACATGTAAGTAAATATTTTATAATAGTCTGTTCCACTTACTAACTTGATTAACAGTTAATTGAGTTCACTCCATGATATAATAAGCAAATGATAAAAC
Organism: Patella vulgata; assembly: GCF_932274485.2. Taxonomy (NCBI): domain Eukaryota; kingdom Metazoa; phylum Mollusca; class Gastropoda; family Patellidae; genus Patella; species Patella vulgata. The sequence continues at coordinate 6,750,387 of NC_065883.2, read as the reverse complement.
TTGGGCACGGATACATGGTTGAAATTATATGCTGACATGATGGGGAATATATGCATAATTGATGGATACTATGTGCATAATTGGTTGAAAATATATACATACATGGTGGATAAGATATCCATTTATCAATAATTTATGGAGAATATTTCCAACAGAGATTATAGACTATCCGTTCCAGCTAATGCAAGGAGTTCTCACTTTTGGATTCCCTAATTTGGATCGCGTGTGATTGTGATTATGTTTGCGTGTTTCATTTATCATTTATATGACATTCGTTTATGACGATTTTTTCCGTGTACTGTGCTTCCCATGTAATGTGTGTCTTTATTAATAGAATCTACTGATCCAGGAAGAAACGCGTAAAGTGACTAGTGACTCTTATACTTTTGTGAATATTTTTAGTTTCGATGTTGTGCTTCTTGTATATAACGAAATATGACACTATATTTACCCCGGCGTTACTCCGTGGAATACTGAACATTTTTTTTTACATAGATAATATTTCCATCTGCTTTTTGATGCTTCAATTATTGTATTGTGCTTTAATCTTTTATTGTTTTAAAATCGTTTCATATTTTATATATTCCACTATTTTATAATTGTGGTTAGGGGGGGAATGTAATACAATATCATTTGGGATCTAAAATTTAATATTGTATTTTGAAATCATATTTTAATTTATATTTTTCATTTGTAACTCATTTTCGACATGTGGTAGATTAATTGTAAAATTTAATCTATGGCAGGAGTGGGGGTTATGACATAGTATTATGTAAGATGTAAGATGTAATGGGTTGTTCAAATTGTTTGCTCGGTTTGTCTTTAGACAAATATATGATATAAGATTTAAGCTTAACAAGTATTCTTAACAAGTATTAACACCTACTGTCTAGTGTTAAGACGTGTGACTCTTAATAATTAGTTTTCATTGTTCTGATTAGCAACGCCTATTTACTCGGCTTGCTATAATAAGACACCAAGTCATTAGCCTTTCATTGTTCTAAATTTACTATAGAGTCCCAGTTGTCAATCAGACTCAATGTGCCTACGACTTATCCAATCAGCTTAATCGTTTATATAACATGAAAATCAATCAGGATTGTCTGCACGGTACAAATTGGCATACTTTGAGAGGACAGAGGGAGAGAGCTAGAGGTCCTCCGGACACCGGGAGAGAGCTAGAGGTCCTCCGGACACCGGGAGAGGGCCTGCCCTCGGACCACAGGAAGATTGGGTCTTCCGAGACCTAGTAGGCGCAGCTGTATATAGACATTATTATATCTAACCACAATGAATTTCATATGTAGAGTATTCAAATATCTTTTTAATAAATAAGAGTTATGTATTCTATCACATACTCTTAAGTGGTGCCGCGATCGACGAACCTGAGGTTATGATATATTACAAATATACTCATGATATTATTTTTTTTCCTAAACCTCTCAAAACTTATAAACGGTGTTTGAACCGTCTCGCGTCAGATACATCGACACGTCGTCTGCTGCTTTTCGTCTTTTAGCAGGGACACAGTGTTATTGTAGAATAGGCCAGTCTGTCAACGGGGACACCGTGTTATTGTAGAATAGATCGATTCCCTTTTTACACGTCCAGTGCCATGATGTTTAAACTTCTGATATGTTGTATATTTGTCGTTGTGTTTAAACAAAGCTTCGTGGATGGTCAAATCTACATATTGCGAAGAGCGATCACGTAGCTAGTCGTCAACTCCTAGCACTACATGACGACGGTAGAGATGAGGGTCAGGCAGCTAGTCGTCAACTCTTAGCACCACGTCATGACGACGGTAGAGATGAGGGTCACGTAGCTAGTCGTCAACTCCTAGCACCACGTCATGACGACGGTAGAGATGAGGGTCAGGCAGCTAGTCGTCAACTCCTAGCACCACGTCATGACGACGGTAGAGATGAGGGTCACGTAGCTAGTCGTCAACTCCTAGCACCACGTCATGACGACGGTAGAGATGAGGGTCAGGCAGCTAGTCGTCAACTCCTAGCACTACATGACGACGGTAGAGATGAGAGTCAGGCAGCTAGTCGTCAACTCCAAGCACCACATGACGACGGTAGAGATGAGAGTCAGGCAGCTAGTCGTCAACTCCTAGCACTACATGACGACGGTAGAGATGAGGGTCAGGCAGCTAGTCGTCAACTCCATGCACCACATGACGACTGTAGAGATGAGAGTCAGAACAATCTCAGTGGCGATCACAACCTGACAGTAACCTATAGATTGGCGAGCAAGAAGAAAATCCATGAAAAGGACGAAATCGAAACGGAGATTGAGAATATGGTGGATAACTTTAGAGATGCCTTGCACAAACTATTTTACGTGGCACGTGATAGAGAAGGGGGTATGCTGGAAGGGGTGGTACAAACCAGGAACCGAATAATGAGGTCAGTGGAGGCCAAGATGCAATTTCCAGAACACTATCCCAGACGTGATGGAGGAGGCCGAGATTAGAAATTAGGAAGATTACATTAAATTTGCATATATAATATATCTATGCAAAGTTAATGTAATCTTCCTAATTTTAAATATCTACAATAATAAATGCAGTGTATACAGGGATATATCGCTTGGATATATATTATGTAAAATGTCGTGGACCATATCTGAGTATTCTAAGGATTAACTGTTCATAATGAATTAAATGATATTTAAAAATCTGCCGAAGTAGCAATTATTTCTGTGTATATTTGCAAATATTTTTCTTTAAATCTTCTGTGAAACCAGACTGTGCACAATTATTCCAAAATTTAAAAACTAAGCTGGACAATAAAAGAATTGGTAACATTTTTTGGTAAAGTCTTTAGAATTATTATTACTTTTAAAATATCTTACAAATTAAAGACAGTTTTTGTTGGGTCATCGATCTTACTGATGCAGGGCTTTTGTATACGTATGCCTAGGTTGTTAAGGAATAATCCTATTAATCCTAAATTCATAAGTCGGTGCTGCATTTTCTAAAAGATTCAGTATGGAAACGTCATTCTCCATATTTTTGTTTTAATCTGTAAAAATTGGTATTGTATATTAGGCCTACTGTTCCATAAAACTATTTTTTTACGAAGATTTTGTTTACAAATTAAAATCTAGCACATCAAAATTCATATCTATTAATATTAGTGGTATGAATGAATTGTAGTGATATGTATAGAGAAACTCCTACGAGTCTTTTATTGATAAAAAAAGACGAGTAGGAGATTTTATTTATCACACAATCCTTTCTTACATGCACAAAAAAATAAATATAATTATTTGCTATAGATTTCACTTTTACTGAACCAGATTACAGTATGGCGTAGTGATACGTCAGTTTTTGTCAGGAGTTCAACCATTGCAAATTTTAATACTGACCTAATGTTTCGATCAAAGTCAATTAAATGGAAATAGTCCTTTTTAATAAAAAAGAAGTTACGTTGAATAAAAAATGAATTGTTCTTTGAAAATAAAAAAAAGTAGTTCCTTTTTAATTGACCAATCAAATCCATATCTTAAGGATATATCGCATTAGATTATGAAATTTATCACACAAGCGATATCTACTATATAATGTGTTATTGAGTGATAAATTGTGTTTGGTGCGTCTGGTAAGAAAATATTCAGTTTTGTTCGTCGACATTAGCGACCAGTCCAAATTGAATAGTAGTCGATCGCACCTGGTTAGTCCCGTCTACATCCGAAATGCGGATTTGGTTAGATTTATTACTTAAGGCCACCTTCGGATTTGGTCAAAGGGCACGAGATGTAAACAGGGCTAGCGCTAACACCAACCCTAACCTTGGACCTAGCCTAACCTTTACCCAAACCCACAATCTCGTCAACAATCACGTGCCCTAACCTTATTTACATATAAGCTACCTTGACGAAATCCGGAGGTTGTCTTAAGAAATAGTTCTAGCCGTGCGGATTGATATTTCACTTACGCACTGGACACGTTCATCAAGACGTCTCATTATAAATCGCGCTAAAGAACAAAAAGACTATAAGACTATAAATAGTCATTGCACGTGCAATTCCCTAAACATCTATCAACAATTACAGCCGTAGAAAATCTACTGTTTTGACGATTCTGAATAGCAGTAACATTTAGCCTTTTGGTTATTACAGCAGCTTTAGAAATTACGTTCGTTTAAATTTTTAAATTGCTTTATCATTAACTGTACCGTTGGGGGCGGCATCTTTTGTTTTAGTACAAATAATATCTCTGAAATATTACTAGCAGTAATTTTACTTTTACAAGGTTCTTAAAACAATTATTTAGTTGCCTAACGTGCGTGTTTCTAAGTTCAATTTCTTGTTCCAGCTTCCTGTTGTGTGTCGTAAAAAAGGATCGAGTCTTGATTATCCCTGCCTGTTTATCAGACGTAGAATGGTCGTCAGAGAGGTTAAGCGAGACTAATTTCAAAACAAGGGCACGTAACTTTTTTTTTTTACTCACATTTGCTCTGATGTTATAGCCGAGATTCGTAACCATCTTTCAGTTTATTATTTATGGATGATTAAATGGTCATAGCTTATTAAGTACATTTGACCGTTTATTTAGTGACTATAAATGTGCGAACCCGATTTAAGGCTTGGTGTATATATAAATATTGTGGTGTAATTGTCGAGACATTTGGAGATATTTATTTATGGTGTGTCACCCTACCAGTATAGTGAGTCACGACGACCTTGGTTATATAATAGTGGATGTTTTTTTATACTGTAATGTAATCCGCATATAATTTTATTAACACGTTTGAACAATACATTCTATATCAGCTAACATAATTTTGTACACTCTGGATACAACTTGACATATTCAGTGTGTCTGGAGGAATTAAAGTAGAAGTCCCAATCCTTTTATACAAAAACAGAAATAAAATGAAATGGGGTTTAACGTCCTACTGTTCCGCTCCTACTGACCAAATGAAGACGGGCATACGCCATGCAGTGTTCTATGAGGGGAATTTTGCCCGGACAGGGACGCTACGGCCTACTTTTATTTCGATTCCAACTAAAAAGGCTTCTGTTCCGCAGAGGGGTGTTATTAGAAGAATATGACGTGTGCAGGTTGCCTCGGTCATCCCGGTGTAATTATCCTTATCTGTGCGACCACAGATATTGACAATAGAGACAACTCCCGCGGATTTCCCACTGCAATTATAGATATAAGATAAGAATAATTAAGTTTTAACTTTGTGAGGGAATATGTACTTATCGCTTAAATATGTCACAGGGTATCCGTTGATATAAGTGTGTTTAAATAAAACGCCATAATGTGACAATGTGAGTAGAATTTGAAACTTGACTTCACCCAGATACAAAACTGGTCGTTTATATTATTTTAGACAAGGGAAGGTAATTTAACATTTGATTAATCACTGACGTATATATGGGATGGTGCAGAGCCAAAGGCCTAGTCGTATAAATGAGACAGTTTAGGGTGAAAGGCCTAGGCGTATATATGGGGCGGTGTAGGGTGAAAGGCCTAGACGTATATATGGGTCGGTGTGGGTCGGAAGGCGTAGACGTATATATAGGGCGGAAGGCATAGTCGTATATAAGAGACGGTGATGGGCGGAAAGCCTAGACGTATATATGGGGCGGTGTAGCGCGGAAGGCCTAGACGTATATGTATGGGGCGGTGTGGGTCGGAAGGCGTAGACGTATATATGGGAAAGTGTAGGGTGAAAGGCCTGGTCGTTTATACCTGGGACGGTACAGGACATTGTCGAGTTATTCGGATGTAAAATAACTCTTGAAAGTTGGAAATCGATATACAACTAGGTCGTAGTGCGGGCAAAATTACTCTCATAGCAAAAGTGAAGTATTACGTCAAACCCCATTCATTTCATTGCATATCTGGGACCCCTCCTTTAATATTATTATATTAATTGAATATAAACTAAGGTGCAACTGGTCGCCTACTGCTTTTCTCGTCATTTAACTGGGATATCGTGTTATTAATGAATACATCAGTCTACAAAACAGGGACAGTGTTATTGTAGAATAGGCCAGTTGGTCAACTGGGGCATCGATTTATTACTGTAAAACAGGCCAGTAGAATACACCAGTTGCAGTTCTTTATTTCACATCCAGTGCCATGATGTTTAAACTTCTGATATCTTGCACCTTTGTCGTTGTTTTTAAACAAAGCTCCGTGGATGGTCTGAAGTCAAATCTACATATTGCCGACAGAGATCACGTCGCTAGTCGCAACTCCTAGCACCACATGACATACTTAGAGATTAGAGTCAGAACAAGCTCAGTAGCGAGCACAACCCCCCTCCCAAAAAAACATCGGGGATAAAACCGTGAATACTATGTGAATGTTTGTGAGTTAATATCTTCACCCTAAATATAGCGATGGATGATGAAAACTATTCAACCGTCTATTCAAGAATTTATAAACCTCTTAATAATTTGTTACTATTGATTTTTAAAGCCAAAATATGTGTTCAAAAACAAACAATTATAATTTACATTCTTTTAAAAACAAAACAACAATCACATACAATTTTTGTTCCCCGCTGTTCCTGCATCGCCATCGTGCTTTGAAAGTCTTTTGTAGCTTCTTTCTTCGTCATTCCCTCGTGTTTGGTGATTTTCTCCATTTCCATCCTTGAATTAAGAATTTTCATATCATCGAACTCTGTATCTCCAATCATTGGCCTATGATCATCGTGAAGGACTTCCCGTTGTTATGGCGATTCACTCCAAGGTTCACAGTCACGGCATCCATAACTAATCACTCGAACACTATTTTTTTTTATTGAAACCGCGTCTGCCACCCACGGTTTCACAGATAAACGTTTCAGTCTTGCATTTTGTTTTTTTCTCCATCTGATCGGATGTTTAGTGGTGAAAACTCTTTGTCTGCCACGCGGGTTTTTATTCGTGATCACAGGAACACAGCTACTGATTTCATATGGAAACCGCCGGTCGATGCATCATAACAGATACTGTGGGTACTGATTTCCTACGGAAATCGCCGGTCGATGCACCAAAAACAGATAACTGTTACACTATCTTAGTATAACAGAGATCAGTTTAGTAAATACAGCATTTATTTACAACGGGAACAGAATATCACATATGTACATAATTACAACAGCAATACAGGTACCTAAACTATATAAGAACAAGTCTACGACAGGAACACATATAATTATGTTAAATCCACTGTTCTTCGGCTGAACTCTGTTGAGTCCATACGCCGGTCTCTTCGTCTCTCTGTGCCCCGTCTCTGTTGTTCGTCTTTAGTTGTCTTCTTTAACTGTCAGTGAACTCCTCATTATATAGCGTAGGAAAATTAGGAAAAAGTGATCATCATAATATATGGTATTGTTTATTTATCAGATTATGGTATCTGTAACTGCACTACGTATTTTCTTTGAAGTCATGTAATTCTACCGAGTGTTATACACAGCTCGTGTGTAGCTTTTAAAGGACATATTGAATTAATTAGTCCGTGCCTTAACAGAAGTTTATCATATATTATCAAAAATCAGCTGAGGTCATAAAGTTCTAAGAACCTTGATGACCGTTCAATTTGATGAAAGTTAAAGAGTACTTTGTTACACTCAGCGACGAAGCGTGATGGGCGAACAGCCACTCAGAAATCTACATCCATTGATCTTTGGGAGTCGCGGTGGCTCACTGTGTAAAGTTGATTCGCTAGTCTGGAGATCACCTAGCCACGACGGGCCATTGTCATATAACAGTGCGTCGCGTTTACATATTGGCGTGCACGTTAAATGTCCCTTGGACATAAGATATAAGAGTAGACCTGTCTTCATTGGCCCAAACAGAGCAGAACAGTAGGACCTTGTACCCCATTTTATTTATATATAATATAAAACAGGTTATACTTTAGTCAGCTTGTAATTTGTTCACCCGTAACCCTAAAACAGAAATTTGAAAAAAACAAAACACGAGTGTAGCACAGCTAGTACTGTAATTATTATCTTTTTGCTTTATTAAAGGGCTAATCTCGATTATACATTGGAGAATAAAACTGCTTAATTTTATGTTAAAGCACTCAAAATCTTCTAACTTAAAACATAGATATGACGTCACCCTTTGATGTTTTTAACCTGTATATAGGAGAATGTACGCTTTTATTAAACAATCGTCTATTATTTATTGTTTAAAAAAATACCAATAATAGACACGTATCTGAAAAATGAACATATATTTTGGGATAATTTATTCTCTGAACAAATTAAATTACAGAACATGAAATTACTTTAAAACTTCAATGTTACCGAAATGTCACATGACCGTATGTTGATTTCACGTGTTTGTCTACATAAAGAATTCCACTTAAATCCGTCCGTTATATGTCACTTATCCGTTGATACGTTTTTATACGCCCACATTTTAACGCCTTCTTTGTGGACACTCTACAGGTCATAACTTAAAATATATAGGTATGTATTCCAAAGATCCCGGTTCCTTTCGATATTGGCTTGTATGGGAACGTAACTTCATGGATTATGACCCCTGACTGTAGACACTAGAAGTCACAATTATTAGCCCATTTTGATGAAACTGAACATGTGTGTTTATAACCCAAAGATCTCGATTCCTTGCGATATTGGCGCATATCGGACCGTAACTTCCTGGATTATGTCCCCGGATTAAACAAAAAAAAAACGTGTTTTGAGTCACAATTTTTATTCGATTATAAAAAAAACGTTCTAATATATCACCGTTACACCATATTGACAGTTGAGTTTGAATTTCGTGAATTGGTTTGTGCCTTTGATCCTGTGTCCTGTCACTTATATCAGAGTATATATTAAATTTTAAATCAAAATTGGGACGGCTAGTACCCTCCATATTAACCACAGTACTAAGAATATTATCAATATCTAAATCATTCTCTTGAGCAGTTTTTCCATCACAACTTTGACGGCTATTATTACCCATATCAAAACATCACAATTTTTACTGCTATTATTTTCCATATCGAGTACATTTATACCAATGTAATCAGTATCCAAATGCTTATCACATATATTCTCATTATTAATATTTGTTTTCGACTGTGTTGTAAACATGTCGTCTCCATGTAGAATATTTTGGGCTGTCTATGTATGCTTGCATTGTATGACTGGAGTGTTTTGTCACATGCATTCAAGAGCATGTGTATTTTGTTTTAAGAATATATCCATTTTTTATGTCTCGTTGTTTTATAAAACTATCCATTATTTGTATCTCTATGGTGTTATGTTTTAAGTTTGATAATAGCCCCAGACTGTCCATTATGTAAATACAAAGAAAAACTGCGGGGCTAACGCCCCTCAGTTGTTCTTTCTATTTACATAATGGACAGGCTTCGGCCATTATCCATCACGTAAACACGTCAGACTTCATCTGGAAATGGAGACCGGTGTCCCAAGCTGTATTATACGGTGTCTGGATAAAACCAGATTTTTATTTTATAAAAATAATGTGCAGGTGAAATTTACCTTTCGTCATCAAGTACAGCACGTTGGTCATGCTGACCTATGTACTGTATAGACCTCTGAAGGAACTGCAATAGATTATCAGTTCAATAAACTCAATATTTTGAGCTGAAATTTGAGATAAGGTAAATACACTATTCCTCGATATTTTGGAGCTTAAATTTGATACGTACTTAAGGGATGGTCCCTTTAAAGATATTTGAGGGTTTGGATGATGAAAACTAACACAGAGAGACTAACACAGAAGTTGTCTAGTCGTTCTGATGGGACGAAAAACCGAGGTCCCATGTAGACATTGGCGTGCAGGTGAAAGATCCCGCAGGTGAAAGGGCCACTGTCAAGACAAAATTGTATGGCGTATGCCCGTCATCTTTAGCCCAGTCGGGGCAGAACTGTAGGACGTTAAACCCCATTACATTTAATTTCTTTTCATTTTTCATTTTTCATTTTTGATAGGCACCACTTCGTCCAAATATATTACGGGGGTCACCTTGGATCTGGTTTACTGGGATGAAGGCATACTCAAGTCACGGGGGTCAAACCACAATGTTTCTCTAAACAGGACGTGCGACTATTAGACCCATCGCTGCTTTCAGTAACTTTGACAATGCTACCGATATTCCTCCAGGTTGTCTAGCACTCTCTTGGGACGAATGAAATATTTCCTAGGAGGGTATAATAATTAAGATACAGGCGTGTAGTTCCATTTGATTTCCCTACTATTCTATCGATTCGTTCTGAAAATTGTTGTATTAAGCCCGAGGCACTGTTTAAACTGACATTAGTTTGTCATTGTTGTTGTGAACGTGGGTGAAGTTCCATATTACAACTTGTCAAGTTTTTCGCAGATCTTGAGACAAAGAATGACTGGTAATGTGACATCGATGATATATAAAGTAACGTCATACTAATCATTTTATGGTCGTCCTACCAAAACACAGACGATCTCTCTCTCTCTCTCTCTCTCTCTCTCTCTCTCTCTCGTGTTATGCTCCCTTCTTCAAGTACGCTATTATATGACCTATAATAGATGATTAATAATTAAGATGTATATAATATATACAAATAAAAGAAAAACTTGTCTGCGATATCATCTTTGGTGGAAGCGGACGTTACAGATTAAGATTAAGAAGAAGACTAAGAAGAAGAAGAAGAAGAAGAAAAACCATCTAGTCAATAAAAAGGGCATATTTTGATTCGGTTACGGTTATTTTGGTGGACCTTAGGGGCACTTACCCCCTCCCCACCGCCCCTCCAGACGTAGGCCCGTGGGTACGCTAATATGCCTGTGTGTGGATGTAACCTTATCGAACCAGGACATCCATTCACTGGGCCACAGCAGCGCAATATATCTTCATTCTTAATATTCGTAAAGAAATTTGATTAATGGAAGGATTTGTATGTCATTTACATCCATGCACAATTGATGAAATTCAAGTAATAAAAAGATAGCCACGGAAAACGTAGAAATACGCCAGCACAGCAGCTTGTTGGAAAGGAAACATTGGAAGTTTACCAAATTTGATGATAAATCGATTATCTATGTGGTCAGAAGCTTTTCGCAACATATAAAATAACTCTGGAACAGAAAGTCCGAGATTGCTGAAAATCGGCAAGGTTCACACTTTCCGTTAAAGGGCGTATGTCTCTATTTTTGGAACCTTGAAATCGATTCTAAAATGATGCTTAATAATGATAATAATAACTTTATTCATAATTCTAGGGTCACCTGTCTAACCTCGTGGATTTTCTCCGGGTCGTTCGGTTTCCTCCCACTGCTAAAGACCCCTACGCGCAAGCAAATGATTGAAATAAAATTAAACCATGAGTTAGTCTCAAAATGACCTAGTTTGTGTGGACGTTAAATAGAAATAAAATTGTTAGTCCAGAAGTGACCTAGCTTTTGCCGAGCTTCCTCCGCCCCTCTCTCTCTCTCTCTCTCTCTCTCTCTCTCTCGGTATACAAGGCTTCCGGCCTATAGTACATTGTGCTCGAGAAATATATTTAGAATTGTAATTTTCAATTAATGTTATAACCAAGAAATAGTAATCATCATAATTTACAGTTAGAGCATAATTTAAATATTATTTCACATTATCACAATCATATATATACAGATCTTTATTTATCTATATTAAATCCATGGCATTTAGAAGTTATTTTATATATTCAAACATTAATTATATGGAAAACCAAACAGCTCTTTATTCAGTGTTCTTAATTCATAGTCCTTAATTCTTATTTCTTCATTTGTTGTCTTATTTCGACATTTGTACACTAAAATTAAGATTTGTATCTTAAAATCAATATATGTTTTACAAATCAGACATTTGTCGCATAAGATTTGTAAAATGTATTTTTGTTTGATTTAATTTGATTTGAATATAAAGATAAAATTTATATCAGAAAATCAATAAAATAATCTACATTTGTACAACTAATATTGATTTTAAGATACAAATGTTAATTTTGGTGTACAAATGTCGAAATATGAAACGAAATGAAGAAATAAGAATAAAGGACTATGAATTAAGAAATAAGAGTTAAGACCACTGAATAAAGAGCTGTTTGGTTTTCCATATAATTAGACTGTTAATGTTTTATGGTATCTACATCTTAATCTCAGTCAATTACAGGGGGTTGGATGGCTGAATGGTTAGCACGTGCGAGCTGTATCATAAGGTCTGCCATTGTGTCCACTCGAGACAAACTAGGTCATTTGGGGACTAACATAATTTCAATAATTGGCGTAGGGGTCTTCAGCAGTGGGAGGGATCCGGAGGATCCGGAGAAAACCCACCAAGAGGTTGGACAGGCGACCCTACTCTTTGTCACGTACAACCGGGGAATGGAAACCACGCCAGTTGACTCAATGACAGAACTTTTGATTCAGCACGCACGGGCTAACCATAAAGGTACATATTGATATAATATGAATTTTTGTAAAGTGAATTACATGTATATTCAAATCTTAAAATCAATATTGTAATTTCTAATCATTTCTGTTCGGTGAAATACGTGAACAGTTTAAATTGAACGGCAGTAGTTTTTGTATTCTACATGTTCTACTTAATTTGCCGTTTGTGAATCACTTCATAATTACTTATTACTTCCACGTTGTATTTTACGATATGTTTTAATTTCCTCAGTACAAAAGTGCAACCGACACCACAGAATCCCCCCACCCCCTCTCTCTCTCCCTCCCTCCCTCTCTCTCTCTCTCTCTCTCTCTCTCACTCTCCTCGCGTTCACAGGGTTTTCGGACAAACACACGGACGGTTATAAGCAGTTCGCTGACAATTCCTACATGACATTTAAATTAATGCTTCACACCATATATACTATCTTCTATCACGTTAACACGTTTTTAGCTCCGGAACGGACTTTAAGAGAGAGAGAGAGAGAGAGGGAGAGAGAGGGGGCGGGGGGAGAGGAAGCTCGGCAAAAACTAGGTCACTTCTGGACTAACAATTTTATTTCAATAATTCGCTTGCGCGTAAGGTTCGTTAAATGTGCGAGGAAACCGGAGAAACCGGACATATGACTGCTTGACAAGTGTATAAATATCGAACACACGCCACCTGACTCAGTGAAAGATCTTAGGATCTGAAGCGACCGCTATATATCTTTCAGCAACCCAATTTAACCGGCAAACACAGTGATGACGCGCGTTAAGTTTATTGGCTGACTCGTCGAGTTTCAGCTATTCGTTGGCGGTAAACAACAAATCAAATATGTTATTAATGTACATACGGGATTGTCATAAAGTGATACATGCATTCACATATGTGCATGAAAAATGACAAAGCAATAAATATTTATACGACAATATCATAAGTAATGCATGCAGCTTGCAACATGTGTGCTATGAAAGGTAATTAAAAAGCGTAATAGACACTCGAAAACATATAATTCATTTTCTTTGTAACAATACACGTAATCCGACAGAGAGAGAGGGAGAAAGAGAGAAAGAGAGAGAGGGAGAGAGTAAAAACTGGGGTTTAACGTACACTAGACACAAACTAGGTTATTTGGGGACTAACATATGGTTCAATTTTATTTCAATAATTCCCTTGCGCGTAGGGGTCTTTTGCGTTGGGAGAAAACCGGAGGACCCAGAGAAAACCCAGGAGGTTGGATAGGCGACCCTACTCTTCTTGTCACGTACCACCAGGGAATCGAAACCACGCCTTTTGACCCAATGACAGGTTATTTCAATAATTCGCTTGCCTGTAGGGGTCTTTAGCAGTGGGAGGAAACCGGAGGACCCGGAGGAAACCCACGAGGATGTAATGGTGACGCCACTCCTTGTCAGGTGCAACCGGGGAATAGAAACCACGCCAGTTTGCTAAATGACAGACCTTATAAAAAAACGCGCACGCGCTAACCACTCGGCCATTCAACACCCCTACAGGTAATTAATTTGACAGTATTTAATTAATTGGACAGTATTTATAGAGTAGGTTGATCTGGAAATATGACGACGAAATGCACTTTTCAACAGAACTCAAAGAAAAAAAAAACGAAGATCAGAAAGGCCATATTCACAGTGCTTATCTATTGCAAACCGCCCCTTTGCTTTGGCTGCTAAGAAAATCTTAGAAATATGATACAGTCCTAGCAAGAACCAAGGGTCATGTTTTGTAATGTACTTGATTAGACTTTCCCTGTAGCACTATAGTAATAAAATACCAAATACTTATTTATAGTGTACACGTATAGTAAATAGTATCGGACATACAAATTGTACTACATGCTTAAAGTGGACATCAATTTGGACAAATGAAAACTAATACCATCAAGTAGTTCCCACTTGAACGTTACAAGAAGTAGGATCGCCTGTCCAACCTCGTGGATTTTCTGCGTTTCCTTCCACGGCTAATGAACAGGAAGCACAAGAGTAGTCGTTGAATAATATGTGCACACATTTCACTTAGTGTTTTGTTAACTGCACGTAATATGCAGTTGCGAAACCATTCAAGATATCTTTTTGGGAGAAACCTTGAATTGTTTCATATTCTAAAACACAGGGGTGTAACCTGTAAGCATAAAGGTACACCAATGTGGCTGTTGTTGCTTACCAATAAAGCAGCAATTGTCTTGCCCTCCATCACGATTAGTGCTAAATGATAAGGCCAGCTCAATTTTACGTCACAGGCCACGAGATGTAAACAGGGCTAGCGCTAATCCCAACCATAACCCTAACTCTAACCCTATACCTAGCCCCAATGCTTACCATAACCCTAACATATAATTACGCCAACGATCACGTGCCCTAACCTTATTTACATCTCAGTGATCTTAACTAAATTTGAGCTAGCCTTAACAAATAGATATAGTCCCCGCACCACCCAAGAGCGCAGGCTGTTGACGTCGGAAACTTCCGGTTCTTTTTAAAATTTTACTACAGCAGATCAAGAAGTGATCTAAGAAAGGCCTGCGAGTACGGTTGTTTTGAGAGGCCCTCTTTTACTTTTGGTGGAGGTGGGAACTTTTTAGACTTATATTAAAAGTAGTTAATTTGGGAATTAGTAAGATTGTCACACGCTAAATTTGTGCATAAGCTAGAAAGATGAGGAAATACTCTTGAAAGTGCCATTTATAGTCAGTGTTTCATGATGTTTTAGGAGTGCGGGTCCGGCGCAGACAACGTCCACCTCGTCCCCACGCTGATCAAAGTTCGAAACGACATAGTGTAGTGAATTGATTGTCTCATCAATTCTGCATGGATGTGCATGACACAACGATACTTCCATTAATCAAAATTGTTTACGAACATCAACAATGAAAATATATTGCATCATTTTTCAAATCACCCTAGAAATAAGTATATAAGACTGTCCAGGATATTTGGTCGTCAGTCGATTTACAGACTGCTACTGATTCTACAAGAACCATGAAAGTCTTCATTATCGCAGTACTTGCTCTGGTGGCTTTGGGTAAGTATCTTTTATTTTCTGCCACTAATATATCGTTTGTTTATCGTCAGTCTGTTCAGTCGATCTGCGATCTGTGATTGCTGTTAATTTCTCAATCCGATCGAGACAGACTGCTATTGATTCTACAATAACCGTAAAATTCTTCATCGTCGTAGTTCTTGCTCGTGTGGCTTTCATCCCGCCGGTTAATTATTTCTTTTATTTGATTTCATTAACGGAAATGAAATGAGGTTTAACGTCCTACTATTCTACTCAGACATGGGCTTATAAATACGGGCATATACAATGTGCTATGAGGCTAATTTGGCCCAGACCGCGGCGCTACCACCTTCTCTGTCAGGGGATCTTTTACGCGCAAGCCAATGTGTACACAGTATCTCGTTTCCAGTCGTCCCATCCGCGAACCAAAACTACGCCTTAATATCCAGCTGACGTTTTCGGGCAACGCTGTGAGCGAACCCGCGATCTTCAAGCTAACGAGCCAGTGTCTTACCCACATAGCCACCGTGGCCCCCATGTCATTGACGGTGCTTCTGTGGCACAGTGAGTGGATGCTAACTAGGTTTCAACCCCGGGGATTGCCCAGAAGTTTTTTCCGCAAATTTTTCCGTCTAGTTGTTCTGGTAGGTAAAGAAAACCGTGATTCCGTGTACTCGTTGGCCTGCACGTAAAAGAACCCTTGGCTATGAGAATTCGAAATAAGAGTAGGCAGTAGCCCGACTGTCCTGACTAAATTATCATCAAAATTCACTGTATGACGTGTCAGCATTAGGTACAGAACAGTAGGACGTAGAGTCGCCTGTCCAGCCCCGTGGGTTTTCTCATGGTCCTCCCAATGATAAGGATCTCTATGCGCAAGCGAATTATTGAAATAAACTCGAATCATGTGTTCGTCCTGAAATGAATTAGTTTTGTGTCGAGTGGACGTTAAACCCCATTTCTCTTTCTTTCTCTGCCATATACATTTGAAGAGTCCATTGGAAGAACGATCTAGGTCACATTTTTGTCTTTTCGCATAAAAGGCAAGCAGACTTTTGGGCGAGAATAATGGACGCGAACAGAACGAGTGGGTTAATTACAACTTCAAAATGATGTTTAAAATACGAATCATAATTACCAGTACAACTGACTTCGACTTTTCAGGCAAATTAAGGTTTAATAAAGGGTACGATGGACTTGTATTTTTCCAGGAGGCCTTTTCAGTCGATTGTTTTTATCTGAAATAGATTGTTCCACAGAAAGCTTTTACAATTTGCTACCAGATAGAGCCATTAACTGGGATTCTTTTTAAAAAGTGACTTAGATCGTTCTTCCCCGGGGCTCTTCATTTTGTATTAGGACAAATTTCTTTCTTTCAAATTTCAAACATAATATTAATTGGCCGGAGTTGACATCTTTGTATTAATATGTATGTCATATACTGTACTGTCTGAGTTGAGTGGACGTTCAATTTCAAATATATTTTAATTGTCCTAACTTGACCTCTTGTATTACTGTACTGTTTGTGTCGAGTGGACGTTAAACCCCATTGATTTTACGATATATGTTATATAGGAACTACCCAGGCAGGTATCCACTGGAGCGATTTTCTAGTGGTAAGTAGATATCCTTTTTTGAACGTTTATAAACTTTACTTTGAGCTCGTGTCCACACCATAGAATTGACTATTTCTTTACTTCTCACCATAAGGTTTTGTATATTTGAAGTCAATTAAGCAATACAGGTCTCTGCTTACTCCACCAACAAGAAAATATAATGGCATAGATATAGAAATTACACGTCAATTCGGCACTGTTCGTGCTCTGGGGTGCTGGTTGGCCGAATGGTTAATGCGTGCGCGATGGATCATAAGGTCTGTCATTGAGTCGAGTAGTGTGGTTTCGATTCCACGCTTTTAAGTGACAAGGAGTAGGGTCGTCTGTCCAACATCGTGGGTCATCCGGTTTTCTCCCACTGCTAAGCGAGATATTGAAATGCAACGGAAACCCCACCATCTCTCTCTCTCTCTCTTTCTCTCTCTCCTCTCTCTCTCTCTTTTTCTGAGCTAATTACCTGAAATCACATAGCTTCCCATTCGCCCGCGTACGTAATCGTCTAATATAACAAAAGTAAATTAAGAAAAATGGATCGTAACCAGTGATCGAAATCCAGTACACCTAAAGATTCCTTGGCACTTGGTTTTCTAAGAGGATTGGACAGAAACGCCACTGACAAGTCTGGTGATAGTTCAAATTTAACTTATTAATTTGTTGTACTTCAGTGTAACAGATGGACCCAATTTTATGATCGTGACAACCCGTCCGGCTATGGTGATGAGGAACCATTGGACAGTCTTCGAACGGCTAGGCCCTATGATAATATCTGTGCAAGACCAGCTACCTTGGAATATGAAACCGTATCCACAAAAGCGTGTATCAACACCGGAGAAGTGATTACAGCATCACCGTTCACGGGTTTCGCATGTGTTAATTCTCGTCAACCCGATCAAAGGTGTAACGATTACAAAGTTCGATACTGCTGTCTAGACGGTAAGTATCATAGGTATTATATAAAGAAAATATAACTATACAATATCTGGGACCCAGAAACCAACGATTAGTAATCTTTTAGAATTAATATCACATTTGAATTATGTTTCATTTATACAGCGTTAATTTGCAGCCATATTCGTTCACTGGGCAAGATGGGAGCGTGGAGCTGAATAGAGAAAATGGGGATCACGTGGCTAAGTGGGTAAGACGCTGGCTCGCTAGCCATGAGATCGGGTGTTCGATCCCTGCATTGGCCGAGAAAGTTCTACCAGATTTTCCGGCGTGGTTTCCCCTTGTCAGTGATGCAGGATGGAGGGCCTGGCAAGGACAGCTGTCTAGTCGTTCGGATGGGACGAAAAACCGAGGTCCCGTGTACACATTGGCGTGCACGTAAAAGATCCATTGGCAGTTGGAATTCGATATAAGAGTAGGCCGTAGCGCCGCTGCCCGGGCAAAATTTCCCTCATAGCACACTGTATGGCGTATGCCCGTCTTCATTATCCCAGGTTAGGAGCAGAACAGTAGGACGTTAAACCCCATTTCATTTCATTTCTTCCTATCAAAAGAGTTCAACTGAAATCAGAATATATTTATATATTGTTAGACCTTGGCTACTTATGGACCCTTGTTTGGGTATGTAACTTCGTGAATTATTAATAGAACTAGCGGATTACCCGACATTGCACGGGTAGAGCCATGCACTGGAAGTAGTAGTGCATCGTCAGCAGGCCCTTATCATTCCCCGCCTCGTCGCCAAATGTCAGCCTCGTTAATATTCTCTATTTTCAGCCCAAGTCACATGCCCGAACGGATATGAATGGACCTATTTCTACGACCGTGACAACCCCTCAGGCACAGGTGATTGGGAATTATTGGGACAGCTACGAGAAGAAAATCCAAATGAGATTTGTGAAAAACCAATCGCCATAGATGTCCGTCGTCGAAGCAATGGCCGCGACTTTCGAACATGCGGCGAGAACGTCACTGTCTCTCCATCGTACGGATTTCTCTGCCTAGATCGAAACCAGTATGATCACTATTGTGAAGATTACAAAGTCCGATTCTGTTGTCCTTGTGATAAATAAATATCTAAATGGATAACATGAAAGAATAAAAAATATTGCACAATTACCTCGTTCACTGTGTTGGAATGTCTGTAACTGAAACTGAGAAAGGGTTTTTAATATTCTCCCATTTTTATGAAACGTTGTTTACACGCTAGATCAGGGCATCGCTTGGGACCAAAGGTCATACAAAGCTTTCCGTGTCGAACTGATTTTGGAAGACTCCCATTTTCCATGATACTGTGTTTACACGCTAGACCAGTTTTAACCAAGCCCTTTTCATTCTTGGGCCCCTCGGGTAAGAGTTTGGTACACCCTGATAAGGTGGTTCCTCAACTCATAGCAAGATGATGGCCATTAACGCGACTCTGGCATCAGCTAATAACGTACAAATACCAAGATCCACCGAAAGGGAAACGTTTGCCGGAAAATTCAAAAGAGCTTACTCGACAACATTAATCTCTTTATTCTGGACTTTGCTTATACTTAGATTTTTGACGTATTGTCGTCGTCATCGGAGTTGAGAGATAACTAAGCTTTTGTTTATCTTTATATACGATTGCAGTTAGGTTCATTTCATATTAATATGGCGGGTTGCATGGCCGAATTGTTAGCACGTGTGCGCTGTATCATTGAGTCAACTGGTGTGGTTTCGATTCTCCGGTTGTACGTGACAGGGAGTAGGGTAGCCTGTCTAACCTCATTGGTTTTCTACTGGTACTCCGGTTTCCCCCATTGCTAAAGACCCCTACACGCAAGCGAATTATTGAAATAAAATTGAACCCTTGGTTTGTCCCGAAATGACCTAGTTTATGTCGAGTGGACGTTAAACCCCATTTCCCTCCCTCCCTATTAGTATGCAGTAATGACCTGGCTAATGCAGACAGGCATTCACCTCTGCTTTTAGAGGTGACATTCCAACTGTTATGGCTACTATTTTCCCGGGCACTAGTGCTTCGCTCCCCCCCCCCACCCCGCCAACCTTATTTAATTCAAGATAAAGTCCAGTGCCTTTAACCCCTCTCGCCCCCACCCCTTGCATTCTATATAAGAATGATCACAAAACAATGACACACCAACACCAGTTTTCCTACATACATTTCCTGAACAATTCTTTAGTGTAGGGAAACGCCCTTCATTGACCCTCCTAGGAAATATTCCACTCACATGAGAGATCATCTCAAGAAAGAGATAAACTACCTGGATAATATCCGTATCACAGCGACTGGTGTAATAATCTTACATCCAGATTAACGAAGGATGGTGGGGACTTTTAAGTGTTCCGGAGGTCGGGTGTTCGCTCCCTGCATTGGCAGAGAAAGTTCATCCAGATTTTCCGGCGTGGTTCCCCCCTTGTCAGTGGTGCAGGGCGGAAGGCCTGACAAGGAACAGATGTCTAGTCCTTCGGATGGGACGGAAAATCGAGGTCCCATGTACACATTGGCGTGCACGTAAAAGATCCCTTGACAGTTGGAATTCGATATAAGAGTATGCCGTAGTGCCGCTGTCCGTGCAAAATTTCCCTCATAGCACACTGTATGGCGTATGCCCATCTTCATTAGCCCAGTTTGGAGCAAAACAGTAGGACGTTAAACCCCATATCATTTCATTTCATTTTTAAGTGTTCCGTTACCCCCGTGAACTAAATCAGACCCTTCGATATACAAGATGGCCATTATATTTCTTGATACTGCAAACGTAGATGACATACAACAGAGACACATAGAATGACTCAAACTAAAAGAAAAACACAGCTATGAACTTATCAGTAGACACTAGTGAATACTCAGTTGGGATCACGTGGTTTTTTGCATTTTCTTAGTGTGCCGTTAATAATTTTGCGGCATATTGGTTAAGAATCACTGCTATAGGATGTCATAGCGTTGTATATTATTATTCGACATAATACGTTTCGAAGGTGAACTAGATGAACAACTTCAACCTGTTGGGAAAGAAATGTTTCTACAAGAACAACAAGAAGACTGGGATGACGAAGATGTATCTAGTTAGGGACGACCAGGAACAACCAAACATAAACAGTATCGCAATTGGTAGATACTGGAATTTACCTTACAGAAATCTTGAGGTCCAAGATCGCCGCATTAACATTTGGAGGAAGTGGCTGCTGTCGTTGGCCTAGTACTTGTGGAAAAACCGGTGTATTCGAGTATTTCGTGACACATCCCGATTTGAAACGCCAAGTCGCATTCAAAACCGGGGAGATAGTTTAATGCATGCGCGTTAGACCGCATGGTCTGTCGTAGAGTCAAGTGGCGTGGTTTCGATTCCCCGGTTGTACGTGACAAGGAATAGGGTCGCCTGTCCAGCCTCGTGGATTGTCTCTGGGTTCTCCGGTTTCCTCTCACTGCTAAAGAACCATACGAGCTAGAGAATTACTTCAATAAAACTGAACCATGTGCTAGTCCCGAAATGACATAGTTTGTGTCGGGGGACGTTAAGAGATCTGGGGTTCCTCATTACCACAGTTTATGGTGAGGCAAAGGATGACTGGTCTTA
Source organism: Patella vulgata (assembly GCF_932274485.2). NCBI lineage: Eukaryota > Metazoa > Mollusca > Gastropoda > Patellidae > Patella > Patella vulgata. The sequence continues at coordinate 6,728,857 of NC_065883.2, read as the reverse complement.
TGACATGAACGATGTAATAAGTTCTATGTTCGTGCTACCAAAATACCAAAACACTTGATTTTTTGTCTAACTTTATTGTGCTTAGCGCACGAGCAGGTGTCTTTCCTGTGGGCGGAAACCGGAGTTACCGGAGTAAACCCACGAGGTTGCGAAGACGCCCTACTCATACCAGGGATTAAAACTACGACCGCAAGTCAGAGGTGACTGACCGGCTAGAGCGACTCTTTAGAACATGGATATTCACTAAAACCTGGCAGCAAATGTACATTCAAAGCCTGTCGTCGATTCTACACCGAAAAGGCAACCAAACGGTCTTGCAAAAGGGGAAAAAGCGTAAGGGAAAGAACTAATTTTTAACAACTTTAGCTTTTTATTGGTTTGTTACTAACGTAGGAATTAATGGTATCTATATAGCAGATAGTGTAATACCTACATTGACTTGTCTACGATATCACTTTAGGTGGTCAGTGTCTATATAGCAGATTGTGTAATACCTGCATTGACTTGTCTACGATATCACTTCAGGTGATCAGTATCTATATAGCAGATAGTGTAATACCTACATTGACTTGTCTACGATATCACTTTAGGTGGTCAGTATCTATATAGCAGATAGTGTAATATCTACATTGACTTGTCTACGATATCACTTTAGGTGGTCAGTGTCTATATAGCAGATAGTGTAATACCTACATTGACCTGTCTACGATATCACTTTAGGTGGAACGAACGAATGAACGAACCTACATTGATTAAACAAATATCTCCACGAATCATCTGTGGTCTTGACCGACTAATAATAACGTTTATTTTAAGGACTCAGTATTCAATTATTATTAATACCAGGCATAGTATGACCCATCCAGATTTGTTCGACAATCTTATGTTTCTAACCATGGGTTACACCAGGGGGTCACGGTGGCTGAGTGGGTAAGACGCTTGCTCGCTAGTCTGGAGGTCGGGTGTTCGATCCCTGCATTGACCGAGAAAGTTCATCCAGATTTTCCGGCGTGGTTCCCCCTTGTTAGTGATGCAGGACGGATGAGAAGATGAGAAGAAAAACCGAGATCCCGTGTATACATTGGCGTGCACGTAAAATATCCCTTGACAGTTGGAATTCGATATAAAAGTAGGCCGTAGTGCCGCTGTCCGGGCAAAATTTCCCTCATAGCACACTGTATGGCGTATGCTCGTCTTCATTAGCCCAGTTCGGAGCAAAAAAGTAGGACGTTAAACCCCATTTCATTTCTGGTTACACTAGAAGTCATTTACGACATGGTTCATATTTTTGGACAGACCATAACTCGTAAATCCACACAAAAAAAAAATTCCGTTGAAATCCTCGAATTCAGTGCTGCCGTAAGAATAAATTGTACCGAGATCTAACCCTTGGCCTAACAGGTAGGCGTACAAGGCGGGGCGGGGCGGGGCGGGGGGGCAAGGGCACCAGTCAGACGGATTGATTGACTTAATAATGAGAGTTCATTTTCAGTTTGCTGTTTTCGCGGGCTGAAATAGCAGGAAAACGCGTTTGGAGCCATCTTAATCTCAAACATTTCCTCGGAAGATTTTACCCTCATACTCCGACCTGGTGACCGGCTTCACAAATTTCTTTGGGGAGATATCGCCCTCTTGCCCTCCGTTCTCGACCTGGTGACCGTTTCGGTCATTTCTTTTCTCACCCCTCTCCCGCAACATCTGGTATCCAGTTGGACACAGATAGGGATTTCGGTTCCAAAGCTCAATAAATAAGTCCATAGTGGACAACTGCCTTGTCGCTTCCCTCACTGGTCCGAATTGCAGGAAAATGCGTTGACAATCGTCTAATTTCAAATTTGTTCTACGGGATGCATAACCACTTTCCCTTCAATACCACCCTATGCCAACCGCAAAGGACATGTTTTCGGGCATTTCCATTTCTGCTCCCGTCCCCATCCCCAAAGCTGATCAGACATGTAAGCCTATGACCTTTCAGTTGGTATTCTTGTCCTAGGAGGTTAGTGGGAAGAGTGGGGGGGGGCTTCATGAATTCTGGTGCGATCGACAAGGAAATGTGCATGTTGATGCAAGGAACAGTGATTAGTCTTTTGATGACTGGGATGACGTTATGCTCAGCTCCTGGTTCATATATTGCGTTCGTACTTGTTACGAAACTTTGTACCACGGTATTTAGTTCGACAACTGATACCCGTTGACTGAACGTGGAAGTGGTAATACTTAATATTACTTTGAAGAGCGATGTGGATTTATTAGATTTGCTGAAGACACTGATCTTTATATACAAACAAATCTGATAGCTAGCAAGCTTTATTTCTCAATCTTAATCAATACATGATTCTGTTCGTTTAATAATTATTGGGACAGCAGAAACGGATTTTGTAATCCTGGCATTGTCCATCGGGTTGCTGTGCATCTACACACGAAAAGCCAAGTTCTGGAACCAGACATACAACCTCGCCGGCTGTGGAGTAGTCGTAGCCGGTACTTGTAACACGGACGTCAATAGCTACTGGATCTGTACATACACGGTTATAGGGGTAATCGATGTTGATTAACGACAACGTCTCATAATCACCAGTTCCAGTAGGTAGGTCACGATTATAGTAGCTGGTCCAGCGATATCCAGTGGGACAGGATGGGTAGCCTAGACAAAAAAACAGAAAAAAACAAACAAATGAAATGGGGTTTAACGTCCTATATTTCTGCTCCGACTGGGCTATTGAAGATTGGCATACGTCATGCAGTGGACTATGCAGGAAATTTTGCCCAGACAGCGACGCAACGGTATACCTTTATAACCCAATCTTGAAAGGCTGGTGTTGGCAAATTTATGGTTATCCTTTGAAATCGTTAAAGATGCATTATGTAAGAGCCATGCATAATCCACTCTATAGACCATCAGTTTTAAAAAAAACCACACACATCATACTTGTGAGTCCTGTGCAAGTATTGATAATTCTGCTATCTGTTATCACTTGTGTACAAACTAGCCCCTCCCCCCTCCCACACCCCACCACCCCTACCCAAACACACACACACACCTTAATGTAAGTTATTACATAACCGATTTCACATTCAAATAGAACACGCGTTTGATCGGCTGTGGGGGGGATGGCTGAATGGTTAGCACGTGCGCGCTGTATCATAAAGTCTGTCATTGAGTCCAACTGGCGAGGTTTAGAATCTCCGGTTGTACGTGACAAAGAGTAGGGTCGCCTATAACACTCCACACGCGTCCTAACATGGTACATCTCCCAGATTTTAATACTGTATCAATCGAGTAAAGATAACTGGATCACAAATCATTCAGATATTGTATCACAAGTTTTATACACTTCAGAGAAAGAGAGAGAGAGAGAGAGAGAGAGAGAGAGAGAGAGAGAAATGGGGTTTAACGTCCGCTCGAAACAAACTATGTCATTTCGGGACTAACACATGGTTCAATTTTATTTCAATAATTCGCTAGCGCGTAGAGGTCTTTAGCAGATGAAGGAAACCGAAGGACCGGGAGAAAACCCACGAGGTTGAACAGGCGACCCTACTCCTTGTCACGTACAACCCGGGAATCGAAACCCCGTCAGTTGACTCAATGACAGGCCGTACGACACAGCGCGCACGTGCTAACCATTCGGCCATCCCCCCCCTCCTTATCCACTTCAATAACCCAACTAATTCAAGTAATAAATTGTTAGCGAGCCCATTCTACTGCCGGTATATTTCAATTAATTGTATACACAAACATAAACATGAATTATATCAGTATGGCTTCAAACTGTAAAAGACACATTTTAAAGATGCATTATGTAAGAGATAAATCTCCCTTTTGCAGGTCTTTATTTTGACGTTAAACATTATATAAACTATTATTTAAACATTTATTAACATAACAAGCCTGTATTCAACTCTCTGAACCATCAGATGGCACCGACCTCAAGTAGATTAGAGTGATTCGGACAATTAATGATTTAATTTTAAAAATGGAGAAAAAGTCTCGAATAACAAGTACCGTTGTTACGATACTAAACAATCAATGAACACACCTTGCCTAAACTACAAACAGTGATTACTTTGTTCATTATAAAGTAATTTGAATGAAATTGTGAATATATTCATTTTGCATTATCTATTTTTAAACTATCATAGCTAGAAAGGCCAGCTATGTATTCAAATCTTACATAATGTATCTTTAAATAGTAAGAGGTGGTTATTGGGGAACTATTAAGTCTGTACTCACGATAATTGCAGCAGTATCGACATTTGTAATCTTCACACTGGTGATCAAGTTGCAAGTAATTGAAACATGCCAAACCATAAGTAGCAGCAATCGAAACATCGTCCCGAAAAAGTCCCGTGAGACGTCTACAATTTACAACTTCCGGTGAAGCACAGATCTGTCCAGGATTTTCTTGTCGGTGGAGAGAAAGGAGCTCAAAATCTCCAAGACCCGATGGATCGTCTCGGTTATAAAACGCTGTCCATTTGTTACACATCGGACAGTGATTAGCTTCGGCTAAATAAACAAAGATAAACAAAAAGATTCAACACACCCTTTAAAACAATCAGAAATGTTTGATTGAGCAGGTAGGACTCCAACCATATTATGACGTTGATAATGAATCTGGAGATCAGGAAAAAGCTCGAAATCTCCAATTTCCGAAAGGTCATCCCGGTTGTAAAATCCAGTCCATGGGATATTGTATTAAACAAAACTAAAATTATGTTATATTTTGTATATGAACAGCGTTTGTGTATCTATACTAATATTTGTGACTGTCGTTTGTCTGTCTGTTTGTCTGTCTGTCTGTCTGTTCGGGGTTGGCGGCTACACTAGGTCTGCCCCGAGTCTGAAATTTGGGGTATAGGTGTAGCTCAGACAGGGGAGTAACATAGGCCAGGTAGCGTTAGTCTACCACTTCCGGTTTCGGGGTTATGACCCCCGAGCGAAGCCGGTCATTCTTCTAGTGTCTGATAATTTTGTTTTACTTGTGCATGTTGTCTAATATGTGTTTCGTCACACACACCTATAGCACACGATTGACGAATCATTCTAATCAAATGTTTTTGTTTATAAATAAAAATATTAGCCAGCGTAACGTACACATGTACCAGCATCTATACCGTTGGAAGTTGCCCGGACCAAGACTGCTATAGGGGAAATTTACTCGGACAGTGGTACAGCGGCCCACTGCCAAGGTTTCAATTACGTGCACGTCCTTGTGTACACCCGGGGCCTCGGGTTTTCGTAACCTTCCGAAAGACTAAACACTGTTCTTGTCAGGTCCTCCGTCCTACTCAAGTGACAAAGGGAAATCATAAAGGAAAATTACAATGAACTTTCCAGACCATCACCGGGATCGAACTCGAGACGCCTTGGTTAGCGGGCCAACGTCTTACTTACCGAGATACCGTACTATAAAGAACTAAATGAACGATCAATGGCGATCATGTTTTAATTACTTTGTAAACAAAACTACCAGGTAAATATATATAAATTGTTGTATTTTATCCATCGCTATACAACGACATTGTTTTAAAAATCTCCCAGATGAGCGAAAAGTATTTTAACAATGATAAAATGTAATTAAACCAGTGTTGAAATCAGCTTGTGTCGGCATACCTGTTATCGTTTACCTTGCAACAAAGTAGTGCAACTTCACGACTGAGCTAATACTTTTGTATATACATGTAAATAGCTTTTAAATAACATAGCTTATTTACTTGCGTTGCACGGATAGTGCCCTGATCCGGAAGTAGTAATGACACCATGCCTATGTCTTTCCGCGACTCGAGCTGTCCCTAACCCTCAGCTTGCAAACTCGTGGCAACTTCGAACAGACAAATTTAAATAAATAGATAGATGTACCTTTTTGTAACAAGTTGTAGAAAGTGAAACAAAATTGCTTTAAGATGATGACTTACATGGTTCTTGTAGAATCAGTAGCAGTCTGCCGATCGATTGACGACCAACGATATAACACTCTTATCATTTTGATAAATCTATAGCCTAACGATTGACTGAGCGGACTGACAATAAACAAGCGATCCATTAATAAAATAAAATAAAAGATAGTTACCTAAAGCCACCAGAGCAAGTACTGCGATAATGAAGACGTTCATGGTTCTTGTAGAATCAGAAGCAGTCTGTCGATCGACTGACGACCAACGATCCTGGGCAGTCTTATATACTTATTTCTAGAGTGATTTGAAAAATGATGCAATATATCTTCATTCTTAATTTTCGTAAACAATTTTGATTAATGGAAGTATCGTTGTGTCATGCACAATTATTACATGCAAGTGCAGTGTTTTATAGACGCAACACCCTTCTCAGTTTGATAAATTAAGGAAATTTCATGAATATTTTTAATTCTTGGAACATTTCTAGAACAGTTTGATTTATTTTCGAGTTATAATAATTAATAATGTGATAAGTGGGCGTATAGGTAGGTATTTTGAACTAGTTCGATTTAAAAGCAATTTATTTTCTTTATACTGTACATGATTTATAGACAATAAACTTTAAAGGACACATAGCAACCATTTTGAAAGTGGCCTTCAAGTGTTTGGTGCCCGAGTGGTTTTGACGGAGGACCCGTTGTACACATTGGCGTGTACGTAAAATATTCCTTTACAGTTGGAATAAACGTAGACCGCAAGGCTTGTGTCCGGTCATATTGTCTTCATAGAGTACTGCGTGACATATGTTCGTCTTCATTATAGCCCGGTTGGTGCAGACTTTAAATCCTATTTCATTCATTCATTCATTCGATACTTTCTAAAGTAAGAGCCAAACCGGTGTTTTTAAAATATTGAAGACAATACTTTGGTCATTTTGAGACTAACATATGGTGATTGTCATTTTTATGGTAATATGGGCAACGTAAGGTGGGGAACTTTGGCCTCTTTGATTTCCTACAGACAATGAGTACACGATTGGATCTCATAATGTTAACATACCTAATGCTTGCTCTGTAGACGATGAGGTCTCCCAGTTGATCCTACGAGGATATTTTGGCATCATTTAGTGGATTTTATACCTATTTTACGCCAGCATTGTGATAGTGTTAACTAAATGGACCAATGAACCTGAATTTCATACACAAATAAACTATCAAATAGCTGATGTACAAAGGTTTCGAGAAAAGGTCAGTAACTCTGATAGGATTACTGAAGGCTTAACCCATGGCAAAATCTAGCTCAATAAGTATTGAGAATTATGCGTTAGCAATTTGCATTCTGTTGTTATCTCGCGTCAGAGTTCATACGAGTGGCTTTTGACCCTAACCAATCAGCGTTGATGTTTCTAAGGGGTTACCCACAGTTCCAGACCGTTTTGTTTGGATAATCCCTCACATCAATAGGAACGCGGTTTATATAACAACTCTTCTGGATCCTAGTATAGTAAAGACAAGTAAAACGAAATTTTAAACTATAAAAAACGAAACGAAATAGGATCAGGTTGCGACGTCTTGTAACATAGATCAATGAAAATGTCAATTTATCATAAATATTGAACGCAATAAGTTGGACTGATTATATTAACGAGTTATTATATAGTTTGAGAAGGAAGTGTCACCTTACTCCATTAATATTCGCATGTGATAAATTGAACTGATTTTACGTTACATTTTTGTCCGGGGGTTGGGAGACCAAGAGGTCTAATGCTGTAAGTTATACCTATAAAATTAACGAGCTATTATATAGACTGAGAAAGTAGGGTCGGATTAGTATTGGAATATGAGAAATTAATCGATTTTATGTCATTTTTGTGATCCGATGGTTGGGTGTCCATAAGGTATATTAATGCGTCACGTGGTTTGGTCTCGATTCCAAGCGTGTACGTGACAACTTTGTGCCGCTCTCTCTCTCTCTCTCTCTCTCTCTCTTAGACAGTCGATGGGAGCGTGGGTGGTGTGGGTGAGGGCGACTATGTGTGTCATGCTGGAGTTGTGTTATGGCGATGACCACATCGTGGTTAGCACGTGCGCGCTGTATCATAAGGTCTATCATTGCGTCAACTGGTGGTTTCGATTCCCCGGTTGTACGTGACAATGAGTAGGGTCGCCTGTCCAACCCCATGGGTTTTCTCCGTGTACCCCTTTTTCCTCCCACTGCTAAACACTCCTACGCGCACGCGAATTATTGAAATAAAATTAAACCATATGTTAGTCTCGAAATGACCTAGTTTGTGTTGAGTGGACGTTAAGCCCACCCTCTCTCCCTCTCTCTTTCTCTCTCCAAAACGCAATATAACAACATGACTAGTAAAGTGGGGTATGCGCAATATAACAACAGGACTATTAAAGTCGGGTATAGCAATCACAATGTCAATTTCTAGACAAAGTTATTAGCAATGATACGAACGACTACCATCTTGCTACCATGACCGAAACTAGTTCAATAACTTTATTGGTTTGTTGGGGATCACGTGGCTAAGTGGGTAAGACGCTGGCTCGCTAGCCTGGAGGTCGGGTGTTCGATCCCTACATTGGCCGAGAAAGTTCATCCACATTTTCCGGCGTGGTCCCCCCTTGTCAGTGATGCAGGACGGAGGGCCTGACAAGGACAGCTGTCTAGTCCTTCGGATGAGACGAAAAACCGAGGTCCCATGTATACATTGGAATGCACGTAAAAGATCCCTTGGCAGTTGGAATTCGATATGAGAGTAGGGGATAGTGCCGCTGCTCGGGCAAAATTTCCCTCATAGCACACTGTATGGCGTATGCCCGTCTTCAATAGCCCAGCATAGGAGCAGAACAGTAGGACGTTAAACCCCATTTCATTTTATTTCATTTCATTTATTGGTTTGTTTAAACTTTAAAGGCTAAATGCGTCATTTGCATTTTCACTAAAACATCAAATTTCTCAAGGCTTAATTCAGTCTAAACATGTACTCAGATTGATTAATTAATCTTTAATTAAGACGACAAAATCAAAATATCAGCTCTAGATAACCTTCCGATTTGGATTCAATCGGGTTCCTTTCTTTAGCAATAAAATATTGCTTTGTCTTGTTACATAGATCGATGAAATGTCAATTTATCATAAATATTGAACGGAATTTGCATAATTTTCTTACTGATATTACTATAAGAATACGAAACTCTTTAAATATTGTAGTTTGCAAAGGGTTCCAATAGCGCTTTCATTCGTTCGTTCGCACGCCCGCTTTCACCAAGAGTGATGTCGCAGACTGGAATGACGTATCGAGCCTTTAAATGCTATAGTTGTCATTATATTATTTTGATTAGATAAACGAGAGTTATTATGTGGTTTGAGAAGGAATTGTCTCCTTACTTTCTTGGTATTCGCATATGCCAAATACACCTGATTTTATGTGTCTTTTTTATCCAGGGGTTTGGGGGCTGGTTGGTCTGACCCTGTAAGTTATATTGATGAGATCGAGCTATAATAGTGTCGCCTTAGTAAATAGTAAACATGTGTTACAAGCATGTATCATTTATAATAATATACACAGCCTTTCATTTCCACGCCACATTCATATGCTTTCATAGTTTGTATTCGCAAAAAGAGTAAACCTTTATAATAATGTTATATTCTTGTACGAGAAAAATTTTCCCCATCCCATACACTACTGCATGGCGTATGAGAGAGAGAGAGAGAGAGAGAGAGAGACTCACACACACACAAACTAGGTCATTTTGGGACTAACACATGGTTCAATTTTATTTCACAAATTAGCTTGCGCGTACGGGTCTTTTGCAGTGGGAGGAAACCGGAGGACACGGCGAAAATGTTCTCAGCTGTTGATATTAAAGTTACTCAACCTCTAACTGTTGATATTAAAGGTACTCAACCTCTAACTGTTGATATTAAAGGTACTCAACCTCTAACTGTTGATATTAAAGGTACTCAACCTCTAACTGTTGATATTAAAGGTACTAAACCTCTAACTGTTTATATTAAAGGTACTAAACCTCTAACTGTTTATATTGAAGGGAGTAAACCTCTAACTGTTTATATTAAAGGGAGTAAACCTCTAACTGTTGATATTAAAGGGACTAAACCTCTAACTGTTTATATTAAAGGGGCTAAACCTCTAACTGTTTATATTAAAGGGAGTAAACCTCTAACTGTTTATATTAAAGGGAGTAAACCTCTAACTGTTGATATTAAACGGACTAAGCCCCTAACTGTTGATATTAAAGGTACTAAACCTCTAACTAATTAGAGATGAATCTTGGTCAATTTCGATCAACATCGGTGTTGTGATCTTACTGTGAAAATATGTAATAACTATTTCCAATATTAAAGACACAATGTTCGAGTGCCATTTTAAATTTAAAAAGACAAACATATACGAGACAATGTGGAAATAATTAAAAATGACTGATACACAAACGACAAAATAATTTTAAAACTCCGTGTAGAATGGACTAAGCAAGCTCAAGGGCATGTCGTTCAGTTTGGACTCTTCACGTATTTCAACAAACATAATTGATAAGAAATCACAAATTTCAAATCATATAATATAGACTCGTATTACATTAATGTGCTTTTAGATCTGGCCCCGGTTTCACGAAACATTTTCAGACTTAATAGTAAGTGCAGGGGGACTGCACCACACATAATTTACACAAAAACCAATTAATGGACAGGACATATTACGCAGAACTCACAAACAGACGCACAATTCAAATAAAGTGAATGGATCCGGGGGCTAGCCGTAAGCGTCCACTGCGCTGTACAGTCCCGGACCTGTAGTGGCACAGACTCCACATAAATTTCAAAACAATCAGGAATAAAACCCAGAGAAACCATTGTGTAATACCAGCATGAGTCATGATCTGCTATATGTTACAAGAAATATGAATGTAAGCATATTGTAGTAAAATTTATCTATACAAGTAACCACATACGTTAAATGTAATTAAAAAAAAAACAGGTAGTCTAAAACTATATGTTCTAAGTCAATTAAAAAACGTTTTAGTATTCAATAGAATAGAGGCATATTGAACACTGAAAATTGTTCGCAATATCTCAGCTAAAATATAACCCCAGATTATATTCCTGGATCAAAGATATTTCTCATAAAAATTCTTAGAACTTTTCTCGCTTTTTAAGGTTCCAAATATTAGAACTGCATAGACCCTTTAGTTATTATAACTTTAAAATAAATTAAACAGTTTGGGGGATTTCAAAAAATTAAAAATGTTCATGAAATTTCCTTAATTTATCACAGTGACAGGTTGTTGCGTCTATAAAACTCTGCACTTGCATGTAATAATTTTGCATGGATGTGCATGACTCACCAAACCATCCATTAATTAAACTTGTTTACGAACATTAACAATGAAGATATATTGCATCATTTTTCAAATCAGCCTGGAAATAAGTATATAAGACTGCCTAGGATCGTTGGTTGTCTGTCGATCTACAGACTGCTACTGATTCTACAAGAACCATTTTCGCAGTACTAACTCTGGTGGCTTTAGGTAACTATCTTTTATTTTATTTCATTAATATATCGCTTATTTATCACCAATCCGCTTAGTCTGTTGGCTGCTACTGATCTTAAACAATCTGATTAAAACACAGATCATATTTCTTTTCGTTTTTTATAGTTCAAAATTTTGTTTTATTTGTCTTTACTACACTAGGATCTGGAAGAGTAGTTATATAACCTGAACTGTGGGTAGATCACTAAAAACGTCAAAGCTGATTGATTAATCAATGTCTGACGTCATAGGTCAAAAGCCGTTCGTACTACCTCTAACGCCACCCCTGACGCGACCTTTTACTACAACCGGTCAGATCTTCATGTAGTGTTACTAGTGTAGGCCATCGAAAGTATAAAAAAACGAATCAAAATATAAATCTGCATTTTGATCAGACTGGTATTTAAAAGACATACAGAAATCTTCATTGTCGTTGTTCTTGCACTGGTGGTTTTAGGTAACCGTCTTTTTAAATTTGTGAATGCCCTTTGTCTGAAATGCGGGGCGTTAAGGCAGAGGCGAGGCGAGGCATGGCGTAAGATAAGACTTGTTTAGTTCCACTACTACTCAGGCGTATTCTAGTGCAATGCAGGAAAACTGCTCTCGAGCGCAAATTGTATTGAGACGCCTTGATGAATGAGACAAAAATGAAACGTGAAACCGTGCTTCCTTATGTAGACAGGACTAACCAGGCGCGAGCGACTGCTATTCAATAAATTTCGATACAAGTTTTAAAATCTGAATGCAAATCCGTTTATACACTTATAATACGTTAAAATGAGCTTTTTACACATTTTCGTTCGAATTAGGTTCCAAAGAAACTAGATTTAGCTCCTTTAACCAGACTTCACAGGTATATGATACAGGTGGTTCTCTTTGCAACTGGTTAAATTTGCCGCCTTATACCAAATTAAGACATTTGTAACTTCTATAAGATCAGACCAGTGCTGTGGATCATAGCAACGTCATGATCAAGTACGAAACCATATTGGAGGGGTTGAGTCACCGAATGGTTTGTCAACTAGTCCAGCGGCGTGTTTTAGTTTTCCCCCAGGAACGTGGCATTGTAATAGAATTGAACCATGTGTTAGACCCGAAATGACCTAGTCTGAGTCGAATGAAGTTAAAATATCTCTCTCTCTCTCTCTGAAACATATTATTTTCTATATTTATTCAGATGAGACGAAAAACCGAGGTCCCATGTATACATTGGAATGCACGTAAAAGATCCCTTGGCAGTTGGAATTCGATATAAGAGTAGGCCGTAGTGCCGCTGTCCGGGCAAAATTCCCTCATAGCACACTGTATGGCGTATGTCCGTCTTCATTAGCCCAGTTCGGAGCAAAACAGTAGGACGTTAAACCCCATTTCATTTCCACAAGTTCTACTTACTGCCTTAACACTTTGAACACTTCCTCTAAACATGGTATAACGGCCTTCTTGTATCTTCCAGAATTCCGATGAGAAACTTTTTCTAAACACGGTGTGGCGGCCATCTTGGACCTTCAAGATTTCCACTAAGCAAAAACTTACATCTCAGCTTCGAAACCACTTAAGGGTCACGGTGGCAAAGTGCGTAAGACGCTGGCTTGCTAGCCTGGAGGTCGGGTGTTCGATCCCTGCATTGGCCGAGAAAGTTCATCAAGATTTTCCGGCGTGGTTCCCCCTTGTCAGTGGTGCAGGACGGAGGGCCTGACAAGGACAGCTGTTTAGTCGTTCGGATGGGACGAAAAACCGAGGTCACGTGTACACATTGGCGTGCATGTAAAAGATCCCTTGACAGTTGGAATTTATTATAAGAGTAGGCCATAGTGCCTCTGTCCGGGCAAAATTTCCCTCATAGCACACTGTATGGCGTGCCACTTAGAATCATAATCCTGGTATCCAAACCTACATTTTTAGCGTCACGGAATAGATCATACCTTCTAGAAAAGGCACCATTTGCTCCAAATATATTATAGAGGTCATATTTTATCTTTTAAATCTCCGCAATCTAAAACCCTGTGTCCACCAATTGTTCAGGTTCTAAACCACATAGGTTCGTAATCTTTGTGTCGAAATATACTATTCAAAAAAAGTAGGGGATATTTGATTTTGGGGGCATAATACTAAAATATGCAAATGGCTACGAAAAAAGTCACTATAGAACCTAACAGAAGAAACATTTCCAGTTACATGTGACGCCCAAACGCACCAATAGCTACCGCATGGAATGCAGGTGATGCTTGGGATCATCATGGGGGTCCAACCCAAGATTTGCACGACTCTGACTTTGAATGTTACAGTCATTGTGGCATTGAATTCCAGGGTGGAAACATCAGTTTAATTGTTTTAGTGACCAGAAAACAAATTTTGATATGCGTCGGCTTACCCAAAATGAAAGGTTACGTGCCCTTGGCATGCTACAGATCGGCACAACACAGGCGGTTGTGGCGCGGACGATGAATGTTTCTCAGTCTGTCATAAGCAGGCTATGGTCCAGATACCGTGATACACAATCTGTACAGGACAGACCACGCTCAGGTCGACCAAGGGCGACAACTCAAGCCCAGGATCGATTTATCCGTACCTTGGCCTTGAGAAATCGTGTCATCACAGCAAATCAGATCAGCGCTCGTCTTCAAACAGACACTGGTGTGAGAGTGAGTGGCCAGACGATTCGGAATCGACTGCATAGGGGTCACCTTCGCGCCCGACGTCCTCGCGTGATCCCTTGTTTGAGAGATCATCACATTCAGGCAAGACGTCGTTGGTGTAGGGATCGTCAACACTGGGATAATCGACGCTGGAGCAATGTGATGTTTTCAGATGAGTCAAGGTTCACTGTTGATTTTTTGGACAGACGTAGGAGGGTGTGGCGTCGTCGAAACGAGCGCTTCCAAGACGTTAACGTCATCAGACATGATCGATTTGGGGGTGGTTCTGTTATGGTGTGGGGAGGCATCACTGTTGCTGGAAGAACGGCTTTACATGTTGTTGCAGGGCGTGTTTCAGGCCAGTACTACCGGGACAACATCTTGGCAGTCCATGTTGTGCCGTTCGCACGACGTCATGGCCGCCGTTTCATCTTCCAGGATGACAACGCAAGATGTCACAAGGCCAGGATCGTTACAGGTTACCTCCAACAACAGAACATCACCACATTACCTTGGCCAGCACTGAGTCCCGACCTCTCCCTCATCGAGCATGTCTGGGACATGCTTGGACAGAGGTTACGTCAACGTCAACAACGTCCTGCCAATGTCCAAGAGCTTGCTGCTGCGTTGCAACAGGAATGGGACAATCTGGACCAAAATGACCTTAGACGTCTCATTAGGAGTATGCCACGTCGGATCAATGCTTGTTTGGCAAACAGAGGAGGATTTACCCGTTACTGACTTGGTTGTGATGCTGTGGTAACTTTGCTGTTTGACCCCGGGTATCATTTTACCCTTATAATGGTCAGTCTGTGCCTTACTTAGTCTAACGATCATTTGGAATAAATCGATGAATGTGAACTTCATTTCATTTTGTCATTTGTTTCTTCGTCAGTTTCATTAGGTGACTTTAATAACACTTAAAAATCAAATATCCCCTACTTTTTTGGAATAGTATATTTCAGCGTCCAGGAATACAATTATTATAACACCTAGAAAAGGACCCCCATCAAAAAAGAAAGGTTCATGTTTTGTAAAACTATATTAACCAATAGCTCAGCTTCTGAACCAGGATCGCAATGCAATTATACAATCTAGAAAGGGATCAGATGGCCTTTATTAACACAAAATAGAACAGTATCGATATATTTATAACCCCAGCTTTTGGGCCAGCTAAGATCAATATCTTGGAGTTTGAAACATACATTTTGAGAGTCCAGAAATAAAATTATTCCACCCGGAAAAGAGAGAGAGAGAGAGAGAGAGAGAGAGAGAGAGAGAGAGAGAGATTGGGTTTAACGTCCACTCGACACACACTAGGTCATTTCGGGACTAAAATATGGTTCAATTTTATTTCCATAATTTGCTTGCGCGTAGGGGTCTTTAGCAGTGGGAGGAAACCGGAGGACCCGGGGAAAACCCACTGATAATATTAGTGAAATTCTTGGTAATGATAGAGATTTTCTTGGTACTATAGATCGGAATAACAATCTAGAAGATTCTGTGGGATAGATAGAACAGCAATGACTGACAGAAGTTCGGAGACCGTCTTACGATAGGCCAATTACACATTAAACTTTGTATGGCTCTTACTTTTTGGAAGTTTGAAATAGACAAAAATGGTTCTAAAAGCACATAATGTATATAAAGTGAATGAAAAAAATATTGTAATTTCTAATCATTTATGTTCGGTGAAATACGTTAACAGTTCTAATTGAACGGCAGTCGTTTATACCTGATTAGTGCATTTTTAGGGCATTATTTGGTCGTTTGTGAATCAGCCTTTATTAATTAATCCCACATTGTGTTGTAGGATATGTTTTCCTTTGTATATTACAAAATGGCACCCGGAACCATAGGGTACACGACTCGTGTACTGATTATAAAATGTTAATTGTGTCTTAAATATTGGATATTAATATCCTACAGTTTCATGGCAAGATAACAACATCAATATTGATTGAAATTGATCAATATTGCATTTCGAATATTATGGAAAATATTGAGTTAAGAGACTAAGCTCCTTGAAAATAAATTTGAATGTTTCAAAAGGGCAGACACAAAAATTTCACGGAAGCTGACATTATGTTGACAATACAAATGTTAAAACTTAGCTGAATATCGTGATTTGAACACATTAGTAGACATATTTGTTGATAATAGGTGAAAGTAGAGAGTCATAAACGGTTTACGGTGGTTTTAAAGGAGGCACATCTCTAAATCAATATCACCCACAGTTTTCGACATTGCCAACACGACTTACTGTTCAATTTAAATCAGTATTGATGTTGCTATCTGACCGTGAAAAGATCGACTTCTGATATCCAATATTTAAGACACAATGAAAATTTAAAAATTTACACATGAATCGCGTGCCAGAATGCTTTCGAGCCCCTTTTTAATGAAGCTACTCGATGGACGAGGTTTAACATACCCCAAAAGAGAATAATGCCGATGTAGTCTGGAATAACCAGACGCCAAAGATTACCATTTATTTGGACTCTTCGCGTATTTCGCCAAACTTAACTGATTAGAAATTAGAGTAAAAACAGAAACGATCGAATGTAAATCAGTTTATATACATTCATATACATCTATTATATGCGTTGCGACCCATTTTTGTCCATTTCTAAGTGCCAAAGAATAGAGATTTAGCTCCTTTAACATATTAACTGTTTTTCAGGCAAACGAAAAATGTTTTGTTGATGGACTGTTTGGGTTAACCTATAAGTACAGGTTGCGTAACAATTTTATATGTGTTATAGTATAGTCTAAATGGGGTTTACCGTCCTACTTTTCTGCACAAACTAGATCATTTCGGGACAAACACATGGTTCAATTTTTCATTTCAATAATTCGATTGCGCGGAGGGGTCTTTAGTAGTGGGAGGAAACCGGGGGACCCGGACAAAACCCACGAGGTTGAACAGGCGACCCTACTTCTTGTCACGTACATCCGGGGAATCGAAACCCCGTCAGTTGACTCAATGACAGGCCGAAAAAAAGCGAAAGAAGTATTTACACTAGATTACAATAAGTAAAGGGTATAAAAACTGAATGAAGTATATTTACAATAAATTACAATAAGTAAAGGATATAAAAAACGAATGAAGTATATTTACAATAAATTACAATAAGTAAAGGGTATAAAAAATGAATGAAGTATATTTACAATAAATTACAATAAGTAAAGGATATAAAAAACGAATGAAGTATATTTACAATAAATTACAATAAGTAAAGGATATAAAAAACAACGAATTAAGAATATATACACAATAAATTACAATAAGTAAAGGATATAAAAAACGAATGAAGTATATTTACAATAAATTACAATAAGTAAAGGATATAAAAAACGAATGAACTATATTTACAATAAATTACAATAAGTAAAGGATATAAAAAATGAATGAAGTATATTTACAATAAATTACAATAAGTAAAGGGTATAAAAAATGAATGAAGTATATTTACAATAAATTACAATAAGTAAAGGATATAAAAAACGAATGAAGTATATTTACAATAAATTACAATAAGTAAAGGGTATAAAAAATGAATGAAGTATATTTACAATAAATTACAATAAGTAAAGGATATAAAAAACGAATGAAGTATATTTACAATAAATTACTTTCTGAATTACGACCCTGCATTGTACGAAAAATCTCGTTTTTAGCTTGTGGTCTCTCTAGAGGTCAAAATTTGTATCCGATTTAAAAAAAAAACCGTTTGAATATATCACCGTTACGCCCTAATGATGATTGAGTTCGAATTTTCTGAAAATCTGATCGAAACTGCCGGACAAAAAGGTCGCCCCTCGCACGCAAACTTTGAGAGAGAGAGAGAGAGAGAGTTTAACGTCCACTCGACACAAACTAGGTCATTAGTGTTTTGGAAACGAGGCTAATTGAGATGACGTCACGCGCTGGGTGGAAATTCTTGGGTGAAAATTATAAAAATCAAATTATATTAAAATTAACTTGGGTGAAAATTATAAAAAAACAAATTATATTAAAATTGACTTGGGTGAAAATTAAAATTGACTTGGGTGAAAATTATAAAAAACAAATTATATTAAAATTGACTTGGGTGAAAATTAAAATTGACTTGGGTGAAAATTATAAAAAACAAATTATATTATTTTTCATGTCCCTTATCAGCCACCGTACATAGCAGAATTAAAGGTGCTGATAGATGAATTTTTAAGAGGCGCATTTTTGCATAAATCCTAATTTAGTGAATTCCTCATATCCCAAAGAAAATGAAAAAAGTCACGAACATCTCGGTGAATTTTCATTATTTCTGAATGATTAGGAAGTATAGCCGTAGACTACATAACCCGCGGCATTTTCCATTTTCATAAAGGATATCGTAATACCGCAAATAGGTAAATTTAATTTTACGTAAAACCCCACTTAAATGTTATCTAAATTATTAATTAGACATTATGGGAGATTCGATAACGAGTTGGCAGTTCTCACTATAATAGTTAAAAACTAGATAATGTAAAGGTAATTTGCTGAAAATTTCATTCAAATTGATCCACTATGAACCGAGAACTAAGCGATTGAAATTTCCGCCTAGTCTAGATCAACATTACTAAAGTCAGTACGATAAACAGCATAGTCTCGATTATCCATTTAATCGTTAAATCGTGAAGGAAAGTTATGCAGTAAATCGGGTCATAATACACTAAAGATCGCAGGCTAGGCCTGGATAGGTTAATTAATGTCTAATTAAGAACTTAGATAACATTTCAGGCCCAAAGAAAGACCTGCGATAGACAGATTTAAAAATATTATAGCGAGAAGTCAACTCACTATCTAATCTTACCTAATGTCTGTTATAATAATAATGTATGTTGTTGTTTATGTAGGAGACACAAGACAGAAGTTTGAAAAAAATAGGAAGAAAAAACACAAAAAGCCTGGATGATATATTGACCTCATAATTGTCATGGATTAGAGCGAAAAAAATGAATGACGTCATCATATCGACTTCAGTTGTTTATTTAATACTATGGTGTAATATTATAGTGTTTGGTTGCCCTGACAACTGTGATTGTTCACAGACAGAAGGTCATAGTGAACGAATTCTTGTTAATTGTACAGATAAAAAAACTAACTACTTTTCCAACCATTCTTCCCAACGATACAGAGCAAATAGTTTAAGTTAATAACCCGGATCTGGCTTGGCCTTCACGTGTCATGAATGATTCATCATGGAATATTGTGACGTCAATAGTTGTTCAAAACAATCGTCCATGAGGAACTTGATAATAGAGAATATATCTTGGTTATCCAGACTGAAATAGCTCACTATTCGTAGATCTCAATTAGGGTGGATAGAGGATTCCTTATTTGAATCGTTACCCAATCTGGAACATATCGACTTAAGTATCAATCCAGGATTAGAATATGACGTCATCTTTGGTGCTTTTAATAATTCAAATGTGCATCTAGAAAACCTGAACATAAGTATGTGCAATAATTTACCGAAACAACAAAAGCACCTGCAAAAACTGTCAGGATCGCCTATAAAGGTCCTGGACATGACCGCAACCAACCTTTTTGACATCACTAAACCGGGACTAAGTTATTTTCTACCGGAAATAGAGGTGCTAAATATTTCCCACAATCACCTGAAGATTGAATATCGAATATTATGCGACATTGCCAACTTGAAAAAGTTAGAACTTTTCGACATTAGTTTCTGGAACACGCCCGATTTATTCTACAGGGTTGAAAGATCAGCGGAAGTGACGTCTAGCAAGGTTAGCGGTGTGGATTTTAAAACAGTGCGGTGTGGATTAAAATGTTTTCCGTTGGCGGATTCACTACGTCTTTTCTACTTTCATCATATCCGGTGGTCGTCGGCCGAATCGCCCTCTATTTCAAAATGTAAAAGTAAAAATAGTTTCACGAAAGCCTGGCTGAATAACAATAATTATTGGTTAATTAACGGGAGTATTCGGGTTGGGGACCAGTTATTGTTTATTGACATGTCTCAGAATAACATCGAGTATTACTCACCAGAAATGCCCTTTTACGAACCGCTCCTGCAAGTATTGGATTTAAGTGACAACCAGCTACACAAAACCGAGGATGATCCTACTTTTACTGATTTGGTCCATACGAATAAATATATGCAGTGTGTGGATTTATCAAACAATAGCCTCTCCCGGCTTCCATACAACATCTCAGTCACAGCCAACAATTCGTCTTTGTCAATATATCTAAAAATTTACTCTGTAGCAAATTAAATTTAAATATTACGTCTCCTTGGTTGCGATTAGTGGATCTTTCTCACAACAAAATATCGTATTTAAACAAAGAGGTGCGAACTACTTTCGACAAAGCTGCGTCATCATCTTCAAGTAATAGACCACCGCGGAGATTTAATGTTTCCGACGAAATTCCGCCAGTTGATTGGTCAACTTTAACCCTTGACCTATCTGATAATCCGTTCCAGTGTGTCTGTGATTTCGTCGATTTCTTGCTCTGGATGAAAAATACTCAAGTGACTTTGCATAATGTCGAGAATTACGAGTGTGAGTACGAGGGGAAAATGACGAGAATATCCGAATTGAGCATCAGTGACATCCGACGATTATGTGACATGGAACTCAATAATGTGTTATTTACTGTTCTTGTTGTACCATATGTTATTATCATTTTAGCCGTTTCATATTTTATCGTCAGAAAATCACGAAGATCAAAAATCAACCAAATAGTTTGCATCGGAGAACCCATCGAAGATGCAATCGTTCGAAGTGTTCTTGCTAGTTCGATGGTCATTTTGATTGTCTCTGAAAAGTTTTTGGACAGTCAATGGTGTAAAATTGAAACCAATGTTGCCTGGACAGAGAAAAAACGCATCCTCATGATATTTAGACAAAAAATAGAAACGTACAGACTTCCACATTTGTTGAAGAATATATACAACAAGCACGTGCGCTTATTGTGGCTAGGTGAAAGGTCAAATTTGATTGACAAGCTTTATAAGTCTATGATAAATCAACTTTAAATATCATTTTATTATTTCAAATATTCTTCAAATTCAAAATTTAATTTCAAAACAATTCTGAATCAAGCTAATAATTTCTTCTGAATGCTCTACGACGCTATTCCTAACCGTGTCCGTTTACGGTATTACTACTACTAGCTGTGGTTATTACCGGTTCGCGGGGACACCATGTTAAGTGGGTAAGACACTGGCTCGCTAGCATGGAGGTCGGATGTTCGTCCCCTGCATTGGCCGAGAAAGTCCATCCTCTACTCTTTCTGATGGGACAAATAATCCGTACAGATCCATTAACAGCTAGAATTCGAGGCGAATTGCGACATTGCCACACGAAATGTGTATAAAGGGAGGCTAATCTATATTCTGGGAATGAAATGGGATTTAACGTCCTGCCAAGACTAGGCTAACCAGGAAGGGCACACAGCGGCTATGATGGCAGTTTTACTCAGACAGCTGCACTACGACCTACTTTAATATCTAATTCCAAATGACAGGGTTTCTTTTACGTTCTCGCCAATGTGTACACGGAGCCTCGGTTTGTCGTTTTATCCGAATGACTATACATTGTCCCTTGCCAGTTCCTCCGTCCTGCACCACTGACAAGAGGGAATCCCGCCGGAAAATTCCAACGAACTTTCCCGACCAACACAGGGATAGATCACAGGACCTCTAGTTTGATCTGCCAATGACTTACTATCTGAGCCACTGTGGTTCCCGAGTAATTTTGGTAAATTATTCTTAACTACTAGATTTGTGTATATGGTTGATAACGACTTGTGAAATCATGTTGAAACCTCGCAGTGAAATAAACCATAGTAATTGTTATTCCATAAAAGTGTGTTATTTGATTGTACAATCTTTATTGATTCAATGATCATGATGTACACATAAGCCTGTTAAAAAAAACCGCCCAAATTAACATCTAGGTATGAGAGAGAGAGAGAGAGAGAGAGAGAGAGAGAGCGAGAGAGAGAGAGAGCGAAAGAGAGATTAACGTCCGCTCGACACAAACTAGGTCATTTTGGGGCTAACATATGGTTCAATTTTATTTCAATAATTCGCTTTAGCAGTGAGAGGAAACCGGAGATGCCGGAGAAAACCCATGAGGTTGGACAGGCGACCCTACGCCAGTTGACTCAAGGCAGCGTTCGAATTAACGTCCTTCTTTTCTGCTCCAGACCAGCTGGTGAAGACGGAGTCGAAAGCATATACGAGGTTCACCATGAAAAACTTGAATACGCAAACCGGAAGTAGCATAATAGTAAACATGGAACTATCTGCCCTGCATTTCAACGTAACTCTCTTATCATTCTGCATCAATCACTAAATCTGGGCAGAAAATGCTTATTTTTCGTGCAGACTGATAAAGTAAAAAAAGAAATAATAAAATGCCCGAAATCATGTGCGTTATTGGTCCGAAGCCTCGCTGCTTTGTGCAACAGATTTCGGCCATCGATCATTGTTTGTGTCATAAATTTTTTGGGAATCGAAATTTCTTTAAAATGAATGATATATCCACTCAGCTCTAGACGCGACACGTTTTTCGGGCACCAACATGTTTTAGCAGGTGTTTATCATGTGAATACAGAGGCATCAGTCGTTTTGATTGTTTGAATGGTTGAGTAAGAGTTCACATGGCCTATATTGGACCATTTTCAGGTTTCTCTATTCGCGGGCTGAAGTAGCAGATATCGCCCCCATAACCATGGTGACCTACTTCATAAATTTTCTTGGGGAGATCCCCCCCCCCCCGCATACCCTCTGAATCGGCAACCGGTTCTATCGGCCGCGGTCATGAGGAATCTGGGCAGGAAGTCTGTCGGATATATCATTTCTGACTCCTCTCCCGCAACATACGGAATTCAGGTATTTCGGTTCCACACCAGTGATGCTTTATTGGACTACTCTCTTGTTTTCCTCGCGGGCCGGAATTGCAGGAAAATGTGTTGACAGCTGATTAGGTCTAAATATCGCCATAAACGCCAGATGTAAATAGGGTTAGGGCACGTGGTTGTTGACCAGATCGTGAGTTAGGGTTAGTGTTAGCCCTGTTTACATCTCGACGAATTCTGCAGTTGGCCTTAATATTTAGACCTATCTAATTTTAAAAATTTCTAGGGCATTCATACCCCTAGGGCTTCGTCAAACGTGGTACGATCGACATACAAATTAGCATGTTTATTCTTTCCACAATTGTGCAAGTAACAGAGTTTAGACATTTGATGGTATCTGCGATGACATCATGTTAAGTTCTTGGTTTTTATAGTACGTCAGTACTTATTACGTCAGATGATACCCGGTGACGGAACAGGAGTAGTATAGTGGTTTGCTGAATGTTGGTTTCAGGCCCGATATCGATCTAATAGTTTGGCTGAAGACACTGCTCTTTAAATACACATAAATAATGATAGCTAGCTTCATTTCTCAATCTTAATCAATACATGATTCTGTTCGTTTAATGGATTTTGCCTGGCATTGTCCATCGGGTTGCTTTGAATCTACACACCAAAAGCCAAGTTCTGGAACCAGACATACAACCACACGGGCTGTGGAGTAGTCGTAGCCGGTACTTGTAACACGGACGTCAATAGCTACTGGAGCTGTACATACACGGGCATAGGGATAATCCGTGATATATTTGGACTAAAACATATTTAAATTAATTTATCCGTCAAAAGTGTCCTTCAAATGATTCCCATACAGCGAGAATCTAATTCTGTCAGTCTTGTTTATCACGCGAATTGGTTGCGGGATAATCTTTGTTTAGTTTGTATATGTTGTTAGTCGCTGTCCGTTTGCCATAAAATATCGCAATCTAGGTAAGTTATACTCTTCCGACTTCTTTTTTAGTCGTTTATTCGCAGTCTGTTAGGCTTTTAATTTCCCTCGATGTTCCCATAACCGATTACCACATGAGACAGGCTGCCTTTTGGGGATACCCTCACGTTTTTGTCATGGTTGTTTTTCAGGGAATCCAGTATTTTTCTAATAAGATTGAGAGTCTTTACTTTTCATATATACCAACATTACTACATTTTTATTGGAAATAACAACGGGGTAAATATTTTTGCGGGAAGGCATCTGTAAATGTGAGCGCATAAAACCGTTTACATTAACCTGTACAGTCTTCACAATAAACAAACCCGATAAGTACCGAGATCGGTACAATTTATTCTTACGGCAGCACTGAATTCGGCTGTGTCTATATCCGTGAAAGACGAGGATTTCCACGGATTTTTTTTGTGTGTGGATTTACGAGTTATGGTCTGTCCAAAAATATGAACCATGTCGTAAATGACTTCTAGTGTAACCAGAAATGAAATGAAATGGGGTTTAACGTCCTACTTTTTTGATCCGAACTGGGCTAATGAAGACGAGCATACGCCATACAGTGTGCTATATGAGGGAAATTTTGCCCGGACAGCGGCACTACGGCCTACTCTTATATCGAATTCCAACTGTCAAGGGATATTTTACGTGCACGCCAATGTATACACGGGATCTCGGTTTTTCGTCTCATCCGTCCTGCATCACTAACAAGGGGGAACCACGCCGGAAAATCTGGATGAACTTTCTCGGTCAATGCAGGGATCGAACACCCGACCTCTAGGCTAGCGAGCAAGCGTCTTACCCACTCAGCCACCGTGACCCCCTGGTGTAACCCATGGTTAGAAACATAAGATTGTCGAACAAATCTGGATGCGTTATACTATGCCTGGTCTTCATAATAATTGAATACTGAGTCCTTAAAATAAACGTTATTATTAGTCGGTCAAGACCACAGATGATTCGTTGAGATATTTGTTTAATCAATGTAGGTTCGTTCATTCGTTCGTTCCTAAGGTTTTACGTCCACTTCCACCTAAAGTGATATCGTAGACAAGTCAATGTAGGTATTACACTATCTGCTATATAGACACTGACCACCTAAAGTGATATCGTAGACAAGTCAATGTAGGTATTACACTATCTGCTATATAGATACTGATCACCTGAAGTGATATCGTAGACAAGTCAATACAGGTATTACACTATCTGCTATATAGACACTGACCACCTAAAGTGATATCGTAGACAAGTCAATGTAGGTATTACACTATCTGCTATATAGATACCATTAATTCCTACGTTAGTAACAAACCAATAAAAAGCTAAATTTGTTAAAAATTAGTTCTTTCCCTTACGCTTTTTCCCCTTTTGCAAGACCGTTTGGTTGCCTTTTCGGTGTAGAATCGACGACAGTCTTTGAATGTACATTTGCTGCCAGGTTTTAGTGAATATCCATGTTCTAAAGAGTCGCTCTAGCCGGCCAGTCACCTCTGACTTGCGGTCGTAGTTTTAATCCCTGGTATGAGTAGGGCGTCTTCGCAACCTCGTGGGTTTACTCCGGTAACTCCGGTTTCCGCCCACAGGAAAGACACCTGCTCGTGCGCTAAGCACAATAAAGTTAGACAAAAAATCAAGTGTTTTGGTATTTTGGTAGCACGAACATAGAACTTATTACATCGTTCATGACACAAGACCAGTCATCCTTTGCCTCACCATAAACTGTGGTAATGAGGAACCCCAGATCTCTTAACGTCCCCCGACACAAACTAGGTCATTTCGGGACTAGCACATGGTTCAGTTTTATTGAAGTAATTCTCTAGCTCGTATGGTTCTTTAGCAGTGAGAGGAAACCGGAGAACCCAGAGAAAATCCACGAGGTAGGACAGGCGACCCTATTCCTTGTCACGTACAACCGGGGAATCGAAACCACGCCACTTGACTCTACGACAGACCATGCGGTCTCACGCGCATGCATTAAACTATCTCCCCGGTTTTGAATGCGACTTGGCGTTTCAAATCGGGATGTATCACGAAATACTCGAATACACCGGTTTTTCCACAAGTACTAGGCCAACGACAGCAGCCACTTCCTCCAAATGTTAATGCGGCGATCTTGGACCTCAAGATTTCTGTAAGGTAAATTCCAGTATCTACCAATTGCGATACTGTTTATGTTTGGTTGTTCCTGGTCGTCCCTAACTAGATACATCTTCGTCATCCCAGTCTTCTTGTTGTTCTTGTAGAAACATTTCTTTCCCAACAGGTTGAAGTTGTTCATCTAGTTCACCTTCGAAACGTATTATGTCGAATAAGAATTTATACAACGCTATGACATCCTATAGCAGTGATTCTTAACCAATATGCCGCAAAATTATTAACGGCACACTAAGAAAATGCAAAAAACCACGTGATCCCAACTGAGTATTCACTAGTGTCTACTGATAAGTTCATAGCTGTGTTTTTCTTTTAGTTTGAGTCATTCTATGTGTCTCTGTTGTATGTCATCTACGTTTGCAGTATCAAGAAATATAATGGCCATCTTGTATATCGAAGGGTCTGATTTAGTTCACGGGGGTAACGGAACACTTAAAAATGAAATGAAATGATATGGGGTTTAACGTCCTACTGTTTTGCTCCAAACTGGGCTAATGAAGATGGGCATACGCCATACAGTGTGCTATGAGGGAAATTTTGCACGGACAGCGGCACTACGGCATACTCTTATATCGAATTCCAACTGTCAAGGGATCTTTTACGTGCACGCCAATGTGTACATGGGACCTCGATTTTCCGTCCCATCCGAAGGACTAGACATCTGTTCCTTGTCAGGCCTTCCGCCCTGCACCACTGACAAGGGGGGAACCACGCCGGAAAATCTGGATGAACTTTCTCTGCCAATGCAGGGAGCGAACACTCGACCTCCGGAACACTTAAAAGTCCCCACCATCCTTCGTTAATCTGGATGTAAGATTATTACACCAGTCGCTGTGATACGGATATTATCCAGGTAGTTTATCTCTTTCTTGAGATGATCTCTCAGGTGAGTGGAATATTTCCTAGGAGGGTCAATGAAGGGCGTTTCCCTACACTAAAGAATTGTTCAGGAAATGTATGTAGGAAAACTGGTGTTGGTGTGTCATTGTTTTGTGATCATTCTTATATAGAATGCAAGGGGTGGGGGCGAGAGGGGTTAAAGGCACTGGACTTTATCTTGAATTAAATAAGGTTGGCGGGGTGGGGGGGGGCGAAGCACTAGTGCCCGGGAAAATAGTAGCCATAACAGTTGGAATGTCACCTCTAAAAGCAGAGGTGAATGCCTGTCTTCATTAGCCAGGTCATTACTGCATACTAATAGGGAGGGAGGGAAATGGGGTTTAACGTCCACTCGACATAAACTAGGTCATTTCGGGACAAACACAGGGTTCAATTTTATTTCAATAATTCGCTTGCGTGTAGGGGTCTTTAGCCATGGGGGAAACCGGAGTACCAGTAGAAAACCAATGAGGTTAGACAGGCTACCCTACTCCCTGTCACCTACAACCGGAGAATCGAAACCACACCAGTTGACTCAATGATACAGCGCACACGTGCTAACAATTCGGCCATGCAACCCGCCATATTAATATGAAATGAACCATACTGCAATCGTATATAAAGATAAACAAAAGCTTAGTTATCTCTCAACTCCGATGACGACGATACGTCAAAAATCTAAGTATAAGCAAAGTCCAGAATAAAGAGATTAATGTTGTCGAGTAAGCGCTTTTGAATTTTCCGGCAAACGTTTCCCTTTCGGTGGATCTTGGTATTTGTACGTTATTAGCTGATGCCAGAGTCGCGTTAATGGCCATCATCTTGCTATGAGTTGAGGAACCACCTTATCAGGGTGTACCAAACTCTCACCCGAGGGGCCCAAGAATGAAAAGGGCTTGGTTAAAACTGGTCTAGCGTGTAAACACAGTATCATGGAAAATGGGAGTCTTCCAAAATCAGTTCGACACGGAAAGCTTTGTATGACCTTTGGTCCCAAGCGATGCCCTGATCTAGCGTGTAAACAACGTTTCATAAAAATGGGAGAATATTAAAAACCCTTTCTCAGTTTCAGTTACAGACATTCCAACACAGTGAACGAGGTAATTGTGCAATATTTTTTATTCTTTCATGTTATCCATTTAGATATTTATTTATCACAAGGACAACAGAATCGGACTTTGTAATCTTCACAATAGTGATCATACTGGTTTCGATCTAGGCAGAGAAATCCGTACGATGGAGAGACAGTGACGTTCTCGCCGCATGTTCGAAAGTCGCGGCCATTGCTTCGACGACGGACATCTATGGCGATTGGTTTTTCACAAATCTCATTTGGATTTTCTTCTCGTAGCTGTCCCAATAATTCCCAATCACCTGTGCCTGAGGGGTTGTCACGGTCGTAGAAGTAGGTCCATTCATATCCGTTCGGGCATGTGACTTGGGCTGAAAATAGAGAATATTAACGAGGCTGACATTTGGCGACGAGGCGGGGAATGATAAGGGCCTGCTGACGATGCACTACTACTTCCAGTGCATGGCTCTACCCGTGCAATGTCGGGTAATCCGCTAGTTCTATTAATAATTCACGAAGTTACATACCCAAACAAGGGTCCATAAGTAGCCAAGGTCTAACAATATATAAATATATTCTGATTTCAGTTGAACTCTTTTGATAGGAAGAAATGAAATGAAATGGGGTTTAACGTCCTACTGTTCTGCTCCTAACCTGGGATAATGAAGACGGGCATACGCCATACAGTGTGCTATGAGGGAAATTTTGCCCGGGCAGCGGCGCTACGGCCTACTCTTATATCGAATTCCAACTGCCAAGGGATCTTTTACGTGCACGCCAATGTGTACACGGGACCTCGGTTTTTCGTCCCATCCGAACGACTAGACAGCTGTCCTTGCCAGGCCCTCCATCCTGCATCACTGACAAGGGGAAACCACGCCGGAAAATCTGGTAGAACTTTCTCGGCCAATGCAGGGATCGAACACCCGATCTCCAGGCTAGCGAGCCAGCGTCTTACCCACTTAGCCACGTGATCCCCATTTTCTCTATTCAGCTCCACGCTCCCATCTTGCCCAGTGAACGAATATGGCTGCAAATTAACGCTGTATAAATGAAACATAATTCAAATGTGATATTAATTCTAAAAGATTACTAATCGTTGGTTTCTGGGTGCCAGATATTTTGTGTGTGTGTTAGTTGTATTTTACCGAGGTGATATCGCAGACAAGCCAGATATTGTATGGTTATATTTTCTTTATATAATACCTATGATACTTACCGTCTAGACAGCAGTATCGAACTTTGTAATCGTTACACCTTTGATCGGGTTGACGAGAATTAACACATGCGAAACCCGTTAACGGTGATGCTGTAATCACTTCTCCGGTGTTGATACACGCTTTTGTGGATACGGTTTCATATTCCAAGGTAGCTGGTCTTGCACAGATATTATCATAGGGCCTAGCCGTTCGAAGACTGTCCAATGGTTCCTCATCACCATAGCCGGACGGGTTGTCACGATCATAGAATTGGGTCCATCTGTTACACTGAAGTACAACAAATTAATAAGTTAAATTTGAACTATCACCAGACTTGTCAGTGGCGTTTCTATCCAATCCTCTTAGAAAACCCAGTGCCAAGGAATCTTTAGGTGTACTGGATTTCGATCACTGGTTACGATCCATTTTTCTTAATTTACTTTTGTTATATTAGACGATTACGTACGCGGGGCGAATGGGAAGTTATGTGATGTCAGGTAATTAGCTCAGAGGGAGAGAGAGAGATAGAGAGGGAGATGGGGTTTAACGTCCACTCGACACAAACTAGATCTTTGCACGACTAACATATGTTTCAGTAGTATTTCAATATCTCGCTTAGAAGTGGGAGGAAACCGGATGGCCCAAGATGCTGGACAGACGACACTACTCCTTGTCACTTAAAATCATGGAATCGAAACCACACTACGCGACTCAATGACAGACCTTATGATCCATCGCGCACGCATTAACCATTCGGCCAACCAGCACCCCAGAGCACGAAAAGTGCCGAATTGACGTGTAATTTCTATCTCTATGCCATTATATTTTCTTGTTGGTGGAGTAAGCAGAGACCTGTATTGCTTAATTGACTTCAAATATACAAAACCTTATGGTGAGAAGTAAAGAAATAGTTAATTTCCTTTATGTGGACATGTCAGCTCAAAATAAAGTTTATAAAAGTTCGCAAAAGGATATCTACTTACCACTAGAAAAT
The DNA here is from genome assembly GCF_932274485.2 of Patella vulgata. Classification (NCBI taxonomy): domain Eukaryota; kingdom Metazoa; phylum Mollusca; class Gastropoda; family Patellidae; genus Patella; species Patella vulgata. The sequence continues at coordinate 6,698,607 of NC_065883.2, read as the reverse complement.
CACTCCAGCCACGTGCCTGGGTAGTTCCTAATAACATAAATATCATAAAATCACAAACAGTCCAGTAATACAAGAGGTCAACTTAGGACAATTAAAACATATTTGAAATTTAACGTCCACTCAACTCAAACAGTACAGTATATAACATACACCTTAATACACATAGGTCAACTTAAGCCAATTAATATTATGTTTGAAATTTGAAAGAAAGAGAAAAGACAAGAAATTGGGTTTAACACCCACTCCACTTGTCCTAATACAAAATGAAGAGCCCCGATCTAAGTCACTTTTTCAAAGAATCCCACTTAGTGGCGCCATCTGATAGCAAATTGTTTAAGCTTTCTGTGGAACAATCAATTTCCGGTAAAAACGATCGGAGTCACATCGAACCAAGGCCCTTCTTAAACGGCCTCCCGGAAAAATACAAGTCCATCGTACCCTTTATTTAACCTTAATTTGCCTAAAAAGTAGAAGTCAGTTGTACTGGTAATTATGATTCGTATTTTAAACATCATTTTGAAGTTGTAACTAACCCACTCGTTCTGTTCGCGTCCATTATTCTCGTCCAAAAGTCTGCTTGCCTTTTATGTAAAAAGACAAAAATGTGACCTAGATCGTTCTTCCACTGGACTCTTCAAATGTATATGGCCGAGAAAGAAAGAGAAATGGGGTTTAACGTCCACTCGACAAAAAACTAAGTCATTTCAGGACGAACACATGGTTCGAGTTTATTTCAATAATTCGCTTGCGCATAGAGATCTTATTATTGGGAGGACCATGAGAAAACCCACGGGGCTGGACAGGCGACTCTACCTCTTGCTACGTATAATCAACACTTGACTGAATGACAGGCCATCAAAAGCACTTACAACACCCTGACTAGTAGGATACAGCAAAGCCATCTAGTCTATGAAAAGTGCATATTTTGATTCTGTTATGGTTTATTTTGGTGAACCTTAGCGGCAATTACCCCCCCCCCCCTCTCCTGACGTAGGCCTGTGGACACGCTAATATGCCTGTGTCTGGGTGTAATTGTTATGTATTGATTGGTTCAATTGCATGACATATACGCGCATGCCCAGAAAAGTTATTTCTGGTAGCTCATTCTTGAATATATCACTTGTACATCAGCTGTAATGTAATAAAGGTGTTTTCTACTACACTGCCTGGTTTCATTTGCCCAGCCAGTCCAACTGATGTATACCCCGACTCCTGGTACATAATAGTAATTATATTAGACCAGCTTCCAAGAATATGTACAATTTTTCGTGCCAGTCCGATGAGAGACAGGCTTTTCAAAGCCGAATCTCGAACTTTGTATGCAAAACCGCTCTGCACAAAACAATATGTGTACGGCGTATCGACAATTTTAAAATGTATGTATTTCAAGTAAGATTAAAGCTGTTAGAAACAAAATTAAACTGTATGTACGTCAGGTAAGATTAGAGCTGTTAGAAATAAAATCATAGATTCTGATTTTTGTTTTAAATCGCTAAAATAATTCTAAAGTTTCCACCCAAAATTAAAGTTCATTTGTAATATTACATCTTGTATTTGGGAGGGAGAGGAACCATCCTGTCAAAGCATATGGTTCTTTTTCAAATCAACATTGAAATGAAATGTGGTTTTAACGTCCTACTGTTCTGTACCTAATGCTGACACGTCATACTGTGAATTTTGATGATAATTTATTCAGGACAGTCGGGCTACTGCCTACTCTTATTTCGAATTCTCATAGCCAAGGGTTCTTTTACGTGCAGGCCAACGTAATCACGGTTTTCTTTACCTACCAGAAAAACTAGACGGAAAAATTTGCGGAAAAACTTTCTGGGCAATCCCCGGGGGGGGGGGGGGGTCGAAACCTAGTTAGCATCCACTCACTGTGCCACAGAAGCACCGTCAATGAAATGGGGCCACGGTGGCTATGTGGGTAAGACACTGGCTCGTTAGCTTGGAGATCGCGGGTTCGCTCACAGCGTTGCCCGAAAAAGTTCAGCTGGATATTAAAGGGTAGTTTTGGTTCGCGGATGGGACGACTGGAAACGAGATACCGTGTACACATTGTCTTGCGCGTAAAAGATCCCCTGACAGAGCAGGTGGTAGCATTGTATATGCCCGTATTTATTATCCCATGTCTGAGAAGAATAGTAGGACGTTAAACCTCATTTCATTTCCGTTAATGAAATCAAATAAAAGAAATAATTAACCGGCGGGATGAAAGCCACACGAACAAGAACTACGGCGATGAAGAATTTTACGGTTCTTGTAGAATCAATAGCTGTCTGTCTCGATCGGTTTGATAAATTAACAGCAATCACAGATCGCAGATCGACTGAACGGACTGACGATCTGACGATAACAAACGATCCATTAATAACAGAAAATAAAAGATAGTTACCCAAAGCCGCCAAAGCTAGTACTGCGATAATGAAGACTTTCATGGTTCTTGTAGAATCTGTAGATCGACTGATGACCAAAGATCCTGGACAGTCTTATATACTTATTTCTAGGGTGATTTGAAAAATGATGTAATATATCTTCATTCTTAATGTTCGTAAACAAGTTTGATTAATGGAAGTATCGTTGTGTCATGCACATCCATGCAGAATTGATGAGACAATCAATTCACTACACTATGTCGTTTTGAACTTTGATCAGCGTGGGGACGAGGTGGACGTTGTCTGCGCCGGGCCCGCACTCCTAAAACATCATGAAACACTGACTATAAATGACACTTTCAAGAGTATATCCTCATCTTTCTAGCTTATGCACAAATTTAGTTTGTGACAATCTTACTAACTGCCAAATTAACTACTTTTAATATAGGTCTAAAAAGTTCCCCCCTCCAACAAAAGTAAAAGGGGGCCTCTCAAAACAACCATACTCGCAGGCCTTTCTTAGATCAGTTCTTGATCTGCTGTAGTAAAATTTCAAAAAGAACCGGAAGTTTCCGACGTCAACAGCCTGTGCTCTTGGGTGGTGTGGGGGCTAAATATATTTGTTATGGCTAGCTCAAATTTTGTTAAGATCACTGAGATGTAAATAAGGTTAGGGCACGTGATCGTTGGCGTAATTATATGTTAGGTTTAAGAATTTGGGGGAGAGGTTATTTCCTAGTTTTATTAAAAATACATACAATACAGTAGATTTATATACAAAGGCGATTTTACTGTTTATTGGTGTTGGTGGCGCTGATGGTCTTCCTTGGGTGGTGCTTCTGGTATTCTGGTATTATTGTTTCTGAAGAAAAAAGAAAATAAATTTGAGGCTCTCGGGAGAGAGCCACATAAGTGTGTTTCCTACTACGGATTGGATTTTCTAAAAAAAATCGTGTTTGTTCCACATCACCGGGTTACTAACGGTTAGGGATAGGATTTGATATATGGTTTGTTTTGGGTCAGGGTGGAGACTGGTCTTATTTAATCTAATTTACTGTGCACTAGGATGTCGTTCAGATTTTTATTTTTAGAATATGCAATTATAATTTTCTGTGTGAATATTTTCGGGTGATTTTCTTGGAGATCAGTATAGTGTTTTCTGATGATTTTGGATGCACTTGCTGCTGTTGCGCTAAATGGAACTACAAAAGGAGCTATTGCGCTAGCCGTATGAATATTCAAACCTAGGGGGGCAGTTGTTTTCAATTTGTCAATCCAGAATTTTTCTCTTGTTAGCCTAAACGTTTTAATTTTTTCTGAAGTTTCAAAGTCGCTCTTGGTCTTTTCTATTGGCGTGACAATGAGATCAGAAATGTTATGATTTGGTTGGTTGAAATGAATTGAGACAGGTTTGTCTTTTTTGGTGACTATGTCTGACCGGTGACCGTTAATTCTTTCCCTAAGTGCATGTTGAGTCTCCCCTACGTATTGCTTGTCACATTTTCTGCATGAAATTAGATAAATTATGTTTGAACTACTGCATGAAAGTTGGTCTAATATTGGGAATTTTGTGCCAGATGTTTTGTTATGGAAATGGTCGGATATGTTTAAGATTTTGCATGTTTAACATCTTGGATGGCCACAAATTTTGGTTTTAACTGCTGATTGTATATTATTTGTTTCTTTGGCGGCAAGCTCAGCTAGAGTGTTGTTTTTTATACGTCGTAGATAGCGTTTGGAGTATCCCCTTTCCCTTAGTTTGCTAAATACCAATGTACATGCTGACTCAAAGTCGGTCTTCTGAGTACATATCCTATGAAAACGGAGAATCTGAGATTTTATGATGCCAGAGAATGTATGTTTTGGGTGAAAGGAGCTTTTGAACAATAATTGATGTGTGTCGGTTTCTTTGAAAAATACTTTAGTTTCCAATTGGCTGTGATTTTGGTGTTGCTACTTTTAAAAACGGTAGTATCAAGGAGATCTATGCTGTTATGACTTACATTTGCGGTTAATTTGACAGATGGATGATGATTGTTCAGAATGTTGAAAAACGTCCAAAATTCGTCTAGTGTGTACGCCCAGACTATGAAAACGTCATCTAAGAACTTCCCTTTCCCACTCCGCCATGAAGAGATTTGCATAACTGGGGGCAAATCGTTTTCCCATCGCAGTTCCGGAAGACTGAAGGTATACTTGGTCGTTAAAAGCGAAGTCATTCCTCCTCAGACAAATGTCGAGTGATTTGAGGATTTCTTCGTCCGGTCTGGATGCTTGCGGGTTCCTAAGAAATGCTTTCCTAACTGCTTCAACTCCTGTGGTATTATCGATGTTCGTGTACATGCTATGTACGTCAATGGATATTAGTATGGTGTGCTCGGGTACTCTTAACTGTTTAATTTTGTGAATGAAATCGTTAGTGTCTTTAAGGTATGATGGGTGTTGGCATGCTAGGGGTAATAAGAAATGATCTATATATTGTGATACATTGTATGATTCGCTACCACAGTCTGATATTATTGGGCGTCCCTTGGGTAATTTATTGGGTATAAACCATTCCGTTTCTGGATTTTTATGTATTTTTGGTAGCGTATAGAGATGTCGTTGTCGACAGTCAGATTTGGCGGAAAGATAATCATATTGTTTTGCTGTTATATATTCCTTGTCTTGCAATTCATGTAAGATGTTGTTTATTAAAGTTGCGGTGTCCTTAAAGATGGGTTGGTCTAATTTAGTGTAATGTATAGGATTACTTAATTGTTTTTCTGCCTCTGAGATGTTGTCTGCGCGATTCATTATGACACAACACGAGCCTTTGTCGCTTTTCTTAATTATTATGTTTTTGTCTTTTTTGAGGGTGTTTAATGCTGTTTTAGTTGCTCGGTTGAGATTTGGTTTTTGTGATTGTGGTAGAAGGGATGATATTTCTGTGTTCATTTCATCGAAAGTTTTTAGGATGGCTGGTGATAATGACTTTTTAGGTGGTTTCCATGTGGATTTTTCTGTGAATAATTTCTTACCTCTGCCGGGTTTGTTCCTAAAAAAATAAGTCAACGAAAGTGTTCTTTGGAAGCGATCGGTTGCCTGGGTGATGGGGTCTATGGATGTTATTGTAGGGGTTGGGATGAATTTAAGGCCTTTATCAAGAATGTTCATTTCTAGGGGGCTGAGAAGTCTGTCGCTCAGATTGACAACTGTCTGTCCTAAAGACGGCTTCTCATTCCTTTTCCCTAATCCTAGTTTAAATTTCTCATCCAGCAGTTGATGATGTCTCTGGCCGTGTCCGGGCTCCAGTGGATGACGTCGTTACCTTTCAATTCAATTTTGCCCTTGAAGTTTGGTAGTGTGGTGGCGTTTGGTGAAGGTGCAGTGGAGATCAATTGGTTGTAGCTGGTGAGGTTTTGGTAGGCGATCGGATTTTCTTGTCGGAGTCGAGAGGAAGTGGGGATCTGTGTGGTGAAGAGCTTGGTTGTTGGGAAAGCTGCTCTGGTCACTTTGAGTTGATCTAGCATCTGCTCATGTATCCTTGGTCCACTTTCCTCCCTGTTATTGAGCCCGACATGTATCACTAATTCTTCTGGTGCAGGTCCCATGTAGTTCTGGAGGATCTGTTTGATGTGGCTGATCTTGTCTCCAGAATAGCTATGGATTCCCAGTCCCCAAGGAAGGATACAATCCTAGCCAGGTTAGAGGATCCAATAACCAGGGTCTTTGCCTTGACTGCTGGTAGGTACCACAAATCCTTCTCGTCTTTACCTTTGTAGCTGTGGGGTCTCTTTAGTAATAGGTTGAGTGAACGTCTACATCTGGTGGAAGATCTGGTGGCGATTCTAGGGTTAGGAATGATGGGCGATCTAGGGGACAGACAGTTGACAAGCGCGTTCAGTGGCGATATAGATCCCGAGGAAGTAGGTGAGCCAGACACAACCCGGGGCGAACTGGTTGATCTAGCTGCACGTTTCGATGGAGTGTTAATGCATGTGCCTTCTCCGGGGGATAATTTTCTCTTGTTGGGTGTGTTTCGTTTTGGTGTGTCCCGGAGAAGGTTGTGTGTAATGTGCATTGGTGATGTGGGAGGGTGTGTAACAGTTTTAGAGACCGTGGACAGGAGGCGATGGAACTCCGTCTTCACACTATCCTGAAGTCGCTTGCCGTAGGACTTCTTGGCCCATGCTAGGGCGTGGCTAGAGTACTCCTGTACGTGACTTCAAGTACTCTAGTGTATCGACAAGGAAGAGGCCCTGTTTACATCTCGTGGCCTGTGACGTAAAATTGAGCTGGCCTTATCATTTAGCACTAACCGTGATGCAGGGCAAGACAATTGCTGCTTTATTGGTAAGCAACAACAGCCACAGTGGTGTACCTTTATGCTTAAAGGGAACACCCCTGTGTTTTAGAATATGAAACAATGCAAGGTTTCTCCCAAAAAGTTATCTTGAATGGTTTCGCAACTGCATAATACGTGCAGTTAACAAAACACTAAGTGAAATATGTGCACATATTATTTAACGACTGCTCTTGTGCTTCCTGTTCATTAGCCGTGGAAGGAAACGCAGAAAATCCACGAGGTTGGACAGGTGATCCTACTTCTTGTAACGTTCAAGTGGGAACCACTTGATGGTATTAGTTTTCATTTGTCCAAATTGATGTCCACTTTAAGCAAGTAGTAAAAATTGTATGTCCGATACTATTTACTATACGTGTACACTATAAATTAGTATTTGGTATTTAATTACTATAGTGCTACAGGGAAAGTCTAATCAAGTACATTACAAAACATGACCCTTGGTTCTTGCTAGGACTGTATTATATTTATAAGATTTTCTTAGCAGCCAAAGCAAAGGGGCGGTTTGCAATAGATAAGCACTGTGATTACGGCCTTTCTGATCTTCGTTATTTTTTCTTTGAGTTCTGTTGAAAAGTGCATTTCGTCGTCATATTTCCAGATCAACCTACTCTATAAATACTGTCAAATTAATTACCTGTAGGGGTGTTGAATGGCCGAGTGGTTAGCGCGTGTGGGTTTTTTTTATAAGGTCTGTCATTTAGCAAACTGGCGTGGTTTCTATTCCCCGGTTGCACCTGACAAGGAGTAGAGTCACCATTACATCCTCGTGGGTTTCCTCCGGGTCCTCCGGTTTCCTCCCACTGCTAAAGACCCCTACAGGCAAGCGAATTATTGAAATAACCTGTCATTGGGTCAAAAGGCGTGGTTTCGATTCCCAGGTGGTACGTGACAAGAAGAGTAGGGTCGCCTATCCAACCTCCTGGGTTTTCTCTGGGTCCTCCGGTTTCCTCCCAACGCAAAAGACCCCTACGCGCAAGGGAATTATTGAAATAAAATTGAACCATATGTTAGTCCCGAAATAACCTAGTTTGTGTCGAATGGACGTTAAACCCCACCTTTTCTTTCTCTCTCTCTCTCTCTCTCTCTCTCTCTCTCTCTCTTTGATTACGTGTACTGTTACAAAGAAAATGAATTATATGTTTTCGAGTGTCTATTACGCTTTTTAATTACCTTTCATAGCACACATGTTGCAAGCTGCATGCATTTCTTATGATATTGTCGTATAAATATTTATTGCTTTGTCATTTTTCATGCACATATGTGAATGCATGTATCACTTTATGACAATCCCGTATGTACATTAATAACATATTTGATTTGTTGTTTACCGCCAACGAATAGCTGAAACTCGACGAGTCAGCCAATAAACTTAACGCGCATCATCACTGTGTTTGCCGGTTAAATTTGGTTGCTGAAAGATATATAGCGGTCGCTTCAGATCCTAAGATCTTTCATTGAGTCAGGTGGCGTGTGTTCGATATTTATACACTTGTCAAGCAGTCATATGTCCGGTTTCTCCGGTTTCCTCGCACATTTAACGAACCTTACGCGCAAGCGAATTATTGAAATAAAATTGTTAGTCCAGAAGTGACCTAGCTGTTGCCGAGCTTCCTCTCCCCCCGCCCTCTCTCTCTCTCTCTCTCTCTCTCTCTTAAAGTCCGTTCCGGAGCTAAAAACGTGTTAACGTGATAGAAGATAGTATATATGGTGTGAAGCATTAATTTAAATGTCATGTAGGAATTGTCAGCGAACTGCTTATAACCGTCCGTGTGTTTGTCCAAAAACCCTGTGAACGCGAGGAGAGTGAGAGAGAGAGAGAGGGAGGGAGAGAGAGAGAGAGAGGGGGTGGGGGGATTCTGTGGTGTCGGTTGCACTTTTGTACTGAGGAAATTAAAACATATTGTAAAATACAACGTGGAAGTAATAAGTAATTATGAAGTGATTCACAAACGGCAAATTAAGTAGAACATGTAGAATACAAAAACTACTGCCGTTCAATTTAAACTGTTCACGTATTTCACCGAACAGAAATGATTAGAAATTACAATATTGATTTTAAGATTTGAATATACATGTAATTCACTTTACAAAAATTCATATTATATCAATATGTGCCTTTATGGTTAGCCCGTGCGTGCTGAATCAAAAGTTCTGTCATTGAGTCAACTGGCGTGGTTTCCATTCCCCGGTTGTACGTGACAAAGAGTAGGGTCGCCTGTCCAACCTCTTGGTGGGTTTTCTCCGGATCCTCCGGATCCCTCCCACTGCTGAAGACCCCTACGCCAATTATTGAAATTATGTTAGTCCCCAAATGACCTAGTTTGTCTCGAGTGGACACAATGGCAGACCTTATGATACAGCTCGCACGTGCTAAACATTCAGCCATCCAACCCCCTATAATTGACTGAGATTAAGATGTAGATACCATAAAACATTAACAGTCTAATTATATGGAAAACCAAACAGCTCTTTATTCAGTGGTCTTAACTCTTATTTCTTAATTCATAGTCCTTTATTCTTATTTCTTCATTTCTTTTCATATTTCGACATTTGTACACCAAAATTAACATTTGTATCTTAAAATCAATATTAGTTGTACAAATGTAGATTATTTTATTGATTTTCTGATATAAATTTTATCTTTATATTCAAATCAAATTAAATCAAACAAAAATACATTTTACAAATCTTATGCGACAAATGTCTGATTTGTAAAACATATATTGATTTTAAGATACAAATGTTAATTTTAGTGTACAAATGTCGAAATAAGACAACAAATGAAGAAATAAGAATTAAGGACTATGAATTAAGAAATAAGAATTAAGAACACTGAATAAAGAGCTGTTTGGTCTTCCATATATAATTAATGTTTGAATATATAAAATAACTTCTAAATGCCATGGATTTAATATAGATAAATAAAGATTTGTATATATATGATTGTGATAATGTGAAATAATATTTAAATTATGCTCTAACTGTAAATTATAATGATTACTAGTTCTTGGTTATAACATTAATTGAAAATTACAATTCTAAATATATTTCTCGAGCACAATGTACTATAGGCAGGAAGCCTTGTATACCGAGAGAGAGAGAGAGAGAGAGAGAGATGGGGGCGGAGGAAGCTCGGCAAAAGCTAGGTCACTTCTGGACTAACAATTTTATTTCTATTTAACGTCCACACAAACTAGGTCATTTTGAGACTAACTCATGGTTTAATTTTATTTCAATCATTTGCTTGCGCGTAGGGGTCTTTAGCAGTGGGAAGAAACCGAACGACCCGGAGAAAATCCACGAGGTTAGACAGGTGACCCTAGAATTATGAATAAAGTTATTATTATTATCATTATTAAGCATCATTTTAGAATCGATTTCAAGGTTCCAAAAATAGAGACATACGCCCTTTAACGGAAAGTGTGAACCATGCCGATTTTCAGCAATCTCGGACTTTCTGTTCCAGAGTTATTTTATATGTTGCGAAAAGCTTCTGACCACATAGATAATCGATTTATCATCAAATTTGGTAAACTTCCAATGTTTCCTTTCCAACAAGCTGCTGTGCTGGCGTATTTCTACGTTTTCCGTGGCTATCTTTTTATTACTTGAATTTCATCAATTGTGCATGGATGTAAATGACATACAAATCCTTCCATTAATCAAAATTCTTTACGAACATTAAGAATGAAGATATATTGCGCTGCTGTGGCCCAGTGAATGGATGTCCTGTTTCGATAAGGTTACATCCACACACAGGCATATTAGCGTACCCACGGGCCTACGTCTGGAGGGGGCGGTGGGGAGGGGGTAAGTGCCCCTAAGGTCCACCAAAATAACCGTAACCGAATCAAAATATGCCCTTTTTATTGACTAGATGGTTTTTCTTCTTCTTCTTCTTCTTCTTCTTAGTCTTCTTCTTAATCTTAATCTGTAACGTCCGCTTCCACCAAAGATGATATCGCAGACAAGTTTTTTTTTAATTTGTATATATTATATACATCTTAATTATTAATCATCTATTATAGGTCATATAATAGCGTACTTGAAGAAGGGAGCATTACGAGAGAGAGAGAGAGAGAGAGAGAGAGAGAGAGAGAGATCGTCTGTGTTTTCGTAGGACGACCATAAAATGATTAGTATGACGTTACTTTATATATCATCGATGTCACATTACCAGTCATTCTTTGTCTCAAGATCTGCGAAAAACTTGACAAGTTGTAATATGGAACTTCACCCACGTTCACAACAACAATGACAAACTAATGTCAGTTTAAACAGTGCCTCTGGTGTTCTAGTTCGTGATCACAAGGTTGAATCTAATCGATTACGCCCCACTACAAAGCCCTACATCAATACGATCGATGACCCAATAACAAGGTAAGAGATTTTAGCACCCCTCCCTGCTTGTCCTCATTCCTATTTCCTACCGCGTAAAATAGTTTGTGCAAGGCGACTACAGAGTTAGCCATCATATTCTCAATCTTCGTTTCGATCTCGTCCTCTTCATGGATATTCTTCCTGCTCGCCAATCTATCATTAACCGTCGGGTTGCGATCGCCACTGAGCTTGTTCTGACCCGCATCTCTACCGTCGTCATGTGGTGCTAGGAGTTGACGACTAGCTGTCTGACCCTCATCTCTACCGTCGTCATTTAGTGCTAGGAGTTCGCAATATGAAGATTTGAATTCAGACCATCCACGGAGCCTTGTTTAAAAACAACGACAAATATGCAACATATCAGAAGTTTAAACACCATGGCACTGTTAACAGATTGGCCTATTCTATAATAACACTGTGTCCCTGTTGACAGACTGGCCTATTCTACAATAACACTGTGTCCCTGTTAAAAGACGAAAAGCAGCAGACGACGTGTCGATGTATCTGACGCGAGACGGTTCAAACATGGTTTATATTCAGTTGATATAAGAATATTAAAGGAGGCGTCCCAGATATGGAATGAAATGAAATGGGGTTTAAAAGTATGCAATGAGGGCAATTTTTACCAGACAGCGACACTACTTTAGTACTTATCGAGTTCCAACTGAATGACAAGACACTTACTTGTCAAAGATTGCGGTTTCTTTCGATATTAGCGTGTATCGGACTGTAACTTCCTGGATTATGGCCCTTGATTGTTCAGAAAGTCGCGTTTACAGCTTGTAGACTTTCTTAAGTCACCGTTTAAATATATCACCGTTACATTTTAATGATGGTTGTGGACCCTCTAGAAGTTACAGTTTTTAACGGATTTCAAAAACTGTTTAAATATCATCATTACATCGTAATGATGATTGACTGTAGGACCGAAAGTGTCCGATAAAATGGCTGCTCCTTGTACCCAAATAGTGCACAAGTAGGTAATACCAAGGTTGTGGAACCTCTAAGGGTGACAATCTTTATACACTTTTGATGAAATTTAAAATATATTTTTATATCCAAAAGATCTCGTTTCCTTTCGATATTAGCACATATTGGACCGTAATTTATTGGATTATGGCCCCTGATTTTTAACGTGTTCTCTGTCCATCTCTTGTACAAATATGGGTGTATCATGCACAACAGCCGCTTGTTGCACTAAAGGTAGTCGGTGAAATATGGGACAACTACTTTAAATTCCTTCCGAGACACTGAAAAAAGCCATTGATGTTCAATCATGTGCATCAAGTGTGAGAATAAATTAAAAACAAATAGTTAAAGAGGCATTTTGTAAGATTTAGATAAATAGCTGACAATTCCCTTTATAATATTTAAAAATAGATACTGCAGAGGGAATATCCTGAAAGTTTCAGTTAAAGTACTTCATTCTGGGCGACGTTAGGAGTGTCTGAATAATAGCAGAGTCTCGATTGCCATTGCTACCGTTGTTACGATAGTAAACAAAGTCTCTATTATCAATTTTTAATTAAATCATTAACTGCCAACCGTATTTAAATCTGTTGAAAATCTAGAGCATCCGATGGCATCGAAGGTTGATTATGGTCTTGGCAAGTTAATAAATGTCAGTCTAATTAATAATTTATATAACATTTAAGGCCTTGAAAAATGTATCTTTAAGGTCGAGAAACTAACTAACCGAGATACTAAAAGTTGTTTTCGTCATTTTAAGTGAGGTGATATAGTAAGTATTGTTCAGACGCGTTCTGCACTAAATATTTGGATTTGTTATCTGTATAAGGTAGGGTGACTCGTGCACCCAAAATTTTCCGTACAAAAAGTTGTTCTCGACACGGCGAATGTACACGCTTCAGTGGCGTATCTCGAAGTGATTTCTCGCTTACTACGCACAATGATAATACTCAGCAGTAGAGTCTATAATACTATAAATAGCCATCGCACGTGCAATTCTCTACACATCTTTCGACTATTACAGCCGTAAAAATCTATTGTTGACGATTCTGAATAGCAGTAATATTTAGCTTATTGGTTATTACAGCATCTTTAGAAATTACGTTCTTTTCATTTTTTAAATTGCTTTATCATTAACTGTACCATTAGGAGCGCCATCTTTTGGTTTAGTACAAATAATATCTCAGAAATGCTTGCGTTGGGCAAAAACATGATACTAGCAGTAGTTTCATTTTACTTTTACAAGGTTCCTAAAACAATTGTTGAGTTGCCTAACGCGTGTGTTTCTAAATTCGATTTCTTGTTCCAGCTTTCTGTTATGTTTCGTACAAAAGTAGTCTAGATTATCCCGGCCTGTTAATCAAACGTAGAATGGTCGGTAGACTGGTTAAGCGAGACTACTTTCAACACAAAGGCACGTAACCTATTTTTTACTCACATGTGCTCGGATGTTATGTCCGACACTCGGAACCATCTTTCAGTGTATTTTTTTATGGATGATTAAATGGTCATAGGTTATTAAGTACAACATGACCGTTTATTTAGTGACTATAAATGTTTGAAACTGATTTAAGGCTTGGTGTATATATATATATTGTGGTGTAATTGTCGAGATATTTGAAGATATTTATTTATGGTGGGGCACCCTATATTAAGTCACTTTAAAATGATGATATGACATACTCAGGACAACACCAATTCGCTTGATGTGTATTATATCGCTGCATTACTAAAAACCTATAGATGTATCTCATCTACATTATAAATCATCTAGGTGATATAGTAAGTATTGGCCGAATGTTTAACACGTACGCGCTGTTTCATAAGGTCTGTCATCGAGTTAACTGGCGTGGTTTCGAATCCCCCGTTATACGTGACAAGGAATAGTCCCTAAATGACCTAGTGTGTTTCGAGTGGACGTTACCGCCCCCCCCCCCTCTCTCTCTCTCCAATTAGGAATGTTGCTGCTGCGCAATAAAGATCCGCGGATATGACAATGTCTACACGGGACCTTGGTTTTTCGTTCCATGCGAACGACTAGACAGCTCTGTGTGAGACTCTCCGTCCTCCACCACTGTCAAGGGGAAACAACTCCTGAAAGTCCTGATGAACCTTCTCGCAAAAATGAAGTAAATAGCATTTGTGGAAAATTTGTTCGGAAGGTTTTCACTGTCCAAACCTTGAAATAAAACCAAAAGATAATAATAACAGTACTAGATGTGCTACACTCGTGTGTTCTTTTGTTCAAATTTCTGTTTTAGGGTTACGGGTGAACAAATTACAAGCTGACTAAAGTATAACCTGTCTTATATTATATATAAATAAAATGGGGTACAACGTCCGACTGTTCTGCTCTGGTTGGTCTAAAGAGTAAGGGCCTATGATTATATCGAATTCCAACGGGACGCACTGTTATATGATAAGGGCCGTCATGGCTAAGTGATCTCTTGACTAGCGAGCCAGCATCTTACACAGTGAGCCACCGTGGTTCCCAGAGATTAATGGATGTATATGTCTGAGCGGCTGTTCGCCCATCACGTTTCGACGCCGCGATGCATCCCATGACCCTGTGAATGTTTTAGGTCATCGAATTTGGGACGCGTATGAATTTTGTCTGGTTCCCGGGCGAATCACGCTTCGTGATTTGGGCACCCGGGCGACGTGTGTGTACTCTATGTTCTTTAGCGCGATTGATAATGAGATGCCTTGATGAACGAGGCTGAAACAAACTTTGTAATATCACATTTTGCATAAATACGGGGGGGGGGGGCATAACTCGAAAACGGCCCAAAAATTTTGTGCATATAGACCCAGCTCACAATCAATGAACGGCGAAAGTTATTATTAGTCTTCCTCTCCCTTTCCCCCCATTTGCATGGCGATTTATGTTGGCTTTTTGGTGTAGAATCGAAGAAAAGGGTTTGAAACTACATTGTCGGCAAGGTTTTGGTTAATATTCATAATTTGGAGGCGGAAGGATACGGGTTGCATGTTTCTGTCTCTTCTTTCAGGTTGTGTATCTGAAGTTTTCCATGATGGGCGAAAGTTATTTTTTGTCTTTCTCTCTGTTTCCCGTTTTCCCGCTTTTGTTGACTTTTTGGTGTAGAATCGAAGAAAAGGGTTTGAAAATACATTTTCTGTCAGGCTTTGGTGAATATTGGGGCGGCGGGGGGTGGAGGGAGCGGATGCGAGAGTTGAGAGGTTGGTTAGGTTGAAATGTTGGGCGGAAAATAGCATGGTTACATGTCTCTACTTCCAGCTTGTGTATCTCAAATTTCTCCTACGCGCTTTTGGGCAAGAGATTGCCACATGATGCTCTGTCTGTGATAGAAAGCGTTGTGCCCAACGACAATTCGGGAAACAGATGACAATTAACATTTAAGTCAATGGGGAAATCATTAGTGATCTGTGGCCATATATCACATTTTGCATAAATTGCAGGGGACATTACTCCAGAACGGAATGCACAAATGGGCGCCACAATTGAACCCATCCAAGAACTTTTAATACCAGACACAACGTTTTAGTGTCATAAAAACCACAATCTTTGTAAATATTTCACATTTTGCGTAAAAGGCAGGGGGACAAATCCAGTGCGCACCAAAATCGAACTCATCCAAGACCTTTTTATCCTTTTCATATTATTTTGAGTTCCATCTAAATGCGATATAAATATTACAATTTGCGTAAATGGGGGCGAACATTTGGTGGTATGACTTTCACGAAATTCGAACTCAGTCGTAATTATATATACTAAGTGCAGGAGGACCGCACTACACGCAAAACAAAAATCTACAAGATAAACCTGCGGACAAGACAGAAAATGGACATTGCAAAAAAAAAAAATATCAAATTAAGTGAATGGATCCGGGGGCCAGCCGTAACCGTCCACTGCGCTGTGGAGTCCCGTGCCTGTTATGGTACAGGCTTCACTAAAAATGAAAATGAAAGAAAAAATGATTTACAAAATGATAACAAGCCGTTGCCATGCAAGTATAAGCCCTCATTTTGCTAGAGGTGGGCAGAGAACAAGCTCAAAAAGCGAATTCCGTCCAACAATCCAAGATGTTATGACCGGGTATGTGTCAATGTCGAAAGGAACCGAGATCTTCAGGATATAAACATACATGTGGACATGTATGTTCATGTGGACATAATTACATTGTTAACGTCCCTGTCCGTTACCTCATATTTGGTTTATGGACACACACTTCATGTCACAATTTTTATTGCAACTTGAAGTATAGATTTATATCTCATCAATCGTGCTATCTTTCCATATTGGCATGTATCGGACAGTAACTTCATGGATTATGGCTTGTGATATTATGAAAAATCACGTTTTACCTTGTAGACCCACTAAAGGTCACAAGTTTTATCCGATTTTGAAAACCGTTCAAACATATCACCGTTACACCCTGATGACGGTGGAGTTTTAATATCGGGATAATCGGACAGAAACTCTCTGTAGTCTCAGATGCATTCAACTGCATCAAACCCAATGGCATACAATCCCATCGAATCACATAAGTTCAACTTAGAAGTCGTACACGTGATCGACGACTCCACAAAACATATCTCTAATTTGCCAGAGATGTTAATAGTAATAACTCTTTAAAAAAAAGTTGTCAATTCTTTTCGTGGTCCTTGAATAATTTTTAGAAATAAACTTCTTTTGACTTTTAAAATATTTGTGGATTGTCTGGTTTCACATAAAAATTCACAGCACATTTTCCAAAAAAAAATAGATAAATAAATAAATATCTGGTACCTGTTTACATTTTTATTAATCCTAAAAATACTGCAGTACATACTTTAAGTAAGTAGATCCTACATGAATAAGCGTTAAAAAAATATCCAAGCGAAATAGTATTGTATACAGTACATCTATTATTGTAGATATATATGTAAAGTTATGGTAATCTTCTAACTAATCCCTCACGGCCATCTCCTTCTCCCGTACCTTGCATCATGGCCTCCGCTGACCTCCTTCCCCGGTGCCTGGCTTGTACCACCTCTCCCAACTTTTCCACTTTTATGGCACGTAACACGTAAAATAGTTTGTTCAAGGCGTCTCTAGAGTTATCCACCATATTCTCAGTCTTGGTTTCGATCTCGTCCTCTTCATAGATATTCTTCTTGCTCGCCAATCTATAGGTTACTATCGGGTTTTGATCGCCGCTAAGTTTAGCTATCTGGTCTCTCTTCTTAATCTGTAGACTATCCACGAAGCTTTGTTTAAAAGCAACGATACATATACAATATATCAGAAGTTTAATCATTATGGCACTGGATGTGAAATAAAGAAAATCGATCTATTCTACAATAACACTGTGTCCCCGTTGACAGACTGGCCTATTCAACAAAAACGCTATGTCCCTCTTGACAGACTGGTATATTTTACAATAACGCTATGTCCCCTGTTAAAAGACTGGCCTATTCTACAACAACAATAAAAGACGAAAGGCAGCCGACGACCTTTTGATGTATCTGACGCGAGACGGTTTATATTCAGTTGATATAAAAATATTAAAGGAGGCGTCCCAGATATGAAATGAAATGAAAAGGGGTTTAAAGGTGTGCAAGGAGGGCAATTTTTACCAGACAGTGACACTACTTATAATATCGAATTCTAACTTAGTGACAAGACACTGCCCTTGTCAGCCCCCCCCCCCCCTCGCCCTGTACATTCCCAGATTTACGTCAGTGATTAATTATTTGTTAAAATAAATTTATCCTCTTCTGTTTTAAAACCAAAACAAAAACGACCAGTTTCGTATCTGGATGACGTCAAGTCTCAAACTGTAATGATATCTTAGTATTATGGCGTTTTATTTTAATACACTTGTATCAACGGATACCATTTTCCAATCTTAATCCCTTCACAGTTTGACCTTGAATTTATACACAGACCGATTGTATTTGTATTTACCTTGTTCTCTGCCCATCTCTTGCAAAAATGTTAGCATATCAAGTACAATAACAAATTGTCGTATCAAAGGTAGTCGGTGGAATATGGGACTACTACTTTAAATTCCTTTCGTGACACTGAAAATAGCCATTGAAGTCCAAATAAATTGTATCAAGTGTGAGAATAAATTAAAGAAAAAGTTAAAGATACATTATGTAAGATTCAGTTAAAGAGCTGACAATGCTCTCTGTAATAGTAAAAAAAATAGATACTGTAAAGAGAATATCTTAAAAATTTCAGTCAAATTACCTAAAAATTAAATATTGGAGCCGGAATATCTTGAAAAATTCAGTCTGAATAATAGAGGGAGTCTCGGTTGTCATTGCTACCATTGATACGATAGTAAACAAAGTCTCTATTATCAACTTTTAATTACATGTAAATCATTAACTGTCAGTCGTATTTAAATCTGTTGAAAACTAGAGCACCCGACGGCATCGAGAGTTGATTATTGTTTTGGCAAGTTAATAAATTTCTAATTAATAATTTATATAACATTTAAGGCCTTGAAAAATGTATATTTAAGGTCAAGAAACTAACTAACCGAGATACTAAAAGTTGTTTTCGTCATTTTACGCAAGGCAATATAGTATTTATTGTTCAGAAGCGTTCTGCTCTAAATATTTGTATATATTTGAATACTGTTATAGTACAATTCGCTTTAAATAATATGGTATGATCAGGACAACCACGATCCGTTTGATGTGTGTTACATCCATTGATTACTAAAAACCTATAAATATTTTCTCATCTAAATTATAAATCATCTATTATAGGTCATTGGGGTGGGGGGTTGTGTGGCCGAATGTTTAACACGTACTTGAAGAAGACGGCTAAGCATTAAGATTACTAAAAACCTATAAATATTTTCTCATCTAAATTATAAATCATCTATTATAGGTCATTGGGGGTGGGGGGTTGTGTGGCCGAATGTTTAACACGTACTTGAAGAAGACGGCTAAGCATTAAGACATATAAACATATGAACCGTCTCGCCCCAGATACATCGGAATGTCTGCTGCATTTCATCATTTAACAAGAACCTAGAATAAACCAACCTGTCAACCTGTTTTTGTAGAATAGACCAGTCTTTTAACAGGGGGGGAGGGATCACGTGGCTAAGTGGGTGAGACGCTAGCTCGCTATCCTGCAGGTCGGGTGTTCGATCCCTGCATTGGCCGAGAAAGTTCATCCAAATTTTCCGGCGTGGTTCTCCCTTGTCAGTGATGTAGGACGGAGGGGCTGAAAAAGAAAGCTGTCTAGTCATTCGGATGAGACGAAAAACCGAGGTACCGTGTACACATTGGCGTGCACGTAAAAGATCCCTTGACAGTTGGAATTCGATATAAGAGTAGGCCGTAGTGCTGCTGTCCGGGCAAAATTTCCCTCATAGCACACTGTATGGCGTATGCCCGTCTTCATTAGCCCAGGTTAGGAGCAGAACAGTAGGACGTTAAACTCCATTTCATTTCATTTCATTTCATTTCATTTCACTTTTAACAGGGCCACCGTGTTATTGTAGAATAGATTGGTTCCACTTTTGCACATCCAGTGCCATGATGTTTAAACTTCTGATATGTTTCATCTTTGTCGTTGTTTTTAAACAAAGCTTCGTGGATGGTCTGAAGTCAAATCTACATATTGCAAAGGGAGATCAGATTGCATACCATAGCTAATATAATGACAATAGAGAATAATTTGTAAAGATACAAATATTGTTTAAACCATCTTATATCTATACTCCTTGTCTATAAATTTACAAACAATGTTGCAACGACGATATTACTACAACTTCTGGTTTGTGTATCTCAAGATGTCCATGGTGAACTTCAAACAATGCTTTTGAGCAAACGGTTGCCACATGTTGCTCCATTTGTGGTAGAAAGCGGCCCAACGAAAATGTTAGAGCCAGTCAAATAGACCAGAATTAACATTAGAGTCAATGGGGAAATTAATTGTGTACTCACTCGGCAAACCTCAGCAGATTCCAGTAACCTATATCTAGCCTCGGCTGTATGACGAAGTCCGCAATTGAATCTACTTTCAAGTTCCCGGATTACCAACGGCGTTGCCCATGACGACGCCCTAAAGAATGTTTTATTATACAAATATTTCGAAGTCTGAAGCTGTTTTTCTTTCCGATTTTCTTTAGACAATGACAGAGAGAGAGAGAGAGAGAGAGAGAGAGAGGGGGGGAGTTGGGGTTTAACGTCGGCACGACAGAAACTAGGTCATTTCGGGACTAACATATGGTTTTTATTTTATTTTAATAATTCGCTTGCGCGTAGGGGTCTTTAGCTGTGCGAGGAATCCTGAGGACCCGGAGAAAACCTACGCGGTTAGACGGGCGACCCTACTCCTTGTCACGTACAACCGGGGATTCGAAACCACGTCAGTTGACTCAATGACGGGCCTTATGATACAGCGCGCACGTGCTAACCATTCGGCCATCCCCCCACCCACCAGACAAGGACAAGTTTGCACTGAAAATTCTACACACTCTCCGAACGACGCAATTGTGAGAACTTCTTTCTAAATTGGCATGGTTTTCTTATAAGTAAACCGTTGCCTCATCGCAATTGTATAGGCGTAGGTACATATCACTTACCGTCATACAGCCGACGATAGATGTACGGTACCGGAATATGCCGAGGTTTGCCGAGTGATTGTGTACTGTGGCCATCTGAACTCAGACTAGATATTATTATCCCTTATTTGATGATGATGTAATGCGAGTTACAAATAGACAATTTTTTCTTTAATTTTTTTTTTCGTTGACTTTTAGGTCTAGAATTGGAGAAAACGGATCAAATTTGCAATTCCATAGCAGTTTTGGGTAATACTGATGATATAGGAGGTGTAAAGTGTCTTTCTGCAGAGCAATCATTGTGTCGGAAGTAAGATTTTGACCCAAGTCAACATTAAATCCCCGTAGCAAAAATTCTACAAAATTATGATGAGAAGATTGCAAAATGCTGTCCCCATTGTGCCTATCAAGATTCTAACCAACAGAATGTTGAGCAAAAAGCTACAGCCTGTGATGTTACAGCCATTTAGCATTGAAGTCAATCGACGAATAATTGCTAGTCTGAGCCCATCTAAACGGAGAGTAATTCCCCTTGGGTTGCAGATGAGAAGCGTCTGTCAGAAACATTGTACGTAATTTATTAAGCATTGGGTATCTACGTCCAAAATATTAATTGATGTGCACGTCAAAGAACCCCTGCCAGTTTTAATTCGAAATAAAAGTAGTCCGTACCGCCATTGTCTGGACAAAATTTCCCTCATAGCATTCGTCTTCATTAGCACAGTCGGAGCAGAACAGTGGGACGTTAAAATCCATTTCAGTTCATTTTTGTTACGTACAAGGGTCTTGGCTGTGGGAGGAAATCTGAGTACCCGGAGTGCACCCACAAGGTTGATAAGGCGCTCCAAGCCACATACGTTCACACGAGGGATCGAAATTACAACTGCAAGCTACAGATTACCGGCCAGCTAGGTGGTCTGCCGCCATCTAAACAGAGAGTAGTTTCCCTTTGTTTGCAGATGAGAAGCTGCTCCTCCCCCACCCTTTACCCAAAAGAATACAAGTCTATATATTATCTAGCGTTGGTATTTTGATTTTGTTTTCTAATTTGAATTAAATTTGGGTGCACATTTGGCATGTATTAAGTGTGAGATATTTAATATTTAGTCTTATCCATTTGTATTTATTACAAGGGAGTCTTTCAAAAGGGAGACTTTCTCAGTTTCAGCATTCCAACATGTTATCCATTTAGATATTTATTTATCACAAGGACAACAGAATCGGACTTTGTAATCTTCGCAGCACAGGTCGGCCTGGTTTTTATTTCTGCAGACAAAGCCGTACGATGGAGAGACAGTCACCCTCTCACCAGTGGTAAAGTATTTGCGCCCAGTGGCATTAACTCGGGCATCAATGGCGATCGGATATTGGCATATTGGATTATGGGATCGCAAGTTTTTTAACGTCTCCCAATCTCCAGTGCCTGTTGGATCGTCGGCGTCGAAGTAGCGTGTCCACTGGTATCCCTGTGGGCACCGAACTCGTCCTGAAAATAATATAGCATTTATTTATATTCTACATTTTACCACAGGAATCTGACCTTCTATCCGTATCTATATGCATACACCATACTCAACTAGACAATATATAATAAAAAAAGAACAGGAATACAATGTCTGTTGAAGCCTCAATTTTACCTGCTCTTGCTTCGACTCGTTTTTCTTTCAACAATTCGTAATGTCAGGCAATCGTAAATATATATACGATTAGAAGGTCAGATTCCTGTGATTTTACTCATACTAAACTTAAAGCTGTCTGTGTTTGCAATTAGTTTGAACACAGATACTATGTTAGTTCACCACCATTTTTTAAAAGTCCTGAATCGACAATTTTAGTCCATAAGTATATTTCAGAATTTTGAGGAGGATATATTCTGCTTTCATTTAAATCAATTGAAACGCGTGGAAGACCAAATAGCTCTTAATTCTTAGTTCTTAATTCATTGTCCTTAATTCTTATTAATAAGCGTTCTGGTGAATATGCTTTCTCCGTCAGAGCAGCTAAAATGTGGAGTGATCTTCCAAAAACTCTTTGAGAGTCCTCTTCCATCCAGAGCTTTAAGACTAACTTAAAAACATACTAATTTCAAAAATGTTTTTGAACTGTTTTGTTGTGAATGCGCTTAGAAATACTCATGTGTAATGAAGCGCTATATAAATCGAACAATAATAATAATAATAATTATTTTCTTCACTTGTTGTCGTATTTCGACATTTGTACACTAAAATTAACATTTGTTAATAAGGGCTAAGAACACTGAATAAAGTGCTGTTTGGTCTTCCATAGAAACGATTTAACTGTCTTTATGTGTATAACGGATGTGAACCGGAGTAAAACCGGAGTAGGATCGCATTACAAAACAGTATACTAATTGTTGGATATGGCGGCCATTGAGGACAGAGATTTATTCTCGAAGTAGAGATTGCGTGAAAGGTCAACATTTTGATATATAATCGGGTACTATATTCCCTGAAATTGCGAGAAGCGTGTAGATTGGGTTTCTGGTTCACAAAATATATATTTTATTTATGAAACGACAATCCATTAATCGATATTAGGCTATTGATAATTTTGATACAGATTCGTGAAGGAAGTTGGCAGCGTCTTAACAATCAAAAAACGAGTCCTCCTGAGCGTCGTTCTCCAGTCAAAATTCCCCCATTACGTACTAAATGGCGAATACCCGTTGTCCTCTTTAATATTAAAACTATGTTAAAAGATTTTCTAAGATGTTAAAATTGAGTTAAGGGTTCTCAAAATAATAAAATAGTGTTAAAAAGTTTTCAAAATATTAAAATTATGTTAAAAAGTTTTCATAATATTAACATTATGTTAAAAAGTTTTCAAAATATCACAATTGTGTTAAGAAGTTTTCTAAAATATTAAAATTGTGTTAAAAGATTTTCTAAAATATTAAAATTCCATTAAAAGATTTTCTAAAATATTAAAATTATGTTAAAAGATTTTCTAAAATATTAAAATTATGTTAAAATATTTTCTAAAATATTAAAATTATGTTAAAAGATTTTCTAAAATATTAAAATTGTGTTAAAAGATTTTCTAAAATATTAAAATTAGTTTTTCTATCACGCGTATGTGCCAAATACTCACTGTCCTTGCAGCAGAATCGAACTTTGTAATCATTACATTTTTGATCAGGCTGTTGAGCATTCAGACAGAGCAGGCCATAATCGGGACCATATTTCAGGAGTTCCCCGTTGTTAATACAATCGTCTCCAGAAACGGTTTGATATTCCATTGTGGATGGATTGGCACAGATAGTGCGTCCATTTCTTCCTATTCGAAGTCTAGTTAATGTTTCGTCATCACCAGTGGCGTTAGGGCTGTCCTGGTTAAAAAATTCCGTCCATCTATTACAGTCGATTAACTGGAACTCATCTGCAAAATTTATAGTAAGGTGACGTTATTATAAAATAAATGGGGGAGGGGAGGGGCTAAAAAAAATCAGTTAGTTAGTCGGGGTCATTATAAAAAATGGGAGGAGCTAAAAGTCTCTGACAGAAAAGTCAATTAGTAAATTGAGGTCAAAATATAAAGTGGGAGGAACTAAAAGGTCAATAAATGGGGTTTAAAGTCCTACTGTTTTGCTCCGTGTGGCTAATGGCGACGGGCATACCATACAACATACAGTGTGCTATGAGGGAACTTTTGCTCGGACAGCTGCGCTGTGGCCTACATTTATATCGAATTCCAGCTGGCAAGTTAAATTTTACGTGCACGCCAATGAGTACACTGGACCTAGGTTTTCCGTCCCATCCGAACGACTATACACTGTCCCTCGCCAGGTCCCCGTTTCCTGGATCATTGACAAGGGGGAACCACGATGACCTTTTTCGGTCAACACGGGGATCGAACACGGGATTTTCAGGTTAGCGAGTCAGCCACTTACCCATTGAATCACCCCCCCCCCTCCCTATAATCAAATATAATAAAAGAGAGTTACCTGGTGGGTGAATGTTAGTCACCTGTGCGGAATGGCAGCAAGCCACCAGAGCAAGAAGTACCACAATGAAAACCTCCATAGTTCTTGTAGAATCAGTAGAGTTTTGTCGATCGACTGATGATCAACCACCCTAGCCAGTCCTACTTACCCTCCAAGTCTTGACAACTTAATCGACTTTAAAAAATGAGTCAATATTTCATTTTTTTCGACAGTTTCAAAAACAATTTCAAAAATGAATGTATTCAAGTCAAAAAGTAATAATATTGACGACAAAAGATTTTTATCTACTGTTTCATTTTTCATGGGTTGATTATCGACCTTTCGGGCAATATATCAATGTAAAATATTTAAATGAAGTATTCCATGACAGAAATGACGATTAAAGCCATGACTTCATTATACGCTTCACATTTAATCTCGGCGTATATTGTTTTCACCTGCGTCGGTCGTTCAGTCCACAATATTATTTGCTCACCAGGAAGAATCCTTTCGAAATTCAGAATGAATGTTTCGGTCAGTCAAAGCAGTGTAAACCATGCACACGTTTACATTCACATTTTTCAAGTCTTTTGAACACGATGTAAGCCATAGACGTTTTATCGTTTTAAAATCTCGGTGGAAAGTTATTGCATCATCAGAGTTTCTGAAAGTTACTGCATCATTAGAGTTTATGGAAGTTATGACAACATCAGAGTTTATGAAAGTTGTGGAATTGCCAGAGATTATCAAAGCTGTGGCATCATTAAAGTTTATAAAAGTTGTGGAATTGCCAGAGATTATAAAAGCTGTGGCATCATTAAAGTTTATGGAAGTTGTGGAATTGCCAGAGTTTATAAAAGCTGTGGCATCATTAAAGTTTATAAAAGTTGTGGCATCATTAAAATTTATAAAAGTTGTGGCATCATTAAAGTTTATAAAAGTTGTGGCATCATTGCATCATTAAAGTTTATAAAAGTTGTGGCATGATTAAAGTTTATAAACGTTGTGGCATCATTGCATCATTAAAGTTTATAAAAGTCGTGGCATTTAAAGTTTATAAAAGTTGTGGCATCATTGCATCATTAAAGTTTATAAAAGTTGTTGCGCTATTCAAGTTTATAAAGGTTGTGGCATAAGGGGAATCTGATGAACATGCTGTGGCATAAGGGGAATCTGCTGATCATGCTGTGGAATAAGGGAAATCTGCTGAACATGCTGTGGCATAAGGGGAATCTGCTGAACATGCTGTGGAATAAGGGGAATCTGCTGAACATGCTGTGCCTTCGCTGGAGGTGAATAATGTAGTTAAACCCCAGGGAACATAAACCTAAAATCACCTTTCATAAAGTCGAATTTCAATTTAGTCATGCCCATGTTTTTGGTAATTACGTATAAACACCAATAAAATAGAGAGAGAGAGAGAGAGAGAGAGAGAGAGAAATGGGGTTTAACGTCCACTCGACACAAACTAGGTCATTTCGGGACTAACATATGGTTTAATTTTATTTCAATAATTCGCTTGCGCGTAGGGGTCTTTAGCAGTGGGGGGGAAACCGGAGGACCCGTAGAAAACCCACGAGGTTGGACAGGCGACCCTACTCCTTGTCACGTACAACCGGGGATTCGAAACCACGCCAGTTG
The DNA here is from genome assembly GCF_932274485.2 of Patella vulgata. Lineage (NCBI taxonomy): Eukaryota > Metazoa > Mollusca > Gastropoda > Patellidae > Patella > Patella vulgata. Next base: position 6,672,390 of record NC_065883.2, on the reverse strand, counting down.
ACTCAATGACAGGCCGTATGATACAGCACGCACGTGCTAACCATTCGGCCATCCAACCCCCTCCAATAAAACAGAAGTTGGGAACTTGAAACAAAAAGAGAAAAAGCATAGTTAAAACTTCAAAGATAATGCGAAATGTTTCTACAGTGATATGTCTTAGCGTGTTATTTAAAATCATGTCGGCAATCAGACTTTCGTTTAAAATGATGGAGCCCTGGTGTGTCAGTGACTAAGACGCTTTATCGCTAAGTATTGTGTCTTGAGATCGCTCCCGGTGTTGGCCCAGATTAAGTTCATCAGGACTTTCCAGCGAGGTTTCCCTTGGATGTGGTGTAAGACGGAGACCACTGCAAGGACAGTGTCTTGTCGGTTTGATTTAGGTAGGCGTAAAAGAATGCTTGACAGTTAGAATTCGAATAAGAAATGAAATGAAATGGGGTTTAACGTCCCAAATGTATTCCTTATAGCGTGTATGACCGTGGTGGGAAGGGTGGTGGGCCTGGCAAGGATAGCTGTCTATTCGTTCAGATAGTACGAAACAACGAGGTTCCATGTACACATTAGCGTGCACGTAAAAGATCCCTTAGCAGTTGGAATTCGATAAAACAGTAGGCCGTAGCGCCGCTGTCCAGGCAAAATGTCCCTCATAGAACACTATATAACGTATGCCCGTCTTCATTACCCGGTCGGAGCAAAACAGTAGGACGTTAAACCCCATTTCATTTAATTTTCATTTCTGCACCAACTGGACTAATGACGTTCAACCCCATTTCATTTGATTTCATGTTTTGATAGATGTTATATCTGTGTTCAAACTATTTGATTAATGGACGGATTGGCTTGTCAAAGTTCTTGAATAATTAATGCATTTATTGACATTCAAGTCACAAAATAATAAATGAACAACCAAACTTATGTCCAATATATAATGTTTTAGTGGACAAGTCTGGACTTTCCGTATAATAAGAGGTACTTTAGGACCTATAATTGCTAATTCGATCAATAAATTTCATTCTCTATAGGACTGGAGTTGGGTGACCGAATGATTTAACGCGTGCGCGTTGTATTATAAGGTCAGTCATTGAGTTATGTGGCGTGATTTCAATATGACGGGCATTTTACGAAGTATGTATTATTTTGCTTTCATTTAATAAAATTGAAAAGGTTTAATTAGTCTGTTTGTGTATAACAGATGTGAACCGGAGTAGAACCGCATTACAAAACAAAACACTAATTGTTGGATATGGCGGCCATTGAGGACAGAGATCTATTCTCGATTTCCTGAAATGACATTCTTAAATTAATTTCATGCGTGCCAGCATCTTGTTTTAGGACTAGTTACCTCCCTTAGACTTTGTTTATGATAATATAAAAGACCGGATAATCTAGACAATGACGTATTATTCTCAAATGTTAGCAACGCATCCCGACTTATATTCGTAGAAAATTGTTCTGGGTGATAGAGACTAGTAGAATGTCTCTTTTATAAGACAAACACAAACCCTGATTTGTTTTGTTGCATTTTTCATGAATCCTATAAAATCTAGGCCAGTATGTTTATGTGGTTGTAAGATAGAACTAATTAAAAAGTATAAATCTTATCTAGCTGCATGCAATCGTAACCACTCAATTAACTGTGACGACGCCATTTTAACAGCATGAAATTGAACGTTGAATAATTAATCATAAGATCGATAATGTAGATATTTTGTGACCTTAAACACGCCATTTGGTGACCTTGAACACACTATTTTACCAGTATACGCGTAATTAAAAAAGAAACCGTTACACAACGCAAACATATGTTTTCACATTTAATCAATTTTTGAGCAACGAATCCTTGTTCGGGTCTTTACAAACAGTTACCGTTTAACAGACGAGAGGGGATCACTGGTCAGCGGGTGCACTAGCCCGCTGGTTCACTAGTCTGTGGGTAAACCGCGGGTGCACTAGTGAGCCGCTATAAAAAAAAAATACTGTATATTATGTGTATCAAAAAAAAACCCCAGCAAGTATGATGGCTGATTGGTATCATGTAGTGACGTCGTGGTGTACAGACCATTGTCAGGGTTGGTGCATTACATTGCATTGTCGGGGTTGTTGTATTACATTTAATTGTCAGGGTGGGTACGTTACATTTCATTGTCATGGTGGTTGCGTTAGTATTATTGCCAGAGTTCGTTACGGGTGTGCATTTGCGTGTGATCATCAATCGTAAAGATGACAATAATAGATAACGGCGGACTAGTGCACCCGCGGACCAGTGCCCCCGCGCACTAGTGAGCATTCCCCTGACAGACGGGCGGACAGACGGAAGGACGAACCCAGTTTAATAGTTTTCTGCATTCTTCGAGTTTAGTCTCAAAATTATCTAGTTTGTGATGGAAGACGGAGGGAATGATAAAGAACAGTGTCTAATCGTTCGGATGGGACCTTAACGAACCATACACAGATGGAATTGGAAATAAAAGTAGGCCAAAGCCGCCGCTGCCCGGACTAAATATACTTCATAGCACACTGTATGGCGTATACCAATCTTCATTAGCCCAGTCGGTGCAGAAAAGTAGGACGTAAAGCTCCATTTAATTTGATCTAGAGAATTTTCTTTCATTTCATATGTGCTGGGGGGTCACGATGGCTAAGTGGGTAAGACGCTGGCTCGCTAGCCTGAAGGTCGGGTGTTCGATCCCTGCATTGGCCGAGAAAGTTCATCCAGATTTTCCGGCGTGGTTCACCCTTGTCAGTGATGCAGGACGAAAAACCGAGGTCCTGTGTACACATTGACGTGCACGTCAAAGATCCCTTGACAGTTGGAATTCGATATATGAGTAGTGCCGCTGTCAGGGCAAAATTTCCCCCATAGCACACTGTATGGCGTATGCCCGTCTTCATTAGCCCAGTTCGGAACAAAAAAGGACATATAATTATAATGTGATCTATAAGTGTACTTAGTACAACTCTATATCCCGTGTTATCGGTTGTCAAGATATTTTCGTATCAACCATATCTTCGTCTAAAATATTTAAATCCTTCACACTATCCATATCATGACAATTCTAAATCAATTACAAACAATTGATTGATTATTTTCCTAAGATAAAAAGTCGGCATGGCAACGTACATTTATTGGAGGAACCTGAGTAAATTAGCTTTTTACAAGTGATTGACTTACTTGATTTATTTTATTGACCGATCACGCTGCCCTGTTGCACTCGATTCCGTGTATTGTAGTTTAAATTGGCTACGTCGTGTGCATTTGGTTGTATTCCGTGTGACACGATACCGTTAATGAACATGTCTGAGTGTAAATTGGATTTCAAAGCCGCGACCAGGTAGGTTCTGATTTTATATGTGTATAAATGTAATTGTTGGTTATTTTGGCTCACTCAGTGATTAGGGTGCTGGCAAAATTAGACAAAGAGGCCACGGGTTCGATCCCGGTGATGGTCGGGAAAGTTTTTTGACACTTTACATTGTTGATTCACCCTTGTGAGATGGTCTGACAGAAAACAGCGTCTAGTCGTTCGGGTGGGGCAAAAACCCGAATTCGACGAATGGTAGGTTGAAACGCCAAGCCGTTGTACGGGCAAAAAATTTCCTCATAGTACACTGCATGGCGTTCATTATCCCGGTTGGTGCAGAAAAGTAGGACGCTAAAACAAAAACGTCCACTGTGTTGTCCAGTCCTTACCCTGTGAAAAAAACAGTTTCACCCAAAATGAAAACAACACAAGGGAGATAATCCACATAAAAGACAATATTTCTCAATCACTGTCGATTCACTGACGATTCCTCTAATGTATATTATGATCTGGCGAGAGTTTACAAGTCTTCAAAATGTCCGTTCATCGTAGAAAACGGTCTAGAAACTACATAGCTATTCAGTTTTTAACAACATAACTATAGTAATTGATAGGATTAAAAACGTGGAACATCGGGATTTTCCGACGTGGTTTCCCCTTGTCAGTGGTGCAGAACGGGGGTCTTGGCAAGGATAGCTGTCTAGTCGTTCGGATGGGACGTTTTCACAACGCCGTGCGCGTAAAAGATCCCTTGGTAGTTTAAATTCGATATACGGACAAAATTTCCCTCATAGCACATTGTATGGCGTATGTACGTCCGCCTTCATCAGCCCAGTCCGAGCAGAACAGTATGGCGCTAAACCTCATTACATTTCGTATCCTTATATTAACAATATGGGAAATATGGAAGTGTAACTAATACAGATTTGTGGCATAATTCCGTTTATCAAAAAAAACCAAAAAAAAACAAAGAAAAGATGCGACTGAATTTGAAGGACGGAGAACCTGACAAGACAGCTGTCTAGTCGTTCGGATTGGACGGAAACCGAGGTCCCGTGTGCACATTGGCGTGCACGTAAAAGATCCCTTGACAGTTGGAATTCGATATAAGAGTAGGCCGCAGTTGGGCGTATGCCCGTTTTCATTAGCCCAGTTCGGAGCAAAACAATAGAATGTTAAACCCCACTTCATTTCATTTCATTTTATAGTTTGTGTTCCATATTGTCTACGAGTTCCGATTCCCCGCTTGTACGTGACAAGTATGAGGGTCGCCTATCGAATATCGTGGGTTTTCTCAGGGTCCTCCGGTTTCTTCCCATCGCTAAAGACCCTTACGCGCAAGCGAATTATTGAAATAAAATTGAACCGTATGTTTGTCCCGAAATGACCTAGTTTGTATGGAGTGGACGTTAACCTCCCTCCCCCTCTCTCTCTCTCTCTCTCCCATTGTCCACGAGTTGGTTTAAGTGCCAGTCCACGAGAAAACCATGCAGAAATCGGGAAGGTGAGGGGTCGGCGAATTTGGCTATCGAGTAGTCTCATGGGCATGACCAAACCCCATGAATATGAATTGAATCGGCCGACCCCTCACCTTCCCGATTTTGCATGGTTTTCTCGTGGACAAGCACGTAATGGGATTTGTTTGTGTGCTGTGTGGTCCGGTCCTCGTGCACTTACTAATAGACTAATTAACCCAGAAACTAAACCAATCCATTTACATGTCATTCTACCAAGACACGTGATTAATGAAGGTAAGATCGAATGGCGGTATTATATCAAATTAATGTCTTGTTAATTACACAAAAAGAATTCTTGACAAGGAGCCACGGTGGCTCGGTGTGTAAGGCACTGGCTTAATAACCACGGGCATGTTTCACGAAATTTTAACTAAGATAAAATTAAACCTTTAGTAATTTGATTGGGTAATATCAGATTGATGTTAGTGCTTAGCCAATCAAAATTGAAATATCTAGTAAAATTTGAATTTTATCTTTAGTTAAGATTTCGAGAAACAGGGACCAGAAGACTACAGTTCGTCAGGGTTTTCCAATTTGTCTCCCTGGTACAGGGCAGAGGATCTCCCTGACAAGAGTTGATGGAGAAATTGGGTTTAACGTCCACTCAACATAAACTAGATCGAAATGACATGAAACGGGGTTAAAAGTCCTACTTTTCTGTACCTACCGGGATAATGAAGAAGGGGAAGCCATACTGGAAATGAAAAGAAATGGCGAGTAACGCCATACTTTTTTGCATCAAAAGACGGGGAATACCAGACTAGAATTTCGAAGAACTTCCAGAAGCAAAATCTGGGTTGAACCCGTGACCTCTTGACTAGTGTCCCGGCCATATACCGTGTTCGAACCCGTGACCCCTTGATTAGTGAACCGGCCCTATACCGTGTTCGAACCCATGATCTCTTGATTAGTGAACCGACTCTATACCGTGTTCGAACCCATGATCTCTTGATTAGTGAACCGACCCTATACCGTGTTCGAACCCATGATCTCTTGATTAGTGAACCGACCCTATACCGTGTTCGAACCCATGATGTCTTGATTAGTGAACCGACTCTATACCGTGTTCGAACCCATGATCTCTTGATTAGTGAACCGACCCTATACCGTGTTCGAACCCATGATCTCTTGATTAGTGAACCGACCCTATACCGTGTTCGAACCCATGATCTCTTGATTAGTGAACCGACCCTATACCGTGTTCGAACCCATGATCTCTTGATTAGTGAACCGACCCTATACCGTGTTCGAACCCGGTGTTGGTCATCGGAATTTTCCGGACAGTGAATAGTCGTTCGGATGGGATTAAGCAACCAATGGCGTGCACGTAAAAGATCCATTGAAAGTTGGAATTTTATATAAGAGTATAGGCGTATGTCTTCATTAACCGGTGCAGAAAAGTAGGACGTTAGAACCCATTTGACAGTTGGAATACGATATAAGAGTAGGACGTAGAGCCGCTGTCTGGACCAAATTTCCCTTATGACACACTGTATGCCCGTCTTCATTAGGGGCAGCCACGGTGGCTGGGTGGTTAAGACGCTGGCTCGCTAGCCTGGAGTTCGGGTGTTCGATCCCTGCATTGAATTCGATATAAGAGTAGGCGATAGTGCCGCTGCCCGGCAAAATTTCCCTCATAGCACACTGTATGGCGTATGCCCGTCTTCATTAGCCCAGTATAGGAGCAGAACAGTAGGACGTTAAACCCCATTTCATTCCATCTTTAACATCCAGGCAAATAAAAAAACTGGGAGTTTCCAGATTAGATCCAGTTAAACCCCATTTCATTTCTCATACCTACCTAGCAACTTTGAATTCGATAGTCGAGATTACCTATGTGTGTGTGAGAGAGAGAAATGGAGTTCAACGTCCACACGACACAAATTAGGTCATTTCGGGACCAACACGGTTCAATTTTATTTCAACAATTCGCTTGCGCGTAGGGGTCTTTAGAAGTGAGAGGAAACCGGAGGACCCGGAGAAAACCCACGAGGTTATTCAGGCGACCCTACACCTTGTCACTTAACTCAATGACAGACCTTCTAATCCAACACACACGCGTTAACTATTCGGTCACCCGGGCCCCTTTATCTATGTGTATACATCGGCATGTACGTAAATGATGAATTGAAAGGCTGGGATTCTATATAACAGTAGGAGCTGAAAAGTTGGACTTTAAACCCTCATTTTTTTTCACACATTGCTACTGTGCAACTTTAAATTAGATAGACGGGAGCCACGGTGGCTCGTAACCAGGAGGTCACGTGTTCGATCCCCGCGTTGGCCGAAAACGTTCAACGGGATTTTCCGGCGTGGTTCCCCAGTCGGAGCAGAAAAGTAGGACAATAATTCTCATTTCATTTCAAATTCGGTAGTGTTTGTTTGTTTACGAAATGAATAATGGACACAGTAAACAAATATAGGTAATATCATATATCACGCTCCTTGACGTTCTGAAGGTTGATTCTTATCAATGAAGCGTTCATAGTAACCCCTTATTGTATGCAGACAAACTGCTATAAGCATTCATTAAAGATAATATTATAGCGTCGTACTGTGTTATAAGCAATCATATTGAACGACTTCATATAAATCATGTGTACTAACGTAGTTATTTAAGAGTCTAGACTGTAGTAAGGATAAAATACATTTTTTTCTACAAGAATGAAAATTACGGAAAGTGTCGGCGAACAGGTATGTGTTACATTCGTTATATAAATCTTATATCACGCGACCACGGTCATGGAAATATTGTTGGTAAACTTATAGACGATAGAGAAATACTGTTATTATTGTCTACTTTAAATAAACTCAAACACGCACGATAACGACTGGGTTTAAGATTTATTCATAGAGGTGTTTAGAGAGAGAGAGAGAGAAAGAGAGAGAGAGAGAGATCTCGAGTTATTAATTATATTCTAGTTTAGAATCAAAACATATATAACACGCTTCATTAGATAACGACTAGGTTTTAGATTTACCCAAAGCGATGTTTAGACGATAAAATAAATGAAATGAAATGTGGTTTAGCGCCCTACTGTTCTGCTTCTACCGGGCTAATGAAGACGGACATAAGCCTTACAGAATATCCTTTTTAGGGAATTTTTTCCCGGACACCGGCGTATGCCCGTCTTCATTAGCCCAGTTCGGAGCAGAACAGTAGGACGTTAAACCCCATTTCATTTCATTTCTTTTCATTTTTCCGTCCCATCCGGACGACTAGACACCTGTCATTGCCAGGTCCTTCGTCCTGCACCAATTATAAGGTGAAACCACGTCTGAAAATCCGATTAACTTCCTCGACCAATGCAGGGATCGAGCACAGGCTAGCGAGCGACGATATAATAAAAATGAAATGGGGTTTAACGTCCTACTGTTCTGCTCCGAACTGGGCTAATGAAGACGGGCATACGCCATACAGTGTGCTATGAGGGAAATTTTGCCCGGACAGCGGCACTACGGCCTACTCTTATATCGAATCGATACAATAAACGTTTGAATTTCATGAAATGAAATGAAATGGGTTTAACGTCCTACTGTTCTGCTTCCCCCCCCCCCACACAAATATAAAACATATAGCACACATTTCCGTAGGTTAAAACGACTATATAGAATATTATCCAGAAAATTTAGCCGCTCCCTAATACCCACCTCCCTCCTTTCTAAATAAGATATATAAAATATTTTCTTCCCTAGATAACGTTCGATTCCCTGAGGTGTACGTGACAAGGAGTAGGGTTGCCTGTTCAACCTCGTTGATTTTCTTCGGGTTCTCCGGTTTCCTCCAACTGCTAAAGACCCTAAGCGCATTATTAATATAAAATTCAACCATATGTGAGTCCTTAAATGACCTAATTTGTGTCGTGTGGACGTTACCCCCGCCCTCTCTCCCTCTCTCTCTCTCTCTCCGCCTCTATAAAGATTAGATTTAGGATTTATTCAAATCGGTGTTTACAGGATCAATTATGAGCACGTCTAGTTGGGTATTACCCCCAGCCGCTCCTTAATATCGTTTTTGGGCTACGGCCTTGAAACAAATAAATGTTATTGTAGTATAGGCAACAATCGAGATATATTCATATAATAATAACGTTCGATTGTATCATTATAATGAACAGTTGTGGGGATTTATTGATATTCTCTGAGAGTTTTATTGAATCAACATGTTGTATGTGTGGTAAAAGTACAATACAATCAATAAACATGCGCAAACAATATCTTTTACTTTTAAGGGATAATACACTTAATAAAAATGTTCACACAATATCATTTACCTTTAAATATCAATACGCCCAATACACATACTAACACACTATCTTTTACCTTTAAAGAGAGAGAGAGAGAGAGAGAGAGAGAGAGAGAGGTTTAACATCCACTCGACACAAACTAGGTCATTTCGGGACTAACACATGGTTCAATTTTATTTCAATAATTCGCTTGCGCGTAGAGGGACCATGAGAAAACCCACGAGGTTGGATAAGCGACCCTACTCCTTGTCACGTACAACCGGGGAATCGAAACCATGCCAGGTGACTCAATGACAGACCTAATGATGCATCACACGCGCTAACCACATGAAGACGCAGAGTATATAGGATTATAAAGAATAGCGGATAGGAATGAAATAAAACGCAATGTAAGAAGACTTGGCATATAATAATATACCAAGACACAATCCCGTAGAAAGACCCTGAACAATTAATCTTTTAATATTGGTTGGAGGTATTTCTACTTTTAAAGTCTTCTCACCGCTTTTTATTATATTCATTATACTTCTGGGCATGCCGAATTCCCGCTAGACACAAATCAAACATGGCTGCTACTTGAGTTAAACTACACGACAGAATATTTACCAGTAAATTAAATCTACAAGAGGACACTGAGCCCTGTATTAAATGTATGACTGGCTATATTCAAACATTAATCTACTACTAGTACTACTCCTTGAAGTATGGCTTTCTTATTGGACAAGTGTGACTAGAATTTAAGATAATCTCCCGGAACAGAAAAATTTGTTATAATGGCAGCGTGAGTCGGCAGTAGGACTCAGACTAGTAATTATTTCCCCGTATTCGCACGAATGTAGTGCGAGTTAAAATAGACAATTTTTCCGTTAATTTATTTCTCCCCTCTTTCTGCATTTTTTGATTGTCGTTTTGGTCTAGAATTGAAGAATAGGGTTCAAATTTGCAATTTCATAGCAGTTTTGGGTAATACTGATGATATTACAGCGGAAGGATAGGGGGTGTAAAGTGTCTTTCTGCAGAGCAATCATTGTGTCGGAAGTGAGATTTTGACCCCAGTCAACATCAAACCCTCGTAGCAGAAAATTAAAACGGTCAGCCCCTTACAAAATTATCATGAGGAGATTGTCAAATGTGTTCCTTATTGCTATAAAGATTGGAAACAACGGAATGTTGAGCAAAGGCTACAGCCTGTGGTGTTACAGCCATTTGACATTGAAGTCAATGGACAAATAATTACTAGTCTGAGACCAGTAACATAGGCTTGGTGGCGTTGCACTATCACTTCCGGTTTCGCAATTATACCAATTCCGGTTCAATCGGCGAAACGCCAAGTAAACCACCAGCAATGCACTGAAATATAAAAAATCATTTTGGAGATATTGAATCTTAAAATAATATGTTGGGTAAATAATTTTGATGAGTCTCTTTTTAATCCCATTGAATCCAGCTCGGGAGATTATCTACAGTTAATATTTCAGTCTTGTTTTCTAAATTAATTTGGGTATAGTTTATAATGTTGTATTAAACCTTGAAAAAAAAGATATTGTCCAAAATTGCGAATGATGATTATAGCGGCTTTACAGGAGCTGTTCGGAATATTATTCAGCGAATACAAATTATATCGAATTCCATCTGTCAAGGGATCTTTTACGTGCACGCCAATGTGTACACGGGACCTCGGTTTTTCGTCCCATCCGAACGACTAGACAGCTGTCCTTGTCAGGCCCTCCGTCCTGCATCACTGACAAGGGGGAACCACGCCGGAAAATCTGGATGAACTTTCTCGGCCAATGCAGGGTTCAAACACCCGACCTCCAGGCAAGCGAGCCAGCGTCTTACTCACTTAGCCACCGTGACTCCCGAAATGAATTAGAGATTCAACTTTCAGATTCAAAATCTCGCGAATGACGATCAATAATATAACAAAAAAACCTTCTTCGGTCTGAAATGATTTAAAATATGTACGTGACAGATAACTTATTAAAGCGATATACAGACTGACAATCTCCGTTTTATTTAATATACACGTGCTGTTATAAATAAACTTAAAGGAGCTAAATCGCTAATATTTGGGACCTAGAAATTGACCCAAATCCAAATGGGTAAAGTAGCTAAGAGTCTCTAACTCAATACCACCCAAAGTTTTCACTATTGAAAACACGAATTATTTGTCAATTTAAATCAACATTGATGTTGTGATCTTACCGGGAAAAGGCGGGCTTCTGATATCCAATATTTAAGACAAAATAAACATTTTACCATTGGTTCACGAATCGTGTACCATAATGCGTTTCAGAGTCATTTATAACAAGGGACTCGAAGAAGAAGGCTAGATATATTCTACAAGTCATGTCAAACGCTGACGCCATATTCTTATCGGTTGTTGTTCTTAGTGTTTAACGTCCGCTTCCACCGAAGGTGATATCGCCGACAAGTTGTCTTATTTTCATTATCTTAGCGCACGCGCATGAGTCTTTCCTGTGGGGGAAACCGGAGTACCCGGAGTAAACCCACGAGTAAACCCAAGCGTGAAAGTCTAAACCACTACCCATCCCCCCTCCCAAAAAAAAAGTTGTCTTGAGAAAATGCGCAATAAATATAATCGGCGTAGACTGGAATAACTAGACGCTAATGATTGCCATTCGATTGAATTAGAAACGGGTGAATGTAAATCAGTTTATATACATTCATATTACATTGCGTTGCGAATCATTTGTGCCAATTTCTAGGTCCCAAATATTAGCGAATTAACACCCAGTAATCAGGTGTATGTCCAGTGATTTAGCTCCTTGAAAGAAAGACCGGCAATAGACGGAATGAGCTCCTTTAAATAATATGTCAAAAGATAAATGGTATGAAAAATAAAATATATAGAACATTTAATGCTATAGTAAATAACGTATAAAAGATATAGTTACGTTGATCATCGTTGCCAAGTGCATATAAATGGATCTAAAACTGGCTTTATAACGTATATAAAAAACGCACTTGACTAAATAAATGATTCGTGTTTGGTTTTCATGAAAAACGTTTATGCTTCTGTAATATGATATTATAAGTGGTTTGCATATTTGCACAGAGACGGTTATTGTGCTTTTTCTTTGATTTCGATGTAGGTATTTTAATTTCTTTTTTATAAGCTGTCGGAGACGGGGGGGGGGGGGGCTGGATGGCCGATAGGTTAGCACGTGCGCGCTGTTTCATAAGGTCTGTTTTTGAGTCAACTGGCGTGGTTTCGATTCCCCGATTGTACGTGACAAGATGTAAGGTCGCCTGTCCAACCTCGTGGGTTTTCTCCGGGTCCTCTGGTTTCCTCCCACTGCTAAAGACCCCTACGCGCAAGCTAATTATTGAAATAAAATTGAACCATATGTTAATCCCGAAGTGACCTGGTTTATGTCGAGTGGACGTTAAACCCCATTTCTCTCTACGCGAACAGAAAGGGATATCTTTAATTATTGCAATGTCACCAGCAGGTGCTTGATGCTTTCATCTGAAAATGAAACGAACCGTGGTTTATCGGCCTCCTCTCTGCATCAACGTGTACCCTATGAAGGACTAAAGCGAAACTACACCGGAAAATTCCGAGGCAATTTATCGCTGGGGTCGAACTAAGGACTTCTTGGTTACTGAGTTACCGCCTTATTCACTGAATCACCGTTGCTCTAAGGAATCGGGGGTCACGGTGGCCTGGAGGTCGCGGGTTCGCTCCCAGTGTTGGTCGAGGAAGTTCATTGGCATTTTCTGGCGTGGTTTCTCCTTTTCAGTGGTGCAGGATGGAGGACCGGACAAAGATAACAGCCTAGTCGTTCGGAATCGGATGGAACGGATGGTCCCCTGTACACATCGACGTGCAAGTAAACGATCCCTTGGCAGTTGGAATTCGATATAAGAGTAGGCCGTAGTGCCGCCGTCTGGGCAAAATTTCCCTAATAGTACATTGTATGGTGTATGCCCGTCTTCATTAGCCAAATCGGGGCAGAACACTAGGGCGTTAAACTCCATTTCATTTCAATTTATATGTCCAATTTATATAAGATTACGTTGTCAATAGCCTTTCTGATAGTCTGACGAATATCATATTTAATCGGTCGTGTTGCGTGTCACAATATCGGCATAGATCAATAGAGATTATTCTGGACGTAGATTAAAGGTCGTGCACTCGCCTAATCTATCTTAAACCAATAAAAGATCATATAACATTTTACTGGGTTTATAGATTAATCGCAATGTAATTCGAGGTCATGTCAATGTTTAATCTTAGATCTTATTTTAACTTCTGTAAGTGGGGTATTGTAACCTAGTAGGTTACTTCCATAAACGGGAACAACGGTATAATCTGTATATGAATTTATTCAAGCAGGAACAACATTAAAATCGACTAACAACTAAAAAAGCTCAACAATATGATGTGCATTCTTTTTATAACCAAAAATATGTCTCTATATGAAACTTTAATATATTTTATATGATTTGGTTGTTGAGACACTAATCTCCAATAGTTTTTCAAGATAAACACAATGTCGCCACTGGTGACTTATACTAAATGAAAATATGTTAATTATAAGACAATACGTAAGGGTGTAGAAGGAGCTTAATTAAATACCAAATCCTTAAAACAACTATGCATTAAAACTTCTGTTTGTAAAAGATTAAAACAATGATACATATAATTATATTGAAACAAGTGTAGGAGATTAGTGTCTGACTATAGGTATTACTGGTCTCAATTTACAATGTATAATAATTCTGTTATACTAAAATGACATGTATGAATATGCATGATACAAGAAAAATATGTCGTCCAAGTATAATGTTCAAATGCTTGATTATAGTATTAATTGCTCCTAGATCAGACTTGACGGTTATTATTTCAGCTGTTTTCATGTTATGTTTTGTTGGGCAATTCCTTGCTATGATTTACTGGGGGGTGGCCGAGTTGGAAATAAAATGAGGTTTAAAGTCCAACTTTTCTGCACCAACCGGGCTAATGAAAATGATCATACGCTATCTGGGGATTCTGTCCGGACAGCGACATGTCGGTCTACACTTCACAAGTACACGGATGCACATATTATTTTTGGCCCACCGAAGGCTCACCTTTCCAGGTCATCTGACTTCACTACTCACAAGCGGAACAAGCTATAAAAATACCGATTAAACTCTGGACCTCCTGGTGAATGAGCCCGAGGCCTCATCGCACGGGCCTCTGAATTCCATACTAATTGGTATCACAAGCAGTGCTTGATTTTGTGATGAAACATTGCCAAAATAGTAAAAAATGTTCTTGTGTGTTTCAGGGTGAAAACAATGAAGAGAAGCCACTATTTATAGATTTTTCACAGCTACACGATCAGCGCCACCAATACATCGATACATTAATCATGGCGTCTGAGGTGGAGATGGAATCAATGAAATCTCGACCATCGTCCACACCTCGAATACCGACCTTATCTGGTCGAGCAAAACTAGTGAGGACTCCAGGTAAGACACCTGACGCAAGAACGATCTCAGAGGAACTAGAAACAGGCGTAACAGAACATGTGGTGGATCCGGTCCTCATCACGGAGATCAGTGGTAAATCTTTTCTGGAAGATTCGGAGAACAGCGACGAGGAACAGTTCTATCAGCATGAACTGGGAGTGGGTGAAATGGAGATCGAGGCTATGTCCACACCGGAACCGGTTTGTGCAGAACCGATGACTGAGAGTAGACTAGACGAATACTGGGATACTGATTTAGAGGAAGAAGAGGGTAATATACCATTTCTTTGTATTTGTTCATACATTAAATAAAAACAAACAAACCCAACGTGCAAGTGAAAAGGGAATTCCCAGATTACATATACATTAAAGGGCAAAATACCAGATTACAGATACATTACATAAAAAAACAACATATACATGAAAGGGCGGCGTGGTTCCCCCTTGTCAGTGATGCAGGACAGAGGGCCTGACAAGGACAGCTGTCTAGTCCTTCGGATGAGACGAAAAACCGAGGTCCCGTGTATATATTGGAATGCACGTAAAAGATCCCTTGGCAGTTGGAATTCGATATAAGAGTAGGCGATAGTGCCGCTGCCCGGGCAAAATTTCTCTCATAGCACACTGTATGGCGTATGCCCGTCTTCATTAGCCCAGCATAGGAGCAGAACAGTAGGACGTTAAACCCCATTTCATTTCATTTACATGAAAGGGGGATTACCAGATTACATATAGGTGAAAGGGGCAGACCCATATTACATATACATTAAAGACGAAATCCCAGATTACATATACATTAAAGAGGGTATCCCATATTACATATACATTAAAGAGGGTATCCCATATTACAGACATGCATTAAAACGGAAGTCACTCACTAAATTTATGTTAACCCGACATAATATACATGTACATGAAAGGGGGATTCTCAGATTACATATAGGCGAAAGGCGAATTCCCAGATTACATATACATTAAAGGGCAAAATACCAGAATACATAAAAAAACAACCCAACATATACATGAAAGGGGGATTCCCAGATTACATATAGGTGAAAGGGGAAGACCCATATTACATATACATTAAAGACGAAATCCCAGATTACATATACATTGAAGAGGGAATCCGATATTACATAGGTGAATCCCAGATAAGTGACATGCATTAAAGCGGAAGTCACACATTAACTTTATGCTGACCGGGAAGAAATAACTCGTTTAAAGAACCCCATTCTGCAGTTGTACGGGTGACTTGATAACCACGACGATCCTATTGTATATATCTCTAGAAAGTATATAGTCTATAGACATCCACTCAGCATGGACCAACGCCATATACCCTGCATTTATCCGTCAGTATTCTTTCACAGCTTATTCAATACTAATAACATTTACTCAGATTGATTATTTAACATTTAATTAAGAAAACAAACCCAGGATACCAACTTCAAATTTGAATGTGGCCTAATAAGAAATTTCAGATTTCAGAGGTGGTGCTTGCTTGTGTTGACCAGTTGCTATATCGTTTAAAATAGATGTCGAATGTTGAGAAATGTTTAATTCATCATATCGTTATAAAAGCTGAAAGGAATTTTATTTTACAATATTGTAACTTGCAATGGATTACTAATCCGTCAAATAAGGATAGTCCCAGATTACACAGGACAAAATAGATTAGAGTAGGTTATTATTATTAAAGAGTGAGAGAGAGAGAACGAGAGAGAGAGAGAGAGAGCACCATTTACTAATATAAGATTCAGCTAAAACTGGTAAGGAGTATATTCCTATCAAGCATGGGGTGGATGGCCGAATGGGTAGTTCATGCGAGCTGTTTCATAAGGTCTGTCATTGAGTCATCTGGTGTGGTTTCCATTCCCCGGTTGTATATGACAAGGAGTAGGGTTGCCTGTCCAACCTCGTGGGATTTCTCAGGGTCCTCCGGTTTCCTCCCACTGCTAAAGATCCCTACGCGCAAGCGAATTATTGAAATAAAATTGAACCATGTGTTAGTCCCGAAATAAAGTTTGTGTCGAGAGGACGTTACACCCCATCTCTCTCTCTCTCTCTCTCTCTCTCTCTCTCTCGGTCTCTCTCTCTCCCTTTTAAGCATACACAAACTTTTCAGAATTAAAAAAGAAACAATTATTGCGTGTTCATGGCAATAAATAATTAATTCCCTGCACGGTCTGTCGTGTAGATTAAAGACCTATATTCATGTAAACGGTCTCATGTAGATTCTAAATCTGTGTGAAATCTAGAAAATAATATAAATAATATATGAACAAATTTACATAATGAAAATAAAAGTACATACTTCATAATGAAATAAATGTCCATTAAGCAAAGGGCGTCTCCGGGTCTAAGAGATCCTTTCCGATTTTAGTGATCTTAATAAAATAATTAGTTGTTTATGCACTGGCTAAATGTATTTATATATAAATGAAATGAAATGGGGTTTAACGTCCTACTGTTCTGCCCCGATTGGACTAATGAAGACGTGCATATGCCATACAGTGTGGTATGAGGGAAACTTTGCCATACAGCGGCACTATGGCCTACTCTTATATCGCATTCCAACTGCCAAGGGATCTTTTACGTGCGCGCCAATACTTTACACGGGACCGCGGTTCTTCCATCCCACCCGAACGACTAGACAGCTGTCTTTGGCAGGTCCTCCTTCCTGCATCACTGACAAAGGAAAACAACGCTGGAAAATCTAGATGAACTTTCTCGGCCAATGCAGCGATCCAACACGCGACCTCCAGGCTATCTAGCCAGCATCTTACCCACTTAGCCACCGTACCTGCCGTATTTATATATACTCTGCAAAGTAGGGAATGTTGAAATGCAAATACCTATGCAGGTTGCGATATGCTTTGAGAGTATGTTCACAGATTAAGAATTTATCGCCCCAACAGAACCACTGAGCTGCACATGCGACATGCAATAGCGCCATACACGTGGTCGGTGTTCATTGTCAAATTTGACACTTCAAAGAAGGGTTGATGAAAACTGCCGCATGCTGGTTGATCTATCTATATTTGCTTTCCTATCGATTCATGCATAAAATTTACTGTTTAGCGTATCCTTGCTTTAGTGTGTTACGTTTAATTTGATTGGGAGACGTGTTCGTCGACGTCAACGTCAACCGACATCACTGTAGGAATTGGCCCAAATCGTGATTGGACGGTTGATTAGGAACATGCCACGACGAATTGCTGAATGTCCCTTACTTTTTTTGAAGACTATATATATATATATATTGTAAACAGTGTAACGAATAAATGTGAAACAGAATAAATAAATTATAATAGATTATATTGAGCTGGCCGCTATAGTTATAGGTTCATTCCCGGTGTTGGCCTCGGAAATGTCCCGCTAAGGCCTACAGGTGCCTGTGAAACGGATTCTCTGTATCACTGGTATTTTATTGAGAAGGTGATACATTCTGATTAAAACACAGATCGTATTTCGTTTCGTTTTTTTATGGTTCAAAATTTCGTTTTGTTTGCTTGTACTACACTAGATCTGGAAGAGTTGTTATATTACCTGCGTTCTAGATGGCGCGTGGGATTAGCCAATGAAACCATCTGTTACGGCGACTGCTTCTTGGCGTGCGATGCACGGAACTATGGATAAACCACCAGAAACGCCAACGCTGATTGATCAATCAATGTCTGATGTCGTCATAGAGTCAAAAGCCATTCGTACGACCTCTGACGCGACCTTTTACTACAACTAGCCAGATCTTCATGTAGTGTAGGCCATCGAAAAGTATAAAAAAAAAAAAATATATATATCAGTATTTTAATCAGATTTAAAGATACATTATGTAAGATTTAGATAAAGAGCTAGCCATTCTTGTTATAATTGCTCGAAAATAGATAATGTAATATGAATAATTTGAAAATTTCATTCAAATTACTCTTTTGCGAGCGAAGATAATAACCTTTGAAGGTTTGACAAGATGTGTGCAATAATTTCAACCACCGTACTGGTTGTTTGAAGCTAAGTCTCGCTCCTCCAATTTTTAGCTTAAATCAAGATATGGCCGAACTGTTCTAATCTATTTAATATCGGAGAAATCCGATGCCATCAAGAGTTGATTATGGTCTTTTCATGTTAATAAATGTCTAATTAATAGTTTATATAACATTTCAGGCCTAACGAAAGAGCTGCAATAGGCATAATTTGTATAATGTATGTTTAAGTTGATATTATAAATATTTACCATGTATTTGTAGAAGAGGAACCTGTTGAAGAAGATCGCACAGTCAGCCATTACAAGCAAGTGTGTCAAAATCTAGGCGTGGTACCTATATCGTATTTTATACGACATATACATGACCGGGATATTAAAATGAGATTTCATGGATTAGGACCATCAGCTACTAAAGCAATATCTTTAATATTAAAGGTAAATATTAAACGTATATCACATTATTTTAAATATCACGCTGAAGGTGAGCAAGAACGGTAGTATTATATCAGTGGTCCTCAATCTTTTTTTGCCAACGGCACACTTTGGAACACGTAAAAAAATAGCGGCACACCTGGCTAAATATATATAAAAAATATTGTAATTTTGGAAAATAAAAACATGGTATTTGAGACGGCATACAAAATAGACTGACTCAAACTAACACAGCTATGAACTTATCAATAGACACCAGTGAATAATCAATTGGGATTACGCGGTTTTTCGCATTTTCTTAGTGTATTGTTTAACAGTTTGCGACAAACTTAGGAAGATCTCGCGATACACTGGTTGAGAATCACTTGTAACTATATGGACCAGGGACCGAGCATGACGACATCGCCGCCATTTCGGATTTTTGGCGTCATATGGAAACTCGGTGTCCGCCAATGGATGTCCAATCTTTCAAGGAACGAGCGTGCCATGTTTCATGTCGATCGTACTTAAATTGTCGTAAATTACGATCAAAGAATGGAACCGACTTTCTATTAGTACCTTTAAAAGTAAATTGGAACAAGCTGACAAAGAAGCGCCATCATACTTTATTAAAAGAAAAAAAAATCAGATTTTACATAGGTTTCTAGACATGACCGGAAGGTTCAATTAAACACCAAGGTTCTGCGATCTGACCTGGGAAAGCTGTGAGAACGCGGCTTTTTTTCAAGTTTATAATTTCTTGGGACATTTTCTCGCGTTGTGTTCACGTTTGCCGGCAACCTTGTGCGCAATAAGGACGTCGCCCCGGTCTGACAGCGGCACAAGTAAAGTCCATAAGGTTTACAATGCAACCTCTGTGGCCCAAGGTCTTCAGTATAACGTATTTGTCTCCTGCTGCAGTTCCACGTTTCGACTAAAATAGCTCCATATTAAACCTAATTATTAACTTGATAATTTTTCGGTATAGCAAATTCAAACGTCCTCCTGTAAAGAAGCTAAGTCTCTAACTCAATATTTGTCAATATAAATCAACATTGATGTTATGATCTTACCGGGAAAATATGGGCTTCTAATATCCAATATTTAAGACAAAATAAACATTTTACCATTGGTACACGAATTGTGTACCATAATGTGTTTCAGCGCCATTTATAACAAGGGACTCGAAGAACGAGGTTAGACATATTCCACAAATCGTGTCAAACGATGAAGTCATATTCTTATCTGGGGAGCATGCGCAATAAATACTATCTTTGTAGACTGGAATAACCAGACGCTAAAGATTGCCATTCGATTGAGTCTGCTGGCGTATTTCGCAGAACATAACTGATTAAAAATTACAGTAAAAACAGAAACGATTGAATGTAAATCAGTTTATATACATTCGTATTACATTATTATATGCGTTGCGACCCATTTGTGTCAATTTCTAGGTCCAGAATATTAGCGATTTAGCTCCTTTAAATTGTTTGTGGTGTTTGTTTTACTGTTACCAATGAAAGTGTGCATTGAATTCTGTCACACCATAACAGATAATTTAACGCGCTTTTAATTTATTATTTTCCAGGACGATGTTCATCTAGAACGACTGAATCTTCAGGGTAACTGGATGCAGACGGAAGGGGGTGTGGCAATAGCAAGGATGTTGGAAGAAAACGATTACCTAACAGAAGTGGTATGTGATGTTTCGTTTTCAATTACTGACGAATGTTTCTCACAATGTATTCAATATTGTTTTCAGTTTCAGTCTCAGTAATCAGTGTGGTGCTGATTCACCAACCAGGGGAACCTGGGTTCGACCCCGGCGTTGGCAAAGATTTCCAGCATGGACCCTGCTTGTCAGTTCTGCCGAACGGGGAGGAAGGGGGTGGGGGCAATGGCCTAGTCTTTCGAGACAAACACAAGATCGCGTTTAACGTTTTATTTAAACCCGCCTAATGCGTGCTATGGAGACAGTTTTTCCCGTTCAACAACTCTACGGCCTACGCTTATTTCAGTTCCCGTCTGTCAATGGTATAGTCGAGGTCCATGTGTTTTGTCACATTCGAACGATAAACGAATGGTTAACGCGTGTGCATTGTATCATAAGGTCTGTCATTGAGTCGGGTGACGTGGTTTTGATTCCCCGCTTGTACGAGAACAAGGAGTAGGGTTCCCTGTCAAACCCAGTGGGTTTTCTCTGGGTTCCCCAGTTTCCTTCCACTGCTAAAGACCCCTACGCGAATTAATGAAATAAAATTAAACCATTTAATCCCCAAATCCCCCCCTCTCTCCCCTCTCTCTTGCTCTCTTGCTCGCTGGACACGTTTAGTTTTCAGGTCCTCCGGCCTGAAAGATGAGACCAGAACTGTCTGGCCCAACAGTGGGATCGAACTCGAGACGCCACCGAGCCACTTTAAGTTTTAGACAACATCGGCATACCAGACAACTGATTAATTAATAATATAACTAATTCTTTTAAATGTAATCACCATATATTTATCATCGACAAAAGATCCATTGAAAACCGAAATTGTGTTTTTATCGGTAGACATCTGGCGTTGTGAGAAAGCTGATAATAGTAACAACCGCCATATTCTATTTTCATAGAATTAATACAAACATGTTCTTTATTGGTCATTTACATGGTAAACAGCCAATTAAAAATAAAGATACGTTTCTGATATCGTATGATGGATTTGTTTTGTCAGTTTTAATAATAGTTTCTCTTCTATTAATCAAATAACTGTCTCATTGAAGGTAAGATCGGGGGCCGAATTGCGCTGATATGTAGAATAGTAATTACAGAATAATGAAACGCAGGGTAATTAGAAATGAAATGAAATGAAATGGGTTTAACGTCCTACTGTTGACTCAATGACAGGCTTTATGACACAGCGCGCGTTGTATCATAAGGTCTGTCATTGAGTCAGCTGGCGTGGTTTCGTTTCCGCGGTTGTACGTGACAAGGAGTAGGGTCACCTGTCCAACCTCGTGCGTTTTCTACGGGTCCTCTAGTTTCCTCCCACTGCTAAAGACCTCTACGCGCAAGCGAATTATTGATACAAAATTGAACCATGTGTTAGTCCCGAAATGGCGTAGTTTGTGTCGATTGGACGTTAAACCCCATTTCTCTCTGTCCGTATATATATATATATATATATTATATCTGGACTGTGTCTATAATATATAATATTATAGGTATTTTAATATATACTAGAAGAATGCCCGGCTTCGCTCGGGGGTCATAACCCCGAAACCGGAAGTGGTAGACTAACGCCGCCTGGCCTATGTTACTCCCCGGTCCGAGCTACCCCTATACCCCAAATTTCAGACTCGGGGCAGACCTAGTGTAGCCGCCAACCCCGCAAAAACAGACAAACGAAAGTCACAAATATTAGTATATATTATAGCTACTGGGTGATAATATATAATATATATTACAGGTATCAGGTGATAATATATAATACATATACAGGTACAGGTACTATTATATGTATATATAATATATATTACAGGTACTAGGTGATAATAAATTAGGTAATGAAGGTGGTATACAGATGTGTAAGATGTTAGATATAAACGCTGGTTTACGTATATTAGATTTATCAGGTAAGGTTTATTATAGATTATGTAATTAGGTTAAGTTATATCTTATTCACTTCAATGTCTACCTATGTTAAATACAGACTCCCTCGTACTGGCGGGTGGGGGTGAACGATGTGAGGGTGGGTGTGAGTGGCGGGGATGGGGGGGGGGGTGAATGTGTGGCGTAGTGGGGTGGTGGTGTTTGCTTGAGATCATAAGGTCTGTAATTGAATAGCGTGGTTTCAATATAAATATTGGATAAATATCCATTTTTTTTTCAGGAAATGATTTTGATGATAATTGTGCTGAACATTTTGCTACAGCTATTGAGGTATAGCCGTTAACAATCGGATTAAAATACAGATCTTTTCGTTTCGTGTTTTTGTTATACTTTCCATGGCCTACACTACATGAATATCTGACCAGTTGTAGTGGGGTTCGCGTCAGGAGTCACACGAGCGGCTTTTGACCCTATGACGTCAGAATTTGATTAACCAATCAGCATTGATGTTTCCAGTGGGTTACCCACAGTACCGTGAACCTCACGGTCAAAAAAAACCTCGCCGTAACAGACCGTTTCATTGCCTAATCCCTCACATCATCCAGAACGCGGGTTATGTAACAACTCTTCCAGATCTTGGTGTAGTAAAGACAAGTAAACAAAATTTTGGACTATAAAAAAAGCGAAACGAAATAGGATCTCTGCTTTAATCAGATTGAGCCGTTAATTAATAATAATGCCTTACCCATATTTAAAATTGTGCTTGTAACATTTTAACACATATTTCACTTTAGTGCTTGTATTTTACGATTTATGGAACTTAGAAATATTCTAACAACAAATGTCTTTGTTCCCGGATCTCTAATTTATTCTTCTATTTTCAGGAATCCAAATATATAAAGAAATTAGATTTAAGTAGAAATCGGTTCGGGGAAGCTGGAGGTGAATGGCTTGGACCTGCTATTGGTAAGAACAGGTGATATTTATATTTGAACCGGTCTTTATTAGACCTGTTTAGAACAATAGGACATTAAGCCCCATTTCATTTATTTATAGAGTTCTCTATCGGGGATGCTTGATTAGCAGTCCGGAACATCTTGAATTGACAGAATTCTAATCGAGTGGCGTGGAATACAGTCCCGTCACTGTTCTGTCAGTCCCAACAACTGAGGTGGTGGGAGTAGAATCGTGACGTAATTAAATCTAATGAATATCTTTCAGCTATCATGATTGGTTGAGTTATTTTCTTATGCAGTAGGCTCATGCGATGTAGCTCGAAATCCCCCCTTTCTCTCGAATGTCCGTATTTTTTAGTTTGAGAAAGTTCAATTTCAGAAGGTTCAATTTAGCATCCCCTATAAGTTAAATATGGAAGGTAGTCTCCATTATTCCAGCAAATATACAATAATTACAAAATACCTTAAAAGATCTGCCCTTTACAATTCTACTCAAAATTGATGTATTAAAGGTTTAAGAATCGAGAGAGAGAAATGGAGTTTAGACATCTAACCTTTTTGTATTTTAGAAGTTTAGTTGTTATAGATTTTTCTTCAATTGAATCTACTAAAAACCCACTGTCTTGTGAAAAAATGTCGATAGTTTCGCTTCGTCAATCCTGATCCTTTGAAATGAAACGTTCGCAACGGCGAACACCCTATGTACTTCCGAATACAAAATGACATGAAATGGGGTTTAACGTTCTACTGTTCTGCTCCGAAGGAGCTAATGAAGACGGGCATACGCCATACAGTGTGCTATGAGGGAAATTTTGCCCGGACAGCGTCACTGCGGCCTACTCTTAGATCGAATTCCAACTGCCGGGGATCTTGTACGTGCACGCCAATGGGTACATCGGATCTCGGGTTTTTGTGCCATCCGAACGACTATACGTTGTCCCTTGCCAGGCCCTCTGTCCGATGAACTTATTAGGCCAATGCAGGGACGGAACACGCGAATTCTAGCTTAACGAACCAACGCCTTACCCGCTGAGGCACCGTGGTTACCATATCATATACAAATAAAACAACAACTAGTTGGAAATGGAAGAAAGCTGGTTAAGAATTCGCTGTCCGGCAAAATTATTCGCCTCGCGATCGCACACATGAACATAGATATAAAAATTACTGTCTGCGATATCACGCAAGTAGGAAGCGGACTTTAAGCCTCAAGGAACGAACGAATGAACGTCTCAAAATGTGTTGACAAAATATCCGACGTTTTTGTTTTGACATAATGCCCGACATTTTTGTGTTAACATAATGGCTGACGTACCGTGTTAACAAAAAGGCCAACGTACTGCGTTGACGTGACATTAAACCACATTCCATTCCCACTTAAATAGTTTTTGTACACAAAGAAAAGTAAAAGTTTGTAAGATATATATTTATTATTTTTACCAGGTGCTAACGACAGATTAGATACATTAGATTTAAGCTGGAATCACCTGCGGAAAGGTGGCGCTTGTGCTGTAGCTAAAGGCCTAAAAGAAAATGTCGGATTAAAAGTTTGTCGCTTAGCGTGGAATGGTTTCGGACCGGAAGGTGGTGTTGCTATGGCTGAAGCATTAGTTGCTAACCAATCACTGATAGAGCTAGATCTAACTGGTAACAGATTAAACCACTTCTCAGCAGAAAAAATAGCAAAATCTTTTAAAATCAACGACACGTTACGGATATTACGAGTAAGTACAAAATTTATCCCAAGAATCGTTGCTTTTATGTTTTTACCTGTTTGCTTTTATTATTCTTCAAATGTATATAACAAATTAAATCAACCTGTCCATAATCTCGTGTATTATGTATTGGACTTTAAATTTGTAATAACATCAACAACATAGAGTGTCGGCAGAGAGGCACCTCGGTCCCCGGATCCCACGTCGGGTAGGCTATTGCTCTGCTTTTATCGTTGCCAGAATCTTTGTATGGAGCCAGTGCCAATGACGTGGACAGTGTCGTGCATAAGATAACACATGCTTACTCTTTTTGAAACAACTGATGGTGCTATAGCGCTAGATAATGTCTTGTATATTTTGTATTTTCGATGGGCAATAACCTAAATAATCTGATTACAAATGGTGGTGATATAGATCTAGTTAAACATACATTATGCAAGAGCTAAATCTGCCAATTGCACCTCTTACTTATCCAGACCATAATCAACTCTCGATGTCATCGATAGCCTGTGATATTATCTGGATTAGAATCCTATCTGCTGCTTAACGCTCATTAATAATTAAATCAAAAACTGGATAATCGGGACTATGTTTTTATCGTACCGACTTTAGTAATGATGGTCGAGGCTAGACCCAAAATTCAATCGCTAAAATCTCGGTTTAGAGTGGATCAATTTGACTGAAATTTTCAGCAAATTCCCTTTACATTATCTAGTTGTTAACTGCTATAGTGAGAACTGCCAACTCTTTATCTTATCTTCCATAATGTATCTTTAATTTCCTGGGTATTTTGTATTTTAGATGGATAATAATCTGACTACAGCTGGCGGTGTTATAGCACTATAAGTTATGTCCTGGGCATTTTGTAATTATCTGGGTATTTTGTATTTTAGATGGATAATAATCTGACTACAGCTGGCGGTGTTATAGCACTATAAGTTATGTCCTGGGCATTTTGTAATTATCTGGGTATTTTGTATTTTAGATGGATAATAATCTGATTACAGCTGGTGGTGTTATAGCACTTGTTATGTCCTGGGCATTTTGTAATTATCTGGGTATTTTGTATTTTAGATGGGTAATAATCTGACTACATCTGGTGGTGTTATAGCACTAGTTATGTCCTGGGCATTTTGTAATTATCTGGGTATTTTGTATTTTAGATGGGTAATAATCTGACTACAGCTGGTGGTGTTATAGCACTAGTTATGTCCTGGGCATTTTGTAATTATCTGGGTATTATTATATTTTGTATTTTAGATGGGTAATAATCTGATTACAACTGGTGGTGCTATAGCTCTGGTTAATGCGGTTAATAATTATGAAGCTTGTGAGTTACAGTTATTAGATCTAACAGTAAGTCTTTACTTAACATAATAATCAAAGAATTAAATTCGATTTTTAGTCCAAAGATCTTGTGATACAGGGAGCGGGGCTAACAAAGACAGTGTTGTCAAGTCGTGCAGGTGGAACGAAACGCTGAGGCCTACATGCACGTAAAAGAAGCCTTGGGAGTTGGAATTACAACAAAATGGCGACGGGAATGTCACTTCCGGTCCTAATTCCCGCTGATTTCACACGTAACGATATAAACGACTTATGACATATTTCTGTCCCTCGTCCATTTGTAGCATTTTTGCCTTATTCACCTGCATCTGTTCACCTGCACCACACGTCTTTGGATCTGTAACATTTGTTGCCGTATATTTAACGCCATCTTTTATTGATACCACACGTCTTTGTGTAAAGCGTATCTAGACCTTTGGGTGTTGTAGGTGAATACTACGCCATTAGTGGAGGGGTTTGACTTCTCTCTGACATATATCACTTGGCAAACCTCGGCCAATTCCGTTACTCTACATCTAGCCTCGGCTGTATGACGGTAAGTGATATGTACCTACGCCTATACAATTGCGATGCGGCACCGGTTTACTTATTAGGAAAACTTCCGCTTTTAAAAATTGCGTCGTTCGATGCGTATGTAGAATTTTTAGTACAAAGTTGTCCCTGTTTGAAGAAAATGGGATACACCTGAAAGAAAAACAGCTTCAGACTTTGAAATATTTGTATGATAAAACATTCTTCAAAGGCGTCGTCATGGGCAACGTCGTTGGTAATCCGGGAACTTGAAAGTAGTTCCGATGGCGGACTTCGTCATACAGCCGAGGCTAGATATAGGGTACTGGAATCTGCTGAGGTTTGCCGAGTGTGACATATATTTGTGAAATGGTTGCATAGTATTCCGAACGTGTCATACCTTTTTCAGGACGTTCCAGTAGAATATGAATTTTTACGAATCGTAGAAGAGATAAAGTCCAAGAAACCTGACTTTAGAGTTATCCACGGTCCAGTGGCGCGCTCTGGCAACACGAAGAAAGATTTACACAAACGAGGAATTAATCCGTACCGGAAGAAAGAACCGGTGGTGATATTAAAGGAACATATCATGGTCAATGATATCAGATTGATTGATATATTAGCTAGATATGACCCGACCGGAAGTTATTGTATAACACCGGAAGATTTTGTTACAGCATTAGACGTAAGTTCTATCTTTGTTATAAACTAGGGGTCGCGGGATAGTCGGGCTGTTAGGTGGTCAGATCCTCTACAAGAATACCCCACCTTCCAATGCTTGGGGAGCCACGGTGGCTGAGTGAATAAGACACTGATTCGTTGGCTTGGAGGTCGCGAGTTCTTTCCCGGTGTTGGCAGAGAAAGTTCATCGGGATTTTCCGGTGTGCTATCCCTTCGTTCGGAAGAGACGAAAACCGAGGTTCCATGTACACGTTGCGTGCACATAAAAGATCCCTTGTCAGTTGGAATTCGAAATAAGAGTATGCTGTAACACTATCTTAGTGATAAAAGAAATCAGTTTCGTACATATAGGGTTTATTTACATCGTAACAGAATATTAAACAGGAACAGGAACTACACTACACCAAGAACATAAACTAAGCATCAACATGGTACATTAATGTAGTATATGTAGTATATGACCCTATTTCAACCACTCCGCCCTCCTGCCTCGGCAGCGGTTGAACTCGAATGAGCCCATTCCCAGGTCTGCCCCTCTCTTCTCCTCCCCGCTCGTCTCTCGTCTGGGTCTCTTCTCTCCTTACTACAGAAATCACAGGGTCTTACATACTTCGTATATCGAAAGCATTGTCACTAAATGTGGAAATTATTACGTCCGTGATTAAATAGTGTATATATGTAGTGGACGTGTAGTGGACAGTACATCGTAGAACAGTAACGCATGGGGATCAATGAGATTACACATGTGGGGGTTCAAATTGGTTCTCTGTATTTAAATAAATACTTGACATGTATACAATATAATCGTAATTTGATATGGAGCAAGTTATGGAGCACTTTGTCACAGCTCTCCGAGCAAAATTTCCCTCGTAGCACAGTAGTTACCTATAATAAACCTAGATTCAATATTACAGCAGTTCCCTATAATAAACCTAGATTCTATATTACAGGAGTTAGCAGTTCCCTATGATAAACCCCGATTACGTGAAGCTATACAGAAGATATCGACGGATCAATCAGGGCGGATATTGCTCGGGTAAGACTATAAACATTGATATTTCTGCTTAATAAAGTTAGTTTCCCTCTATTGAACACTCTATCTAGCACATTGTCTGTCTACTAAATTTTAATTATGAACCCATAACGAGTTCCGTAATTCAATATTTGCGTCTAACAAGACTCGGTTGTCTGGAATTGCCGCTAACTTAACAATGATATTCTCTATCGAACGGTAGGCTACTTTCATTTTGTTGTTTTTTTGTTTGCGACATGTAGTGACATTAGTCTTTTCTACTATTGTTTCGCGGGAAACACGGTGGCTTAGTAACTAGCCTTTTCTACTATTGTTTAGCGGAAATTATGCTGGCTTAGTAACTAGCCAGTATCTGATTCCATCCGGATGTCTGTGAGAGAAATGGGGTTTAACATCCACTTGACACAAACCAGGTCATTTCGGGACTAACACACGGCTTAATTTTATTTCAGTAATTCGCTTGCTCGTAGGGGTCTTTAGCAGTGGGAGGAAACCGGAGGACCCGGCGAAAACCCACGAGGTTGGACAGGCGACCCTACTCCTTGCCACGTACAACCAAGGAATCGAAACCACGCCAGTTGACCCAATGGCAGACCTTGTGATACAGCGCGCATGTGCTAACCATTTCTGCTATTGTTTAGTGGGAATCAGGTTCAATCCCGGAATTGGTCGAGAAAGTTCCTCGGGAGTTGCCCCTTTTATCAATGGTGCAGGACAGCTGTCTAGTCGTTGGGATGACGTGAAAACCCGAGGTCCCGTGTACATGTCGGCATGCACGTAAAAGTACTCTTGATAATTGGAATTCGAATTAGCGAAAACGAGGCTGTCCAGGCTAAATTCCCCAAATAGCCCAGCTAGAGCCACGTTCCTTAAGCAACGACAGCGAGTTTTACAACATCTGGGCGTTGCTAAATTGCTTTACAATTCCTACACACTAGTTATGTTATCGCCATTTACTGCACACATGTGAACAGTGGCGTCCAATCAGAGGCAGTGACACAAACTTGCTCAAATCAAATATAGCTCGATTATCATAGGTAGACATTTTAGCTGGAAAGCACTTGACTTGGTATTCGCGATGATCCACTTATCGGATAGGCTATCAAGCTGGGTGAATACCCAATCGAAATTAGTGCCGAAATAGCCAGGGTATTACGTAAAAGCCTTGATAAGATTCTATAGTGCAGAACCGTAAGACGTTAAAAATCGTTTCATTTTTATTTAAATATACTGATCTAAAGAAATGTATACGCTAGTTGACTCAATCAGGACCTTATTATTCAGTGCCCCGCCCCCCCCCCCCCCCTCGTCGACCTATAAGCCAGACGTTGTTATATTTGATGACCGAGTGTTAAGATATGTGTTGATACTCTCTTTGTTTAAATTAAACCATACACCATGCTGGTTTATGTCTGATAGTCAATTGAATTGGTTTAAACAAAGCTCTGGTTTGTTATTTTTAGTGTGACTGCTGGATAGTTTGAATGGCATTTATTGATTGCAGCATATTTTAAAAGCAACATGCAAAACTCAAATCAAGATAACTAACACACACACACACATTTTGTCTTTTAAATAAAAATGTTGTAGAATTTGACAGAAATCAGAATATTTATATCGATAAGAAAGTTGAAATTTAATCTGAACAAAATCTGTTTTATTTCTGTAGAGGATATATACATACTTCAACGATAGATTGGATTGAAAACATTCTTCTTTCAAATTTGTTATGGAAAAAAAATCTGTTTTATTTTAAGATTTTTTTCTGTTAGTAGTCGATATGTTATGAAATGAAATGGGGTTTAACGTCCTACTGTTATGCTCAGACTGGGCTAATGAAGACGGGCATACGCCGTACAGTGTGCTATTAGGGCAATTTTGTCCAGACAGTGCCACTACAGCCTACTCTTATATCGAATTTCAACTGCCAAGTGGTCTTTTACGTGCACGCCGATGTGTATACGGGACCTCGGTTTTTCTTCCCATCCGAACGAAGAGACAGCTACCCCTGTAAGACCCTCTGTCCTGCACCACTGACAAGGAAAAGCCACTCCTGAAAAATCCCGATGAACTCGATATGTTTTGTAAAATATTAAAGGTAGCATGTTTATAAATAAAATGGTATTTAATGTTTAATTTTACTGCACCAACCAGGCTAATTAAGACGCCATGGAATGGGCTATATAAGGGTAATTTTGCCAAGACAGTGGTGCTACAGCCTGTTCTTTTTTCGACTTCCGACTGACAATATTATACACAGGACCTCGAATTATCGTCTTATCCGAACTACTAGACATGTGGCTAGTGAGAAAGCCCCATGCTCACCGTTCTTTTTGTCGTCAAATATCCTAGCAATACGGAGGCGATTATCGGTGTGCGCTAGGCTTTAGGGATACGTTACGCTACTTTCTTTGCAACGATGTGAAATGTCTTTAGTTTAATCAACTAGATTTCACAAGAGGTTATCAACCATATCAAAATAAATGTTTATATGCTTGATATAACGACTTGTTGAAACTTTCCAATTACTAACTGTCATTCCTTATGGTCCTTTGCGGTGGGTCAGGTCCATAGATAATAATATAGAGGAGATATTGTTAAACATACATTATGCAAGAGCTAAATCTGCCTATTGCTGGTATTTCTTTAGGCCTAAAATGTTATATTATTAATTAGACATTAATTAACCTATCCAGACCATAATCAACTCTAGATGTCAACGCTAGCCTGCGATATGTACTAGATTTGAATCAGATGTGCTGCTCAACGCTCATTATGATTAAATCAACAAGTGGATAATCGAGACTATGTTTTTTTTATCGTACCGGCTTTAGTAATGATGATCGAGGCTAGGCCAAAATTTCAATCGCTACATACTCGGTTTAGGGTGGATCAATGTGACTGAAATTTTCAGCAAATCCCCTTTACAGTATCTAGTTTTTAACTATTATAGTGAGAACTGTCAGCTTTTTATCAAATCTCCCATAATGTATCTTTTAATTATGCATAGCTGTATTTAAACATACTTTATATATAGTTAGTAACAACAATCGGCTTCACTCTACTCAATCGTTACACTTGTAAATGTATCTCAGCTGATATCTACTAACTGATACTACACGTGACGTGGGTAATATTGCCTATTATAAAGGGAGACGATCATAATTAGATATTGTGCTAGTACTTTTAGGAATACCTAATTATCCCGAAACTTTATAGTCGATTAGACATTTTTAAATAGCTATTTATTACTTTTTTGATTTACGCACTGAATTCCAATGCAATGGTATCTTTCTATTTAATTAAAAAAACAAAAAACAAATGAACTTCAAATGGAATTCGAAATAAGGGTATAGTAGCCCCTTGTCAGTGGTGCAGGACGGAGGGCCTGACAAGAAAGCTGTCTAGTCGTTCGGATGGAACGAAAAACCGATGTCCCATGTATACACTGACGTGCACGTAAAAGATCCCTTGACTGTTTGAATTCGATATAAGAGTAGGTCATGGTGCCGCTGCCAGGGCAATATTTCCCTCATTGCACAATTTTATGGCTTAAGCCCATCTTCAATAGCCCAGTCGGTACAGAAAAGTAGGACGTTAAACTCCATTCCATTTCATTTATTTTTTCAATGTTATATGTATTTTTCAGGGATGCGCTACAGAATAAAGACCTGGAACAACTAAAGCGTGTGGTAACATTCACTGAGAGTGAAACGGAAACGTGACGCCATTTAATTCGACTTATATTATATGTATATATTGTTAATGGTTATCAATGAGGGTAATTCATCGATAAATTGTTTCTATAATTTGATTTTTTCATTCATTTAAATAATCTACATTCATAAGATAATGTCTGCGAACATCTGCCGACATTAAAACAAACTAAAAATACATTTTTTCTAATCGACCTGCTCAACTTAATGTACGTAATCAGAATCAGATATAAATAACAGG
Source organism: Patella vulgata (assembly GCF_932274485.2). Classification (NCBI taxonomy): domain Eukaryota; kingdom Metazoa; phylum Mollusca; class Gastropoda; family Patellidae; genus Patella; species Patella vulgata. The sequence goes on along the minus strand of NC_065883.2, from coordinate 6,639,660 downwards.
TCTTTATATACATTTGTAATGGCCAATTATATGATTGCAGTTTATTGCAGCTTGTCAGAACAATAGATTTATACATGCATCATTTTTGCATTCGATATTGGGAATGGAGCGGGGGTTGATTTTCATTTCCATTGTTACGCCTACTCTTCTTAGACATTTCACTGCCAGGGGATCTTGGACGTACACAACTGATCTATGCCCTAACCAGCCATGTAGACACCACCATAGACAAATGAGAACCGATCTTGGAAAATTCGGAAATCAACTGCAGAGTAGTGAAGTTGTATACAAAGATTAAAAACCGAGATAACCAATTGCTATGTAAGAGCTAAATCTGCTGATTTGCAGGTCTTTCTTGCAAAATGTCCCACATAGCACACTACGTGATGTGTCCTCGTGTTCATTAGACTTCATTTCCTTTCATTTCAAGTTTTTAGCTATGTGAACAAATTTATCACTAAGAACAAAAACGAGTTGAAATTTTTAGAAAAAATACATTTATAGATTATTTCCGACTTTTCATTTCTTTATGTGAACGAGTCTGAGTAAAATACAAATCTATATATTCCGTTTCGCTTTTATACTTTCAATGGCCTACATTACATGAAGATCTGATCGGTTGTAGTGGGAGGTCGCGTCACAGGTCATACGAACGGATTTTGACCTATGACGTCAGACATTGATTAATCAACCAGCGTTAACGTTGCTAGTGGTTTACCCGTGCATCGCACGCCAAGAACCCGCAGTAACAGATCGTTTCTTTGGCTAATCACTCATATTAACCAGAACGAGGCTTATATAACAACTCTTCCAGATCATAGTGTAGTAAATGAAATGAAATGGAATGGGGTTCATCCTACTGTTCTGCTCTTATACTGGGCTAATGAAGACAGGCATACGCCATACAGTGTGCTATGAGGGAAATTTTGCCCGGGCAGCGGCACTATCGCCTACTCTTATATCGAATTCCAACTGCCAAGGGATCTTTTACGTGCAATCCAATGTATACACGGGGCCTCGGTTTTTCGTCTCATCCGAAGGACTAGACAGCTGTCCTTGTCAGGCCCTCCGTTCTGCATCACTGACAAGGAGAAACCACGTCGGAAAACCTAGTGTAGTAAAGACAAGTAAAACGAATTTTTGAACTATAGAAAACGAAACGAAATATGATCTGTGTTTTAATCAGACCTTTCCATCTGTATTTAGACAAACCTATTATTCTAGTATTAAAATCTACATCATCATGCAACCGTTAAATAACATGTGTTACATATCTTATAGACAAACAAAATCAATCCCAATCACTTTCACAAATATAAAAACTTTTTTCTCTCTGATTTTTTTTATATAAAATATAATTTGAAAACACGGTAACTTTAGATGATTGGCTTGCTGTTGTTTTCGCGTTTCTCATGGCGGAATATAAATTGTAAACAAGACGAAATGTTAAAAGTCAAAAACAAACAACTCATAATATAAAGATAGATTAGTTTTCTTCAATTCATTTAGATTCAAGTCCCGATACGCCATTTGCATTTTCGATAAAATATCAAATTTCTCAGGGCTTAATATTCACCAAATATGGACTCAGATTGATTATTTGACACTTAAAGAAACATTATGGGAGATTAGATAAAGAGCTGGCAGTGCTCACTATAATAGTTGAAAATTACATAATGTAAAGTGAATTTGCTGAAAATTTCTGTCAAATTGATCCACTTTCAACCGAGAATTTAGTGATTGAATTTTCGACCTAGCCTCGATCATCATTACTTAAGTTGGTACGATAAAAAGCATAGTCTCGATTATCCATTTTATGATTAAATCATGAATTAAAGTTGAGCTTCAAATCGGATCCTAATCAAGTAAATATAGCAGGCTAGCGATGACATCAAGGGTTGATTATGGTCTTGATAAGTTAATTAATGTCTAATTAATAACTTAGATAGCATTTCAGGCCTAAAGAAAGACCTGCAATAGACAGATTTAGCTCTTGCATAATGTATGTTTAATATGATTGATGCAATGACGTCATTATTAATGTGACGTCATAATGTATGTTTAATGAAGAGAAAAAAACAAAATCAAAATTTTAACGCTAGTTAATCTCTATGCTTGGTTTCAATCGGATTAAAAACGCGTCAACCAATTTGATTCACGGCATAAAAGGATGTCAACGGCTTGTTACATAGGGATCAGCATGGATCGATAAATTCTTCAATTCTTCATAATTATCTGTGTATAAACGGAACAGAACTGTGCTAATTTTGGACTAATATCACTTTTAGAGATGAAACTTTCTTAATATATATTGCAGTTTACTGGGAATTCCATAGTGTCGGGATGGTAGTCCGTATGGTTAGCAAGTCCGCGCTGTATCATAAGGTCTGTCATTGAGTCAACTGGCGTGGTTTCGATTCCCCAGTTGTGCGTGCAAGGAGTAGGGTCGCCTGATCAACCGTGTGGGTTTTCTCCGGGTCCTCCGGTTTGCTCCCACTTCTAAAGGCCCCTATCCGCAAGAGAATTATTGAAATAAAATTGAACCATGTATTAGTCCCGAAATGACCTAGTTTGTGTCGAGTGAACGTTAAACTCCCCTCTCTCTCTCTCTCTCTCTCTCTCTCTCTCCAATAGTGCCGACAATTACAGCATTTAAATAGTTAAACCCCGTTTTAATTTAGTTCAAAATAAGGTATCGATTGGGTTAGTCTTATGTCATATTTCGATTCGTGATCGGAAGAACCCGAAAGATATCGATTAGGTTGCTAATTATATTTTCATTTTGATCGTACAGTTGCAAACAATGCCGGTTGGAACTGTATGTGTTGATGGATTTAGTTATCGTTTGCTTCCCTCGGGGTGATATCGCAGACAATCGGTTGAATCCGATTACTTATATTTATATATAGATGTAAAATTGTCATCGAAGACAGGTTGTCGTCCCACAAAACAAGTCCAAGTATGAAATACAGTGAGATCGATAATATTAGATTTGACCCAAATAAAAACAGTCTAGAAATGATTTTATTAATCTTTTAGATGCATGTAGTAACTGGATACAGTAATAAATCATAACACATGGAAAACAGCCATTAATATAGCTACGCTAGTAACTGGATATAGTAATACACTATAGCACATGGAAAACATAACACATAAAAACAGATACTGATATGTTTAGTAACCGGATAGGGTAATAAACTATGGCACATGTTCAGTTTCAAATTTAAACACATAATTATGGAAAACAGCTTGTGGCATATTTACAAATAAGCTATAACACATAATTATGGAAAACAGCTATTGATATATTTAGAAATAAACTATACCACATACTTTCATAACACAGAAAACAACTACTGAATACTCATTTAGTAATAAGCTATAATACATACTTACTGAAAATAGCCAATAATATATTTAGTATAATATGCAACATACGCATGGACAACGATCTACTAACATATTTAGTAATAAACTGTAACGCATACTTATGGAAAACAGCTTGAAATGTATTTAGTAACTGAATAGAAATGAAACGAGGGTTAACGTCCTACTGAAACTGGATAGAGTAATAAAGCATAACATATACTTATGGAAAACAGCTATTAATATATTTAGTATTAAACTTTAACAAGTATTTATGGAAAACATATACTAATATAAATTTAGTAAAAAACTATAACAACTACTAATGTTATGATAATAATAGTAATAAACTATAATAATACTTATAGAAAACAGCTGCTAATATTATAATAATAATAGTAATAAACTGTAATAATACTTATAGAAAACAGCTACTAATGTTATAATAATAATAGTAATAAACTATAATAATACTTATAGAAAACAGCTACTAATGTTATAATAATAATAGTAATAAACTGTAATAATACTTATAGAAAACAGCTACTAATGTTATAATAATAATAGTAATAAACTGTAATAATACTTATGGAAAACAGCTACTGGTATATTTAGTAATAAGCTATAGCATATACTATGTAAAACAGCTATAAATGCTTTAGTATAGTAAACTATAACACATACTTGTGAAAAACTGATACTAATAAACTATAACACATACCTAATATTTATACTAATAAACTATAACACGTTCTAGAAAACAGCTTCTAATATTCTCTAAACGATATCAAGCTACCCGAATCGTCGTCCAAATCCATTATTAGTTGTCTTCCATAAGTTTCTTAGAAATGTTCTACTAATATATTTAGTATAATAAACTATAATACGTACTTACAGAAAACAGCTACTGATATATTATAGTAGTAATAAACTATGATACATTGTTATGTATCATCGCTACTAATATATTTAGTAATAATAGTAATAAACTATAATACATTCTTATAGAAAACAGCTACTAATGTTATAATAATAATAGTAATAAACTGTAATAATACTTATGGAAAACAGCTACTGGTATATTTTGTAATAAACTATGAAACAGACGTATGGAAAACAGCTTCTAATATATTTAGGAAGTGTTACGAAACGTTATCAAGCTACCAGAAATGTCGACCAAATCTATTAATAGTTGTTTTCCATAAATTTCTTAGACATACATCTTTCAAATATTCAAGAACTGGTTCAGATACTACTACAGGGGGTTGAGGGTGGAGGTCATAGTTTACAGACAGTTAATTAAGTAGAAACAGTAAAGATAAATAAATTGTGAACGAAATGAACAAACCGGCTTGTCCTATGACTTTTACATAGCAATGAATCGCGATGCCCTAAAGCGTAATATTTGGTGGAATGTTCTTTATTTTAAAGTGAGAAGAAGTAGGGTCGCCTGTCCAACATCGTGTGGGTTTTCTCCGGGTCCTCTGGTTTCCCCCCACTGCTAAAGACCCCTAAGAACAATAGAATTTTTTTATATAAAATTGAACCATATGTTGGTCCCAAAAGGACCTAGTTTGTGTCCACTTAGCGTTACCCCACCCCTCCCTCACACACACACACACACACACACACACAGCTCCTTGTCGTGGCAATATCACGTGTAGCCGCAGTAGCTGGTGTTTTAACATCTGCTGCCACAGTTATGATATCGTTGATAAGAACCAGGCAAAGTAGAAACTCGTTACTGTTTATGGCAAGCGAGAGAGCGAAATGGGGTTTAACGTCCACTCAACACAAACTAGGTCATTTCGGGACTATAATATGAATTATGATTCAATTTTATTTTAATAGTGGTCTTTAACAGTGGGAGGAAACCGAAGGACCCAAACAAAACCCACGAGGTTGAACAGGCAACCCGAATCCTTGTCAAGTACAACCACGGATCGAATCCACGTCAGTTGATTCAAAAACATATTTTATGATACAACGCGCACGCGCTAACCATTCGGCCATTCAAACCCACTTATAAAGCAGGAGAAGTAGAAACTTGCTACTTTTTATGACAATATGATTTGGCGGTCCATGTCCATGGATTGGTTTAGTGGGAGTTTCATCCCCTTTGTGGAAAAAAGAGAACGAGCGTTTTATGGATTAGAAACATAGTATGACGTCGTCTCAGCCGTCTTGGAAATCAGCCATCTTGCCAAGGTTCACGTCAACCGTACCTTCATTGATGGAACCTTGGGTTTTTCTTTAAGGGCGTCGTCCACTAGAAGAAGAAAATCAAAAATAACAACAATCTGATTCAAACACAGATCCTATTTCGTTTCGTTTATATAGTTCAAAATTTCGTTTTACTTGTCTTTACTACACCCGGATCTGGAAGAGTTGTTATCATTGACGTGTTCTGGATGATGTGAGGGAATAGCTAATGAAACGGTCTGTTACGGCGAGCCTTAGGCGTGTGTTGCACGAACTGTGGGTAATCCACTACTAACATCAATGCTGATTGATTAATTAAATGTCTGACATCATAGGGTCAAAAGCTGCTCAGATGACCTCTGACGCGACCTATCGCTACAACTGGTCAGATCTCCTTGTAGTGTAGGCCATCGAAAGTATAAAAAAAACGAAACGAAATATAGATCTGTATTTTAATCAGATTGAAATAACAACAATGGTCTTATCGCTAACCCCAGATATCACATGGTTACACGCTGAGTTTAAATAAGCCTATTCCACGCAAAGGTACACCGACGGCCCCGAGCCATATTGCCAAAGTTCACGTCAACCGTACCTTCATTGGCGGAGTCTTAGGTTCTTGTTAAAGAGCGTCATTCACATGGTTAGAAACTGAGTTTAAATAAGCCTATTCCACACAAAGATACACCGACGCCCCCTTGGTACTCCTGAACGAACTGTGTAATTATGAATCCATTTATTCCTAAAAATAAAAATCTTTTTCATTACGTTTCCCTGTTATATGAAATAAAATAAAAAATGTGCCTTTGAAAGTTCCCAGACAGTCCTATAATTAAGGGTAATATATTGACAATATAACCATATCGATCTATCTATATAAATAGTTTCTTTTCTGATACTTTTTTCCTTTAGAGTTTGTGTTGTCTTGTATCGCATTTTCACAACTGTCTGCTTCTCTCAGCTAGAATGCCCCCTAGTTCCACGGTGATAGAGCGGTGTAAACCGTGCTCTTTATATCATAAGGTCTGTCATTGAGTCAATTGAAATAAAATTAAAACGATATTTTAGTCCCGAAATGACCTAGTTTGTGCCGAGTGGACGTTTACCCCCTCTCTCTCTCTCTCTCTCTCTCTCTCTCTCTCTCTCTCTGTCTCTCTCATCCATAGGCTTCGACATTGAAAACACGAATTATTTGTCAATTTAAATCAACATTGATTTGAGATCTTACCGGAAATAGATGGGCTTCTGATACCCAATATTTAAGACAAAATAAACATTTTACCATTGGCACACGAATCGTGTACCATAATGCGTTTCGGCGCCATTTGTAACAAAGGACTTGTAAAACAAGGCTAGACATATTCCACAAGTCATGTCAAACGGTGATGACATATTCTTATTTGGAGAGCATGCGCAATAAATACTATCGGTGTAGACAAGAATAACCAGACGCTAGATATTGCCATTCGATTGGCGTATTTCGTCGAACATAACCGCTTAGAATTTACAGTAAAAACAGAAACGATTGACTGTAAATCAGTTTACATACATTTATATTACATTATTATATGCGTTGAGACCCATTTGTGTAGACCCATTTGTGTCAATTTCTAAGTGCTAAATATTAGCGATTTATCTCCTTTTACACACTTAGGTTAATATCAAAATTAACCAATTCTTGTCTACTTACACCATTCAGGTCATCTCTATTTACCAAAAACAAGAGAACAACGCTATTCATATACATAAATAACAATTAATACCATCATGTTTGTATCCAAATTACCCTATTTCTTACACAAAACAAACAATTAACCTACGGTATATTGATTATATAGCAATAATATAAAATGCTCCAATTAACATCTGAACATTAATTCTATACACTAACACAAACATTTACATCGCATTCATCAAAATAAGTTAATGGATGGTGAACATCGGATAGGCGGCAGGAAATGTATTAACGTCGTCGTCGATATATGCAGTCAGTTAGTTAGTTGTGTATCGGCGTCTTACCATTAAACATGTGATGTTAATACTCGCTGTGGTCTAAACGATTTCTAGCACCGGCATCTCTTCTATTAGGACTACGAGTCTGTTATTAACATTCGACAAGATCCAATCAAATGGATTTGGATTAAAAAGTATTGAATTATTAAGCCATATTGTTTTCATACGGAGGTAAGTTTTCGGTTTTTTTTGCTATATCTATGTTTTTAATACTGACTGTAGTCTAAGCGATTTTTAGCACTAGCCTTAGTTCTATTAAGATTACTATTAACATCGACGTACGGTTAAATGGATTAACATAACTGAATTGCTGAATATGGAGGTAAGTTTTCTTGGTTTTATTTGTTAATATCTAAATGTTATATCAATGCCCGCTGTGGTCTAAGCGATTTCTAGTACTTGTCTTTCATCTATTAGAACTAGTATGGTATTAAAGCTCATCTAAACACCATCAAATGGATTAATATTATTGAATTAATCACAACTCACACGAAGTTTATTTTTCTATTTAGTTAAGTTTCATACTGTATCATTGTGATGATTACAACCACACAGATTAATATTAGCGAATTATCAACAAATATGAGTTTTGTTTCAGTTTATCCTCTTTATACCCACTTGAGAGAGAGAGAGAAATGAGGTTTAACATCCACTCAACACAAACTAGGTCATTTCGGGACTAACATATGGTTTAATTTTATTTCAATAATTCGCTTGCGCGTAGGGGTCTTTAGCAGTGGGAGGTAACCGGAGGACCCGGAGAAAACCCACGAGGTTGGACAGGCGACCCTACTCCTTGTTACGTACAACCGGGGATTCGAAACCACGCCAGTCGACTCAATGACAGACTTTATGATACAGCGCGCGCACGCTAACCATTCAGCCATCCAACCCCCCTTTATACCCACCTGAAGTAAATACTATCTGTGATCTAAGTTATTTCCAGCAAAGGACTAGTTTAATATCCTATCATTCTGCGAAATATACAATCAAGACATTGCAATTATCTAAATATCAATAAACAGAGCTCCAGCTTGTAAACGGCGGTACGATTTATTTAGTTTTTTTTGGAGAGAGAGAGAGAGAGAGAGAGAGAGAGAGAGATGGGTTTAGCGTCCACTCGGGTTCTGTTGTTTGCAAGGCCTGTTTTATACAATTTAAAGTTTTACTCGTGGTTGTAGGTTACAAAGAGTCTTATTGACGATAACCAGTTGATGTCCATTCAAATTGATTATAAAACGGACGGCAGGAGCTATAGTGTAGTGGAATACTTGTATTTCAAGAAACGTTCCCATCACCATCAAGGCATGTGAGTGTGTTTGCGCGTGAGTTATGATTAAAGATGAATAGTGGCACCTTTGGGGGATTTTGCTGATCAGCCAATTAAAAGAATTCGATTTATTGAGATTTGGGGGATTTTGCTGATCAGTCAATTAAAAGAACTCGATTTATTGAGATTTGGGAGACTTTTCTGTTCAGTAAATTAAAAGAACTCGATTTATTGAGATTTGGGGGATTTTGCTGATCTGTATTACTGAGATTTTAATATACAATTTTATCATGTATCATTTCATACAAATCTATTCCCTGAGATTCTGTACGAGTCGTAAGTATTGACTAGTCCAGGGTTGTTGATAGTCCTATTTGGGTTTAGGGTCGCCTGTCCAACCTCCTGGGTTTTCCCCTATTCTTATTTCGACTGTAATGGGACATTTGACCGTATTACAGATCAGAAAACGGGCATTTAGTTTTCCTGTTGGACGTTTCCGTTTCTTGTAACATTAGAGATGTATACGAGGCAGGGTGTGCGTGTGCTGATTTTGAAATTTAGAGTCGTGGGAACTATGAATTTGTAAAATGAGTTACCATACCAATCCGATCGCTACATTCTATTAATTCTGTTAATGTGGGATGTTGGTGTACGCCCGAGTTGACCAATTTGTTAGAATTTCAATGACGGTTATTTAATAACATATTTTATTACTAGGTTGTAAAAGGAGTGGACCAAGTTCAAAAAAATTTACAAAAACACCCTTTCCTTAATAAGTCCATGAAATTATTCAAGATAACAAACTTTTCAAGATATTCAAATAAAACAGAAAGCAGAAAAAGTGCTGATGTTTTAAGATTATAAAACTCGTACATATTAGGATCTTGGAATCAGTTTGAAATCCCATTTCTAATTTGACAACGCGAAGCATCCACTTACATCGAGGCCAAGAGGTTATGTAGCCTAGTTGTTGTTGCTTTGATTTAAACATCTAAAATTACTGTTTAGAAAATACATTTCAGTTCATATTTTTGATGAATTTAAATAATGACTTAGTTTGTTTCGAGTGGACGTTCAACTCTCTCTCTCTCTCTCTCTCTCTCTCTCTCTCTCTCTCTCTCTCTAATTCCATCTGCCAGGAATTTTCAGGCCCACGTTAACGTGTTATAATGGGTGACTCCGAACTAACCTATATGATTATAGATCTGTATTCAACACATTATTTTCACCTGAATCAAAGATGTTATCCCTATTTTCTTACAAAACAAGAATCCCAATGTGTCCAAATCCAATAGCTACTGAAAAGTCATCTCGACTCACGCCGGGATTCTAAACTTGGACATTTCCCCTGAAATAACTTATAAGATCATAGATCTGTATTTAACACATGTCTTCGCTATTTAATTAAAAAACAAGAAGCCCACATTGTCCAATAATTCCTGATCTGCGCATATCTCTGCAAATTCCTCGATATATCAGACTTCATATAGTTTTCCATGTATAACAACCTGGTCTGTTGGGTGATATAAGTTGTAGATCGATTCCAATAAGGGTAACAAACAGCAATGCGATTAGAAATCAATGGTTAAGGGCGGGGTATATCAAAGAGAATCGGGTTTCTGGTTTTACTTATACATTCCCATCATTGAATAAGATAAACGTTTAATGTACACTCTGTAAAAATACAACTAGCAAATTTAACAATTGTATGTGTTGAAAACATGATGCAGTCTACACCTTATAAAGGAGTGGTTGGGAATGAGGAGAATTTTGCCCAGACAGTGGTATGTCTACCGGGTTTAGCGTCCCACTTTCCCGAACAAAATGGGCTAATAAAGATGGGCATACTGTTTGCTGTGTGCTACGTGGGAAGATTTACCCGGAAAGCCGCGCTACTTCTTCTCTTATTTCGAATTCCGACACTCAACGGTTCTTTTATGTGCATACCAACGAAAAAAATCGCCCCATATAGCTCACTGTATGACGTAAGTTCGTCTTTATTAAAGATACATTATGGGAGATTTTTATAGGGAGTTAGCCATTCTTGCTATAACAGTTCAAAAATAGATGATGAAAGAAGAATATATTGAAAATTTCAGTCAAATGACTTTATTCCGAACATAGTTATCCCCAGTGTAATTTTTGACTAGAAATGGGATTGAATTCCATCTTCACCGATTCTTAGTATGGCCGATCGTTTGATTGACAGGCGTTAACTCCACCTACATAATCTCTGCTTTCTTTTGTCTGCTGTCAACATATCCGAATTTGTGTTTTACCTTTTTGGATTTTTATAACAATTCGACAAAATGAGTGAGAGGGTAAATTTTCATTCTTACTTGTATTTTGGGCATGCATTAAATCAATTGAATATAGGACATAATATTATAATACAATTATGATAAATCTATAGGTATACACCAAGGGCGTCGTGCCTATTGGGGAAATAAAAATATTTTTATTGATATTATTAAGACAGAAGACCTGTCCGTCTGTATTAGTCATCACACGGTCTCCAGGAATTGTATAATTTGTCATTATCTGTGTTTAGTTTATTGCACTTTAAATAGTTTAGATGTCATTTGTTAAGGCATCGCTCAACAGCGGCCTCGCTTCGTACACTCTATCATTTAGCCTCGATCCGGGAGTATGACGTCAACGTTAGGGTTAATCTCCGTTCACGACGCCATTTAAAATTAAATCAGTCAACGAAATCCCGTTTATATCCAAGCTGAATCCAAGCCATCCGTGGGTCTACAGAGTTGAGTTTGTGCTTGTTGTGTAAATAAAGATCTAATTTATAATTTCTATGATATCTGAAGCCTAAATAAAGACTTGCAATAAACAGATTTAGCTCTTGCATAATGTATGTTTAACGTAGACGTTTTCCGCCATTTCATATCATTTCAAATTATATAAATAATAATTTTTGAATTGAGTTAAAACAGCCTACGAAATAACCTTGAATTTATGTTGAAATTGGCACAGTGTGTAATTTCACTTAATACTCCTTTTTGTTTTCTTTTTTTTTTGTTGGGGTGCGGGGGCCACGGTGGCTAACTGGGTAAGAGGCTGACTCGCTAGCCTGGAGGTCGGGTGTTCGATTCCTGCATTGGTCCATAAAGTTCATCCAGATTTTCTGGTGTGGTTCCCCCTTGGTATGCACGTAAGAGATCCCTTGACAGTTTGAATTCGATACAAGAGTAGGCCGTAGTGCCGTGTCCGGGCAAAATGTACCTCATAGCACACTGTATGGCCTATGCCCGTCTTCATTAGCCCAGTTCGGAGCAGAACAGTAGGACGTTAAACCCCATTTCATTTCATTTCCCCATTTTTTTTTAAGAAAATCAAAATGGATCCGTCTATATTTCTTTTAAAGTTCACGACTTGTTTCTAAACCGTTAAACATATCAACGTGGGGAATCGTGACAAGGAAATCAGATTCTCGTTGACCTTTTTCACAAATAAATTTAATAAAACACCACGAAGCTATAACACATAATTGGATTCTACACTGATACTTGATCGAGGTTTTTTTTATCTTCAAGATTCTGGAATATTTCGATACTTCGCGTTTTTTGCTCAATTATAGACACGATTATATAGATTATTCGTCTATCGATAAAGCTGATATAAGCAAGTGTAGAAAAATAATATAATACGTATACGTAATACGTATCTGCCATCTTCGCTTTAACTACGTACATCTTATCACGAAATTTTAACTAAGACAAAATCCAAATTTTATTGATTGATTGGATTATATTAGATTGATTTTAGTGCTAAGCCAATCCAATTTCAAGTATAATCTACTAAATTTAGTTAAAATTTTGAGACACAGAGGCCAGATATTATCAAACTGGCAGTCGTTGCTTCAGGAACAAGCGTATCTGCATAAAACTTGGATTGTTGGAAAAATACAAAGTTAACGTAGAGCCTGTAAAAATATGAGCACTTTAATAACATGTCATGTATATCTATTACATATTGTCTTATATATTTCCTTTATCACCTGTCTCCAGTATTCTTTGTTTTACACTTTAAATTGATCTTATGAATTGCAATTAAAATCTACGGGTTCTAGCGTTTTAGTTACCATGGTATATTGCTTGTATAGACGATAGATTTATAGGATTAATGTCTTAGGTGATATATATATAGACGCAAATATACAAACACAAAACGGTCATTAGGAGATCAACTTCAGGTACCCGGCACTTTACTGCACTTGGATCTGGAAGAGTTGTTATTTAACTCGTGTTCTGAATGGTGTCAGTGATAAGCCAATGAAACGGTCTGTTACGGCGAGATTTAGGCGTGTTTTGCACGGAACTGTGGGTAATCCACTAGTAACATCAATGCTGATTTGTTAATCAAATGTCTGACGTCATAGGGTCATAAGTTGGTCTTTTGACCCCTGACGTGACCTATCGCTATAACTTGTCAGATCTTCATGTAGTGTAGGCCATCGAAAGTATAAAAAAAAAACGAAACGAAATATATAGATCTGTATTTTAATCAAATTGGGTACCCGGTCAATTCCTAATTTCTCATATCCATATTGGAGCTTATTTACCATTAAGCGGTTATTCCAACTATAATAAACATCATATGGATTTTCCGACATGTGTTCGACCCTTATTGTCATTGGTGTAGGACCGAGGGGCCCCGACAAGGAACAGTGTCTATTTGTTCGGGTGGAACGGAAAACCGAGATCGCGTCCTTGACAGTTGGAATTCGATATAAGAGTAGACCGTAGTGCCGCTGTCCGGGAAAAATTTCCCTCATAGCACACTGTATGGCGTATGTCCTTCTTCATTAGCCCAGTCGGGGCACAACGTTAAACCCCATGTCATTTCATTCGCACTTCATGGAAAAGACTAATATCAGATTCGATTGTACGTGTAATATTTATCCTATGGAATATATGTATCCATGCGTTACAAACTGTGTTTAAATTATAGTTGAATAGCTGATATCATCTTTACATAGCATTTTTAGTTTAAACATACATTATGCAAGAGCTAAATTTGCCTATTGCAGGTCTTTTTTTGGGCCTGAAATATTATATAAACTATTAATTAGACATTAATTAACAGGATTTTCACTGGATTCGAAACCGATTTGCTGGTCAACGGTCATTCATGATTTAATCCAAAAATGGATAATCGAGACTATGTTTTTTCATAGTACCGACTTTAGTATCTATGTTCAGAGTGAAGCAATTTGACTGGATTTTTCGGCATATTCCATTTACATCATCTAGTTTTTAAAAGAGAATAAATAAACTTTGGTACTTTTTATAATATTATGGATTGCTTCAAAAATCAAAATGTTAGAGTTGTTCGAAAGGTCTGCCGAGCCATCTAGATTAATAGTTTCTGTGAATATAACTGAATTAGCAGTTTCCAATGGGTTAGCATTTATAATTGCAAATAGGGACGTCTCGTCAGCAAATAATTGTACATTATTATTTAGATTGTCTAAAATATCATTTATGTAGATTAAAAATAGAAAAGTACCGAGTATTGATCAATTGGGATACCCGGATTAAACTTACAAATAAGCTGATCGAAAATCTTCAAGGACAAAACATTGCGATCTGTTTAGTAGTTGTATATCCAATCACATAAATTTAGACTAATACCATACTTTCGCGGCTTATATATAATTCCCATCTGCCAGACTTCATCAAACGCTTTAAAAATATCACAGAATAAACAGCATCACACTCTCTCTCAATACAGGGTGCGTGAACAACTATAATAAATATGTGTGTTACTGAATTTATTGACCCTAGTGCGAAAACAATGATGCAAGTGGGTTCTGAAATTACTCAGTTTGTGATAAATAGACGAGTCACCCTATTTTTAATCTCACTCTCTAACCGTGACACCAGTAGTCTGTGGTAAGTAGACGAGACACCCTGTTTTTAATCTCATTCTCTAATCGTGAGACTAGTAGTCTGTGATAAGTATCCTCCTCACTGTTTTTGACTCATTCTCTAATCGCGAGACTAGTAGTTTGTGATAAGTAGACGTGACGCCCTATCCTTGTCTCTGTGTAATTATAAAATTAGACTGTGATTACTAATTATTGACTTTAATATTGCATCCTCTCCACAACAGTTCAAGCTTCAGCGATCCAACAGTGTAGGAATGCTCCTGGTGTGCAAGAATCAGTGCTACTAGATGATGTGCCATCTTTGCTGGTTACGGACCCCCCCCCCCCTCCCCATTAAATAAAACAACAAAACAAAACAATAAACAATCAAGGCCGCAACAATGTAAGTCTTACCCTTTTGTATACGATGAGATGCAAATACCCCCCCCCCCCTCCTGGTTGTACGTGACAAGGAGTAGGGTCGTCTGTCCAACCTCATGGGTTTTCTCCGGGTCCTCCGGTTTCCTCCCACAGCTAAAGACCCCTACACGCAAGCGTGGACGTTACCCCCCCCCCCTCTCTCTCTCTTTTTATTGTTGTATAATATCAAATATATTTCGTTAAACCACTCTCTCTCTCACTCTCTCTCTCTCTAACCGCCAACATGTGAGATATTATAAGACATTGTGTTTATTTACTCTCATGATTAATCACAGGGATAAATAGCATGTACTGATTATAGTCTGAGATCTTTCAGCTGTAGTTAATTAAGCTCTATGTGTACAGGTTAACATAAATCAAAACCAATTCTATGTCTGTAAACACGGTCGGAGGTTAAACGGTTATACAAGTCCTTGATTTAACACAGCTGCGATCTTTAGTCATGCATCACGCACTCATATGTCATTGAGAAATGTATTCCAAGTTCCACTCGACATTCCCAGTAGAGGAATATGCACGATATTTTAGTCATGCGTCGACACTGGTATATATACAATACTGAACAATGTATTCCAAGTTCCACTCCACATTCCCAGTACAGGAATAAGGAGGTGCAATGCTTATTGATAATTTTACAACCGGCTAACTTCGGTGAAAGGGAAAGAAATGGTGCTTAACGTCTCAACAAAGCCATCTTTCGGCATTGCAAGATTAGCATACGCCTAGATTCGTCGGACAACCCCGATGAACTTACTCGGTCAACACCGGGAGCGAGCCCGCGACCTCCAGACTAGCGAGCCACGATCTTACTCACTTAGCCACCGCGGCTCCCTATAAAAACAAGGAATGGTATTAATTAATGTGTAATTAAGTGTAATAAAACACGAGTGGAGTTATAGATAAGCCATTATATCAACAACCTGACAATAATCCAAACCATATGCTTAATCTATTCTTTGAATGGCATTTAATAATTGGAACATAATCAAAGAAACACACGTTTATGGAATGACAATTACTGTGGTTTATTTTCAACAACATTTCACAAGTCGTTATCAAGCATATAAACAAATAGATAAACGTTGAAACGTCGCAGTGAAATAAACCAGAGTAATTGTCATTCCATAAAAGTGCATATGCGTAATCGTTTTTGAAGGGGGGGGGGGCGAATGGTTAGCACGTGCGCAATGTATCATAAGGTCTGTCATTGAGTCACCTGGCGTGGTTTCGATTCCCCTGGTTGTACGTGACAAGGAGTTGGATCGCATGCCCAACCTTGTGGGTTTTCTCCCGGTTCCCAGAGATGGGGTTTAACGTCCACTCTCTCTCTCTCTCGAGAGAGAGAGAGGGGGTAACGTCCTCTCGACACAAACTAGGTCATATCGGGACTAACACATGGTTCAATTTTATTTCATTATAGCAGTGGGAGGAAACCGAAGTACCCGGAGAAACCCACAAGGCTGGACAGGAGACCCTAATCTTTGTCTCAGAAAAGTGGGGAATCGAAACCACACCACTTGACTTAATGGCAGACCTTATGGTCAAACGCACGTTCAAGCACTAGACCACCACACACACACACACACACACCCACACACCCTATATTCAATGGCGTGGAAATCTTTCTGGGTTGCTATAATCAACGCCGTTCGATCCTTCTGTGTTGCTATAATCACTGACATTGGATATTTCTGTGTTGTTATAATAACTGACATTGACTCTTTCTGTTAAAATCACCGACATAAAAAATGTATAGGTTGTTGCAATCATTGGCGTTCAATGTTTCTGATCAATTCGAACTGCGCTTCAAATTCCGACGAGTTCGTACTCGGGATTGGACGTCATAGATATTCTGTAAAATTCGTGTAGTGTTATTATGTGACCTGTGTTTGAACGAATTAGAATATTCCATAACTGTACTTTGTTGGCTTTTTTTTGCAATCTAGGTTCTAAAATCTAGTTATACGGAACATTAGGTTATTGCAATTTACACCGTTTAGTTTTTACATCATTAAAAAATACCTTAAAATCATCGCTTTGATCGGGCTCGAACTATATTTGAAAATAGACACAGGGGACTAACAGTATTAGCTAGAATCAGTAAGGACGTGAAATTATCAAAACATTTGCATGTTCTGCTAGTTTTATAGTCTTCTGCTTTGATCTAGTTATACTATAGAAATAATTTGATCTTTTTTTTTTGTTTCTTATTTGTTCTTTTCTAAAGGTGGAGTTAGACGGATTGTACAGTTCGTTTGTTTTCTAAACAATAATAACCAGGGAAGAAATGCTGACCGTTCAGGCTTAAATAATTTTTTTAGTCATTAGAAAAGACTCGTTTGTTCACCCTGAACAAACGCGAGCACGGTTCACTATAAATGGAATTGGATAGATTTAGAGTCTTGTCTTGTGCACTGCAAAAGGATAATTTAGCCCGTATACTCTGGTGTGTACATGGGACAACAATTTACTTGTCACTTGTTCACCATATTCCTGAAGTCCACGAAATCCCTTCAGTGGGATTTCATTCAATCAAACGAAACATTGCGAGGAGTTTGCTTTTTCGCTGATTTCGGAAACTCATGAAACAATAGGCGTTGAGGGAGTATCGCGTGATTAGATAGTGATAAGTAATATAATTGATCCTGTGATTGCAATATGAATACAATGAATTTCATACATGAGTATGCTTTAAAACCAAGTGTAAAAAATAAAAAATCCCCAAACTAATAGCAAATGGACATTCTGACTTATGCAGGTTTAACGTCAAGCTAAACTTTGTTGATTTCCCTGTTGTATAATTAAAAATACATTATGCAAGAGCTAAATCTGTCTATTGCAGGTCTTTCTTTAGGCCTGAAATGTTATCTAAATTATTAATTAGACATTAATTAACCTATATATCCAGACCATAATCAACTCTAGATGGCATCGCTAGTCTGCGATCTTTAGTGGATTGTGAGCCGATTTACTGCATAACTTTCCTTCACGATTTAACGATTAAATGGATAATCGAGACTATGCTGTTTATCGTACTGAATTTAGTAATGATGATCAAGGCTAGGCGGAAATTCAACTGCTTTGTTCTCGGTTCATAGTGGATCAATTTGAATGAAATTTTCAGCAAATTGCCTTTATATTACTTAGTTTTTAACTATTATAGTGAGAACTGCCAACTCGTTATCGAATCTCCCATAATGTATAATTAAAGGAGTGTAGTTAAAGGAGCGTACATTAGATAGGGATTAATTTTCTACTTCCCGGCACCAGTCGGGATGAAAAAAAAATTGGGCATACGCTGAGTAATGTATATCATTGTACCCGGCAAGAAACGTTTTTACCAATTCTTGGTCGAATTCCAACTGTCCAGGATTCTTTAACGTGCACCCGGGACTCAATGGAAAGTGAATCAGCGACGTACTCACTGAACCACCGTGCTCCCCTTACATCATTGTGTGACAGTATACTCACTGTGCCACCGTGCTCTCCTAACATCATTGTGTGACAGTATACTCACTGTGCCACCGTGCTCCCTTAACATGGGTGTGTGACCGTATACTCACTGAGCCACCGTGCTCCCCTTAAGTATGCCTGGCAAGGAACAACGTATATTCGTCTGGGTGATACGCAAAACTAAGGTCCCGTGTGCACAATGGCGTGCACGTAAAAGAACCCTTGGCCTGTGAAATAAGAGTAAGACGTTACCCCCCCCCCCCCCTCCACGCACCATTTCATTTACATCCGTAATAGTATGTTATATCGAGTTCTTGACGTCCTGGGAGCCACGGTGGCTAGGTGAGTAAGGCGCTGGCTCGCTAGCCTGGAGGTCGGGTGTTCGATCCCTGCATTGGCCGAGAAAGTTCATCCAGATTTCCGACGTGGTTTCCCCTTGTCAGTGATGCAGGACGAAGGGCCTGACAAGGACAGCTGTCTAGTCCTCCTTCGGATGATACGAAAAACCGAGGTCCCGTGTAAACATTGGAATGCACGTAAAAGATCCCTTGGCAGTTGGAATTCGATATCAGAGTATGCGATAGTGCTGCTGCCCGGGCAAAATTTCCCTCATAGCACACTGTATGACGTATGTCTGTCTTCATTAGCCCAGTATAGGAGTAGGACGTTAAACCCCATTTCATTTCATTTCATTTTCATTTCTTGACGTCCTGAAAAATATGTATCTTTCGTCTGGATATAAACGAGGATCATAATAGACAAACACCTCGATGCTGGTCCATAATAGATATCTATTATATATGGATGATTATTTAATAGATAAATAACTCGATGCTGGTCCATAATAGATATTTTAATATCGATGATATTCATACGAAACTTCTGACCGTTGAAATAATGTCGGTACGTAATAGATAAATTGTTTTATTGGGTTGTTTTTTTAACATCTTGAAAATAAAAACCGTTCGTCTAGACTCATGTTTATCAGTTGCATTATTTACGTACATGATCCTTTAGAGGTCCGTAGGGGGCTAAGTCTTTTTGTTAAGGCCAGCTCAATTTTTGTCTAGGTCCCTGAGATGTAAATAAGGTTAGGGCACGTGATTGTTGGTGAGATTGTAGGTTAGGGTTAGGATAAGCATTGGGGCTAGGTCCAGGGTTAGGGTTTACCCAAATACCAACTTTGGCAAGTCCTTACACCTTTACTATACGTAGCAGAAAGACCAAACTCACACAGTTTATCGATGACTCAGTGCTGTTACCACAATATTAACTTCAGACGATTCTGGCGAACGAGATCTGTATACGGACTGGATATCAAAGCCTGTCTAAATTCCCCATTTTTCGTCACCCAAAGTTTGACGCCCTATAGCTACTTCTTTCATGGGGTGGGTTTAAAAAATTTATGCTCACGTGAACAAGCAACCTCCCAACATTTGATACAAAAAATAAAAATGACCGGAATCGACTTGACAAAAACTAGGTAAAGGAAACAATAACCCATGAAATTAACCTGTAATTTCCCTATTTTTGAGATAATTAACCGTAGTAGATAAAAAAGAACCTAACAATTTATTTTCCTTTTCATTCATGTGGTGTTTACTACCAGCCCTAAAATACATTAGTATCTGTTTTATAAAAATATCTTGAAAAAAAATACTTTCAAAGGCCTGTAATTGTTCATGGCTCATCTGGCGTCAACAGGAATTGACTTCTGCAGTTGTCACGACCTTCCATTGGAGTTTCGACGTGCTCAATCTTAACAAACATATCCATTACTCTCAAATAGACATTATTTTAAATAAAATAATCCAACGAAAATGAAAAATTCACCTAATAGTGAGATTCGAACCACCAACCGCATGACTTCCCCCGACCCACCCTCTCACCGAGTTGCTTGTTCCAGGGCCCCAAGGTCCATGTCGTGGGCCCTGTTCAGGGGGTTTGCCTAGGGCCTCTCTTATTTGAAATACCATACTACACTGTTCAATGTCACCCACTTCGACGCAATTAGGCTTCGTTGCCGTTAATATTTAAGCCTCCACATTTCTGTATTGTAGAAATCAGTGGATGTGTCCCATAATGAATAGTGGAAATATGCTCTGAAATTAAACATTTTGTAGCCATTTTCGGTAACTTGTTTGAAAATGAAATCTTAAAGAGACAATACAACAAATATATTAAAGGGACAATACGACAATACCAAATATACAATAAATACAAATACACACTTATATAGAGTACAACATGGTACAAATGATGGCTATGGATATGATGAAAACGTATAAAAGTCAAAAATTTTATTTCTCTAATTAAATTTGCAAAAAAATGTATCACAAAAGCTTATTTTTAGCACTTTTCAATAAGCTGTATATTTTAAGTATGTTGCATTCCGGTCATTTTTTTCACACCTATGGATACTATGTGCTTAGCACTTCAAAACCATCCAAAGAAATTCTACTTGCGACCATGAAAGAAAAAGTTACAGTGTATCTTTTTTCTGCACTATAAGGACAATGTGAATATGGTACCCTAAAACAAGTCCACACAAAATTAGTATGTACTGATTTTTTTTTTTCAAATTAGTGCTGGGGTAGAAGTTGACCACCGTCTTTATCAGACAGGGTCAAAATTAGAAGGTTCTATTCCACCATAGAATGCAGTCTGTGCTTAAAAAAGGTGATAAATGCACATGTGAAAACCTCAATTTTACCCATAAAATGAACAATTCCTGTACAGTCCTTTAGAGCGACATCAGACTGTAACCACTTCAGCATGTTACCTCTTGCCCCTAAGTTTGATCAAAAACTTCCGACCCCCCATCTTAGCACTTTTTGCGATTTTTGCATGGTCTTCTCGCGGATACACTCTTAAATTGGGAACAGTAAATGATTCGTCTGTCGAATGACGTATACTATAATATAAGACATGCCACAGACGAAATATATGTGAATATTATAAAAACATCTCCCTTGCGCTTCATCCATCACGATAGCCACCCAAAAGGCAAAAGAAAGATCCGACTATTATTTTACTTGTTGATATGGAACGAATTTAGCCGTAGCCGTCTAGTTCACTAAGGTTGTTGGGTTTAGATGTTGGACTGAGCAGGACCATCAGAGGTTTTACTTGTGGGGCTCTCCTGATAGTTCTACGTATAGCCCGATAAACCCAAATGGCAAAAGAAAGATCCGACCATTATACTTACTAGTTGATATTGAACGAATGTAGCCGTAGACGTCTAGTCACTAAGGTTGTTAGGTTTAGATGTTGGACTGAGGTGAACCATCAGAGGTTTCACTTGTGGGTCTCTCCTGATAGTTGTACGTATAGCCCGATAAACCCAGAATGCAAGAGAAAAATCCGATCATTGTACTTACTTGTTGAGTTTAGATATTGGACGAATTTAGTAGTCTAGTTCACTAAGGTTGTTAGGTTTAGATGTTGGACTGAGCAGGACCATTAGAGCTTGCACTTGTGGGACTGCCATGATAATTGTACGTAGATCATATACTGCTACTGCACGTAAAGTATGGGGGTGGGGAATGGCCGAATAGTTAGCGCGTGCGCGTTGTATCATAAGGCCTGCTATTGAGTCAACTGGCGTGGTTTCGATTGCCTGGTTGTACGTGACACAGAGAAAGGTCGCCTATCCAACCTCGTGAGTTTTCTCCGGGTCCTCCGGTTTCCACCTACTGCTAAAGATTACTATGCGCAAGCGAATTATTGAAATAAAATTGAACCGTATGTTAGTCCCGAAATGACCTAGTTTGTGTCGAGTGGACGTTAAACCCCATTTCTCTCTCTATCTCTGTAGAATTCGTCGGGGATTGGTGATCAAATGGTCTAAGCGTGCACTTTGGATCATAAATTCTGTCCCAGTACTGTGTACGTGACAAGGAGTAATCTCGCCTGATAGTCCAGGCATTTTAACTTAATTTCGCACCATTCCGGGCAGTTGCTGCAATAGAAATGCCGACCACGTTTTATGGTCGGTCTAGACGTATATTATCACCAAAAAAAGTCCCAGTCCGAAATCCGTGCCCAAATGGGTCAAATTGGCAAAAATCCAAATTGGCCGCCGGTTTTGACTGGAAAATGCCAGTTTTTATCCACTTACCATAATATGATCGAGTTTAGTATCAAAATATATCCTTTCGGGGTAGCTGGATCCATTTCCATACACATTTTGGTGATTAGTTATACCGCGGAGTTAATATTGGGA
The DNA here is from genome assembly GCF_932274485.2 of Patella vulgata. Taxonomy (NCBI): domain Eukaryota; kingdom Metazoa; phylum Mollusca; class Gastropoda; family Patellidae; genus Patella; species Patella vulgata. The sequence continues at coordinate 6,616,803 of NC_065883.2, read as the reverse complement.
AATAATTCCAGATGGCGGACAGTTTTGGCGGGAAAATTCGAATTTTACAAAATTACCACATTTGGTGTCAAAATATATGTTTTGGAGGCCAGCTGATCTCATTTTCCACACACTTTGTCATCTTGGTAATTAACTTGTTCCCCTGGGTTAAAATATGTGGAAATCCCATTGGGGATTTGGGGATTGCGAGTGGTAGAGTCCGCCTCAGATCTAATACGATGACATTCATCAAGCATCAACTAAATTTTATTTAGACGCTCTGGTCGACCACTGCTCTCTACGGAAGCAGCGTAGCAGACATGGCGAAAGGGGTCACTCTCAGCTCGCTGTGGACGCAGTGTCGTGGGCGTGTCCGATTTCGATCACCAACCTCGAAAATTGAGCCAAGATGGCCAAACCTATTGAAGCACGAGGCGAATTTATTTCACAAAATGGTTCAAATGTTGAGACACAGATGGATACAGTATCGCCTGTTTGTCAGATATGCAGTGAACTGCCCATCGTCATTCCCAAAATGACGGAAAGCTAACGGGTATTGGAGGTCGACAATAATGACCCGATTAAGATCCCTGGCTTACGTTCAATAACGAGCGGAGATACCAATTTCAATGGCAGAGAATTCAGGACAGAATAAAACTTGGTGTAAAGTCATGACTAAGTCATGGTAGGCAGACCAAAGTTAGGGCACTTTAGGGGGAGGGGTAGGATCGGGAAGATTTGAGTTATGTGGCACATGGTAGAAGCGATTTGACGTATATATCATGACATACCATACATTGACACTTGGTTAAGGGATTATGATTAAGTCATAAAGATCCGAACATGAACATAGTTAGCTGCAGTCAAGAACTAAACGACCTGTGAGTAAAGAAAAACAAGTATCAAAAGGGACTGGTATTCCTTACAAAGGGTACCTGCCAAGTTTCATTCGATTCTGTTCCCTAATGAGGGTAGGGAGGTAGAATTGAAAGTAGACTGACAACCCCAAGAACGAGACGACGATCAAAATACACTTTAAGCCAAGGAAGTTACTGGTGACAGATTAAATGTCATTAGAGTTCGTGGTGACGGTTAGCGTATTGGCCCTGAGTATGCTAACCGGCAAAAACGTTCCCGTCGCCCGTGTTGCAATTTTCCCTAATTCATTTAGATAAATAAATAAAACTAAGACAAATTAGCTGATTCTGAATATTATGGAAATATTAATCCGTCTGTGAAATCTATTCTGGAAGTCATATGTGGAAATCATGGTCTGATTGAGCTTGTATAGGGCCCTTACATCATCAATCGAAAACGGACTTTGTAGTATCTCTGGAGTTAGTTGGAACAAGGGAAGGGCAGCAGAAAAGTGGGGCACAATATTCGATGGCACATTTTCGGAAGAGAGGGCACATAGCCACCCCGCTCCCTCCCATATACCTTGTTAGGAAATCTCATCGGATTCGAGTTTCTTTTGTTTTTGCATTTATGAGGGCAGGGTAGGCGGTTGACTAATTGGCCAGCATGCCTCTGCAATTAGATTTTTTGCTTAGGTTACACAGAGTGAAGAACAATTTCACTGCTAGATGTTTTATAAACAAGTTAGATGTGCAAGTAATTAATAAGTGTCATATATTTAGGGACACCAGCCTCAATGCCGATTTATTAAATACAATTAGATTAATATCCAGTCGTCATTTGTCCTCTCTTGGCTTGTCCAAAAAATAGGCATTGCGAGTTTTACTGTTTACTGTTGTAACAGCGGTCACCGCTGTTGTAATGGGCTGTCTGCTAGTCTTTCCTACAGACCATGTAAAAGACAACGGTCCGCAAAAATGAATTTTGGCACCGCGTACCCTCTAGACCATGATACAGACTCCTCCACTTCATTAACCTTAAAACATTGACCAATAACTATGGGTTATTCATTATTGAATGGTTCACTGCATATCTGACAAACAGGCGATACTGTATCCATCTGTGTCTCCACATCTGAATCATTTTGTGCCACGTGCTTCAAAAGGCACGGCCAGCCTCTGCAGTGACCCGACAGTGGCCCCAGTGGACATACCCCTATGCCGCTACCGCAGTTAACTGGGAGACACTCCAAATGAAATTTAGTTGATACTGGATGAAAGTCATTGTATTAGGTCTAAGGTAGGAGTATCATTAATCTCCAATCCCTAATTGGAATTTCTCCTATATTGACACAGGGAATCACTTAATCATTAAAATATGTACAAAAATGGATTCAGCTACCTCGAAAACATATATTTTGACACCAAACTAGATCCTCAAGTAAAATTCGAATTTTACCGCCAAAACTGACCACCATCTTGAATAAACCCTATTATTGACTCAGTGGTAACACTTATCACACAAATGTGTAGGGAAATGGATTCAGTTACCCCGAAAACGTATATTTTGATACCAAACTCGATCATATTGTGATAATTGGGTGGAGTATCATTAATCTCCAATCCCTAATTGGAATTTCTCCTATATTGACACAGGGAATCACTTAATCACTAAAATATGTACAAAAATGGATTCAGCTACCTCGAAAACATATATTTTGACACCAAACTAGATCCTCAAGTAAAATTCGAATGTTCCCGCCAAAACTGACCACCATCTTGAATAACCCCTATTATTGACTCAGCGGTGACACTTATCACAAAAATGTGTATGGAAATGGATTCAGTTACCCCGAAAACGTATATTTTGATACCAAACTCGATCATATTGTGATAAATGGGTGGAAATTGGAATTTACAAGCCAAAAGCGGTGGCCATTTTGGATCTTGGCCAATTTGACCCATTTGGGCACGGATTTCGGACTGGGACTTTTTTTTGGTTATAATATACGTCTAAACCGACCATAAACCGCGGTCGGCATTTCTAGTGCAGCAACTGCCCGCACTTTTGCTATCTTGCCTGGACTATGACCAACTGTGTGGGTATTCTCTGGGGTCTTCGCCCCCCCCTCTCTCTCTCTCTCTCTCTCTCCCTCTCTCTGATCTAATAAAGGAAACAGAAGTCTCAAAAGTCTCAGAAAAAGTTTGTTGTCAAGGCGATAAATCCTCTCTCTTATTTAAAAACATTTCAAACACTTTCAGCCATAAATAATCACTGTCTAGACTCTAAATCTGTATTTATTAATATTTAAATATATATTATATTTAGGAGATAAACATTGTTTGTTTGCTATTTAGTGGGATGTTATCAGACAAAGGATATATTTAATTAATAAAATATATGTAAATAAGGTATCTATATCGATATTTTATTTATTAATATTTAAATACACAATAAATAAAATGTTTGTATATAATTTCAAATGTCTCATGGGGTGGGGGATTAAATGAAATGATCTTAAATGTAATAACTATGCATTCCATTCGTTGATCAGCGTTTATCTGAAAGTGAAACTAGAGAAACTATATTAACTGAAATTGACTTTCCGCCTACTCATTCCAACTGATAGAGGGCCGATTAATGTCGGGCCTGTGGTGGGCTGGGATTGAAGGAAATACTTTTAAATGTAAAAAACAATGCATTCCATTCGTTGGTCTTCATTAATCTGAAACTGACTGCCATGGGGGGAAAGTATAAGGACACAGAATAGAATGGGATTTAAACTAATTAATGAAGACAGGTTACGCCATGCAGTGTGCCATGTTGGGAATTTTGCCCAGGCAGATGTGCTACGACCTAATCTTTGGGTCTGTTTGGCACAAGTTAGGGTCCATTTTGTAGCGCATCTGGGCCATAGTATATGCTTGACACTTTCTGTGCAATATGTTTCTGAGGTAATAAAGATCGGAATATTCCGATAGCGTTGGAAAAGCATTGACACCGCGTGATCTTTTCCATGTTTTGATCAAGCGGAGTGGAAAAACTGTGAATCCATGCTGTAAAGCGTGTTATTGCACCCCCTTTACTTAGCCCCTGGTGTTACCTTATTGGTACTTTTGGGCAGTTCCAAGAGACAAAGGGGGCCCACCCCCAATACAATTCTATCATTTAATTTTTAAAATGATCAAACTAACTTGTCCCAAAAAATATGTAAGTGGAAACAAAAAGATGTAATTAGAATTTTCCCGATTTTGTTTTCTTTATATTTTTTGATGATTTATATTTTAAATATAGTATCTAATGTCTAAGGGGACCCACTTCCTCAGGGGCCCACTTGCCATTGGGCAAGCTGAAAACCAGGCCAGTCCTCCACTGGTTTTTAGGGGACGTGAAGAGCAATATGTGGGCAGAGAGACGATATACTGACACAATTAATTCTGAGACAATTACAATACAGACACATAAAGACTAATTTACCAGTTGTCTAAATGATTTTCTGGTGAAAGGCACGAATCTTAATGAGGTCTGGTCCATTCATCAGTGTAGAAATAAAGACCGGAGGGTCGTGGATTAGTTTCTCTAGCCATATTAATTATATCCCATGCATGACCTGTTCATTCACTTCCAATAAAAGTCGTTCAAGCTAAATTAACCATACAAAAATATATCGGCGGGGTGGGATGGCATAATGGTTAGCGCGTGCGCATTGTATCATAAGGTCTATCATTGAGTCAACTGGCGTGGTTTCGATTTCTCGATTGTACGTGGCAAGGAGTAGGGTCGCCTGTCCAACCTGATGGGTTTTCTCCGGGTCCTCCGGATTCCTCCAACTGCTAAAGACCCCTACGCGCAAGCGAATTCTTGAAATTAAATTGAACCATATGTTATTCCTGAAATGACCTAGTTTGTGTCGAGTGGACGTTAAACCGCATTTATCCCTCTCTCTAAAATATATCGGAGTACATGTACATTGATTTCAAGATTTTACAAAATATGAAAACGATAAAATTATATTTGTTCACAGGCTGCTAAAGGAGAAATCACAGTGATATAGATCAGTAGGTGCAAGGCTCTGACAACCGAACAGCTCTTATCCTAGCGAGCCAGGATATAATTATTGAAACCGGACGATCTGATAAAATTATATAAATTTTGTAATATTATTAATATTAATTTTACTTTCTGTGGTGCTGTCCTTCATATCTATCCGTAAGAAATGTTTTTCGCGTTATTTTAGGTCTTTTCCACATCCAAAGTTAACAACCCGATGAATCAGCTTTTATCCTAGCGAGCCAGGATATAATTATTGAAACCGGACGATCTGATAAAATCTAAAAACATAAAAAATTATATAAATGTTGTAATATTAGATTTGTTGGAAATGAATTTTACTTTCTGTGGTGCTGTCCTTCTTATCTCTCCGTAAAAAATGTTTTTCGCATTATTTTAGGTCTTTTCCTTCATATCCAAAGCTAACAACCCGATGAATCACTTAGACACTATAACAAATAATGCTTCATCTTAGAAAATATCCAAATTTTAGATATATATAGAGAATCTCCAACCAGTCTTTTTTGATATCAAAAAATATCAACACAAGTTGATAAAGTAACAAAAAATGAGGCTCTGCCGAGTTTTTTTTTACTTTATCAACGAGTGTTGATATTTTTTGATATCAAAAACGACGAGTAGGAGATTTTGTTTATCACCCAATCCCTTCTTACATGCACAAATAGATAAATATAATTCTTTGCTGTAGATTTCACTTCTACTGAACATTACGGCGTAGTGATACATGATTTTTTGACAGCAATTCAACCATTGCAAAGTCCTTTATATTGACCCAGTGTTTCCATCAAGGTCAACTGAATAACAATAGTTCATTTTTAATAAAAAAAAAAAAAATGTTACTTTTTATAAGAAATGAACTGTTCTTTGAAAATAAAAAAAAAGTAGTTTCTTTTCAACTGACCAATCAAATTCATGTAAAATTTAGTTATGAAATTATGCAATTTATCACACAAGCGATATCTACTATAGAATGTATTATTGGGTGATAAATATACATATTAGTTATAGCAAACTGTACGTTAAACCTCATTTCATTTCATTTCATTTCATTTCTATAGCAATTTTTTGGTTCGCCTGTAATAAAGATCAAATTCAAGAGAGTATTACTTGCTTAGCTGCCATTTTCTTTTTACACATCTCTTAATAGAAGTATTGATTAAGATACGATAGATATTTCAATCTGTTTGACACCATTGTTTCGTGAGTACATGTACTGACTTTATTTAGTCATTTTAAGCTGATGATCGTAATTTGAGAGAGTTGGAATCCTTTTCAAGTGACGGTATCTAGTCGTTCGGATGAGATGAAAAACTGAGTGTTTGACACCATTGTTTCGTGAGTACATGTACTGACTTTATTTAGTCGTTTTAAGCTGATGATCGTAATTTGAGAGAGTTGGAATCCTTTTCAAGTGACGGTATCTAGTCGTTCGGATGAGATGAAAAACTGAGGTCCTGTGTACACGTTACACGTAAAGGAACCTTTGGCAGATGAAATTTGAAATGGGGTTTAACGTCCACTCGACACAAACTAGATCATTTGGAACTAACATATGGTTCAATTGTATTTCAATAATTCGCTTCCGTGTAGGGGTCTTTAGCAGTGGTAGGAAACCGGAGGACCCGGAGAAAAAACCCACGAGGTTGGATGGGAAGGACGAAGCACCGCTGTTCGGTCAAATTTGCCCTCATAGCACCCTGTATGGCATGTGTCCGTCTTCATTAGCCTAGTCGGAGCAGAGGATTAGGACATTGATCCGCATTTCATTACATTTCACAAATATTTTAGATAATTAATCGTTTGAAAATGACCAAAGTTTGGACAACAATATCTTCAATAATTTTGTAAAAGCAAGATACACGTACGTTAAAATAGACGATGTGTTATCGATCTCGAAGAATTGTTTTCAGAAACATTGCTCGGTTGTATTTCTTTATTCAAGTTAAAGCCAGCACGTGAATCGGTTTCTAGGGGGCTTGATATCGTGTTATTGTGGGTAGTAAACCCAATACAGTATTCATTCAATTTACACAATTAATTTATTTATCCTAGTTGAGTAGACTGATTTCTCTTCTTTTATTTCATCCTGGTTCTTTCCTTGCCACGGCAAAAGCTCTATTTTTTCAACTTAAATCCCCTTTGGAGTCTATGAGTCGCCTGCATGTTGGCATCGGTATCATTAAACGACAGACATATGAGTAAATATGCTAGGCGCTGGTCTTAGGTGTTGTAATCAAACATTAGAACATGTTCTCAGACAATTAAACACGATTACAAGAACGTGACTATTACCAAATTCCACGCTTAGCTTAATTCTCTTATCAGACAAGGGAGGTGATTGAGAACTTTAATTTGGCGAGATGCACGCATTGAGGAAGTGGTTTCATCTTAGTAGTTTTTACACAATCAAGCGGGGTGGGCAACTGGTTTCCTAATACCAACTGTCGTTTCCTTTATATTTATTTACTTTCTTTGCGGGGAGGGGGGGGGGCTAAGTGGTTAGCAAAAATGTGAGGAGGTGAAAAAGAACTAATACATTTATATGAACGATTCGTGTTAATAATGATTATAGCACTAACCGCATCAGAAGGCGAGATGTTCAGAGTTCAAACTCGTTGCTTGAAACGAATTTAACAGACAGGACTATTTCTTTTTTCATATTTTTATTTATTGTGGATAAATGAAAGAGAAATTGTGTTATTGATGTGAATTTAAGAAAATGCACGTTTGGTGGGTCGGGGTCTTCACGGAGAGAATCTGAGCTAATCTCTTCCTTCTTACGCGACATCAAGTGGTTCAAGCCAAATCGACATAGTTTCTAGCAGAAATGACGTTATGGTGATAAATTTCAGTAAAATACACGTTTGCTGGGTCGCCATATTCTTAGGAACCATTTATAAATGTGACAGATGGGTTTGACGTGAGGGAAAATAATACGTGTAACGAACAATAGAGCGAGATTTGTCTTTATATTTTTATATCCTGAGCTTGATGTATAATGTAATATCATTGCAACTTCTACGATTAATGTGAGAGCAAATAGAACGATTTTTAATGTAGTTTTTAATACACAATGTCGTTATGTCTTCACACTCAATACGGAAGTGACATTAAGTAGATTTGCTAATTACGTTTACATTTATCACATTCGTATAACTCATGTCTTTGGAAATGAAAAGAAATTGGGTTTAACGTCCTACTGTTCTGCTGCAACTTGGCCATGTCTTTGGAACAAATAACAAATCTGACAATGGACAACCCGATTGAAACCCTATAATTCTGTTAGAATGCAGTCATATTTTTCATATGAATAACAATATCGTCATTCAAGCTGTAGTCGCCTGAAAGCTTACTGACGACAAAATGGATTCTTCGGTAAAATGGAGCGTCAATTAATGACAAATGATAATCTTGTCTTTTGGAGTTTTTTCAGTTCACATTATTTTAACATCGTTGATTATTTCTAGTAGCCTAATCTCGGGGGTTTCCTGATGAAATTTATAATACAAATCTTTATATTGGGTTCGCTCCCGGTGGGGGATCACGTAGCTAAGTCGGTAAGACGCTGGCTCGCTAGCCTGGAGGTCGGGTGTTCGATCCCTGCATTGGCCGAGAAAGTTCATCCAGATTTTCCTGCGTGGTTTCCCCTTGTCAGTGATGCAGGATGGAGGGCCTGACAAGGACCGCTGTCTAGTCGTTCGAATGGGACGAAAAACCGAGGTCCCGTGTACACATTGGCGTGCACGTAAAAGATCCCTTGGCATTTGGAATTCGATATAAGAGTAGGCCGTAGTGCCGCTGCCCGGGCAAAATTTCCCTCATAGCACACTGTATGGCGCATGCCCGTCTTCATTAGCCCAGGTTAGGAACAGAACAGTAGAACGTTAAACCCCATTTCATTTCATTTCGCTCCCGGTGTTGGCCGAGAAAGGTCTTCGAAATTGTCCAGGGTGGTTCCCAATGGTAGTGGTTTGGATAGGACGATCAACCAAGAATAATGAAATAACTATTCTCTTAATCTCTCGAGGCCCTGTAGCTAGTGGACGCCCCCATTGACCGCAGTCCCGGCAATGGCTGATTGTGAACGAAGATAAACGAATGTGAACTCGCGGAGAAAATAATCAGTATGAATCAACATCGTATAAATTAATGATAAACCGATTTATTTACAGTTATCATATTTGTTGATTGATTTGGTTTTAAACGTGGGTGTACGTCGATTACTTATTTATTACAGTTTTAGTCTGTTTATCCTCGAGCCGTGGTGGCTTGGTGAGTAAGACGTTGTCGGAGAGAGAGAGAGAAATGGGGTTTAACGTCCACTCGACACAAACTAGGTCATTTCGGGACTAACATATGGTTTAATTTTATTTCAATAATTGCCTTGCGCATATGGGTCTTTAGCAGTGGGAGGAAACCGGTGAACCCGGAGAAAACCCACGAGGTACACGTTGTCGGGCTAACCTCGTGGTCGAGTGTTCGATCCCTGTGTTGCTTGAGATAGTTTGTCATTTCGGGACTAACATATGGTTTAATTTTATTTCAATAATTCGCTTGCGCATATGGGTCTTTAGCAGTGGGAGGAAACCGGTGGACCCGGAGAAAACCCACGAGGTACACGTTGTCGGGCTAACCTCGTGGTCGAGTGTTCGATCCCTGTGTTGCTTGAGATAGTATGTCATTTCGGGACTAACATATGGTTTAATTTTATTTCAATAATTCGCTTGCGCATAGGGGTCTTAAGCAGTGGGAGGAAACCGGAGGACCCGGAGAAAACCCACGAGGTACACGTTGTCGGGCTAACCTGGTGGTCGAGTGTTCGAGTGTCAGTGGTGCGCGTAAAAGAAACCATGACAGTTGGAATTCGATATAAGAGTAGTGGGACATTAAACCCCATTTCATTTCATGTATTCATTCTGACATTTCGTCTTTTTAAGTTATATACCAATATATATATATAGAGAGAGAGCGAAATGGGGTTAAACGTTCATTCGACACAAACTAGGTTATTTCGGGACTAAAAAATGGTTTGATTTTATTTTAATAATCCGCTTGCGCGTAGGGGTCTTTAGCAGTGGGAGGAAACCGGAGGACCCATCGGAAAACAGTGAGGTTGGACAGGCGAGCCTATTCATTGTCACGTACAGCCGAGGAATCGAAACGACGCCAGTTGACTCAATGATAGACCTTATGATCGGGGAATCTATACCAATATATAATGGAGAGCAGGTTTGATTAACCTTATGACATTAAATGTGTTATTTAATTATATCTCAACTGATGTAGCTACACGATATTCATAACGGCATGTCGATTCCTAAGACAATCAGAAACTCATATTCTCCGTTAATTACGCTCCCTTTAGACTTCCACTCAGAGTTTATCTAGAGAGATATTGGCATCTTGTAGTATGTATGGAAGATAGAGTCATTATATTTTACAAATTACACCGAATTAAACAGAACGTGGTCAGGATTTGAAGGGGTGTGTGGGCTGGGGGGCGAAGGCCATGAAGGGGAATCCGGGGGTTCTACTCCAGGAAATTTTAAAAAATTGAACCTGAGCGGGTGGGAAGATCCCGACCCCATGTAAATGGTGACATTCTATTAATTGACAAATCGCGATTGAAAGAAATGGAACACTTCGGGCCCCGGACCCTCAAATTAAGTCTGAGAAGGGGTGGGGTTTCGTACCCTCTCCACCCCACTCCCTCCCCATGCACCACCACCGGATCAGCTCTTGTAACTCAATGAATGCAATGGGATGGTTGACTCCATAATCTTTGTGAAATATAAGTGTCTTATTAAGTTAAAAACAAGCACTCAATTAAAGATGGTCTCCAGAGAAACAACTGCTGTGTGTATTACTGATATGAATTAAATTTGTTATTGGTCAGCTTTAATTAAACCTATCTGATTGACATCTCTACATTATATCAAGTAATTCTAGTCTATCCTAGGAGCAGAACTTTAGGACGTTAAACCCCATTTCGTTTAAACTTCTGTCAATGCTGTGCTAAATGTTGTCTCGGGTTTCTCTGCGCGCGAACAAACTAATTTTATTCAGACACGAATTTACTAAGCATTAATATCTGACTCTGTATGTCATTAATATCTGACTCTGTATGGCTTTAAAATCTGACTCTGTATGTCATTAATATTTGACTATGTATGTCATTAATATCCGACTCTGTATGTCTTTAATATCTGACTCTGTATGTCTTTAAAATATCTGACTCTGTATGTCATTAATATCCGACGTTGTATGTCATTTGTATCTGACTCTGTATGGCTTTAATATCTGACTCTGTATGTCTTTAAAATATCTGACTCTGTATGTCATTAATATCTGACTCTGTGTGTCATTCAATTATTAAAGCCTAGTAATTGTGTGTCGACGATAAACCCCAACCTCTCTTCTGGACTGAAGCAATGACTGATATAGACGTTTAACTCCACCTTTCTTCAAGGGTGAGAAATATATCCGGAAGTAATGAAACAGAGAGAGAGAGAGAGAGAAATAAGGTTTAGCGTCCACAAACTAGGTCATTTCGGGACTAACATATGGTTTAGACTGACGCAATGACTGATATAGACGTTTAACTCCACCTTTCTTCAAGGGTGAGAAATATATCCTGAAGTAATGAAACAGAGAGAGAGAGAGAGAGAGAAATAAGGTTTAACGTCCACAAACTAGGTGATTTCGGGACTAACATATGGTTTAAAGTTATTTCAATAATTCGCTTGCGCGTAGGGGTCTTTAACAGTGGGAGGAAACCGGGGGGACCCGGAGAAAACCCACGAGGTTGGACAGGCGACCCTACTCCATGTCACGTACAACCGGGGATTCGAAACCAGTAATGAAACAGAATTTGAGGTTGCTTTTCATACCCTTCTAAAATGTATTGAAGGATACGGTTAAAGATGTCGACGGTAAACCCCGTATCTCCTCAGGTTTGAGAAACATATCTTTAAGTAATGAAACATGTTGAAGAAAACATAATTGAGACCGATTTTTATACCCTTCTGAAATGTATTGAAGGACACGGTTAATGATGTCGATACTAAAACCCATATCTCTTCAGGGTTGGGACCGCTTGTTAAACCCTTCTAGACTGAAGTAATGAAAGACGTTGAAGTATTTGATGTCGATGTAATTGGAACCTTGAGGCTAGAACTTCTGTCACTATAGCATATTTTTAGAAAGGTTATACACGTATTACCAAACTCATAAGAGGTCAGACATCCCCTAATAACAGTCCTTCAACACTTCAACATGCCTGGTGGTTACTGTTCGGTCTGCATCCATCATGATTAAAAACTAAAGTAATAGCATGTCCTATTAAACCATCTTTTAATGTCAATGACGTGGGTCATTGCAGCCATGTCAGTAGTACACGCGATTCACGTCTAGATGAATATATCCTGGTTTCGACTGACATTGAATTGTTTCAAATCTGGTTAACACACATGAGAGGGAGAGAGACAAATGGGGTTTAAAGTCCACTCGACACAAACTAGGTCATTTCGGGACCATCATATAGTTCAATTTTATTTCCATAATTCGCTTGCGCGTAGGGATCTTTAGCAGAGGGGGGAAACTGGAGGACCCACAGAGGAAACCCACGAGGTTGGACAGGCGACCCTACTCCTTGTCAATCGAAACCACGCCAGTTGACTCAATGACAGACTTTATGCTACACGTGCTACCCATTCAGCTTCCAACCCTCCTATTAACACACAAATATAAAAACAAATCCAGCTATATTTCGTTACATGTAGTATTTCTTTAACACGTCAAACTCCACAGTAACATTTTGAAATGTTTTCCAAGAAAGAGGCGATCGAGCTAACTAGCATTTCGTTGACATTTAGCTTCATAATCGTGGAAGATATAAAGCTATTACCTCGTGCATTAAAAATTGGATTTAAAAATATTAAAAAAGCTCTCACTATTGTTCGTTAAATGTTTCCCAAGAAATGGGAAACCCAACTAACGAGCATTTCCTTGACATTTAGCTTCATAATCGTTGAAGATATAACGCTATTACCTCATGTATTAAAAATTGGTTTTAAAAAATATGAAAATATCACTCGTTATTGTTCGTTACACGTTGTGTTTTCTCTCACACCAAGCTCAAGAATGAATGTTTAACTTGCCTGACATCGCTCTGAGAGGCAGAGAACCGTTTAATATTTCCCAAGAAAGAAGCGATCCAGCAAATGTGCATTTTACTGAAATTCACATCAGTAACACAATTTCTCTTTCAATTAAAAAAATATGTGAAAAAAGAAATAATCCTATCTGTTAAATTGGTTTCAAGCAACGAGTTTGAACCCCGAACACCTTACATTCTGATTCCGTGATTGCTGTAAGCATTATTAGCACGAATCGTTCCTTTAAATGGCTTAGTTCTTTTCTACCTCCTGACAGTTTTGCTAAACACTTAGCCCCACCGCCTCTCTCACCCGCAAAGAAAGTCAATAAATATAAAGGAAACGCAGTTGGTATTAGGAAAGCAGTTGCCCACCCCGCTTGATGGTGTAGCGAGTGCCGTAAAAACTACTAACATGAAACCACTTCCTCAATGCGTGCATCGTAATTGTACAGCGAGTGCCGTAAAAACTACCAAGATGAAACCACTTCCTCAATGCGTGCATCTCGCCAAATTAAAGTTCTCAATCACCTCCGTTGTCTGATAAGAGAATTAAGCTAAGCGTGGAATTTGGTAATAGTCACGTTCTTGTAATCGTGTTTAATTGTCTGAGAACATGTTCTAATGTTTGATTACAACACCTAAGACCAGCGCCTGGCATATTTACTCATATGTCTGTCGTTTAATGATACCGATGCCAAAATGTAGGCGGCTTGTAGTCTCCAAAGGGGATTTAAGTTGAAATAAATAGAGCTTTTAGCGTGGCAAGAAACGAGAAACGAACCAGAAAAGACATCAGTCTACTCAACCATTACAAATAAATTAATTGTGTAAATTGAATGAATACGGTATTGGGTTTAATACCCAAAATAACACGATATCAAGGCCTAGAAACCGATTCACTTGCTGGCTTTAACTTGAATAAAGAAATACAACCGCTCAATGTTTCTTGAAACAATTCTCCAAGATCGATAACACATCGTCTATTTTAGTCATTGTGTATCTTGCTTTTACAAAATTATTGGAAATATTGTTGATCAAACTTTGGTCATTTTCAAACGATTAATTATCTAAAATATTTGTGCAATGAAATGAAATGGGGTTTAACGTCCTACTCCTCTCCTCCGACTGGGCTAAGAAACATTGTCACACGCCATGCAGTATTCTATGGGGGCAAATTTGACCGGACAGCGGTGCTACGCCCTTCTGTTATTTCGAATTCCATCTGTCAAGGGTTCTTTTACGTGCAACGTGTAGACGGGACCTCAGTTTTTCATCTCATCCGAACGACTAGATACCGTCACTTGAAAAGGATTCCAACTCTCTCAAATTACGATCATCAGCTTAAAACGACTAAATAAAGTCAGTACATGTACTCACGAAACAATGGTGTCAAACAGATTGAAATATCTATCGTATCTTAATCAATACTTCTATTAAGAGATGTGTAAGAAGAATGGCAGCGAAGCATGTAATACTCTCTTGAATTTGATCTTTATTACAGGCGAACCAAAAAAATGCTATAAAAATGAAATTAAATGAAATAAAATGAGGTTTAACGTCCAGTTTGCTATAACTAATATGTATCTAAAATTTAGATATTTTGTAAGATGAAGCATTATTTGTTACTAGTGTCTAAGTGATTCATCGGGTTTTTTAGCTTTGGATGTGGAAAAGACCTGAAATAACGCGAAAAACATTTCTTACGGATAAATATGAAAGACAGCACCACAGAAAGTAAAATTCATTTCCAACAATTCTCAAATGACAACATTTATATATTTTTTATGTTTTTCGATCTTATTATATCGTCCGGTTTCAATAATTATATCCTGGCTCGCTAGGATAAGAGCTGTTTGGTTGTCAGAACCTTCCACCTACTGATCTATACATGTACTCTGATATATTTTGGAGAGAGAGAGAGAAAGAGAGAGAGACAGAGAGAGAGAGAGAGAGAGAGAGAGAGAAATGGGGTTTAACGTCCACTCGACACAAACTAGGTCATTTCGGGACTAACATATGGTTTAATTTTATTTACATAATTCGCTTGCGCGTAGGGGTCTTTAGCAGTGGGAGGAAACCGGAGAACCCGGAGAAAACCCACGAGGTTGGACAGGCGACCCTACTCCTTGCCACGTACAACCGGGGATTCGAAACCACGCCAGTCGACTCAATGACAGACTTTATGATACAGCGCGCACACGCTAATCATTCAACCATCCAACCCCCCAGAGAGAGAGAGAGAGAGAGAGAGATGCAGTTTAACGTCCACTCGACACAAACTAGGTCATTTCGCGAATAACATATGGTTTAATTTTATTTCAATAATTCGCTTGCACGTAGTGTTCTTTATTGGGATGACACCGAAGGACTCGGAGAAAACCCACGAGGTTGGACGGGCGACCCTACAACCAGGGAATCGAAACCACACCAGTTGACTCAATGACAGACCTTATGATACAAAACACTACTTTTATCTAGCGCAAATAACAAATAGATAAATACAATCTGTTGTGAAGCATTTTTCGGAATTAATGATACAAAAACTGAAATTAACGTTAGCTATTTTTCTACTCGCCGGTTGCATGCAATCCTGTTGATAAGGCTGCAATTGACAAGTTAAACACTATCGGGTTGTAATTTTAAGATATGTGTAAACAAATGATCGATTGATTCACTATCTACCTCACCACACCACATGTTCGCTATCTCGATATTAGTCAGGGCAGAAAATATAGGTAGAAGAAACAGGGAAGAAAAAGAACTTATTACACAATTTCATTTCTTGGCCAAACTTACGTGGGAAGTCGTAAAATTACATAACACAAATCTAAACGGCAATACTATATACCGGAAAACACCAAAAAACTACCGGAAAACACCATGTTATACTGAATACCGGAAAACACCGGAAAAACAGTAAATACCGGAAAACACCGGAAAAACAGTAAATACCGGAAAACACACTAAATACCGGAAAACACACTAAATACTGGAAAACACCCTAAATAGGTAACCCGGAGTCTGGTCCTCTTTGTGCGGGGTGGGGGTAGGTTTAAGAATTTGGGGGGAGAGGTTAAGTCTCCACATAAGCACTGACCTAGGATGATGAAAAATTAGTTCGTGATATTTCCTAGTTTTATTAAAATACATACAATACATTAGATTTATATACAAAGGCGATTTCACTGTTTATTGGTGTTGGTGGCGCTGATGGTCTTCCTTGGGTGGTGCTTCTGGTATTCTGGTATTGTTGTTTCTGAAGAGAAAAAAAAAAATAAATTTGAGGCTCTCGGGAGAGAGCCACATTAGTGTGTTTCCTACAACGGATTGGATTTTATAAAAAAATCGTGTTTGTTCCACATCACCGGGTTACGGCTAGGGATTCTTATATCTAATTGATTTTAATTACTAACGGTTAGGCATAGGATTTGATATATGGTTTGTTTTGGGTCAGGGTGGAGACTGGTCTTATTTAATCTAATTTACTGTGCACTAGGATGTCGTTCAGATTTTTATTTTTAGAATATGCAATTATAAGTTTCTGTGTGAATATTTTCGGGTGATTTTCTTGGAGATCAGTATAGTGTTTTCTGATGATTTTGGACGCACTTGCTGCTGTTGCGCTAAATGGAACTACAAAAGGAGCTATTGCGCTAGCCGTATGAATATTCAAACCTAGGGGGGCTGTTGTTTTCAATTTGTCAATCCAGAATTTTTCTCTTGTTAGCCTAAACGTTTTAATTTCTTCTGAAGTTTCAAAGTCGCTCTTGGTCTTTTCTATTGGCGTGACAATGAGATCTGAAATGTCATGATTTGGTTGGTTGAAATGAATTGAGACAGGTTTGTCTTTTTTGGTGACTATGTCAGACCGGTGACCGTTAATTCTTTCCCTAAGTGCATTTTGAGTCTCCCCTACGTATTGCTTGTCACATTTTCTGCATGAGATAAGATAAATTATGTTTGAACTACTGCATGAAAGTTGGTCTAATATTGGGAATTTTGTGCCAGATGTTTTGTTATGGAAATGGTCGGATATGTTTAAGATTTTGCATGTTTGACATCTTGGATGGCCACAAATATTGGTTTTATGTGCTGATTGTATATTATTTGTTTCTTTGGCGGCAAGCTCAGCTAGAGTGTTGTTTTTTATACGTCGTAGATAGCGTTTGGAGTATCCCCTTTCCCGTAGTTTGCTAAATACCAATGTACATGCTGACTCAAAGTCGGTCTTCTGAGTACATATCCTATGAAAACGGAGAATCTGAGATTTTATGATGCCAGAGAATGTATGTTTTGGGTGAAAGGAGCTTTTGAACAATAATTGATGTGTGTCGGCTTACCTATTTAGGGTGTTTTCCGGTATTTAGTGTGTTTTCTGGTGTTTAGTGTTTTCCGGTGTTTTCCGGTATTCAGTATAACATGTTGTTTTCCGGTAGTTTTGTGGTGTCTTCGGTTGTTTTGCAGTGTTTTCCGCTATAAAGTATTACCCAATATAATATTCAATACAGTTGAGGCACATTAGAAACATTTTCTAAGTTCCCAACTTTTAAGTCTGAGATTGCTTCGTGAACGGTGGAATGTTTAGCAAAATCGTGCGTGAGACTTACGCGTGTGTTCTGTACCGCAGAAAATCGCAGAATGGCCATTGAGACTCTTGATCCTGCACATGCATATTCTAAGGTCTTGCGAAAAATCACAAACGCATACATTACGCACGAGGTCCCTATTCATGTTGTACATCTGCATCACGTGCCCTATCCTTATCTACATCTCAACGACCTTGCAAAAAATTGAGCTAGCCTTAACAAATAGATTTAGCCTAGTTTCAGGCACAATATAATCTGAATTTTTATGAAAATAGTAAGGTCTAAAATAATCGGAGTTAAAGATTCATTATGGAAGATTAGATACAGAACTGACAATTCTCACTATGATAGTTAAAAACTAGATGATGTAAAGAGAATGTGCATTTGAATTTTAGGCTAGCCCCAGTCGGTACAATAAGAAACATAGTCTTCATTATCCACTTTTAGATTTACTCATCAATGAGCGTTGAGCATCAAATTGGATTCAAATCCAGTGAAAATCCGACACATAAGATAACATCGAAAGTTGATTAAGGTCTTTTCATGTTAATAAATATTTAATAATTGTTTTATATAAGGTCCCAAGTAAGACCTGCAATAGGCAGATTTAAGACTGAATCTTGATTAAAAACCATAAATACAACCCACCATGCTTTATCATCTATAAGAATCGGACAGATATTAGTTTTAGACACAGTATAATTCGCATCGTTATAAAACACGATAAAGACAACTCGCCAATAAACCAGAGAGTTAATAATAACTACAAGCTAAGCCGCTGATCGTGTATCGAAAGCCTTAAACGATTCTTTATAGATTATGGCCATAATAAAATGAGATTAGATTTTGTCATTTTGGACCATTAACGAATACCTTACCACCGTCTACTGTGTAATCTCCCGAAAGCTTTAGTTGTTGGGATGGTCAATAATTGCCACTTGACTATTTGTATTGTCATTTAAGTTGGGTTATTTGGGATTGTTTATAGAAGGAGGGGAGAAGTCGGGTAATTATACCCCCGCGTTTGTTTTATCCTTTACTTCTAGACTATAGCCTTGATTTTATTAATGATATTAATGGGAAATACAGCTTGTGGTGAAATGGTTTGATTTACGATATTAATGGAAAGTACAGCCTTGGTTTTATTTGAAAATATTAATGTTAAATGCAGCTCTTGGTGACTTGGTTTAATTGACGATATTAATAGAGAGTGCAGCCTTGGTTTTATTTACAATTATTAATGGAAAATGCAGCTCTTGGTGAAATGGTTTAATGAATTGAAATTGACACAGCTCACCATTTTTACGAAAGAAGGGCGAAAGTTATTTTAATCTTTCTCTCCCTTTCTCGTTTCCATCCCTTTTGCTTGGCTATCTTATATGAAGCACCAGCTCACTAACCCCATTGAGTAAGGCGGGGGGGGGGGAAGAGAGAAGAGAGAGAGAGAGAGTTTAACGTCCACTCGAAAAGTTCAGTCCAATTGCTCAACTCTGAACCGAGACATTAGCGTTTGAATTTTAGGCTATAGCCTCGATCATCATTACTAAAGTCGGTCAATCTGTTTCACAGAGTATTACGAAAATCTTCTAATATCTCTGTAAAAGATGGCTGCCTTCAACAAATGACGTCATACCACGCGGCGGCAATCATTGGCTCAATGGCGCGTGCATTGTTTACTTAAGACGTTACAGATTCGAGCAGAATGACGTCTTTTACTAATTCTAAAATAGGAAATACTTTATTATAAAATGTTTTAGAATTTAATTTGTCGGAGGAAAAAAGTTAATATTTATGGCTCATTAAGTCGCATCGATGTCATCCTTATCAGTGATTGTCGCAGACTAGCGAATATTCACTGTGGATCAATATGAAAGTCGGTATGATAAAAAAAAAAGCATAGTCTCGATTATCCAATTTTGGATTAAATCATCAATGGGCGTTGAGCAGCAAATTGGATTCAAATCCAGTGCAACTCCCATACATAAGATGGCATTGAGAGTTAATTAAGGTCTTTTCATGTTTATAAATGTCTAATTAATAGTTTATATAACATGTGAGGCATAAAGAAAGACCTGCTCTTGCATAATGTATGTTTAATTAAATTAGGGGGGTTGGATGGCTGAATGGTTAGCGTGCGCGCGCTGTATCATAAAGTCTGTCATTGAGTCGACTGGCGTGGTTTCGAATCCCCGGTTGTACGTGACAAGGAGTAGGGTCGCCTGTCCAACCTCGTGGGTTTTTTCTCCGGGTCCTCCGGTTTCCTCCCACTGCTAAAGACCCCTACGCGCAAGCGAATTATTGAAATAAATATAAACCATATGTTAGTCCCGAAATGACCTAGTTTGTGTCGAGTGGACGTTAAACCCCATTTCTCTCTCTCTCTCTCTCTCTCTCTCTCTCTTTAATTAAATTAACAATCTGAGTACACATTTGGTGTGTAATTAGTCCAGCGAAATTTGATATTTTATCGACAATACAAATGGCGTATCGGAACTTGAAACTAAATAAATTGAAGAAAACTAATCCGGAGGAATTTGATATTTTAGAGAAAATACAAATGGCGTATCGGAACTTGAAACTAAATGAATTGAAGAAAACTAATCCGGAGGAATTTGATATTTTAGAGAAAATACAAATGGCGTATCGGAACTTGAATCTAAATAAATTGAAGAACATTGATATATCTTTATATTATGAGTTGTTTGTTTTTGACTTTTAACTTTCCGTCTTGTCTACAATTTATATTCCGCCATGAGAAACGCGAAAACAACAGCAAGCAAATCATCTAAAGTTTCCATGTTTTCAAATTAAATTTTATATAAAAAAAAATCAGAGAGAAAAAAGCTTTTATATTTCTGAAAGTGATTGAGATTGATTTTGTTAATAATTCCGTTATTTTGTAAGAAACGTAAAACATGTTATTTGACGGTTGCATGCTGATGTAGATTTCAATACAAAAATAATAGTTTCGTCTAAATACAAATGGAAAGCTCTGTCGGTTGCTGTCTAGTTCACACGAGTGAAACGAAAAGTCGGGAAATAATCTATAAATGGAAATGTATTTTTTCTATAATTTTAACTCGTTTATGTTCTTAGTGATAAATTTGTTCACATAGCTACAAACTTGAAATAAAAAGAAAGGGGGAGAGGTAACGTCCACTCGACACAAACTAATATTAAGTCTTCCTTAAAGATGAAATGAAATGTAATGGGGTTTCACGTCCTACATTTCTGGCTTAACTGGGCACGGCTTCATCTCAGAGAAGCACTGCAATTTCTAGAATTTAACATTTCGGGACTAATATTTGGTTTAATTTTATTTCAATAATTCGCTTCTGCATAAGTAGGGGTCTTTAGCAGTGGGGGGAAACCGGGGGACTCTGAAAAAACCCACGAGGTTGGACAGGCGACCCTACTCCTTGTCACGTACAACCGGGAAATGGAAACGGCGCCAGTTGACTCAATGACAGGTCGTATGATACAGCACGTACGTGCTAACCACATTCGGCCATCCACCCCCACCCCCTCCCCTTCATTTATAAACGACCAGCCCCTGAAGTGTAATGACGAATTTAGAATTCAAAGTGTTCATTAGTCATTTACTACAACATTAACATTTATTTTCGTCTACATCAATTTTATGCTGAATTGATCACTTTATAAACATTTTACAATTGATGTGAATTTGAATTATATCTCTCTATTTCCTGTCAAGTATTATGATAATGATCCTAAAATCATCCTACTGGAATCGTTTAAAACCAGATAAAAATTTGTGGCTATGAATAAATAACTTTCATTTTATTTTTCAAAATAAACGGCGAATAAATTAACCCAATTCTGGAAAAGTCATTTACACCTTTTCCACAGACCAATTTGTACTGAATAAATTATCCATGACATTTAGTGATTGTAGTTGAAATACAATTTGATTAAAATACACATCTATATTTCATTTCGTTTTTTTAATACTTTCGATGGCGTACACTACATGAAGATCTGACAAGTTGTACTGGAAGGTCGTGTCAGGGGTCGTACGAGCGGCTTTTGGCCCGATGACGTCAGACACTGATTAATCAATCAGCGTTGACGTTTCTAGTGTTTCACCCACAGTTCCGTGCATAGCACGCCAAGAACTCGTCATAACAGACCGCTTCATTGGCTAATCCCTCACTTCAACCAAAACGCCGGTAATATAACAACTCTTCCAGATGCTAGTGTAGTAAAGAAAAGTAAAACGAAATTTTGAACTATAAAAAATCAGATCGATTTTAGGCGAAAATGTCATCAACTATTACACCTCCGAAAAAAATAACAGTCTAAATTTGCATTTTTCATTTGTAAATATATTAGGCCTTCCGATCGCGTTATAAAGGTAAACAAATCTACGTGTATATATTCTAAAATTAGCACGATGATATGCGCAGTTCGTATTTGCGACCATTGCCTGTATATATGTAAATACTATATTATTTTACGATAAATATGACCTCATTTCTATGTTAATATAGTCATGGTAATACATATATTATAATTTATTTGGTTTCCATTGTATTGTTTATCTTTGTCTATCGATACCAAGAATCTTGGTGGCGTAGTCAAATGAGCCGTTAGGAGAGGTTAGTGTGAACTGCACGGAAGACAACTCTGCCATAGAAGTTGGATTTAACGTACACTCGGCACAAACTAGGTCATTTCGGGACCAACATATGGTTCCATTTTATTTCAAAAATTCACTTGCGCGTAGGGATCTTTAGCAGTGGGAGGAAACCGGAGGACCCGGAGAAAACCCACGAGGTTCGACTGACAATCCTACTCCTTGTCACGTACAACCGGGCAATCGAAACCACGCCAGTTGATTCAATGACAGACCTAACCATGCAGCCACCCAGGCCACCTAGGGTTGTAGAAGAAGGGGGCGAGTGGCTCTTGCAAAGAAAATGAAATAAAGAGTAGAACACAATTTCCCTCATAGTAGGCCTACACGGTATACATGCTTGTCTTCATTGACACTGTCGGTGGAGAAGCGTAGCCAAATTTCATTTCATTTTGTGAACTTTTGACATAAAGATATAAAGTCTTATTGATCTACACACCAACGGTCGAATTCAATTCAATTAAAAGAAAATTATAATAAATATCCATTTCATTTCTATAGCGCCAAAACTCCACAATAAATAGCGCTTGAAATTAAAATATTTTATATTCTGCCTTATTTTATATGAATAAAAAGATGATGACCTTCAACAGAACGGTTTTAATAAACCCAGACTAGAAAAAGGCGGGAATTGGAAGAACGCTGACATTGTGACACGGTGCCATTAATTCTTATAACATGATTCTACAGACAGCTATTTATACCTAAAGGGTTGATGTGATCTCCCATGGGATATCTCCCAAGAACGAAGCTACAGTTCGTCAGAAAAAATCACCGGAAAAAGTATTGAAAAAATTCAAAGATGCGTCACTTTAATGCTGAACTTAAATCGATATCACATGAAATATCTCCGAGTTAATTTCATTTTGTGATAAAGACAAAAACACAACAAAATAGAAAATAAATGAAATGGAGTTTAACGTCCTACTGTTCTGCTCCTAACCTGGGCTAATGAAGACGGGCATACGCTATACAGTGTGCTATGAGGGAAATTTTGCCCGGACAGCGGCACTACGGCCTACTCTTATATCGAATTCCAACTACCAAGAGATCTTTTACGTGCACGCCAATGTGTACACGGGACCTCGGTTTTCCGTCCCATTCGAACGACTAGACAGCTTTCCTTGTCAGAAATGAAATGAAATGAAATGAAATGGAGTTTAACGTCCTACTGTTCTGCTCCTAACCTGGGCTAATGAAGACGGGCATACGCCATACAGTGTGCTATGAGGGAAATTTTGCCCGGACAGCGGCACTACGGCCTACTCTTATATCGAATTCCAACTGCCAAGGGATCTTTTACGTGCATTCCAATGTATACACGGGACCTCGGTTTTTCGTCTCATCCGAAGGACTAGACAGCTATCCTTGTCAGGCCCTCCGTCCTGCATCACTGACAAGGGGGAACCACGCCGGAAAATCTGGATGAACTTTCTCGGCCAATGCAGGGATCGAACACCCGACCTCCAGGCTAGCGAGCTAGCGTCTTACCCACATAGCCACGTGATCCCCAAATAGAAAATAAGAACAAAAAATAACGATGAAGAGAACACCACTTCCTTTAAACACTGGGGTTAACCAATCTGATCAAAATACAGATCTATATTTCGTTTCGTTTTTTTTATACTTTCGATGGCCTATACTACATGAAGATCTGACAAGTTGTATTGGGAGGTCCTGTCAGGGGTGATACGAGCGATTTTTGACCCCATGACGTCAGACATTGATTAATCAATCAGCGTTGACGTTTCTAGGGGTTTACCCACAGTTCCGTGCAGAGCGCACCAAGAACTCGCCTAGCCTCGATTGTCATTACTACCGTTGTTACGATAATAAACAAAGTCTCATTTATCAATTTTAGGGTAACCGCATCGACCACAAAACGTATTTAAATTTACTTATATGGCAGCCATCTGATGGCATTGAGAGTTGATTATGGTCTTGGTAAGTTATTTAATATCAAATTAATCATTTATATAGGATTTAAGGTCTAAAGAAAGACCTGCAATAGGCAGACTTAGCTTTCGTATAATGCATCATCTTTAAGCAAACATGGGTATAATAAAAAAAAAACATGATGAAAAATGGGATGATGGCTTGTACGAAAAACATAGAACATTAAACCCCATTTCATTTAAATTTTATGTATCAAACTTGGCAGTTGATATTCAACAAAGGCTAAGAGGAAAAGCTATTATCCGGCAAATGTCCGGGCAAATTTCCCTCATAGCCATACTGCATGACGAATGCCCGTCTTCATTAGTCCTTTTGGAGCCGAAAAGTAAAGCGTTAATTAAACCCGATTTCATTTCGTTTCATTTCCTCTGCTCTCGCCCACATTCACCCGGATGGAACAGAAAAGTAGGACGTTAAACCCCATTTCATTTCATTTTATATATTAAACTAATATCGCAGCTGCGTTTTCTTACCAGATAAATTGGGTTGAGTAGTCGAATAGTTAACGCATGCGCGTTGCATCATAAGGTCTGTCACTAAGTTAATTGGCGTGGTTTCGATTCCCCGCTTGTACGTGACAAGGAGTAGGGTCGCCTGTCCAACGTGGTGGGTTTTCTCCGGGTCCTCCGGTTTCCTCCCACTGCTAAAGAAACCTACGCACAAGCGAATAAATGAAATAAAAATTGAATCATATATTAGTGCCGAAATGTTAAATTCTTAAAAGAGCAGTGCTTCTCTAAGATGAAGCCGTCTTTATTAGCCCAGTCAAACCAGAAAGGTAGGGCTTTAAACCCCATTTCATTTCATTTCACCTTTAAAGGGACAATAACACTCTGGCTGGCTTGACAGCTCCAGAAAAAAATAGCCTTATTCTAAGTACTAGATGTGTTAGTGTCCCACCTGTTGTGTAAATTATCCATTAAATCCTATTTTACTTGTCCAAAGGGTTCAAAAATATTTTTAAATCCAATTCACATTTGAAAAGCTTTACGTCAGTTAGGTGTGTTAAGATGAAATTTGTATCATCAATTAGTTGGAATATTGTAAAATAGTACAATTTGTTGACCAGAATAAAGATTTGGACATATTATTCAGTTACAACAAGAGTGGTATTGAGCCTTTAAGGAAGACTTAATATTAGAAAACTATATACATGTACTAGCACGGGCGTCTTCACAGTCGTCATAAACAAATCTCTAAGGGCATTGCGAGACGTCCAACTAAATATACCGAGATTTTAAATTATACATTATACGACACCAGTCTACTACGATAACACAGAAAAATCATTACATAGTTCGACTTGAGAAAAATGTATTAATTTTAACATTTTTATTGAAAGTGTTTCTGGTCTGGAAACGGTTTGATGGCTTCTAATGGCGGTTAATGGCCACCAGAGAAGCCATTTTTAAATCAATTTCAAAACGGAAATTGAACAACCTCATCATAAAGTACGGAGGATTTCAAATGGCGTTTCGGTTAGTCGGATATAAATATCTCCAGGTGATGGATTGGCACTTTATTACCGCCCCGACCAATTATTGATCTCGAATTATTGAAAACTAGGTAGGGGGGGTTGGGTGGCCGAATGGTTAGCGTGTGCGCGTTGTATCATAAGGTCTGTCATTGAGTCAACTGGCTTGGTTTCGATTCCGTCGCCCGTCCGACCTTTATTATTGAAATAAAATTGAACCATATGTTAGTCCCGACAGAACCTAGTTTGTGTCAAGTGGACGTTAAACCCCATCCCCCCTCTCTCCCCCTGTCTCTCTCTTTCTCTCTCTCTCTCAATTTCTGTTTACTCCTTTCTGATCTCGTGGCGATCGGTTCTATCCTCTCATGATCTCAAACTTATAATTTAACCCCGAATGCCAACTCAAACCTAAATGATCTCAGACGTTGCCAATCCACCACGTGCTAAGATATATAGGTGGTTTTATAGCGATTAATGTTCCACCGTTTTTGAAACATTTAATCAATTTTGTTCATAAATAAAGAAGTCTTAAAAAATACCGTGTTCATTATTATATTAATATAGTCGACAATGTATGGAATATTCTGACAGGTTTGGGAAGTAAGAGTGATACAATCGTTTAAACATACATTTTTCAAGAACTAAATCTGCCTATTACAGGTCTCTCTTTAGACCTGAAATGTTTAATAAACTAATAATTAGGCATACATTATGCGAGGGCTCAATCTGCCTATTGCACGTCTTTCTTTAGGCCTGAAACGTTTTCTAAATTATTAATTAGACATTAATTAACTTATCCAGGCCATAATCAACTCTCGATGGCATCGGATTTCTCTGATATCAAATAGATTAGAAAAGTTCAGCCATATTTTGATTTAAGCTAAAAATGGAGGAGCGAGACTTAGCTTCGAACAACCAGTACGGTGGTTGAAATTATTACACAGGTCTTGTCAAACCTTCAAAGGCTAATATCTTCTCTCGCAATAGAGTAAATTGAATGAAATTTTCAAATTATTCATTTTACATTATCTATTTTCGAACTATTACAGCAAAAATGGCTAGCTCTTTATCTAAATCTTACATAATATATCTTTAACGTATCCAGACCATAATTAACTCTCGATGGCTTCGGATACTCCAGATGTGTTAACTAGATTAGAACGGTTCGGCATTTAAAAATTAAATTTAAAAATGGGAAATCTAGGCTAAGTCTCGAATATACCAGTGCCCTGGTTACCACAATGAACACATCTTGTCAAAACTTCAAACAGTGATTTGAATGAAAATTTCAACATTTTCATTTTACATTATCTATTTTTGAGCTATTATAGCAGGAATGGTCAGCTCTTTATCTAAATCTTACATAATGTATCTTTAAAGGAGCAAAACCTTTAACTCAGTGAGTTTTGAGAAGTGTTGATTTTAGATATCTTTGAGATTGACAGTGTAGATCGTAGATCATGTTCACTGTATTCTCCTTGAAAACTCATAAGGTGAAAACTGCACGCTTGGGGATAAACGAAACCACTAAGGAGACAGTAATACTATATCCAATATTCGAAATTAAAACCACGAATTAGAATTCAATTTGGGTCCATTGCAATCAATACTGATGTTAGTTTAATGTCCAACCTCGTGGGTTTTCTCCGGGTCCCCCGGTTTCCTCCCACTGCTAAAGACCCCTACGCGCAAGCGAATTATTGAAATAAAATTAAACCATATGTTAGTCCCGAAATGACCTAGTTTGTGTCAAGTGGACGTTAAACCCCATCTCTCTCTCTCTCTCTCTCTCCCTCTCTCTTACAAGATGGGGCTGTAAGATATGTCAAATAGATACCCTCTCTCTCTCGCTTAATGTACGGGTTCCTTATATCAACTATTTAAGACACAATGAACGTTTTAAAATCAGTACACGTGTCGTGTATTCTACAGATATAATGGTTTTGAGCGCCGTTTGTAACAAAAAAAAAGAAAACATACGGAAGAAGACAACGCGAAAGTAATTAAAAAACAATAATAATAATAAAACGTGTAGAATAGACCATACAGGTGGAGCACACGACTGTGTTAAATTAGGAGTGTTTGTGTACTCCACCGAACGTAATTTTTAAAAAAAGGGTGTTAATTTGTATGTGCTTTTAGATCCATTTTTGTCTATTTTAAGGGTCCAGAGATTACAATCTGATTAAAGCATTTTCGTTTTTTGTTCATATTTTAGTTGGAAGAGTTGTTATATATAACCCGCGCTTTGGTTGATGTGAGGGATTATCCAATGAAATGGCTTATTGCAGCAAGTTCTTGGCGTGTGGTGTACGGAACTGTGTGTATCCCATGCAAATGTCTGACGTCATAGAGTCAAACGCCGCTCGTATGACCCCTGAAGCGACCTTCCACTACAACCGGTCAGTTATTCATGTAGTGCACCGTCAAAAGTATAAAAAACCGAAACGAAATAGATCTGTATTTTAATTATAAAGCCGGAGAATTGTCTCGTTGACCAACACCCAGAACTCCTGTTTAGGGAGTCAGCGTCTGACTAAACCAAAATGGTTCCAATTCATGTAGTTCTTGTAACCAAACGGGCTGCACTATTCTGACAACGTCACTCTGATTTAATAAATATTCATGAATACCGGTTAAACGCTTATTTGCATAATCCTAGCTGAGAAATAATTATTGTTCTGACATGTTATGACTAATAATAAATACATAGAGTGGTCGTTTATTAGTACTAAAGAAAATAAATGACAGCCCACCAGCGTAGATTATTTAACGGTTTGAGCTAGAGTAGGTCTCATCACGCAACGATTATCCAGTTACATATCTAAACGGGGGAGTTATTCCCCGGTTGTACGTGACAAGGAGTAGGGTCGCCTTTCCAACCTCGTGGGTTTTCTCCGGGTCCTCCGGTTTCCTCCCACTGCTAAAAAAAAAACCTACGCGCAAGCAAATTTTGAAATAAAATTGAACCATATGTTAGTTCCGAAATGACCTAGTTTGTGTTGAGTTGACGTTAAACTCCATTTCTCTCTCTCCCTCTCTATCTCTCTCTTTTAACGGGAGGGGGGTCGAATGGCTGAATGGTTAGCGTGCGCGCGCTGTATCATAAAGTCTGTCATTGAGTCAACTGGCGTGGTTTCGAATCCCCGGTTGTACGTGGCAAGGAGTAGGGTCGCCTGTCCAACCTCGTGGGTTTTCTCCGGGTCCTCCGGTTTCCTCCCACTGCTAAAGACCCCTACGCGCAAGCGAATTATTGAAATAAAATTGAACCATATGTTAGTTCCGAAATGACCTAGTTTGTCTCTCTCTCTCTCTCTTTTAACGGGAGAGCCACGGTGGCTAGGTGAGTAGGGGTCCCGTGTTCGATCTTTGCATTGGTCCAGCAACTTCATCTGTCAGGACGCAGGGCCTGGTAAGCGACAATGTATAGACGTTCGGATGGGATGAACTACTGAGGTCAGGTGGACATATTACTCCCACTGCCAACGACCCCTTCGCTAAATAAATTCCTTGAAATAAAATTTAACCATGTTGGTCTCGATATAGTTTAGATTGTGTCTAGTGGACGTTAAGCATCCCTCTCCGCTGGATTTCCGCTGGGTTTGAATCCGATTTGCTGCTCAACGCTCATTGATGATTTAATCCAAAAATGGATAATCGAGAATATGCTTTTTTATCATACCGAATTTAGTAATGATGATCGAGGCTAGGCCTATAATTCAAACGCTAATGTCTCGGTTCAGAGTTGAGCAGTTGGACGTTAACCCCCCCCCCCTCTCTCTCTCCCTCTCTCTCTCTCTCATTATATTGATTATGAACGTTCAATATTCTGTTAATATTGCTATTAATTATAGTCATCTATTGAATAATTCATATATACACCCATTACTTAGATAAATATCTCTATATTTCACTTGTAACAGTCCACGTGGTATATACGACGTAGATATTTATTGTATATAATTTGACGTTTATATTCATAATTACACGCGCGTCGTATAATTGTGCTTTGACAACCGGGCGAATATATGAGATCGTGTGTTCTAATTTGTGTACTTTCGAAATGCAATAGGGTTTAATGACCTTCTGTTCTACTCCATCCGCGGGCACACGCCGTACAGTGTGCTACGGCTACTGAAGACGGGCGCACGCTATGCAGTGTGCTACGGGCTACTGAAGACGGGCACGCACCATGCAGTGTGCTATGGGCTACTGAAGACGGGCACACCCAATGGAGTGTGCTACTGGAGACGGACACACAACATGCAGTGTGCTACGGGCTACTGAAGACGGGCACACACCATCGAGTGTGCTACGGGCTACTGAAGACGGGCACACACCATCGAGTGTGCTACTGCTAACTCTTTATTCGGATTCCACTAGTCAAGAGGTGATGTTTGATAGCACGTTTTCCGGCGTGGTTTCCCCTTGTCAGTGATGCAGGACGGAGGGTCTGACAAGGACAGCTGTCTAGTTGTTCGGATGGGACGAAAAACCGAGGTCCCATGTACACATTGGCGTGCACGTAAAAGATCCCTTGGCTGTTGGAATTCGATATAAAAGTAGGCCGTAGTGCCGCTGCCCGGGCAAAATTCCTCTCATAGCACACTGTATGGCGTATGCCCGTCTTCATTAGCCCAGTTTAGGGGCAAAACAGTAGGACGTTAAACCCCATTTCATTTCATGGATAGCACGTGCGCGTTGTATCATAAAGTCCCGGCTGTATACGTGACAAGGAGTAGGGTCTCCTGTTCAACCTCTTGGCTTTTCTCCGGTTTCCTCCCACTGCTAAATACCCCTACGCGCAAACGAATTATTGAAATGAAATTGAACCATATATGTTAGTCCCGAAATGACCTAGTTTGTGTCGAGTGGACGTTCAACCTTATCACTCCTTGATACACCATATACCCCCCTATGTGTCTGGCATGTCTAATAATATCGGTTAGTATGTCGCGAATTATATCATATTAT
The DNA here is from genome assembly GCF_932274485.2 of Patella vulgata. Lineage (NCBI taxonomy): Eukaryota > Metazoa > Mollusca > Gastropoda > Patellidae > Patella > Patella vulgata. The sequence goes on along the minus strand of NC_065883.2, from coordinate 6,586,090 downwards.
ATATCTGGTAGGGTAATTGAGTCAGTAAGCGACAGTAAATCATGGGCTATTATTTGATTTGATCATTTGATGGTAACTAACGAGTCCTCGTTGGCTACTTTAACTAACTTACAGCTCTGTTTTCATATCAATTATACCACTTTTTACAGAGTACTGTGGATTGATTGATTCATACTAGTTATATATACATCGAGACCGTAGACTTAGCCGGAAATAACGAGAACTAATATAGCTAGCTATTCGTGGTATAAGTAACTTATAGTATTTGTATGTGTCACATTATTACTAACTGTCCTAGAAATGGCGGGAATATATGTATAGGATGGACTCTTGGGGTAGCTTTAGTTTTGGGTAAGTAGCCTACAGTATTTGACCAAGTGACAGGACCCACTAAAAGGCGTGAAGGGGGGGGGGGGTGGAGGCGATAAATGGTGTTTACTAGAATATATATACTGATGTTCTTAGCTGTAAATGTACAGATTTAGCGTTTTGCAGTCTCACCAATTTATCAAAAAACACAAGACTAAGATTTCAAATATGTATAGGATGGACTCTTGGGGTAGCTTTAGTTTTGGGTAAGTAGCCTACAGTATTTGACCCACTAAAAGGCGTGAAGGGGGGGGGGAGGTCGGAGGCGATAAATGGTGTTTACTAGAATATATACTGATGTTCTTAGCTGTAAATGTACAGATTTAGCGTTTTGCAGTCTCACCAATTTATCAAAAAACACAAGACTAAGATTTCAAATCGGGTGTCCAAAGAAAAGGATTTATGCGATGTTCTTTTCTAACTGTGCTGTGCGTGTATAATTTATATTTGAATATGTACGCATTGGGATATACATAATAGGTCCCTTGGCAGTTGGAATTCGATATAAGAGTATGCCATGGTGCTGCTGCCCGGGTAAAATTTCCCTCATAGCACACTGTTATAGCCTATGCCCGTCTTCATTAGCCCAATCGGAGCAGAACAGTAGGACGTTAAACCCCATTTCATTTCATTTTTATTTTTATACTTGAATATCTATTTGACAGATCTTAAAGGAGCTAAGTCGCTAATATTTGGGATCTAGAAATAGACACAAATTGGTCTCAACGTATACAATAATTTAATATGAATGTATATAATCTGATTTACATTCAATCGTTTCTGTTTTTACTGCAATTTCTAATCAGTTATGTTCGCCGAAATACCCCAGAAGTCTCAATCCAATGGCAATCTGTAGCGTCTGGTTATTCCACTCTATACCGATGGTATTTATTGCGCATGCTCTCCAGATAAGAATATGACGTCACCGTTTGACATGACTTGTGGAATATATCTAGCCTCTTTCTACGAGTCCCTTGTTAAAAATGGCTCTGAAATGCACCATGGTACACGATTCGTGTACCAACGGTAAAATGTTTATTTTGTCTTAATTATTGGATATCAGAAGCCCATCTTTTAATCGTAAGATCACAACATCAATGTTGATTTAAATTGACAAATAATTCGTGTTTTCATTGTCTAAGATTTTGGATACGGCCTACTCTTATATCGAATTCCAACTGCCAAGGGATCTTTAACGTGCACGCCAATGTGTACACGGGACCTCGGTTTTTCGTCCCATCCGAACGACTAGACAGCTGTCCTTGTCAGGCCCTCTGTCCTGCATCACTGACAAGGGTAAACCACGCCTGAAAATCTGGATGAACTTCGGAGACCAAAAGTTGTTATATGAGACTGTAAGAGGATACCTGACAATTCAATAAAGTAATTGAATGTCATTAAATAAGAGAACACGAGAAAAATAGAAATAGTCCGTACATTCCCTTGTTTATATTCATTCTATACCTTATAAAAACATGGTAATGCACGGACTTTTTCTGTTTTTCTTTCGTGTTCACTTATCTAGTGACAGTCAATTCTTTTTATGAATTGTCAGATATCCTCTCACAGTCTCACACAACAACTTTTGGTCTTCGAAGCAATTATTAGTGAGCAGAAATTCGCCCGTATATCCGTTATCATTCGTCACATCAGTCAGTTATATAGAGAGGTGACTCATGTTTTCCTTTGGCGTTCGTCACTTCCGATTCAGAAAAACTGAATTACTCAGCTATCGTAACAATGATCTCTGAGATAAAATTATATTTGGAATGTGTTTAACCAGCTCTATCACAAATGTGATAATGACTGGCACCAATATTGTCCTATCGTAGCAATGATCTCTGTGTTAAAATTATATTTGGAATGTGTTTAACCAGCTCTATCACATATGTGATAATGACTGGCACCAATATTGTCCTTTAATACTTTTGCCTCTGTCTCTTCTAGGTTACACAGATGAAGTATGAAGAGTCGCCATCTTGTACTCAGGCTAGAAACAAAGTCGATGTCATTCTTAGGATGAACGAATTGCCCAGCAGACACACGAACGCTGTTTCCCTTATAGCAGAATTAGGTTCTGAGAGCAGTGCTCATGGATTAGCCCGGATTGTGTCTTCCAAGGGAACCAAACGACGCCTTATTTGGACCTTGCTTGTGATCATCGGTCTTGCCGCTGCTACGGTTCAATTCTCCATGCTGGTCAAAAAATATCTACAATTCCAAGTTGTGGAGGTGTCCGAGGTGAAAGATAGTATGCCAGTCGAGTTTCCTGCGATAACAGTTTGTAATATTGAACCGATTTCCTTAAGAAAAGTGAGAAAGTTATTATCTTTACCGGACGCAGCTTTAAAAAAGTGGTTGGAATTTGTGTATAAGTTTAAATTCGGAAAACAATCGGCTCACCTTTCGTCGATACGAGCCTTTTACGAAAATTTGGGAGATGAAGCCGAATATGTGAGACACGAACTGAAAGATTTCATGCTTCATTGCCGATTTAACAAAGAAACGTGTGGGGGTTCGAATTTCACGACGTCATTTGACGGGAATTACTACAGTTGTTTTACGTTTAACCGAGGGAATTCCGACAAAATATTGATGCACTCCACGGGTCCTGAAAATGGCCTCTCGTTAATCATCGCTGTGGACAATGACAATCCGCCATTGGGAACATACGGTGTGTACAACATACATTCTAATATTTTACACAGTGCTGGTGTGAGGGTAGTAGTGCATGCCCCCAACACCATGCCCAGTCCCGTCAATCACGGGTTTGACGTTCCGCCCGGTTATTCGTCTTCCATTGGCCTTAAGGCCGTGCTTCACACCCGTCTGTCCGAACCTTATGGCAATTGTTCAAACTCCATTTTGGAAGGTTCTGAAAATTACAACAATACCTTTTTTACGTGTCTTCAGCTGTGTAAACAAAGAAAAATTATTGAAAAATGCGGATGCAAATCGTCTGATCTACCGGAACTACCCTCGTCCCACTCCGTGCCATTTTGTGGTTACATTAAAAACTGGCGGGAAATGGTGGCTCATCCGGATAACTATCCACCGAATGTTTATTTGCCAAAACTTATTTGTGAAGAACACGTCAGTCACGAAATGACCACGGATAGAAGTTACGAAGTTTCTTGTAAATGTGTCCAGCCTTGTCACGAAACGACTTTTCAGAAATCCGTTTCGCTGTCGTATTGGCCTTTAGAATTTTATCAACTGAATATTCTTCAGTTATTGTATAATGGCACAATCGCCCAAAGCCAACTCGACGAAGCCTATACGTACCTGTCGAACATTACCGACGAAGAATCCCAAAAGGAGGATAGTACGATGGACAAAGGCTATTCCTCGAAGGAGAAAGAACAAGCCGAGCGGGCTTCCAAATTAATCCGGCAAAATCTGTTGCGTGTGAACATTTATTTAGAAGACTTGAGCGTGGTAGAATTCCGCCAAATGCCGGCATACGATATGGCGGATTTGTTTGCGGATATTGGGGGTACAATGGGATTATGGATGGGGATATCAGTGTTGACTATTATGGAACTTGTTGAGTTAATTATACGTTTAATTATGTTGCTATTTTATACCGAAACTCGCCAAATGCCCGAAAAAACAACTTTACCAAATGGTGTGATACAACAGCAGCAGGCCGAGAGAAGACAATTTATACGTCATGATGGTTTGGAGTCGTCGGTGTGAATGAATGATCGAATGAATGAATGAATGAATGAATGATCGAATGAATGAATGAATGATCGAATGACTGAATGAATGAATAAAAAATACGATATAATAAGTGTGAATTTGCACTTATCGAATGAACAACTGAGTGAATAGTTTTTTTTAGGTTTTAATATTTAATAATGTCCTAGCATGCATTGTATTATTAGTTTGTAAAAGAAATATTTAAAAATTCGAAAAATCAAAATAGCAGACGTCAAACTGTCTATGACCCTCACGATATACTAATATTCAGTTGGGTGGGTCTTTTTTTTCAATCGGTCGGCGAGGGCGGATATTTCCACACGTTCAGTTAAGAAGCTTTAGGTTAAGCTACCAACAGGGTGATAAATGAATTTTCAATATGGAAATAGTCCACTTCCACTGGAAAATAAAAAACCCTCGTTACCGGCTTCTTGGAGATTTCTTCGTGTACAGTTTGAGACAAACACATTCTAAAGTGGTCTTGTTCCAAAACAAATAAGATATCTGTAGTTATAACTTCCATTGTATATAACTAGTTTGGTGTGCGAATTATGTGTTTGTGTGTGTGTGTGCTTTATTCATTTTATATAAATTTAGTTGCGTCGCTGAATTCAACGGGTGACGTCATAAACAAATTACCAAAAACTAGTACAAGTAATAATATTGTGTTCGAATTAAAATATGTGACTTTCTACAATTATATTACATAGAAGACCCTTAACACGTGCATTACAAAAAGGCATTTCTATAGTGAAACTTGCTGTAGCTTACTGAGAGGACGACGTTCCCGTGTAACCATTTCAAGGGTGTGGGGGTGTGAGGCGGGGTGTAATTAAAGAAGGAAAATAAATTATGTTTTTTGTTGTACGAGCTATCCTATTTAGTATGAATACAATGTTATTTCATGTAATTTAAAATGTCTTCCCCTCTCAGGAGCCACGCTGACTGGCTAGTCTGGAGGTCGCGGGTTCTTTCCCGGTGTTCATCGGGTTTTTTCCGTCGTGCTTTACTCTTGTCAGTGGTGCAGGACGGAGGGCTTAACCGGGACACCTGTCTAGTTGTTAGGATAGGACAAAAAACCGAGGTCCCGTTTATACATTGGTGTGCACGTAAATGATCCCTTGGCAGTTAGAATTTGATATAGGAGTAGGCTGTAGCGCCGCTGTCCGGGAAAAATTTCCCCTATGCACACTGTATGACATATGCCCAGTCGGTGCAGAACAGTAGAACGTTATAATAACCATTTCATTTCTTCCTTTCTCCCATTTCTGAGTAGTGGGTCCTATATATTTGGTCTTGGGAAGCAGACGACAATCAAAGAGTTAACCACGGGCACTATCAAACTTCTGCACGTCACTGAGTGAAAGTGAGAGCGATAGAAATAATGTAAAACTATGGCTAAATGTGTGTATATTTTCATACCATGTGTGTAGATTGTGTATTATAAAGTATTTATAAACCATGCAATAAAATATTAACTAATATCTTTGTGTATTGACAGCACAAAATCTACTGGGTTTAAAAGGCAATCCCAACTTTGACGAAATGAAAGAGGGTTTATATATCCTACCTGGATAATGAAGACAGGCATTGCGTATTTCATTCAGAGTGTCACGTCAATCCACGTGACTCGACCAATTGCTCGCTATTCCTGTGTACGTCATTGCCTACATTTTCTCATTTGCACGTCGGTACCCATTTTCTTACCGGTTGCATTTTCTGACTGTACAAGCAATCCCCCAGTATATAGGAAATTCCCAATTTGTCCCACAGGACACACAATTCTTAATTTGTCTCTCTCAGTAGACACGATTCTTTCAAGTACAATTGTCTCCAAGTACACACAATTCCGCTCATGCACAATTGCTATTTGTCTCACAGAACACACTATCCCCCCCCCCCCTTTGTATCACAGATCACGCTATTCCCATTTGTTTCACAAAACTCACTCCCCCCACCCCCTTATCTCACAGAACACGCCATTCCCCCTTTGTCTCACAGAACATAATATTCCGCTTTTGTCTCAAATTTTCACCTCATTGTAATAAACATCTAAAAAAGTAAATAACGATATTTTTTTTTTTTTAGCAAAAAATCTTTTATAGCATAAAATAGGAAGCAAAAATATGAAGAGCGTGCTTTATATAATAGTAAATAAATAGAATTATATATATATAAAGGGATATGAATATTATGCATATGTATAATAATTAAATATAGAAAATGATGCCGGACTTTGTTCAATAATCACCGATATATTCGATTTAAAATTGAATCGTTAATATCTCTGTTGAGAGTGAAGCAATTTGGATGAAATGTTCAGCATTTTCTGTTTTCATTATCTATTTGTTAACTATTATAGCAGGAACTGCCAGCTCTTTATCTAATCTTACCTAATGCCCCTTTAAGTTCTATGTTAAGTTTACCACCAGGGTTAGCCAACCTTTTATATTCGATTTCCAAACTATTATTGTACTAGGACACTTGATATGTCATATTACTTGAACAGATAAATTTAAAGGTACATTTTGTAAGATTAAGATAAAGAGCTGGTCGTTCTTGTTATAATAGTTAAAAAACAACGTAAGATTTAGATAAAGAGCCGACTGTTCTTGTTATAATAGTTCAACAATACATTACGTAAGATTTAGATAAAGAGCTGGACGTTCTTGCTATAATGGTTCAAAAATAAATAATGGAAAATTCAGTTATGAGTGTTAGAAATTGTAGGGTAGAGTGTTTATTATCGTAGTAACGATACTGGACAAACAAGATTATGTCCCGCTTATCCAGTTTATTATTAATTTTTTAAATCTGATTGGCGTTCTAATCCATTTAAATCTCTGCCATCCGATCGTCTGGAGAGTTGATTATGTACTCATATACCGTTTGAAGAAACAAAGACAGACCTGCAATGAGTGCAACAGGCAGATTTAGCACTTTTAGAGTAGGAATTAGAAAGGTAAAATAAATAATTCTATTTCCCCGGTAACCACTACAACCCAGCACACGCAACCTCAATCCCTACATAATCTTAAATACCCCCCAGATTCACAAAACCTCATATATTCTACTAGTTGATTAACAACCAAATTTACCACAATTATATGATAATAAGCAATAATTAATGAACTATGAATAAATGAATATATTTAGTATAAATATAAATAAGAAAAGACAGAATACATAGACAGAAAGGCTTATCAGGCCTTCTAATACTAAAAGGGGCACCTGTCACTGATTTCAGTCAGGCACAGTCAGTAGTATACGGGTCCCAATTCTATGGAATCCTTATATGGCATTTAGTAATTGAATATATAATATTAAAACACATTTTATATAGAAAACAATCACTGAGTTTATATTTCACACTACGTTTCAACAAGTTCCTCTTGCCGTTCTCAAGTAAGTAATGACAGTATGATAGCAAGGGGAACTTATTGAAACCTTAGTGTGAAACAAGCCAACAGTGAGGCTGATGTCCCCCGCTGAAATCCCGAAATAAATAGATGACATATATTAATTAATTGCATGTTTATCTTTTTCAAAAGTATCCAGCAATCAAACTGATTATTAAGTATACATTAAGTTTCATCACTCTCTATCAGATAGAATCAAAATAAACAAGGCATTGACCTAATAAACACATACACCAAGTTTGAACATTCTAGCTCAATTAAAAGTTATCGTGTCCCAAAGCATCAACCAATCAAATTGCTTATCTCTGCTTACCCTAAGCGGAAAATGCTCATCTTCGAACTCCATCAAGGCATTGACCTAATCAACACATACACCAAGTTTGAACATTCTAGCTCAATTAGGAAGAGAGTTATTGTGTCCCAAAAAGTGTGACGGACAGACAGACAGACAGACGGACGAACCCATTTTAATAGTCTCCTGCTTTCTTCGAAAGGCGGGGGACAATAAACTCAGTGAGAGTGAGAGAGAGAGTGCGAAATGGGGTTAAACGTCCACTCGACACAGACTAGGTCATTTCGGGACTAACATATGGTTTTAATTTTATTTCAATAATTTGCTTGCGCGTAAGGGTCTTTAGCAGTGGGAGGAAACCGGAGGACCCAGAGAAAACCCACGATGTTGGACAGGTGACCCTACTCCTTGTCACATACAACCGGGGATTCGAAACCACACCAGTTGACTCAATGACAGGTTTTATGATACAGCACGCACGTGCTAACCATGCTAACCATTCGGCCATCCAACCCCCCTTAACTCAGTGATTGTTTTCCATATAAATTGTGTTTTAATATTCTATGGAATACAATTACTGCTTATTATTGAGCAAGTTTCGACTAGGCTTCTCTAGTCATTATCAAGCAATGATAGAATATAAAATATAACGAGACAATTAATATACATGAAACAAAACAACATCTGGTTAATGCTGATTTTGTTGATACGTGTCCAGCACAAGATAAAAACTGTCAGGCCCTGAGTTGAAAAAGTATTCACAATCTTGGTATCTCCCGTGGCCTCACTCAGTTCTACTCCACTATACCCTGGGTTCATCGGTGGGGTATTCACATATTCAAATTAGAGAAAAGTGACAGATCAAAGCAGTCCAAGATTCTGTTCCTTAGACCGCCTCAAACCACCCTATGAATTGCTTTCTGTATTAAAGGGCCATTTACTAGTATGTGTAGGGGTGGTTTCGGGGCTCTAGTTAGGGCAGCTTGGGGTTGTCGAAGGAAATCTAGTTAAGGCAGCTTGGGGCGGTCAGAGGAATTCTATTTAGGGCATTTTGGGTCGATCGAAGGAATTCTATTTAGGGCAGTTTGGGGTGGTCGAAGGAATTCTAGTTACAGCAGCTTGGGGCAGTCGAAGGAATTCTAGTTAGGGCATTTTGGGTGGTCTATGGAATTCTAGTTAGGATAGCTTGGGGCGGTCGAAGGAACTCTAACTAGGGCATTTTGAAGCTTTCTAAGGAATTCTAGATAGGGTGATCTGGGGTCGTGTAAGGAACTCTAGTTACAGTGATTTGTAATCTTAAATATAACAATAAATACCAGGGAATACCTGATTGAACATTCTGGAATTGAATTCTCTAAATCTCAAAAATAGTGACAATTGATTGAAAAGTTGGATTTTTGAGCTACAAGACACACACTGACTGCATAAGAAAATATATACTGACCAACCAGGACAGCTGAAACATATTCATTAGGTTTAATTACCTTACGTTCTATTCACACCACCTCTGTTGTCAGGGCTAACAGAACTGTGGTAGGACTGAATTCCACACCACTCGATTAGAATTGTGTCAATTCAGGACGTTCCGGACTGACAATCGAACATTCCCCTATTTATTCAATCAAGGGAGATAATGCTTTTAATTCACAGCATACACCAATGTAAATTTAAATATAAATATAACAAAGAATTGATAGATAAGAATAATAATTGGTCCATAATATTTCCATAAAGATGCATAATGTAAGAGTTAGATAAAAAGCTGGCCATTCTTGCTATAATAGTTCAAAAATAGATAATGACAATTCCATTCAAATTACCTTATTCTGAGCAAAGTTTATCTGGTTTCAGTCAGCAGATACAATTAAATTTGTATTAATTTCCATCTAAATAAGACTTTAATATATATAAAAATAGAGAGAGAGAGAGAGAGTTTAACTCGACACAAACTAGGTCATTTCGGGACTTACATATGGTTCAATTTTATTTCAATAATTTGCTTGCACATAGGGGTCTTTACTAGTGGTAGGAAACCAGAGGACCAGGAGAAAACCCACGAGGTTGGACAGGTGACTCTATTCCTTGTCACATAAAACTACCGGGGAATCGAAACAATGAAACAATGCCAGTCGACTCAATGACAGACCTTATGATACAGTGCACACGCGCTAACCATTCGGCCATCCAAACCACCATAATAATATAAGATTTGAAGTCAGAATAAAGACCTACAACAGGTAAATTTCGCTCTCACATAATGCATCTTTAAAGAACATATATTTTATTCTATAACTACAGGCAAATATCATTAAATACAGCCATTGAATACAGCCAATGAATAACCTATGGTTGTATTCAATGGCTTGGACACGTACTACTTTTGTCCAGAATGACATCACTTTCAGAATTACGTCAAATTATAATGACGTCATCACTAAGCAACCACAATTTTTGCAAAAAAGAAAGAAAAAAGGGCAGAACCTATGATGAATTTGTTATTGGTGATGAGTTTTTTAGGTTTTTTGTTGTTGATAATCTGGATAGTAGAGTGTATTTTCAGAATTGCATGTAGTTATAGAATAAAAACAATGACCACTGAATACCACTGGGGTTATTCAATGGTTCAAGAGAGTGTATTCCTGTGCAAGTATTCCACAAGCGATTTATTGTCTTTGGTTTTAAATTCAATATATAATATATATGTAACCTGTTTTTGCAGGCATGTTGGGACTTTAAGCCATTACAATTTTAGATCCATATCCTGACAGACCTGTTTAGCACAAACGAGGAAATGTTCCATATCTTGAGGAAATAAATGACCTATATTACCAATTCTAAAACAGTCTGTATTTAACACTTTACCAGGATATATCACTTGATCTGAAATAAAACATAAAACAATATTTAAAATAAAGATGCATCAATGTGAAATGTTCACTGAACAGGAAGAGAGAAGAGAGAAATGGGGTTTAACGTCCACTCGACACAAACTATGTCATTTCAGCACTAACACGTGGTTCAATTTTATTTCAATAATTCGCTTGCGCGTAGGGGTCCTTAGCAGTGGGAGGAAACTGGAGGACCCGGAGAAAACCCACGAGGTTGGATAGGTGAAATTACTGAACAAAACTCAACCATATGATATCCTTCTATATAAACGGGGAGCCACAGTGGCTCAGTGAGTAGGATGTTGGCTCGCTAGCCTGGAGGTTCTGTGTTCAATCCATGTGTTAGCCGAGAAAGATCACTGGGATTTTTCTGTGTGGTTACCCCTTTTGAGTGGTGGCAAGACCGAGGGCATGGCAAGGGACAATGTATAGTCCTTTGGATGGAACAAAAAAACATGGTCCCATGTACACACTGGCATGCACGTAAAACACCCCTTGACATTTGGAATTCGAAATAAGGGTAGGTCATAGTGCCACTGTCCAGGCAAAATTTCCCTCATACACACTGCATGAAGTATGCCCGTCTTCATTATCCCAGTAGGAGCAGAACAGTAGGAAGTTAAACCCCGTTTCATTTCATTTCCTTTTTAAAGATTCAACTTCCTCAATATTACAGTTATCAAGCGATCCAAAACCCAGAAATGACCATCAGGGGGTTTCAAATATTTTATTTTATTTTGTATATCCCCCACTTCCACTCCGTTTACTCACCTTTATCATTGATCCTTGATAAAGATTCAACTTCCACAATATTATAGTTATCAAGGGATTCAAAACCCAGAAATGACCATCAGCTTGTTTCAAATACTTTATTTTATTTTGTATATCCCCCGCTTCCCCTCCGTTTACTCACCTTTATCATTGAGCCTTGAATAAAATTGTTGAAAGTTAAAGTTGGGATGATCAGGAAATAGAAATGATGTAATTATATAACCAGATATATCGTCATCTAATAATTCTTTAAAACCTAATTCTTTCATTCCCCTTTTAATTATACTTCTATTCTTCTGGTACCTGTCCAAATAAATCACAGGTGTTATGCTCGGTTGCCATTATCACGATTCGCGCCATGATTGAAATCATGGTTTTAATCGTGGAGTAATCGTGTTGATCGTATCCAAATGTATCTGCACGTACAACATCTGAGCTCAATAGGGACAATCCTATCTATTGAGGTCAGTCATAGCAATCGTGTTTATCACATCGAAAGTTGAAACGCATCCGAATGTACCTGCACCTACCAGATCGTGAACTCAATAGGGAAAGTCCTATCGTAGCTCATCGCACGACAGTTGTAACCTAAATTAAAGGCACTAAACCTTTCAATCAATATTGTCCATAAAATTAGAAATGAAAAACATGAATTAAAATTCACTATTGATCCAGTTCAATCGAATATTGATTTTGTTATCTTGCCATGAAAATATGGGATCCTAATATCCAATATTTAAGACACAATGAACATCTTATAATCTGACCATGAGTCGTATATTCTATGGTTTGGGTCGCCATTTGTAATGAAAAAGAAATACGTATCTAATATTCACCTATTGGCTCTCCCAGTGACTCCTCCCTCTTCTTCTAATTCAAGTAAAGCTTGTTTAAATGCCAACATGGAATGAGTAGCGGGTGTAAAACGGAACTGCCCAGTCTTATCCAGAGTTTCACATTGATCCACCAAATCTAAACTTAAACTTCGTGAATTTCCTGAAATAAGACGATTTACCACATTTCATATCTCGCTTTTACGAATGGATGTAGAGGACACACCCACTAAAAAGTAAAAACCAAGTTGTTTCATCCGACACTATCTATAACACTTGCAGACAAAACATGTCTTAATAAGCTATCTCCACCAAAGAACCCACCAAAGAAGTAAGGTCACTTGTAAGTTTTAAAATGGGTTTTTGGTTTCTAGTTACGCGCCTGCACAAAGATGAGTCTCTTTTCTTTGTCCTATCTACACAACTACGCATTTTCTTTGACGTCTAAATCCTAGGTAGACTGAGCTTGTAACTATGTACTAACTAGTTTTTGCAGGTGAAATGAAATGGGGTTTAACGTCCTGCTGTTCTGCTCCGACTGGGCTAATGAAGAGAAATGGGGTTTAACATCCACTTGACACAAACTAGAGATGACACAAACTAGGTACTTTCGGGACTAACATATGGTTCAATAACATATGGTTTAACATCCACTTGACACAAACTAGAGATACGACCCTACTCCGTGTCACAAACTAGACAGGCGACCCTACTCCTTGTCACATATAACCGGGGAATCAAAATCACACCAGTTGACTTAATGACAGACCTTATGATACAGCGCGCACATGCTAACCATTCGGTCATCCAACCCCCGTCGCATTCAATGATCAAAGCTAGGTATAAGATTTAGAACTCCATTCATTACAATTCCATGTAAATGTACTGACCTTTACATTGAGACAGTTTATCTTTTTTTGCTATGGCGAAGGAAAAGCCTGGCGTTCCCTGAATACATTTATTAGCAGAACTGACTAGATAATCAACATTGGCTTTTTTAAAATCCAGAGGTACAGCTCCAAAACTACTCATACCATCCACAAAATAACTACTATCTAAAAAACATAGAAAATATAAAAAACGTAGTAAATGAATATTCATAACAATAAACTACTCATACCATTCACAAAATAAATACTATCTATAAAACATAGAGAATATAAAAAATGTATTAAAGATACATTATGGGAGATTCGGTAACGAGTTGGCAGTTCTCACTATAATAGTTAAAAACTAGATAATGTAAAGGCAATTTGGTGAAAATTTCATTCAAATTGATCCACTATGAACCGAGAACTAAGCGACTGAACTTCCCATAAGCCTTGGTCATCATTACTAAAGTCAGTACAATAAACAGCATAGTCTCGATTATCCATTTAATCGTTTAATCGAGAAGGAAAGTTATGCAGTAAATCGGCTTACAATCCACTAAAGATCGCAATCTAGCGCTGCCATCTAGAGTTGATTATGGCCTGGATAGGTTAATTAATGTCTAATTAATAATTTAGATAACATTTCAGGCCTAAAGAAAGACCTGAAATAGGCAGATTTAGCTCTTGCATAATGTATGTTTAAATGAATATTCACAATGATAAACTACTCATAACATCCACAAAATAACTACTATCTAGAAAAATAGAAAACATAATAATTTATTCAGTGAATATTCACAATGATAAATGAATACTCATAATGATCAAATGAATACTCACAATGATAAATGAATATTCACAATGATAAATGAATATTCATAATGACAAATGAATATTCATGATGATAAATAAATTTTCATAATGATCAAATGTGTCCAGTTTAAAACTTACAGATTAATTTTGATAATGAGTGGCCGATTTACAAGTGTTTAATTTCTCGATCATTGTTAAAAAATAAACAACCCAATTGATTATTGAAGTATAATGATTAATTTTTGAACAGTGGTCGGGATATTAAATGCTGTTTAATTTGACACTTGTTATCAAAATTAATGGGTCAGCTCTAAGCTGGACACAAGTACAAATAGATGATTTGGGTTTATTTTAGACGAATTTTCAAATTTTCAAACAAAGATTTGATATTGAATGAATGGCAAAGAAATCAGAGTTAAAAACACTAGGTCATTTTGGGACCAACATTTGGTTCGATTTGATTTCAATAATTCACTTGCACGTAGGGGTCTTTAGCAGTGGGAGGACCCAGAGAAAACCCATGTGGTTGGACAGGCCAACTAACTGCTTGTCACGTACAACCGGGGAATCAAAACCACGCCACTAAACTCGATGACTGACCATCTCATCCAACGTGCACACTATAACCATTCGCCCCCCACCCCCTCCACTTACAAATACAAAGATACCTGTAAAGGTATAAATTTAGGTCAACAAAGACTAGAACTTACTTGGACTGGTTGTTTTTACAATAGACCCTACTTCTTCTACAGGATTAAATACACCAGAACTAGTCTCACAGTGTACAATACTAACAAGGTTATAAGAGTTATCTTTCTTTAAAAGTTCTTCTACCCTGCCAGCATCAACTGCTTTATCTTCCCTAAAACTTTCTATGTGATGTGGAATGGATAAAGTTTCACAGATTTTACCCATTCTCTTTCCATATGCGCCATTTTCTAAAATTAAGACCTGTAAAGAGACAATTAGAAATGAAATGAAATGGAGTTTAACGTCCTACTGTTCTGCTCCTATACTGAGGGAAATTTTGCCCGGGCAGCGGCACTATCGCCTACTCTTATATCGAATTCCAACTGCTAGGGGATCTTTTACGTGCATTCCAATATATACACGGGACCTCGGTTTTTCGCACCACTGACAAGGGGAAACCACGTGGGAAAATCAGGATGAACTTTATTGGCCAATGCAGGGATCGAACACCCAACCTCCAGGCTAGCGAGCCAGTGTCTTTTAAACCACCTGTCCAACATGGTGGGTTTTCTCCGGGTCCTACGGTTTCCTCCCACTACTAAAGACCCCTATGCGCAAGCGAATTATTAAAATAAAATTAAACCATATTTTAGTCCCGAAATGACCTAGTTTTTGTCGAGTGGACGTTAAACACCATCTCTCTCTCTCTCTCTGTTTCATTCTCGACTAATAACCTCAGT
This sequence comes from Patella vulgata, assembly GCF_932274485.2. Lineage (NCBI taxonomy): Eukaryota > Metazoa > Mollusca > Gastropoda > Patellidae > Patella > Patella vulgata. Next base: position 6,570,698 of record NC_065883.2, on the reverse strand, counting down.
AATAAACGGTAATTGTTTTCTATATGTATTTTGAGATAGAGTTGGCAAATTTAGTATTTTTTAAAACTATTGTAGCTATAAAACGCACATTACAATATTTCATAAAATAAACTCAGTGATGTCAAATATTAAAAACACTCATCAATTATTAATTTTTTTTTCAATAACAAAAGAGACCGACATTGTCAATAAAATGTCATTTAAACTGGCTAATGGATACTAAATTTCAAATAAAACTAATAAAAAAATCGGAATGACAAATGCCTAACCTATTTATGTTAAATGCCTAAATGTCTAACCTATTTATGTTAAACTGAATTTGTTTTTTTTAAAAGAATCATTTAGTTTGTAAAGTAATATCATATTTATATCACAACAAGAATTACCAATGAAAAATAATTAAGTCACCCAACCCATCTTTGAATTTTAATACAGCTAATTAATATGCTGAGAGTAAAATAGATTTTGTAAAAATTATAAATATTACCAGTACTAATTATTGAATAGACATATAAGTTTTAAAATTCTAATAGTTTATTAAGGTCCTGTACTTGGTAGTATTCACGTATAATACCCACTGATTAAATCTCAATAACATCACTTAATGTAAACAAACATTACTTAGGTTGCCAAGTAATATAAGAATTGAACTTATCAATCCTGGTATATTGACAGTGTTATTATTATCCTTTCATTTATATAGTGCTACATTACATATCAAATGTGCCTAAGTGCTTCATAAGACTAATCATAACACTGTCCGAAAAGATGAGTTTTCAGTTTACACTTAAATATATAATATGAATTATATATTGTAACTCCATGCAAAGACTGGAAGTGTTTAGCTATTATCTAAATAAGGGAACAATCCCTGCTCAACATTAGCGCAACAGATTTTATATAGAACAGAGTGGTAATTTAATCATAATATTTCAGATTTCACAAATCACGACCCAGGTCTAATCACCACCAACCCCAATATCAGTTTTTGATCCAACAGCTACACAGATCTACCAGTCTGTCCAAACTCTGCTACTCTTTCAAAGGGGTGTTATCACTCCCTCTTGATTTCTCTCTTTATGTTATATAAATTAAAGGACCTAAGTCCGTAACTCAAAATCCTCCAAAATCTTCGACATCGAAAACACGAATTATTGGTCAATTTAAATCAACATTGATGATGTAAACTTACCGGAAAAAGATGAGCTTCTGATATCCGATATTTAAGATAAAATAATTTTTTTAAAATTGGTACACGAATCGTGTACCATAATGCGCTTCAGCCCCAGTTGTATTGAGAGACTCGAGGGACGAGGCTAGACACATTGCACCAAATCAAATGGTGTTACATGTATGTAGACTAGAATAACTAGACGCTAGAAATTTGCACTCGATTGAGATTGCTGACTTATTTCGCCGAACATAACTGATTTGAAATTGGAGTAAAAACGGAAACCATTAAATGTAAATCAGTTTATATACATTCATATTACAGTATTATATGCATTGCGACCCACTTTTGTGAATTTCTAGGTCCTAAATGTTAGTGATTTAGCTCCTTTAATAACATTATAATATTGCTACTATAAATATAATGCAATAATGTAAATAGATTTATTCTGACCAAGAGCAATTCTTTTTTTTAACATAATGCAATAATGTAAATTGATTTATTGTGACCAAGAATGAGACTTTTAAAAGAAAGATTGACCTTATTATTATTTTGTCTGGGTACAGCACATTGAAATACTGCTTCTACAGCAAAGGTACCACTACCTTGTACAGGTATAGTTGTATAGTCGTTAGCTGAAACACCTGAAGATATAATAAACAATAGGTAGAACTATTTTGTAACAGGTGTATATAGTCCCTTGATGAACTGAGAGAGGGAAATGGGATTTAACATCCACTCAACACAAACTAGGTCATTTCAGGACTAACATATGGTTAATTTTATTTCAATATTTTGCTTGCATGTAGGGGTCTTTAGCAGTGAGAGGAAACTGGAGGACCCGGAGAAAACCCATGAGGTTGGACAGGCGACCCTTTTCCTTGTCACATACAACCGGGGAATCAAAACCACGCCAGCTGACTCAATGACAGACCATATGATTAGTGCTCCTACGGCTAGTCGGATAGCCGTAAACGGTTGGATCTGGACGGTTCAACGGTTTGAATTCAACGGTACGGTTATTCGGTGATGTCCCCCATTACATAGATTATATTCCTCTTTATAACAAAACTTGTCCGTTGTCCTTTTGTATTTGATGTTTTAAAATCTTAGAATGTAATAGTCGTCCTACGATGTCGACTTTAATAGCACTCGTCGTAGTCATACGACAAAGTCAACGGTCCTGGTTCTGACTTTAGCAATTGTTAATCCAATCTAAATACTTCTCGGCATTTCTAACTATATTCTACCTTGTTTAAAATATAATCATAAGGCTAGAAAATGACATTATACTATAGTCGATTTGTTACGACATTCAACAAGTTTCATATCTCGTAATTTCTCGCGAGAATTGTACTTTGGGTTTTAGTTAAATTAACCAATCATAAAAATTATACTTGCAAGCCCGGAATTATTGCTTATTGTCAAATCAATAGACGCCTTCCAATTTACTTTAAATAGTAACATTGTGTAATCGTGATATTATCGCCATACATGTATGTCACGTACGAAGGGAAACAGAGTATTGTTTTGTATATTATCGTAGATATATATTGAATTAAAAAATGATTCAAATGAACCAAGTTAACCAGGTAAACAAATAATAACTACGGCCTTAATTTTCATTAAAGAATTGTACATTTCTATGAAAAAATTTCTGAAATTTTTGCGCGTGTAAACTGTAATGCCTTTTAGCTTTAGGCGAGTATAGCGTGTGCACGAGTAATGACTCGCACCTTCTGACGAGCTCTGTTTTACGTTTAAAATTGATACCAAACGGTTAAACGGTTACTAACCGGTTAATAGCTACGGCTATTCGAATAACAAAAAGTCCTAACCGTAGGAGCACTACTTATGATACAACGTGCATGCGGTAACCATTGGCCATCCAATGGTAACCATTTCATCAATCCCTTGATGAAACACCTGCCAATACATAAAACAAACATATATTGAATCCAACCTTGGAGAGTATCTACTGTGTATATTTTGATTGTGTTTGCTTTATGAAATGTTAAATAAGACATTGTCTCAAAAATGCACAAACGGTACTCTAGGTACAGTACCGAGATATTAACGATTTAATTTTTCGGCTAGCTTCGATCATCATTACTAACGTTACCGGTAGTTCTATAATAAATAAAGTCTTGATTATCCATTTTTACAATAAATTATCTATCACAAAATGTATTCAAATCCACTAAAAATCGCAGTTGATTATGGCCTGGATCAGTTAATTAATGTCTAATTAATAATTTAGGTAACATTTCAGGCCTAAAGAAAGACCTGTGATAGACAGATTTAGCTCTTGAATAATGTATGTTTAAGCCTCTATAAACATATGTTATAAGTTATAAAACATTTCATATACCGGTAACGTAATTTATGATGTGTTAAGTCGAGGCATTTTAATTACCTGCTATATCCAACAGTTTACTTCTGATAAAACTAATTGTTTTTATAAATTCTACGTCCCTCGAACCCACATCTCTAAGCATTGCCTGTTTTACTGTTAAAGACGTTCCTAATGGCCCAGGTGTAAATAATTTCTTTTCTCCTGAAAAAAACACAAAAAACTGGTTTTGTACATAAACATTTCTGATTCAGTATATTTACTGACCACATCAGCAATAAGATATGGCCATACCCATCCAATAATAATTTACTAACAACTTCAGGTTAGGCAGACTTTACATATCACAACATACCAGCATACAAGGTGGCAATGGAATGATGGTGCACAGGATGAGGGCAGAAACTGAAGTGTCGGTCGTACTTGTCTATAGGATATAGCTGATTTAAATGGACACATTGATTCCATACAAGTACATGTATGGCGGAGTGTTAAACTGTGGGCATTAACCTACACCAACTGGGATAATTATACTGGTGCTACGTCCTACTCATATTTCGATTTCTAACTGTCAGGCGATCTTTCGCTAGCAATGGGGAGAGAGAGAGAAATGGGGTTTAACGTCCACTCGACACAAACCAGGTCATTTCGGGACTAACGTATGGTTTAATTTTATTTCAATAATTCGCTTGCGCGTAGGGGTCTTTAGCAGTGGGAGGAAACCGGAGGACCCGGAGAAAACCCACGAGGTTGGACAGGCGACCCTACTCCTTGCCAAGTACAACCGGGGAATCGAAACCACGCCAGTTGACTCAATGACAGACTTTACGATACAGCGCGCATACGCTAACCATTCGGCCATCCACCACCCCCACTAGCAATGGTATACACAGGACCTCAGTTTCTTTTTGGACAATCCAAATGACAAGACACTGTTAGTTGGAAATGAATTGAAATGGGGTTTAACGTTCTACTGTTCTGCTCCTAAACTGGGCCAATGAAGAAAGGCATACGTCATACAGTGTGCTATGAGGGAAATTTTGCCCGGGCAGCGGCACTATGGCCTACTCTTATATCGAATTCCAACTGCCAAGGGATCTTTTACGTGCACGCCAATGTGTACACATGACCTCGGTTTTTAGTCCCATCAAAAGGACTAGACAGCTGTCCTTGTCAGGCCCTCCGTCCTGCATCACTGACAAGGGCAAACCACTCTTAGTTGGTTACTTGCCAAAACCGCTGTCAAAGGGAAAACATGCTTTCACAGTATAGTCATTTCGGTGATCACTCTTCACCTGGTTCCTTTTTATTTAGGGTTTGAGTTTGGGTTAAGAAAAGGATTAGGATCTGGAATTGGAGTCATGTACATCAACTATGAATGCCGTAATTTCCCAAACAAAAATGGTTACCTGTGACTATTTTTAATTTTAAATTATACAAGCAAAATTTGCAATGCACTATTGCAACTCTTGTGGTCAATTGCTCGTGGATTTACATGTATAATATAGAGCGAAGCTCTAAACGATCGCACTCTTTTCCAGTAACCTGGGAGCATAACTAAAACTGTCACCCACAGACTGTTAATTAAAAAAAAATATCCGACCCCAACAGGATACACTGGGCAAAACTGGCAATGAACATGTCTCAACTTACCAAGTCATAGAAATATTTCTATGACTCGTCTAATCTATGTTGTCAATGTAAATAATTCTCACAGTTTTTTTGTTCGTTTTTTAAATAAAATTAATCATACAATTTACATCTAAATTAAAGGACCTAAGTCCGTAACTCAAAATCCTCCAAAATCTTTGACATCGAAAACACGAATTATTGGTCAATTTAAATCAACATTGATGATGTAAACTTACCGGGAAAACATGAACTTCTGATATCCGATATTTAAGATAAAATAATTTTTTTAACATTGGTACATGAATCGTGTACCATAATGCGCTTCAGTGCCAGTTTTATTGAGAGACTCGAGGGACGAGGCTAGACACATTGCACCAAATCAAATGGAGTTATGTAGACTAGAATAACTAGACGCTAGAAATTTGCACTCGATTGAGATTGCTGACTTATTTCGCCGAACATAACTGATTTGAAATTGGAGTAAAAACGGAAACCATTAAATGTAAATCAGTTTATATACATTCATACAGTATTATATGCGTTGCGACCCACTTTTGTGAATTTCTAGGTCCCAAATGTTAGCAATTTAGCTCCTTTAAAATCAATTTGGAGAAACGAAATTATTTAACATTATTTGTATCACTTGAGAAACTTAATTATGAAGGTTTTATATTTGACAACGATCGCATCAACGTCGCTCTAATCAGGCAATGCCTGTTACATATTATAACTTACAAGTATTGTCTGTTGCCACTGTACTATTGTTTTATTCTTACCTGCATCACTGGCAACGTGTCGACACATCTGCGTCTGCATTACATCAAAGATATCACTATTTCCATTTGTATTTTTTAGTGGAGCCCAAAATCTTGAAGTTGAAGTAAAAATCTTCAGTCTATGCATTCTGTATTTTTCTTTGTAATTGGTTTCTTTTCTTATTTAGTAATAATAAATTACTTTGACAGAGAAAAATCCCTTTAGTTCTAATTCAAAAACGAATTTCATGGAAGCCAAATAAAATATGTTACCGGCAGCTGCAGCTTTGCTACAGCTTTGCTGCTTTCTATTCGTCTGCTACTGTGGTAACAAATTTGCTACTTTAATAATCAGATAAACGAATTCTCAAACATACCATGACTTATTCTAAACAAACTGAGATATTTCAGTAACCAAATATCTCTTAGTGTCACAGTTTACTGACGTGGATACTTAGAATTAATTTATTTAAAAATATCATACAATTATATGAATATTTTGTTTTGTTTAATAATAATTTATATTTTTATATTTCATAGCGGAAACGGATATTGTTTATTGCGCGTGCGCATTGATTTGTTTCTGAAGCTGCATGACTTAGCATCGAACAGAACAGCAAAATAGGCTTGAAATAAAAACAAATTTATTGTTTTTACAGTAATATTTGCACAATGAGTTCTATTGGAACAGGAGTAAGTTGGATATTGTCTGTATTTTAAGTCCACTGTCATGTTTAATTTGCGGTGTTGATGCCTGTAGAATCTGTTTTGTTATTTTCATTTTTATTAAACAAACTGTCGATCAAAAAAGCGCTTTTTGAGGAATCCAAGTCTAGTATATTCGATGATTGCATGTATTACAAAATAACGAACACATATTACCACGAAGTTGGGAGTACGAGCAGGGGAACTGCACCACACACAAACAACTACAGTACACGACAAATCTACAGACATTACAGAAATCACAAACAACAAACGAATAATATTATCAATCGTTCAGGTGTCACAAAGTCAAAGTGGATTTTGAATGGATCCAAGGGCTAGCATATAACAAACTAACAATAAGGGAATAGTGCCCCCCCCCCCCCAGTCAAAATTTGCAGTATTAGTATAAGTTGAACTCACCACAGCGAATGTTCACTCAATTGTTGTTCACGCTGAAATGACAAGTTCCCAAGTGATTATGTAGACACGGACCAAATGCATAATCCAGAATAGATTCAATTAGCCAAATAACCATCGCACGTGAAACTTTCTACACAGTTTTCTATCAGCTATTAAAACTGTAAAAAATCTATTGTTAACAATTCTGAAAATTTAACTTGTTAACTTGTTGGTTGTTTCAGCAGCTTTAGAAAATTAGGTTTAGTTCAATTAATATCTTCGAAGCTTTCCGATTAAGCAAAAATAGAATACTAGTAGTATTTTTCTTAAAATTGCTATTATAAGGAACTCAAAACAATGTTGAGTTGCCTAACTCGTATGTTACTAAATTAGATTTGTTGATCTAGCTTTCTGTAAAGTTTGTAGAAAATAGTGTTGATTATCTAGGCCTGGCAATCAGCGAGAGAACGATCGGTAGACAGAGTAGACTGGTTGAGCGGGACTATTTTCAAACCAAGGACACATAACCTATTTTGCACTAAAAAATACCTGAATGTAATGGCCGCTTGTCGTTTACCTTTTCAGTCTATTTTTTATGTTGATGTTTAAAAGCTTACAACATGACCGTTGATTTAGTAACTATAAATATGAGAAACTAAGTTAAGGCTTGTTTTATATATAAATATTGTGGTATAATTGTCGAAATTTGAAGATATTTATTTATGGTGGGGCACCCTACTAGCATGTGTGTCAAACCATACAGAATTTAAAACCTAGAGTAAAGTTGGAAACTATTTACAGGTATAGGTGACCGTTGTCACCAAGCCAAGTCTCAGACTGATGGTAGATATAGCTGTGGATATTTACCATTAATTGCAATAAATGGTGTGTTTAAAATGCTTAGTCATTTGGATGGGACTAAAAATTAAAGATCCTCCAGTCAGTCCAGTGCATAGTATACGATGATCTTTATTATCTCTTTTGGAGCAACACAGTAGTGTCTTAAACCTTTATATTTTTTAATATTTCAGTATGATTTATCAGCGTCTCAGTTTTCACCTGATGGCCGAGTTTTCCAGGTAGAATATGCACAGAAAGCAGTGGAAAATAGTGGGTAGGTTGTAAAAGTACCTGTTTCTCTTATAGCACCGTATGCGACGACAAGGAGTAGGGTTGTCGGTCTAACCGCATGAGTTTCCTCCCACAACTAAAGACCCCTACATGTATGAGCAAGCAAATTATTGAAATAAAATTGAATCATATGTTAGTTCAGAAATGACCTAGTTTGTGTTGAGTGGACATTAAACCCTATTTCTCTTTCTCTGGCTATTGGTATAACTGCGTTTTATTTGTTTTCATCTAGAACTGCTATTGGTATCAGAGGTAAAGATGGTGTTGTATTTGGTGTAGAGAAATTAGTCACATCTAAACTTTATGAAGTTGGTGCCAATAAAAGACTGTTTAATATAGACAGACATATAGGAGCAGTAAGTATCAATATTATTTATCTGCCCACAAAGCACAAAGGGGAAGGGCTAACGTATGTGCTTTAGACCTTAAGGTCTGTAATTGAGTCAAATGATGTGGTTTCGAGTAGAGTAGGGTTTCTTGAATAACTTTCTGGTTTACACAATCTGACTAGCATCTTTTACTCTATAAACCTGAAGCCTGAAGCATACAGTAAGCGAAAAACTTCAGTATTTTGAAATAATGTTTTATGATTAATACTATGGACTTATTCACAAAAACTTAAACATACATTATGCAAGAGATAAATCTGCCTATTGCAGGTCTTTCTTTATGCCTGAAATGTTATCTAAATTATTAATTAGACATTAATTAATTTATCTAGACCATAATCAACGGGTTGAAATACATTTTGTGAAGGATAATTAAACGTAAAAGTGGATAATCGAGACTATGTTTTTTATCGTACCGACTTTAGTAATGATGATCAAGACTAGCCTAATATTCAAACAGTTCAGAGTGGATCAATTTAATTGAAATTTTCAGCATATTCTCTTTACGTTATCTAATTTTTTATCTATTATAGCGAGAACTGTCAACTCTTTATCTAATCCCCTTTAAACTAAAATATATTAAGAATTAAGTATTTTTAGTAAATTTCACTGACCTAGAGTCCAAGAGCTAAAATTTGTCAACCTTTTTGATCTACAGGCAGTAATATGGCTGGATCTTGAGAGTACCTTAATTTTAATTTTTTTGAATGAGGCCCCTGAATATGTAAATAAACGGCAGTACTATATACCGGAAAACACAATTTTATACTGAATACCGGAAAACACCAGAAAACCACTAAATACCGGAAAACACACCAAATACCGGAAAATACCCTAAATAGGTAACCCGGAGACTGGCAGCCTAACTTGGTAACCCGGAGCCTGGTCCTCTGTGTGCCTGAGTTAGGGTTAATTTCCAGTTTATAGTAGAGCCCTTCTCCGGGTTACCTATTTAGGGTGGTTTCCAGTATTTAGTGTGTTTTCCGGTATTTAGTGTTTTTCCAGTGTTTTCCGGTATTCAGTATAACATGGTTTTTTTTCCGGTAGTTTTCCAGTGTTTTCCGGTATATAGTATAGCACGTAAATAAAATAAAATTACCTGTACATATATGAATTCAAAGACATTCGTTATATTTCTGAACATATTCAACTTTTAATAACAGGCGACTGCTGGATTACTAGCAGATTCACGACATTTAGTTGAAATATCCCGAGACGAAGCGTCTAATTACAGATCAAATTTTGGAGCATCTATTCCCCTGAAAGTAAGTAAAGTCTATATTGTTAGATGAATTAATGATTTTTACAAATTTTTAAACAAAGATTTAATATTAAACCAATATGAAAGAAGGTGCACAAGATTAAAAGATACCCGTCTGGTTACAATGTAAGGTCTATATTGTTAGCTAATTTGGAGGGTTGGATGGCTGAATGGTTAGCACGTGTGCGCTGTATGATAAAGTCTGTCATTGAGTCAACTGGCGGGGTTTCGATTCCCCGGTTGTATGTGACAAGGAGTAGGGTCGCCTGTCCAACCTCGTGGGTTTTCTCCGGGTCCTCCGATTTCCTCCCACTGCTAAAGACCCCTACGCGCAAGCGAAGTATAGAAATAAAATTAAAAAACCATATGTTAGTCCCAAAATGACCTAGTTTATGTCGAGTGGACATTAAACCCCATTTCTCCCTCTCTCTCTCTCTCTCTCTCTCTCTCTCTCTCTCTCTATCTATCTGTTAGCTAATTAAATGCTCTAGGTAGATTTGTCTGTCATTTGTACTTTTGAGAAATCAAAATATCAATGACTTATATTCATTCATGGAAAGATTTCATGTGGAGTTGCCTTTGTTGACTCTATTCTCTATATTGTTGCCAGTGGATACTGAATGCTAACAAATTTTTAATTCATCATATCTTTGTAAATACTGCATAGAACAGAACCATTATTGGACTGATTCCTTTTAGAGATTCAGGGGGGTTGGATGGCCGAATAGTTACCATGTGTGCTGTATCATAAGGCCTGTCATTGAGTCAACTGGTGTGGTTTCGATTCCTCGGTTGTACGTGACAAGGAGTAGGGTCGCCTGTCCAACCTCGTGGGTTTTCTCCGGGTCCTGCGGTTTCCTCTCACTGCTAAATACCCCTAGGCGCAAGCGCATTATTGCAGGGTTCCCGCGGTCCTTGAATATCCTTAAATTTAAAATTTCATTTTCAAGGTCTTGAATATCCTTGAATTTCGCGGAAATAGGAAAATATCCTTGAATTTCAGTTGAGATCCTTAATTTTGTTTCAAATGTCTTCAATTCCTTTTAAATATGAGATTATAACGATAGTTGGTAATGTTTTGGTTATTTTTAAGATGAAAAATTGTAACTTTAGGCTAAAAAATGTCCTTGAAAATCCTTGAATTTGACGTAAATTTATCCTTGAATATCCTTGAAAAAATGTTTGACGAAGCCGCGGGAACCCTGTATTGAAATAAAAAAAAATTAAACAATATGTTAGTCCCGAAATGACCTAGTTTGTGTCGAGTGGACATTAAACCCCATTTCTCTCTCTCTCTCTCTCCCCTTTTAGAGATTCAACTTTCACAATATTAAAGTTTGCAAGGGATTTACAGTCCCTGAAATGATGCCTGCAAGGGATTGACAGTCCCTGAAATGATGCCTGCAAGGGATTGACAGTCCCTGAAACAATGTTTGCAAGGGATTGACAGTCCCTGAAACAATGTTTGCAAGGGATTGACAGTCCTTGAAACAATGTTTGCAAGCGATTGACAGTCCCTGAAATGATGTTTGCAAGGGATTGACAGTCCCTGAAATGATGTTTGCAAGGATTAACAGTCCCTGAAATGATGTTGGCAAGTATTGACAGTCCCTGAAATGATGCCTGCAAGGGATTGACAGTCCCTGAAATGATGCCTGCAAGGGATTGACAGTCCCTGAAATGATGTTTACAAGAGATTAACAGTCCCTGAAATGATGTTAAGAGATTTATTAGTTTTAAGTTTACCTTGTTTTGTTTATTTTTTTCAGTACTTGGTAGATCAAGTATCTATGTATGTTCATGCTCACACATTATACAGTTCTGTTCGACCATTTGGTGTTGGAATGATTCTAGGTGCTTACTCAGCTGAAGGTCCAGAATTATATTTAGTAGATCCATCTGGTGTCGCATGGGTTAGTATGATAATAGTCGGTCAAGGGAGATAACTCAACAGAAGTTATATAATTATTGCCGTTAGAAATAAATGTTTTATAAGGCTTTTGAACAAAAAATTCATGTTGAGTGATATGAGAATAGTCTATTTATACTGTGCAGTATCCAAAGCACAGTCCAAAACGATAACACAACAATATCTAGAGACGCTGTTCCTTGGGTTTTCATCCATCCTGCACCACTAATAAGGGGAAACAATTCTGAAAAATCATATGGAGCTATTTCGGCCAACACAGGGTTCAAAACCTAGGATCTCCAGATTAGTGAGCTAGCCTATACATGCCCCAAGTCACAAAACCAGAGAAAATGGTGACAAAAAAATCCTAGATAAAACAGTTGATACAAAAACTTTTCTCCGGGCCCTCCGGTTTCCTCCCAGTGCTAAAGACCCCTATGCGCAAGCGAATTATTGAAATAAAATTAAACCATATGTTAGTCCCGAAATGACCTAGTTTGTGTCAGTGGACGTTAATCCCTATCTCTCTCTCTCTCTGATACAAAAATATTTAAGATATTGTTAAATGATTGTATTATTACAGGGGGGTTGGATGGCTGAATGGTTAGCGTGCGCGCGCTGTATCACAAAGTCTGTCATTGAGTCGACTGGCGTGGTTTCGAATCCCCGGTTGTACGTGGCAAGGAGTAGGGTCGCCTGTCCAACCTCGTGGGTTTTCTCCGGGTCCTCCGGTTTCCTCCCACTGCTAAAGACCCCTACGCGCAAGCGAATTATGGAAATAAAATTAAACCATATGTTAGTCCCGAAATGACCTAGTTTGTGTCGAGTGGACGTTAAACCCCATTTCTCTCTCTCTGTATTATTACAGGGTTACCATGGATGTGCTGCAGGAAAAGCCAAGCAAAATGCAAAAACAGAAATAGAAAAATTAAAGGTAAAAAAATTACATCTCTTACCATTCATCATTGAGGAATATTGAATACAAAAATTACATCTCTTATCATTCATCATTGGGGCATATTGGTGGTGAATTTTGAATCTCGGTACCGAACCTGAATTGATGTCAGGGGCTGCCACCGAATTATCCGTGGCAAGAATTCATCCACAATCAATACAGAGACCACAAATAAAGGGAGTGCTCAAGTTAGACTCCATAATCTGTAATAAAATCTGTTTAGGAATCACTCTGAATATGGCCGGTAATATCTGAATTCCAGTCCTGAATTTTGACTCATAATTTCTGTTCTATGAAAGACCTATTTTATTATGTCTGTTTATTGCCTTGTTGTTTTTTTAGGTGAAAGATATGACAATTAAAGAACTGGTGAAAGAAGTAGCAAAAATGTAAGAAAAATAAAACATTTAATTATTTTATAACAAAACAATTCAGAAATAGTCAATTAATAAACCAATGAACCGGACACTATGGTATCATCAGTCCATCTAATTCCGATTCCATTACAAAGAGCTAATTATTGCTTGTTGTTTTAGCCGCTTGGGATCAATGGTCAGGATTTTCCAGTGTTGTGCAGGATACGTTGTCAGTTTGAATTTGATATAAGAGTAGTACACTGTATGGTGTATGTCTGTCTTCCTTAGCCCAGTCAAAGCATACCAGTAGGACGTTCAACCCCATTTCATTTCATTTGGAATGTGACAAAATAATTGGAATTTGAAAAAGGAAAAAGCTGTAGCTCTGCTGTCCGTGTAAAATTTCTCCCATCGCCTGTCATCATTAGACCAGTCGGAGCAGAACAGTAGGACGTTAAACCCCATTTCATTTGGCTTGTGACACTATAATGGGAGTTAGAAATAAGAGTAGGCTGTAGCGCTGCTGCCTGGGCAAAATTTCCCTCTTAGCACACTGTACATGGCATATGCCCGTCTTCATTAGCCTGGAGGGGGGTTGGATGGCTGAATGGTTAGCGTGCACGCGCTGTACCATAAAGTCTGTCATTGAGTCGACTGGCATGGTTTCGAATCCCCGGTTGTACGTGGCAAGGAGTAGGGTCGCCTGTCCAACCTCGTGGGTTTTCTCTGGGTCCTCCGGTTTCCTCCCACTGCTAAAGACCCCTACGCGCAAGCGAATTATGTAAATAAAATTAAACCATATGTTAGTCCCGAAATGACCTAGTTTGTGTCGAGTGGACGTTAAACCCCATTTCTCTCTCTCTCTCATTAGCCTGGATGGAGTCGAGAGAGATGACATTAAACCCAGTTTCATTTGTATTATTGTATGTTTCAGTATATATGTTGTCCATGATGAAGTAAAAGATAAAGCATTTGAACTAGAATTAAGTTGGGTTGGAGAAAGTAAGTATTAAAAATAATACAAAACACAACTTTATGGATAACTAGCAACTTTAATACGGTTGCCTGTCCAACCTTGGGAGCCACGGTGGCTAGGTGGGTAAGGCGCTGGCTCGCTAGCCTGGAGGTCGGGTGTTCGATCCCTGCATTGGCCGAGAAAATTCATCCCGATTTTCCGACGTGGTTTCCCCTTGTCAGTGATGCAGGACGGAGGGCCTGGCAAGGACAGCTGTCTAGTCCTTCGGATGAGACAAAAAACAAGGTCCCGTGTAAACATTGGAATGCACGTAAAAGATCGCTTGGCAGTTGGAATTCGATATAAGAGTAGGCCATAGTGCCACTGCCCGGGCAAAATTTCCCTAAAAGCACACTGTATGGCGTATGCCAGTCTTCATTAGCCCAGTATAGGAGCAGAACAGTAGGACGTTAAACCCCATTTCATTTCATTTCATTTCTGTCCAACCTTATGTACTGTCACCCACTGCTAAAGACTCTGACGCACAAGCGAATTATTGAAATAAAATTAAACCATATGTTAGTCCGTTGGCGTTAAAACCCTTCTCTCTATGTTCGTGGGTGCAGAATACATTTTTAATTACTGGATTGAGACGACATTTCCTACAACTCATAGGGTTTGAACTATTTACACACTGTAAGTAACAAGGAGTAGGATCGCCCATCCAACCTCGTGGGTTTCTCTGGGTTCTCCAATTTCCTCCTGTTGCTAAAAACCTTAACATTCAACTCATATAATTGAAATAAAGTTGAACCAAATGTTAGTCCCATAATGAAGTAGTTTATGTCTTGTGGTGCATGTTAAATCCCATCTTTAATAGAAGGCTGGATCTCGCTTTAACTAGTACATCTTATCAAGGCCTTCACATTATACCCTACATATTTCAGCACTAATTTCGATTGGATACAAGCCCAACTTGTGAGCCTCTCAGATTTCTCTATCGTTGCGAATACCAAGTCTCACGCTTTCAATCTAAAATGTCTACCTGTGATAATCGAGTTGCAAAGTTCAAGGCTCATTCAATGTCAAACTTTCCATGGAGGTCACGATGTCACAACCTCTGATCGGACGCTACTGCTCACGTGTCTGTAGATAACATAGCTATAAGTTCGGAAATTTCGAAGTAAACAAGCAACGGCCAGATCTTGTGAAACTTGCGGTCGTTGCTTCAGGAACATGGTTAAACCCCATCTCTCGCTCCAACTATCTATGTCTCTCGACAAAATAGTATAGATCCATTTCTTTTCATTTACGCTTGTGCACTGTAAAATATAATTATGATGTGTTTAATTAGACCGTTAGCTCACTATAAAATATAATAATGTTCAGTTTAATTAGACTGTTAGCTCACTATAAAATATAATAATGTTCAGGTTAATTAGACTGTTACCTCACTATAAAATATAATAATGTTCAGTTTAATTAGACTGTTAGCTCACTATAAAATATAGTAATGTTCAGTTTAATTAGACTGTTAGCTCACTATAATTATGGTTCGTTTAATTAGACCGTTAGCTCACTATAATTATGGTTCGTTTAATTAGACTGTTAGCTCACTATAAAATATAGTAATGTTCAGTTTAATTAGACCGTTAGCTCACTATAAAATATAGTAATGTTCAGTTTAATTAGACCGTTAGCTAACTATAAAATATAATAATGTTCAGTTTAATTAGACTGTTAGCTCACTATAAAATATAGTAATGTTCAGTTTAATTAGACCGTTAGCTCACTATAATTATGGTTCGTTTAATTAGACCGTTAGCTCACTGTAAAATATAATAATGTTCAGTTTAATTAGACCGTTAGCTCACTGTAAAATATAATAATGTTCAGTTTAATTAGACCGTTAGCTCACTGTAAAATATAATAATGTTCAGTTTAATTAGACTGTTAGCTCACTATAAAATATAATTATGGGTCGTTTAATTAGACTGTTAGCTCACTGTAAAATATAATAATGTTCAGTTTAATTAGACCGTTAGCTCACTATAATTATGGTCCGTTTAATTAGACTGTTAGCTCACTATAATTATGGTCGGTTTAATTAGACAATTATTAGCTCACTATAATTATGGTCCGTTTAATTAGACTATTATTAGTTCACTATAATTATGGTCCTTTTAATTAGACTGTTAGCTCACTATAATTATGGTCCGTTTAATTAGACTATTATTAGCTCACTATAATTATGGTTCGTTTAATTAGACTGATCCGTTTAGACTGTTAGCTCACTGTAAAATATATTAATATTCAGTTTAATTAGACCGTTAGCTCACTATAATCATGGTCCGTTTAATTAGACTGTTAGCTCACTATAATTATGGTCCATTTAATTAGACTATTATTAGTTCACTATAATTATGGTCCTTTTAATTAGACTGTTAGCTCACTATAATTATGGTCCGTTTAATTACTATTTGTATGTTTTAGTTACTGGTGGTAAACATGAATTGGTACCAAAAGATATTTATGTAGAAGCAGAAAAATATGCAAAGGTTTGTTCTATTCTTGATTTAATGATAGAATTATTCAGAAAAATACCTTAGCGTGCATGTGCTTTATCACAGGGTCTGCCATTGAATGTGGTTTTGATTCCCCGATTCTATGTGACAAGGAGTAGGGTCACCTGTCCAACCTCATGCGTTTTCTCCTTGTCCTCCGATTTCCTTCCACTGCTAAAGACCCCTATGCGCAAGCAAATTATTGAAATAAAATTTACCCATATGTTGGTGACGAAATTACATAGTTTTTATTGAGTTTAGTTAAACCCCATCTCTCTCTCTCTCTCTCTCTCCCTCCCTCCCTCCCGGAACAATGTCTAGGACAAGTTACCTTATGTCCAGGCTTGTATATGTTGTGTGATAATTTGTACTTGATGATGTCTCAGACAGGTGCTTGTTTGTATGATAATGGGGTTCAGTTACGATGCTGCTTGATTCTCGAAATAAAATACGTCTTTGATATTTTTATTGCAGGAAGCGTTAGAAGAGTCTGATGAATCGGATGAAGAAGAATTATAGATCTAGTAAAATATATCTACATCTTTCATTCATACAAAATTGTACATTGTTTTAAACTAAACACTATATTCCACAGTTACTGACGAACTCTAACCAAGGGTACAACTGGGAGAGCTCTTTTCTGCTTTTACCAGGGAATACCATTTTACTTATGTAAGATATTATGTAAATATTGTTTAAGGAATGGAGATGTTTTGAATCCGAGTTCTTATTTCACTCATATTTGCTGGTCTGGACTGACAGGCAGTGAAACTATACATGTCAATTTATACATGTCATAAAATTTGAATTTCACAGAATTATCTTTAAAATGCCATAAATACAGTTAAATTGACAGTTTTTATGTGTAAAAACACTATAAATTTATAATAATTTGGGAGAAATGTCATATAAAGTAAACCAAATATGTCATAATTGACTGACTGGTAAAGTAATGGATTGAAAGCCCTTAATTTAAATTTCAAATTGGAATAGAGCTCTCCCTGTTCTCTGTTTAAACTTACTGGTCTTGCTGGGAATATGAAAGGAGTTGTTATTATTTCATTAAACTTGATAAACGAACGAACAATAAGTTTTATAACTAACTATGGAAGACTTACGATTTTACTACTTTCTTCAAGACAACCAACTTTATGATTATCAGCCAACATACAACTCAGGTTTTGGGAAAATACAGACAGCTAAGGATTATCTAGTGTCATTAATAACTACCATATTGAATATCTTTTCCCCCATTTTTCTTTTCATGCAAAGTATTTTAAATTGTTTATTTTGAGCTTATTTGGTGCAAAAAATCTCAAATGAATTCCATCACCTATTAAACCGGTCTGTAATATAATTTATTGAGATGATTGTCTATTAAATATATCATCTATTATTGGTCATCACATCAGCTTTGTCATGTACCTTCACAATTATTTATCATTAAATGGTTTATAATGAAAGCAACCAATTTGTTATATGTTATGTGGGGGGGAGGTGGATGGTTGAATATTTAGCGTGCGCGCTGTATCAAAAAGTCTGTCATTGAGTCGACTGGCGTGGTTTCAAATCCCCGGTTGTACGTGACAAGGAGTAGGGTCGCCTGTCCATCCTCGTGGGTTTTCTCTGGGTCCTCTGGTTTCCTCCCACTGCTAAAGACCCCTATGCGCAAGCGAATTATTGAAATAAAATTAAACCATATGTTAGTCTTCCCATATCCCAAGGACGAGGGTCGTAGATTTGGTCATTTCGGAGAAGTGTACGATTATGATCCACAGGTTTTTGGCAAGCAATTTACCCAGATACCAAGGAAGAAGGTCCTAGATTTGGCTATTTTAGAGACGTGTACGATTCCGATATCGGCGAGTTTCGAGACAGCAAAAAATTGCCCAGAGCCATAAAATTCATTCGTCTGCCGCTACTACCATCACCACCATATTCACCCTTGGACTTGTTGTGGCGCGTCAGCGGCTCATTCACATCCCAGACTCCAAACTGGACTGATGTAATGGCCATTTATCATAAATATTATACCCGTCAACTATTTCTTCCGATAATTGTTATGCACCCAAGCGATCTCAGCTGCATTTTTTCAACGCTGCAGTTCCTTTCCGACTTTGCAGGGAGGCAGAGATTTCCGACAGTTGTAACTTTCGATGAGCCCCTTTTCTACAAAGCATCTCAAATCGTCGAAATGAGCCCAGACCCGAAGGATGTAGTGGTCATGCTTGGGCCGTTCCACACTTTTGATGAATGTATACGGGGCGATCGGATATTTGATGGACGGTTCGGGACTCAAAGTATCAGATCCGAGAAGGGAAAGCGATCCAACGGACAATCTTGTGTCCATTAATTGTTGGATCGGGCGCTAACTTCGCACTTTATATCACAAGTGGACGATTCTGAAACGAAGCAAATTCTTCTGGATCTCGACACTATCGTGAGTGTGGTGCGATCACACATTCCAACATCGATGTTGACCAGCTTGGATCAAACCCTGCTATGGAAATTCACCGAACTGTCGAACAGCTCTAAGATATGTATACTCTGGCTCAGTTACCGCGAAAAACTCCGAACAGCTCGAGTCCTAGTTGTTTTTCAATGGGAGAACGAGGAAATCGCGGGCTGGTGGTTTAGGATGCGACCTTGCTAATGTCATTGAAGACTTCATACAGTGTGCTATGAGGGAAATTGTGCCCGGACAGCGACACTATGGCTTACTCTTGTATCGAAATCCAATTGCCAAGGATCTTTTACGTGCATGCCAATGTATACACGGCCTCCGGTTTTCGTCCCATCCGAACGACTAGACAGATGTCCTTGTCTTTCCCTCAGTCCTGCACCAATGACAAGGGGAAAATCCCAGTGAACTTTCCCGGTCAATGCAGGGATCGAACACCCAACCCCAAGGCTAGCGAGTCAGCGTCTTACCCACTTAGCCACCGTGACTCCCTCTTACAGTACCCGTGTGAAAAAGGGCAGGGGTGAGAGGGACGAGCGTTAACAGCGCGAAATGTTGATGTGATTCCCGCCATTGTCAGAGGTGCGAAATATTTGGCGAAATGGTCTTTTTCTCAAACTCCCAAAACATAACGTCTCTGGCAATGTATTTAACCCCATATACTCGATGTATGGAAACACCACGTATCGCTTCAAAACTACCGATGGGCTATCTCATTCAATAATTTCAAATATGGATGTAAAACAAGGCTGTGTTCTCAGTCCAACCCTCTTCAATATTTATATTAATGATCTTCACACTTATTTAACCAATTCTGATAACGATGCACCCACTTTAGATAATAATTTCAAATATTTCCCCATCCACAGCAGTGGGGTGAGTGGAACGTTCTAATGACTTCCTTTGAGCACTGGCCTATAACTCTCTTAATTTCTAATTAAGTTGATCCCAAACTGTACTGCACATAGCTTAACATATAATTAACCAATGTCCATTGACATAGAGGTGAATCTTACCACATAAATTCATAAATTTAATAAAAATCCTGTCGTTTTTAAAACTGCCGCCGAACTAGAATTAGAACACGCACGTTATTTCAGGCTACCTCGAAAATATACACTGTTCGGTAGGATAAGATTTAGATTTCAGTGTTCCACACTTCACTATTTGTAACATAATTACTTATTTCCCTATAAACTGTGATGATATGTGTTGAACATTTAGTAATTGAAGCTATTTTTACTTGCGCAAAGGCTCGCAGTGTTTATCAATTGTAGCGGCGAATAAGACAATTATCACCGCTGCAAATATTGTAGCTAAAGTCGACCTACCTTGGATGTATTTGTAATACTATATAGGGCCTATATACTGTAGAGGTTATTTAAGTTCCGTAAAATGTGCTCTGGTTAATGTATTGACGTCGTTAGCTAGAACCAGTGGCAAAGAGAAATAAGCTAACAAGGATATATCTGGTAAATCCTACAGTAAAATCATAGTCTGGTAATCCAAATATGGCAATCCCATGCTTTAGACCACGGCATTTGCTAATCCCTCACATCCCAGTGTAGTAAAGACAAGCAAAACGAAATTTTGAACTATAAAAAAACGAAATAGGATCTGTGTTTTAATCAGATTGTAATATTTATATTCTGTTAAAAAAAGAGATCATAAGAAAACTATGACCACACATCGACTCAGTGGGCATACTTATCACTTGGAAATACAGAGGTACCGATACAAAAAGACCCCTGCTGATCAGCGCTTATGCATATTGTGTGCCATAATCGAAAAGAAGCAACATTTCTGCTAATTTGTAGCGAGTATGAAAAATTACTTAATGCGATATCCTGCATTTTTATTAATCTCTTTGACCCACACAAATCAAGTGACAAGGCAATGGCTGTATTTGGCTTTTGATAAGAAATCTAAATCAAATCCGGTGGTAACTAGGTCGACATGTAGTTGAAACCCTATACAGTAGATACACATGTACTGTTTGTTTTATGAAAATATTACTTGTGTGTACTTGTGTGTGTTATCAATTTCAATAATTCGCTTGCGCGTAGGGGTCTTTAGCAGTGGGAGGACACGGAGAAAACCCACGAGGCTGGACAGGCGACCCTACTCCTTATCAAGCACAACCGGCGAATCGAAATCACGGCAGTTGACTCAATGCCAGACCTTATGATACCTGAAGCCATGACGTAACATAATAATGAACCGTATCGTTCTTCTCTCCCTTAACCCAACCCTATATGGTTACGGAAATCCTAGACCGAACCACGTGATTTACCACACTGTCGGGATGAATCCAGGAAGTTTAATAGATAATATTAGGCTGTAGTCTACCTGTATATTCTGACAATAATCAGCAGTGTGTAACAAATATTAAACAGACCCCATAGACAACCAGGTGTGTCATACCCAACCTTCATACCAGTCACCAGAGGATAAATTAATGGATTAAGATACGGTGAAATGTATTGCATTTTAAAGCAGCTTATATACCCGTCCATTTTGACTAACACGGTAAGTTTAAACCTACCTAAATGTAAAGGGCGTTGACATAATTTAACAGCAGTAGACCTATATTGGATAGATTTTATAAGAAGGATGCCCTTGGATAAGCAACTCGTCGCAGGGGAGTCGGGGCGGAGTACGGGGAGGGGGGGGGGGGGGTCTCTCCGCAAAGACCATTACTCAGAATACCTCAGGGAACATTTAGGCTCCGGACTCCTTGACAAGTGTCCCAGCTATTCCCGCCCATTCTTCCGGGCCCTGATTGTAATTTAGGAATTTGGAAGTTAAATATTGTTTTAATTTCCTGGTTAGGATATGTACTGTGACGGGGGATTTGAGTCAAAAGTCAGTGCTATGTTGTTAGTGTTTGTACATCTCCAATGCTGCAAATTCTGAATGTAACGTGTAAAATGCACCAAGTCAAAGGTAAAAAATCTTGTAATATTGACAAATACAAATTTGTTTTTGGTCTCTGCAAAAAGATTTAGCTCTATTACACCACATCTCGTAAATTGACATCTGGACTTTCGACAAATTACATTAGTTCTACAATTCACTTTGTGATATAACCAAGTAAAAAAAAAATCTTAATTTATACAATATTTCGCTTTCACATTGACACCTAGCACCAACTCTCAGAAAAGCCTGGCGCAATCCATCGGCTGTGTTTTGTCTCGGTACGACGTTATTAAGTCTCCTATGAATTTCATCACAAAGATGTTCAATCGGGTTTAAATCCTGACTAAGGGCTGGCCAGTGCGTAACGTTGACACCGTTCTGCTGCAGAAAGTCCCGAGTAACTCTGGCGGTGTGGGAACGGGCGTTGTCATGCTGGAAAACGTTGTTTCGATGACGTGCGAAATGTGGTATGACGTGGGGTCTAGAAGCTTGATCGATGTAGCGCACTGTGATGCCGCCTCGTCTCCCTGGACCACGATTTTGTAAGACCACAGGGCCCACTCCCTGGTTCAGGCCGATTCCTCCCCAAACCATTATGCTGGACCTCCCCATGAGTCTCATTCCATGACACATTGGTCAGAATAACGCTGGCCACGTCGACGCCATATTCTGGTCCTGCCATCTGCAGTTGATACGCAATACCGACTCTCATCTGTGAACAGAACAGTTCTCCATTGCCTGTGTCGCCAGTTCTGGTGTTGTTGGGCAAACTGTAGACGTTCACGTTGATGGCGAGGGGTGAGGATCGGTCCACGCTAAGGTCTACGGCAATGGATGTTCTCTCTGGTGAGACGTCGGCCCACTGTATCGGTACTGATGGGTCTTCCGTGTGTTCCCACTGTCTGACGTGCTGTCTCAGATGCCTGTGTGAATCGATTCTGCACGTGCTGTCGCACAACATGGCGGTCTTGTCGCCTTTTGGTAACCCTTGGTCTACCAGTTCGGGGTCGATCATCCGTGGTGTTGGTGGTCCGAAAGCGTTGCTGACGCCTGTAGATGGTCCGAACATTGACCTGGAGGTGATTGGCAACGGCTTGGGCAGTGTGGCCAGCGTCGAGTCTTCCAAGCGCCTGGTTCCTCGTGAGTCGTGGCATGCTGCTGACGTAGTAGTGTGAATGATTCAACCAGGTATGGGGGTGCATTTTATTGGGCTGGTCCTGGTGAACAGCGCGTGCAGCGCGAGTTACATGAAAATCATGGAGAACACATTACCATCTCAGAAGTCAGGTTGTATTTTTGAGAACATTTCCTGAGTTTAATTCTGTGTTTGGGAAGGAGCCTTATTGCTCAGGTAAAGTTGGAGATGTGGTCACAAATATACAATAAAAACATTTGGTAAGTTTTATGCAATGCGTCTATTCTTTTGCTGCTTAGTATATATATATATATATATATATATATATATATATATATATATATATATATAAAACGAAACGAAATATAGATCTGTATTCTAATCAGGTTGTTATTTGATGATATATGTTGACTAAGAACTATGGAAGACAAAACAGCTCTTTATTCAGTGTTCTTAATTATTAGTTCTTAATTCCTAGACCTTAATTCTTATTTCTTCATTTGTTGTTTATTTCTTCATTTGGTGTCATATTCTGACATTTGTATCTGAAAACCAATATTTATTATACAAATCGGATATTTGTCATATCAGATTTGTAAAATGTGTTTTTTTTTAATTAAATTGTATTTTAATATAAAGATAGAATTTATTTTAGAAAATCAAACAAATAACCTGAATTTACATATCATCATAGACATACAATGAAAAACAAATCTAGAACAACAAATATCCAAATACAAATCTTGCAAAACATTTTTGTTTTATATTTATAGGTATGGTGTGGAGTTGGTGATACATGTATTGGGACGGATGTTACAAACTGTGCTCAAAATACTATAGGATTTATCTGTATTAATAATACATGTAAATGTGACAATAATTATTACAATGACGGCAGCAACACATGCCAATTAAGTAAGTAAAATCCTTTGAATAATTTGTGCAGAATGGAATCTTTTCATAGATCCGTGTTTCATTAGATTAATATTCTATATAACACTGAATATGCAATAATCTATATAAGGTCCGCTTGTAACGTGGAAAATATTTTAAAAATAACATCAAGTTATGACTAAGTATATGTCTAAAGTCTGTTACGTCCATGTTCGTAAGCGAGATTATCAAATAACTGGTCTGATTCCGATGTCTAACCCATGGGGAAAATAACTCGTCTGAAACCGATTGTCTTTCAGTAGATATAATAATACTGTTCTGGGCGAGTCTCTTTATGCATACGTTCTTATCAGTGGGTAGAGTTTACGGGTGATGATCAATAAATATAAAAACAACTATTCTTTCTTTCTAAATATTTCTATATTATATCACAGTAAAAAACTGAAAAGATACAATTAACAATATTTATGGATTCATTCTGTCAAAGACATTTACAATATCTAAACATTCATTCATTCTGTCAGACATTTCTATAGAAGGGAGGCGATACAGAATTTCACAGCCTAGGTGAAAATCAGGATAATTTATATGAATAGGCCTATTTAAAGGAAATAATTAAATTACAAGTTTGACATAATTAGTAGTTATATGTAAATAAACATATACCGCGGTTAAACGAGCCTAAGGAATGACCAGAGCAAAAGGAGGTCAAGTAGGGTCGACACCGCCACCGACCACGCCAAGACAGAAAACTTGGAATAATGCATATTTTCACTAAATTACTAACTGACATATATTAAAAGCTTATCCAACATATAAATAAAATGCTATACTTTGACTTTCGATACAATTAATACCTCATTCCCCATTAAATTATCAAATATACATCTTTCTTTCCTTCCCTGCTTCACTCGCGCCAGAAAACTCTCGTGTTGACACTACTGGTACCATACAAAATTTGGAATGGACATTTTACAAAAATAATTAGCGAATAATTTGAAACGAAATAATAAAATTGAAAGCATAGAAAAATGACGTTCATCACAAATACCAAGGTGAGAAACGGGTTGGATTAGAATAATTGGGATAAAAGTTCACTATTCTAGATTCCGTCAACCAGAATTATCACGTGGATAATGTTAAAACCCAAGACTCGAGTTTAGAAAACCTATTTTACAACCAATGTCCTTTGATGGATCTGGTTCCTTCATAGACTACCGGGTACATTTTTAAACGTATGTTGTAATACATAGCTGGACAATGGAAGAGCGCGGCTATTCACATGGTAGACAATCGAGTCTACGATGATGTATTAAAAAGAGGGTGGCGTGGATAATTTTAAAACGTCGTCGTAGAAATTAGACATGTACTTAGTGCCGAAACTTATTTGTTTGAATTGCCATGTTTTTGGGTAAAAAATGCCTTGCTTACTAAACGTAGTTTTCTTCAAGATAATTAATAGCGGAATTTGCTATCAACAAATACACTCACACAAATAATGTTCCGACTCACACGTGACAAATTGCAGATCTACAAATTAGATTATTTAATAGGACATGTTTCATTATTATGGTTTACTTTACTGGAATTATATCGTGTATAATAAAACATAACAAGGTCACGTGACAATATTACAAACGGCTGATAAAGGCGTTCTTTGATAACAAGTGATTTGTTTTGATTATTTAAAGGCGAAAAATAACAGTTCAATAATACGACATTACGTAAAATAAGTTTCAACTTCTATTTGATATATTTTAGGAAAAATTCACATGGTTGACGCGACAATATGGCGTTTTAAGATATCGCGGCATTATCCACGTATTTATAGTTTGCATTCGCTCATGGTGGGTGGGGGGGTATATAAATGGTGTGGTATGTAGGAAGTGGATTTAATTAGGGGTATCGCATTTGATGGTTTTCTGTATGCTCTGTCCTTTTCGAGATATTTAATCTTGTGATCTATAAAATTAATGTGAGTATTGGAGAATTAGACAAGTCAATCTGTATTTATGGGAAGAAGAGAATTCATTTTACCAAATTCAAAAATAGATGACTGGAATAGTTATTGAATGGGGAGGGAATTTTTTAATGAACAAAGTTCTTCGGATTTTTAGTCTTCTAGCTTCGGAGGATTTGTGATTCGAATCCATTTAAGGAGGACAGTAAACAATTCGGTTACGCTACACTATGGTAAACTTTTATATGGTATTAAATTACATATAGGCCCTATTTATATTAGCTTCTCGCCACATATCTGTATTATAATACTGCTTGTGAACTATGGATATATCAGCCTTCGTATTTTCTATACGCTAGTCAAAATTCGATGTCAGTGATTTATACATTTTATTATAAAATTGTAATAAATGTTTTACATGAATGAACCAAATCTACAATTTAAAACCATACAATAATGTTGGGATTGGACGCCCTACAATCAAATTTCTTGTTTTCCAATGCAGCAAATTCCAGTATGTGTCCAAATCGCAAAACCTACTGGACTAGTTTCTTCTGTTGTATTTAAGTCATTATTTCTTAAAATATATTCAAAAAGAATATGTCTTTTACAAATGTCAATATAATCACAATTAAGTAATTATTTTGATACACACTGTCATACACGATGCTAAGATGGGTATTAAAGTAGCTAAGTCTCTAATTCATTATCACCCAAAGTCTTTGACATTGAAAACATGAATTATTTGTCAATTTAAATCAACATTGGTGTTGTGATATAACCGGGAAAAGATGGGTTTCTGATATCCAATATTTAAGACAAAATAAACCCAAAACATTGTGTACTATACTGCGTTACAGCGCTATTGTAACAAAGGCTTAAAGAACGAGGCTAGACATATTCCACAAATCTTGTCAAACGATGACCTCATATTCTTATCTTGAGAGCATGCGCAATAAATGCTATCAGTGTAGACTGGACTAACCAGACGCCTGAGATCGCCATTAGATTAAACTTCTGACGGCGTATTTAGCCGAACATAACTGATTAGAAATTACAATAAAAAAAGAAACGATTGAATGTAAATCGGTTTATATACATTCGTATTACATTATTATATGCATTGCGACCCATTTGTGTACCATAGTGCGTTTTAGCGTCATTTGCAACAAGTGACCAGAAAGAACGAGGCTAGACATATTCAACTGGAGAACCTGCTCAATAGACTGGAATAACCAGACGCTAGAAATTGCTATAGGGTTGAGACACAGGCCGTATTGTAATACAATATCATTTGGGATCTAAATTTTAATATTGTATTCTGAATTCATATTTTATTTGTAACTCATTTTAGACATATATTAAGTGACAGATTAATTGTAAGATTTAACCTATATCAGGTGTGGGGTGTTGACATAGTATTATGTAAGATGTAATGGGTTTGTCAAACATGTATACTCGGAGTGTCTATATGATATAAAATTTAGGCTTAACACGTATTGACATCTTTTGTCTTAATTAAATGCTAAGAGAATGCGACCGAGTTCTCAATTTATCTCCATTTATTAAGTGTGTAGTTGTCGAAATATTGAGGCTTAACGTGTTCTAATTTAGATCTAAATTTGTCTGTGTCAGTGGTAGGGGGGTTGGATGGTTAGCACGTGCGCGCTGTATCATAAAGCCTGTCCAACCTCGTGGGTTTTCTCCGGGGCCCCGGTTTCCTGCCACTGCTAAAGACCCCTACGCGCAAGCGAATTATTGAAATAAAATTAAACCATATGTTAGTCCCGAAATGACATAGTTTGTGTCGAGTGGACGTTAAACGACATTTCCCTCTCTCTCTCTCGTGTCAGTGGTAAAACTGTTTTTAAATGAACCATCTTACACATATATTTAAATTTGGGTGGTTCATTTACTACTTGTTTTATTTTATTGTATTCTATTGCGAAATGTTTTTTGTAAAGCATTTTTAAAATGTTCTTCTTGCTCTGACTTTAATATGATTTTATTGTTTTTGACAAGACATGTTTTTCATGATATAATGTTCTCTATTTTGGTCCATAGCAGGTCTTTCACATTGCGATATGGATTTTTGAAAGGATCTTCTCTGAGAACGCGTACCTCGGACTCCTTTATGTCGACTAGTGCACTCATCTTAACTACTAAATCTTTCAAAAAAACATATTCGCCACCCCAGTATATGATAACTACATCCCCATTCATTAATGGAACTGCCATCCAATGCCTTTAAGTGAAAAACAGTATATTTAGGAGGTTGGTAAAGTTGAATACAGGCAGGGTTTTAAGTGTTACATGCATGAAACTGTGGATAAACCACTAGAAATGTCAACGCTGATTGGTTAATCAATGTCTGACGTCATAGGATGAAAAGCCGCTCGTACGATCCGTGGCACGACCTTCCAGTACAAATTGTCAGATCTTCATGTAGTGTACGCCATCGAAAGTATAAAACAACAAAACGAAATATAGTTCTGTATTTTTATCAGATTGACTGAAACAACTATTCATAATTTGAACTTAGCAATACCAATTTAGTTTCGCAGAGCTGGGCTAGAAACAAGTGTCTTAATGTATATCTCATCAATATTTAAAACACCAACATGAAATTAAAAAAGAGTTTACTCTTTTATTCAACGTAGATAAGCAAAATAATATTTGTATATATTATATCATACTGTGAATATGATAAGATGCAAGTAAGTGGGTATTAACACTATATAAATATCGTACAAAATAAATATTTAAACATAATATTGGTGAAACAGCACTTATATATACCATATCCTTAGTAAAGTAAATCTAACTTACATTCATAGACTGGCTCGATGACAGTTAGGGGGGGCAGAACCCGAAATGCCCGAAAAAAAAAAATTCGAGTGTACAGCCAATGTCGCCCGTCTTCTGTGAGAGGCGGAGGCGCGGATCTTAACGTATAACCCCCCCCCCCCCCCAAAGAATATTTTAGAATATTTGACGGCCGCAAACGCATATTCCTGCTATTATGGCCCGTGAACAAAGCAACTTCAACCCAATCAATCGTTTACAGTGTGTAGTAATATGGGTGGTGGGATTTGTGTTAAAGAACACATATGTATAATAATGTTATGGCCTTGATTAATTATTCTCCATTGTCAAAATATTAGCTATGGTATGAGTTTATTTAAAACGCTAATTAAATTGTTTATGAAATATTGTGAGAATAACAAGAAAATTTTGAACATTTAATTGCCTGCCGCAAACGCGTTTTTCTGCTATTCCAGCCCGTGAATACAGCAACTTCAATGTGGTCCAGTATAGCCAACCTGGCTGACCTGAATCCCAAACAACCAATCAATCGTGGTGGGGTATGGGGGCCTAGCCCTCCCGGAGAAAATTTTGAAAATTTAACATCCGCAAATGTGTTTTTCTGCTATTCTAGCCCGTGAGTTAAGCAACTCCAAAATTGTCCAATGGTTTTGTAACCGAAATCCCACTCTATGTCGACCTGAATTCCAACCATCCAATCAGACTGTTGCAGCTGCATTCACAAATAATAATCGATGCCCGAAAAATGACGCACAATGTTGAGTGGCCCCAGGCAAAATGTTTTAATCCATTGTCAATTCAGTACAAATTCGTAGTATTCAATTAAAAGAAAAGTAAATTAGTGTTTTATTAGATTTCGGGCACTTTATTTTGCCAAGTAGATGAAATAAAAAAAGATTTTTTTCACTTTGCCCGTCTACCCGAAAAGGATTGCCCCCCCCCCCCCACCTGGCTTGTACGCCTATGACTCTACACATCTACTACTCAGATTACAATCTTGTAATCACCACGCTATACATCTACTTCTCAGATTACCATCTTGTAATCACAACCCTATACATTTAATACTCAGTTTACAATCTTGTAATTAGATTACCATCTTGTAGTCAGTCACCACTCTATACATCTACTAGGCTACTCAGATTAACATCTTGTAATCACACCTATATACATCCACTACTCAGATTACTATCTTGTAATCACCACTCTACACATCTACTACTACTTAGATTACCATCTTGCCACCCTAATCAATTACTTCTAATGTTTTTCCATTTTGCTTATTTTAGGTAGTAAATTGGACTATACATATGATATTCAAATTGTGTATCAATTTAGTGGCCCATTTAGTAGCTGTGTCGCCACTTTCGCAGAGGAGTTTCAAACCCATTTTTCTGCTTCTACATCTGAATTGAGTAAAACCTGTAGGAAGGGGAGAATTGATTTTTATCGATTTAGTGTTACGATCGGCGGTCCTGCCAGTGCTACCAACTTGGGTAATGAAGTAAGTTTAACTGCCTCCTATACCATATCCGTGTTGATATATTCGAAGGGGAGTATCAATTTGTTTTCATGGATTTATAATAGACAGTCTTGCGATCAGTGCTCGCAACTTAGGCACTGAAGTATGTTATAATTTTGCTCACGCAAGGAATGACATAAGGAATGACTGTTTATGTAAGGAATGACTGTCTATGTAAGGAATGGCTGTCTATGTAAGGAGTGACTGTCTCTATTAGGAATGCCTGAAAATGCCTCAAGTCTCAGTAATAT
This sequence comes from Patella vulgata, assembly GCF_932274485.2. NCBI lineage: Eukaryota > Metazoa > Mollusca > Gastropoda > Patellidae > Patella > Patella vulgata. The sequence continues at coordinate 6,540,192 of NC_065883.2, read as the reverse complement.
TCAGGTCAGGTTTTCGTGTGTATTGGCAGCAATAAGTCTATGTTATTGTTATTTTACATCGCTCAGTCTGTATGAATATAACCATGAAAATCCAGTTGGGTGCACTCTGCAAAACTAGTATCAATTTTCCTTCTTCGAACATAGTATTTTCATTTATCTATACTAATATTTGTAACTGTCGTTTGTCTGTCTGTTTGTCTGTCTGTCTGTTCGGGGTTGGCGGCTACACTAGGTCTGCCCCGAGTCTGAAATTTGGGTTATAGGGGTAGCTCGGACCGGGGAGTAACATAGGCCAGGTGGCGTTAGTCTACCACGTCCGGTTTCGGGGTTATGACCCCCGAGCGAAGCCGGGTATCCTGCTAGTTTATTATAAATGCCACTCTAATTATTTCTCCAACTTCATATATTCGAAATGTAACGGGATTTGTATCTAAAATTCATGTATTTTAATGTTTAATTCTGTGATATTTGCAGGGCAGGCTGAATTCTGTGTTACGTGTAACCGATTCTGACAAGGACACTGCAGAACTTGCAACTTGTAAAGAGGTTTTATTAGTATTCAAGGATGATGTATTTAAGTTTAATTCTAGTTGTGGTATGATCACTTCTATCACACTGGACATACGAAACTCTGGATATACCTGCTTAACACCTGGTCATCATCTAGTCAACGTAACAACAACTGTAATATGTTGTAAGTAACTTAATAATAATAATAATAATAATAATAATGGATTTCTATTGCGCCTCGTTTGCTCACTGGCGCTGAGTTAGTCTGTCACATTTACGACTGTTTCCCATCATCTACACTAAATAGGCGAGTTTATAGCAAGGATTTGAATGTACGTAATGATTTTGCATCCTTAATATGAGATGGTAGTTTGTTCCACAATTTAGGAGCAGCAACAGAAAAAACTTCTGTCTCCACATTTCACGTAATGCTATTTAAAGATACATTATGTAAGATTTAGATAAAGAGCTGACCATTCTTGCTATAATAGCTCAAACATAGATAATGCAAAATAAATATATTGAAATTGCCATTCCGATTACTTTTTTATTTTATCACAGTTTTGACAAGATTTTGCATAGATTGTTTATTACCGGAACAATGGTAGGCTTACTTGTTATTCGATATTAATCGGCATTTGTTTATAATATTTGAGGTGGGGGGATTAACGCGTGAGCGTTAGGTCAAAAGGTCTGTCATTAAGTCAAGTGGCGTGGTTTCGATTCCCCGCTTGTACTTAACAAGGAGAAGGGTGACCTGTTCAACGTCGTGGGTTTCACCTGGTCCTCCCGTTTCCGCCCACAGCTGAAGATCCCTACAGAGGGCGAATTATAGAAATATAATTGAACCATATGTTCGTCCCAAAATGACCTGGTTTGTGTGGACGTTTACCCCCATTTCTCTCTCTCTCTCTATAATATGTGGTTTATAAATATAGATATATCCTACTTTTATTTTAATAATTAGGACGCGATGACATAAATTATTGTGTTTAATGGGTTTGTTTTCTATTTAGTGCTGTGTGAACCTGGAAGGTTTTACAACTCTACGGATAAAACTTGCCAGGGATGTTCAGAGACAGAATATCAGGATGTAGCTGGTAGTAGGTCCTGTAAGTCGTGCCCTGTCAACACGCGATCTTCAGAACCAAGAAGGCAACAATCTGATTGTAAAGGTAATTAAGATTAAATTCGTAATATGGATTAAGACTGATAATGCACTACCCGGTGAGTAGCCGAGGTTTCGTGTTTGATCCGGATTTTCAGGCGTGGTTGCTCCTTGTCAATGGTGCTGGACATAGTACCAAGCAATGAACAACATATTTTACTTTTGAACGGTACGAAAAATAGAGGTCCCTTGTACACAGTAGAGACAAATGGCAAGTGTAAATTCCTGACCTGTATCGCGTATCCGTATCGATTTTGCTTGTGACGTCATCAATGTGTGTGTATTTCTTATACGTGATACGACAGCACGTCTCGAACAGCTTTCATACGGAAAAGGCCCATATAACACCGTTGTCTTTTCACTGTATTTTTTTGCTATGAGTCTATGTGTTTCCTAGATAAAGTGTATATTTGATGTGATTTTGACGATGATAAAGACTGGAATTTAATCATTATTTTCGAAGAAATTTCAATTTGCTCCTGTCTGTCTGCATGCTGGTTGATCTATCTTCTAAATTTAGGGAGGTGGGACCTTGCAAATCTGTAAAAGGGGTATATACTTTCTGAAATGATACATTAGTCAAATTACTGTCGAATCGAAGTCAATGACTTTTAATATGATTCGACACCAAATTACTGTCGAATCGAAGTCAATGACTTTTAATATGATTCGACACCAATTTTTTTTTAAATATCAAATAGCTCAGCGACTGTCAACGACTTTACTCCCTTCTGGAATTTGTAGACTAGGCACTTAACTAATACTGATGTTCATTTTGGTAAATAACTGCCACTATGCTTACGTAATAGAACTAAGCTCAGCCCGGTTACCCATACCTACGTGGCGCGAAAATCTGCCAAATTTCTAAAATTAAATTGACGCAACGTATCACGTGACTATACGGATACCCGATACGGATGGGAAAAATTCCATTTGCCAAAAATCTCTATTGACGTGCACGTAACACGTAACATAACTCTTGAAAGTTGGAATTCGATGTAAGAGTAGGTCTTAGTACAGCAATCCGAGTAACATTTCCCTCATAGCATACTGTATGGCGTATGAACGTCTTTAAGAGCCCATTCTAAGCAGAACAATTGGACATACATACATGCGTAGTTGCAATGTCTTTCTAGCCATCACTTCGCAGTGAGCTAGAATCCCCTCAAACTTTGCCAAAATTAAATATTTTCAACTTGTTTAACGTATTTGATGGGGAAAGATAAGACTCTATAGTACTGTGTCCACCATTTTTGTTATTTTGGGTAACTAGTGATAGTGTCATATATAGTGAACACGAGAGAGAGTGAGAGAGGGAGAGGGAGAGAGAGAGATGTAGAGAGAACGAGAAAAGTCTAGAGAGGGAGAGCTAGAGAGAGTGAGAGTGAGCGAGAGAGATAGAGAGAGATAGAGAGAAAGAGAGAGTGAGAGTGAGAGAGAGAGAGAGAGAGAGAGAGAGTGAGCGAGAGAGATAGAGAGAGATAGAGATAGAAAGACCTAGAGAAAGTTAGAGAGCTGGAGTTAGAGAGATGTAGAGAGGGGACTAGAGAAAACGAGAAAAGTCTAGAGAGAGGGCTAGAGAGAGTGAGAGTGAGCGAGAGAGATAGAGATAGATAGAGATAGAAAGACCTAGAGAAAGTTAGAGAGCTGGAGTTAGAGAGATGTAGAGAGGGGACTAGAGAGAACGAGAAAAATCTAGAGAGAGGGCTAGAGAGGGAGCTATAGAGATAGGGCGCTAGAAAGGGAGCTAGATAGCGAGAGAGAGAGAGAGAGCGAGAGAGAGAGAGAGCGAGAGCTAGATAGAGATAATGAGCTAGAGAGAGGTGGAGTTTAACGCCCAGTCGACACAAACTTTCGGGACTAACTTATGGCACAGTTTTACCTGGAGAAAACACATGAAGTTGGACAGGCGACTCTACTCCTTGTCACGCATATGCTTGGAATCTTAACTCGGACTCTCACCGCCGGTTCATTCGCATAAGGTCGTAACAGCAGTAAGTAATATGAATCTTTTGTTATAGGGAGAGAATATAAAAAGGTCGTAAGTGACTTTCCCAGAGTTACCACACCTGGTAACTGAAAACTTAATATTACATTTCTAACTATACTGTTACAGTTTTCTGTATATATTGATCTCATTATTCTTGTATTACTGTATTAGCTTGATAACGTTGAGAGAATACTCTTCGAAACGTCGCCCAAATAAATAAGTAGCTGTTTTTCCATAAGTATGTGTTTTTTGTGTATTGCTCTACCCAGTTACTAAATGCCTCTTAAAGATTATATCATAACAGTACCATTTTTTAAACATTTAAACTTGGCTATCTCGAAAAGGGAAAATAGTTACTTACGACATTCTCACTCACATCAGACGCACTTTGAAGTTGTTCTCGCGGTCTAGAGAGAGAGAAAATAAAATGAGGTTTAACGTCCAATTGACACAAAGGTCATTTTGGGACTAACATATGGTTCAATTTTACTTAAATAATTCGCTTGCGCGTAGGTGTCTTTTTTGGCAGTCGGAGGACCTGGAGAAAACCCACGCGGTTAGACAAGCGATCCTACTCCTTGGCACATACAACCGGGGAATCGAAACCACGCCAGTTGACTCAATGACCGACCTTATGATACAACGCACACGCGCTAACCATTCGGCCATCCAATCCCCATTGTTTTAAAGCACCTGGTAAAGTGAAGAATTTAGATTATAAGAATGAGTCCTGGTAATTAAACAGCAGCTGATGTAACATGGTAATGTCCTGATGAAAGAGATACTGTAAGACTACAAGCTATACCAGGAACAGAATTTTCTTAAAACGTGGTGAGTTAATTTTTAAATCACTTGTTCGGTCTAATAATTCTTCTTTCAATTTATGATTCAGAATAACGGACACTAAAATTTAACCTCGTTTGAAAAAGGAACATGTAGTTCTAAAATGATATTTGTATCTTTGTTCTAGAAATTCTTGTAGGCAATTGAAACCGATGGGGGGATTTCAACCAGTTTTGGTAGGTAGTAACGAAGTATTAAGAGGTTTATATGTAGAATTAAAATGTCACGTGATTGTTTAACTAGAATTGGGTTAACTGTATCGTAATTTGGAAGTCAAGTCATAAACATTCACAAAGTATTGACTGGTTTATCTCCAAGGTTTTTTTTGTTTTGTCTGTACGTGTACTACCCCAATATTATGGGATGCCCCGATCATTACGGGACAGATTTTATTTGTGTATTAACGTAGTGCCCCATTATTATCCGTGGCAGGAGAGATTTTATTTTTTTTAACGTAGTACCCCAAATATTATGAGAGATGTTATTTGTATTTAGAGGAATTGATAGGTTATATACCCTCGAAGAAGAAGTGTAATGCTCAGATTAGGAGCGAATGTGATGTTTTGTTTTGTGTCTTGTTCGAAACTTAGAGAGCTAAACCTTTGTTAATTCTGATAAATTCTCTTAAAAATATGTTATTTAAGATTGGTGAAATGTCTTCAGCTCATTGATTATCCTTTATCTCTAGGTAAATACAATATGACAAAATCTTATTTTGAATTATGCTTTTGTAAATTCTTATGTAAATATTGTATAATAGATTGTGATCTAAATTATGTTCCACTTGCTAATTTTATTATCCAATTAAGTTCAGCTCATAATATAAAAGTAGATAATAAAACTTGGGCACGGGTGGCATTATAATATTTTTCATAGCACATGTCATAAAAACACTGTCTGACCATACGGTATGGAAAGGGCACAGACTACCCGACAACATAATGGCGGCAATTAATGAAAAATCTTAAAGAAGAGGAAATGAAAGAAGATGAGGGAACAGATTTCTACTCCCCGCTACAAATAGCCACAACGGCGATGTAGTGAATGGAAGAAGAAATAACTCTCTACCCCTCCACAGAGGAAGAGAAATATGAAAGTAGGAGAAATACCTCGCATATCTTCATGACGTGTGTGAATTCTGTTGTGGAAAAGGTAAATGACTTTAATACCTCGCGTGTGTCAAATTGTGTTGTAAAAGAAAACAATAGTGACGGTGGGTGAAAAAGAAACAAAACGGGTATCGTGACAAGGAAAAAAACGTTTTGTATATATAAGTTTTCAATCAGTGTTTTGTTCTTTTTTCTTTTTACAGACTTTTGTTTATATGACTTTTAATCTATGTTTACCCTTTTCTAATTGTTGTTTATATTTTGATTATTGTTGTTATTGTCGAATCCATTTACATTTTATCCGTTAATGATTTTAAAAAGTTCATTTACAACTGGTAATGTATGGTGACTTCTAAAGAAAGCTAATCCGGTATTACGTAATAACCAGCTGTGTAATCGTTTAGACACTCCGTTAGCCGTGTTAGACACTCAACTGATATCTGTCCAACCCAAAACCTTAAAAACTGGATTAGATTTAGGAGTCCGCGCATGGGAAAGCCTAGTTAACTTTAAGGGGTCAGTTTTTGTTAAACCGGTGTTGTCATCAAGAACTAATAGTGTAAATTTTTAACTTAAATATAGTCATTTATAAATTTTCTATCGTTTTAATGTATCCAATAAATCAGTAAGAAACTATGTGCAAAACTGTTTCTCATAAACAGTGATTGAAAGTTAAATACCTTTTTAAGTCTGAGAATGCTTTGTGGACTTTTGCGGTCCAGTAATGAAGTCACCCGAAGTCACTATGTCTTTTGTGGACTTTTTTTATCTATAGTTACCTATGAATTCATTATGTATCGGGGAGGGTTGGGATGCAGGGGAGTGCAGCTTACTACACCCCCTTAGCGTTGTTGCAATCCGATGTTCGGGAAGACGGGAAGAATGAAAAAAATAAATAAAAATATTTTTTTGGAAAGAAAATATTGAAAAAAATATTTTTTTGGGAAAGAAAATATTGCTATACAGACAATAAATATATTTATACAACTAATTATACCAGGCAATATTTATTGTTTATATTTATACAACTAATTATATCAGACAATATTTATTGTTTATAGAGCCTGGTAAAGCTGGTGATCTGTCTACAAGTAATATATATGATACAACTAAAACAATGAATATAGAATTTACACCACCATCATCTGGAGAAGTAGATTATTATAGAGTACGTATATCAGAACAAGGATCAGTTGTAATCAGTAAGGATGTAACCATCTCTAGTATTACAGTTGTTCCCGGAACACTGTTACCTTGTAGATTGTATACTATTAATATCACAACCTATTATACTGGTAAAGCTGGAGAAGTTTCTATACAGCAATTCGTAACAAAGGCAACAGGTAAAGTAACCTTATAATGGTTTATCACCCAATAATACATTCTACAGTAGATATCGCTTGTGTGATATATTTCATAATCTACTGCGATATCTCCTTTACATGAATTTCATTGGTCAGTTGAAAAGGAACTACTTTTTTTATTTTCAAAGAACAGTTCATTTCTTATTTAAAGTAACTTTTTTTAAATTAAAAATGAACTATTGTTATTCAATTGACCTTGGTGGAAACACTGGGTCAATATAAAGGACTTTGCAATTGTTGAATTGCTGTCAAAAAATGATGTATCACAACGCCATAATGTTCAGTAAAAGTTAAATCTACAGCAAAGAATTATATTTATCTATTTGTGAAATTGTGCATGTAAGAAGGGATTGGGTGATAAATAAAATCTCCTACTCGTCTTTTTTGATTTTAAAAAATATCAACACTCGTTGATAAAGTAAAAAAAAAACTTGGCAGAGCCTCGTTTTTTGTTACTTTATCAACTTGTGTTGATATTTTTTGATATCAAAAAAGACTGGTAGGAGATTCTCTATTTAATACTGTAATGAAAGACATGAATCACCACATCTTGTATTGATTACTGTAACTATCTTATAGACAGTTCCTACAATTAATTGACATTTGAATTACTGCAGTTGAAGAACCATAATTAACAATATGAAATAAAATTAAATTGTCAGGTAACATTTAATATACTGAGCTTTTAATTGATGATACGAATGTTCAATGACTATTGATATTATATTTGAACAGAATCAACACCAGATGATAAATTGCCAGCCATTGTTGGTGGAGTTCTGGGTACAGCTTTAATGATCAGTATTTTAATTATCATTCTATAAGTGATATACAGGAACAGGTAAATGGCATTCTACTGGAATTATCATCTACAATAAATAACTAAAATATGTTTCTGAAAGATACATTATGTAAGGTTTCTGAAAGATACAATATTTAAGATTTCTGAAAGATACATTATGTAAGGTTTCTGAAAGATACAATATTTAAGATTTCTGAAAGATACATTATGTAAGGTTTCTGAAAGATACAATATGTAAGATTTCTGAAGTTATTTATATTATTATAAAAAAAAATACAGATATTGAACATGTCATTCAAATAACTTTATTCTTGGCGAAATTATCACTGTTTATAGTTTTGACAAGATGTGTCCATTGATTGTTTATTATCGTAACCACGGTATTTGGTATATTCGAGACTTAGCCTCGCTTCTACATTTTAATTTAAATCGTTAAATGGCCGTTCCGTTCTAATCTACTTCAAATCGGAGCCATCCGATGGCATAGTGAGTTGGTCTTGCTCTTACCATGTTAATACATGTCTAGTTAAGAATTTAGATAACATACAAGGCCTAAAGAGAGACCTGTAACAGGCAGATCTAGCTCTTATATAATGTATCTTTAAGGTTGAAGGAAAATGATTATAGCTGTGGCAATGCATATGTGCTTAACACCCCCCCCCCCCACACACACACACACACACGCACACGCCACATACACCCCACCTCGCTCTCTCTCGCTCTCTCTCTCTCTTTCTCCGATTTCCTCCCACTGCTAGGTCACGAAATGACCTAGTTTGTGTCGAGTGGACGCTAAACCCCATTTCTCTCTCTCTCTTTCTCTCTCTCTCTCTCTCTTCATAATGAATTCAGTATTTGTTAGATAACCGTTTTATTGCAGGTCCACCCGTCCCTCTTTCTTTCATGATAAATCCAGTATTTGTTAGATGTCCGTTTTATTGCGTTTCGGATGTGTTTGTAATTGCAGAAGATTGAAGACAGTAAATGGCGAGGATCCCTCTGAGCAGAACGACCAAGATTACGAACATCAATATGATTCAACCATTGGAGGTGGACCTGCATTTGTTTATGATACATTAAAGACAAGAGACCAAACTGGTTATTATAATATGGGGAACATCAACACCACTGGTACATAACATAATCCCGTCTTCATTAGCCTAGTCTGAGCAGAACATTACACTGTAACTCGGGTATCATTGAATCTTGTGTGTTTAGCACTAATTTCGTTCACATTCATTCAATATCAAATCTTTGTTTAAAAAGTTGTAAAAATCGTTTACAATAACCAAAATTCATCTGATTTGTACTTGTGTCCAGTTTAAAGCTGACCATTCAGTTTTGATAATGAATTTACAATTTACAATCGTTTAATTCCTCGATAAATTCATTATTGATGTATAATAATTAATTTTTGATCATTGTTCAGGAGATTAAATACTTGTAAATTGGAACTCATTATCAAAATTAATCATTTCATCTCACATAACATACTATCTAAGACAAGCTCCTTAAAACTGAAAACTAGCAGTAAAACAAGATAGCTGAACGTCTGTTCATTTTTTAAAAAATAAAAAGGATTCGAAGTAGCTAAGGGTTGTACTGCCAACTTAAAATTTAGGAGCTGAAACAAAATGTTTTAACAATATGTTATTATATTATATAGCAGGTGTGCGTCCATTACTTAAAAAGGATCCACTTGATCGAAATATATTTAAAAGCTTTCGCCCTGTTTTAAAGAAAGCTGTCAACATCAGACTACGTACATACATATCAAATAACAATCTTTGGGATAAATTTCACAACCAGTTTATCTTTCTGGACATAGTACAGAAACTACCGTTCTGAGAGTTGTAAACTATCTGAGAAGTTCAGTTGGCAGTGGCGAAGTATCAGTACTGACTCTATTGGACCGTTCGGCGACTTTGCTGATCAGCTCCAATATGAATTCAGTATCACTGGAGTGGCTCATAACTGGTTGATGCCATACTTACAAGATCGTCACCGCCTTACCTGCGGCGTTCCTCTAGGATCGGTACTTGGTCCAATACTTTTTCTGCTATACTGTCGTAATTTGGCGGGTATTATCGACAAGCCTGACGATACTCAGCTTATCTCATCTTTCAAGCCCGAGGCGGTTACCAAGGCTCTGACTGGTGTGAGTGATTATTCCCAGGATATTAAGAATTGGATGACCTCAAATAAACTCAAATTAAATGATTACAAAACTGAAGCTAAGTTATTTGGAAAATAAACGCCTTCAGAACATATCTTAAACAAATGTTAAAATTGGAGAGTCGGTTATTCAGTTAGCTAGTACTTTGAAGTATCTTGGTGTTTATCTAGATCCTTGTTTGTCATTTGAAACACAGGTTGATAAGCTGCGTCAGTCCTGTTACTTTCATTTGCGACGCATCAGTGATATTCGACATCTCATCACGATTAACACCGCCAAATCTCTAGTACATTCACTAGTTCTGTCCAGAATAGAGTATTGTAACAGTTTGTCGTCTGGGATTAATCAAACAAGTCTCAAAATACAGAAAATACAGAATACAGCAGCCAGAATCATTTCACGAACGAAAACATCATCTCACATAACACCTATTCTAAAATCCTTACATTGGCTCCCAATTCCAGCTCGCATCAACTTTAAGTTCCGTGCCTCACATACGAGTGTCTACGAAATCTTGCATCCAGCTATTTATCAGAACTACTAACACCATATCAACCAACTAGGTCCTTGCGATCTTATAACCAGAACACCCTTGTCGTTCTACAGTCAAAACTGAAACATTTTGGTGACAGAAGTTTTAGTGTAGTTGTATCCTAAATTGTGGAATGATTTACCACTGAAAATTCGAAACCATGAAACTTTGACTACTTTCAAATCACAGCTAAAGACTCACTTATTTCGGGAATGCTATGAGAATTAGACTTTCTGTTCACTGTGTATATAACTATTGTCTCATTGCGCTTTGGGCATGCTTTTGGATAGATTTAGCGCTCTACAAATATACATTATTATTAGTAATTATTATTATTATTATTATCCATGGTAACATAACATTACATGGTGAAGTCCGTGTTCTATTGTACCAATTTGTCATTTTGTATTTTAATTATTTAATCACTTTCAAACTGAACGCCCCTAATAATTACATGTACAGACTGTACAAGTGCAGTTTTTAATAAACGACTGTCTATATTTGTAACATGGGATTCTCTTTTTTCGTTCATGTTATATGAATCACTTATAAATAAAGCACTTCATTCAAAAGAGGTAGTTTTTGTTCCTATCGTCTCTTTTCATCTGTTTCTGTTTGTCAATTTGCTTCACTCCACTTTCTTGGTCATTTCTACATATAAACATTTTGTTTGGTCCGTTATTATATAAAATTGTGAAAAATATATTTCTATTGGTCAAGAGCCACAGGGCTATTGTAGTCCGCTCGACTGTCCTTCTTTTCTTCGACCTATTTGTCGGACACCAATCGGCGAGAAATCATAACTATGCGACTGACACCAACCTATAACAGTTAAAATTTTATGCTTTTTAGTCGATTGTCTTTTGCATGGAAAAATTCACTAGAAAAGAAAGGGGGATCGAATGCATCTCTACGATTTACAACACTTTGGTTTGAAGGCCCATTTTTCTAAAATCGTGAATCTTCCCCTGAAATTCACTTGAAGGAGAAAGATATCTTTATAATTGGAGTTGCTGAAATTCACCCTTGATTGTATCTAGTCTTCTAGGTTGGGAGGGGGGGGGGAATTATGCATTTAAATCGACATTTTCAAATTGTTAATAGTCATGTTTTATATTGTAGTATTAGACTAGGGTTTTTTATATTCATTTTACAGAAAATTTTAATTGTATATATTATGTGGGTTTTTTTACGTCATTTTGTTTTATATATATCTATACTCGTTTGTCTGGCTGTCTGTCTGTTCGGGGTTGGCGGCTACACTACGTCTGCCCCGAGTCTGAAATTTGGGGTATAGGGGAGTAACATAGGCCAGGTGGCGTTAGTCTACCTCTTCCGGTTTCGGGGTTATGACCCCCGAGCAAAGCCGGGCATTCTTCTAGTATATACATAAACATAATTTTTGTGATAATTATTTTTAATTAATATTTACTGTTGTGTTTTGTTTCAACGGCATTTAGTAATTGAACTGGAATATACATACCGTTATATTTGTTTTTTATTTATGTGCCTATATAACTGTTGTGATTATTTTTTAGTTTGTCTCATGTAAAACACAATACTCCCGTCAAAAGGCAACACCTAGTAACTCACTTTTTTATCAAAATTAAGTGCTTCCTGTTGTTGTACTAGATATTCCGATCTTTTCATTTTGTAAGCAGTTACACCCATGACACAACCTAGCAACTTCCTTCCTTCCTTGGCCTAGTATGCCACATAAAAACCTAGTAACTCAATAGTCAAATCGATAGATAAGCTGGAGTTTAATATTCATTCATTACGTTTTCCTTTGTTTTCTCAACATAAGAAAAACATGAGTTACTAGGTGTTGCCTTTTGACGGGAGAATATGTTTCGCGCAATATTACCTCGTTGGAGCTAACGTGTCATATAACTTCCTTTTATTTACTCATTTATTTTATTGTATTCTATCATACGAGTTCAACAGTAAAGACGTCGTCTTTTGCTGGCTCCCCAGTCACGTAGATATAAGGGGGAATGATCAAGCAGATTTTGCTGCCAAAGCTGCTTTAGATCTTCCCCAATCACCCTTTTTAATACCATATAAAGATTTTAATTCGTGTATAAATCATTTTATTTATGACCGCTGGCAACGGTCTTGGGATTTTGCAGGCACAAATAAACTTCATCACATTAAGCCTCTCCTAGGAGATTGGCCCAACTCCTATAGAACCAACAGGAGGGATGAAGTTGTTTTGTGTCGCTCTCGCATTGGTCATACTTTTTTAACTCATATTTTCATTTTGAAGCGAGAGCCTCAACCGGAATGTGTTCACTGTCATGTTCCTTTGACAGTGAAACACATCTTGATTGAGTGCAAACATCTCAAGAACATTAGATCTAAATATTACCGTTGCCAGTCAGTACGTCAGCTATTTGCTCAACCGGAGCTATATGACAAAGTGCTAACATTTTTAAAAGAGACAAACTTTTATAATCAATTTTAATTGTATATATTTAATCATGTATATCGTTCTAAATATTTATATATGTAAAAGATTTGTTATATTTATTTTTAATTAATATATTTTCTGTGATATTTGTTTTTATTTACATATATAAATTCATTTATGTGATATTGTTTTAATTTGTCTCAGATTCACCATATGTTTGGCGCAATATAGCCCGGTTGGAGCTGACGTGCCTTAAAACCATATTTCATTCATTCATTATTGTATTCTATTTCTGCTGTTGTTGTAAGTAACGTTTTGGTAATATTTTAAAAGTTATTATTAAATTTTGTTTCCTTAATCAAATGCTTAGTAACCAATTTTAAATACATTTAAGCGTGGGTACAACCACAAAAAAGTGATATTGTTCACTAGTGCCGTGTATTAACATGTATCAACTAGGTTTTATATCGCAGAAATAATAAATCGATAACGATAACATGCGACGAAATCAATTAATGTTGGAAATCAGCGGAAAATTATTAAAACTTACTGAACGGCTTCAATTACTAGTGTGGGCGAGGTCTCAAAACACAGTTCTCCTATTAATATACATGGCTATAATATCTATAATATGATTTATTGAGATGACAGTCAATTAAAGTAGCTAAGTCACCAACTCAATATCATCCAAAGTTTTGGACATTGAAAACACGAATATTTTGTCAATTTAAATCAACATTGATGTTGTGATCTTACCGGGAAAAGATGGACTTCTGATATCCAATATTTAAGACAAAATAAACATTTTACCATTGGTACCCGAATCGTGTACCATAATGCGTTTCAGCACCATTTGTAACAAGGGAGTCGAAGAACGAGGCTAGACATATTCCACAAGTCATATCAAACGGTGACGGCATATTCTTACCTGCAGTGCCAATAAATACTATTTCGCCGAACATAACTGATTTAAAATTAGAATAAACAGAAACGATTGAATGTAAATCAGTGTATATACATTCATATTAGATTATAATATACGTTGCGACCCATTTATGTCAATTTCTAGGTCCCAAATATTACCGAGTTAGCGCTCCTTTAAATATATCATCTATTGTTGGTCATCACATCAGCTTTGTCATGTACTTTCACAATTATTTATCATTAAATTGTTTACAATGAAAACAACCAATTTGTTATATGTTATAATCACATGGATAATCAGGGCTGGTAATCAGCAGTTTTCAGAAAATAGCCAGGGCCCTTATTCACGAAAACTTTAACTAAGATAAAATCGAAATTTTAAGAAATACTGCAATTCGATTGGCTGACCAGTAAAATCAATTTGCATATATCCAATGAAGTTGCAGTATTTCTTAAAATTTCGATTTTATCTTAGTTTAAGTTTTCGTGAGTAAGGGCCCTGTTTATTATGTACTAGCAGGGTACCCGGCATCGCCCGGGGCCCAAATTGACGACGCGATTCATGGCCTTAAACATCCACGGGGTCATGCTGGTAAATTTGATACCACATATCTGGGGGTGGATCGCGACGATGAAGCGTGACGAGAGAACACACACGCACCCGCACACTCATACACGGACATCTTTGATTTTATTTATATAGATTATAGTCACAGGGATAATCAGAAAATAACCAGAAATAATGAGACCCTCGTTATCTCAAGAAAGTAACCAGTTTATTATAACCAGAAATAATTAGACCCTCGTTATCACGAGAAAATAACCAGTTTATTATAACCAGAAATAATGAGACCCACGTTATCTCGAGAAAATAACCAGTTTATTATAACCAGAAATAATGAGACCCACGTTATCTCGAGAAAATAACCAGTTTATTATAACCAGAAATAATGAGACCCTCGTTATCTCTAGAAAATAACCAGTTTATTATAACCAGAAATAATGAGACCCTCGTTATCTCTAGAAAATAACCAGTTTATTATAACCAAAAATAATGAGACCCTCGTTATCTCTAGAAAATAACCAGTTTATTATAACCAGAAATAATGACACTTTCGTTATCTCGAGTACATAACCAGTTTATTATAACCAGAAATAATGAGACACCTGTTATCTCGAGAAAATAACCAGTTCATTATAACCAGAAATAATGAGACACCTGTTATCTCGAGAAGATAACCAGTTTATTATAACCAGAAATAATGAGACCCTCGTTATCTCGAGTACATAACCAGTTTATTATAACCAGAAATAATGAGACCCCTGTTATCTCGAGAAAATAACCAGTTTATTATAACCAGAAATAATGAGACCCTCGTTATCTCGAGTAAGTAACCAGTTTATTATAGTCACAGAGATAAATAACCAGATTATTATAACCCGAAATAATGACACCCTCATCTCAAGTAAATAACCAGTTTATTATAACCAGAAATAAATAATCAGACCCTCATTATCGCGAGTAAATAACCAGTCTATTATAGTCACAGAGATAATTAGACCCTCGTTATCTCGAGTAAATAACCAGTTTATTATAACCAGAAATAATGACATCCTCGTTATCTCGAGAAAATAACCAGTTTAATATAGTCATAGTAATAATCAGACAATTACCAGAAATAATCAGACCATCTTTATCCCCAGAAAATAATCTGTTTATTATAGTCACATGGATAATTAGACCCTTCTAATCTCAGTTGTCAGAGTGTAAATCTCAACTAAAACTGGAAAAATCTCTTCTCTTTATCATGGCCGGTTCGAAGAGGGGCAGGACAATGGTCTAACGTGCGCTTTAGATCGAAATGTCTGTCAGAGTGTCAATTGTATGGTTTAGAATCCCTGGCATGTAGTTGACAAGGTGTAGAGTCGCTTGGCTACCCTTGTGTGGTTTGCCTTGACAATACTAAAGATTCGGATAAAGTTGATAATTGTAATAAGAATGTGGTCTGTCTGTCAATTACCTATTTGTGGTGATGTACAATAACTCATCCGGAGTGATTTTCCTTGTGGATGGTGCCGGGTAGATTGCATGGCACGAACGGCATTTATTTGTTCAGGCATTTAATATCAACATATAATATTAATGTCCCGATGTGATAGACCAGTGATTCTCAACCAGTGTGCCACGACACACAGGTGTACCGCGACATCTTCCTAAGTATGCCCCGAAGTTTTGAACGGCACACTGAGAAAATTTCTCACTGAAGAAGCCAGCTATTTGATTGATGAAATTTGAAACACTGCAATAAAGTAAGTTCATATCTGTGTTTTTCTTTATTTAGTCTGAGTCATTTTATATGTCTACGACTAGCCTGTGTCTACGGTTGTATGCCGTCTATGACCTGTAATGTTTTTCTTTTGCAACATTCAAATATTTTTCATATATTTTAGCCAGGTGTGCCGCTTTTGTATGTGTTCCAAGGTGTGACGTTGGCAAAAAAAGGTTGAGAACCACTGTGATAAACGAATCTTTAATAGGAATCGCAGTCCAAAGTGGTCCAAGCCCGCTTGGTATTTACAAAGATAAAAATGTGGAATTAAAATTTCATCGATCTATACTGCTTCTACCGGCCGTCATCGGTATCCCCAGTGGTCGTATTCCGTTCTACTCCACTAACCCCTGAGTTAATCTACAGGAGGGACACGTTTTCAAGTTATCTGCCCTTAATGGTTGTGCTATTTTTATCGACCAATCCCATATATAGTTAATTGCAAAGGACATTAGCAAGGGGTAGTAACTCTCATCGGGTAAAGTAAGCCAAACGCAAAGGCTCCCCTTAGAGAGACAAGGTTAGGAATTAGCCAGAAGGTAGCCTGAATGAGAGAAGTCCAAATTATACTCTATGCGTATTTATTAACAACAAATTACAATTATTATGAATGTTAATGAAGACCGGACGTGTATATATTAGATTCAAGAGTTTTATTGAGAATCCAATTGCCAAGTATAAGTTCAATAATAATACCGATAGCAGAATGAAACATTTCAGACAAAGCACGAATAGTAATAATAATGACAAAAGTCAAACATATAAATATTATACATATTTGAAATAAGCGAAACATACTACAGATTTTGATAATACAATAAAATATAAATGAATAAGAAATATATACATTATTTACATAAATCATTCAGTAAATGGACATGAATATGGTTAACTACCCTTATAAAAACGAACGCGAAACGAGTGGTTTGTAAACTGTTTTTTGATTGGTTCGTAGACTTTAGCTACAATCAAGGATTGGGCAGATAATTTGAAATCGTGGAAACCCTATGGATTAACCTAGGGTATAGTGGAGTAGAATGGAATGAGTACACCGGGGATACCGAGGATGCCATTTACTGGTACTCTGAGAAAGTCACGTGTTTGATCAAATGTTTTCATGGGTTATATTTCACAGATCAGACATTTGTTATCTATCTGATTAAAGCACATATCTATATTTCGTTTCGTTTTTTTATACTTTCGATGACCTACACTATAAGAAGATCTGACCAGTTGTACCGGAAGGTCGCACGAGCGGCTTTTGACCTATGACGTCAAACATTGATTAATCAATCAGCGTTGACGTTTCTAGTGGTTTACCCACAGTTCCGTGCATGGCACACCAAGAAGTCGCCGTTACAGATGGTGTCATTAACTAAACCCTCTCGCCATCCAGAACGCCTGTTAAATAATAACTACTATTGTAGTACAGAAAAAATAAACGAAATTTTGAACTATAAAAAACGAAACGAAATAGTATCTGTGTTTTAATCAGATTGGTTTGTGTTATCAGTTTAGTAAACTGTGTCTTTGTTTTATTTTGTTGTATTTTAATACATAGCTAATTTGCGTTTGAAATTCATTAAATAACATTTTCATTTAACCAAGAACATGCAAGGAAAAAATAATCACGGACAACAAATTTCCCAAACAAATCTACAAATATAAATCTTGCAAAACAATTTTCAAAAACATTTACATTTCATCCGGAACATACAACGAAAAACAAATCACGAACAAGAAATTTCCATATACAAATCTTGCAAAACCATTTTCAAAAAAACATTTCTCCAAATTCATTTTACCTGAATAGGTAACCACCCAAGAGAGAGAGAGAGAGAGAGAGAAAGAGAGAGAGAAATGGGGTTTAACGTCCACTCGACACAAACTAGGTCATTTCGGGACTAACATATGGTTTTAATTTTATTTCAATAATTCGCCTGCGCGTAGGGGTCTTTAGCAGTGGGAGGAAACCGGAGGACCCGGAGAAAACCCACGAGGTTGGACAGGCGACCCTACTCCTTGCCACGTACATCGGGGATTCGAAACCACGCCAGTCAACTCAATGACAGACTTTATGATACAGCGCACGCACGCTAACCATTCAGCCATCCAACCCCCCAACCACCCAAAAGGAATCGAATTGAATTTTTTTTTCAGTGTCATCCGAGCTAATGAGAACAGTATCAAATACACAGACAGAGAGAAATGGGGTTTAACGTCAATTCGACACAAACTAGGTCATTTTGGGACGAACATGGTTCAATTTTATTTCAATAATTCGCCTGCGCGTAGGGCACTTTAGAAGTGGGAGGAAATACGGGTCCCGGAGAAAACCAGTGAGGTTGGACAGACGACCCTACTCCTTGTCACGTACAACCGGGAAATCGAAACCACGCCAGTTGAGATATTAAATATCAGTTCAAGGTTAACGACGTTTGCTAACACCGTGTGTCAATATATTTTAATTGCATAAATTGTATCCTTAAAAATAATTTAAGTTATATTTCTGGCAAGGTTGATATCCATTCAGGCACACCGCTAGTGGGCGATGGTTGTCATCAATATGCTTTTCAATATTTGACTTTTTTAAAATTAACTGGTTCATAAGAAATATTTATGTACCCGCGTTTATATTAAATCGTGTTTTACGGTCATAGCATTTGTTCCGGTGTTTGGTGCAAAGGGCACGAACACAGAGCCAGGCACATATCACAGGGCTTCTTGTGTTCCACGGTCATAGCATTTGTTCCGTATGATACAGCGCGGTGTTTGATGCAAAGGGCACGACCACAAAGCCAGGCGCAGGGCTTCTTGTAGATATATAATTTCAAGGTTAAGATAACCATATTTGGACATTAATAGGAACAGAATTCTGTAAATCATAGGTCCAGAACACTTCATAATCGGTTGTTTTTAACGAATCACTGGGCTTCAATAGTTCTCCATTAGGATTGCAAGGTGCGCAGTCATTATACCACCACCCACTTCTCATGTCTAAAGCACAGTTTCTGCTACTGTTGTCGTTGTCGTTATCATAAGTGCTAAAATATTGATTCTTTACCGCCGTTAAACTATCACCTAATGGTGTAATAGTATGGGGGACTGCAAGGGCAAAGGTCATTTGATAGTTGTTGGTTTCATTCATCACTACGAATTCCCTATAATAATGTTGATAGAAAGACGAATTGGCAAGCTTCATGTAGAATATGGCGGTAAAAACATGACTATTGGTCAGATAGTAGAGTTTGTCCAAACCCAACCAATGATCACTTGACAGAGAACCAAAACCATCTTTGTATTCCTGCCATGTTCGGTTGAAGTAGAAGGACGACACTTTATGTCGCTGAAAAATAGTTCGACCACCGCCCACCATCTGACAGTACACTTGGAATGGTGCTGGGGATAGTATGGGTTGTATTGTGTAGACACCGTGAGTTGTATAACCATGTGGTGAAGAACACCCCTCTGAACAATCTGTAATAAAAAAAATCCGACAATGGTTAAAGAGAGAGAGAGAGAGAGAGAGAGAGAGAGTTTAGGACTGCACATCTGTGACAGAACACAATGTAAATAGGCCCCCTACTAACGCCGCCTAAACACCGAGTAATCCCAATTATAACGCCCTACGAGGGGCGCGTGGATGGCCGAATGGTTAGCGCGCGCGTTGCATCATAAGGTCTGTCATTGAGTCAACTGGCGTGGTTTCGATTCCCCAGTTATACGTGACAAAGGGTAAGGTCGCCTCTCCAAACTCGTGGTTTTTCCCCGAGCCCGTTTATTAGTCCCGAAATGACCTAGTTTGCGTCGAGTGAACGTTAAATGGCAATTGTTGTCCGGGCTAAATTTCCCTCATAGCACACTGTATGGCCTATGTCCGTCAACTTTAGCCCAGTTCGAGCAGAACAGTAGGACATTAAACCCCATTTCATTCATTCATCCATAAAAACAATACAAACCTCGCATGAATCTTTCACAATATGTTCCAACATAACTGTTAACACACAAACAAAACGAAGCACCCATCGAACCACCATTCTGACACAAATTCTGAAATTTAAGTGTATAAAAATCATTCATAGTTGGCATAGAAATTAGAATTTATCGACCAGAAAATTTTAATCAAATCTAGGAAAATCGATTTAAGACTGACGGTCTTAAAAATTATACCCAAAACCAGTGGCGGATTCCTAGGATGCTCTTAGAAAATTATATAAACGTCCGAGAAAAGGATATTTTAAAAAAATATATATTCAGCTACATTAATTTCACTAATTAACTTATGTGTGCCAAGTCCCCTAAGGGTCGTAATCCAACATTGCGGTTGGATGGCCGAATTGTTAGCGAGTGTGCGCTGCACTACAGGGTCTGTCATTGAGTCAACTGGCGTGGTTTCGATTCTCCGGTTGTAGGGTCGCCCGTCCAACCTCCTGGGTTTTCTCTGGGTCCCCCGGTTTCCTGCCACTGCTAAAGACCCGTACGCGCAAGCGAATTATTGAAATAAAATTGAACCATATGTTAGTCCCGAAATGACCTAGTTTCTGTCGAGTGGACATTAATCTCTCTGTCTCAATCTGGCATTGTCGAAAGCCTCAATTCTACAAAAATGAAAATAAAATGTCATCAGACTAAATGGATGATAAGTATAAAGCTTTTAGGTGCGATCGATGAACTCCGATTGATTATTTAACAGTTGATAAAGAAAACACCAATACGTTAGATAATCTATCGGGTTGATTTCAAGAGACGAATCAAAATACTTCATCCAACACTCGACTTTCTCAGAGTACTGATTCGGTGTCTTAGAGAGAGAGAGAGAGAAATGGAGAGAGAGAGAGAGGGTTTAACGTCCACTCGACACAAACTAGGTCATTTCGGGACTAAAATATGGTTTAATTTTATTTCAAAAATTCGCTTGCGCATAGGGGTCTTTAGCAGTGGGAGGAAACTGGAGGACCCGGAGAAAACCCAAGAGGTTGGAAAGGCGACCCTTCTCCTTGTCACGTACAACCGGGGATTCGAAACCACGCCAGTCGACAGAGAGAGGTGGAGTTTTGGACCTAACACATGGTTCAATTTTATTTCAATAATTCGCTTGAGCGTAGGGGTCTTTAGCAGAGAGAGATGGGGTTTCGAGGCTAACACATGGTTCCGTTTTATTTCAATAATTCTCTTGAGCGTAGGGGTGTTTAGCTGTGGGAGGAAACCGGAAGGCCGGAAAAAACCCACGAGGTTGGACAGGCGACCTACTCCTTGTCACGTACAACCGAGGAATCGAAACCACGCCAGTTGACTCAATGACAGACCTTATGATACAGCGCGCAGGTGCTAACCATTCGGTCACCCAACCCTCCTCGGTGTCCTTTAATGGCAAACAAAACCCCTCAACTATACGAATACTACCGGTATACAAACTGTTGTTTTTTTTAAAAAAAAAAGAAAAGAAGAACTAAATAAGCATTGACACGCAGACTAATCTATACTTTCCCATACATTGATGATGTAAATGGTGCGTTAGTAATTAATTATGGATTCTTTCACCGGTCTTCACGTGGGTACGAATCACATATCTACATAGCATTAAATGACAAGTCTAGAAACACTCAGCAGAACATACTCCTTTCTCATTTCTAATGCATCAATGATATCGGGGCCGTGGACATCTAAAGTAGATTGGGGAATGGGTTGTACAGAGATGACCGAAGACTCCCGAGACCAATTGCCCCGATGTTGTTGTTGTTATTGTTGTTTAATACAGATTTAATGTCCAATACAATAAATATGATATTATGGACAGGTTGATTTAATTAAATTATTTACACTTGAAAATAGTAAAAAACACAAAATAAAAAAGTCCTCGGATATCAAAAGTTCCTTAAAACACACTTATAAATTCGCTGTCGTGAGAAAAGAGGTCGGGTCATCTTCTCCCTTTGTCATAATAAAGTTAAAACAGGAGGTCCAGCTGACTGATGTTTGGTGTCATCAGAGCGGATAGAAAAAAACCCCGTGGGGAAAAAGAACCCGCTGGCTTTATGCGGAAAAGCGAAGTGCTCGCAGTAAAAACCAAATAGATTATTTGCATATTAAAAGTGTTCATCCAATTGACCCGATACACTAATGTCCATCTAGAACAGTGATTCTCAACCAGTGTGCGCGGCACATAGGTGTGCCAGGAGATCTTCCTAAGTGTGCCGCGAAATTTTGAACAGCACACTAATAAAATGCGAAAAACCATGTGATCAAAAATGAGTATTCACTGGTGTCTACTGGTAACTTCATAGCTGTGGGGTTTTTTTTAAAATTTAGTTTGAGTCACTCTATGTGTCCATGACTAGTCTCTGTCTACGGATCTATGCCGTATATGACTTGCCATGTTTTTATTTTGCAAAATCCAAATGTATTTCATAAATATTTAAAGATACATTATGGGAGATTTTTATAGAGAGTTAGCCATTCTTGCTATAGCAGTTCAAAAGTAGATGGTGAAAGAAGAATATATTGAAAATTTCAGTCAAATTACTTTATTCTGAACATAGTTATCATCGTTGTAATATTTGACTAGAAATGGTAGTGAAATGTGCCGATCGTTTGATTGACAGGCGTTAACTCCACCTACATATCTCGATTATCAAGTAAAGTTTTCAATGGCATGCGGAAACGCTCTACAGCGGCCTCGCTAAGTACACTCTATCATTTAGCCTCGATCTAACTGACGTATTCTCATCAGGGTGCGCCATATTTGAATTTATCAATGAGTGAAATCCTATTTAAATCCGAGCTGTAGCCGAGCCATCCCTGGGTCTACAGAGTTGATTTGGGGCTTGCTGTTTAAATAAAGATCTAATTTATAATTTCTATAACATCTGAAGCCTAAATTAAGACTTGCAATAATCAGATTTTGCTCTTGCATAATGTATGTTTAACCAGGTGTGCCGCTATTTTTTCATGTATTCCAAGGTGTGCCGTTGGCGAACAAAAAGGTTGAGAACCAACTGCTCTAGTACTACAATGATAACAATATTATCATCACACTGCCTAACAGTTGACCGATGAACGTTCTCCGTCAACACCTGGATTAAACACGGGACCTCCAGGTTATCAAGCCACCGAGCAACCACGGTTCCCATTTATTTAATACGTTTTGTTCTCCTGCAATTAGGTTATCTTGCATTCACTACTAACAAAATAAAACTCTTTAAAGGCTAACTTTGATTATATTGAACTGTCTTTTGTTAACAGAAAGTAAATGTCGATAAATATAATGTGTCAATTAAAACTACATCCGTCCTTCCCAATAAATGAACTTTGGTTAACTAGTACCTACTTACGTTCGGTGCACAAAATCGAAGTAAACTCCCAATGAAACGTCTAACACGTGATCAAAAATCATTCAAATCGATTAATCCGATCTTAATTAGTTTTCCATTTGAAGCTTGCGTTAGTTTCTACGAATTCTCGTGACCGTGACCTGGTTTATGTGCCATAATGGGGACAGTCCGATAATTCACAGGACATCGTAAAACAAGTAAGGGCTGACTCTAGGCCAGGAACAAAGCAAGGCGTCATTGGCGCCATCTTGGAATTATGAAGTCTTTCTGTCGATGTGCAATTGTCCAATGAACAAGCATGCCAAGTTTCACGTGGGTGGTACTCGAATGGGTGGAACACGAAAGGCCCCAAGAAGAAGAAGAGCAACCAGATGAGTAGCAACTAGGGACCTGCAGTAAGGAAGCAACCTGTTGAGCTTATTTTAGGAAAACTATTGAGCCTTTTGGAAAAGACAGCTATAGAAATGAAATAGGGTTTACCGTCCAACTGTTCTTCTCCTAACCTGGGCTAATGAAGACGGGCATACGCCATGCTATGAAGGCAATTTTGCGCGGACAGCGGCACTACGACCTCCTCTTATATCGAATTCAAACTGTCAAGGGATCTTTTACATGCACACCAATTTGTACACGGGACTTCGGTTTTTGGTACCGTCCGAACGACTAGACAGCTGTCCTTGGCAGGTCCTCCGTCCTGCATCAATGACAAGGGGGAACCACGCCGGATAATCTGGATGAACTTTCTCGGCCAACACCCGACCTCCAGGCTAGCAAGCGAGCGTCTTACCCACTTAGCCACCGTGACCTCCCGACAGCTATAGATTTGTGCGGAACATAGAACGAAAGTGCTATCGATAAGTAGTCCTACTGTTTTGCAATATTTCCGAAATATTGACGAATCGATCAACATATTATCGGGCTGATAATCGAATAATCGAATGTAAGTCAATATAGAAAAACAATTATTGTAGGAAGTTGATGATAAAAATGTTTCTCTGATCCAATACAAATATGTTCAACATTTTCTAAAAATATCAATATCACAAACACGTTTAATCGAATTTATGTAAGTAAAAGAAAATTACAAATCGTAACCCTTAATCTACCCGTTTTCGATAACCGATATTCTGTAATTCGGTGCGCTTCTTTAAATCCGGATTGGGTAGCACTAGGCTCTTGGGTCAACTAGTCAGTGTTAGCCGGGAAACGTTTTCTGGATTCTCCTTGCCAATGGTACATAACAGAAGACAGGGCAAGGAACTTCGTGAACACTTTGGGGTGCACGTAAACAAAAACCCTTGACAGTCGGAATTCCATGACAAAAGGATTATACGCCGCTGCCAGGCAAAAAGTCCCTCGTAGTAACTTACACTGCTTGATTTGTGCGCGGTTGGTGAATAAATATTAGACAATAAACCCATTGCGTTTCGCCAAAAACTTAGGCCCACGGCAATGCCATATTTTAGTAAGTGATAACATCCTTGTTCCAGTAAGGCAAGCAAACTTCGATAGGGTCGCCTGTCAAACTTAATGGGTTTTCTCCGGGTCTTCTGGTTTCCTCTGGTTTCCTCCCACAGCCAAAGACCTATGCTCGAGCGAATCATTGAAATATAATTGAACCTATGCTCGAGCGAATCATTGAAATATAATTGAACCTATGCTCGAGCGAATCATTGAAATATAATTGAACCATATGTTAGTCCCGAAATGAACTAGTTTGTGTCCAGTGGACGAAACCCCATTTCTCTCTCTCACTTAGGTCTACCATAGTTGTTCTTGAAATAAAGTATTATTATTATTATTATTACTAATATTATTATTATAACTAGCTAATATTATTGTTATTATAACTAATAATATTATTATAACTTAATACTATTATTATCATTAATATTATTATTAATAATATTATTATTATTAATGTTATCATTATGCATATTTGCTTTTATATCTATATTGTAAATAGGGGTGGGCTATACGGGGGCAAAAAAAGTGAAGGTTTTCAAATACCATCTCTGCAGAGCTAAATTTGTGCAGAATTCATTTCTGATATTTTGGTACCAATTATATTGAAATCGGATGAAAATTGAGAAGGTGCAGGCAAATTTAGTGACCTAGGGGCGGGGATTGCGGTTTTTCGGTATAATATAGCATATTATGTGGGTTTTTTTCATATCTTGGTCAATTTTCAACATATTTTGATAATTTTTGTGGCTATTTTAATGTATTTTATGTCAGAGAATACAATGAGAGTGTTAATTTTTACTTTTGGGTGCAATTTATCTCTGTAATTTGTCAAAATTGTAATTTTTAGGATCGAAATGAAAATTTTTCAAAGTTACACACCCCTCGATTGAATAATTAATTTAATGATATTATGAACAATTATTATCGAACATAGAAAACAGGTGAACATAAATATTTGGTTAAGGTAACATTCAAGCTGAAAAGGCACAATTAGTAAAATGAACGAAAAAGAACATCAATCATCTCCCAGTTCTCAAGGTCAAATGTCATTGCTCTTTTTCTCAAATCCCATGATCCAATAATATTACATGGCAGAATCTGAATTACGTCTACAGTCTGAATATCAGTATGCAAAGGATGTCTCCATAGCTTGCTTTCATTGGAAATGCAACGTTCTAAATGTTCTACCGTGTATGTTCCATCAGTATCTTCAGATATACAAATCCCAACATACCATTGCCTACTGGTACAGGTGTCCCAAATAACTACACACGGCTCGTTGATGGTCACTTCTGGCTCAGATATTTTTTTCTCTTTCAGGACTCTGCTTATTATTTGTATGGACACCAAAAAATATGAGACTCATATCATCCTCAGTAGGCATGTCAGGAATATTTATATCGGCCATATCCGTTTCAGTTGTCAAGATTAATGTCAGGTTTATTTTCATTTCGGCTGTGGACAGTTGATTCAATTTGTATAAGTGTGGGCGTCTGTTTGAGTCGTGCGACGTTCGTTTTCGATAAGAAATTTCACTTTTCAAAATAGACTTCAGACTTTGCTCGTCATCAGCATTTTGTATAATTTTTTCAAGTTCATTGACATCTGTAATTGGGACCACCCCAAGTTTTACACTTTTTGAGTAGTATATGATAATACTCAGTGGCTTTTAGGGCAGCATTACAGTCTTTCTTTAATTTTTCAATATTCAGAAGTTTTTGTTTCTTCATCCATTGCTGTTCTTGTTTATCAAGTATTTTCGACAAACTCTTGGTTATTTTTTCAACATTGACTGGTGGAGATTTGTAAACTGTCATCTCATCCCGAATGCCTCTGCCAGTGAATCTTTTATTTGAGCAAGCTGCTGATCTCTGGGAAAGCTTATCAAATTTAGCAAGGTCCCTCCCACAATCAAGATTGTCTGTAGGCAAAAATTCTAAGAGAGACGGCTCCAGTTTATATAAGCAGTGGCTCTACTTGATGCATCTGACTCTGGACCAAAGCCATACTCACGACCAATGAAAGCAAGCTATGGAGACATCCTTTACATACTGATATTCAGACTGTAGACGTAATTCAGATTCTGTCATGTAATATTATTGGATCATGGGATTTGAGAAAAAGAGCAATGACATTTGACCTTGAGAACTGGGAGATGATTGATGTTCTTTTTCGTTCATTTTACTAATTGTGCCTTTTCAGCTTGAATGTTACCTTAACCAAGTATTTATGTTCACCTGTTTTCTATGTTCGATAATAATTGTTCATAATATCATTAAATTAATTATTCAATCGAGGGGTGTGTAGCTTTGAAGAAATTTCATTTCGATCCTAAAAATTACAATTTTGACAAATTACAGAGATAAATTGCACCCAAAAGTAAAAATAAACACTCTCATTGTATTCTCTGACATAAAATACATTAAAATAGCCACAAAAATTATCAAAATATGTTGAAAATTGACCAAGATATGAAAAAAACCCACATAATATGCTATATTATACCGAAAAACCGCGATCCCCGCCCCTAGGTCACTAAATTTGCCTGCACCTTCTCAATTTTCATCCGATTTCAATATAATTGGTACCAAAATGATCAGAAATGAATTCTACACAAATTTAGCTCTGCAGAGATGGTATTTGAAAACCTTCACTTTTTTTGCCCCCGTATAGCCCACCCCTATTTACAATATAGATATAAAAGCAAATATGAAAAAATACAAAAAAGGATATACAGGTACGGTACAGCATACAATAGGAAAGGCACGCACATTTAGCACTCACGTCACCCAAATAAATAAGTGTGTAAAACAAATAAAATTATTTAAATACAAGTAAGATAAATTATTAAAACACAAGTAAGATATATTATTAAAACACAAGTAAGATAAATTATTAAAACACAAATAAGATAAATCATTAAAACACAAGTTATTAAAACACAAGTAAGATAAATTATTAAAACACAAGTAAGATAAATTATTAAAACACAAGTAAGATAAATTATTAAAACACGAGAAAGATATATTATATAAGATAAATATCTCAAGTTATACTGTAAAAGTGTTTAATAAAATTATTAAAAGACAAGTAAGATAAATTATTAAAAGACAAGTAAGATAAATTATTAAAAGACAAGTAAGATAAATTATATACGATCAGCTATAAGTTATATTGTGTATAAAATAAAATTATTGAAACGTTTCGATAGAAAGATGCATTTTGAGAATTTTTTTAAATGCAGACAAGGAAGGTGAATAACAGACACCCAAGGGTAAGCTATTACACAAGTAAGGACCCTGGAAGGCAAATGATGGTTCACCATAGCTCACAAGTCTAACGGGTGTTTTAATTAAGAGGTTACCAGAGGACGACCGCAAAGTACGACCAGGAGTACATAATTCTAATAGGCTGCTTAAATAAGATAAGAAAGTGCCATGTAATTAAAGGGGAAGTGTGGGAGATTAGATCAAGAGCATTATAGTGAGCATTAAAATAACTAGATGATGTTTTCTCCGTCTTTTATTTTGGTGAGCGGAATTTATTAGGATTGTATAATATAGCATCAGGTTAGGTTTGTATATTTTGTTTTTACTGTTGTTGAAACTCGCCTTTAATTGTTTTCTGTTTGTTAGATCGCGGAGCAGAATTATTCATATTAGGATTTTATAATATAGTATTAGGCTAGGTTTTATAATATAGTATTAGGCTAGGTTTGATAATATAGTATTAGGCTAGGTTTTATAATATAGTATTAGGCTAGGTTTTATAATATAGTATTAGGCTAGGTTTTATAATATAGTATTAGGCTAGGTTTTATAATATAGTATTAGGCTAGGTTTTATATCATTAGGTTAAGTTTTATAATATAGTATTAGGCTAGGTTTTATAATATGGTATTAGGCTAGGTTTTATAATATAGTATTAGGCTAGGTTTAATAATATAGCATTAGGCTAAGTTTTATAATATAGCTTTAGGCTAAGTTTTATAATATAGTATTAGGCTAGGTTTTATAATATAGTATTAGGCTAGGTTTTATGTCATTAGGCTAAGTTTTATAATATAGTATTAGGCTAGGTTTTATAATATAGTATTAGGCTAGGTTTTATAATACAGTATTAGGCTAGGTTTTATAATATGGTATTAGGCTAGGTTTAATAATATAGCATTAGGCTAAGTTTTATAATATAGCATTAGGCTAAGTTTTATAATACAGTATTAGGCTAGGTTTTATAATATAGTATTAGGCTAGGTTTTATAGCATTAGGCTAAGTTTTATAATATAGTATTAGGCTAGGTTTTATAATATAGTATTAGGCTAGGTTTTATAATATAGTATTAGGCTAGGTTTTATAATATAGTATTAGGCTAGGTTTTATAGCATTAGGCTAAGTTTTATAATATAGTATTAGGCTAAGTTTTTATAATATAGTATTAGGCTAGGTTTTTTATATTTCGTTTTTTTATACTGTTGGCGAAACTCGCCGCTTTCTCCGTCTTTTAGATCGGGTAGCGGAATTTATGCATTGTTAATATTAGGGATTTTAGGCTAGGCTTTATAATATAGTATTAGGATAGGTTTTTTATATTTCGTTTTTTTATATACTGTTGGCAAAACTCGCCTCTTTTTTCCGTCTTTTAGATCGGGTAGCGGAATGTATGCATTGTTAATATTGGGGTTTTTAGGCTAAGTTTTATAATATAGTATTAGGCAAGGTTTTTTATATTTCGTTTTTTTTATACTGTTGGCGAAATTGGCCTCCTTTTCTCCGTCTTTTAGATCGGGGAACGAAATTGATGCATTGTTAATAGGGTTTTATAATATATTGTTTCTACTGTTGCTGAAACTCGCCTTTTAATGTTCTCTATCTGTTAGATCGGGGAGCGGAATTCATGTATTTACATCGTCATTCTCAAATTGTTAATGATGTAAATGCATGAATTCATTCTCAAATTGTTAAGGGGGGTTGGATGGCCGAATGGTTAGCACGTGCTTGCTGTATCATAATGTCTGTCATTGAGTCAACTGGCGTGGTTTCGAATCCCCGTTTGTACGTGACAAGGAGTAGGGTCGCCTATCCAACCTCGTGCGTTTTCTCCCGGTCCTCCGGTTTCCTCCCACTGCTAAAGACCCCCTACGCGTAAGCGAATTATTGAAATAAAATTGAACCATGTGTTAGGCCCGAAATGACCTAGTTTGTGTTGGGTGGACGTCAAACCCCATTTCTCTGTCTCTCTCTCTCTCTCTCTCTCTCTCAAATTGTTAATATTCAGGTTTTATAAAATGATATTAGGCTTGTTAATAATATCTTAATAGATAATAGATCTATTTTGATCTTGTTTTCTTTATTAAATGTTTATGGATGAAATAAAGAATATGTTAAGTTTTAATTGCATTTGATTGTTATTTTTGTTCACGTGTCGCTTAGTATTAAACTGAGTAATTGTGTATCCATAACATGGTACCTAGTGTTAAAATAGATAATGTCCACAAAATATTGACTTACCCTTTGGTAGTATTTGAATGAGGAGCTATCCACCATCTTACTACAGTTGCTAAAACCCATTTCATCATTCAACTGACATTGGTTGGCACCGTACTGGAAAGACTGACATCTGATGTCCAGATCACAAAATGAAGCACATCTCAATTTACTCCTTGATATCAACGTACTGTACGTGTACTGAGAATCCATAACCTTTCCAGAACAGCTTACAAAAGTTGTGAACTGCTCACATTTAATTTTCATGATTAGAATCAAAAAACAAAATACAATAATTTTCGACATTTTTAGAATTTTTCAGCAATTAATATGAACGACTCTTGCAGGTCTAGTTGTCAATGAATATTCTTCTCGACAACTCACGTTTTCTAATAAAATAAATCTTCTTCAAACATTAGTGAATTGCAAGTCGAGCAATTTGACTATTGGCAGGTTTTTTTTCCCAGCAAATGTCACTCTGTGTTCTTCAAATATGAGAGTTGAAAGTCAAACAATTTATATTTATTAGTTATAAATTGTGTTTATCTTGTATCGACTCTGTATTATTTAATGGAGGAAAACCGATAACATGTGCCGAAATTGATTAGTTTTAGAAATCAGCGGAAAAGCATTATTAAACTTACTGAATATTGATTTATTGACTCAAAAAAAAAAATATGATATGGATTTTTCTGCTATGTTTTGATTTTTAAGAACACAAACAATTGCCTGTTACAATACTAGACTTGTATTCATTATGGATGTCGCCAAATTACGCTCTGAACAATTGACTTGTATGTCCTATTTAAAGTTACATTATGCAAGAGGTAAATCTGTCTAATAGAGATCTTTCGCTTATATAAACTGTTATATAAATCTTTAAGGATACATTATGGGAGATTAGAAAAAGAGCTGGCAGTTCTCACTATAATAGTTAAACACTAGATAGTTTAAAGATAATTTACTGAAAATGTCAGTCAAATTGATTCACTCTGAACCGAGATTTTAGGGATTGAATTTTCGGCCTAACCTCGATCATCATTACTAAAGTCGATACAATAAAAATCATAGTTTCGATTATCCATTTCATGATTAAATTAGGAATGAAAGTCGAACAGGAAATCGTAACCTAATCGAATAAACATCGCAGGCTAGCGATGTCATCGAGAGTTGATTATGGTCTGGATAAGTTAATTAATGTCTATATATAAAGATGGCGGTCAGTGTGAGCCACGAAAAGTCTCTGCTCTGGGAAAACTAAAACTTCGAATAATAGCAGATAGGATAACACGAATAAGTGATGGATTAGTAAATATAAATAACTATACTACATTTTGTTTCAAACAGTTATGAGAAGTGGTATGTGGATTGGGATTTCTAGCGAGTAAATTTGAGATATTTTGTACATGTATCAATCATGGCGGAGAAAACAACTCAGGTGAGCTCTGATTCTCGTTTAACTAGACAAACCCTAGCTAGTCGGCTTAACGACAATGGAAAGCTTATGTTACACAGCGATTCTAGTTTTTCGGGCGACGAAACACCTATCAAATCAAAATCTGGTAAATTTAGCATGTCTAATAGTGAAACAGTAACAGAAAAATCTTTAAAGGCGGAAAAACTGCTGATAGACAAAGAGACTCTAAATGTAATAATCAGTAAAGCTGTAGATGCAGCATTTAAGAAACTGGAGTACGAACTAAACAAAGCCATAAATGAAAAACTTGTGTCTCACGAAAATCGTTTATCTGAACTAGAAAATGCTGCTGAAAGTCTTAGTGTGGACCAGGACCACATAGAAGAAAGGGTGACAAAACTAGAAAGTATAATACAAAGTAAAGATCAACAACTGAAAGAACTTGAAAGTAAGTTTAACGATCTTGAACAATATTCTAAAAAATCTCATATTAGGATATTTGGAATAAAGGAAACAAAAAATGAAAATTGCATAGAAATAGCTAAGAAACTCTTTCATGAAAAACTACACATAGACGAAGAAATAATAGTAGACGCAGCACACAGAGTGGGTGTAGTTCATGTTACTGGAGGTATTGAAACAACCAAGATTAGACATCGTGGCATTATAGTAAGAATATTACGCCGAGATGACAGGTATAAGATAATCACGAGACGGAAACAGCTAAAAGGTAGCGGGATCGTAATATCTGAAGATATGACCCGCCATAACGTAAAACTACTGGAATCCGCAACTGCTAACCCAAACGTAAAATCTGCTTGGTTTTCAAACGGGAAAATATACGTAGTTGGCCACAACAGTGTAAAGTTCAGACCCACGAAACATATGAGCATTGACGAGGAAATGTCGAAGGTAAAAACTAATTAAAAACCAATGTCAGCTCTTATAACTGCCATCATAATTATGAGTATGTGCTGACAACAAATAACTGTAGTCTGTCATTTATGTTTCTATATCGGTAGTTTGTCTCTGCTAATACTAAATCCGAACGATGAATGTTTTGTTTAGTAAATTTTGTCCAATTTATTGTGTATCTTTTCTGACGCTGTTAACATGAAATATTGTCACTTAGCAGCATGATAACGGTAAGATTAACAGTAAATCCAGTCAATACCGGTATCAATACGAGTCAAGTCAGTGTCTGAGAATATCGAAATGTAAAAAGTCCCTTTGAATATTTCGTCATATTGAAATATCGATCATAAACAACACGGCAACCCTATGATTGCTCATAACATGTTAACTTATATTGTCTTAAGAGTTGAATCACGAGTTGCAATCAGTGTTCATCCAAACACCATTGGTGAGCTCTTATTAAACGTATAAACAACACTTGAATCGTACAATACCCTGTCTGAGTAATCATTGTTCGCTTGTTTTCATTGACAATCTAAACATGCCTCATATTAGTCATTAACATCTTATTCTACAGGTGTACCACACTCAAGTAATACCTAATAAATGAAGTAACTGATTTGAACGTTGCTACGACTTCAACTTATCATTGCGTATTATGATAGAGATTAGGAGATAATGCGTAGGTCACTGAAACGAAATAGTCCCCCCTACCGCCCCCCCCCCCCCAAATACCACTTAATTAAAATAGGACTTCGTCGAAGGCTTGTCAATTATTCTTTTATTGAGTTGTAATCTCTACAAGTGTTTATCATTGCAAATAATATGGATTCTGTATTTGGTACACCTTTAATACCTCAACGAAATCCCTCTTAAACTCTTAATAAGTGTCTAATCCCTTAGAATAAATATCGATATGCTTTTGCCTATACTGCTTTATTCTAAAACAAAAATGTTTGTTTCCTTGTTAAATGTTTTCTATTGTTGTGTTAATAGCTGTATATATTTGTCCACACATTTGCCAGTATATATATACCTCAGTGTATTTAAAATGAGACCAGGTTGCGGGAACGAGATCTTAAATGTAGCGATGTCCATGACTAAAAAAGGCCATCAAGATCATAACAAAATTACTTAGCTATCATATAACTAATTGGTACTTGCTTACTATTTATCATGTAAGGAACGAATTGACCGTGCAGTATTATTCTACCATTCAAATACTTCTATCTAACGACGTTCCACAAAATCCGGGCCCGGTACTAAAAACCGAGAATTTTACGGTATTTCATCTTAATGCCCGCAGCATTAGGAACAAAATCGATGAGATATATGAAATAGTCAATGAATTTCATATAGTTTGTTTTTCAGAGACACACCTGGACGGGACATATCACGACCCGTCGCTTGTATGGGATAATTTTCACGCACCAATCCGAAAGGATAGGAATAGATTTGGGGGAGGCATTCTTGTTTACGTTAATGAAAAACTAAATTTCAAAAGAAGGCCTGATCTTGAATTTGACACCATCGAGTGCATCTGGATTGAAGTGAACCTTCAGACAAGGTCTGTTCCTTTACTGATATCATGCTACTATCGATCACCAAACACAACCGAGTCATTCTGGCAAAAGCTTGAAGTTTCTCTTGAATTGGCGCTCCAAGAATCCTCCAACACTATAAACCTCGGAATGCCTCGTTCGGCATTTCTGTCCAAACGAGGCAAAAATGTGTTAAAATTTTTGGCTCGTTTTTGCCTCGTTCTAACGAGGTAAAAAAAATGCCTCGTTTTGTCTGGAGTTCCAAAAGGAGGTTTTTTTAAATTGCCCCGTTTTGGAACCAGATATTTTGTTCAGAACGAGGCTGGGTAAAATTGCCTCGTTTACTAAGCGTGTTTTTTTTTTATCCAAGATAATTATTAGCGGTATTTGCTATCAACAAATTGAGCCATACAAATAATGTTAGGATCTTCACGTGACAAATTGCCGATCTACAAATTAGATTATTTATTTGGGACATGATATTGTCCTTAGCTATGGTTTACTATACTGGAGTTCTATCGTGTATAATAAACGCTACCCAAGCGAAAAAACATAACACTGTCACGTGACAATTTTAAATATGGCGGATAAAAGCGTTCTTTGATTACATGCTGTTTGGTTTCAATATGAAATAACACGGCGGTCCTTCTTTTGCATATGTTGTCTGCGATATCAGTTATGTGGACGCGTACGTCAAGTAAAACTATTTCACACACACAGCTTTCTTAATTAATGGCCCCAATCAGGTATCACAACACGGCAGTTGTTACTAACACCTATATAGGTCAACGATATCAAGGATTCTAATCAATCAACCTTGACAAAAAATTACATTATTTGTTACCCATTTTGACTGTATATTCTTGATACTACTGCACGAATATTCTATTTAATAATGATAAGAAATATCAAAGGTATAATTTATGAACTATTTAAATGTTCAAATAACATCCTAAGTAATATTATATCGTCAAGTTTAAATCACAACCTTCATTCGGTGATTATAAATTTATGGAACTTATAACCTTAGCTGAAACCACAAGACAGAATATTGTGATGATTGTTGATTAACATTTCGGTGCCACCTGGTTGCCCTTCGATGCATACAATCAAAGGTTATTTTAATTCAGAGAATGGTGTCCGATTTGTTCTTTGCTTATTAATCGTTTGGTTTCTTTCAATTAAATATAACGTACGCCTCCACCTAACTGATATGCAGACAAGAAATTCGTGTTTATCTAATCTAACA
Source organism: Patella vulgata (assembly GCF_932274485.2). NCBI lineage: Eukaryota > Metazoa > Mollusca > Gastropoda > Patellidae > Patella > Patella vulgata. Next base: position 6,504,627 of record NC_065883.2, on the reverse strand, counting down.
AAAGAAGAACCATCACACATAACAAAAAATCCATTATTATTATTCAAGAAAGCATAACATTTCATATTTCCAATACGCCAGTTTATTTTCTATATTTACTGTAGAAAAATAACCTGACTATAGCATTGAGACAACCATTGAATAGATCACAGAATTCACACACAATACAAAACACTGTCCAAATTATCTTTAATGAGCGACAAACAATTATCAAAACTCTCCCACTCGATAAACAAGACATTCGCGTCTTGCTATATGGAGACACCAGATCCGACAAATAAACTAACGAAAATATTGTATGTGCTGTTCATGGTTTAATTAATCTAACCGAGCGCTTTGACATTTAACAATAACTATCAACTTCATCCGTGAACTAGTATTTCAATATAGTTTATTCTAAATTCATTACGGATCTTATGATTTTAGTGGACCCCCATCCATCCCACCCATGAATTTAGAGTAATGCATATAAACTAAGCAGTCAAAGTACCGACTATTTTTTGGTTCTGTTAGTTAACACTTGATTATATTCCTTCTGTAATCTTATTATATATGTACTTTAATACTCTACATACATGTATATCGATCTGAATAAATGGTATATCGTTTATGTATATCGCTTTTGGGAATCTGATTTATATAAGTCATTGGCTTGTTTCGTTATCCCGTGAATAAAATATTGGTTAAATAAAAAAAAAATAAACAAAAGATAGATATAACATCTTCCCACCGGGTTACATCGTAAAGTTTAAATCACAACCTTCATTCGGTGATTATAAATTTATGGAACTTATAACCTTAGCTGAATCCACAAGACAGAATACTGTGATGATTGTTGATTTACATTTCGGCACTAACCGGTTGCCCTTCGGCTTCGATGCATACAATCAAAGGTCATTTCAATTCAGAGAATGGTGTCCGATTGGTTCTTTGCTTATTCATCGTTTGGTTTCTTTCAATTAAATATAACGTACGCGTCCACCTAACTGATATCGCAGACAAGAAATTAGTGTTTATCTAATCTAACATATGCAAAAGAAGAAACACCAAACAACAAGTAATATATTCTTATTATTCACAAAAGCATAAAATTTCATATTTCCAATACGTCAGTTCATTTTTTACATTTACTGTAGATAAATAACTTGACTACAGCATTGGCTATATTTCTTTTGAAACCCCATAACATTGCACAAAATGTCACTATTGGAGTAAGGCTATATATACGTGCAGCGAGCGATGAATTTGTCGGCTCATACCAATTGTCAATTCAATGGAAAACAAAGCACACAATTCATACATTAAAATTTAATTAAAACGTTTAATTATGAAGACATGGACGATAATAATTTATGTTATGGACTGTATTCTTGTCTTGTCTATTTCTTTGTTTTAACATTTCTCTGATTATAATATAGTTTGGACTGTTTTTATTTTCGCATAAAATAAAAGAAATCCTAATTTTCACAAAGATGAATCATGTTGTTGCTGCCATAACATTGTCCAAATTATCTTTAATGAACAGCACACAATTATCAAAACTCTCCCACCCGATATACAAGACATTCGCGTCTTGCTATATGGAGACACCAGATCCGACAAATAAACTAACGAAAATAGTTAACAGTAAATAACTATCAACTTCAAATAAGATTTTTATTACACCTGTGAACTAGGATTTCAACATAGTTTATTCTAAATTCATTACGGATCCTACAATTATATTGGATCCCCACCCGGCCCGCTCAAGATTTTAGATTAATGCATATAAACTAAGCAGTCGAGTATCGACCCCTTTTTGGTTCTGTTGTTAGTTAACACTTATATTCTGTTTGTAATCTTATTATACATAATATACATATATATTGACAATTGGTATGATCCGACAAATTCATCGCTGTGCGTTTATGTAACTTTGCTCCAATCATGATAATTTGTGCAATGTTATGGGGTTTCAAAAGAAACACAGTCAATGCTATAGTCAAGTTATTTTTCTAAAGTAACTATAAAAAATAAACTGGCGTACTGGAAAGATGAAATGTTCTGCTTTTTTTGAATAATAATAATGGATTATTTGTTGCGTTTGGTGGTTCTTCTTTTGCATATGTTAGATTAGATAAACACTAATTTCTTGTCTGCGATATCAGTTAGGTGGACGCGTAGTTCAAGTAAAACTATTTCACACACACACAGTGTTCGTGATTAATTTATGGCCCCAATATAGGTCAACGATATCAAGGATTCTAATCAATCAACCATGACAAAAAATTACATTATTTGCTACCCATTTTGACTGTATATTTTTGATATTATGCAAAAAACGAACCACCAAACACAACAAATAATCCATTATTATTATTCAAAAAAGCATAACATTTCATCTTGCCAATACGCCAGTTTATGTTCTAAATTTACTGTAGATTATAGCATTGACTATATTGTTTGGTACACGCATTAGGAATTTGTAGAATTAAGATTCCTTTTTTTGAATACGTAAATAAAACCAGTCCAAACTATAATATAATATTATAAAATGTTCAAAGAAAGAAATAGACAAGACAAGAATACAAGCCATACCACAAATTAGTATTGCATTATTAATGTCCATATGTCTTTATAATTAAACGTTTTAATTAAAGTTTAATGTATGAGGTGTGCTTTATTTTACATTTAATTGACAATTGGTATGAGTCAACAAATTCATCGCTGCACGTAGATATAGCCTTGCTCCAATAATGACATTTTGTGCAATGTTATGGGGTTTCAAAGGAAACATAGTCAATGCTATAGTGTTCAATTAAATAAACGCTAATTTCTTGTCTGCGATATCAGTTAGGTCGAAGCGTACGCCAAGTAAAACTATTTCACACACACAGCGTTCTTAATTAATAATGGCCCCAATCAGCAACGTTATATGTTTTATTCCTCTAATTTACTATAAAACACAATTCGGTTCGCGTCACGGGTTAACGGCATATTAATAGCTTTATTCACTGAGATGGTTCCATGCCCCTAGTTGGAAGTGGACGTAAAACTCTAGAAACGAGATGGTTCCTTTATTTATGGTTTATTTTTCGAATTGCTTTTTGTATTTATTTACAGAGGTTAAAAGTTTAAATGGAAATATTTAGCACCTTCTTGTAAACCGTTGAAAGATTTAAAGTCCATGCCCCTAGTTGGAAGTGGACGTAAAACTCTAGAAACGAGATGGTTACTTTATTTATGGTTTATTTTTCGAATTGCTTTTTGTATTTATTTACAGAGGTTAAAAGTTTAAATGGAAATATTTAGCACCTTCTTGTAAACCGTTGAAAGATTTAAAGTTTGGATTAAGGTTAAGTGAATGTAGGTCAAACATGCCGCCAACATAGTGTGTATTAGGGTGTTAAAGATTAAAAGTTATTCCCTACAAGGTGGTTCTACGGTTCTTACCATACAATTCAGCTGTGAAATAACACAATTTCTTTCATTATGTGTACAACAATAAAACAGTTATCATAGTAACAATTACTTCAAACACTATTATTACTTTTAATTATATTTAACCAGTACTTAAATTATTAATATATTCCTCTCCTCTGTATACTAAGAGGATATATACCAAGTTCAAAGGCTAATAATACGTTACTTGTTGATGTTCTAACACCCAACATTTTCTTACAAAATGACCTATGGACCTTTTCTATATTATCGGCTTCCTGACATCCCCAGACTTCTGATGCATAATTTAGAACGGGGACCACGTATGTGTCAAATAATGCTAAACTGGTTTGTATATTAAAATGGTTGTCTTTGAAGGTTTGCATTAAACTAAAGCAAGATTTCTGTCCCTGTAGAGCTATAGTTTTCCGGGTAACAGATAATTTACCGTTATAGTTGAAAACTATACCCAGGTAATTAAAGCTACTGACTACTTCAACTAAAATATTTCTATAATACCACATTTCATTACACATGATTTTACCACATTTCATTACACATGATCTTACCACCGTTTCTAAAAACTTGGCTCAAGTGACGGCGAAGTTTGCATCTGCTTGCTTTATGTTTAAGTTACTGGGTGTCGGCCTGGAAAATATTTTACCCTGTAGTGATCGATACCGCATCTCCATATGCCTTATTCTATTATAATACAAATGTGAAATTTTATGTTAACCATCAGTTTATATAGCATTCAGATTTGTTCAATACGTATACTCGAATCACCACCTAAAAGCTGAAAGGGAATATACCTTATCTCCACTTTAAATAAACCCTACCAGTCCTTTTACTCAACCCACTTTTAAAAACAAATAATGACGTGGAGATTTTATGTTTATAACTTCATATTAGACTAACGTGGTGTAATATGATATGACCATATATTTATATTTATTTAGAACAACTATCATTATGTTTATCTTACCTGGGTTTAAAAAACAATATCTTTCAAGCGACACATCAAGTGGAGCAATGAAAATTGCAAATTGTACAACTAAAATAAGTATTTGGAAATATAGACATTTGCATTTTGGACCGTGAACATTGAAATAATAATGGCAACGTTATTCTTCCATATAAAGGTACGATTACACCGTCGTCAAAGGATTATATCGCCCTTTCACGAAACGGATCTTTAAATAGGTTGTCATAATCGACTATATACACAACACAAGATGATAACGTAGTACAGGTGACCATATCTACTAAGTATATAATATTTCAATTTACTTGTGTGTAGTTTTTCTCAGGTAAAATATAGAATAAAAATAATTTGATTTTACACAAAATACATATTGGCCACCAGTTTTAGACTAAATAGATTTTGTATTTGATGGATTAAATTATGAAAAAAACAGAATCAGAATCATTTTAGAAATTGTTAAATACGTGGCATGAGTTCTAAAACATCCTGTTAGCATATACCAAAAGGAGCCACGGTGAGTCAGTGAGTAAGACGTTGGCTCGTTAACCTGGACGTCCTGTGTTCGATCCCTGTGTTGACCGAGAAACTTCATCGGGATATTCAGGCGTGGTTCCCTCCTTGTCAGTGGTGCATGGCGTATGCCAGTCTTCATTATCCCAGACAGTAGGACGTTAAACCCCATTTCATTTTCTAATCGACCAACTAGAGCACCACAACATGTTTAATCTTTTTTACCCCCCCCCCCCCCCGTATATAACTATACATCCTACCCAAATACTCATATATCGCCACAATGTCGCCTTTAAAATCAAAAAATGATTATTATGCAGATTGTTTTTTGTCACATGCTTCAGATTACACGAACATGATATGACTTATCTTTCAGCGTTTATTGAATTGTTCATGAGCAATCTGTTTATTACGAAAGCCCAGAAGGCTCATTCCAAATTCCAAATGCGAAATTCCAAATTCCAAATTCCAAATGCGAAATTCCAAATTCCAAATTCATGTCTTACCGATAAAATAGCAAATTGGCAGCCCCCCTCAATTAAACAAATTAGAAATTATATATATTGTAATTTTACACAACTAATTACTTCTAGTTTACCTATCTGGGGCGGATAAATACCCGTTCCAAATTACTAGATTCCAAATTCCAGATTCCAAATTCCAAATTCCAGATTCCAAATTCCAGATTCCAAATTCCAGATTCCAAATTCCAAATCTGATCTGACCAATCGGATCAGGTTTTTGCTTTTGACTAATCAGTTAGAGAGAGAGAGCGAAACGGGGTTTAACGTCCACTCGAGATTTGTTTATTATCGTAGCTATGACAATCGAGATTACACTGTTCATTTAAACGGCCAAGCCCATAATCAACTCTCTACCACATCGAATGGGTTTGATTTTTAACGGATTTAAACCTTATTGCTAACTAACAATTTAATTTAAATTGGATAATCGAGACTTGGTTATTATCGTAACAACAGTATCAATGACCATCGAGATTACTCTGTTCTTTAAACGATCAAGCCCATAACGAATTCTTTAGATTATCGGATGGTTTTGACTTTATACGGATTTAAACAGGACTGATTGCTAGTTACTAATTTAATTTAAATCAAGACTTGTTTATTATCGTAACAACGGTGGCAATAGCAATCGTGATTACTTTGTTCTTTAAACGGACAAGACCATAATGAACTCTCCAGATTATCGGATGATTTTGATCTTTAACGGATTTATACGCGATTGCTAGTTAATAATTTAAATTCAAATTGGATAATAGAGACTTAATTATTATTATAACCACGGTAGAAATGACCATACAGATTAAACTGTTCTCCAAACGGTCATCAGGGCTATCTATTTTTAGCTATTAGAGCGAGGGGGGTGGGGGGTGGATGGCTGAATGGTTAGCACGTGCGTGCTGTATCATAAAGTCTGTCATTGAGTCAACTGGCGTGGTTTCGAATCCCCGGTTGTACGTGACAAGGAGTACGGTTGCCTGTCCAACCTCGTGGGTTTTCTCCGGGTCCTCCGGTTTCCTCCCACTGCTTAAGACCCCTACGCGCATGATACAAATTATGTGTCGAGCGGACGTAAAACCCCATTTCTCTCTATCTATCTATCTCTCTCTCTCTCTCTCTCTCTCTCTCTCTCCCTCTCTTCTCTATTAGAGCGAGAACTGTCAGCCATTTATCGGAATCTTACATAATGCATCTTTAAAACGCTTCCAGATTTAAACAATTATGTTTCCAAACACTGTTTTCTTTTCCACGCGGACTTTGTTGGTAAATGAACGCCCAAGTCTGAACATTTGTCCTGGACACACCCAACACAAAACCACGCGCTGGATTTATGATCATTTGAACAGTTCTATTCATTTCGTTTAAAAGTTAAGACAATGGAGATATTAATAAGATAAAAGACTGATTGATTTTAAAAACAAAAAAATATAAAAACAAATCCAAAGACGCTGGAAAACAGTAAATCGAAAATAGTTTGAATGAAAAACAAGATGAAAAAAGATAGAAATCCAAAGTAGTTAGAAACCAATAAATTGAAAATGGTAAATGTTTAGACTCGTCTAAGGACTATGGAAGACTAAACAGCTCTTTATTCAGGGTTATTAATTCATAGTTTTTAATTCATAGTCTTCATTATTATTTCTTCATTTGTTATCGTATTTTGACATTTGTATACTAAAATTAACATTGTATCTTAAAATCAATATTTGTTTTACAAATCAGACATTTGTCATTAGAAAATCAAAAAAATTACATATACATTTCATCAGAACCATACAAGAAAATACAAATCTTGGAGAACAAATTGCTAAATACCAATCTCCGAATACCCCTGTCAAAAAACATTTCTCCATACTCATCTAACCTGAACATTATGACGACAGATGACGCTATTGGTGGGATGTCGCAAGTCTGTGCTAACCAAAAAATAGTAGCTATGTTATATACTGTTGTTGATAATATACACTCTTCCGTGTAATTGAAAGCTCATATAATAATTATTAAACTTTTTCTATGATTAAAATTTTTTTTGATAACATAAATTCTTCCGTGTAAATCAAAGCTTATATAATAATTATGAAAGTCTGTACATAATTAAAATTGTTTAACAATGTACGTATGATTTTATAAATAATTTCGTTGGGGAGATGAATTATTCTAAAATCTTTTCAGATTGGTAGAAAGACGTCTAGTGACATTAATTTAATAAACGCCGAATTGATTATTTTAATAACCGTGCGTGCTGTGTAAATATTTTCTTTGGTGTTTTGAATAGGTTGTTTTCGAATAAATTCTGCAGTAGATGCTGGTTTCGTTTCTTTCCAATCTATTAAGTTAATTAGCAGAAAAAGCGATCGAATATAAGCATATATTTTTCTGTTCATCGTAGTATAATTCCCTAGTCAATAATTGGCTTAATAATGAGATAGAGACTACAATAAGAAGCTTGCCTCGCAGACAAATATAGACGCTGAAAAATAAACAGATTTGTTGAAAATCATAACAAAGCCTTTTATTGAATGGATTATATTGATCATGTAGGCATAAAAACATTTTACTTTTTTCACAATTAAAAGTAATATCAGTTTAAGTTGAACCGTCTTGCACAAATTTATATGGAAAACATTACTTACTTGAGAACGACAAGAGGAACTTGTTGAAACGTAGTGTGAAATAAACCCAGTGATTGTTTTCCATATAAATTTGTGTTTTATATCATATGTTCAGTTACTAAATGCTGTATAAGGATTTTAACCGTCTTGCAAGAAGACATTACGTTCGTGTAGGCAAACCCTGCCATCGCGACTCTCCGTAAAATATCTATAAACAACTTCACTCTCCTTTCCCTAGTAAGCTCTTATGTTCGTGTTGTTAAATTAGCATATTCCTGAAGCAATGGCCCGAGAAATCCCTCTCTGGCTATTGCTGGATTGGCTCCTGATTCTGAGCTTTTGAGGGAGTTTGTCTATTCTTCCCGTTCAATCAAATCTATCCCAAGTACAGAAACATGACAGCCCTTCGTTTAATCTGGGTCTTCCCTAAAACTTTGGACAGTGATTTAAGGTATTAAAAACGGTGAAAGTATGTTCGTCTCCAAACAGTATTGTTTACATTGTTTTCGATTTGATAGCATCGTTTGTCACGCAATTAGTTTTTCTGCAATATTTTGCTATGCACTGGTTAATTGGGCATAATAAAATCGTGAAGTCATGACGTAACGTTATGTAAACATATTTGGTCCAATTTGGAGCTCTGTTTTAAGCGTAATGCTTTTGTAACGCAGTTAGCTATTGGTTGTTAATCGAACCATTGACCAGTCATAATTTGGAACAGAAATTTGCCTTCGTTAAAGCAGTGTTTAGTGGGATTAGGTATAATCAAACGGAACACTGTGTGAGGAGTATGCCAAATTAGCCGAGCAACGTCATGTTAGAGGTCACTGCGTTCGTGTGACCAATCGCCGCCACGCAGTTGTGGACTGAAACCTTGTGAAGATCTGGGCCTGTTTCACGAAATTTTAACTAAAGATAAAATCCAAATTTTAGTAGATATACTTCAATTTTGATTGGCTAAGCACTAAAATCAATCTAATATTATCCAATCAAATTACTAAAATTTGGATTTTATCTTAGTTAAAATTTCGTGAAACAGGGCCCTGGCCCCGAGTTCACAAAACATCCTGAGACTTAAGTTAAGAATTTACTCAAAATTGTTCGCATTATATTGACTAATATAAAACCCTTTATAAAACTTGTGTTGTTTCAATGTATCAAATACATCAATAAGAAACTATCTATGTGCAAAGTTTTGTGTTTCTGGAACCAAGATATTTCTCATAAGCAGTGATTGAAAGTTGAGTAAATTCTCAACTTTAGGCTGAGAATGCTTTGTGAACATGGGGCCAGGGCATCCCTTCGTTATTCTCTGTGCTGGACACATGGTCTATTTGGGACATCGAGTTGGGAAGATAGAAGGGGAGGTTCTGGTATTGATCGTTTTGAATGGGGTAACGGTGGCTGCTGTCTCTTCATGGTAAGGTGATCGATCCCCATTGGGAAGGTTTGCGAGGAAGAGTTGTCTCCCTGTATCCATTTGATGTTATTTCAATAATATTTTGTTTTTTACCGAAATATATTATCGAAGTCTCTATACTTCTTGTGTTTATAACTATTTATTTTTTCAACTGAAATGTGGTTTAACGTCCTACTGTTATGCTCCTATACTGGGCTAATGAAGACGGGCATACGCCATACAGTGTGCTATGAGGGAAATTTTGCCCGGGCAGCGGCACTATCGCCTACTCTTATATCGAATTCTAACTGACAAGGGATCTTTTACGTGCATTCCAATTTATACACGGGACCTCAGTTTTTCGTCTCATCCGAAGGACTAGACAGCTGTCCTTGTCAGGCCCTCCGTCCTGCATCACTGACAAGGGGGAACCACGTCGGAAAATCTGGATGAACTTTCTCGGCCAATGCAGAGATTGAACACCTGACCTCCAGGCTAGCGAGCCAGCGTCTTGCCCACTTAGCCACGTGATCCCCCGGGGCATTATGGAAGATTAGATAAAGAGGTGACAGTTCTCGCCATAATAGTTAAAAATAGATAATGAAAACTGAATATGCTGAATATTTTAGTCAACTACTCTGAACCGAGATATTAGCGATCCTTCAATTTTAGGCCAGCCGCGATCACCATTACTAACGTTGGTATTATAATAAACAAAGTCTTCATGGTTATCCATTTGTTGTTAAATTATCAATCACACAATGTATTCAAATCCGCTAAATATCGCAGGCTGACGATGACATTGAGAGTTGACTATGGTCTGGATAAGCTAATTAATGTCTAATTAATGATTTAGATAACATTTCAGGCCTAAAGAAATATCTGTAATAGGCAGATTTAGCTCGTGCATAATGTATGTTTAAGTTAGCAGTAAGTTATTATGTTTTATAACCATTGCGTTCTTGAGATTACTCGTCATTTAATAAACTATATTTAAACAACAACAAAGAAAATAACCTGCAATTGACCTTTCGGCATTGTCTTAGATAGAATACATTAATATACAATATAATATACAATATAATATACAATATAATATACAATACAATACAATATACAATACACAATATACAATACAATACATGAGTAAGTACCTAATGAAATGAACAAAATTGACCCAACATTTTAAATCAACAAATGAAATATTGACCTTTAACTTTGTGTTCAGTCAATATTCAACTTTTGGTGTCTACAATTTGCATCCCAATAACTACCCGGTTTTATTCCACAATTGCTTCACCGCTACGGGCAGGAAGTAGCGATGTCAGGGTTTGGTCATACCAACATTATGATTTCTACATGATTTCTATTTATTCGAACCTTCTTATTTCCCCCCGAAATATTATCAGGATTATCGCCCTTATTGTTGATAAATTTCTAACTTATGATGTCAACTTTTGAGTGAAGTCTGTATCACTAGAGGTCCGGTACTGTACGGCACGCTTCACGTTCATGGCTTGATCCCGGATTTATTCACTTGATCTGATTTGTACCGTTGCTGTTTATTGCTGACAACGTCTGAACCTGCTTTGATCAATATGTTTGTTTAACATCTTCATTTGTCTGTGGTGAGGAAAGCTTCTTACAAAGGCCACACTCAAACGGGACTTAATTTTAAAATGAAATCCATGTACACTATGACTTTCAAAGCGTTCTCGATATCCTCATTTCGCTTTAAAGAAATGTACTGTATCGTTAAAGACGGTTTCCGAATTAATTTCACACACACACAGCATGCGTCCACATACTCTAACTGTCCGCATCAATAAGTTCGGTCAAAAACATTTTAGTATGCATAAACAGAATAATATGGTGGCTCGCTAATCTTGAGGTATCGTCTTAGATCCCAGGTGTGTTCATCGGGATTTTCCGACGTGGTTTCTCCTTGTCAGTGGTGCAGAGCCGAGGGCCTAGCAGTAGAACACATAATTAGGTCATTCGGATGCGACGAAAAACCAAGCTCGTAAAAGACCCCTCGACAGTTGAAATTGGATAAAAGAGTAGGCATTGGTGCCGCTGTCCGGGCACAATTTCCCTAATAGCACATTGTACTGCGTATTCCCGTCTTCAATAGCCAAGTCGGTACCGAACAGTAGGACGTATAGAAACCCCATTTCATTTCTTTTTACGTGCTGTGTACACCGGTGGTTCCCCCTGTTTTGTCCCACCCAACAGTCTAGGAATACTTTCTATTTCAGCCTAACATCTCTTCTATTTAGTTATTATTTGGATCTGCTTTAACAAGAAACACTGCATTGTTGATCATTATTGATCTAGACATGTTTAAATTTCTAATGATGCTTCTATAAAACGATTGAAATCTTATAGACGCGTCTTTTTAGCAAATCGTTTATTCACATAATAAAACTTAAAATACAATAAGAAGGCTGAATTTTTGATACCAGGTAAACAAGAATATTTTTTGACTTGAAACAACTATGGACCAAAATAGATCAATTCTTAACGCTGAATGAAATAAGAGAACAATGTGACATTTTATTCAAGGTAAGGGAAGTTGCTACAAGCAAGCACGAGAGTACTGTAATGGACCAGTTAACGGAAATGACGTTATCGCCACCATCTTTGAAATGTGACGTCATATCAACAATTGAATGCTCAATTTCATGTTGCTCACGCTTTCTCGAAGTTCTTCACCTCAAGGGAAACACCGTTGGCCAATCCCAAAGGAACCTCCCTGGCCACGGGGACCACCTAGTTAGGTATGAAAGACCAAACAGCTCTTTATTCAATTTCCTTAGTCCTTAATTAAGTGTAGTTTAATGGTCGAGTGTGAGACATTAAGTAATATATTGATATTGTACGAGTGCGTAGCACGAGGGCAATATCAATATTATACTTAATGTCTTGCACGAGAACATAAAACAATTTAATATACAGACAATACCCAGCACGCCATTTCAATGAAATACGTCACGCGCGTCCAATATTACAACTAGTATAAATAATGTACGCTTGGCACACTGCCCGTACCATTATTTGAAATAATGGTAAGCCAACATGAAAGTATGACGTTACATCTGTATTTTTATTTCAATAAGGAAAACTGAATAAAGATCTGTTTGGTCGACCATAGTTAGTGAGCCAGTGTCCTGTTCCCTTAGCCACCTGACGCTACACCAAATAAGCACACAATGCTAATATGCGAATTAGTGGCTTAAAGGTGATTATGCAAAACAAAGATCTGCTAAATAAATTTTTTTTGTTTGAAAGATCAATACAGCTTTTTTTCATTACCATAATAGCTTTGTTCAACTGGTGAAACAAAAAGGTGAGGTTGCTCATATTTCAATTAACTCACGTTTTTTTTGTATTGATTGTTTTTTTTTTGTCTGTAAAGATGTCGATTATTTTTATTTCGATAAAAATTCAATTCCATTTGAAGATTCTCAGTTCTTTATTAAGCCGAAGCGCAGAGCGAAAATTCTTAACATTATTTTACACTTATTAAATTTGCTTTCAGAGTACACTAGCAAGATCATCTTGTTTTCTATGAGATATAAGAGGCAATAAATTATATAAATTTAAAATGCCGAAAGCTGTGATATCAGTTTTATTTATCTTAATGAACATAATCTTGAAAGTCAAATGTGACAAATTTAGTACTTCTTCAAGTTGTCCTGGAAAAGTTATAGAATCTCAGTATACGTACAAAACGTTGATATCAAGGAGTAAACTAGAATGTGCTTCATTTTGTGATCTGGACTACAGATGTCAGTCTTTCCAGTATGGTGCCAACCAATGCCAGTTGAATGATAAAATGGGTGGTAGCAACTGTAGTAAGATGGTGGATAGCCCCTCATTCATATACTATCAAAAGGTGAGTCGATATATGGAACTATCTGTAACCGATCGTGAATTTTTGGACAATATCTATATTTTCGCGGCTTTATCTATGATGAAATCTACCAAGATTGGTAATTGATCCTTTAATTTAGAAAAACAAAATCAAAATATTAATTATTAAACAGCAGAATATAAAAACCCGAATACTAAATACAAAAACCCGAATATTAACTTTGTGAACATGACGATTTAAATGCATAAATTCCGCACCTGGATCTAAAAGATACAGGAAATGGGGTTTAACGTCCACTCGACACAAACTAGGTCATTTTGGGACTAACACATGGTTCAATTTTATTTCAATAATTCGTTTGCGCGTAGAGGTCTTTAACAGTGGGAGGAAACCGAAGGACCCGGAGAAAACCAATCAGGTTAAACAAGCGATCCTACTCCTTGTCACGTACAACCGAGGAATCGAAACCCCGCCAGTTCACTCAATGACAGAGCGTATGATACAGGGCGCAGGTGCTAACCATTCGGCCATCCGACCCCCTAACGGTAGGTTATCTCCCGGCTTGGATTCAATCGGCGTAAAAACAAGTGTTAGCGAAAGGTTGTAAATGAAATGAAATGAAATGGGGTTTAACGTCCTACTGTTCTGCTCCTATACTGAGCTAATGAAGACGGGCATACGCCATACAGTGTGCTATGAGGGAAATTTTGCCCAGGCAGTGACACTATCGCTTACTCATATATCGAATTCCAACTGCCAAGGGATCTTTTACTTGCATTCCAATGTATACACGGGACCTCGGTTTTTCGTCTCATCCGAAGGACTAGACAGCTGTCCTTGTCAGGCCCTCCGTCCTGCATCACTGACAAGGGGGAACCACGCTGGAAAATCCAGGCTAGCGAGCCAGCGGCTTACCCACTTAGCCACGTGATCCCCTGCGAAAGGTTGTACCGAAAACGTTAAAAAAATCGGATCAAAATACAGATCTACATTTCGTTTCGGTTTTTTTTTTATACTTTCGATAGCCTGCACTGCATGAAGATCTGGTTGGTTGAAGTAAAAGATCACGCCAGAAATCATATGATAGGCTTTTGACCCTATAACGTCAGACATTTGATTAAACAATCAGCATTGGTGTGTCTAGGGGGTTACCCACAGTTTCGTGCACCTCACGCACCGTTTCGTTGGCTAATCTCTCACATCAATTAGAACGCCGGGTTTATAACAACTCTTTCAGATACCAGTGTAGCATAGACAAGTAAAGCGAAATTTTGAACTATAAAAAACGAAACGAAATAGGATCTGTGTTTTAGTCAGTTTGCCAACACTGACACTGCAATTATCCCAAATGTCGTGAAATGTTGATTTATCATATCTTTGTAAATACTGAAGGGAATTGAAGAAATATTATAAATATGTGATCTTCAGTAAAAACAGAACCAGATTTAAAAAATAACATTATATTTAAAAAAAAATATATATGAATATTAAAGATGTAATATGTAAGAATTAGATAAAGGCTTGGCCGTTTGAAGAACAGTGTAATCTCGATTAACATGGCTAAACAATGTAATCTCGATGAACATGGCTAACGTTGTTACTATAAATCCAAATATTGGCTAACGTTGTTACCGTAATAAATAAAATCTTGATTATCCATTTTTGATTAAGTTATTTACTACCACTCGTGCTTAAATCCGTTGAAAATCAAAAGCATCCGGTAGTCTAGAGAGTTGATTACACGTGAATACATTTCTAATGAATGATTTATATAACATTTATATAACATTTATATAACGTTTTTCGAGATTCGCCAATATCAAAAAACAAGGAGAAAGAGCAATTTTTATGTGAATACACTGCTCAGGCATCCTCTATTACGATATATTTAGTTCGTTTTACAAAACTGATTTAATCAATGTGTTTTGGAGACATTCTGTCGATGTACATCCATTAAATCTACTTTTTTGAGATTCAAGTTTGAATATCGAAAAACGAGTAGCTCGTTTTTCGAGATTCGCCAATATAAAAAAAAAAACCAAGAAGAAATATCAGTTTTATGTAAATCCACTGCTCAGGCATCCTCATTTATGATATATTTAGTTCGTTTTAGAAAACGTATTTAATCAATTCTGTAGATGTACATCCATTAAATCTACTTTTTTGAGATTCAAGTTTGAATATCGAAAAACGAGTAGCTCGTTTTTCAAGATTCGCCAATATCAAAAAAACAAGGAGAAAGAGCAGTTTTATGTGAATCCACTGCTCAGGCATCCTAATTTCTGATATTTTTAGTTCGTTTTAGAATACTTGTATAATCAAATGTGTTTTGGAGACATTCTGTAGATATACATGATTAAAATTTGTATTTTTGACATTCAAGCCTGAATATCGAAAAACGAGTAGCTCGTTTTTGGAGATTCGCCAATATCAAAAAACAAGGAGAAAGAGCAGTTTTTATGTGAATACACTGCTCAGGCATCCTCTATTACGATATATTTAGTTCGTTTTACAAAACTGATTTAATCAAATGTGTTCTGGAGACATTCTGTCGATTACATCCATTAAATCTACTTTTTTGAGATTCAAGTTTGAATATCTAAAAACGAGCTAGCTCGTTTTTCGTTATTCACCAATATCGAAAAACGAAAATCGAGCTAACTTCACACTGCCATATATAGGTCCCGAATATGAATATTAACAATTAGAAAATGCTATATATATGTCCCGAATATGAATATTAACAATTAGAAAATGCTATATATAGGTCCCGAATATGAATATTAACAATTAGAAAATGCTATACATAGGTTCCGAATATGAATATTAACAATTAGAAAATGCCATATACAGGTCCTGAATATGAATATTAACAATTAGAAAATGTTATATATAGGTCCCGAAAATGAATATTAACAATTAGAAAATGTTATATTATATGTGTCTCGAATATGAATATCAACAATTAGAAAATGCTCTATACAGGTCCTGAATATGAATATTAACAATTAGAAAATGCTATATATATGCGCTGAATATGAATATTAACAATTAGACAATGCTATATATTGGTCCCGAATATGAAAATTAACGATTAGAAAATGCTCTATATAGGTCCTGAATATGAATATTAACCATTAGAACATGCTATAAATAGGTCCTGAATATGAATATTAACAATAAGAAAATGCTATTAATATAAAAAAAAAATGCTATATACAGGCCCTGAATATGAATATGAATAACTACCTGAAATATTCAAGATAACAAAGGGAGCTAAAAGAGGTCTAAAAAGAGAGAAATGGGGTTTAACGTCTATTTGGCACAAACTAGGTAATTTCGTTACTAGCATATGGTTCAATTTATTCGAATAATTCGCTTGTGCGTGTAATTTGTTTATTATAGTAGTAGCGTTGCTCATTAATCGAGACTCAGCCTCGCTTATCCATTATTAAATTGAATTGTAACATGGACGGGAAATCTTCCTTTGTTATTTTCGTTGAATAATTATAACTTATTAAATGACACCTATGTTCTATGTTCTACTCACAACCATCTGGTGGGATTGAATAAATGAATAAATGTCCAAATAATAATTTACATAACATTTGAAGACCAAATAAAAACGTGTAATAGGCAGATTTAGCTCTTATATAACGCATTTTTAAAACTATAATTTGAAGTAAGTGGTATTTCATCGACTTCATCAACTTAACCAATCTCTTAATAGTTCCTATAGATTGTATTTCAGTATGGCGGGGTCGTAAAATATTAATTCTGAAATTCGATTTTGGCAATCAATATTATGCTTATTAGTTTTGCAAATGATCGAAAACATTTTCGATTTATTAACAACCGATCCTAGCCGAATAACGAAAATCAGTTTGCTTCCCAGAAAATTTTTGGATAGTTAATTATTTCAAAGATCCAGAGAGAGAGAGAGAGAGAGAGAGAGAGAGAGAGGGGTTTAACGTCCACTCGACACAAACCAGGTCATTTCCAGACTAAGGTATGGTTTAATTTTATTTCAATAATTCGCTTGCGCGTAGAGGTCGTTAGCAGTGGGAGGAAACCGGAGGACCCGGAGAAAAAACCCACGAGGTTGGACAGGCGACCCTATTCAAAGATCCAAGTATCACAATATTGTAGTTACGAACAAATAGATTCAATATCTCCTAAATGACGATCGGTTCGTTCTAGTTATTACCATTAGTATAACATTTATCTCGATTTGTTTCAGACAATGTAAAGAAGTTGGTCTTCCATATCTTTTCCGAATCTTCATCGACTCCACCCCATTGGCCTAGTTCCTTTGAATTGCGTTGCACAATGGCGAGGTGATACAATATTAATTTTTAAATTCGATTTCGGCAATCAATTTATTAGAGTTATTGTCATTAGCTTTAAAAAAGAATCAAATTATCTTCGGTTAATTAACAGTCGGTCAATTGTTTCCCAGATCTTGACCGTAGATTTCTCAAATAAAATAACAGCACATCCCAGAAACAATAAAACTCTGAGTCGATAACATATCGATATCTAGATATTAAAAAGGGGGTGTATTTCCTGGATTAACATTATCGGTTAAGAAGAATCGAAATATTTTATGTCTTTGTTAAGGAAAATCTCTAAAGCGCATTAAGCTCTTTAAAGGCATATATAAAGAAAATAAGTAAAAGCGTACTGTGCGAACCATGACGTCACCGCAGCCATCTTAGAATTTTGGCGTCATATCTATTTGCCATTTATTTGCCCACGTTGATATTAGCTTTAGATCGCTATTGATTGAATTAGCAGTTCTAATGGTTTATCATTTATAATTGCAAATAGGGACGAATAATGGTACATTGTTATTTAGATTTTTTGAAATATCATTTGTGTAGATTTAGAATAGAAAATAACCGAGTATTGATCCCTGGGCAACCCCGGATTCAGCTGACAAATAAGGTGATTGAAAGCCTTCAAAGACAAAACATTGTTTACGATCTGTTAAATAGTTGTATATCCAGTCACATAAATGTAGACTAATACCATACTTTCGCAGCTTATATATAATTCCCATGTGCCAGACTTTATCAAACGCTTTAGAAATATCACAGAATACAAAACTCAACCCTTTCCCTTTATCTAATAATAATAATAATAATAATTTTATTTTCAATGCATGTTAGGCCATAGACTCATAGGTTAGCTCATGATATAATTCATATTGATAAACGACAATTTTAACATCTATAAATAACTAAAATTCATTTTCAATATACATTTCCATAGGCTCTGCTGCGTTCTGGATTGACTGACATAGAATATCTGTTGCCCCATTTATGTCTTGCTCTAATATCTAGATTACTTATGATTAAATTATATACCTCAAGAAGTTGGTTTATTGTTGAATTATTCTTTTGAAATCCTGACTGATGTTTAGATAATAAATCATATTTTTAATAAAGTTGTACTGAATTTTTAGGATAATTTTTTCAAATATCTTACAAATTATGCACGTTAATGAAATGGGGCGATAATTTTTTGTTAATTGTGGATCACCCGTCCCTTTAAGAGCAACTGTGACATGAGAAGTTTTCCATATGTCTGGAAGTTGTTTAGGTGTAAGTCACGGGTTGAATAGACGAGTTAATGAAATTACAATGACAGGAGATATGTTTTTATTTAGAATTAATGGGCTATTTTATCTGGGCCTGTTGGCTTTAAAGTGTTGACTATTTTAGATTGATCTTTATCCTCTTGTTAAGCTACGATAAAATCATTCATTGTGATATCAGAGCGTGAATCAAAGGGTGGTAATTCCTGCGAGGTATCTAGTTTTTAAACAGATGTAAAGTATGAATTTAATACCGTCGCCTTATAAGTTGGGAGAGAATAAATTTTGCCATTGAGGTAAATTGGGGTTTGATTATTACTATTTACATTTTCCATTTTACTACTTTCCACCACTGTTTTGATGTGACTTTATGATTATTTATTTTATTAGTGATTTTAGATTTATAATTATCTTTCGCTTGATGTATGAGTGAAATTACCTCATTTTTAATTTTATGGAACTTTAGCCAATGGTTTGTTGATGGATATTTATCAGAACACCGAGCATGATTCTTTTGCAGCCTTTAGCTTCCATTTTGCTAAATTTATATCTAAACAAAGCGCCTTCCCGTTTGATCAACTGTTCCCAATGCGCATATGCAAACGTACTCGAGGATCCTGGTCGAGTGAGCCTGGAGCAAGTTAGTCCCGAAATCAACTATTTGTGTCTCTTTCAATTTCAGGCGTGCCGAAATGGTGGTTCTGTGGGTGCTTCTTTTTGTTTGTGTGGTAACAGTTATGTTGGAACATACTGTGAAAGATTCATGCAAGGTTTGTATTTTATCTTATGTATTTTTTTTAAAAGAATGAGTATTAATAGGGCAGGGCGATTTGCCCAATACCACCTTAGTAACACCAATACCAAAAAATACTAACCCAATAACACCCAATTGTACCCAATTGTAACCCAAAACCACCTAATAGTAACCCAATAACAAAACATTCTACCCAATACCACCCAATAGTAACCCAATACGAAACAATGCTACCTAATACTAACACAATACCACCCAATAGTAACCCAATACCACGCAATACTAACCCAATAGTAACCAATAGTTACCCAATACCAAGCCATACTACCCAATAGCATCCAATACTAACCCAATACTAACCAATACCACCCAATAGCAACCCAATCTCACGAAATACTAACCCAATAGTAACCAATAGTTACCCAATACCAAACAATTCTACCCAATATCATCCAATACTAACCAAGTAGTAACGCAATACCACCCAATAGTAACACAATACCAAACAATGTTACCCAATAGTAACTCAATAGAAACCCAATACTAATACAATAACACCTAATAGTAACACAATACTACCCAATAATATACAAAGACCACCCAATAGTACCCACTGTTAACCTAATATTAACAATAGTAACCCAATAGGGTAGTATTGGGTAGCATTGGGTAAATCGTTATTTTGTGTTTACAGCAACCCACTATGAACAACATTTTATACGCTCGCTGGATTCGAGATGTTTAACGTCCAATCGACGCAAACTAGGTCAATTCAGGACTAACATATGGTTCAATTTTATTTCAATAAATTACTTGCGCGTAGGGGTCTTTAGCAGTGGGAGGAAACCGGAGTACCTGGGTAAAACCCAGCAGGCCGGACAGGCAACCCTACTCCTTGCCACATACAGCCGGGGAAACGAAACCACGCCAGATGACTCAATGACAGACCTTATGATACAGCGCGCACGTGCTAACCATTCGGCCACCCAACCATCTGTTAGTCCCGAAATGACTTAGTTTGCGTTGAGTGGACGTTAAATCCCAATCTTTCTACTCGTAACAGCGTACTTACGAAAATTGAGTAAAAAAAAAAGAGTTATATGTCAATGAGGTCGGACTCTAGATGCAATGTATCCAATATGCATCGCAGTGTTCCCAATATGTACAGTGATTATCCAAAATGCACAGTGATCGACCTTAAATTTGCCGTGATCATTCTCGCAATGAATCGTGCAGTAATTAAGTTTTCATATATGATCTTAAGCGTTATTCTGGCCTTAAATGATACTCTCTGTTACAGATTGTGCGGAAGGATTTTCTTCACCACATGGGTACTCCACCTTTGGTATGTACACGATACAACCGGTACTATCACCAACACCATTTCAAGTGTACTGTGAGATGAGAAGCAACGGGGGTCGAACTCGGTTTCAGTACCACGAATCATCGACCTTCTACTTCAACCGAACATGGCAGGAATACAAAGATGGTTTTGGTTCTCTGACCAGTGATCATTGGTTGGGTTTGGACAAACTCTACTATCTGACCAATAGTAGGGATTATACTGGGGTATTCTACATGAGGCTTGTCAATTCAAGCTATTATCAACATTATTATAGGGAATTCGTAGTGATGAATGAAACCAACAACTATCAAATGACCTTTGCCCTTGCGGCTCCCCACAGTACTATATCGTTGGGCGACAGTTTAACGGCGGTAAAGAATCAATATTTTAGCACTTACGATAACGACAACGACAACAGCAGCAGAAACTGTGCTTTAGACATGAGAAGTGGATGGTGGTATAATGACTGTGCACCTTGCAATCCTAATGGAGAACTATTGAAACCCAGTGATTGGTTAAAAACAACCGATTATGAAGCGTTCTGGACCTATGATTTACAGGATATTGTCCCTGCTCAAGTTAAAATGTGGTTACGTGTGGAATAACTATGACACTACAACCTTGTCTCGCTGCGCGATATATGTAGCTTTAACAGAACCGTGCGCATTTTCTGCGAGCCACAACATTTTTTAACTAGTATAATATACTAAACAGCAAAAAAAAAACCAACTTCAGTACGAGTTCAAAATCAGAACGGTACATGAACATGAAATGGACCAGACGATTGGTGAACGCCATTGGCACCTGGAACCACACTCTTGGCGCAATCCATCGGCTGTGTTTGGTCTCGGTACGACTTCATTAAGTCTCCTCTGAATTTCATCCCAAAGATGTTCAATCGGATTTAAGTTTGGACTAAGGGCTGGCCAGTGCGTAACGTTGACACCGTTCTATCTTGGAAAGTCCCGGGTAACTCTGGCGGTGTGGGCACGGGCGTTGTCATGTTTTTAAACGTTGTTTTGATAACGTGCGAAATGTGGTATGACGTGTGGTCTAAGTGTCTGATCGATGTAGCGCACTGCTGTGATGCTGACTCCTCTCACTGGACCAAGAACACCACAAGACCCACTCTCTGGTTCAGGCCGATTCCACCCCAAACCTTTATGCTTGGACCTCCCCATGAGTCTCGTTCCATGATAACATTGGTCAGAATAACGCTGGCCACGTCGACGCTATATTCTGGTCCTGCCATCTGCAATGCATACACAATTCCTACTCTCATCTGTGAACAGTCCTCCATTGCCTGTGTCGCCAGTTCTGGTGTTGTTGGGAAAACTGTAGACGTTCACGTCGATGGCGAAGCGCGAGAATCGGTCCACGGTAAGTTCTGCGGCAATGAGACGTCGGCACACTGTATCGGTACTGATGGGTCTTCCGTGTGTACCCACTGTCTGACGTGCTGTCGCAGATGTCCGTGGGAAGGGATTCTGCGTGTGCTATCGCACAACATGGCGCTCTGGTCGCCTTGTGGTAACACTTGGTCTAACAGCTCGGGGGCGATCATCTGTGGTGTTGGTGGCCCGAAAGCGTTGCTGAAGCCTGTAGATGGTCCGAACATTGACCTGGAAGTGATTGGTAACGACTTGGCCAGGCTGGCCAGCGTCGAGTCTTCCAAGCGCCTGGTTCCTCTGAGCTGTCGTGAATAGTTGCATGCTGCTGACGATGTAGTGTGAATGATTTAACCAGGTATGGGGGTGCATTTTATAGGGCTGGTCCCGGTGAACAGCACGTGCAGCATGAGTTACATGAAAATCATGGAGAACACATTGCCACCTCAGAAGTCATGACAACATTTCCTGGGTTCAATTCTGTGTTTGGGAAGGAGCCTTATTGCCCGGGTAAAGTTGGAGGTGTGGTCACAAATATACAATAAAAACATGTGGCAAGTTTTATGCAATGCGTCTATTCAGAGTAACATATAAACCTGACGTTTCTTTTGCTGCTTAGTATACTATATGATCATTTTATATCTATGAAAGGTGTTCTGTTTAAATGTAGAAATTCGTTAGATACAGGAGGGGTTGGATGGCCGAATGGTTAGCACGTGCGTGCTGTATCATAACGCCTGTCATTGAGTCACCTGGCGTGGTTTCGAATCCCCGGTTGTACGTGACAAGGAGTAGGATCGCCTATCCAACCTCGTGGGTTTTCTCCGGGTCCTCCGGTTTCCTCCCACTGCTAATGACCCCTACGTGCAAGCGAATTATTGAAATAAAATTAAAGCATATGTTAGTCCCGATATGACCTTGTTTGTGTCGAGTGGACGTTAAACCCCATTTCTCTGTCTCTCTCTCATTAGCTACAGGATGTGTGACGAAAATTAGGTTTTGAATTAACTTGCATTATTACTATCGCCCAGTCATCTCGTGCACAGAATATTCCAATTAAATAGAATGATGTTGGGGTAAAACATTGCTCATACGAAACACTTATCCAAAAATGGTAAATGCCCCGCCCTACTATAGCTGCCACATCTATGCTTTCTATTATAGGAAGCAGCGGGTTCAATCTTCAACCGTCGTTCCTAGTCGTACGACAATATGTAGTGGTTCAGTCGTTAGGTCTCAGTTCTAGGCTTGTTCAACTCAGACTCTAGATATTATAATAACTTCTAATGTACATGTACTAACATAGATGTTGTAGTTTCCTGTATTTGATATATATATACATAGTTTTAACAACACAGTGTTCCAGAGTCAATTGATCTTTAGAAATATTTTATACACAACGTAGAGGCCAGAGTTAATTCATCTGTTTAAAAACATCGTAGTGTCACACTAGAACCTTAACAAATTGCACAGCATTAGTATTGCGTACACGTTTTCATTGTACAGCTTTATAGTTTATGTCTAAAACCTTACACCGACTCCCAACGCAAACCGCAATCTTATACAGGGTTTAAGCTTCCATTTGACGCTGGTAAAACTCCCGATCAGAACCCAATGCAACGGGATTTCACGAGCTACGTTTCTGCACTAGCCGGGTAACTCAGTACGCAGGAACCTATACGAATTACAAAGGTCTTTTATAAAGCTCTTACTACAGAACCTTAAAAAGTTAGTATAATAATATTATATATTATACGCGCGATATGTTCTACACGCAGACCAATCTATGAAGCCATTATTAACTATTTTCAACAATAGACGGAATATTCAATGAACATTACACGCCCACTAACAATAAAAGGTTCTGGGCCAGGGAAAAGTTCTTATGGTTACTGTACATATCCATTATTAACTGTTCCAAACATATACAGAACATTCAAGGAGCCAATTACACGCCAACGTCACTCGAAGATACGTATAGCCAATTAATAACGCTTCAAGTTCAATTTGTAATTAGTAACGCTGTAAAATGACCAATTTAATTACATTGGAAGGTGTATAATGATCAAAAAAGTCTCGTTGGCAATAAATATGACTGACAATATGTGAGATTATAGCAGACGAAATATTGTGACAATCTGGGGACACGTACTCTGTGTCCGGACGACCAAATCTTCTGTGTCACACTGTCGTGTGTCTAAGTAGGACTTGACGTTGTGATCAATAAGACTTCAAATTCTTTTCTGTTCTCTGGAGATATCTTGATAGGTAACAATAATATATTCTACAACATCGACACAGCTATTGTTCTTTAGGTATTTAAACGTTAACCACGATTAAAACCTATGATGTGTACCCTGGCTATTTCGCTCAACCGCCCCTCCGGGAGAACGCGCCAGTCTAATTTATATAAAAAGGTGAGGGGCGTCAACTATTAGGGCGGATCTTTGACCATATTTGGGCAAGCGCTGCATTAGAGCACGCCGTTACGTCAACCCTAATTTTATGAAATTGGGCTAATTTGTACTGTACGAACGGTGCGGAGATCTCTGACCTGAAATAACTGGTAGCAGGAACCGTGAGTCAAGTCTAAGAAAGATGAAGGAATCCTGCAAGGGTAGCCTGCATTAGTGTCATAATATCTTCAACGATTCAAAACAATATGTCGGGTGATACACGTTGTGTTATTAGTAATACTAGTCAAGCAGTAGTAAGAAGTTTTATTTTAATCCCTTCAAGTGCCTGTGGCTAAAACAACACAACTAAATGATATTTGATCGTTACTCTGGCTTCAACAAAATAAATGAAGTAATTTGATTGAAATTTTTATCATAATCCTTTTTCATTACTAGTATATATTTTTTATAACTAGTATAGCGAGAACTTGGCATCGTTTCATATTTCCCCCATTAATAATTCGTTGTGAACGCGAAAGAAATGAAAATGAAATGGGGTTTAACGTCCTACTGTTTTGCTCCTAAACTGGGCTAATGAAGACGGGCATACGCCATACAGGGAGCCACGGTGGCTAGGTGGGTAAGGCGCTGGCTCGCTAGCCTGGAGGTCGGGTGTTCGATCCCTGCATTGGCCGAGAAAGTTCATCCCGATTTTCCGACGTGGTTTCCCCTTGTCAGTGATGCAGGACGGAGGGCCTGACAAGGACAGCTGTCTAGTCCCTCGGATGAGACGAAAAACCGAGGTCCGATATTGGTCTGATATTCTAATGAAAATACAACCCGAAACAAATTATTACAATTTTAGAAACCACAATTGAAAATACCACAATGTAAAACGTCTTCTTATATAAAAAGCTTTTCCCCAAACACACTAAAACTATGGAATAGTCTTCCTGCGCACGTGCAGTTATCGCCGTCTCTAAATACTTTTAAGTCCAGTTTCCTAACTGAGTATCCCATACATAAAAAACCTGGGTACTTTCATTATGGAAACCGTAAGAAAAATATCATTCACTGCCAACTAAGAAATAAATCTAGTAATCTCAAAAATCACCTTTTCCACCAATACCTAGCTGAATCAAAAATATGTCCAAAATGCAGTTCTTCCGATGAAGATAACTACCACTTCTTTTTGTCTTGCCCATCTTATTCAACTATGAGAATTGAACTATTAAATTCATAAAAGGTATTCACAGAAACTATTAATCTAGATCTAATTTTGAATGGTTCTACAAACCTTTCGAACACCTCTAATACATGTATTTTGATTTGG
Source organism: Patella vulgata (assembly GCF_932274485.2). NCBI lineage: Eukaryota > Metazoa > Mollusca > Gastropoda > Patellidae > Patella > Patella vulgata. The sequence goes on along the minus strand of NC_065883.2, from coordinate 6,478,488 downwards.
GTCCAGTCCATAATTTTATAAAAAGTACCAAAAGGTTTTGATTCCCTTTTACATCTTGTTGTATAATATCAAATAATTGCATCAACTATATTTGTATATATCATTTCCTCATGAAACTGTATATATGTTCAGTTTTACAATTGATTATATTCAATCTTATTTTTATGTTTATATTTATCTTTTATTATTTTCTGTATCCTCGGGAAAGAACTTATCTAGGCTTTGTCTGTTGTTTAATCCTTTTCAAATGAATAAACTATTGTTTAAACCAACAAACTTTAAGAAAATCTGCTAAAAATAAATTTGTTTGAAAAAGTCAAATGATCTTATCTAAAATTAATGGCACTTGTTCACCTTATTGCACTAGCAATCTCAATTGTGCATGACGGACTTCGATATTTGATATGACGCCAAAATTCCAAGATGGCTGCGCTGACGTCATGGTTCGCACAGTACGCTTTTGCATTGAATACACATCGTTAATATTCACCCTTCAAAACTTTGTGTCTGAATGAATAAGGGGGGGGGGGGGAGAGATGGCCGAATGGTTAGCACGTGCGTGCTGTATCACAAGGCCTGTCATTGAGTCAACTGGCGTGGTTTCGAATCCCCGGTTGTACGTGACAAGGAGTAGGGTCGCCTGTCTAACCTCCTGGGTTTTCTCCGGGTCCTCAGGTTTCCTTTCACTGCTAAAGACCCCTACGCGCAAAGGAATTATAGAAATTAAATTAAACCATATGTTAGTACCGAAATGACCTAGTTTGTGTCGAGCGGACGTTAAACCCCATCTCTCTCTCTCTCTCTCTCTCTCCCCCTCTCTCTCACTCCTTTTTGCTTTTAAGTGCTTTTTGTATAACAATCTTGATGAACTTTGTGGTGGCCGAAAATCTAAAAACAGTTTTCCAGGTTTTGGTGAATATTCATAAATTTCTTTCGGAAGGAACCGCCGGTAAAGAGAGATGAATGAGGAAAATCACGTACGCCACACGGCGTATAGATACCAGGCGTAAAATCAAATCAATATGGTCAATATAGTTCCTTCCTGAGAGGATAATATCTTGAATAATGTATATAGAAGAATAATTTAAAATCGGGATTCCTGTGTGTTTCTGATGGATTAGATATATATGTCAAATGTTTTAATAATTATTAATTTTGTTGAAATGATAAATGATACGTCGATTTCCTCTCTCCCTTTCTCTTACTTGGTCTCAAATGTAATGTAAATTATTATTTGGACATTTCTTCAAGCCCAACGGATGATCGTGATTAGAACACCCGTGTCATTTAATAATTCAATTTAACAATGGGTAATCGAGGCTGAGTCTCGATTAATAAGTAACGCTACTACGATAATAAACAAAGTAAATGCACAAGTGAATTATTCAAATAAATTGAACCATATGTTAGTCCCGAAATTACCTAGTTTGTGTCAAATAGACGTTAAACCCCTTTTCTCTCTTTTGATACCTCACACCATCCTAATCCTCTTCTTTATTTAGCTCCCTTTTCTATCTTGCATATTTCATGTAGTTATTTATATTCAGGATCTGTATATAGCATTTTCTAATTGTTAATATTCATTTTCAGGACCTATATATAGCATTTTCTAATTGTTAATATTCATATTCGGGACCTATATATAGCATTGTCTAATTGTTAATATTCATATTCGGGACCTATATGTAACATGTTCTAATTGTTAATATTCATTTTCGGGACCTACATGTAACATGTTCTAATTGTTAATATTCATATTCGGGACCTATATATAATATTTACTAATTGTTAATATTCATATTCGCGACCTATATATAACATGTTCTAATTGTTAATATTCATATTCTGGACTTTTATATAGCATTGTCTAATTGGTAAAAGGGGGGTTGGGTGGCTGAATGGTTAGCACGTGCGTGCTGTACCATAAAGTCTGTCATTGAGTCAACTGGCGTGGTTTCGAATCCCCGGTTGTACGTGGCAAGGAGTAGGGTCGCCTGTCCAACCTCGTGGGTTTTCTCCGGGTCCTCCGGTTTCCTCCCACTGCTAAAGACCCCTACGCGCAAGCGAATTATTGAAATAAAATTAAAAACCAAGTGTTAGTCCCGAAATGACCTAGTTTGTGTCGAGTGAACGTTAAACCCCACTCTCTCTCTCTCTCTCTCTCTCTCTCTCTCTCTAATTGGTAAAGATGCATTATGTAAGAGCCTAATGCAGATCTTTCCTTTGGTCTCAAATGTTATATAAATCATTCATTAGAAATGTATTCACATGTAATCAACACTCTAGACTATCGGATGCTTTTGATTTTCAACGGATTTAAACACGATTGGAAGTTAATAATTTAATCAAAAGATGGATAATCAAGACTTTGTTTATTATCGTAACAACGTTAGCCATGACAATCGAGATTACGCTGTTCTTCAAACGGCCAACTCTTTATCTAAATCTTACATAATACATCTTTAATATTCATAAACAGATTTTATAAAACATAAAGTGTTTCATCAACAATTCGCGAAATCCGGGATAACTACAGTGTAAGTGTTCCCAACCTGATTAAAACACAAATCCTATTTCGTTTCGTTTTTTTATAGTTCAAAATTTTGTTTTACTTGTCTATGCTACACTAGGATCTGGAAGAGTTGTTATATATAACCGGCGTTCTGGATAATATGAGGGATTAGTCAATGAAACGGTCTGTTACGGCGAGTTTTTGGCGTGAGGTACACGAAACTGTGGGTAACCCCCTAGAAACATCAATGCTGATTGTTTAATCAAATGTCTGACGTCATAGAGTCAAAAGCCGCTCGTATGACTTCTGACGCGACCTTTCACTACAACCGGTCAGATCTTCATGTAGTGTAGGCTATCGAAAGTATAAAAAAACGAAACGAAATATAGATCTGTATTTTAATCAGATTAAACCTTTCGCTTGTTTTTACGCCGATTGAATCCAAGCCGGGAGATTAAATATAGTCAGGGGGCGGATGGCCGAATGGTTAGCACGTGTGCGCTGTATCATACGGTCTGTCATTGAGTCAATTGGTGGGGTTTCGATACCCCGGCTGTAGGTGACAAGGAGTAGGGTCGTCTGTCCAACCTCGCGGGTTTTTTCCGGGTCCCCCGGTTACCTCCTACTACTAAAGACCTCTACGCGCAAGCGAATTATTGAAATAAAATTGAACCATGTGTTAGTCCCGATATGACCTAGTTTGTGTCGAGTAGATGTAGTAAATTTGTCACATTTGACTTTCAAGGTTATGTTTATTAAGATAAATAAACCAGATATCTCAGCTTTCGGCATTTTAAATAATTTATATAATTTTTTCCCTTTTATATCTCATCGAAAAAAGGTGATCTTGCTAGTGTGCTCTGAAAGCAAATAAGTGTAAAAGAATGTTTAAAAATTTCGCGGCAATACTATATACCGGAAAACACAGGAAAACACCGGAAAACACCATTTTATACTGAATACCGGAAAACACCGGAAAAACACTAAATACCGGAAAACACCCTAAATACCGGAAAACACCCTAAATAGGTAACCCTGAGCCTGGTCCTCTGTGTGCGGTTTTGGACCAAGTGAGCGCCGATGAAGGAAGGTCAAGGTCATTACGATGTTCGTTTTACAAATAGCCCACCCCCCCCACCCCCCCAAAAAAAATTTTTTTGAGAGAAATTTGGGAGAAGAAATTGTTTAAAATAATCTGAAAAGAAATTTTTCTTTGACCGTAAGCGATCGGCTTGCTTGTATGTTAATGAACTTATTTCATCAGCGCTCACCTGGTCCAAAACCACACACGAGGACCAAACTCCGGGTTACTAAATAGCTACCGGAAAACTTAGAAGAGTAAACTGTGCCCGATATTTTTTTAGAGAGCGCGCCGCGCCGCGCCGCTCCGGGAGGGATCATCGTCAGGGTGGGACAGGGGTGGAATTGTCCAGTCACGTGACGAACATAGATCTTCCGTTCCTCAACCCATATTATTTTCACAGTCATTGTCATTAATCACAAATTACGGGATGATATACGAAAATGCATGTTTACTTTGAAATAGTGCAAATGATACTTTTCCATCTACAATCTTCAGATCAAAGGATGCAAGTTCTTATACAGTGCAGCATAATTTGTGCAACAGAAGACATCTCGAATATCGATTCGGTGTAAGTCTTCAGCCACCAGGATGTGGTTAACATAGTAATGTTTTATTACGATAATAGTACATATAACAAATTGGTTGCCTGAGGTTCTCGGGGGGAAGGTAGCCCCATCGGCTAGAGTCCTCTATTTCACAAAAAAAACAACAATTGCTTCCTTGAAAATTTATCGATCAACCCTTTTCAAAGACGTCCAGCTTAACACTTCCCGTCAATGCAGTAAGATAGAATATGTAGTTTTCTCATGGACAATTGGGCGAAAGTTGGGGTTTTCTCAAGGAAAACTGGTCAACAAGTTGGGGGAAAAAGCTCGAAAAGTAATCCAGAAAAAAATCCTGTGTGAGGCCCTCGGAATTTGATGGAATATGTTGAATATTATTATGGTTCAAGTGATTATATTTGACCCTGGAATGAAAGTAAGCTCAGAAAAAGTAGATTTTTAGCCCTTCCAACGAGATGGATAGCTCTTGGTAAGGATAGACACTTTTCAGATTACAGCCTGTCCAAGAATTGCGTGGCATCCATTTCGTTTGGTGATTAGGACACATAGCGGTTAAACCTGGAACTTCAACTCGAACTATTCAGAGATTTATTAACTCGCTTTTGATGATACTTGCTGTTTTATGATGCGATTTTTTGTTATCCAGGGAGGAGTTGGCCTAGTCGTGCCTTCCACTAATTCGTACCACCCTGATGCCAGCGTTACTGGTAAGAATCAGGAGACCGGCGCAACCGGCATATAATGGGGCCCTCCGAGGGCAGTGTTTAATCTACTAAAATACTGAAACACTGAAATCTACTGAAATTTACTGAAAACTAAAATTAAAATACAAAATAAAATGTGGTCAATGATGGAGGTAGACTGATTGCGTCTTTTAAAACATTCAAAACATAATAGGCATCCAAAATTTTGGAGAAAAAAAATCGGATTTTCTTTTTTTTGGGGGGGGGGGGCTATTTGTAAAATGAACATCGTAATGACCTTGACCTTCCTTCATCGGCGCTCACTTGGTCCAAAACCGCACACAGAGGACCAGGCTCCAGATTACCTATTTAGGGTGTTTTCCGGTATTTAGGATGTTTTCTGGTATTTAGTGTTTTTCTGGTGTTTTCCGGTATTCAGTATAAAATGGTGTTTTCCGGTATTCAGTATAAAATGGTGTTTTCCGGTTGTTTTTTCGGTGTTTTCCGGTATGAAGGAATGGCCCAAAATTTCGCTCTGCGATTCGGCTTAATCAATTAAGAACTGAGCATCTTCAAATGGAATTGGATTTTTATCGAAATAAAAATAATAGACATCTTTACACACAAAACACAATCAATACCAAAAAAAAACGAGTTTTTTTTTTGTTTTTTTTTAAATCTGACCAACCCCGCCTTTTGCTTTGCAAGTCGAACAAAGCTATTATGGTAATGAAAGGAAACTATTAATCTGTCAAACAACAAAATTTGTTTAGCAGATCTTTGGTTTGCATTATCAATTTTAAGCCACTAATTCACATATTAGCATTGGGTGCTTATTTTGTGTAGAGTCAGGTTGCTCAGTGAGTATGACACTGGCTCACTACCTATGGCAGACCAAACAGATACTCTGTTTGGTCTTTCATTCCCACTGGGTGGCCCTCATGACCAGGGTGGTTTCTTTGGCATTGTCCAAACGGGTTTCCCTTGAGGCGAGGAACTTCGAGAAAGCGTGAGCGACATGGAATTGAGCATTCGATTGTTGATATGACGTCACGTTTCTAAGATGGTGGCGATAACGTCATTTCCGTTAACTGGTCCATTACAGTACTATCTTGCTTGCTTGTAACAACTTCCCTTACCTTGAATACAATGTCACATCGTTCTCTTATTTCTTTCAGCGTTATGATCTGATTTATTTTCGTCCATATATGTTTCAAATCAAAAAATATTCTTGTTTACCTGGTATCAATAATTCAGCCGTGTTATAGTATTTTAAATTCTATGATGTGGATAAACCAGTCTATAAAAATTCACATGGATATGATTTCAATCGTTTTATAGAAGCACCATGTTTTCATGCGAATACATCATTTCTAAATATATATCAATAGAAATTTAAACATGTCTAGATCAATTATGATCAATAATGCAGTGTTTCTTGTTAAAACAGATCGAAATCATAACTAATAGAAGAGATGTTAGGCTGAAATAGAAAGTATTCCTAGACTGTTGGGTGGGACAAAACAGGGGAAACCAGCGGTGTACACGGCACGTAAAATGAAATGAAATGGGGTTTCTATATTCTGCAACGACTGGGCTATTGAAGACGGGCACACGCCGTACTGTTTGCTATTAGGGAAATTGTGCCCGGACAGCTGGACTAATGCCTTCTCTTTTACCCAATTCCAACTGTCAAGGGTTCTTTTACGGGCTCGGTTTTCTGTCCCATCCGAAAGACTTTATGTGTTCTACTGCTGGACATATGACGGTCGAATATATGTCAGAAATCTAAATGATGACAAAAATATATTAATCAATTGTGAAGATGACATCAATCAGTTTTATAATACGCCAAATGTTGAACAGCAAATGAACACTGATCCGCCCGATCACCTGACACTGAACAGTGCATCAGCCATGTTAAACCAACAAAAGCTCGATCAACTTCATCTGTATCCACAGCTCAACCCGTTAATATAGCTGAATGAAATCAAACAAGCCCTTTGTTACGACAGCCGTCCTTGTTAGACCTAAGTTTATTTACTTCTACACCAAATCCAAAACCGAATGAAAATGTTAAATAATGTTGATTATAAATGATCATACAAGTAAATACTTAACACCAACACGTTATGTGCGCTATTGAACTTCCAAAATGAAAGTAGTGTTGAATGAAAGATGAAACATCAAATAATACTATATCCTGATGAAAGTTCACTAACTTAAATTATTGAAGTTAAACGAAAAAACAACAATCTTATTCTGCTAATACAAAAATCATATTATAGGTATACTGGATGTCTTATTACGAAGTAGAATCAATTAAATTATACAGAAATATTGTACTCAACATTATTCTACAATCAAGTACTCTCACATTGAACATTTTTGTGATATTGATCGAATAGTACACTTTCATTAAGGTGCGCTTGTTACTTCAGATGTAAGTTCCATCGGATTGTATTAAAGAATATTTAGATTACTATCAACGAACTTTACCTACTAGCATATATGATTAGACCCCCCCCCCCCCTACACATCTTAATATTACTCGATTCTAAAACTTGAAATAAAAAAAAGAAGGTAATTTAACTGTTGGAAATGTAAACTCATACCTCGATATAATTATGAATTGGTTTGTGATTGTAAATACTGTTCTGATGTTTTCTTTATTATCATGTAATATATTATATATTTGTTTGTCAGATTTTCGTTATTCAATTCATCTAACTTCTAGGGGTGTAAAATGTATTAATTCCATATTTAATTTTTTTTTAATATGAAGCTATATCTCATTAAAGATACGTACCCAAATATATATAAATATATGTCTGATTGTTCCGATTTTACATGTGAACGTAAAATATTACTTAATGGCAGCCACGATTAAAACTAATAATATTTGGCCTCTCAAACGGAACAAACAACATGCCTTATATGTGATCTTACACCCTATCGCCTGTTATGGTATACATATTCATCTATTGCTGGTAATTAAAACTTTGCTAACTATCGGTTGCTAAGAACAAAACCCTGGTTCGTTTAATACATTAAGTACAGGTAATATTTCCATTGTACACAATAATTTATGTAGCTTATTGCCAAAATTAGATATAATTGAAGCTGAATTCTCCAACTACATGTATGATATAATATGTATTACTAAATCCCATCTAGACAACACTATAAAAGATTCATCCATTTTACTGCCCGGTTATAGAATTTCTGTTAGATTAGATGGAAACAGGTATGGGGGTGGGGTTGTTGTTTATATAAAAAATAATCTACACTTTCAGATTAGGCAAGATCTCATAAACCCTGATATTGAATTAATTTTTATAGACATATTTACTGATTACACCCAATTCTAACTCGAAGTATTTGTGCTAAATTTAAATAACTATTTCAAAGATTAAATCCAATCCTGAAAATCTGATAAAAGAACCGACTAATTTCACAACGCTACCAGGTTCATGTATTGGTCTTTTTATTACTAATAGGAAATAACTTATATCGGATACTAATGTTAATGTACCTACATGTAGTACACATTCACCAATAATCTTATCCTTAAATATAAAACATACAAACAATTAACATACAAAAGAACTATTAGAAATTGTAAACTTGCTGATTATGAAGGTTTAAATAATGAATTATTAACTGTCGATTGGTCAAAAAATGTTTTTAAAAATGATGATATTAATAAAATTTATCAAAGTTTTTTAGATGTTTTAAATTAAGCATTAATACAGTATATCCCAACAAAAGTAGTAACTATAAGACCTAATGATAAGCCATTTATGAATAACGCCATACGTATAAAAATTCGAAAACGAAATAGAGCACACAAACGCGCCAAAAAAACAAATAGTCCGAATCATTTCCTATTATTTCGAAATATAAGAAATGGAGTAATAACATTAATTAGGGAAGCTAAAAGTAATTTTAAAGACAAATTAGAACAACGAATAAATAATAAAAACTTGCCTCCAAATAAATGGTGGAAAATAGCTAAATCTATTACAAATTTTGATAATGAAAATATAGCCACCTCCCCATTCTTATTTGAAAACTGCGTTTACACACACACCCACTTGATAAGGCAAATATCATTAACTCTTATTTTGCCTCGATTTTAAAAATTAAATGATGTACCTGACCTTCCATACTTTGCTTCTCGCAGTAACAACGAACTACAGAATTTTATTGTAAGTGAACAAGAAGTGAAAGACCAGTTACTAATTCTTAACTGTTCATGTCTTCTGGTCCCGATAATATTAGTCCAGCTGTATTGAAAACATAGCTCCATCAATCACAAGCTCTCTCACTAAACTTTTTAATCTTTCATTAGAACTCCAATTATTACCTGATATTTGGGAGACCTCACATATAATTGCAGCTGTTCCCCGACCAATTTCATTAACATGCTCATATAAAGGAAAGCAAATTCGATTTATATTTTGTGATGTATCAAAAGCGTTTGATAGAGTTTGGCATATAGGTTTATTGTCTAAATTAAAACAATATGGAATTAATAAAAAGTTATGTACAATGTGTAGTTTTAAAAAGTTTCAAATCAAACTATTTGCATACCGATTCTGGAGTCCCCCAAGGAAGTGTGCTGGGTCCTTTCCTATTTTTAATTGATTTAAATGATATCTCCGATAATATTACTAACAACATACGACTATTCGCTGATGATACTTCACTTTTTACCATTATACATAATGATCCTCTCTAAGTAGCGCGAACTCTATAACTGAAAATCTGAATATTATCTCATCGTAGGCTAAACAATGGTGTGTAACTTTTAACCCCAATAAAACTAAAAATAGTATTTTTACTAGAAAAACTACAATCCATCCAGACGTTATTTTTGAAAATACAAAAGTTAAAAATGTAACTACTCATTGTCATTTGGGATTAACATTTCAGTCTAATTTATTATGGTCAAACCATATTTCAAATATATACCAGAAAGCGTGTGGTCGACTACATATTTTGCGTATATTTAAATATAAAATTAATAGAATTTCACTAAATAAAATATATCTTGCTTTTATTCGCCCGACTTTAGAATATGCCGATATTGTATGGGATAACTGTTCAAGGAAGGATTCTGACCTATTAGAAATTGTTCAAACTGAAGCAGGTAGAATAATAACTGGCCTTAGAAGAAATTCATCTAAAAAAATTTATACAAAGAGCTTGGTTGGGAATCATTGTCTAATCGCAGAATAAAACACAAATTAATTTATTTATATAAAATAAAGAATAACCTAAGTCCCACTTATCTATCTGAAGTCTTTTAAAAATTTGAACCGCCAATATCAAATTATAACCTTCGTCATTGAAATCTGAACCTCAATCTACCATTTTTGTAAAACCAGTTCATATTCTAATAGTTTCTTTCCCTGCACAATTAAACTTTGAAACAACTTACCTGAAATTATTAAAACCTCACAAACGTTAAGTACATTCAAATTGAGCCTTTCACGTGTGTATCCTTTAGACCACTACTATATTATGATACTGGAAATATGAAAGAGAATATTATCCATTGCCAATTAAGACAAAAAGCTAGTAACTTAAATAATCACTTATTCTACCATTTTTTTTAGTGAAACAAAAGTGTGTCCTAGGTGTAATTCTGCAGGGAACGATAATAACCATTATCTTTTCATATGTGCAGCCCCAAGAACAATTCTCAAAAATAATCTACACCACCTTAAACAAAATGTTACAACTAACCTGATCTTATACCCATACTTTTTCTCGACTCTTTGATGAAAATGGGAGGGTATTCACCGATAAACGGCTACTTTTCAACTGATACACGTATCAGTTGAAAAGTGGCCGTGTATCAGTTGAAACGGGACAAAAATAACAAAATCATGATTTACATATTTATTTGAACATCTACAACCCGTTTTGAACATGTTATCATTTTCAACTGTCTCAGCACTTTTCGAATGTGCGTCGCTCTCAGTCATAATCTTACATTTTGTCTCACATTTCTTTACATTTTGATATCTAGTCGCACTTCCACATTTTGTCGCACTTTCACATTTTGTCGCGGCTTATGCTCATCCGCAGCACATAATCCAAATGTTTTACTATTATAAATTAATCTCTTGGCATTTTCAACACTAAAAACTTTCACATTTTGTCGCGGTTTATGCTTACCCGCAGCACGTAATCCAAATATATTACTAGTATAAATTAACCCATTGGCATTTTCTACACTATAAACTTGAGAACTCTACAATTCCAACTCGTCTTCATTTAATGGCTGTTTTTGTCGTCAGTGGATGTCGCGAAGTTAATGAATTGATCTGTGCGGAAATTAGCAAATGTACCTTGCTTATCAAAAAAGTTAAAATCCAATCTTTTGTACTGATCTCGAAGTGTCACCATGTTCCTATGCAATTGGTATTTTCCTCATGTTTGGCGGAATTCGACTCATTTGCATGGCTTTAATTTCTTGTTCTGTGAAGGATCGGGCTTCTAAATCTTCGCGGTCATTGAAAACAAGGTATATAACTATTACTTATTTGGCAACCCCGCCCTTTCAGATAATACCAATTCTAACATATTTGAAATAGTGCAAAAATACATAAAAGGCGGCAAAAGATTTAAACACTTTAACATTTAAAACTTAAAATTACACTCCAAGAAATTTATTTATGTTTGTAACCCACTGCCTGTACATATGTCCACCATTGTATTGTAAACATAAACTATTTTATATGTTTGGAGAGAACTTATATAGACCTTTGCCTGTTATTCAATCCAATTCAGCTTATTGAATAAAATATTGTTTAAACTAATAAACACATTATCATATGTCATCTTCAGCGTCAGGAATGGAATGTGTCTATATTGACCATATTTAGTAATAAGTCCCTCCCAAAGTGCAGTGTAGGGGGTATGTCTATTCCATATTTGTAAACTGGAACTATGGTCAGTCTATGACGTAAATCAATTAAGGTGTTGGCACTGTGAAATGAGTGAGGGGATCGTATTTGGCAGATCTCACTCTGCCTGACATATTAGCCATCTACTGATTTGAGTGCGAAGAAGATTTGTGACTAATGCTAGAATTTTGTTATATAAATAAAAAACTTAAAGAAGTAAAACATGAACTGTAGTTATAATTTTCATCACCGAAGAGTAGACAACGTGAAGCTGAACGATCGAATAGTACTACAAAACGTCTAACTGAAGGATTGATTGGAAAATACGACGTGTTGCATATGGTACTCCATGTAAACATATCTATATTTCGTTTACCGTTTATTGGAAAGTCAATCCATAATATAAGGTAAACCAATGTCAAGGTTGTGTATTCTTGGTCATGCCGGTTCGTTACTACAAGCGCACGTTGTTAGCGCTACTCAATCCTATGTTGTAAAGTTATGCCGTAAATAAATAAACCATAGCACTCTCAAGATCTAGTTTTCATAGAACCCAACCGGACAATAAATATACATGGTGTCAGAAGTGATCACTTATTTACTGGTGTAAGTAGATTTATGTGAAGACAAAAGAATTCTATGAGAAACTATAGGCTACGGTACTGCAACGAAAACTAAAATGGCGGCAAGTTTGGTTCAGGCTGCATTTTTAGACAAAGGTCCATCAATCAGTTGGTTGAAGGATGAGGGATTGTATTCCAGATATAAGATTTGGAGACAACAATGCGAACTTTTGTTTACTGGTCCCATGAATAAACTTGAAGAGGATATCAAATGTAAATATTTGTTGTTTTGGTCCGGTGAGTTCGAGTTAGAACTTTTTAACAGTTGGAATCTTTCAGAAGCAGACCAAAAACGTCTTGAAAACTACTGGTTAAAGTTCGAAGAGTTTGTTAAACCCCAGTCTAATGAGTTGATGGCTTCGTGGGAACTTCATGTTATTAAACAAGGCGACTTATCTTTAGAAGAATTTATAGCCAAGTTACGTTTGTTGTTAAAAGAAGCAAATTACCCACCTGAGTATTATGATCGTTTTCTACGAGATTATCTTGTTTTCGGAGTTAATTCTGATAGAAGAGAGTGTTTGAAAATTGGTAATAATATAAACTTTGAGAGAGTTAAAAGTATGGCCAAGGCTGAAGAGTCTGCAAACCAACAAATGTCAATAATTGAGAACAAATTGAACGAAAAAAGAAACGTCAGTCTTACCAATAAATACGTTTAAAAAGAAGTCTATGTTTAGTTCTAAACATAAGTCAAATAAACAATTTTCTTATCAACAACAGAGACAAACACAAACTAAATATAATATGAAACAAACAGAAAATCGTGGTAGATGTGGTAATAAAGTCTATTCTAAACAGTTTTGTCCTGCAATGAAATACAGTTGTAAACTATGTGGTAAACAAGGACACTTTGCTGATTATTGTTGGAGTACTAAAAATAAGCAGATTAATCAGATCAATTATACAGAAATTAATGATGGTGGTAATGGAATATCTAATCAAGATTACCAGTTAACGAAGAGCCACAAAATAGTGTTAATATTCTATCATGTAAGGAAAAGGCACTTCTTGAAGTTAAGTTTACTAACTCGCAGAATGATAAATATAATGTTAAATATTTATCAAAAGTTGACTCTGGTGCCGAAACTAATATACTACCTTATAGTATATTTAGTAAATTGTTCATAGAAGACTTCAAGTTACAGTGTTCTATGCATAAACTCTTAGCTTTCGGTGGAACAGAAATTTACAGTAAAGGCGTTTGTGAAGTCTTAGTTGAATCTCTCAATGGAAGTTCGAAGTTAGCATGTTTTGAAGTTGTTGATATCAAGAGTCCAGTCATTATTGGTAATGTCTTAGCCCAGGATTTAGATCTTATAAAGCTTAATTGGGAAGTTACAGCATCAATTTTGCCCTGATGTAAATGGTATCAAGCATCCACTTCCTGTTACAAAAGAGTATCTTTTGAAAGAATACCAAGATGTTTTTACTGGTATTGGTAGTTTTCCTGGAGAGCCTTATCATTTAAATATTGATAATAGTATACCTCCTGTACAACATGCCCCGCGACAAGTTCCTGTACATATGCAACAAATGTATCAAGAAGAATTGAATCGTTTAGAGGAACTTGGTATTGTTTGTAAAGTTAATGATGAATACACTGAATGGATTAACTCAACAGTTTGATTACCCCTAAACTAAATAGTCATAACATAAGAATGTGTTTAGACCCTCGTGATTTAAATGTTGCTTTGTTACGTAATCCATATTATGTTAGAACGTTAAAAGATGTTATACCTCGACTTTCTGGTGCTAAATATTTCAGCATCTTAGATGCAAGTAATGGTTTCTGGCAAGTTAAATTAGACGAGTCAAGTAGTAGACTTTGTACATTTAATACCCCATGGGGAAAATACCGTTGGACTAGACTACCTTTCGGTTTAAGTGTGAGTGGTGACATTTTTCAAGAGAAAATGGATTTTGTTTTTGGTAAATTACCAGGTTTAACTGGTATCGCGGATGATACTTTTGTTTACGGTTCAAATGAACTAAATCACGACAGAAATATTATTAATGTTTTAGATACAGCTCGTGAAAACAATATCAAGTTCAATCCAAGTAAATTTCAATTTAAAGTTCAAGAAGCGTCATTTTTTGGACACAAATGGACTCCAAGTGGTCTTAAAGTGGACGAAAAGAAAGTTAATTCCATTTTAGATATGAAACCACTAAATAACCTAACTGAGTTGCAGTCGTTTCTAGGATTAATCAACTATTTACACAGGTTTTCTCCTGTATTAGCTCAAGTTTCAGAACCGTTAAGAAACTTACTTAAAAATAATGTTCCCTTTCAGTGGCAACAAGAACATTCCAAATCGTTTGATGAACTGAAACAAATCATAACGAGTGTTCCTGTTTTAACGTTTTACAACCCTGATAAATCTAATGTTATTCAAGCGGATGCTAGCCTAAAGGGATTAGGTTGCGTTTTATTACAAGATGGTCAACCTGTTTGCTATGGAAGTCGATCTTTAACAGACGCAGAATCGCGCTACAGTAACATAGAGAGAGAACTTCTTGCTGTTTCATGGTCATTAAAAAAGTTCCATCATTATGTTTATGGTAAAAAGGTTCAAATCGACACAGATTATAAGCCTCTAGAAAGTATATGGAAAAAATCCATTTCAAGTGCTTCTCCTAGACTACAACGAATGCTGTTACAAATGGCTAGGTACGAGGTTACAGTTTGTTACATTAAGGGCAAAGACAATGTCATTGCAGATGCTTTATCTCGCGTTAGCGCGATGTCGGAACCTAATGAAAGTGATGATGTTCAAACTATTAACATTGATACAGTTACCAAAGATGTACCAGCAAGTCCTGCTAAACTCGAAGAAATTAGACAGTGTATAAGTGAAGACCCTGTCCTATGTTTACTCAAAGAAACTATATTTAAAGGGTGGCCAAAATTCATATCGGTATGTCCTTCTGAACTTAAACAATTCTGGACATACCGTGAGGACTTGTCTGTTGAGAATGGTGTAATTTTAAAGGTCATCGTATAGTAGTTCCTCATAAGTTGCGTAATCAAATGTTAGATATTATACATCAAGGACATTTGGGTACTGGAAAATGTTTGTTAAAGGCCAAAGAATGTTTATTTTGGTCCGGTATTTCAAATGATATAAAAGATCTTACAAGTAATTGTTCTACTTGTTTACAGTTTAGTAAACAACAACCTAAGGAATCTTTACTGCCTCATAGTGTTCCTAGTTACCCCTGGCAAAAGCTAGGCACCGACTTATTTGAGTATAATAGAATTCACTATTTGTTAGTTGCAGATTATTTTAGTAAGTTTCCTATTGTTCGTAAATTAGATTGTACTACTTCATTATTTGTAATTAATCATCTTAAGTCTATATTTGGTGAATATGGCATTCCCCAAACCATTATGTCTGACAATGGACCCCAATATAATAGTTCTGAATTTAGTAAATTTTGTCCTGAGTGGGGGATAGAGCACAGTGCAGTGTAGGGGGTATGTCTATTCCATATTTGTAAACTGGAACTATGGTCAGTCTATGACGTAAATCAATTAAGGTGTTGGCACTGTGAAATGAGTGAGGGGATCGTATTTGGCAGATCTCACTCTGCCTGACATATTAGCCATCTACTGATTTGAGTGCGAAGAAGATTTGTGACTAATGCTAGAATTTTGTTATATAAATAAAAAACTTAAAGAAGTAAAACATGAACTGTAGTTATAATTTTCATCACCGAAGAGTAGACAACGTGAAGCTGAACGATCGAATAGTACTACAAAACGTCTAACTGAAGGATTGATTGGAAAATACGACGTGTTGCATATGGTACTCCATGTAAACATATCTATATTTCGTTTACCGTTTATTGGAAAGTCAATCCATAATATAAGGTAAACCAATGTCAAGGTTGTGTATTCTTGGTCATGCCGGTTCGTTACTACAAGCGCACGTTGTTAGCGCTACTCAATCCTATGTTGTAAAGTTATGCCGTAAATAAATAAACCATAGCACTCTCAAGATCTAGTTTTCATAGAACCCAACCGGACAATAAATATACATGGTGTCAGAAGTGATCACTTATTTACTGGTGTAAGTAGATTTATGTGAAGACAAAAGAATTCTATGAGAAACTATAGGCTACGGTACTGCAACGAAAACTAAAATGGCGGCAAGTTTGGCTCAGGCTGCATTTTTAGACAAAGGTCCATCAATCAGTTGGTTGAAGGATGAGGGATTGTATTCCAGATATAAGATTTGGAGACAACAATGCGAACTTTTGTTTACTGGTCCCATGAATAAACTTGAAGAGGATATCAAATGTAAATATTTGTTGTTTTGGTCCGGTGAGTTCGAGTTAGAACTTTTTAACAGTTGGAATCTTTCAGAAGCAGACCAAAAACGTCTTGAGAACTACTGGTTAAAGTTCGAAGAGTTTGTTAAACCCCAGTCTAATGAGTTGATGGCTTCGTGGGAACTTCATGTTATTAAACAAGGCGACTTATCTTTAGAAGAATTTATAGCCAAGTTACGTTTGTTGTTAAAAGAAGCAAATTACCCACCTGAGTATTATGATCGTTTTCTACGAGATTATCTTGTTTTCGGAGTTAATTCTGATAGAAGAGAGTGTTTGAAAATTGGTAATAATATAAACTTTGAGAGAGTTAAAAGTATGGCCAAGGCTGAAGAGTCTGCAAACCAACAAATGTCAATAATTGAGAACAAATTGAACGAAAAAAGAAACGTCAGTCTTACCAATAAATACGTTTAAAAAGAAGTCTATGTTTAGTTCTAAACATAAGTCAAATAAACAATTTTCTTATCAACAACAGAGACAAACACAAACTAAATATAATATGAAACAAACAGAAAATCGTGGTAGATGTGGTAATAAAGTCTATTCTAAACAGTTTTGTCCTGCAATGAAATACAGTTGTAAACTATGTGGTAAACAAGGACACTTTGCTGATTATTGTTGGAGTACTAAAAATAAGCAGATTAATCAGATCAATTATACAGAAATTAATGATGGTGGTAATGGAATATCTAATCAAGATTACCAGTTAACGAAGAGCCACAAAATAGTGTTAATATTCTATCATGTAAGGAAAAGGCACTTCTTGAAGTTAAGTTTACTAACTCGCAGAATGATAAATATAATGTTAAATATTTATCAAAAGTTGACTCTGGTGCCGAAACTAATATACTACCTTATAGTATATTTAGTAAATTGTTCATAGAAGACTTCAAGTTACAGTGTTCTATGCATAAACTCTTAGCTTTCGGTGGAACAGAAATTTACAGTAAAGGCGTTTGTGAAGTCTTAGTTGAATCTCTCAATGGAAGTTCGAAGTTAGCATGTTTTGAAGTTGTTGATATCAAGAGTCCAGTCATTATTGGTAATGTCTTAGCCCAGGATTTAGATCTTATAAAGCTTAATTGGGAAGTTACAGCATCAATTTTGCCCTGATGTAAATGGTATCAAGCATCCACTTCCTGTTACAAAAGAGTATCTTTTGAAAGAATACCAAGATGTTTTTACTGGTATTGGTAGTTTTCCTGGAGAGCCTTATCATTTAAATATTGATAATAGTATACCTCCTGTACAACATGCCCCGCGACAAGTTCCTGTACATATGCAACAAATGTATCAAGAAGAATTGAATCGTTTAGAGGAACTTGGTATTGTTTGTAAAGTTAATGATGAATACACTGAATGGATTAACTCAACAGTTTGATTACCCCTAAACTAAATAGTCATAACATAAGAATGTGTTTAGACCCTCGTGATTTAAATGTTGCTTTGTTACGTAATCCATATTATGTTAGAACGTTAAAAGATGTTATACCTCGACTTTCTGGTGCTAAATATTTCAGCATCTTAGATGCAAGTAATGGTTTCTGGCAAGTTAAATTAGACGAGTCAAGTAGTAGACTTTGTACATTTAATACCCCATGGGGAAAATACCGTTGGACTAGACTACCTTTCGGTTTAAGTGTGAGTGGTGACATTTTTCAAGAGAAAATGGATTTTGTTTTTGGTAAATTACCAGGTTTAACTGGTATCGCGGATGATACTTTTGTTTACGGTTCAAATGAACTAAATCACGACAGAAATATTATTAATGTTTTAGATACAGCTCGTGAAAACAATATCAAGTTCAATCCAAGTAAATTTCAATTTAAAGTTCAAGAAGCGTCATTTTTTGGACACAAATGGACTCCAAGTGGTCTTAAAGTGGACGAAAAGAAAGTTAATTCCATTTTAGATATGAAACCACTAAATAACCTAACTGAGTTGCAGTCGTTTCTAGGATTAATCAACTATTTACACAGGTTTTCTCCTGTATTAGCTCAAGTTTCAGAACCGTTAAGAAACTTACTTAAAAATAATGTTCCCTTTCAGTGGCAACAAGAACATTCCAAATCGTTTGATGAACTGAAACAAATCATAACGAGTGTTCCTGTTTTAACGTTTTACAACCCTGATAAATCTAATGTTATTCAAGCGGATGCTAGCCTAAAGGGATTAGGTTGCGTTTTATTACAAGATGGTCAACCTGTTTGCTATGGAAGTCGATCTTTAACAGACGCAGAATCGCGCTACAGTAACATAGAGAGAGAACTTCTTGCTGTTTCATGGTCATTAAAAAAGTTCCATCATTATGTTTATGGTAAAAAGGTTCAAATCGACACAGATTATAAGCCTCTAGAAAGTATATGGAAAAAATCCATTTCAAGTGCTTCTCCTAGACTACAACGAATGCTGTTACAAATGGCTAGGTACGAGGTTACAGTTTGTTACATTAAGGGCAAAGACAATGTCATTGCAGATGCTTTATCTCGCGTTAGCGCGATGTCGGAACCTAATGAAAGTGATGATGTTCAAACTATTAACATTGATACAGTTACCAAAGATGTACCAGCAAGTCCTGCTAAACTCGAAGAAATTAGACAGTGTATAAGTGAAGACCCTGTCCTATGTTTACTCAAAGAAACTATATTTAAAGGGTGGCCAAAATTCATATCGGTATGTCCTTCTGAACTTAAACAATTCTGGACATACCGTGAGGACTTGTCTGTTGAGAATGGTGTAATTTTAAAGGTCATCGTATAGTAGTTCCTCATAAGTTGCGTAATCAAATGTTAGATATTATACATCAAGGACATTTGGGTACTGGAAAATGTTTGTTAAAGGCCAAAGAATGTTTATTTTGGTCCGGTATTTCAAATGATATAAAAGATCTTACAAGTAATTGTTCTACTTGTTTACAGTTTAGTAAACAACAACCTAAGGAATCTTTACTGCCTCATAGTGTTCCTAGTTACCCCTGGCAAAAGCTAGGCACCGACTTATTTGAGTATAATAGAATTCACTATTTGTTAGTTGCAGATTATTTTAGTAAGTTTCCTATTGTTCGTAAATTAGATTGTACTACTTCATTATTTGTAATTAATCATCTTAAGTCTATATTTGGTGAATATGGCATTCCCCAAACCATTATGTCTGACAATGGACCCCAATATAATAGTTCTGAATTTAGTCAATTTTGTCCTGAGTGGGGGATAGAGCACATAACAAGTTCTCCTTTATATGCACAGAGCAATGGTTTTATAGAAAGAATGATGCAAACTGTTAAGAATCTTCTTAAGAAATCTGAATTTGCAAATCAAGATCCCTATATAGCTCTATTAACCTACAGAACCACCCCGATTGACAATACACTTCCTGCTCCATGTGTTCTTTTAAATAATAGAAATTATAGAACTCAAATTCCTTCTTTTGGTAAACTCCAAAGAACTCAGACCAATGAAAACTATTTAGTTTGTTTACAATCTAGACAAGATAAGCAAAAGTTTCAATATGACAAGAAGCATAATGTTAATAATAGTAATCTAGATGTAAATCAAAAAGTTGTCATATATGATCAAAATTGTAAATCTTGGAATCCTGGTGTAATAGAAGAAAAGGCTAGTACGCCAAGATCTTTTATTGTGAGCAATGAAAAAGGAAACAAATTTAGACGCAATAGATCATTCTTAAAACCTGTTCCAGATATTAGTATTAATACAAGTAGAAGTGGTCGAATTATTAAGCATACTGACAAACTTGATCTTTAATATGCATATATGTTGTTAAATGGGTCTACATGTATTCAATTGTATTAACATTTAGGCATAATGTTCCATGATTTAATTTCTGTTACTGTATCAATATTAAAATAGTTTATTATGCTTTAAGGGGGAGATGTAAACATATCTATATTTCGTTTACCGTTTATTGGAAAGTCAATCTATAATATAAGGTAAACCAATGTCAAGGTTGTGTAGTCATGGTCATGCCGGTTCGTTACTACAAACGCGCGTTGTTAGCGCTACTCAATCCTATGTTGTAAAGTTATGCCGTAAATAAACCATAGCACACTCTCAAGATCTAGTTTTCATAGAACCCAACCGGACAATAAATATACACTCCATACAAAAGATTTTTCGCAGAAAGGTTATATTTAGGTTATAAATTCTATATCAAATCCTCAATATTCTGAAATAAATGAATAATCTATCCAAAAAACAAGCCTTATTTGTAACATTTGCCAACACGTGACAATAGAAGCCATAATAACTTATATATTTGCAGTTCTGTTTTTATCAATTTTTAAACAATAATGTTAAAATTTAACAAAAATATGTCTATTCTTGCAAATGACGATCAATGGTCTACAATGTTACAATATATCGATTTATCGATAATTATGATAGTATAAGTATATATACCGCCTCTTTATCTACCCGCCTGTGTCGTTTTACCGCTTCACCGGAAGTACAGCTTACATTCAATAAGTTCATGATCGATTTTTTTTTATCAAATGGTTTATTCACACAATAAAACTTAAAATACAATAATAAGGCTGAATTTTTTTTTGACTTGAAACAACTATGGACCAAAATAGATCAGATCATAACGCTGAATGAAATACGAGAACAATGTGACATTGTATTTAAGGTAAGGGAAGTTGCTACAAGCAAGCAAGATAGTACTGTAATGGACCAGTTAACGGAAATGACGTTATCGCCACCACCTTGAAAATGTAACGTTATATCAACAATCAAACTTCTTCTATCTATGCGCACTTTTCCAAAGACATAGCATGCTCAATTTCATCTCGCTCGGGCTTTCTCGAATTTCCTCGCCTCAAGGGAAACCCGGTTGGACAATCCCAAAGGAACCTCCCTGGCCACGGGGGCCACCTACTTAGGTTTGAAAAGACCAAACAGCTCTTTATTCAATTTTCTTAGTCCTCAATCAATTTCAAGTAAGAACACTGAATAAACAGTTGTTTGGCTTTCCATAGTTAGTGAGCCAGTGTCATAGATTGAATAAAGAGTTGTTTGGTCTTCCATAGTTAGTGAGCCAGTGTCATACTCACTGAGCACCCAGTGTAAATATGCTAATATGCGAATTGGTGGCTTAAACGTGATAATGCAAAACAAAGATATGCTAAACAAGTTTTTTTGTTTGAAAGATCAATACAGTTTTCTTTCATTGCCATAATAGCCTTTTTAAAGTGATAAAGCACAGGGGCGTCAGATTTGGATTTAACTCTCGTCTATTGTATTGATTGTTTTTTGTCGGTAAAGATATCGATTATTTCATTTCGATAAAAATCTAAATTCCATCGGAATATGCTCAGTTCTGATCTGATTAAGCCGAAGTTCAGAGCGAAAATGTTACACATTCTTTTACATGTATTTGCTTTCAGAGCACACTAGCATGCTGAATATTATTCAAAATGCCGAAAGCTGTGATATCAGGTTTATTTATCTTAATGAACATAATCTTGCAAGTCAAATGTGACAAATTTACAACTTCTTCTAACTGTCCTGGAAAGGTTATGGAACCTCAGTATACCTACAAAACGTTGACATCAAGGAGTAAATTAAGATGTGCTTCATTTTGTGATCAGGACTACAGATGTCAGTCTTTCCAGTACGGTGAAAACCAATGTCAGTTGAATGATGAAATGGGTGGAAGCAATTGTGGTAAAATGGTGGATAGCTCCTCATTCAAATATTACCAAAAGGTGAGTCGATATAACAAACTATATTCTACAACAAAAAGTAGGGGATATTGAAATGCAAATACCTATGCAGGTTGTGATACTTATGATAAATAGCCGCGGACACTTGACATACTTTGAGAGTATGTTCACAGATGAAGAACTTATCGCCTCAACAGAACCACTGAGCTGAGCTGCATCTGCGACACGCAATAGCGCAATACACGTCGGAGGGGTTCATTATCAAATATGACACTTCAAGGAAGGGTTGATGAAAACTGCCGCGTGCTGGTTTATCATATCCATGTTTGCTTTCCTATCTGTTCTTGCATAAGATTTACTGTTTAGCGTATCTTTGCTTTAGTGTGTTACCTTTAATTTGCAATGAGACGTCTTCAACATCATGAACGCCTAGGTTCTATTGGCATGCTTCAAATGGGTTCTACACAGCAAGCAATAGCCAATGTGTCACAGTCTGTGATCAGCAGCCTGTGCAACCGGTACCAACAAAAACACAGTGTTAATGATAGTCCTCGTTCAGGTCGTCCTCGAGCCACTACACAAGCCCAGGATCGATACATTCGTACACAGGTCCTGCGAAATCGAGGACAAACGGCCAATCAGCTTTCTGTAAACTTGTACCAAGTTACAGGAATTCGAGGTACTCCCCAAAAGATTAGAAATCGGCTACATGCAGCACATTTGCATGCGCGACGACCGCGTGTTTTGCCTCCATTAACTCGCCAGCACATGGCAAACAGGCGTCAATGGTGTATTCAGCGTAGATATTGGGGTAATCGTCGATGGGTGCGTGTAATGTTCTGAGATGGGCGTGCTCGCATTTGGAGGCGTGTAAATGAGCGTCATGCTAACGTTAACGTAAGACAGCATGATAGATTCGGGCGTGGGTCTGTTATGGTGTGGGGAGGAATCACCATGACTGGCTGAACGGACTTGCATATTGTTCTAGGACGACCTGAACGAGGACATCAAGATGATAATGCCCGTGCCCACCGCGCTCGTGTCGTGAATAACTACCTCCAGCGTCACCATATTGTCCATATGCCTTAATCCTGACCTTTCCACTATAGAGCATATCTGTGACATGATCGGGAGACGTGTTCGTCGACGCCAACGTCAGCCGACAACAGTGCAAGAATTGGCCGTGGCACCGAAATGAAATGAAATGAAATGGGGTTTAACGTCCTACTGTTCTGCTCCTAAGCTGGGCTAATGAAGACGGGCATACGCCATACAGTGTGCTATGAGGGAAATTTTGCCCGGGCAGCGGCGCTACGGCCTACTCTTATATCGAATTCCAACTGCCAAGGGATCTTTTACGTGCACGCCAATGTGTACACGGGACCTCGGTTTTTCGTACCATCCGAACGACTAGACAGCTGTCCTTGTCAGGCCCTCCGTCCTGCATCACTGACAAGGGGAAACCACGCCGGAAAATCTGGATGAACTTTCTCGGCCAATGCAGGGATCGAACACCCGACCTCCAGGCTAGCGAGCCAGCGTCTTACCCACTTAGCCACGTGGTCCCCAAGAGGAGTTGGTCAGATAGCCTCAAACCGTGACTGGACGGTTGATTAGGAGCATGCCACGACGAATTGCTGAGGAATTGGTGGAGGAATTACTCATTATTACGACAAAAATCAAAAACGTCCATTTTCACTTTTGCGGGTGAAATGGGGCCGTCAGATAAACGATATGAAACGTTTATGTGCATGTGTGGGCAATTGGCTTGTTATTAACATACACTGCATTTCCGCAGTTTTGTATTGTTTCTGAATATCCTCTACTTTTTTGGAAGAGTATATTTTCACATATCGATCTGTAACCGATCGTGAATTTTGTGGACAATATCTATTTTTTCGCGGCATTATCCATGATGAAATCTGCCAAGATTGGTAATTGACCCTTTAATTTAGAAAACCAAATCAACATATTATTATTAAACAGCAGAAATCGAATATAAAAACCTAGCCTATTACTATATATATCATAAACCCAAATATTAACTTTTTGAAAATGACGATTTAAATTAATAAATTCCGCACCCCGTTCTAACAGACAGAGAACAATAAAAGGCGAGTTTCAGCAACAACAGAACTGATCAAAGACTTTCGAGATCAAAATGTGAATTTTGTGGACAATGTCTATTTTTTTGCGGCTTTGTCCACGCTGAAATCGACTTAAAGCTGATTGTGGAATATTTAATTTTTAACCAAAATCCAAATATTAACGGTAGATAATCCCTCGGCTTAGATTCAACCACCGTAAAAACGAGTCCTAGCGAAAGCCAATCTGATTAAAACACAGATCCTATTTCATTTCGTTTTTTATTGTTCAACATTTCGTTTGACTTGCCTTTACTACACTAGGATCTGAAAGGGTTCTTAAATACCATCCCTTCTTGACGTGCGGTGCACGGAACTGTGAGTATCCTACTAGAAACATCAACGTTGATTGGTTAATCAAATGACCCCTGGTGCGTCCGCTACTACAACCGGTCAAATCTTCATGCAGTAGAGGCCATCGAAAGTATAAAAGAAAACGAAACGAAATATAAATCTGTATTTTAATCAAGTTGTACCGAACACTTACACAGCAGGTATCCCGGATGTCGCAATTTGTTGATTTATCATATTATTACAGTGGCTGAGGGGCCACCCGAACTGTGAATGTTTGAGACCATGTTTTTCTAGACCAGTTTTGTGCGTAGATTCCGAATCTGTGTGGTGATCAGACGTTTGAGGGGGGCGTTTTCGAGATATTTATTGTCAATTGGGGTCATATCCAAATTGCATTATATAAGCGCTAAATCTGCCTAACCCGTTTTCATTTGGTCTTCAAATGTTATAGTTATTATTTGGATATTTATTCAAGCCTATAATCAACTCTCTAGACCACCGGGTGGTCGTGATTAGTGCACCAGCGTCATTTAAAAATGCGTGTGTGCAATATCTGTGTCTAACGCTCGCTTCCATCGAAGTGATATCTAAATCTTACATGATGTATCTTTAATATTCGCATACAGGTTTTATAAAATATAGCAGTAAGCTAAATTGTTTCATCTAGAGTTATTTGTTTTATTCTAGTTCTGTCCTTGCTGAAAGTCGCCTATTGATAATATCCCTTCCATTTTCTTCACTATTTACAAAGATATAGTCCGGTGGCTGAAGGGGGGAATCGCCACATTGTATTTCAGAATGGCGAGTTCTTAAAATATTAATTCTGATATTCAATTTTGTGGTTATTAGTTTTGGCCCGGTTCCTCTGAATTGCATTTCGCAATGGCTAGTTGATCAAATATTGATTTCGGCAATCAATAGTAGAGTTATTGTTATTAGTTTTAAAAATGATCCAAATTATCTTCGATTTATTAACATTCGATCAATTGTTTCATAGACCTTGACCAGAGATTTCTAAAATAACAACATGTCCCGGAAACAACAATCAAACTCTGAGTCGATAACATATCGATCTCTAAAGCGCATAAACCCCTTTAAAAGCATATATAAAGAAAATAAGTAAAAGCGTACGGTGTGAACCATGACGTTAGAGCAGCCATCTTGGAATTTTGGCGTCAGATCAAATATCGAAGTCCGTCATGCACAATTGAGGATGTTAGTGCAATAAGATGGACAAGTGCCATTAATTTTAAATAAGATCATTTGTTTTTCTTGAAGTTTGTTGATGGATATTTATCGAACACCGAGCATGATTCTTTTGCAGGGTTTATCTTCCATTTGGCTAAATTTATAGCGCATTATGCGATGCGACACAATACCTAAACAAAACGCCATGCCGTTCGATTAACTGTTCCCACTGCGCATATCCAAACGTACTCGAAAATCCTGGTCGAGAGAGCCCGGGGCAAGTAACGGAACGCGATATATGAGAGAAACCTTGACCAGACAGCGGCTCTATACCCCCCGCCCCTAAAAAAGGGGGGGGGGGTTGGATGGCCGAATGGTTAGCACGTGCGCGGTGTATCATAAAGCCTGTCATTGAGTCAGCTGGCGTGGTTTCGAATTCCCGGTTGTACATGACAAGGAGTAGGGTCGCCTGTCCAACCTCGTGGGTTTTCTCCGGGTCCTCCGGTTTCCTCCCACTGCTGAAGAACCCTACGCGCAAGCGAATTATTGAAATAAAATTCAAACAAATGTTAGTCCTGAAATGACCTAGTTTGTGTCGAGTGGACGTTAAACCCCATTTCTCTCTCTCTCTCTCCCCAAAAAAACCCCAACAAATGAATAAATTGAGTTTTATGACAATTGGCCTTTTCCCCTTTAGTCGTCATATCTTAGTCTTGAAATCACATATTTTGTGTCGAGTGGGCGTTAAACCTCATTTGTCGCCCCAAAAGATTGTTGTGTCTCTTTCAATTTCAGGCGTGCCAAAACGGTGGCTCTGTGGTTACTTCGTTTTGTTTGTGTATTAACAGTTATGCTGGAACGTATTGTGAAAGATTCCTGCGAGGTTTGTATTTTATCTTACGTATTTTGTGAAGAGAATTTATATTTCAACTGTCTTACCACGCGTAACAAAACACGAATGCGTATTACTGGGACAGGTCGATTTACCCAATAATAACTCAATAACACCCAATACTAACTCAATACTAACCCAATACTAACCCAATAACACCCAATAGTAACCCAGTACTACCCACTACTAACACCATAATACCCTATACTAACCCAATAACATCCAATAGTAACCCAGTACTACCCAATACTAACCCAATTCTAACACCATACTACTCAATACTAACAAAATACCACTCAATACTAACCCAGTAACACCCAATAGTAACCCAGTACTACCCAATAGTAACCAAGTACTACCCAATACTAACCTAAAACCACCCAAATGTAACCCGATACTACCCAATAGTAACACCATACCAAACAATGCTACTCAATACCACCGAATCGAAACCCAATACCACGCAATACTACCCCAATAGTAACCAATAGTTACCTAATATCAAACAATACTACCCTGCATTATCCAATACAAATTCAATACTAACCAATACCTCCCAATATTAACCCTATATCACCCAATATTAACACAATACTACCCAATACCACCCAATACTAATTAATATCGCCAATACCACCCAATGTTAACCCAATTATACAACCTCATTATAAGGAAAAACTTACAGAATATTTCAATTATTGCTCGTGGAAATCTTACATGTGATGGTTATTCACTCTCGTTGGATTTTTTTCCGTATAAAGATCAACTATTCTGTCAGTTTTTCACAATAATCGGAGGTAGTTGGTAGTATATGATAGCATAGTGTAGTATTGGGCTGCATTGGGTAAATCAACCATCCACATTATCTACAACATTTTACACGCTGACTGGATTCGAATGTACCATTTAATTAACGTTTGGATGCAGACCACAAAATATTTAAGTGACATTATAAATTTGATATTATTTGTTGGTGTGGGGATTTGTGACCGCGTACGGCATATTGGAACATAATATATGTCAGTGCAACAAATGTAAAACTAGCTAGTCGTAACAGCATATTTACGAAACTTGAGTAAAAAAGAGTTATATGGCAAAGAGGTCGGAACCTAGATGCAATGTATCCAATATGCATTGCAGTGTTCCCAATATGTACAGTGAAAATGCGCAGTGATCGTCCTTAAGTTTGCCGTGATCATTCTCGCAATGAATCGTGCAGTAATTAAGTTTTCATATATGATCTTAAACTGTACTCTGACCTTAAAAGATACTCTCTGTTACAGATTGTGCGGAAGGATTTTCTTCACCACATGGGTACACCACTTTTGGCATCTACACGATACATCCGGTACTATCACCAACACCATTTCAAGTGTACTGTAAGATGAGAGGTAACGGGGGTCGAATTCGGTTTCAGCACCACGAAACATCGTCCTTCTACTTCAACCGAACATGGCAGGAATACAAAGATGGTTTTGGTTCTCTGACCAGTGATCATTGGTTGGGATTGGACAAGCTCTACTACCTGACCAATAGTAGGGTTTATACTGGGGCATTCTACATGAGACTTGCCAATTTAACCTATTATCACCATTATTTTAGAGAATTCGTAGTGATGAATGAAACCAATAACTATCAAATGACCTTTGCCCGTGCGGTTCCTCACAGTACTTTGTCGTTGGGCGATAGTTTAACGGCGGTAAAGAATCAATATTTTAGCACTTACGATAACGACAACGACAACAGCAGCAGAAACTGTGCGCTAGACATGAGAAGTGGGTGGTGGTATAATGACTGCTCACCTTGCAATCCTAATGGAGAATTATTGATGCCGAGTGATTCGTTAAAAACAACCGACTATGAAGCATTCTGGACCTACGATTTACAGGATGTTGTCCCGGCTTTAGTTAAAATGTGGTTACGGGTGGAATAAGTATGACACTACAGTCTTGATCCCGCCGCCTGCGAATTGCAAGGCATAATATATATTTTCTGTGAGCCATAAAACTCGTAATTCCTATTGTACTATCATAGATGTTCTAAGTTTCCTGTATTTGATATATAAACATAGTTTTTGGTTTAAGCTTCCTTTTCAGAACCCAATGCAACGGGATTTCACGTGCTACCTTTCTGTACTAGTCTGGTTACTCAGTACGCAGATGAAATATCTTCAACGATTCAAAACAATATGTCGGGTGATACAATTTGTGTTATTAGTAATACTAGTCAAACAGTAGTAAGAAGTTTTATTTTAATCCCTTCAAGTGCCTGCGGCTAAAACAACACAATTAAATGATATTTGACCGTTATTCTGGCTTCAATAAAATCACTGAAGTAATTTGATTCAAATTTTTAACATAACCCTTTTTCATTATATATTTTTTATAACTATTAAGGCGAGAACATCGTATCATATTTCCACCATCAATAATCGGTTGTGAACGCGATAGAGACTACAGTAAGAAGCTTACCCTCCAGGCAAATAAAAACTCTCAAAATAAATAGATTTATTTAATAAAAACTTTTTATCGAAAGAACATTTTACATATTTTACAATACAATACAATATACAATACAGTATACAATACACAATACCATACAATATACAATGCAATATACAATACAATACGATACAAGAAATTGAATATGAGTAAGTAGCTATATATAATGAAATGAAAAAGGATTTTCAACAAGCTGTTAACCTACGAGATAAGCTTCTTACAATGGCCCCACTCAAACGGAAATCCAAATCCATGTACAAAGCGTTCTCGATATCCTCTTTTCGCTTTAAGAACAGGGTAAAGTCAAAAAACTTGAAGACATTCACAACAGCTTTCGTGCCTGTATTTTGGTATCAAAATGTGCTTGAGACGATAATGAACACTAAAAAATGAATATAAATCAAAGAAATACCTTCGGAATTTTTAACTTAGGAAAATGTGAAGCAAATATACCATTCAGCACTGACGCGTTACATGGTAAACAACACAACATGGGAAATCACAAGATCTCACAGAGATGCCTTGTCATGTAGTACATGATTTTGTTAAATGTTTGTAATTATTGTCTCTGTGATTATAATGAATAATAAGTTCAATGTTGTTACTCAAGTCGTGTCGTGAATCGTCTGATAGCATCGTTGCAGAATTTAGAGACTTGTTAATCAAGACCTGAGCGTACCGGTACCCACGTGATTCCGGGGTTTAGGCAACTAGCGGCATAGTGGAGATTTGTTCGTGAATGTCGGTAAGGCGTCCTACATCATCGCAGGTCCTTCTATCATGAATATAATAAGTAATTCGCGTTAGAGTATGTTTTTGTATGATTCTCTTGTGTTACCATGCTGTGATTGTTGTTATACACTGTAATAAATCATGTTATTAATTGTATTCCAACCTCGTGGGGTTTCTCCGGGTCCTCCGGTTTCCTCCCACTGCTAAAGACGCCTACGCGCAAGCGAATTATTGAAATAAAATTAAACCATATGTTAGTCCCGAAATGACCTAGTTTGTGTCGAGTGGATGTTAAACCTCATTTCTCTCTCTCTATTAATTGTATATTGAGGTTTTCTATAATTTCGGCTGACTGGGCGTATTGCATAAATAGGTTATTTCTGGCCTTGGTTTAAGTGACGTAAAGCCTGAATATATAGACAACAACCAACAAGAATTCAAATTTTAAAAGCTATCTTTGTTTAGCACACCAATTCCATATAATATAATCAAACATTTTTTTTTCTTATCCTTTATTTTCAAGGGACTACTTTCAGATTTCTGTATGGAGTACCATCACAAACATCATCTGGATTAAATATTTAGGGTCTATATGGAAAATAGTAATACAGCATTAAGACTGCATTGGAACTGCTTTTGTGTTGAGCTGTTTTTGCATTGAATACACATCGTTAATCTTCACCCTTCAAAACTTTGTGTCTGAATGAATAAGGGGGGGGGGGGTGGATGGCCGAATGGTTAGCACGTCCGTGTTGTATCATAAAGCCTGTCATTGAGTCAACTGGTGTGGTTTCGAATCCCCGGTTGTAGGTGACAAGGAGTAGGGTCGCCTTTCCAATCTCGTGGGTTTTCTCCGGGTCCTCCGGTTTCCTCCCACTACTAAAGACCCCTACGCGCAAGCGAAATTGAAATAAAATTAAACCATATGTTAGTCCCGAAATGACCTAGTTTGTGTCGAGTGGACGTTAAACCCCATTACTCTCTCTCTCTCTCTCACTCTGAATGAATAAAGATATCTGAGAATTAAACTAACAGTAAAACATTTTGCAATAAATCTTATTCAATATTTATTTACACACAACACAGTGTTCAATTTATGTTAGATTGTACACTAATAGTTCACTACTGAATGTGGAAACGTCTAACTGAATGATTGATTGGAAAATACGACGTGTTGCAAATGGTACTACATACAAACGAATTTGTCCCAAATAAATTATATTTAGGTTACATATTCTATATCACACCCTACAATATTCTAACGGGGGGGGGGGGTAGATGGCTGAATGGTTAGAGTGCGCGCGCTGTATCATAAAGTCTGTCATTTCTCTCTCTCTCTAACATATATGAAAAATAATCTATCAAAAAACAAGCCTTTTTGTAACATTCATTGACAATGGAAGCCTTGATAGCTTCGATTTTTACAGTTCTGTTTTAGTTCGGTTTTTTTAGAACGCCCCATATGAATAATATTAACAGAAATGGCAGTTCTTTTGCAAATGACGATCAATGGTCTACAATGTTACAATATATCGATTTATCGATAATTATGATAGTATAAGTATATATCCCGCCTCTTTATCTACCCGTCTGTGTTGTTGTAACGCTTCACCGGTAGTGCAGCTTATATTCAATAAGTGCATGATCGATTCTGTAAAAAGATACCTTCCCAAGGACAAACTGGGTGATTGATTTTATATTTGGACTAAAAACATATTCAAACTAATTAATCAAAAAATGCTGGAAATCCCTCTCTAAACTTTGTATTCGCATGGACATACCCCAAGCTATAAAAAATTTATATCTAGAAGCCCTGTTTGTCACGTATCTTGATTGAGGGAAGGTTTATTATTCAGAATGTATTTTCATTACCTCGTGTGCATTTACCATACATATTGACGACCTAAGTAAATGCTTGAATAATTTTCTGTCAATTTCGTTTTTTGCCGTTTAATTGCAGAGTTTGTTACACGTTTACAGCCCTAAATGTTCCCAAAACATTCTGATATGGATTAATCTTATTCCCTAGTTTAAATCAAATATTTAAAAATAAATTTATGTTTTGAAATAACACTTTGTTTATGGGGAGAGAGAGAGGTGGAATTTAAGGTCCACTCGACACAAACTAGGTCATTTCGGGACTAACATATGGTTTTATTTTATTTCAATAATTCGCTTACGCGTAGGGGTCTTTAGAAGTGGGAGGAACCCGGAGAAAACCAAAGAGGTTGAACAGGCGACCCTACTCCTTGTCACGAACAGCCGGGGATTCGCCACCACGCCAGTTGACTCAATGACAGGCCTTATGATACAGCACGCACGTGCAAACCATTCCGCCACCCCCCCCCCCACACACGCACACACATTATTAAACAAAATACGACATAATTGTATGTATGTTGATGTAAATATAGCCTTACGTATCGATTTTATGTTCTGGTGAACGTTGTCAGTTTAACGATTATACGCATCGCTCGTCTGAAAATATGATGGAACATTTTCAAGATTGAAAAAAAAAATGGCGGACCCCAACTTTTTGGTAGCCAGAACGCTGAAATTTCACACTACATGAAAACATGAAAGAATCTTGAGTACTGTACTACATAGATCAGAGTATCAATTGAGAGGTGATAGCTGTACCCAACTTTTATCCTTTTATTTGTAGGTGTAACCTAGGGGATCACGTGGCTAAGTGGGTAAGACGCTGGCTCGCTAGCCTGGAGGTCGGGTGTTCGATCCCTGCATTGGCCGAGAAAGTTCATCCAGATTTTCCGGCATGGTTCCCCCTTGTCAGTGATGCAGGACGGAGGGCCTGACAAGGGCAGCTGTCTAGTCCTTCGGATGAGACGAAAAACCGAGGTTCCGTGTATACATTGGAATGCACGTAAAAGACCCCTTGGCAGTTGGAATTCGATATAAGAGTAGGCGATAGTGCCGCTGCCCGGGCAAAATTTCCCTCATAGCACACTGTATGGCGTATGCCCGTCTTCATTAGCCCAGTATAGGAGCAGAACAGTAGGACGTTAAACCCCATTTCATTTCATTTCATTTCATTTGTAGGTGTAACCGCCACTGGGCTAGAAAGTGATGAAATTGTAATTTTCGTTCACATAATAACACACGGCTATACGAATTAAAGGGGTAGCCCCAGTGAAATAGTGGTTTGTGAGTAATAGTTCATTTTGGACTTTTGTATGTGTTGCAACAAGATGGTGCCACTTTACCTTGCCCGTAAAGAAAAATAATTTATAGTTAAAGGCGGTTAAAGAATTAATTTCGCGCACAAAACAAATCGAACGATTATAAACCAGTTTTGGGCGTTAACATCACATACGCCTGCGTGCGCCCACTGACTTGCTAAGTGTTCGCATCAATAAAATTGGACAAAAACATATTACTTTGCATGAATAGAATAATTACGAAAGGCTCTTTTAGATACACGGGTGGATATCGAAATTTGGTCGTATATTGTCGTCAGCGCTATCCGTCAGTCCGTCCAACATCGTGGAGTTTTTCCTGGTCCCCCTGTTCCTACACTGCTAAAGACCAATACGCGCAAGCGAATTATTTAAAAATGACCTTACTTTGTGTCGAGTGGGCGTAAAAACCCTTTTGCCCGTCTTTCTTCTGTCAGTTCGTCCGTGCATCAACAATTGCCTGTATAAGGACATTGGCATACAGTTAACATCCGATTGAAATTCATACACCATGTTTAAGGAAATGCGACGCAGAATCCTATTGATTTTCAGCGATCTGGTCGTTACTCTCAGAGTAATGACCCGCCACCTCCTTGAAAAATCTGATTTGTTTTGTCTCACACAAGTCATGGAATACCTTATGTTGGATTAGTTGTGATTTGAATCTGTTTCATCAAGAAACATTGATTTACTGATCATAATTATTCTTTTGATCTATATATATTTAGAATTGATGTATTCCATGAAATCTTATCCACGTGAATTTTTATAGACTGTTTTATTCACCTGACAAAATTGTTATCGCCACCATCTTGGAATTGTGACCATGTCAACAGTCACATTCGGTTAATGCTAAATGATAAGGCAAGCTCAATTTTTCGTCATAAGTCACGAGATGTAAACAGTGCTAGCGCTAATCATAACCCTACCCTACAATCTCGCAACAATGACGTGTCCTAACCTTATTTACATCTCGGCGAACTTCACAAAAATTGAGCTGGCCTTAACAAATAGATCTAGCTATCAAACTTCGTCAATATATGCGTAGTTACCCAAATACCACGTAAGTAGATATGGAAGACCAAACAGCTCTTTATTGGGTGTCTTTAATCCTTAGTCCAAAATACCAATCTTGCAAAATCAATGCCAAGAAAACATTACTCCAAATTCATCTAACCTGAATAATATGACAACAGAGGACGTTAGTGATGGGTTGTGGATTTACTCTACCATGTACAATCGTTTCATGTGATAAGAACAAACACATAAGATTACAAGAATTTAAACAATTTCTTCGAAATCAAAACTCTCCTAGTGGTTTAATAGAAAATGGCATTAAACAAGCCTTAATATATATAACTTTTCATATATATATATATATATATATATATATATATATATATATATATAATTGAAATTAAAGATGGCAAAATAAAACTACATTTTTAATTTTTATGCTAAAGTTTTCACCGCGAAGGCGGCTCTTCAGGCATTTATTATGCCTGAAGAGCCGCTAGCGCGGTGAAAACGTTAGCATAAAAATTAAAAATGTAGTTTTATTTTGCCATCTTTAATTTCAATTATATATTACCAAAGAGCAGCTTTAATTAACTATTCTACTATATATATGAAAAGTTAAAGATAACTACTCTTAGGTATTAAATGCACAAAAATATAAAAGTTTTTGAAAGAAGAACGCCATTATTTGTTAATTACTAGCACTTTCGCTTATTTTATTAAGCCCTTCAGGTAAACAACATTTAGTCATTGTTGTATTAACTAAATGTTGTTTACCTGAAGAGCTTAATAAAATAAGCGAAAGTGCTAGTAATCAACAAATAATGTAGTTCTTTTTTCAGAAACGTTTATATTTTTGTATATATATATATATATATATATGACCTCGGTTTTTTAGACCATCCGAACGACTATAGGCTGTCCCTTGCCAGGCTGATGAACTTATATAAAACCATCCTGTTGTTCGAGATTTGTTTTTCGTTGTATTTTTTTTTTCTGATAAAATGTAATTGTTTGATTTTCTAAATAAAATTTTATGATTAAATTTAAATACATTTAAATTAAAGAAACAATTTTCAAATCTGATCTGACAACTGTCTGATTTGTAAAATAAATGTTAATTTTAACCTACAAAGGTTAATTTTAATATACAAATGTCGAAATACGAAAACAAATGAAGTAATAAAAATTATGGACTATGAATTAAGAACAAAGAATTAAGAACACTGAATAAAGAGCTGTTTGGTCTTCCATGGTAAGGGAGCCAGCGCCAATATGCACTGAGCCACCTAGAATTCACACAAAACAAACAACCAATGCAATTATGGAATCAATACAGTTTAAAACCTTACCCCAAACAGCTTTGTTCGATTGACGAAGCAAAACGTTGGGTTTCGTGGGATTTCAGTTTACCTTTCGTTTTTTGGTATTGATAAGTCCATTGATTGTGTTTTGTCTGTAAATATGTCGATTTTTTTTATTTCGAAAAAGATCAGTCCCGTTTGATGATGTAGCTCTTAATTGATTAAGCCGAAGCGCAGAGCGAAACTTTTAAAACATTCTTTTCCGTGTATTTGATATTAGACTACACTAGCAAGATCACCTTATTTCGAAGAGAGATAGGAAGCAATGACTTATATTCATACGTGCTGAATATTAATCAAAATGCCGAACGTTTTGATATCTGGTTTATTTATCTTATTAAACATAATCTTGAAAATTAACTGTGACGAATTTAGGACTTCTCTTAGTTGTTCTGGAAAGGTTATGGAAGCCCAGTACACGTATAATACGGTGATATCAAGTAGTGTATTAGAATGTGCGACGTTTTGTGATCTCGACTACAGATGTCAGTCTTTCCAGTACGGTGCCAACCAATGTCAGTTGAATGATCAAATGGGTGGAAGCAACTGTAGTAAGATGGTGGATAGCTCCTCGTTCAAATACTATCAAAAGGTGAGTCGATATATGTATATTTTCGCGGCTTTATCCCTGATGTAATCTACTCAAAAACAAACTATTAATTATTAAACAGGAGAAATCGAATAAAACAAATGGACTAATAACGATTTAGATGCATAAATGCCACATAAAGACAGTGGGAAATCAAAGGTGAGTTTCAGCTACAGCAGAACTCGAATATAAAAACTTATCACAGCGTTAATGAGAGTGCACAATGATATTCTTACAGCGTTTGATAATCAAAACTGTATTCTTCTGATCCTATTAGACCTATCTGCTGCTTTAGATACGGTAGATCAACAAATTCTTATTAATCGTTTCGAAACAGACTTTGGATTCACTGATGACGCTCTGAAAATAATTCACTATTATATCATCAGTAGTAGGACACAACGAGTTGTTGTGGGTCAGGAATCTTCCGCTGAATCGCAGCTGAAATTTGGAGTGCCTCAAGGATCTGTGCTTGGGCCGATATTGTTAAGTTGATATATATCATCTCTTGGTTATCTGGTTAGAAAACATGGACTTGAATATCGTCTCTATGCTGACGACACACAGTTATATATTTCTGTTTATCCCTCAAATCCTGGCAATCTCAATATATCTAAAATTAACATTGAACAGTGTATTGATAGCATTAAAGTTTGGATGTCACAAAATTTCCTTAAATTAAATGATGACAAAACTGAATATTTGCTTATAGGCTCAAAATTCCATCTCTCTAAACTGGATGGCGATTTATCATTTCGTGTAGGAGAGTCTACTATATCGCAATCTAAGTCTGCTAGAAACATTGGAGTTATTTTCAATTAACATATGAATATACAGTGCCAAATAAATAACATTTGTAAAACAGGTTACTTTCACCTGAGAAACATTGGTAAAATCAAGAAATATATTTCAATAGATGCTACTAAGTCAATAATTTAAGTTCTAGTTATTTCTGGACTGGACAATTCCAACTCATTGCTTTCTGGTGTTCCAAAAATATCACTCGACAAACTTCAAAAACTCCAAAACTCTGCTGCCCGCCTTATAACTGGATCTTCAAAATTTAGTCATATAACTCCAATATTATTTAACCCCCACTTGCTACTTATTACAGAATTGGCTATAAAATCCAACTATTAACCTTTAAATGTCTAAATGGTTTGGCTCCTGTGTACCTTTCTCAGCTCCAGCAGTGATAGATAACTAGTTACGTTGTGAATCCAACGCTAAGTCATCAGCGGGAGAAAAGTCGTTCGCTATTAAAGCTCCTAAACTATGAAATAAATTACCATTAACAGTAAGAAGCTGTGAATCACTTCAGAATTTTACATCTAATCTAAAGACTGTTTTTATTTACTAAAGCATTTTATTGAACTTTATAACTGACTTTATAGCCTGACTTTTGTGCCAATTTATTGTTTTTATTATTCCAATTAGTTTTTATCATATTGTCTATCTGTATTTTATAATTTTATTGAATTGTAAATCGCATCTGAGCTCTTTGTGAAAGGTGTGCTATAGAAATATACCAAAATAATAATATTAATAATAGCCCCATACTATATTATAAAACCCGAATATTAACATTGTGAAACGGACGACTTAAATGCATAAATTCCGCTCGCCGGGAAGTTTCAGCAGAACTAGACAAAAACTTTCGAGATGAAAATTTGAATTTCGTGAATAATATCCATTGTTTTCGGAGTTTTATCCATGCTAAAAATAGATTGTCGAATATTTAATTTCAAAAGAAAAGTTCAAATATTAACGCCAGATAATCTCCCGGATGTATAATGTGGGCCCCCAAGGCGTAAAAAACCCAATCGGTTTAGACATATTTTGTTACTTTAAAGTAAAAGGATTGAGCAAACATTACAATATACTTATAAAACACATCCTTTCCTTCATAAGTAAATGTAATTATTCAAAATAACAAAGGTGCTAAGTAAAGAAACTAATAATAATGGTGTTGAAATATGAATCTCAAGATCGACAAAAAATGAAATGAAATAAAATGAAATGGGGTTTAACGTCCTACTGTTCTGCTCCTATACTGGGCTAATGAAGACGGGCATACGCCATACATTGTGCTATGAGGGAAATTTTGCACGGGCAGCGGCACTATCGCCTACACTTTCTCTGCAAATGCAGGGATCGAACACCCGACCTTCAAGCTAGCGAGCCAGCGTCTTACCCACTTAGCCACGTGACCCCCCTCAAGATCGACAAAAATAATCATAAGAAAGAAATGCTATCAATTGCAAGGTGTATTATTAATAATTATTTTCTATAGCGCCATTACAAAAAGAGTGTTCAAAAGCGCTTTATAATAAACAAGTGATGAAAACATACAAGGGTGTCTGAAGTAAAAAATAATGTTACAAGTAATATATCAATTGAATTAAAGCCAATCTGATTAGAACACAGATCCTATTTCGTTTCGTTTTTTGTAGTTCAAAATTTTGTTTTGCTTGTCTTTACTACTCTAGGATCTGGAAGAGTTGTTATATAACGTGCGTTCTTGTTGAAGTGAAGGTTTAGCCAGTGACGCACGGAACTGTGGGTAAACCACTAGCAACGTCAATGCTGATTGATTAATCAATGTCCGGCGTCACAAGGTCAAAAGCCGCTCGTACGACCCCTGACGCGACCTTCCAGTACAACCGGTCAGATCTCCATGCTGTATAGGCCATCAAAAGTAAAACAAACGAAACGAAATTTAGATCTGTATTTTAATAAGATTGAATTAAAGCTAGAAAGATCACAATTAAGTCGAACTGAAAATGGGTGTTTGTCGCAAATAAAAAAAGGAAAAAAAAGATGACACAGTTATAAAATGACATAAATATAAATCATAATATGCTCTTTTAAGCAAATAAGTTCTAAGACTTTTTTTTCAAATTGGACATATATTGCTGCTGTGAATAAATTATGGGAGTCTATTCCAGTTTTGGGACCAATCTCTCAAAAGCCTTTTCGACAAAATACGGGAGAATGTAATAGAAGAAGATTACAGACGACTCGGCTGATAAAATCATAAAATATTGGAAAGAGAAGGGTCTGTCGCAAAATTTCAACACTTTCAACGCGGAACTGAATAGGTTATTTAGCCTTAAACAGTCAAAATCCCTCTGTGTCTGTTAAAGGAGGAAAGTCGCTAATTCAATATCATTCACAGTCTTCGATATTGCAAACACGACGTATTGATCAAATTAAATCAACATTGATGTTGTTATCTTACCGTGAAAAGATAGGCTTCTGATATCAAATATCACTTGCCAGAATGCTTTCGAACACCATTTGTAATTAAGTTACTTGATGAACAAGGCTAAACATATCTCACAGGAGAATACTACTGGTGTGGACTGGAATAACCAGACATCAAAGACTGCCATCCAATTCGGATATTTCGCGTATTTTGCCGAACATAACTGATACGAAATTACAATAATAACACTAATGATTGAACGTAAATCAGTTTAAATATATTCATATTACATTATTATCTGCATTGCAAGCTGTTTGTGTCAATTTTCTAGTTACCAAAGAATAGAGATTTAGTTCATTTAACCGAATTCGGTGAACGGTGATCTTGTGCCTTCCAGTCT
The DNA here is from genome assembly GCF_932274485.2 of Patella vulgata. NCBI lineage: Eukaryota > Metazoa > Mollusca > Gastropoda > Patellidae > Patella > Patella vulgata. The sequence continues at coordinate 6,438,553 of NC_065883.2, read as the reverse complement.
TCATCCCCAGCTAGCGGTTTGCCAGAGAGGTTTTGAATCAATGAAGTTGATATCCAACCACTCGTCACTTTTATTACCAAGGTTGTCAAAGGGGACACATATGAGCGAATATTTAATGAATTAAGTGAATAGAAGATATGTCTTTAAATGGTATTTAATATATACGCCTTCTCGTATTATCAGCACGTGGTATTTCTTTGTATTTCCCGGTAGTTCTTATGTTTATAGCACAATAATAAAGGAATCCCGATCATCAAGTCGCATAATTCTTATTTTTTGGGGTTCGCCTTTCGCCGTTTTAGGAGAATCACAGACACCGGTGACGTCTCGTTTGCATGTCGATGGTATAAAAGTATAATTCTGTTTTACTGTATCATAAATGAAAACATATTAACATTTTCTTACTCCGCCGCGAAGACCAAGTCTCGCGCTTTCAAGCTAAGATGCCTAACTGTGATAATGGAGTTGCAAAGTTCAAGGTTCGTTCAATGTCAAGGTTTCCGTGAAGGTCGCTATGTCACAACCTCTGATTGGACGCTACTGTTCACGTGTCTGCAGATAAGATAGCTATAAGTTCGTGAATTGTGAAGTAATCTAGCAACGTTCAGATGTTGTAAAACTCACAGTCGTTGCTTCAGGAACATGTCGTCGGTGCGGATAGGTCGTGATTCCCCGTGCACCGGACATATTAATTACTTTATTCTACTACTGTTAAGGGCCAGGAAATAGACGTCTGAGTGATGTTTGTTCGGCTTAATTGGAATATTGAAATACAATTTCTGCAGGCATGTTGTCTGAATGAGATTCGGAGCCAGGGTGGCTCAGTGGGTAGGACGTTGGCTCGCTAACCTGGACCTCCCGTGTTCGATCCCTGTATTGGCCGAGAAACTTCATCTGGATTTTCCGGCGTGGTTCCTCCTTGTCAATGGTGCAGGGTCGAGGGCCCAGCAAGGGACACCGTATAGTCGTTGGGATGGGACGAATAACAAAGTTCCCGTGTACACATTGTTACAGATCCCTTGGTTAGAATTCGGGGTAAGAGTAGGCCATAGTGACGCTGTCATGGCAGAATGTCCCTCATAGCACACTGTATGGCGTGTTTCCTCATCAGCCCAGATGTAACAGAACAGTAGGAAATTAAACCCCATTTCATTTCCTTTCTTTACGAGATAGCGAGAACCAGACACTACTTCCAATATCAGAAATGTTCTAAAAACTGAAACCGTTGAAAATCTTTACGAGATAGCGATGTTTCAGCCGGAGAACCAGACACTACTTTCAATATCAAGAAATCTTCTGAAACCTGAAAATCTAGTTTCTCAGATAGAAGAGCAAAAGCGGAAGAAATATTATAACAAAGTGCATGCGATCTAAATGAACTTACACTCGGTAACGTTGTGAGAATGCAATCGCTGACAAATGAACACAGCATGGTCTACAGCATTGATTCTCAACCAGTGTGCCACGGGTGTGCCATGAGATCTTCCTAAGTGTGCCGCGAAATTTTGAAAAGCACACTAAGAAAATAAGAAAAACCATGTGATCCCAAATGAGTATTCACTGGTGTCTACTGGTAACTGGCAACTTTGTTTTTCTGTATTTAGTTTGAGTCATTCTATGCGTCCATGACTAGTCTCTGTCTACGGATCTATGCCGTGTATTCTAAGGTGTGTTGTTGGCAAAAACGGGTTGAGAACCACTGGTCTACAGGAACTGTTTAGAGAAATGTAAACGTGCGTCCGTACGAAATACAAACAAAACAAGATACTATTCTTAGAGGAAACCTTTTTTCAAATTGCTCCTTAAAGGATTACTATAGTCAATTCCAAACGATTAATAGTTATCTGTCTGTTCACGTTTTACTGTTAAAGCTTTGATGTAGGCCAAAGATATCAAAGGATTATGTTTTTAACTTGGTAGGATTTTTCGTCGGGAGAACAGAGGGGGGTCGGGGTGGAGGTTGTTTCATTTCATTTCCTTGCAGGAATTCGTATATTAACAGTGCTGATGATGTTCAAAGGGGGCTCACAAGACTGCTAGCGTCACTATTGAACGATCACAATATATGAAGAAATAATTAAATCCAATATGGCGGCGCTTCCTGTGGTCATAGAACAATATTTCATGGCTAATATAGCAAAAATCATGTTAAACGCCACTCAACAGACGACCACCGCCAAGAACAATAGCATCTTTTCGATCGGGCCTTTCTTGTATTCATTGCTGAGTTTTAGTCGAATTTTTTGTTAATTTGTTTTTATTTTGACTACTACCATAGTTCTTTAACGTCGTGTATGTGTGTGTGGGGGGGGGGGGCGAATGTCTCGGTTGAACGTGACAAGGAGTAGGGTTGCCTGTCCATCCTCGTGGGTTCTCTCCGGGTCTTTCGGTTTCCTCCCACTGCTAAAGTCCAAAATTGAAACATATGTTAGTCCCGAAATGACCTGCTTTGTGTCGAGTGGACTTTAAACCCCTCTCTCTCTAACGTCTTATTCCAGAAAACTGATATAAAAGTAAAATAAAACTAGAACTGCGACGCAGTAATGACGGGTTTCACCGGTACCCCGTTACCCTTGAACATATGTCACTTCCGGTACCGATGAAACCATTAAACAGGTTTCCATATAAACATTGCACACATCAAATAAAATGGACGCAGAATCAACCAAATCCTGCAATATCAATTCATTGTATACATTTGTTACATGTAAGTGATACTGACAAAATTACATTACTTCCGGTGATAGTGAAAATGTTAAATTAGTTTTATGAAATCAGAAATGGCATAAGGCATCACATGGTGAAAATTTTATGTAAATCGAATAATAATTGCCACTTTTATAGACCAAAAACCTTGAAAAGGGACTTATAGAAAATCGTCTATTTCTCTGCAACTGTACAAGTTAGAAACTATTTTTTGGTATCTTTATGGTCGTATGGGTTCAATCTATTTGTTGATTGGAATCAAATATCATAATTTTAAAAACATTACAAATTAGACTCATTTGAATAAAATATCTGTTTTGAAGGCTAAATCATAAATGGCATTAGGTATGACATACTGAAAGTTTTATGAAAATCGAATAATAATTGACACTTTTATGGACCAAAAACCTTGAAAAGTTACCTGTTGAAAATCGTCTGTTTCTCCGCAACTGAAAAAGTTAGAAACCATTTTGTGATATCTATATGATCGTATGGGTTCATTCTATTAGTTGATTGGAATTAAATATCAAAATTTTAATGGCTCTAAATACAGTTTTTGCCCAAATTACGTCATTTCCGGCGACATTGAAAATGTTAAATTGGATTGACCTAGTTAATATTGACATTACGCATCAAATGGTGTCACTTTTATGGAAATCCAATAATAATTGACTCTTTTACAGGCAAACTAGCGTAAAAAGTCACTCATGCAAAATTGCCCATTTCTCGGCAACTGCTCATATTACAAACTAATTTTCACATACATTCTCTTTGTATGGATTGTTGCTACGAGTTTATGAAAGTTACGAAGAAATATTTTAAAATATTAAGACGCTGAATGGGTTGTAAATAGCTTAATTTTACACCTTTTTTCACCTTTTAATCGAAATAGCCCGAAAAAGAAATCGAAATTAAAAAAACTGAGTCCGATGTTTTGTGCGCCTTTGCATTGCGCATCGATTTGGTAATAACAAATTTTGAAAAAATAATATATGCTTTCAAAAAATGGTACCGAACTGTCAAAATTATAGTTTTTGTTGAAATTATGCCACTTCCGGTGCGACAGGAAACTTTATCGGTAACAAAAAAATGACATTTTGGAAAACGGAGCATATGAACTTTGTTTCAAACAAATAGAACGATCATTAATGAATCTAGGAGCGCAAAACTGAATTAGCCAATAACGGCCAAGGAAAATTATTTAGACAAAAATTGTTAACATTTTCGCTCAAACCAGACGACCCTTTAGCCCTGGATAAAATATCATCAAAAAATATTTATTAATAAAAAAGTTTTTTGTAAAAATTTAAATTTTCAAAATTTGGCGCCTAATATCTCCGAAGATTCATCGAAAATCAACAATCTAAAGAACAGTAGCTACGTGCCTTGTCTCTGCCTATGTCAAAATGTATCAAATGTTAAAATCCGGGAAATATTGTAAATGTTACGACAAAATTTCTAAAAATTAACCACTTCGGTGATTTCGGACATTTCACATTGTCACACCCACTTTCACAGTGAAACCGAAGAAATTGGATCAATCCGACAAGTAGTTTCTGAGATATGATCAAAATGGAAAAAAAAAATAATAATAATAATCCGAACAAAAACAATAGTGTTTCACACAAGCTACGCAGTGTGAAACCCTAATAAAACCGAACCATTGGACAAGATTCAAAGTCCTAAATATGGTATCGGCAAAATAGTGTAATCAGCCATTGAACTGTTCACAATGTACAAAATACATGATACAGGTGTCCGAAAGAGTAAGCTTACCCTGTCTGGCGCAGACAATGTTTTCATTTTGAGTAAATGTTTATTGTTTATTCATTTTGAGTTTAATGTTTATTGTTTGCAATGTCTGTATAGTGTTCTTCTCGTGTCCGTAAGTTTGTTTCATGTAATTGCTTATGTGTGGTGCGGTCCTCCTGCATGTACTATTACGATATATGTATGCTGCTGTGTCACGCCAATCAATGCTAAGTACTACAGGATTACAAGTTCTACAGGAATACGATCCGTAAATCAACAACTTCTATCATTTTGTGTCAATAACTGGTGAGATCCACAACAAACTTTGTTTGTATTATAGTTGAGGGTTTGGGTGACCGTGGGGTTAACGCGTGCACGTTGAAACAGGGGATCTGTCATTGAGTCAAATGGCGAAGTTCTGATTCCCCACTTGTACGTGACACGCGGATTATTGAAATAGAATTGAACCATATGTTATTCCCAAAATGACGTAGATTGTGTCAATTATGCAAGAGCTAAATCTGTCTATTGCAGGCAGATTTAGATCTTGCATAATGTATGTTTAACAGACGACCCTAGTCGAATTACGAAAATCAACTGGTTCCCTAGAACATTTGTGGATAGATAATTGTTTCAGAGGTCCAATTAACACAGTTACAAATGGATTCAATATCCCTTAAATGACGATCGATCCTTTTTAGTTATTGCCATTAGTAAAAGATTTATCTCGATTTGTTTAATACAATTTGTAATAAATTGGCTCCTTCACATCAATCTCTTAAATGACAATATTGGTGTCAGTCATTATTACATATGTGATAGAACTGGTTAAATACATTCCAAATATAATTTTAACACATTGCTACGGGAGATGCGTAACAAGCACGTGAAGAAACACGAGTTGTCTTTCTATATAACAGACTGAAGTAACGAGCGATAACAGACAAACGATCGAATTTCATTTCACTGATAATTCCGTTGAAGTTGAAAAGTTGTTATATGGGACGGTGAGAGGGTATCTCACAATTCAAAAATAGAATTGGCTGTCACTAGATAAGGGACACGAGAAAAATAGAAAAAACCCGTGCATTCCCCCGTATTTATTCATTCTGTTCTTAATAAAAACATGGTAATGCACGGGCTTTTTCTAGTTTGTTCGTTATCTTTTATCTACTGACAGCCAATTCTTTTTTTGAACTGTCAGATATCCTCTCATCGTCTCATATAACAACTTTTCATCTTCATCTGAATTATCAGTGAAATAAAATTCGATCGTTTGTCTGTTACCGCTCGTTACTTCAGTCAGTTATATAGACGTATAACTCGTGTTTGTCATGTTTGGCGTCACTTCCCGTTTCTTCACGTGCCTGTTACTCATCTCCCGTAGCAATGATCTCTGTGTTAAAATTATATTGTCCTTTAATACGACCCCTTTGCCCCAGTTCCTTTAACTTGTATTTCATTATGGAGAAGGTCATAAAATATTAATTCTGAAATTCGATATTAATAGTTATCGTATATTAGTTTTGTAAATGATCCAAAACATCTTCGATTTATTATCAGTCGATCAAACAAAATAACAACACGTCCCAGAAAAAATGAGTCGAGAATATATCGATATCTAGATATTAAACACGGGTTGTTGAATTAAACAAACATTATGCAAGAGCTAAATCTGCCTATTGCAGTTCTTCCTTTATTCCTGAAATGTTACATAAACTATTAGTTAGACATTTACTAACAAAGTAAGACCCTAATCAACTCTCGATGCCATCGGATTGTCCAATTTTAAGTAGATTAATGATTTAATTTTGAAATGGTGAAGCGAGACTAAGCCTCAAACAACCAGTACTGTGGTTACAATCAGTGCACACATCTTGTCAAACCTCCAAAGGCTAATATCTTCGTGCAGAATCAATTAATTTGAGTGATTTTGCATTACCGGACTATTATAGCAAGAACGATTAGCTCTTTATCTAAATCTTACGTAATGTATCTTTAATATTATTGGTTAGGAGAACTGATTTTGTCATGATTTTCAGGGAAGCGATTTGTTGATTTTTGACCTATAAGAAATATTTAAACGGTAATAGTCTCTTTAAAAGTACATACCAAAAACACAAGTTCCAACGTACTGGATGAACAATTGTGACGTCATATCAAGTATGGGGGCCAGTTGTCCGAAGAACAAGTATGATAGGTCTCGTGTTCATCGCACTTGAATCGGCGGAAACTTTGGCTTTTTTGGAAAGCGTTTCCCGAAGAACAAGAAGACGGTGTCAGACCTTGAGGGTTTTCTCCGGGTCCTCCGGTTTCTTCTCACTGCTAAAGAGAGAGAGAGGGGGGGGGCAGAGGGCGAGAGTTTAACGTCCACTCGACACAAACTAGGTCATTCCGGGCCCAGCACATGGTTCAATTTTATTTCAATAATTCGCTTGCGCGTAGGGGTCTTTAGCAGTGTGAGGAAACCGGAGGACCCGGAGAAAACCCACGAGGTTGTACAGGCGATCCTACTCCTTGTCACCTACATGTACAACCGAGGAATCGAAACCACGCCAGTTGACTCAATGACAGACATTATAATACACTTGCTAACCATTCGGCCATCCACCCCCTCCCCTCACTGCCAAAGACCTTACGCACAAGCACATTATTGGAATAACATTGTACCATATGTTAGTCCCGAAATAAACTAGTTTTTGATCAAGTGGGCGTTAAACCCCATTTCTCACCCGGGAAGACTATTGTGTCTCTTTCAATTTCAGGTTTGTCAGAATGGTGGCTCTATAGTAACTTCATTTTGTTTGTGTGTTAACAGTTATGTTGGAACATATTGTGAGAGATTAATGCGAGGTTTGTATTGTGCCTTATATTGGGTGACCCACACAAAAACGAATACATTATTTAAAGCATGGGCGGATCCAGGAATTTTTGCAGGTTCACCTTAAGAAAATTTGACAGTTGACAATGCATGATGTCATCATCGTCTCTAAATTACATAGGTATACATATACACTAAGCTTTTTAAAGAGAGATTTCTAACACCCCGCTTGAAGTCAACTTTTATAATGAATTAACATGATCACACTGTGAATCAATTTTATTGATGCAAAGCATTAATTGTGATATCACACATGTCTGTATCATTATTTCACGCTTTGAATGCCTACCACATCCCACCATCTGATGATAAAGGTCTAAAACACAGGACCGTAAAAGAATGCCAATTCTGTTTTGCCAGAATGATAACTCACGTCAGACTCGACCTCGGTTTATATAAAACACATTGTCAATATGTGCCCATTCTGGAAATGAAACGAAATGTGAAGACACCATGAAGGAAATTTTGCCAGGGCAGCGGCACTATGTGATCTTTTACGTGCACGCCAGTGTATACACAGGACCTCGGTTTTTTGTCCTATCCGAACGACTAGACAGCTGTTCTTGTCAGGCACCACTGACAAGGGGAAACAACGTCGGAAAATCCCGATGAACTTTCTCGGCCAATGCAAGGATCGAACACGCAACGACCAGGCTAGCGAGCCAGCGTCTTACCCACTTAGCCACCGTAGCTCCCCGATCGTTCTGGGCCACCTGATATATATTTTTTGGGACTATATAGTTCGGTTACATGAATGCCCATAACTGGAACATGATGATTTACCCGAAACCACCCAATACCACCCAATACTAACCCAATACTACCAAATAACACCACATACTACCTCATTATTATGAAAAACTGACAGAATACTTCGATTATATTAAAATGAGTTGCAAAAATACACGGCAAATATGATGGTCAGTGTCTCGCCATTCCACGAATAAGTTTTTCGGGTTTTTTGTTTTGGTGGGGAGGGGCATATAATTCAATTATTCTGTCAGGTATTCACAATAATGGGGTGTAGCACCATGTAGCATTGTGTTTTCAGTAACCATATATATTCAACATTTTAAACGCCAGCTGGACCAGAATGTGTTTTTTTCAGTGGAAGGGAGATAACTACTGTTTACCTTGTGGATGCAGACCACAAAATGTTTCACATGTGTTGGGTTTGTCCGGAATTGTGTTTAAATATCAGCGGTTTCTAAGCGTAGGGCATATTGAACACAACCTATAAACCAAAGCTGAGCAAAAAAAAAGAATTAATTGCAAGGATATAAGATGTAGTGTATTTTATAGAATTGCCGTGTTCCCAATACGTACTCTGATAAACCTACACTTTGAAGTGATCAAACTGAAATACGCTTTAATCGACCTGCAACTTGAAGGAATAAACCTTAGATGAACAACAATCAGCATGAAATGTGCAGGGATTATTTTCTCGCAGTCGTAATAAAGTTTTCATATATGGTCTTAAACATACATTATGCAAGAACTAAATCTGTCTGTTGCAGTTCTTTCTTTTGGCCTGAAATGCTATATAAATTATTAATTAGACATTATTAACATGAAAAGACGTTAATCAACTCTCGATTCCATCATTTGTGTCGTATTTTCGCTGGATTTAAATCCAATCTGCTGGTCAACGCTTATTGATGATTAAATCCAAAAATGGATAATCGAGACTAATTTTGTTATCGTACCGACTTTAGTAAAGATGATCGAGGCTATGCCTAAAATTCAATCGCTAATATCTCGATTTAGAGTGAAGCAATTTGACTGAAATTTTCAGCACATCCCCTTTACATTATCAAGTCTTTAACTATTATAGTGAGAACTGCCAGCTCTTTATCTAATCTTCAATATGCCCCTTTAAACTTTTCTCTGACTGTAAATGCTACTCTCTGTTACAGATTGTGCGGAAGGATTTTCTTCGCCACATGGGTACACCACCCACGGTATCTACACAGTACAACCGGTACTATCACCAACATCATTTCAAGTGTACTGTGAGATGAAAAGCAGCGGGGGTCGAACTCTGTTACAGCACCACGAATCGTCGTCCTTCTATTTCAACCGAACATGGCAGGAATACAAAGATGGTTTTGGTTCTCTGACCAGTGATCATTGGTTGGGTTTGGACAAGCTCTACTACCTGACCAACAGTAGGGATTACACTGCTGTGTTCTATATGAAGCTTGATAACTCAACGTCATATCATCACTATTTTGATGGATTCGTCGTGAAGAATGAGACCAGCTATTATCAAATGACATTTAACTTTGCACACCCGCATTCCATCAACACTTTGGGAGATAGTTTAACGGCGGTAAAGAATCAATATTTTAGCACTTACGATAACGACAACGACAACAGCAGCAGAAACTGTGCTTTAGACATGAGAAGTGGGTGGTGGTATAATGACTGCGCACCTTGCAATCCTAATGGAGAACTATTGAAGCCCAGTGATTCGTTAAAAACAACCGATTATGAAGTGTTCTGGACCTACGATTTACAGAATGTTGTCCCGGTTCAAGTTCAGATTTGGTTAATGGTCTAAAGATATGATTTACTTTTATTTGTGTTTTGTGTCACAGATGTACTTTTGTTCTGGAAAAAGGAGGCTTATAATTCAACAAGATACATATCTATATGGAAGACCAAACAGCACTTTATTATTTTCTTTTATTTACTAAAATAAATTTTATCTTTATATTAAAATATAATTAAATTAAACAAAAATAAATTTTACAAATGTCTGATTTGTAAAACAAATATTGATTTTAAGATGGAACAGATCATATTGTTTATGAGGTTTAGTGTCCTACTGTTCTGAATCAACTAGGGAGAGGGGTTTTACATAGGCTAAGTCTATTCCCCAATCCCATTGGGACATCCTGAATAAAAATAGGCTTATGAATACGGACGTGTGCTATGCAGTGTGATATACGGGATGTTGTGCCCGGACAGCTACAAGGTGGCTTAAACTAATTTCTAATATCAATTAGCAAAGGTTTCAATTTCACTTCCATGTCATAAAACAATCCACTTTGTTTTTCGGAGACAGAATGTGGCTCCTATTTGAGCTTTTAGAAGTATCTATACCATAAGACAGCCCAATCTGATTTTCGAGCTTGAATAACGAATAACAAAAAAAACGTGTTTCGTTATTCGGGATTCAAATTTTGAATAACGAGAAAGAATGTTTTTCGTTATTCGGGATTGAAATAAATTATTTTTTTCTAAGACAATACCCAGAATCGGCGTAAAATGTGACCATGTCGTTGTAAACGATGATCATTTTCTAGATTAGTACACTCTTCTGTACTGGATGCCCTTGGATAATTGTTTTGCGGAGAATATGGGTGGGTGTTGAGTTCGAAACTGCAATTTGGGAAATACAAAACGTAGTGTTCGACTTTAGAGAATGGTAATCTGCTCTATTGTTCAATACACTTAACAGAAAATAAATATCTTAAGGGGGCTTTTAAAGGGCCCTTTCTTATCAAGGGATTCAGTTAAATTAACAATGGGAAACCAGACCGGATGATCCCGAGAAACGTCCTAGGCCACAACCAGGATCAATCCTCGTCAGTCAGCCAGCGCCCTACTCACTGAGCCACGTATCTTACCGCCGGTTCCTTCCGCAAGAAATTTATGAATATTCACCAAAACCTGGAAAACTCTTTTTTGATTTTCGGCCGCACAAAGTTTATAAAGATTGTTATACAAAAAGCACTTAAAAGCAATAAGGAGAGAGAGAGAGAGAGAGAGAGAGAGAGAGGGTTTAAAGTCAAACTAGGTCATTCGGAACTAACACATGGTTCAATTTTATTTCAATAATTCGCTTGCGCGTAGGGGTCTTTATCAGTGGGAGGAAATCGAAGGACCCGGGGAAAACCTACGAGTTTGTACTGGCGACCCTACTCCTTTCACGCACAACCGGGGATTCGAAACCACGTTTCCCGCACCGGCCAGTTAATCATATCATCTCTAAGCAAGAAAACGTTTATATCTTCACTCATGCTACGCATTCGTAAAAAAATATAAGTTTTCTTGCTTCTCGATGAAATAAAATATGTTATTCACTCTAAAACGACAAATATCCTCTACTATCAAAAACACACTTTTATGGATAACAATTACTATGGTTTATTTCACTGCGACGTTTCAAAAAGGTTTCACAAGTCGTTATCAAGCATATACACAAAAAGATAAAAAATGAGAAAGATATGAATATAAATATACAAACATCAGTGCGAACTATCCAATAGAATGCAAGGTGAGTGAGCATGATTAGCTATAACAAGCTATTGATGTAACAAAGGTGCATAATCGTATATATTAGAATTGGCTTATTGTACAATTAAAAGATGAAACAGGGGATTAACCAAGATTAACAAATATTGAAACCATACACAGTGTACCATAACGGAAACCAGTATATACTAAGATTACTAAATAAATATACAAGAAGATCAAACTGGGGGTTTATAGAATTATATCGAAACCATAATGTTTACATTGATTATAACAGTTAAGAAATATAGAAATTTACGGTTATGTTTTAAAGTTAAGTAATAAGTTGCATATATGTATTTACAAGGTGACTACATATTAAAGGGTTGAATAAAATATAAATAAATAAGGATAAATTAAGCAGAATGCCCTATGATGAAACCTTTTTATAATTATAAATATGAGAGGTATGATATATTGTAATTGAGTTACATAACATAAAATACTGTGAATAGCTAAATAAATTATAGAAAATAATTGAAACATACAAATTTTACATATTGATAACAGAGGATTATAAAATGTGAGGGTTGTGGGTATGGAATATACAATGAATTCGGTATTGGAAAATGCCAGTAGTTAAATATGGTTTTGCATGGGGAATTACTTAGGGGGACTGTGTTACAATTTGATAATGCGGTCATATGCTCTGGGGATATAGACGCCTGGGTCTCGATTCAGTTTCGGTTCATGTCTTCTGATATTGATCGCCTCATGTATTCTTCTGATTCTTTTGCTGTGGTGGTTCACAGCCAACGTTTTAACTTTGGTCCAATCGACACGGTGTCGTGGGTTGTCATTCAGATGTTCAGCAACTGCAGATTGGTTGGTGGGGGCTTTTGGCATGTGTTCTTTCCGTCGGATATCTAATGGTCTTTTAGATTCTCCAATGTAACTTTGTTGGCAACTGCAGTTGATTTTGTAGACACAGCCTTTTGCTGAGAAGGGTTTGGTGGGGTTCAACTTTCCATTCGCTTTTGCTATGTCTTTGGTTGTTGCGCCCTTCAAGAAAGTGGTTTCAATATCTGCTTCCCTTTTCAATAATCTTCTGATTTGGTGAGAGATGTTGCCGTGGAAAGGTATAAAGATTATAATTGGAGGTTTATCGTTTTGGGGTTTATCAGGTTTTGGTAGGTCGGCAAGCTCATCAATGCCACACTTGCCGACCTACCAAAACCTGATAAACCCCAAAACGATGAACCTCCAATTAGAATCTTTATACCTTTCCACGGCAACATTTTCCAATACCGAATTCATTGTATATTCCATACCCACAACCCTCACATTTTATAATCCTCTGTTATCAATATGTAAAATTTGTATGTTTCAATTATTTTCTATAATTTATTTAGCTATTCACAGTATTTTATGTTATGTAACTCAATTACAATATATCATACCTCTCATATTTATAATTATAAAAAGGTTTCATCATAGGGCATTCTGCTTAATTTATCCTTATTTATTTATATTTTATTCAACCCTTTAATATGTAGTCACCTTGTAAATACATATATGCAACTTATTACTTGACTTTAAAACATAACCGTAAATTTTTATATTTCTTAACTGTTATAATCAATGTAAACATTATGGTTTCGATATAATTCTATAAACCCCCAGTTTGATCTTCTTGTATGTTTATTTAGTAATCTTAGTATATACTGGTTTCCGTTATGGTACACTGTGTATGGTTTCAATATTTGTTAATCTTGGTTAATCCCCTGTTTCATCTTTTAATTGTACAATAAGCCAATTCTAATATATACGATTATGCACCTTTGTTACATCAATAGCTTGTTATAGCTAATCATGCTCACTCACCTTGCATTCCATTGGATAGTTCGCACTGATGTTTGTATATTTATATTCATATCTTTCTCATTTTGTATCTATTTGTGTGTATGCTTGATAACGACTTGTGAAACCTTGTTGAAACGTCGCAGTGAAATAAACCATAGTAATTGTTATCCATAAAAGTGTGTTTTTGATTATGTTCCAATTACTAAATGCCATTCAAAGAATATATTAGATATCCTCTACTATATTCATAAAGGTGAAATCTGTCGCTAAAAATGAACAGTTGGTTTAACTGTTACAATCCCAGCTACAGTATCCTCGCCATTTACCAGACAGCAATAAATTAAGACAAAAACAACACGGGGTTCATTAAGAAATAAAAATAATATAGAAGGATATTCTAGAAAAGAGATTAGGTTAATGTGAGCAAACGCATTTATAGACAATATTGTATCTTTCATTGCCAGGCGAAACGACCTAAGTCAGCAATAGAGAAACTGAGGAACTAGCCAATAACTACACCCTGATTTAAATAATATTGGTTATTTTGGTGATCTGCAATACTTTATTCATAAATCTTAACAGACAGAATATCGAAATGTACTCTAAATTACTACAGAAATCGATTTTAAGGCTTGTCCACAATACTTTATCACAGTGACCATGACCCTATTTCGTACTTTTACTACCCTCTTTTTCCGAGAGCTACCAAGCAAAGTAGCGTAAGTCAATTGACACCAAGGGCGTCGTGGTTTCAACCTTAAAATTTAGGTGAAAAGAGTTGACGTAGCAGGATATGCTTGTCAATAGAAGATGGAGAACTGTTAGGGTTATTTCGCTATAGTACTATGTCAAAACAACCTAAATCTGACTTAGGCTGTTTTGGCACGGAACCCGTCATTTAATTTATAGTCCTGGTGTAGTTTAGTTCCTGTTGTATTTATGCAGCCGTTTTATTTATGGTTCCTGATAATGTAAATAAATGTTATATTGATAAACGGATATCTGTTATCACGAAGATAGTGTTACTCGAGGGGGTTGATTCAATTTACAATCTTAACGATTATAAACCGGATTTAATTAAGTTGTTCGATTTCCGTGCTGATTTGATAAGCTGTGGATTGTAGTTAATTATATCTGACAGAATTACTACAGATATTTATATTTCTAGCGAGGAAACCTTTTCTATAAATGGATATTACACGTCGTCGTGTGCCCGGATATCGGTGTTGCAGGAGGGTTTGGCATGGGACAAAGTATATATAGTCGTTCGGATGGGACGAAAATCCGACGTCCCCGTTACACTTTGACGTGCACGAAAAAGATCGCTTGGCAGTTGGAATTCGAAATCAAAGTGGGCTAAAGACCCCCTACGCGCAAGCGAATTATTGAAATAAAATTGAACAATCCATGTGTTAGTCCCGAAATGACATAGTTTGTGTCGAGTGGACGTTAAGTTAAACCCCATTTCTCTCTTTCTCACATCATCGATCGCACCCATCTTGGAATTGTGAGATGTCAAAACTGTAATAAGCCAAATGACAATGGCCAGATATCCGGTCGACCGTACACTAATTGGAGGATCCTTACACATTTTGAGTTTGTGGAGAAAAAGCCTACAAGTGCTCGAAATAGGTTCCGGGTTTAGTCAGGTTCACTGCGTGTGTCTATGCACCCACCCTTTCCGGTATTGGCTCATCATCTATAATTTGCCAATCACATTTTGCTAAGTAAATTAGGATATGATGTGCTATGTGTACATGCATGACTGATCGCTATAGGGATTAATCTCCAATCCTCTCAAACAATCCTATATAGACCGACTAATATTCTTAAAAATACATCTTTGAACTGTGGGGTGTAAAAGATTCCGGGAGTGATAATGAAGTGATAGCGGAAATCATTAAATATTAAGTGGCCACTTTGATAGGGATCTGTTTTGTGATTCCTTAAAGGGACAATAACACTCTTGCTGGCCTGACAGCTCCAGAAAATAAATAATAGCCTTATTCAAAGTACTAGATGTTTAAGTGTCCTACCTGTTGTGTAACTTATCTATTAAATCCGATTTTACTTGTCCAGAGGGTTCGAAAATATTTTTAAATCCAAGTCACATTTGAAAAAGTTTACGTTAGGCTTTTCAAATCATTTAGTTGAATTTTTCCATTTTTTTTTAAATTAGGTGTGTTAAGATGAAATTTGTATCGTCAATTTATTGGAATATTGTAAAATAGTACAATTTATTGACCAGAATAAAGATTGGGACATATTATTCAGTTACAACAAGAGTGGTATTGAGCCTTTAACACAATCTCGCCATGTTTCATGGATTTTCACCTTAAAAATCCCCGGTAAAGTTCCACATGTAGATTTCCGCCACATTCCGTGAGTAGTCGTAACTGTCCGCCAATAGACATGCCGTGACGTAATTTTAGTCCTTCTGCACATATTCTAGTCCATATTTCTATGAGCAGAAGGACTAAAATGACGTCACGACATTTTTATTGGCGGAAAGTTACGACTACTCACGGAGAACGGAGGAAATCGCTGTTGACATAATTACTTGGATTATTTAAAAAAAAATTATGAAGCTTGTCCTTTGACCTTTAAGTAATTATCGTGTACATGGTTAGAATGCGATATAGGTAATTTCACCGGGTATGTTATGGTTCACTGAAATGATCCACGACTCAGTGAGTAATACGTCAAGGTAAAAATCAACCACTTTACTTCATTCTGATATAAACAAATCTTCAGGTGATAATAATATATAATATATACACATAAATAAGAAATACGTCATCCAGGTAAAAAAAATCAACCACTTTATTTCGTTATGATATACACCAGTTCATAAACTAGCTGTTTGTCCTTTGTCAGGTGTTATCAGGTGTTGCAATGTATATAAATAATTACACATTAGACATACATATGATACATAGGTAGAATAATAGATTACCATGGTAATGGATTATAAATAATATCAGGTGTAATAAAGTATATAAAGTATATATAATACATAATATGACATAAATTTAAATAGTCTTCCTGGCGCCTGTTTCACGAAATTTTAACTAAGATAAAATCCAAATTTTAGTAATTTGACTGAAAAATATTAAATTGATTTTAGTGCTTAGCCAATCAAAATTGAAGTATCTACTAAAATTGGATTTTATCTTTAGTTAAGATTTCGAGAAACAGGGCACTGGAATAATATAGGGGCGTGGGCTGGTGGGAGTGAGATGTGTGTGTGTGTGAGAGAGAGAGAGAGAGAGGGAGAGAGGGGAGAGAGGGAGAGAGAGAGAGAGGGGGAGAGAGGGAGTAGAATGTGTTGATTTGAACGTAAAGTGTATTGATGATTAAAACACATTAGAACGTAAAGTGTATTGATAACTTAAAACAGATTAGATGGTAATGTGTATTAATAACTAAATATATACAATATTTTAATGAGATGATGTGTATTTACAATGAAATGAAGTGAGGTTTAACGTCATACTGCTCCGACTGTTCTAATGAAGACGGGAAATATTTACAATGAGATTCGGAAATATTTAAATAAATAAAGATATATAGGATTCTTTAATTTAAGTCACTGATTTCACTCGGGGTCCAATATAATTAATTTCAGTAAAGTCAAATATACTTAATTTCACTGGGTCAATTATACTTAGTTTCAGTAGGGTCAAATATACTTAATTTCACTGGGTCAATTATACTTAGTTTCACTGGGATCAAATATAATTCATTTCAGTAGGGTCAAATATACTTAATTTCACTGGGTCAATTATACTTAGTTTAACTGGGGTCAAATATAATTAATTTCACTGGGTCAATATATAATTAATCATACGTGCAAACATTAATTTTGTTAATTCTACTGGGGTTAACTTTGTTAATTTCAATTTTGTTCAATTCCACTTTGTTAATTTCACTTTTTGTTAATTTCACTTTTGTTAATTTCGCTTTTGTGAATTTAACTTCTGTTCACTTTTGCTAAATTCCATTGCTGTAATATCTCGAGGATTAGCTCATGTTAATTTCGCTTGGATCTACTTTTGTTAATTTCACTTGGATCCACCTTTGTTAATTTTACTTGGATCCGAATTTGTTAATTTCACCGAGGTAAACTCCTCTTTCTTCTAAATATTTTTACAGCACAGTCGTGCCGGAATTTTTTGCTTAGCAACCCATATATCACAGGGTTGATGGCATTGCTTAAAAATGTTGAGCGTACGCAGAAATTGTAAATAAGCAGTTCGGTCATACTTTCGCTTGAATTGAAATAAAATTGGTTTGTTTTGAGGATTTTAACAACGAGATACGGTACGTAGGATAATACAAACGATATCGTTACAGCTAGGAAAATGGTGGTCATCCGTCCCGTTTTCAACTTCATTTGTCCAGCAGACGCGTTACTGGGCCTTGAAATAAACAGCTTTTGGATACTGCTAGTAAGTTTTACAACGATATTTGTACTTTGGTACGATTCCAAGGAATTCGGCTCAGACACGTGTTGTTGGGTCGGTTGGTTTACGCTTGATATTTGGGGTAGAGTTTCTCCAATGGCATGGTTTTGTCGATTCATAAGTCTAACTCCTATGAGAATATAGAAGGTCAAGAAACAGACCAAGCTGAATACGAACGTGAATAATAAACATGCGTAATAAACCATTCTTGCTGGATGATCTAACATGGAATCATCTGTTGAACATTCCGTACCTGTTATAGACGGCACCGAGGTAGGCACTGTTCTCTTACCAAATATCACCAGCGCGGGCACCGCCGTCAGTATAGCAACTATCACGGTGATTATGGAACACGGTAGAACTTTTCTTTTAATGTCCTTAAAGGGTTTGTAGATTATACGGTATCGCGAATAAGCAATAGAGACCAACGTCAGCCCACAGAGACTCTGTAGCCACGTTTCAACAAATCTGAAAATCTTGCAAGCGGCTGGGGCATCGAAGGTATAGGGTAGAAGGAGATCGGAAAGTTCAAATGGAATGTTGACGCAGCATGAAATTAAATCCAAAGCCGCTAAATACACAAGAAAAGAATTGGAGTTCCTTTCCCTCAGCTGCGATTTATAAATAAAACAAACGACTAAGTTTCCGGATATTCCGATCACCATGACAACGACCATGTAAATAATCACAGGAAGCAGATTAATACTGGCAGCACGATTTAAACTTTCTAATGTCTCACTACTGGTCTGTGATGTCATGTTGCTAGGTGGCAATGTCATGTTGTTAGATGGCGATGTCATGTTGCTAGGTGGTAATGTCATGCTACTGGGTTGTAATGTCATGTAAATGAAATTCTGGGCGTCCATCTTTTGTGTCTTTTGATTTCACTTTCTAATCTATCTGAAATATAAAAAGAAACAGTCGGTCATTTTACTTGAAAACAATAAAAATTGGACACTGACTGCCCGATATTTAGAAGAAGACTATTCAGGCCCGTGGCCAGCTTGCTAGCTTCGGAGGGGCAGTGAAGTTTTTAGGGGGGGGGGGCACACCCGGCACAGTCTACAGTAGGTATTTTAGAGCTATGGTCGCCCCCCCCTTGCCCCCCTCTGGCTACGGGCCTGAGACTATTACGGTAACAAGTACGACCTTACGATGGCCCAGGAACCGAGTATGACTTTATCGCCGCCATCTTGGCATTGACACGAAATATCAAAAATCGAAGTCGACAAATATCTGAGGAACAAGTTTCATGGCGGAGCCTTGGAACCGTGGGCCCTTTTCCCGAAGTGTGTCCCCATAACAACAACAATAGTAGCCCCTAGGTACAGTCAGTCATTTAAGTTGAAAACGGAACAAAAATTGGAAACTGACTGCCCGATATTTGAAATCAGTCTATAACGGGAACAAGTACGACGTCATCGCCGCCGTCTTGGCGCCACCTTGGCATTATAAACATAACATATCAAATCTCGAAGTCGAGATATCGATCCGCATTTGTCTAAGGAACAAGTTTCATGTCAATCGTACTTGAATTGACGGAACTTTTTTTTTCGAAAAGTGTCCCCACAACATCAACAACAACAAGATGAGTAACTCCTCGGTACCAGTCCCTGGTTCGACCACCCACCCACTAACAAAATCCTTCACTTTCGAGTTGTATCAAACAACAACAGCACCCGTTCCTGATCCGACACGCCCCGAAAACTTCACTTTTGAGTTGTTTCAGACAAAAACACGTTGTCTGGTATTCAACATCAGACAAACAACCCATAAACCATAATAGTGTTATTTAAACGACTCAAACCTCAAACCAATTTGTGAAACAGCTTAAAATCCACTGTACTATATTGATCCTACGTGTGTTCATGTTATTTATATGTATCGTAATATCTGGTAATTCCTGACCTCATCCATTATTGACTTAACTTTCTAATGGCCTTCATAAATATGATAACTAGTGCAAATATTTTTTCAGGGGTTAACTATCCGATATTTATTATTTATCAAAAACATATAATGTGAGCCATTCGATGTTATGGAACTCAATGACATTTGACAATGACAAGGGGGGGGGGATGGTCGAATGGTTAGCGTGTGCGCGTTGTTTCATAAGGTCTGTCATTGTGTCAACTGGCGTGGGTTCGATTTCCCGGTTGTACGTGACAAGGAGTAGGTTCGCCTGTCCAACCTCGTGGGTTTTCCCCGGGTCCTCCGGTTTCCTCCCACTGCTAAAGATCCCTACGCGCAAGCGAATTATTGAAATAAAATTAAACCATACGTTAGTCCCGAAATGATCTAGTTTGTGTCGAGTGGACGTTAAACCCCATTTCTCTCTCTCTCTCTCTCTCTCTCTCTCTCTCTCTGAAACGTATTCAAATTAATTATTCAGTTGGATTCAATCGGATTAAAAGTATGTCCATTAATAGGTTTCATTGAACACTTTTACGTGATACTGGGTTTTCTCCAAGTCCTCCAGTTTCCCCGCACTGCTAAAGACAAGCGAATTATTGAAATAAAATTAAACCAGGTGTTAGTCGCGAAATGACCTAGTTTGTGTCGAGTGGACGTTAAATCCTCTCTCTTTCTCTGAATTGTATGACTCGACTACTTCTGTCCCCTTTCAGTAAGACCTTGATCAACGTAAATATTGGTTATCGTGGTAACCATGGTTACCTTGTCACAGCTGATCAATTTCCCCGTACATTTATATTTTTTTAAGATAGAAGATGATCACATTCAGATCATTTAATGTTATAGTTTATTGTCCTACTATCGATATTAAAGCCACTGATCACGTGATCATCTTTACCACAATACATGTATTTATATTTTCACGATTTAATCCACTCTGAAATGCACTGGGGGGATTGGATGGCTGAATGGTTAGCGTGTACGCGCTGTATCATAAAGTCTGCCATTGAGTCAACTGGCAGGGTTTCGATTCCCCGGTTGTACGTGACAAGGAGTAGGGTCGCCTGTCCAACCTCGTGGGTTTTCCCCGGGTCCTCCGGTTTCCTCCCACTGCTAAAGATCCCTACGCGCAAGCGAATTATTGAAATAAAATTAAACCATACGTTAGTCCCGAAATGACCTAGTTTGTGTCGAGTGGACGTTAAACCCCATTTCTCTCTCTCTCTCTCTGAAATGTATTCAAATTAATTATTCAGTTGGATTCAATCGGATTAAAAGTATGTCCATTAATAGGTTTCATTGAACACTTTTACGTGATACTGGCTAGTTTATATCGTTTTCAGAGGATGCCAATAACTTTGTGATATCTCTGTACATGCGACATTGAATTATTTTGGATTGACATCCATTTTAGAGATTCACGCTGTTTTCATGAGTCCAGTCAGAACAAAAATGCAGGACGTTAAACCCCATTTCATTTCATTTAACTTTCACGATATTGGTGACTTAAAATCAGCGGTTGGAGAGAGAGAGAGGGGGAGGGAGTGAGAGAGAGAGGGGCTAACGGCCACTCGATTCAAAATAGGTCATTTCGGGGCTAACATACGGTTCATTAGCAGTGCTAGGAATCTGTAGGATCGAGTTGACATGGCCACCTTGGTTAGGGTTAGTGTTAGGTTTAGCGCTAGCCCTGTTTACATCTCGTGACCTATGACAGAATCTGCCGATGTGCTTGTGAATAGATCTAATCCTAGAACTACGTGTATAATATTCACAACTGTCGAACAGGTTTCCTGCACCGCCCACGAATTACATGTACATTATATAAACAACCCAAAATATGATACATTGGCAATATCCCAATTAATGTTGCAGAAAAAATAAACACAAGGCACATGACGTATTACGAAATGAAATGGGGTTTAACGTCCTACTGTTCTACTCCGAACTGGGCTAATGAAGACGGGCATACGCCATACAGTGTGCTATGAGGGAAATTTTGCTCGGACAGCGGCACTACGACCTACTCCTTATATCGAAATCCAACTACCAATGGATCTTTTACGTGCACCCCAATGTGTACATGGGACCTCGGTTTTTCGTCCCATCCGAACGACTAGACAGCTGTCCTTGTCAGGCCCTCCGTTCTGCACCACTGACAATGGAGAACAACGCCGAAAAATCCCGATGGACTTTCTCGGCAAATGCAGGGATCGAACCCCCCGACCTCCAGGATAGCGAGCCAGCGTTCTACCCGCTTAGCCACCGTGATCCCCAACTTGGCGTATTACACTAGTCCATATCTAGAGTTTTTAGGATGTGATAAAACTCAACCGTTGGTAATTATTCATTATTGCTAAGACGTCCAAGTATTTTATCTACCAAATGCTAATATAAAAAAATCCCTGAATAAAGATCTGATGAATCAGTAGTTATT
The DNA here is from genome assembly GCF_932274485.2 of Patella vulgata. Taxonomy (NCBI): domain Eukaryota; kingdom Metazoa; phylum Mollusca; class Gastropoda; family Patellidae; genus Patella; species Patella vulgata. The sequence goes on along the minus strand of NC_065883.2, from coordinate 6,416,292 downwards.
ATTCCATTCATCTATTCACCATAATATATTCATTGAGGTCCCGACAGGGCTAAAAATATCGACTCCTTTTACGGATTTATTGCATTCAGCCATCAAAAGAATTTATGGATATTTTGTTATGAATTGTTTCTGTCTGTGTTTCTCATTTATTTGGGCGCCTCGGTGGTACATTGAGTAATAGGGTGGTTTAATCCAGATCTTGGCCAAGAATTTTCATTTCCGGCCAGTGGTTGGAACGAACAAATCGAGGTCCCGGGCATAGGTTGGCGTGCGCGTACGAAAGAACGAAAGAAAAAAAGAAAGAGAAATGGGGTTTAACGTCTACTCGACACAAACTAGGTTATTTCAGGACTAACATATGGTTCAATTTTATCTCGATAATTCGCTTGCGCGTGGTGGTTTTTAGCAGTGAGAGGAAACCGGAGGACCCGGAGAAAACCCACGAGGTTGGACAGGCGGCCGTACTCCTTGTCACGTACAACCCGGGGATTCGAAACCCTGCCAGTTGACTCAATGACAGGCCTTAGATACAGCGCGCACGTGCTAACCATTCGCCTGCGCGTACGGGTCGTTGGACAGTGGGAGGAAACCGGAATTCATGGCGAAAGCCAATAGGTTGGACATGCGACCCTACTCCTTGTCACGTACCACCCCTCAATCTTACGAACCGCCATATTACTGAAATACGGGGGTGGGGTGGGGAGGGCGACTGATCATAATGTCTCTCATTCAGACAAGTGGCGTGGGTTTCCGTGACAAGGAATTAGTCGCCATCCCAACCTACGCGCAAGCGAATAATTGCAATGAAAGTGTACCATCTCTCTCTCTCTCTCTCTCTCTCTCTCTCTCTCTCGTTTGAATTTTTAAATCAATATTTATATTCCACATTTAGCGTGATCACGTGCTGATAAATGATAATTAATTAATCCCACTTGCCTATATTAACATTAATAGTATGAGCCATGATTTGGAGACAAAACCAATATGGACTTATGTTTTACTGGAATCAATAAATACACCGTACTGTGGTACCTCAGTAACGACTGGGGTGACATTTCCCGTAGATTAGATTGACATAACCCACTTCATTTCCATAAATCACTTAGGCAGGCGATCTTATTCCGTATCACGTACAAGTGAGGGATCAAAACCGCGCCAATTTACTTATTGACAGACAAATGTATATTAAAGCGCACATGCCACACCACTCGACCACTGAACTCTTCAAGACAACATGACAACAAGAATCATTGAGTATGAAAACGATACTAGAATACTTGTCGAAACGTCGTGCTTATCATGAGCGGATCTGGGTGGGGGCGCACCCCCCCCCCTCCTCTGCTCAGCTACGTAAAAAAATTGTTAAACAACACTTTTATGAGAAAAGTGTCACGGTCGTGTGTTTTATCCTTTATCATCAGATGGTAGGATGGGATGGTCATTCAAAACGAGAGGTAATGATAGACATGTGTGATATCACAATTGATGCTTTGCATTAATGAAATTGAATCACAATGTGATCCTATTATTTCATAATAAACATTTAGGTCAAACAGGATGTTGGATTTCTCTCTTTAAAAGGCTCGATGTTCAGGTAAGCTTAGGTAATTTGGAGACGATGATGGCATCATGCATTGTCAACTATCAAACGTCCTTAACAGGAGCCTGGCCAACCCCCTCCTGTAAAAATTCTTGGATCTGCCCCTGCTTATATAATAAACCAGTGACAGTTATAAAAAGCATGACGTTTCGGTAAATATCCTTGTGCTTATATAAGTATCCCCGTGCTCGATAATGATTATCAAAACGCCGAGATTATATAAAAAGCACGCAGTTTCGATAACTATTCATGTGTTTGATAACGATAAGATCGAAACGCGGGATACTATGTGTGTGTATGTGTGTGTGTGAGAGAGAGAGAGAGAGAGAGAGAGAGAGAGATGGGGTTAACGACACAAACTAAGTCATTTCGGGACAAAACAAGGTTCAATTTTATTTCAATAATTCGCTTGCGCGTAGGGGTCTTTAACAATGGGAGGAAATCGGAGGACCCGGAGAAAACCCATGAGGCTGGACAGGCGACCCTACTCCTTGTCACGTACAATCGGGGAATCGAAACCACGCCAATTGACTCAATGACAGACCTGATCATACACGCACACGCGCTAACCATCCAACCCCCCGTTCTCTATTAGACATTTATGAAATAAAATCGACGTTTCGATAAGTATCAGTGTGCTTAATAACGATACAAGGACACATGTCGAAACGTTGTGCGTATACAATAAACCAGTGAAAGTTATGACGTTTCGATAAGTAACCCCGAGTATGATTACAATAAGAGAATACTTGTATAATAAACAATTGACAGTTTCCCTAAAATATTGTGTTCTGTTCTGAAACATACAGTAAAAAGATAAATCGTTTGTTTAAGCCACATTTAGTAACTGGGTGAGAATAACACAATTATATGTAATATAAGTTACTTGAAAGATTTATTTCAGTGACGTTTCGACAAGGGTGCTCCCGTCATTATCAAGCAAAGAGTGATAACCATAGTATAATGAACATATATATACAAAATAAGGAACAATGACACACACTCAGAGGTAATCATTTAATATAACTGGTATACCATATAATTTTGTCAGTGGTACAAATGGTACTTACTTTTATACAGACAAAGTCCTCAATTATATTCAGCTGTTAATACTTCAATGATTGAATAACACGAGCAACTCCTTTGAATATTAACTTAAAGTTCACGATGATTATCAACATCCGCCAGACTAAGTGATGCTCGTAGTCTTGGCCACGTTAACCAATATTTATATAATAAAGTACTATTGGTCTGGATAACAGAGACTATTAGTTCCGTTAACCGCGGTACGGAGATTTAAGACTATTACTGGGTTATATTGGAGCGAAATGATTGGCCGGTGTCATCATCATCGAGTCATTTAATATCCCATTCTAGCTTCTCTGTGATACTCAACGTATGATGTAATACGTTAATAATAGTATAGTATAGTTATCGCTGTACGTTATAGAGCTCGAGTTTATCTAGGCATGATACGAAGGAAACATTTCCATGCCAAATTTTAATTTGTAATCCGGTTTCAGTTCCAACATTAAAGATACATTATGGGGGATTAGATAAAGAGCTGGACAGCACGTTTTCGCCAACTCGTCATGAAATTCCAATTGTCAAGGGTTTCTTTATGTGTACAATGGGAACCATCGTGGCCCTGAGGTCGCGTGTTCGATACCAGCATTGGCCGAGAAAGGTCATCTGGATTTTCCGACGTGGTTTCATCTTGTCAGTGGTGCAAGACGGTGGACCTGACAGGGACAGCTGTCTAGAAGATCGGATGGGACGAAAAACCGAGTTCCCGTGTACACATTGGCGTGCACGTAATAGATACCTTGGCAGATGGAATTCGGTATAAGAGTAGGCCGTAGCGCCGCTGCCCGTGCAAAATTTCCCCCATAGCACACTGTATTGCGTATGCCCGTCTTCATTAGCTCAGTTTTGGAGCAGAACAGTAGGACATACGTTAAACACCATTTCATTTCATTTATATAATATTTTATAATCCCATTTTTAAATTTTTTATATAATCTCCATTATTATATTTTATAATCTTGGTTTTTATATTTTTCTATAACCTCTGTTATTATATATATTTTTAATAGTTATATCTCCATTAATATAGATTTTGCACTGTTATCGCGTCAATAAAATGTGAACAATTTAGTCGGTTTTAGCGCTTATTCTTATCAAATTCCGTTGTGACCACAAAAAAGATGGAAAAAACAAACTGGCGTTTACATCAGGGGATTTTTGTAAGCCAAGGGTCAGTGACTAAAACGAAATGAAATGAAATGGGGTTTAACGTCCTACTGTTCTGCTCCAACTGGGAAAATGAAGACGAGGATACGCCATAGAGTGTGCTATGAGGGAAATTTTGCCCGGGCAGTGGCACTATCGCCTACTCTTATATCAAATTCCAACTGCCAAGGGATCTTTTACGTGCATTCCAACGTATACACGGGGCCTAGGTTTTTCGTATCATCCGAAGGACTAGACAGCTGTCCTTGCCAGCCCCCCCGTTCTGCAACACTGACAAGGGGAAAGCACGTCGGAAAATCCAGATGAACTTTCTCGGCCAATGTAGGGATCGAACACCCGACCTCCAGGCTAGCGAGCCAGCGTCTTAACCACATCCCTGTAAATTGATATTAGAATCGTCCGTTTTCAGGGAAATATTTTTAGTGAATAACGTAATGTTTAAGAATAATTCTTGGGTATAAAACGCTTTGATCAATCACGCATGGGGATCTAAATATAGACATATTAAAGCTATTAAAGAAAAGCCAAAATTGTTTCAAGGCCACTCTGAATAAAACTGGCACAGACATAGCGAGAGGAGATGTCTACTTCATAAACGGATGTAGCAATTACAGTAAACTTTAGTAATTTCTTCCAGTTGACGTGATAGTAAAATGTATTTATAGTAACAGGATCATCTGGGTGCAACCACGTGTATTTCTGGTCTGATTAAATTAAGACTGAGTTCAAGTAACTTCTTGACTAAGGCTAGTAATTATTTCCCCTTATTTCATGATGGACGAATGTAGTGCGAGTTATAAATAGACAATTTTTCCCTTAATTTTTTTCTCCCCTCTTCCTGCATTTTTGGGTTGACTTTTTGGTCTAGAATTGGAGAAAAGGGATCAAATTTGCAATTTCATAGCAGTTTTGGGTAATACTGATGATATTACAGCGGAGGGATAGGGGGTGTAAAGTGTCTTTCTGCAGAGCAATCATTGTGTCGGAAGTGAGATTTTCACCCCTGTCAACTTCAAATCCGTGTAGCAAAAAATCTAAATGGTCAACCCCCTACAAAATTATGATGAGGAGATTGCCAAATGTTGTCCCCATTGTGCCTATAAAGATTTATTAAACATATATAGATAATTCAACAAATATTAACAAGAAAGAGAGAGAGATACCATCCGTTCTAAATCATAGTTCACTCTCATTTGACATACACTTTTACCAAATATATAATAGACAATTATGACACATTGACAATTAAACTATAAAATATTGCTTCTAAGTCGAGATCTAAACAATGTTTTTTTTTAAAAGAGTTTGGTTAATCACCTGTTCTTAATCCCCCCATTGTTAGACTTCCATGCTTAACTAAATTATACATGACGTAATAAGCATTGGCTGGATTAAACATACATGTACATTATGCAAGAGCTAAATCTGTCTATTGCAGGTCTTTCTTTAGGTCTGAAATGTTATATAAATTATTAATTAGACATTAATTAACTTATCCAGACAATAATCAACTCCCGATGGCATCGCTAGTCTGCGATGTTTATTCGATTAGGTTCCGATTTGCTGCTTGACTTCCATTCATAATTTAATCATGAAATGGATGATTGAGACTATGTTTTTTATCGTACAGACTTTAGTAATGATGATCGAGGCTCGGCCGAAATTTCAACCGCTTAATTCTCGGTTCATAGTGGATCAATTTGACTGAAATTCTCATCAAATTCTCTTTACATTATATAGTTTGTAACTATTATGTGAGAACTGCCAACTCTTTATCTTATTTCCCATAATATATCTTTAATAAGTCTCTCCTAAATTTAAGATAAGAGGGTTCTGTAGCCCAGGGGTCGGTTGACCATGGATTGTAAAGAGTTTTACTCTATGTTTATAAAGACAATATTTAGCTCAATTTCAGTGTCTGTTTAATTCAATACGTATCTAACATTAGAAATAATTTGGTAAATAAGATAGAAATAAATTACAGTATGTGGGCAAAGATATGTTCACCAAAATGGGAAATGAAATGAAATGGGGTTTAACGTCCTACTGTTCTGTTCCAACTGGGCTAAAGAAGACGGGAGGGAAATGTAACACGGGATTTTAATATACAGTATAGAATTCATATGACTTATGTCTGTGAATTATTCCAACACTAACCAAGATAACTCAGACAAATAGTTATAATTAAACTTTTAATAAATGAGTGTCCAAAACTGGATAACGGTCACAATAACGAGATAGGTATCGCTAGGGCAGGCCGATCACCAGACTAAATGAAATGAAATGGGGTTTAACGTCCTACTGTTCTGCTCCTAAACTGGGCTAATGAAGACGGGCATACGCCATACAGTGTGCTATGAGGGAAATTTTGCCCGGGCAGCGGCACTATCGCCTACTCTTATATCGAATTCCAACTGCCAAGGGATCTTTTACGTGCATTCCAATGTATACACGGGACCTCGGTTTTTCGTCTCATCCGAAGGACTAGATAGCTGTACTTGTCAGGCCCTCTGTCCTGCATCACTGACAAGGGGGAACCACGCCGGAAATCTGGATGAACTTTCTCGGCCAATGCAGGGATCGAACACCCGACCTCCAGGCTAGCGAGCCAGCGTCTTACCCACTTAGCCACGTGATCCCCTCACCAGACTAAAGTTATAGAAGAATATAGAACATATATACAAGCTTATGATTAAAATAATTATATAATAATATTTCAGAAGTAAATATCCAACCCCGTGAAATCACATTATTGAAAATTGTAGATGTTAGTCCCGAAATGATCTAATTTATGTCGAGTGTACGTTAGCCTCCCTTGATCGAAAATATCGCCCGAACACTAAAGAAGGGGTAATGGACATGTACTGAGATTTTGGAGGTGTAAATTCTCTCTTCGGGTATAACAGACTTCGAATGATTTATTCAATATACCGGAACATAAATATACATATATCGTCATACAGTACTGACAGGCCAGTTGCTGCACTTAGTGAGGTATCGTAACTGGTGACTCCCTTCAATGTTCGTTCGTTCCTTCCAATAGTTTTACGTCCACTTCCACCTAAGGTGATATCATAGACAAGCCTTCAATGTACAAATTTGTTATATTTAAGGAAAATCAGATAATAGGATAGAAATAAATTTTGTAATTAAAACTTGACGTGTCGATAGATGAACAATGCATAAAGGTTTAAACAATGTAATAAATCAACAAAATGAACGAAAAAAATAGATTGGATTAAAGTTACAATTTCATATTTTCTAAGAAAGTCAAAACATAATTATTTCTATGTCTTTTGCTCAATAGGTTGTCAACTCACTATTATACGATCATAGGTGTCATTCTCACACTTAAAACTCATTTACATCGGAAATAATAACACAGTTACCTCACAATTACCTCCCTTGTTTTCTATTCTCCATCATGGAGTAGTTATCTTCAAACGTTTGAATTTAAAGATGAAAATGATATTTTTGCCAATTTCTCGACTGGCAATAGTGAATTATAGGATTAATAGGATTATTCTTTAACAAGGTAGGACTGTTAATAGATACCATCTATTTTAATGCTTTATTTTAATAAATTTTAAAAATATAACTTAAAAATATGAAATTGCAGCTTTAACATCGTTACCAATTGACGGCTTGAAAAGTGATGACAGGTTAATAGCGATTTGATCTAAAGTTGTTAATTTAAGAAACATTCATTAACTTAGCGATTGGCAGATCATCACACCATTATAATTTCCTCTGTTTTAGAAAAGACGCGCCCTTGCGTCTTAATAATCGATACGAAAGCATTAGGGTTAGGTCAAGGGTTAGGGTTAAGGTTGGGATTGGAGCTAGCCCTGTTTACACCTCGTGAACTTTGACCAAACTTGAAGTTGACCTTATCAAATAGATTTAACCATGTGGACACGTTAGATGTCACGTGATATGTGACGACACGGGAATCCCGACAGGTACGTCACGTGATTGAGGAAACCCAGAACGACAGGTTTATAGCTGATATATCTATATCTTGCAGTGTGTGACTATAAACATAAGTAAATAATAATGACCTTTAACGTTAATACGCTGAATATTCGTAGAACAATACGAATATGTGTGAATATAATATATATAAATAATCCTAATGCGTTTCATCCTCGGTTTCCCCAGTGGTCTCATTCCGTTCTACCCTCACTAATGAGTAGAACGGAATGAGACTACAAGGGAAACAGAGGATGAATACGTGTAAATACAGTCAAGAATCCTAATGGGTATGTTATAAAATATATCTATATCTTGAAACGTGTAAATGAAAGGTAATTAGGTTATAAAAAGCCCTTAACGTGATTATTTTGAATATTCGTAGAACGATACGAATACACGTGGGAGAATATAGATATATGTAATCCTCAAAGCAGAAATAGCTTACCGATAGGTAGTTATCTTAATTAGCCTTAATATACACAGTGCGAGTATAAAATATATCCACATGCGTATTCGTGGAATTAAGTAAAAATACAAACAGATACATTACATACATACGTACTTTAAGCTAGTCTTCATTGGTTATGTATGTATTGGTTATTTTTATTTAATTCCACAAATACGCATATTATTTTAAAGTAGCTAAGTCTCCAACTCAATACCATCCAAAGTCTTACACGTTGAAAACACGAATTATTTGTCAATTCAAATCAACATTGATGTTGTGATCTTACCAGGAAAAGGTAGTGTAATACTATAGGGTTTATTTTAGTTCTAAGAAAGGTGTTCTGTTTAATATAGAAATTCGAGTTACCTACATGATGTGTGCTGACAACTAGGGTAATTAATTACCTTGCATTATTCCGCTACTATCGTAGACTTACTTACCGACAGTTATGTCAGTATCCATTGCTGGAAGTAGGGTACTATAGCCCAGTCATCTCGTGCACGGATTAGTACAATTAACTAGAATAGTGTTGACGTAAAACGGTGCCTATACGAAACACTTACCCAAAAATGGTAATTGTCCCGCCCTAATAAATGACGCATTGTATTTTATATATAGGAGAGAGCTGGTTTGATTTACCTTCAGATATCATAGAGCGGCCCCAGAGGGGCACACCATAGCCTTCTCGGCTGAGAGACTGGGATAGAGACAATGTAGTATTTAACCCGTTAGGTCTGAGTTGTAAAGGATGCTAAACTCAGGGTAGCACGTCATTTCGGTCCCGCGTCATTTCGGACTCAGCACAAACGTCGTTTCGGACTCAGTATGGCGACTTTTCGGACTTACTCGGTGTCATTTCGGACTCAGTCAAACGACATTTAGGACTCGGACCGGCGACATTTCGGACTCGGACTCGGACTCAAATAAAACTTAAAATTATGTGTGTATATATTAGTAATAGCTGTTTTTCTTTCGTTGTAGGTGAGGCTCAAGACAGACCATTCACATTAATAAAGATTTAAACATTGTTAGTCTTGTTTTATTTATCCCATACAGGCCATTACTTGACAACACGCCTTTGAACTTGAACTTGAAGTAAAACCTATGCTACTTGCCTTTTTTGTATTTGTTTATTTACTTGATCGGATATTATTGTATTTTGATGAGTAAATTTTGATTGTTGACGATGAATTAGTTTAGATTGTTGACGATAATCGATCCGCGATTGTTGTTTTAATCTAGCGATTAGTGAATCCAGCGATTAGTGAAACCATCCCATTGTTGTATTTAAGATTAATAGCGATAATTGATCGGCGTTTCTAATAGCCGCTAAGAAATGATTGAGAAATAAAAACACTGATCGGCGTTTCTAATAGCCGCTAAGAAATGATTGAGAAATAAAAACACTGCAACTCGTATTTAATCTGGTGTTGATTAATGAAAGCAAGCTGAGATTAATGAAGCCGTTAAGAAATGATTGAGCCCAAGCTCAAATGTATTATATATATGTGCCATATTTCAATTCAAATCATTCTCAATTTTTACACGAATCTATCATGGCTAGTGGAAATTGCGTAAAGTGTACCAATCCTGTCCGTCCTCGACAAGAAGGCCTCCAGTGCGATTCTTGTCTTTTATGGCAACATCGAACCTGCGATTCCGGTACGTAATGAAATTTTCTTTATTGTTATTTATTAAAACGTTTTAAATTTGTCGTTTCTTGTAAGTTATTGTTATTTATTAAAACGTTTTAAATTTGTCGTTTCTTGTAAGTTATTGTTATTTATTAAAACGTTTTAAATTTGTCGTTTCTTGTAAGTTATTGTTATTTATTGAAACGTTATAAATTTGTCGTTTCAGCTTGTAAGTTATTGTTATTTATTGAAACGTTATAAATTTGTCGTTATTGTTATTTATTGACACGTACCCGCAATCCGGGAATATTATTATTTTATTTATCACTATTTCAGGCATCACTCGGGATGAGTACAGGAGTTTAAACCGACATAGAACTGCTTTTGAATGGAAATGCTGTAGATGTGTTGCCCCGCTCCCCCCTACAGAAGAAGAAATGGACATCGAAGAATCATTCACCATTGAACGACCATACCAGCTACCTGATCCGGTTATCGAGTCTTCAATGTCTGAAGATGAGCAAGATATTAGCGTATTTGCTGAAGAAGAACCTGAATTAGCATACACTATAGAAGAGGCAGCAACAACACGTGGGAAAAAGAAGCTGTTTGACAACATTGGTTTTGCTTATACGATAAAGGTATGTGTTATATATATGTATGTTATAGACAAATATGATATCTAACTAGAACTTATATATTAGAACTAATGTTACGTGTAGACGAATATGATATCTAATTAGAACTAATGATGTTTTTTTTAGACGGACAAGAAAACGACCGTATGGAGGTGCTGCAAGAGAAATGGTTCCCTGACTTGTCCTGCAACGGTGATTCAGGATGGTACCGACTTCAAGAAAGGTTTGAAAGAGCATATTCACCCAGCAGAACCTGGTATATTGACTGCTGCTAAAATTAAAGTAACGGTATGTATATAAAAATACAAATATTAAAGTAACGATATGTACATATATTAAAAGATTGAAAGAACAGATATTCATTCCTCCAGCTGACCCTGGTACTGACTGTTGCTGAAATAAAAAAAAAGAATATGTATAATATTTATTATATCATTGCAGGCTAAGAAGGAAGCCATAGGAAATATTTTTACAAGATCCTGTCCATCAATCGCAGAGAGTGTCATGGCAAGTGTAGGATCGGTCAACGAACCAGTGTATAGCAGACCACCTCTTGCAGCATTGATAAGGTCGGTGCAGCGAACCAGACAGACTCTCCGACCAAATGACCCAGTAGACATGTCTTTCTATCCACGCTTTCGTAAAAGCCGGGGAAACCACGAAGCAGGTACCACTTGTCTTTTGTGTAATGTCCGGGAAGAGTCAGGACGATTACTACAAGGTAAGATGTGATCTATAAACTCGGAATAAAAAAATGATATAAATATAATCGGAAAAAATGGAGAAATGAATAACCGGAGAAATGAATATAATCGGAGAAATGATTACAATCGGATAAATGAATAAATATAATCAGATAAATGAACGTTTGGTTTATTTATTTTACAGGTTCTCCGGGCAGTGGACAAGATGCTACCAAGAAAAGGGATTCCAGGTATGTTGTGCGTTCTTCTTATAATAAATCTTCTTATAGTAAAATAAAAAAATTCTTATTATAATATCTTCTTTTAAAGTACAAGTGCACAAATAGATTTTCAGTATTAATATATTTCTAATATTTTATTATTTCAGACAGCGTACAACGAAAAGGGGGACGTGTTTAATTATTTGAGGCGATTGATGGCTCTCCCTTTCCTGCCCGAAGAACACGTGGCGGGCATGTTTGCCCATTTGAAAGACAGGTGCCCAGAACAGTTAGAGCCGATATGTACATACATAGAAGATCAATGGATTTCATCTCGTCTGTTTCCAATAGAAGATTGGTGCGTGTTTATGTTGCCAGTGAGAACCAATAACGACGTGGAGGGCTGGCACAACAGACTAAATTCCCGTGTCAACGCCAGAGGTCCTGTGCCATTTTATCTATTGATTTGCGCACTTTTTTCAGAAGCTACAAAGATACCACTGGACCTCACAATGATGTCGGAAGGTTCATTGAGACGACACCAAAGACGTCGGTATCGACATGTAGAAGGCCAACTTTTTAATATATGGGATTCATACAATGAAAAACAGATGAGCACTAGTAGACTATTAAAAAAAATAAGTCATTTGTATGGTCCACCCGCTCAGTGAAAAACAATTACATAATTAAAAAAATGAAAAAAAAAAAAAAAAAAAATGAATAGCCGACTAAAGCTATTTTTTCATCAAATAAATACACGTGTTGTTATAAATGTTGCGTTAATGTATGAATGTGTATGTATTTATACAATAAATGAATGTTTTATATGACCGTTGTTATCGCTATATGGTATGTTTAAAAATAAAATAATATGCCCGTTGTTATAAATCGATGTTATCATTTTATGCTATGTTGATAAATAAAATAGTTTATAAAGTAAATTGGCGTCAGTGTGTTGTATAATTCTATCTTACCTACCCGAGTCCGAAACGTCACCTACCCGAGTCCGAAACGTCACCTACCCGAGTCCGAAATGTCACCTACCCGAGTCCGAAATGTCGGGGACATATTTTTTGGAGTCCGAAATGACGTAAGTCCGAAATGACGCGGGACCGAAATGACATGTAATCAAACTCAGACCGTAGAAATTTTAATAACGCCTAAAGTTTCTATAATAGATGCTGTAGTTTTCCCGGATTTAACTTTGTAGTTTGGTGTATTTGTTTAATTATATAAACTTAGTAACAACATAAACGGTGTTCCAGAGTCAGTTAATTCATGATGGAAATAATTGATACCACTACGTGAAGTCGAAGAAAGTCATAGACGATAATGTCACCTCTAATATCCTTATTTGTTGCCAAGACACAGGATAGTGTCTCAGTAGGCTAGGTCCCAAATGTTAACGATTTAGCTCCTTTAACTAATGAGGACTATCATAAAACGATCTAAAGTACATTCTTACCTTGACAATATAACAAGAAATAGTTTATAGTTGGAAAGTGTTGAATTCCCGCTTAGCATGCCTATTTAAAGACAGTCAACGTTATGTCCAACAGAGAATTTTATGGAGTATTTCAACCAACTATTATGCTCATATTCTATAGATGATTGGTTAAGAGCCGTCACGTGATTTAGATAGGCCCAGCTTCAGACCTTAACCGCCCCGTGTTGTTTAATTTAATCCTTTGGTTGAATAGCGAGAAACAATAGACCGACTCTAAACTCGCATCTTAGGTAAGTGTATTTAATTTATGAAACAATGGGTATAGATGGGCGAGTAACTGTCAGACTGCTTGATTGACACTCTTCTACATGGTCACATACTAAACTGTCTGTCTGCAGTTAGCTCCGCTTGGTAACAGCCACTAAGCGAGTTGGACGACATTTTAAGTCCTAATTCGACGATTTTAGTTGAAAACACTAAGTATACTTCGAGAAGTTTATTAAGTATTGGTTCTGCTTCCATTTAACAAAATTCAAAAAGTTTTTTTAGTCTTTGTGTGTATGACAGATGTGAAACGAGATAGAACCGCAGTGCAAAACAGTGTAGTAATGTTTGAATATGGCGGCCATTCAAGGCAGAGATCAATTCTCGAACTACATAGTTCTCTGTGTTGATATCATTAAGTCCTTGTGATCTCAGAACATGTCTACTGTATACACACCTCGAAATACGGAATTGGGGGTTGGACGACCGAATGGTTAACGCTTGCGCGTTGCATCTGTTATTGAGCCAAGTGGCGTGGTTTCGATTTCCCGTTTGTTTTTCCGGGTCCTCCGGGTTCCTTCCACTACTAAAGACGACTACGCTTAAGCGAATAAATGAAATAACATTGAGCCACCGAAACATATTCGCATCAACATCGATATATAAACAGTCCTTTCTCCCTTCTACTATTTCATCCTGGAATAATCTAACAGACGACATAAAGAAAAGTTCATCCTTGAAACACTTCAAAGATCATTTACGCAAAAACGACCAAGCGATCCCAAATCATTACTATCTAGGAGACAGAAGATTGCAAATCATTCACACTAGACTAAGATGCCAAAAAGTACTCTAAACTATCACAAATTTTTAATGCACATTTCAAACAATCAATCCTGTAGTTGCGGTCACACTATTGAGGACAGCGAACATTTTTTATTATACTGCTCTAATTTTACTAGAACAAGACAAGAAACTAAACTATTACTACCAAGTACTCACCGGGAGATTAGAACGCTATTATACGAAAACGACCTTCTCGCTTCTTCGACAAACATGGAAATATTCACTATAGTTCAGTTATTCATAAACCAATCCAATAGATTTAAGTAAACAATAACCATGTTCCACATATTCCACTTACCCGTCCTCTGTTTGATCATTCTTACTGGGTATATACTTGATTCTACTCGCCTTCAAGATATATGATACATATCGTTTCATGCTGGGTATACTTACCGCCTTTTTGCCTTCCACTCACTGTTCGGTGATACTTTTAATACCCACCGCATACTTACTTGTTACTATCTTATTACTTACCACCTACTGTTTGGGTTTTTTTGTTGTTTTTTTTTTGTTTTTTTTTATACCGTCCTTTTACTTACCACCTACTGTTTGTTGATACTTACCGTATAAACTTGCGGGTTGGTTTACTTACCGATTCTTGTTTGTCTACACGTATTGTTTGCTCGCCGTTTCTTGACCAACTATGCTTATCAATATACTTATCTAAATTGATCATACTAAACGACGATTCATATCGTTTTCGTCCTTTTACTTGCCACCTACTATTTGGTGATACTCACCGTATACACTTGCGGGTTAGTTTACTTACCGATCATACTAAACGTGTACTAGTGGGTTTTACTTGACGTGTTTTGATGGGCTTACCTTTGATGCAGCATAGATATTTAAACTTATCTTAACACTAATCATATGACAATTAGTGTCTCTCGATAGGTTGGAAATACTTGTCCATGTTCAAATCGTGTACTTAATATTAAATATTAACGATTAATATATGGCATTTTTTACAACCATGAAACACCATCGCACGCCAGACGCCTCCCACCCCAATAATATTTTCTTTCTCCTACTACCACAACCTGAGTTTCGCTTACCCTTTATCGGATAATCATTTCGCTAACCACACTACATTTCTACTACATTACGTACTTTAATTGATTTATATTGTATATTGTCCATGTTCAAATCGTGTACTTAATATTAAATATTAACGATTAATATATGGCATTTTTTACAACCATGAAACACCATCGCACGCCAGACGCCTCCCACCCCAATAATATTTTCTTTCTCCTACTACCACAACCTGAGTTTCGCTTACCCTTTATCGGATAATCATTTCGCTAACCACACTACATTTCTACTACATTACGTACTTTAATTGATTTATATTGTATCCATTATAACGTTTTAAAATAATCAAATGAGAGTAAACCCATTTACCTTGTAATTCTATACCAATTTGTTATTTATGATTATAATCTTATACAATGTATTTATATTTTATTGTAAATAATGTCCTCGGGAGATGAATTTATATAAGACCCGGCTTGTTTTCAGATCCCACAATCATATAGTGTACTTTTATAGTATGTAAATATTTATTGAATAAATAGTGTCAGAAAAAAAACCAAAAAAAAAACAACATTGAGCCATATGTTAGGCCCGAAATGGCCTAGTTTGTGCCGAGTGGACGTTAAACCCCATTTCTCTTTCTCTCTAAATACGGAACATTGTAGCACTAAATAATTACCGATTTTTCTTCAACCCTCGTAAGTTAACCGGTCATGTCATTACGTTCATTACGAAAATTTTACGTCTGGACAATTAGTCTCGGTCACCCAGAACCTCCTAGTCTTCAACGTACGGAGGATCAGGGACCGTTGTCAAGTTCCATTGCCCATGCGTAACCGGGAGTTTTTTTTTATGTGGTTGATTATCCAGTATCTTTGGTCAAGTCTTGCAATCTGCTGTATTGTGATGAACGTAAACAATGACGCTAAGACAGGTATTTAAACTGCTTTTTGATTGGTTCGTAGAATCAACCTACGTGGCCAATGAAATCACCAAGGGCAGATAATTTGAATTCATGGAAATTCCGCGAATGGAACCAGGGGTTAGTGGAGTTGAACGGAACAACACTAGAAATACCGAGGATGAATACCATTAAAGGGACAATAACACTCTTGCTGGCTTGAAAGCCCCAGAAAATAAATAATATCTCTATTTAAGTACTAGATGTTTAAGTGTCCTACCTGTTGTGTAAATTATCCATTACATCCTATTTTACTTGTCCAGGGGATTCGAAAATATTTTTAAATCGAAGTTTCATTTGAAAAGGTTTACGTTAGACGTTTCAAACCATTATGTTGAATTTTTCAAAATTTTTAAATAAGGTGTGTTAAGATGAAAATTGTATCATCAATTAATTGAAATATTGTAAAATAGTACAATTTGTTGACCAGAATAAAGATTGGGACATATTATTCAGTTACAACAAGAGTGGTATTGAGCCTTTAAGATGCTGTATTACCACCGTTAACGATTAACTTATAAAATATAAAATTATTTTATTTAAAAAAAACCTTGTGTATAAATATAAAATGTTTGAATTTGTACATACAAAAAATAAATAAGTGCGATATGAATTTCTTGTGGTTCTGAATATCAATCGATACAGATGCTTGTTTGAATTTGTACATATTTCAGATTTGATCGGGGGGAGGCAGGCGAATGGTTAACGTATGCAATGAGTCGAACGGCGTGGTATTGATTCTCCGCTTGTATGTGACAAGGTGTAGTGTCGCATGTCCAACCTCGTGAGTTTTTTTCGGGTCCTCCGGGACCCCCCAACACTGTTACAAACCGCTAGCAAATTATTGAAATGAAATACTCTCTCTCTCTCTCTCCACCGCCCCACTCTCTCTCTCTCTCTCTCCACCGCCCCACTCTCTCTCTCTCTCTTACTGAACTAAAACTGAACCATGTGTTGGTCCCGTAATGACCTAGTTTGTGTCAAGTGGACGTTAAACCCTCCCTCCCCCCTCTCTCTCTCTCTCCCTGAATAACAACCTATACAGCAGATGATTGTTTGAATTTGTATATACATGTCAAATAATTAATACGAGTACATATTTAGCGTGGATTAAGCTGGTGAAAAAAGAGATATCTGAAAACAGCACATGACTATCAACGGCTTTAAAACAATATTAAAAAAAATAATATATTAAAATATATAACATTAAAATCACATATATTATATATTTACAAATGGTAAATAAACCAATATCGTTTGTCTGGAGCGAATTGTGAGCAAAATTTATTAAATCAGATCTCATAACGATCGGGGGGGGGGGGGTCTCCTTATCCGCGTGAGTCTGGGTTTTTTTTTAAATCATAAAATTGAAGAAAAAAAGCATGCAGGTTTATTCCTACTTAAGGCAGTTTCTCAAAGCATATTCTCTGATAAAAGTCCAAACAGCTCTTTATTCAGTGTTCTTAGTTCTTAGTTCTTAATTCATAGTCCTTAATTCTTATTTCTTCATTTGCTGTCGTATTTCGACATTTGTACACTAAAATTAACATAGACAACAAAGAGATTTTATAGAAACTGGCAGTGTATAAGGTGATATATTTATATCAAATTTCGGCATGCTTGTATTGGGAACAATTTTCTTTTTTTTAGAAACGATAAACAATTTGTTTTCTTAATTTGATAGTTCTCGTTGGACCAAATACGATACCTTAACTCTCAAAATAACGATACCTTTTAACTCTCCACAAAAAAACGAAACGATACTTTAATTCCCCAAAAAACGATACATTACTTCTAGTAATTCATTGTAAGTTTATACACTCTTCAAAAATAGAAACGTATAGCCCATTTTTCATCATTTTTTTTATTTGAGCGAGATCGTTGTTTCTATAAATCTTATTTGTTTTTAATGTCATTTTGTAAGGGTAAAAGAAATTCATTATTGGTTTTAAATGTACGGTCACTATATGTGACTGGTCTTACTTTTTGCCGAAATTTGTTCTCACTTGATTGCACCAAGACACATGATTTTAACAATTTCGCAAGCTTTTCGCACGAAACCCAAATCTATGGTCTTTAAAATCACGGGGTTCGCGGTTTCAAAATCAATTGTACATGTAAACACTCAACGAACCAAGTGATGTCACATCTGAACGACGACCAACGCAACAACGCTATAGGTTGGTTACAAGCAGGTGAATCCCAGATAATTAAATGTAGGCAGGGCCGTAACTAGCTCACGGCAACGGGGGGGGGGGGGGGGGAGTGTTCTCAGGGGTGCTGTAAAATTGAAACTTGTTGCAGACCCCCCCCCCCCCCTTAGTTACGGGCCTGGATGTAGGCAGGCATCTGAATGTTTCCAAAAGTACCATCTCTCGCCTTCTGGATAAGTGACCGCCCAAGCTGCGGCCAAAAAAGGGAGACTTCGTCTGCCCAGGATTGTCACATCCGGTTACGTCTTTTTCGGAAACGGTTCACAACAGCGACCTCTACTGCCGCCGCAATTCCTGGACGGCGGAGGAGCTCGGACCAGACAGTCTGTAAACGCCTACGTGAAACCGGATTACGGACCAGGCGTCCCGTTAGAGCTGCTGATTTAAAATACACTGACACCATCAAATCTGACTTCAATTGATTCAGACAAATAGGGTGTGGCCACAGCAACGCAAGAGAACAGGTTAGATCAGGGACGATTAGTGGTACCTGTTACAACGAGGCGATGGTAGAGTGAGGGTATACCAACGACGAAATTTCACTATGCGTTTCTTTTTTTTTTTTGAAGAGTATATTTTTAAAATATGTAAAAAATGGATATATATTACAATATATTAAATTCACAGTAAAAATATAATTATATTACATCTATTTATATTGTAAATCACTGAAAGATGCGTTATGCAAGGTCTTAAAATAGATAATCGGGACTTTGTTTATTATCGCAGCACTAGTACTGGACAATCGTGTCTTATAATTTTGTTAAGGGTAAGGTAATTTGACTGAAATTTTCAATAAATTCATTTGTTATTGTCTATTCTTTTACTATTATAACAAAACGACCAACTTTTTTTTTCTCAAAATATTACATTATGCATCTTTAAATGATACCCTTGATTGACGTCATGATTTGGTACCCGCCAAACCCACGTTTACATAGCGTTGTTATAACTTTGTTGTTAAACCAATAACTTATAAGACCAATTAAATTCATTTTCTCTCAAATGCATAGGTTATGCGCACCATCTTGTTTTGTCATTGGGGGGGGGGGTATTTTATGGACGACATTAAATTCATTATGTTCCCCTTACAGACGGGTATTCACTCCATAGCCTTGATTGTCTTCGCCCACTTGACCGTTGCTGTGGCTATTTTGGTTCATTTCAAATGTGGGGTTGTCGCCATCATACAGTTTGGTATCTACTACATAGGCTTTGTTGTTTTCACCCACTTGGCCGTTACAGTGACCATTGTGGTCCATTTCAAATGTGGGGTTGTCGCCATCATATAGATGGGTATCTTCTACACAGCCGTGATTATCTTTGCCCACTTGGTCGTTACAGTGGCTATTTTGGTCCATTTCAGATGTGGGGTTCTCGCCATCATACAGATTGGTATTAACTAGATAGGCCTGATTATCTTGGGCCACTTGGTCGTTACTGTGATCATTTTGGTCCATTCGAATAGCGGGTTTGTCGCCATCATCATCTTTTTGACGACAACATTTACATTTGGTGAAACATCTATCTATTGGTCTTAAAGATCTCATAGGTTCTTGTAAGAAATACCAGTTTCTGAGAACAGGTGATAAGCACCCTGGTCTCTTACGTTGTAAACAATTTATAAAAGCAACAATGATGCAAAATACAACGATTGGAATCATGACACCGGCCAGCACGTACCACCCAGGAAAGGGGAGCGCAAAAATCAGACCTGGGAAGATGAAAATATAGACAATAGCGAACCATCGATATTTAGCCGTTTGGTTTCCAAGGAATTTAGCTAAAGGAATCGGTGGTCTGAAGAATGGAAAGGGGTAGAATATCAGGATTCCACTGATGTTGAAGAACAAATGACACAAAGCCACCTGCAAGGAATGATGGTGTCCGAATCTTGGGCCAGAGCCGATAAGATACCAGTAGTAGTCGTTCCAATGTTAGCACCAAGAGTCAATGGATACATTCGATCAATTTCAATGACTCCCATACCGACCAAGGGTGTAAGCGTGGAGGTGAAGATAGAGCTGCTCTGCACCAGGATGGTTAAACCAGCTCCCAACAAAATGGCAATGTAACCCGTGAAATAGCCATTTTACCCGGGAACTCGGTGTTGATGAACTTTTTGATTAACGCAGCTAGTTGTCCTCGCAATAACTGATGAAGTAATTTTACCATGACTACCATAGAGATACAGAGAATTGCTAGGGCTATAACTAACAAGATGGCGCCCACTGCCTCTTCGCCAATATGGTCGTCTAACCCATTAAAGACGTATTCACCTGAAAAATAATTATAAATTATACAATTATTTGTTGGGTAGGGGAATGGGGAGGAGGATTGCGTTATTCGAGGTGTCCACCTACCCAAATACTAGGGCAGGAATCATCGCTGCCACGGCCTACCCATTCAGGTCAAGCATGACCCCAATGCTCAACTCACGCATGTGCCTAAAACGATTTAGTCTATGAAACCTCATTACAAATAACGCCCAACAAATCAGACTAGATTTGACCTAAATTGCATGATAATCGAGGCTTAAATACTCCTCTCAGTGCACCATGGAGCAAAAACAAAGACAGGAAAAAATGTGACAATATCTCCGAGAAAAGAAATCGCTACGTGAATGGCAGATGAAGGTTAACTTTAGTAAAGGGATGTAACTCTAGTTCAGACACAAACGATGGCTTACCACAGCAGTATAAGTTTATCAGTCACTTTTAATTCAATGCGAATTATTGAAAAAAAACTGAACCATATGTTAGTCCCGAAATGACCTATTTTTTGTCGAGTGGACTCTCTCTCTCTCTCTCTTCCCCTCTCTCTCTTTTCAATCAGCACGCGGGTTACACAACAACTCTTCCAGATCTATTGTAGTAAAGACAAGGAAAACGAAATTTTGAACTATAAAAAATTGTCTGTTTTTGTACTGTTGTTGAGCTGTAAATTTTTAAATATCCAATAAATATCTAATCATAAAAGTAGTTGAGTAGTTGTTTCTTGTCTCTGAGTATTAAATAATATGACTTCAAAATGTTTGTAGAAATCATCTTGAATTATAGCCTTGGAGATCTTTGCCGGTGTTTTTTTAACTCAGATTGGGGGAAGCGTTCTCAATTCATCTTTGACATGTCGATATTTTACGATTACCAATTTCCCTATTATATTTTGTGATAGTTTATTAAGAATGGGGTATACCGTCCAGTCCACCCTTACCTCTTCTTGTTCTCTTTAACGTCCGCTTCCACCGTTGTCTTATTTTAAAATGCTTACCACGTGCCAAGGTGCCCGGTCAGCAAGAGCTCGAAGCGCGAAACACTAGACCCCCCCCCCCCCCTCGCCTCCCTCCCTTACTGTCATTCCATATTCAAACACTTACATGGCTTGTAACAGGTGGTTGTGTAGTTTGTTGTAAACGCCTTACAATTAAATGTGTCAGTTTCATTGGCGTTAGATGAGTCAACCCAGGATTTAAGGCAGTTGTCAGTAGAAGTGTTCATCGGTGGCTTGAAACAGTTCGCTTGCATCGTATCACAGAACTGCGTCCTCATTGATGTCGTATATTGAGTAATAGTGGAGTTAAAATCGTCCGAACAACAGGATTCCGGGTTTGTCTTATCACAACAGGATTTCATCAACTTGACTGCTTCCGATGAGCTTTTGATTTTAGCGATGTCTGTAATAACTTTACTGTTTACCTATAAAAAAAAGATAGAATAGATATTGCAGTTAAATGTGTGAGGGAACCGCGGTGGTTCATTGAGTAAGACACTGGCTCGCTAACCAAGAGGTCTCAAGTTCGCTTCTGGTGTTGGTTGAGAAAGCTACTCGGGTTTTCCAGGTGGGTTTCCCCTTTATCATTGGTGCCAGACAGGGGCCTTTCGAAGGACAGCGTCTAGTTGTTCGGATGATAAGATAAATCCAGGTTCCGTGTACGCATTGGAGTGTACGTAAAAGACCCTTGCCAGTTGGAATTCGAAAAATGAGTAGGTGGTAGCGCCGCTGCCGGGCAAGATGTCCGCCATTGCACACTGTATGACGTATGTTCGCCTTCATTAGCCGACTTGGGGCAGAAATGTAGGGCAAAGGCGTCAAACCGCATTCCAGTTCAGTTGATGTGTGAAACTAATCGACCCCAAGCGAGAGAGAGAAAGAGAGAGAGAGGGATTATTGAATCTACCTGTCTGATCAGCTCAGTAAAGGGTTTGGTTAAGAGAGAGAGAGAGAGAGAGAGGGTGTGTGTGTGTATTGAATCTACCTGTATTATCAGCTCAGTAAAGGGTTTGGTTATAACTTTCAATAAATCTTTTTTTGCAGCTTTATTTGTCTCCGGGTTCAAGCTTATTATCGCTTTACTTAAATGGAATAAGTATCCTATAACAGAAGTACATATATTATCATATAACATAACCTATCACTCATCTGGACCGTGTACAATCTTTATCTATATTATTAGTACTTCATTTCCATTTGTTCTTTCGTTCCCCTTTTTTAAGTCCCGGGGACCCCGGTGATGCAGTGTATAGTACGCCGACTCGCGAACCAGGAGATCTCGGGTTCGTTGCTGGAGTTAGCCGAGAAAGTTCCTAGGGATTTTCCCGTGTCGTTTTCTTTTGCAAGGGGTGCAGGGCGGATCATTAAGTTTGCTGATAGTTAGACAGGGGGAGACGAGAGGAAGAGAAGAGTATTGACCCCACCCGAGTTCAGCTGCTGCCGTGAAAGAGGGGCGGAATGGTTGTATTATAGTCATGTTCTGTGTTAATGTTATTGTTTATATTCCTTGTGTAGTTTAGTTACTGTTTAATTTATGTTCCTGTTGTATTTATGTAGCTGCTTTATATTCTGTTCCCGATGTAAAAAAATCATATATTTACGAAACTGATCTCTGTTATAACTACTAATAGTGTTACATAATAGACAATTAATGACCCGTTTCATAAGTCAGTATTTGTGGAAAATACTGAACCATTTTTAGACCAGTTTGCTAGGTCTTCGCTAGTCCTAAAAGGACGCGAAATCAAATGAAATGGAGTTTAACGTCCTAATTTTTACTCCGACTGGGCTAATGAAGACTGACTAAAATGATGAACAGAGACGTTCATATAGCTAAGCTACAACTGTATAAAAAAACAAAAACGAAACGAAACAAAGATCTGTATTTTAATCATCTCAAAATTTTGGCTGTCAAATGCATTCAGCCCAGCAAAAATTTTGGGAAAAGTTAGAGGTGAGCAAGGAGGCCAGAATTAACATTGAAGTCAGTGGGGGAAATTAATGGTGGTCTGCCTCCGGATTACGTCACTTGCTGGCCTATTATCTCCCTTTAGTCAATGTGGTTATTCCATAATGGTATGTACCTACTGGCTACAACTGAAAAACTAATAGATTACCTTTGGGTACACGTAATTAAGGGAGATCTCTGGTTTGTCAGCATTAACTAAGCATTGTTGTGTACATGTATATATTGTCCTGTCATATTTTCATTTTTTATCATAGCTTGATAATGACTAGAGAAGCCTAGTCGAAACGTCGCTCAGTTAAAAGCAGTAATTGTATTCCATAGAATTGTGACCTGTATGGCTGCAACTGGTATTGGGTAGTATTGGATAGTCGTACGGTTGTGTAGGGGTTTCCGTTTATGTTTTAAATAGTATGTGGGTCACTAGCGGGCAAGGGATTTCACTTGCATTATGGGATATATTGGGTGTATTGACTACAACGATCTTCAGGTGGGGATGAGCGGTATTTTCATATTGCAGCTGTATATAAAGCGATTGGCCTATGTTCGCTGGCAGTTCCTACTACTTGCAATACAGCTGCAATATGAAAATACCGCTCATCCCCACCTTTGGTCTAAGGCTTATTTGTAATCCTTACCGACTTGCATTATGGGATATATTAGGTGTATTGACTACAACGATCTTCAGGTGGGGATGAGCGGTATTTTCATATTGCAGCTGTATATAAAGCGATTGGCCTATGTTCGCTGGCAGTTCCTACCGCTTGCAATACAGCTGCAATATGAAAATACCGCTCATCCCCACCGTTGGTCTAAGGCTTATTTGTAATCCTTACCGACTATTTCTCACCCTGATTCTTCTTAGCTTGCCAAAGGAATCATTTCTTGTCACAGCTGACACACATTTATAATAATTTAACACTATTTTCAAGCAAAATTTTGCGATATACAACATACACAAAATACGTTTGAACTGATCGGACATTACGAGACTCGAACATGCGCAGACCGTATGTTTATTTAATCGCTAAATTCTACTTGAAAATAGTGTTGAATTATTAGAACTTTGTGTCAGATATGACGAGAAATGATTCCTTTTGCAAAGAATAAACATTCACGGTGGAAAATAGAAGGTAAGAGTTCCAAAATAGCCTTAGAACAGAGGTGGGGAAGAGCGGTATTTTACCGTATTTTCATATTGCAGCTATATAGCAAGCGGTAGGAACTGTCAGCGGACATAGTCCGCTCTGAGACAGTTCCTAAAGGAACTAGGTGGCAGAAGGATCACAGGTTTATGTAAACTGGAAACTCGGGTCGTGGGTAATTTCAGACCGAATGTGACTTAGCCATATAATACAGTTTGAGGACAGGTACAGTCAAGGGGCGTACTGGGCTCGGACCGTCGGATGTGGTCCAAATGAAATAAAATCCATCATCGCATCAACCGGCTAATATAATGGCCTAAATCCAAGGAGAAAAATGATCTATGCGGGGGGGGGGCAATCTGTGAAAATACAGATCTATATTTCGTTTCGGTTTTTTTTATACTTTGGATGGCCTACACTACATGAAGATCTGACGGATTGTAGCGATAGGTCACGTCAGAGGTCACACGAAAGGCTTTTGACTCTATGACGTCAGACATATTTACCTATCAATCAGCATCGATGTTACTAGTGGATTACCCACAGTTCCGTGCAAAACACGTCAATGATAACAACTCTTCCAGATCCTAGTGTAGTAAAGACAAGGAAAACGAAATTTTGAACTATAAAAACGAAACGAAATAGGATCTGTGTTTTAATCAGATTGGGTTTTGGAGAGGTGAATCAAGCTAGTTTTCTCGTCACCGAGATGGAGGCCCACAGAAACAAATTGTTCCGAGGGCCCAGAGCTACCCAGTCCACCCCTGGATAGAGTTCAACAAATAGGGGGCCCAAAGAAACAAATTGATGCGAGGGCCCAGAGCTAGCCATTCCAACAAATAGGGGGCCCAAAGAAACCAATTGATCCGAGGGCACAGAGCTACCCAGTCCACCCCTGGATAGAGTTCAACAAATAGGAGGCCCAAAGAAACAAACTGACCCGATGGCCCAGAGCTACTTAGTCCACCCCTGGATAGAGTTAAACAACGATTTATTGCTACTGTTTTTATTTCAAATTTTTATTATTTTTTTTTATCATAAATATAAACGAATATAACCAATAAGATGCTGTATTACCACCGTTAACGATTAACTTATACAATATAAAATTATTTTATTTAAAAAAAAACAAAACTTGTGTATAAATAAAAAATGTTTGAATTTGTACATACAAAAAATAAAAAGTGATATGAATTTCTTGTGGTTCTGAATATCAGTCGATACAGATGCTTGTTTGGTTAGGAATATTATGGATATTATGACAAAGATCACCGTGTGCATAAATTACCATATAATTAAACAATTACCATATTTTTAAATCAGATGTCCATTTTGATTTTGTTCCGTTTTATTTTACAATTACCCCCAAACGAAACGAAATTTTGTTCCCTGTTATTTTACAATCACCCCAAAACGAAACGAAATTTTGTTCCCTGTTATTTTACAGTTAACCCAAAAACGAAACGAAATTAGTGTTAAATTGCCATATAACCAAATCAGCTGGCAATCTCATTTCGTTTAATTTTAAATATTATACCCCAAAACGAAACGAAATTGCGTTAAATTGCCACATAACCAAATCAGCTGGCAATCTCCTTTCGTGTAATTTTAAAAATTGTACCCCAAAACGAAACGAAGTTGTCAAATTATTTCCAATATTGGGCGCAATTGTGTAAAAAAAAAATCCCTAAGATAAACGCAGGAAAATACTGTGATCTAATTTCAATCATATAGTATCGATTATCAACATTGTAAGTGCATATGAGAAGGCGATAAGATGAACGACAATGCAGAGTTCAAATACCTTATAGCCGTTGGTCGTCAAGTCGGGGATGTTTCATCCCTTGAAAACAACAATGGTTCAATTCCGTTTACAAACATATGGGGAACAGAAACTTCCACAACCCTGGACATCTCTTACAGACAATTTAAACCAAACAGCGCCAAGCGTCGAGGAAATTCCCACAACACTGGGCATCGGCCCCTACAGACAATTTAAACGAAACAGCGCCAAGTGTCGAGAAATTTCCACAACACTCGGCATCCCCTACAGATAATTTAAACAATACAGAACCAAGTGTCGTATATATTCCACAACACTCGGCATCCCCTACAGACAATTTAAACTAAACAGAACCAAATGTCGAGTAAATTCCTTTTGCTGGTACCCTATTCACTTCGACTGAATTCAATAACGTTCATATGTTAGATTTCTTTTCATAATTAAATGACAAATAATTAATACGCGTGCATATTTAGCGTGAAGACGGTGAAAAATGATATCTGGAAAAGCACGTGGCGATCAACGGCTTTATAACAGTATAAAAATAATGATATATTAAAATGTATAATATTAAAATCACATATTATATTACATATTTACAAATGGTAAATAAACCAGTAGCTTTTGTCTGGAGCGAATTGTGAGCAAAGTTCATTAAATCAGATCTTGTAACAAGAGGGAATTTATTTTCCATTGCCATATCGGCCTTATTTTGAAAATCACAAAATTGAAGAAAACAAGTTGACTAGTCATCATCAATCCGCGCCCTTGCATTTGTTTGGAAGGCATAAGGAAAAACAACATCGTGGAATATTAATGGAACTAGTCAGAAGATTCATACTCTGATCACAGTAGTTCGGCAAGGCTGGGTCGCTACTCACTGTAATGTTTGCACAACAACCTTTGCCTACCCCAATCAGCCGCTGTATGTTAAACATTAAGCTTACATACCAGAACATAAAATGCTATAATAGGTTGATGTTTGTATAAAGTTTCAAAAAGATTTCTTGAACGGATAATGAAATATACTCCGGAAACGAAATCGGGTCGGAAGGACGGTCATCAGAAAATAAAATAATAGGTTGATGAATGTAAAAGTGTTATAAAGTTATCTTGGAACAGTTCAGGGATGTGCTCTAGAATAATAATCATATACCAAAAACTACGTCAAATGTGTAATAAAAATTCAGAAATCATTCAACGGCAAAATTTGTTTCCATGAAAACACCAAAATCCGAGAAATTTCTAATTAGCAAAAGGCTACTTTGTCTGTGCAAAGTTTCATGAAGATAGCTTAATGGTTTATGCCCACAAGTGTACACCAAACACTAAGTCAAATTTGGTTCCATTGAAACACAAAGAATACAAATCCAAGAAATTCCTAAATAGCAAAAGTCACAACTGCTGTAATAGGTTGATGTGTGTACAAAGTTTCAAAATTATATCTTCAACGGTTTATGAGATATGCTCTGGACACGAAATCGGGACGGACGGGGCCCATTTTAATATCCTCCCTACCTTCGTTCGGCGCTGGATAAAAAGCAGTCAGGGGGAGGCGGTTTATTCATATTTAAGAAATGAAATGGGGTTTAACGTCCTACTGTTCTTATTCATATTTAAGACAGTTTCTCAAAGCATACAGTTTGGATAATGGACGGTAGAAACTGGCAGTTTAAAGGGTAATATGTTTATATCAAATTTCGGCGGACTTGTAATGGGTACAATGTAAGTTTATATTTTTAAAACATGTATAAAATGGGTATATATTACAATATATTAAATTCACAGTAAAAATATAATTATATTACATCTATTTATATTGTAAATCACTTAAAGATGCGTTATGTAAGGTCTTAAAATAGATAATCGGGACTTTGTTTATTATCGCAGCACTAGTACTGGACAATCGTGTCTTATAATTTTGCTAAGAATAAAGTAATTTGACTGAAATTGTCAATAAATCTATTTCTATTATCTATTTTTTAACTATTGTAGCTCGAACGACCAGCCTTTTTTTTTTATCAAAATCTAAGATAATGCATCTTCAAATGATACCCTTGATTGACGTCATGATTTGGTACCCGCCAAACCTACGTTTACATAACATTGTTAAACCAATAATTTATAAGACCAATGAATTTACGTTTCTCTTAAATGTATTTCGGTTATGCCCACCATCTTGTTTTGTCATGGGAGACGTATTTTATGGAAGACACCAACCCCATAGTATTCCCCTTACAGATGGGTATTTATTACATAGCCTTGGTTATCTTCACCCACCTTCCCATTACTGTGACCATTGTGGTCCATTTGAATAGCGGGTTTGTCGCCATCATCAACATCATCTTTTTGACGACAACATTTACATTTGGTGAAACATCTATCTATTGGTCTTAAAGATCTCAAAGGTTCTGGTAAGAAATACCAGTTTCTGAGAACAGGTGGTAAGCACCCTCTTCTCTTTCGTTGTAAACAATTTATAAAAGCAACAATGATGCAAAATACAACGATTGGAATCATGACACCGGCCAGCACGTACCACCCAGGAACAGAGAGCGCAAAAATCAGAGCTGGGAAGATGAAAAACATGCAGAAAATATAGACGATAGCGAACCATCGATATTTAGCCGTTTGGTTTCCAAGGAATTTGGCTAAAGGAATCGGTGGTCTGAAGAATGGGAAGGGGTAGAATATCAGGATTCCACTGATGTTGAAGAACAAATGACACAAAGCCACCTGCAAGGAATCATTGATGGTGTCCGAATCTTGGGCTAGAGCCGATAAGATACCAGTAGTAGTGGTTCCAATGTTGGCACCAAGAGTCAACGGATACATTCGATCAATTTCAATGACTCCCATGCCGACCAAGGGTGTTAGTGTGGAGGTGAAGATAGAGCTGCTCTGCACCAGGATGGTTAAACCAGCTCCCAACAAAATGGCGATGTAACCCGTGAAATAGGCCATTTTACCCGGGAATTCGGCGTTGATGAACTTTTTAATTAGCACTTCTAGTTGTCCTCGCAGTAACTGATGAAGCATTTTTACGATAACTACCAGGCAGATACAAAGGATGGCCAGGGCTATCACTAACAAGATGGCGCCCACCCCCTCTTCGCCAATATGTTCGTCTAACCCTTTAAAGGCGTATTCACCTGAAAAATAATTATAATTAATTATAAAAAAGAACAATTAAACATGCTCTTACACCATCCTCAGTGAATTATTCTCAAACAATTTTCGACTTATAAGTTTTCGGGGCAAAATAATGGACACGGCGAAGCTACATTTTCATGGATTTCGTTATTCGCGGTATCCACTTACCCCAGTGCTAGGGCAAGAATCATTGCCACCGTGACCTACCCATACAAGTCAGGAATGAACCAATGATCAACTCACACATGTGCATAAAACCACTTAGACTAACGATGAAACCCCTACTAAAACGACCAACAAATCAGATTAGATTTCACCTAAATTGCATGACAATCGAGGCTAAAATACTCCGCTCAGTGTACGATGGAGCAAAAACAAAGACAATATCTTCGAGAAACGAAATCCCTACGTGAATGGGGTGAAGGTTAACTTTACTAAAGGTATATAACTCTAGTTAAGCCACAAACGATGGTTTACTCCAGCAGTATAGGTTCGTCAAACGCTGTTAGGGGTGTGATGCAATCAGATTAAAACACAGATCCTATTTCGTTTCGTTTTTTATAGTTCAAAATTTCTCTTTACTTGTTTATACTACAATAGGATCTGGAAGCATTGTTATATAACCCACGTTCTGGATGATGTGAGGGGTTAGACAATGAAACGGAGAGGTTTTTTGCGTGAGGTAACCAACTAGAAACACCAACGCTGATTAATTAATCAATGTCTGGCGTCATAGGGTCAAAAGCCGCTCGTACGACCCATGACGCGACCTTCCAGTACAACTTGTCAGATCTTCATATAGCGTAGGCCATCTAAAGTATAAAAAAACGAAACGAAATATAGATCTGTATTTTAATGCGATTGGTACTTACATGGCTTGTAACAGGTGGTTGTGTAGTTTGTTGTAAACGCCTTACAATTAAATTTGTCAGTTTCATTGGCGTTAGATGAGTCAACCCAGGATTTAAGGCAGTTGTCAGTAGAAGTGTTCATCGGTGGTTTGAAACAGTTGGCTTGCATCGTATCACAGAACTGCGTCCTCATTGATGTCGTATTTTGAGCAATAGTGGACTTAAAATCGTCCAAACAACAGGCTTCCGGCTTTGTCTTATCACAACACGATTTCATCAACTTGACTGCATCGACGTCGTGTGTGTTCGTAGCGATTTTATTAATACCTTTACTGTCCACCTATAAAACAGAATAGAACAGAAATTTCAATTAATTGTGTCAGGGAGTCGCGGTGACTCGGTGGGTAAGGCAATGGCTGGCTGACCAAGAGGTCTTGGGTTAGCTTCCGGTTTTAGCCGAGAAAACTGATCGGGATCTTCATGCCGGATTTTTCCTTTGTCAGACAGCGGGCGTGACAAGAAAACAGTGTTCGGGTGGTACGGAAATCCTTGGTCCCGTGCACGTATTGGAATGCGTAGCAGGCGACAGCGCCGCTATCCGGGCAAAATTTACCCCATAACATACTGTATAGCGTTTGTCCAGTTTCATTAGCCGAGTGTCGATGCAGACATGTAGGACGTTAAACGCCAGTTCATTTGAGAGAGAGAGAGAGAGAGAGAGAGAGAGTATTGAATCTACCTGTATGATCAGCTCAGTAAAGGGTTTGGTTATAACTTTCAATAAATCTTTTTTCGCAGCTTTATTTGTCTCCGGGTTCAAGCTTATTATCGCTTTACTTAAATGGAATAAGTATCCTATAACAGAAGTACATATATTATCATATAACATAACCTATCACTCATCTGGACCGTGTACAATCTTTATCTATATTATTAGTACTTCATTTCCATTTGTTCTTATAACTTTCAATAAATCTTTTTTAGCAGCTTTATTTGTCTCCAAGGGCAAGCTCTTTATTATTGCTTCACTTAAATGGAATAAATAGCCTACAAAAGAATTACATATATTATCATACAACCGAGGTCCCGTGTATACATTGGCATGCACGTAAAAGATCTCTTGGCAGTTGGAATTCGATATAAGAGTAGGCGATAGCGCCGCTGCCCGGGCAAACTTTCCCACATAGCACACTGTATGGCGTATCCCTGTCTTCATTACCCAGTATAGGAGCAGAACAGTAGGACGTTAAACCCCATTCCATTTCATTTCATTTAGTTTCTATTTATTTTCGTTTACTCTTATTTAAGTCCCCACGGTCGCCGTTAGCGCAGTGTATGTCACGCTGGGTCGCTAACCAGTAGGTCTCGGGTTAGCTGTTGGTGTTGGCCGAGAAAGTTCTTTAGGATTTTCCGACGTCGTTTGGCATTGTCAGTAGTGCCTGATGGCGGACCAGGCGAGGGACTGTCTAGTCGTTCGGGGTGGGGAGGGGGCGCAAACTAAGGCCCCATGTACACCTTTGCCATGAATGTAAAAGAATCGTTGATAGTTGGAATAAGAAGGCTGTAGCAAAATTTCCCTTCATAGCAAACCTTACGGCGTATGCCCGTCTTCATTAACCATGACAGATGATCGGCTAATCGCAGTGCTTTGAAAATATTTTTTGATTAACGTTAATCGACAAGTATTGATTTGTTTGACAAGTCAATTTTTGTAGAAAATACGGAACCATTTCCTGGAACAAAATGCCTATTAGACAGTCATCGTTCACAATTTTGTACACTGCATTGTGCTAAAATGATGCATAGAGACTTTAACAATCTGATTAAAACTCAGATCCTATTTCGTTTCGTTTTTTATAGTTCAATATTTCGTTTTATTTGTTTTTATTACACAAGGATCTGGAAGAGTTGTTATTATTGAAGTGTTCTGATTGATGTAAGGGATAAGCCAATGAAACGGTCTGTTAAGGCGACTTCTTGGCGTGCTGCGTGCACGGAACTGTGAGTAAACCACTGGAAACGTTACCGCTAATTGATTAACCAATATCTGACGTCATAGAGTCAAACGCCGCTCGTATGAAATGAACCATGATGCGACCTGCCACTACAACCGGTCAGATCTTCATTCAGTGTAGGTCATCGAAAGTATAAAAAAAAACGAAACGAAATATAGATCTGTATTTTAATCAGACTGAGACTGTGCTACAACTGTACTTACCAGTTATTATTTCTAGAGGTAATAAGACAATAACAGCTAGCCAATTAAACATATCATGTACGGTGGCCCCGGCAAAAGCTCGTCTGAAATCATTCTTGTTGGTGATCTGACCAAGTGCTACTATAGTATTGGTGACTGATGTACCGATATTGGCTCCCATGATAATTGGTATAGAAGATTTGATGGGTAAAACTGTCAATATAATTAAAATAAAATAATTAATACTGCATAATCTACAGTGTTTGATATATCGTTGATTCATAACCTTAACACAAACAGGGTAATTTCGGGACTAACATATGGTACCGTTATATTTTGGTAATTCGCAGCAGGCGGAGAGAGAGAAAGAAAGAGAGAGAGAGATTGGGTTTAACGTCCACTAGGTCATTTCGGTACTAACATATGGTTCAATCTTATTTCAATAATTCGCTTGCGGGTTGGGGGTCTTCAGTAGTGGGAGAAAATCGGAGAACCCAGAAACAACCTACGAGGCTGGACAGGCGACCCTACCCCTTGTGACGTAATTATGATACAACGCGCACGCGCTAACCATTCGGCCACCCAACTCCCCTTCAGAAGTATGAGAAATGAAATGAAATGAAATGAAATGGGGTTTAACGTCCTACTGTTCTGCTCCTAAACTGGGCTAATGAAGACGGGCATATACCATACAGTGTGCTATGAGAGAAATTTTGCCTACTCTTATATCGAATTCCAACTGCCAAGGGATCTTTTACGTGCATTCCAATGTATACACGGGACCTCGGTTGTTCGTCTCATCCGAAGGACTAGACAGCTGCCCTTGTCAGGCCCTCCACCCTGCATCAATGACAAGGCGAAACCATGCCGGAAAATCGGTATGAACTTTCTTGGCCAATGCAGGGATCGAACACCCGACCTCCAGGCTAGCGAGCCAGCGTCTTACCGACTTAGCTAGGTGATTCCCCCAGAAGCATGAGAGAGAGAGAGAGAGGGAGAGAGAGAGAGAGAGAGAGAGAGAGAGAGAGATAATTCACAGCAGGTCGAAACCTGTAGAATAGGTGAAAACGACGCTGCCGTGGGAAAAATTCGCCTGTCCGTTTTCATGTTAGCATCTAATGCCCCCGTCAGACCGGGTTGGCGTCCTTATTGCGCTGCTGCGACCGTACGGCGACCAGAGACTGCACAAGATCTTCGGCAAACTTGAACACAACGCGCGAAAATGTCCCAAAATTACAAAGTCACTTTCTCATGCTCAAAATAAACTCCGTGACTCGGCGATCATTGACGACCACGGAGACCACAGCACGATTTCAGGCGTTTCCACCATGCTTTTACCACGCCTATGGTGACCTTGACGGGGTCTGAAACCATTCTCCGTCGCAGCACAGTAAGGATGCCATCCCGGTTTGACGGGGGTATTAGCAACAGCTTCTAAAGATTTTTCTGAAGATTGGTTTGGTTTATTGTTTTGAACTTACTCCCAGCACCGACCATGCTGATGATAATAGATGTTGATGTGGAGGAACTCTGTACTAAAACAGTGACCAACACACCCATCATTAAACCAGCCACAGGATTCTTTAAGATATCATTGTTCCGGAAAACTTCGCCAGCTTTCTTACCTAAACGAAAAGAACAATTATCATATTTTTGGCCGCTCGTACAACCCCGGACGCGACCTTCCATTACAACCAATCATATCTTACATAATGTATCTTTAAATACGTGTATATTTCAACGAGTGAGAGAGAGAGAGGGGGGGGGTATTTCATTTCAATAATTCGTTGACTGTCTTTAACAGTGTGTGTGGGGGGGGGGGCGAAGAAAACTCACGAGGTTGGACATGCAATACTACACCTTGTCACGTACAAGTGGGGGATCAATACCATGCCGCTTGACTCATTGCATACGTTAACCATTCGCCTGCCTCCCCACGATCAAATCTGAAATATCCTTGAATTTATACATAATAAAACCTGTTTATTACCAAAAGGCAAGTCCCTGCTTGATGAACACTTTAGAAATAAAATGCATGGCAAACTTTGTTTGGCGACATCGAGTTAATAGAACTAAGGTAACACTAGCCACAACCCATCCAGCACCGCCCCATAAAATATTAAAAAAACATTTCCCTGCACAATAAAACTATGGAACAATTTACCGGAAAACATTAAAACTTCACAAACGTTAAGCACATTTAAATTGGGCCTTTCACGTGTATACCCATTACCTAGACCACCATTATATTATAATATTGGAAATAGAAAAGAAAATAGTATCCATTGCCAATTAAGAAATAAAGCTAGTAAATTAAATAACCATTTATTCTATCATTTTATTAGTGAAACAAAGGTGTGCCCTAGATGTAATGCTACAGACGAAGATAACTACCATTATTTTTTCATATGTCCAGCCTACTCTGCCCAAAGAACAATTCTCCAAAATAATTTACACCACCTCAAACACAATATTACAATTAACCTAATCTTATATGGTAACCCCGATCTTTCAGATGATACCAATTTTAACATATTAAACATAGTGCAAAAATACATTAAAGATAGCAAGAGATTTTAACACTTTTTAATATTTTATTTACAATATGCAATACACTTTATCTGATATAAATTTCATAATCTAAAATGAAAATGTAATACCCTACTATTAGACTCCAAGAAATGTATATATGTTTGTAACTCACTGCCTACACATATGTCCACCATTGTCTATTGTAAACATAAGATATAACTGTTTGTTATGTTTGGAGAGAACTTATATAGGCCTTTGCATGTTGTTCAATCCAGTTCAGTTTATTGAATAAAATATTGTTTAAACATAAACAAAATAAATATTTCACTCATTATTTTATTTCAAGACACGTTTAAATTTTTGCTTGTTGTTGATTAAAGCTTTATGATGGTATACGGCATACTAAACCTGCGCTGTCACTAAGCTAGTTAACCGACATTTTAAGTCTTAAATAGACCGTTTTAGTCTAAAGTATATTTCGAAAACTGTTAGAAGTATATTCTACTTATATTTAATAAAATTGAAAAGGTTTAATCAGTCTTTTTGTGCATAACAGATGTGAACAGGAGTAGAACCACATTACATTATATTTCGTTTGGTTTTTTTAATACTTCACTATAGGCTTACATGAAGATCTGACCGGTTGTAGTGGGAGCTCGCTCCAGGGGTTGCACGAGCGGTTTTTGACCCTATGGCGTCAGACATTTGATTAACCAATCAGCGTTGATGTTTCAAGTGGGTGTTTTGAAATACAGCTACTGCTTTTGCTTCGCTGCGAATGTCTACCTACAGTTCCTTGCACCGCATGCCAAAGAACTCGCCACAACAGACCGTTGCATTGGCTAATCCGTCACATCAACCAGAACGCGGGTTATATAACAACTCGTCCAGATCCTCCTGTAGTAAAGACAAATAAAACGAAATTTTGAACAATAAAAACGAAACGAAATAGGATCTGTGTTTTTAGTGGTTCCCCTTGTCAGTGGTGCAGGACGGAGGGACTGACAAGGACAGCTGTCTAGTCGTTCGGATGGGACGAAAAAGCGAGGTCCCGCGTATACATTGGCGTGCATGTAAAAGATCCCTTTAATCAGATTGGGAGAAGACTAGGACCAACATTTGGGGGTTTTAAATAAACGTTTTAATATGTTTTTATATAACAATTCGTTGAACTAATCATCAATCCAACTAAGCGTCGCGTCACGGGTTCATCAATGGTGTTGTAAAACGAAATGAAATGAGATTTAACGTCCTACAGTTCTTCTCCGACTGGGCTAATGACGACGGAAATAAAATGAAATGAAATGGGGTTTAACGTCCTGCTGTTCTGCTCCAACCGGGATAAAGAAGACGGTCATACGCTGTGAGGGAAATTTTGCCCGGGCAGCGGCACTATGGCCTACTCTTATATCGAATTCCAACTACCAAGAGATCTTTAACGTGCACGCCAATGTATACGCGGGACCTTGTTGTTTGTCCCATCCGAATGACTAGACAGCTATCCTTGTCAGTCCTGCACCACTGACAAGGGAAACCACGTCGGAAAATCCCTAGGATCAATGCAGGGATCGAACACGCGACCTCCAGGCTAGCGAGCTAGCGTCGTACCCACTTAGCCACCGTGGCTTCTAATGAAGACGGATCGTGCTGTAAAACATGGCGAACTTACCACCAAGTAGTTTGAAAGCTGAACTCAGGAAATCCAGAGAACAGATAAAGAAATATAAACAGGCTATGACCAGAATAACACGAACTGTCATTCCAACAACTCGCTTTACTTTGCCAACTGAATCCAGTTCTGGAAAAAAAACAAAGACAAATTGCTTATCTATATATATATACATCACAAAAGATCGAATGTTCGATCCCGGTGTTGGCCGGTCACAGCTACTTTAGAAGGCCACCCGCAGGTTTCTCGGAAGATCCCCACGTCTGCCAAGTTTTTTTAAAACTTTAAGTATATATCCCGAGTACCAATGCAAAATAGATATCAATGTGGATAAGTTTTCCATACTCTGCTAAAAAAAAAGAAGAAATTTCCGTCGAATACTGATAAATTATCTGTATACTGATTTTAACAGAAATGTAGGATATTAAACCTCCCATTTTTGTTTCTACACGAGGACGTCAGTCCGAGTGTTGTATCAATATATTAAATGTCTTGCTCGTGACAATTTAACAATGAAATTGTGTTTAACGTCATACAGTTCCTATCGTGACTGGGCTAATGGAGACGGACATACGCCATACAGTGTGCTATGAGGAAAATTTTACCCGGGCAGCGTCACCGTGACCTACTTTTATTCCAACTGCCACACCAATGTGTACACGGACCTGAGTTTTTCGTCTCATCCGAATGACTAGACAGCTGTCCTTGTCAGGTCCTTTGTCCTGCACCACTGACAAGGGAAACCACGTTCGGAAAATATATGATTGGCATCTTGCCCGTACTTTATTTGAATGTAATGTTATCCCGACATGATAGGATGACGTCACATTTGTATTTTTAACCCTTGTTAAATAGTAAGTCTAGGGTGACCGCACCACACACAAAACAATTACACAAGACAACGTAGGCGATTATAGTTGTTATACGTACCGGCAAAGGGTGTTTGTGTAACGGCGATGGTGGAAACCTTCCATTTGTCCTCTTCTTCCAAATCTACGTCATTTCCTTTATTTATTTTGCCTTTTCTCATGTCACCATTGCCATTTGTATAACCAGGGCCAACTTTCTAATTGTGAAAAAAGACACATGATTATAAATTCTGACGCCATATTGAAAAATGTGTAATTTTGTAAGGCGGCTCTAATCTAATCTTTCATACACACAAAGACTAAACAACCATTTTCAATTTGTTTAAATAAAAGCAGAATAAATAATTCTCAAAATTGTCGATTTAGAAATTTAAATCTGTGTCAAATAGCTTCGCGTCTTATCTCGAGCAGAGCTTACTGCAGACATGTAGCGTTACGTTCGAATGACAATTACAGTAACGCGAATAGAGTGGATACTCAAGACTATGAATACGGTGTTATTTCGCTTGTCGCGTTTTACATGGATACTCAAGACTACAAATACGGTGTTGTTTCGTTTGTCGCGGTTTACAGCCATCCTCGGTATCCCCAGTGGTTTCATTCCGTTCTACTCCACTAACCCCTGGGTTAATCTATGGTGGGGGGGGGACACGTTTTCAAGTTATCCACCCTTGATGACTGTGCTATTTTTATCGGCCAATCCCATGCATCGTTAATTGAAAAGGAAGTTGGCAAAGGGAAGTAACTCTTATCGAACAAGTTTAGGAGATAGCCTAAATGAGAGTAGTTCAAATTTTTCTAAATAAGTACTTACTAACAAAAAATTATATAATATGAAATTAATGCAGACCGGACCAAATTACCATGTATAAGTTCAATAATAATAAACATAACAGAATGAAACATTTCAGATAAAGAACGAATAGTAATAATAATAAAAAAGTCAAACATACATATTTGGAATCAGCTAACATATTACATATTTTGATATTACAACTAATTATAAATGAATTAGAAAATATATACATTATTTACATAAATCATTCAGTAAATGGACATGAATATGGTTATCTACCCTTATAAAAACGAAGGCAAAACGATTGGTTTGTAAACTGTTTTCTGATTGGTTCGTAGACCTTATCTACAATCAAGGCCAGGGCAGATAATTTGAAATCGTGGAAATCCTATGGATTAACCCAGGGTATAGCGGGGTAGAACGGAATGAAAACACCGGGGATACCGAGGATGTTTAAAGCAAGAAGAATATTTAGTGGTGACTTGTAATAGAAGCTGGTATTATCAGAAAATAATTATAATTCAACGTACCCCTTTCTCCACTTCATCGTTATTTTGTTCCTGGAAAACAAAATATAAATATATAAACAACATAGGCCATTTAATAAACTAAAATCCAACAAGTTTTTAATTAGTATCACAGGTTGATGTTTGTACAAAGTTTCTTGAAGATATCTTGAATGGTTTATGAGATATGTTCCGGAAACAAAATTGTACACTCAAAACTAAGTCAATTTTGTTTCCATGGAAACACAAAGAATATAAATCCATGGAATTCCTAAATAGCAAAAGGCGCGACTACTGCAATAGGTCGATGTGTGTGCAGACATTTCAAAAAAATATCTTGAACTGTTTATGTTCCGGAAACAAAATTCTACACCAAAAACTAAGTCAAATTTGTTTCCATTGAACCACACTAAATATAAATCCCAGAAATTCCTAAATAGCAAAAGGCACAACTACTATAACAGGTTGATGTGTGTACAAAGTTTCAAAAGGATATCTTGAACCGCTTGTGAGATATGTTCCGGAAACGAAATCGGGACGGACGGACGGACGGACGGAGCTCATTTCAATATCCTTTTCAAACTTCGTGGAAAAAGTGTCAGTATGAAGATCCCTTATTTAGTATCTCGAAGAAAGTAATGTTCCAAACCAAAGCGGGGACCAAGTCGAACCGTAATGTAAAGCCAACATGACACGTCGAACCGTGACAACGATTTTAATACTGTACTTAATGTAAAGACACCATGACATGTTATATTGTTCCGAACCAATGCGGGGACCGAGTCGAACCGTGACAACGACATTACTGTACTTAATGTAAAGACACCATGACATGTTACATTGTTCCGAACCAAAGCGGGGACCGAGTCGAGCCGTGACAACGATATTACCGTACTTAATGTAAAGACACCATGACATGTTACAAACCTACCTGGAATGACAGGTAGATATAAATATATGACCTATTTCCTTAATTTGACAGACACACGCCTCGTCACTCTGTCCACAACATATTATAATAAAACAATTTACTGGGAGGGTAAATATGTTTAAAAGGTTGTTTTGACTTCTTTAACCGTTTCGTGAATTTAATAATATGAAAATATTTGCTATTGAAATAAACCGTTAAATACCGTTATCACCATCAGGAAAGGGTGTGGTTTGTTTCCCCTTGTCAGTGGTATAGGCCGCACGGCCTGGCAAGCAACAGTCTCTAGTCGTTCGGATGGGACGTAAAGGAACCCTTGACAGTTGGATTTCGAAATAAGAGTAGACCATAGCCCATCTGTCCGGGATAAATGTTTGTTATGGCGTGCGCCTGTCGATGATGAACAGTAGGACGTTAAACCCCATTTCATTAGGGGGGGGGATGGCCGAATGGTTAGCACGTGCGTGCTGTATCATAAGGCCTGTCATTGAGTCAACCTCGTGGGGTTTTTTTCGGGTCCTCCGGTTTCCCCCCACTGCTAAAGACCCCTACGCGCAAGCGAATTATTGAAATAACAAAAATTTAAACCATACGTTAGTCGCGAAAAGACCTAGTTTGTGTCGAATGGACCTTAAACCCTCTCTCTCTCTCTCTCTCTCTCTCTCTCTCTCCCATTTCATTAGAACGTAACTATATCTACAATAATGTGTTTACTGCAATCAAATATTTCAAATATTTAAAAGTTCATTCAGGGGCAAAATGATCCGGGTCACAGCAGTTTTTAAACTGTCAATATCTATCATTATATTTCTATAATCCTATTTACATCCGTTTAGGACAGCATGTAATATTGATATAAGAAATAAATAAACATATCACATAATAGAGGGAATGTTCTTTATATCGGGGCAATCTGCCCCGTTAGGTGTATCTGCCGGATTAAGGAAAAGTATCATATATTTATGTCTGCCTGTCACCTTAGTTTTATTACATATTCACCAATCGTCATTCTCAAGGTCAAAAACAATATTCCAATGTGTCTATCTCTTTTTGATTAACCGCAAAAATGGATAATCGAGATTTTGTTAATTATCGTGACAGCGGTAACAATGACAATCGATGCTACAGTGATTTTGAAATAAGGTTTTCTCGGCTTAGGGTGAAGAAATTTGACTGAAATTTTCAGCATATTCCCATTACATTATCTAGTGTTTAACTATGACAGTGAGAACTGCCAGATCTTTATCTAATCTTCCATAATGTTTCTTTAATAGTAAGTACAGGAGGACGGTGTAACACTACCAGTGCCACATATCTTTTTTTAGTTTGATCGTCTAGGGGTTGGTTTGACTCTGGACTAGCTACTGTTATCTCTCTTCTTAAGGACATCACCGTTGTGTTTTCTCACGATACCGAAATTAACTACCTAACAGGAACAACGGTAGTTTTTAAGCTATACGTCTTTATGTCACAACAGTTAAACAACAGTCCACATTAGCCTACAATACTTCAAACTTAACATGTCTTCCTCCCAACCCCACTCCTGTAAAAGTCTAACCAGCATGCCCTACTCAGGAAACCATACATCATATGATCTTCTAAAGAATCCAATACTTGGCTGACTATTCTAGCCCCCCCCCCCCCTCCATCCCTCTTTTATAGGTGCCTACCCCTAATTGACTGATCGACTGATGACAGATAAATTCCAAACATAGAATGAACATGCACTATACCCCGCATATCGGCACGGGGTATTGTTACCTAATTTGATCAACAGTACATGTCAAAGAAAACGTAAATGACCATCATGTGTATTAATCTATATCTCAGTTAACGTATCAAAATGAATTTAGAATCAATAATTTTTATTTATAAGGATAATATTGTTTCAGTCACCATATTGTTACATTCCTTCCATCGTTGAAGACATTTCTTTAGAGAAATGGATACAGTTATTGATACGATGAGAAGTAAAAGAGCTCCTGCAAACGCGGAATCATTGGCAAAACAGATGAGGTTACATTCATATATTCTACAACATGACATATAACTTAATAAAAAGTTAACCACATGCATATAATATTTAATGTATGATAAATGTTCAGTCCTTGTAGGGGGTGGGGGTGGCCGTATCATAAGCTCTGTCATTGGGTCAGCTGGCGTGGTTTCGATTCCTCGAATGTACGTGACAAGGAGTAGGGTCGCCTGGCCAACCTCGTGGGTTTTCTCCGGGTCCTCCGATCTCCTCCTACTGCTAAAGTCACCTATGCGCAAGTGAATTATTGAAATAAAAGTGAACAGACGGATTATACTATAATAACGTTTGTATATGTTTTGAAAACATAATTTAATGACACCAAATTGCATATAATTATGTGTGTATTTTAGCCACCTTTTTAATTTGCCGCTATTTTGTGAAAGTACCTTATTTCTGACGATAATCTCCTGAACTCAACAAGTGCTATGTTTTAGTTTTTCCGTAAAAAACTATCCTTAAAATCAAAACCTACACGTATCCACGCGATTTATAAGGCTGAACACATACTGGCATTTCTACTGCCATTATTTAACCTTATACTCAAAGATTAAATAACGCCCTTTAGCCTTGACTTGGCTCACATCAGAATTTAGACTTATACTCAAAGTCTTCTCAACATTTAGCTCTACTTGGCTAAACACACATGGAGAGAGAGAGAGAGAGAGAGAGAGAGAGAGAGAGAGAGAGAGAGAAAGAAATGGGGTTTAACGTCCCCTCGACACAGACTAGGTTATTTCGGGACCAACACATGGTTCAACTTTATTTCCAGTGGGAGGAAACCGGAGGACCAGGAGATAAGCCACGAGGTTGGATAGGCGACTATACTCCTTGTCACGTACAACCGGGGATTCGAAACCACGCCAGTTGACTCAATGCCTCATGATACAGCGCGCACGTGCTAACCATTCGGCCATCCACCCCCCCCCCCCCCAAACACAAATGGAAAAAATACACAACGTAATAACAAACCTATCAGAAAAATCCAAACCTGAAAATTCTGAGTTAATCACCTACAAATTCTAATCCGTTCTAGATCCGGAGACACCACGAATCCATTATTTCTTTCCCTACCTGTTTCATTATTATTCCTGATATATTTAAAAAATATACTTATATACTCCCTATAGACCCACTTTAACCTAATCTCATATTGAACAATTTGTTACGGTCATGTTAACCTCGATAATAAACATATCCTATTTTCTACGCTTAAAGAAGCTAAATCGCTAATGTTTGGGACCTAGAAATTGACACAAATGGATCGCAACACATATAATAATGTAATATTTACATTCAATCGTTTCCGTTTTTACTATAATTTCAAATCAGTTATGTTCGGCGAAATACGCCAGAAGTCTCAATCGAATGGCAATCTCTAGCGTCTGGTTATTCCAGTCTACAATGATAGTATTTATTGCACATGCTATCCAGATAAAATAAAAAAAAATGGCGTCACAACTTGACATGACTTGTAGAATATATCTAGACTCGTTTTTCGAGTCCCTTGTTACAAATGGCGCTAAAATGCCTTATAGTACACGATTCGTGTACCAATGGTAAAACGTTTATTTTTTCTTAAATATTGGATATCAGAAGCCTGCCTTTTCCTGGTAAGATCACAACATCAATGTTGATTTGAATTGACAAATAATTCGTATTTTCAACGTGTAAGACTTTGGATGATATTGAGTTAGAGACTTAGCTACTTTAAATTACTTCAAAATTAACATGTCTTTCAGTCCATCCAACTCCTGTAAAGTTTAACCAGCTTGGCTAGACCCAGGAAACCACTAAATCATATGGTCGTCTAAAGAATCCAATGCGTGTCTGACTATTCTAGTCCCCCGCTCCCTGTTTTATAGGTCCCCACCCCTTATTGATTTACGCCATAGACTGATAACAGCTAAATGCCAAATGTTGCCTAATATGGTCAGCATATGACAAAGAAAATGTAAATTACCAACATGTATATCAATATATAGCTCAGTTAGCATATCAAAATAAACTGCACTACTTGCTAAATTTCTT
This sequence comes from Patella vulgata, assembly GCF_932274485.2. Lineage (NCBI taxonomy): Eukaryota > Metazoa > Mollusca > Gastropoda > Patellidae > Patella > Patella vulgata. The sequence continues at coordinate 6,372,343 of NC_065883.2, read as the reverse complement.
GATTATGAATTTAGAAACAATAATTTATAAATGAAATGAAATGAAATGGGGTTTAACGTCCTACTGTTCTGCTCCTAACCTGGACTAATGAAGACGGGCATACGCCATACAGTGTGCTATGAGGGAAATTTTGCCCGGACAGCGGCACTACGGCCTACTCTTATATCGAATTCCAACTGCCAAGGGATCTTTTACGTGCACGCCAATGTGTACACGGGACCTCGGTTTTTCGTCCCATCCGAACGACTAGACAGCTTTCCTTGCCAGCCCCTCCGTCCTGCATCACTGACAAGGGAGAACCACGCCGGAAAATCTGGATGAACTTTCTCGGCCAATGCAGGGATCGAACATCCGACCTCCAGGCTAGCGAGCTAGCGTCTTACCCACTTAGCCACGTGATCCCCTATAATTTATAAAAAAAAAAAAAAAAAAAAAAAAAAAATAATCTGATTAAAATACAGAACTATATTTCGTTTTGTTTTTGTTTTTTTTATACTTTCTACACTACATGACGATCTAACAAGTTGTACTCGAAGGTCGTGTCAGGGGTCGTACGAGCCGCTTTTGACCCTATGACGTCAGACATTGATTAATCAATCAGCATTGACGTTTCTAGTGGTTTGTCCACAGTTCCGTGCATAGCACCAAAAAGTCACCGTAAGGGACCGTTTCATTGGCTTATCCCTCACTTCAACCAAAACGCCGGTAACAAAACAACTCATCCAGATCCTAGTGAAGTAAAGACAAGTTAAATGAAATTTTGAACTATAAAAAACGAAACGAAATGATCTGTGTTTTAATCAGATTGTAAAAATAACAATATTGTTTCAGTCACCATATTGTTACAACCGTACCATGCATAAACAAATACACAAGATAAACCCACGGACATGACATAACATACACAGGTTTAATAGTAAGTGCAGGAGGACCGCACCATACATAAACAATTATACAAGGCAAACCCACGGACATGACATAACATATATAGACACCTCAAACAACAAACGAACATGTCAGATCAAGTGAATGGATCCGGGGGCTAGCCTTCAGCACTGTGCAGTTCAGGGCCTGTGTTGATATAGTCTTCACTTAAAATGAACACAATCTAACAACAGGGACCTAAATGACAATCTAAAATTGAAGAGAGAGAGAGAGAGAGAGAGAGAGAGAGAGAGAGAGAGAGAAATGGGGTTTAACGTCCACTCGACACAAACTAGGTCATTTCGAGACTAACACACGGTTCAATTCTATTTCAATAATACGCTTGCGCGTAGGGGTCTTTAGCAGTCGGAGGAAACCGGAGGACCCGGAGAAAACCCACGAGGTTGGACAGGTGGCCCTACTCCTTGTCAAGTACAACCGAGGAATCGAAACCCCGCCAGTTGACTCATGACAGACCGTATGATACAGCGCGCGCATGCTAACCATTCGGTCATCCAACCCTCCTCTAAAATTGAAATTCTTCGTTTAGAATAAATAGTTTTGCTACTAAATTCCTACCAAAAACATTTATAATACTGTTCAAAATTCATTTTCATTTTTGAAATATCACTAAATCCACTTACTAAAACTTAGAAACAAAAAAAAATATATCTTTTTTTTTTGAATAAAACGAACGAAAGAAAATTGAAATTTCAGTAAAATAAACAGTTTTACTACTAAATTTACATATTTACATATTCTTACTAAAGACAAATTTTTGTTGTTTTTTTTTTTTTTAAATACAGATTAAAATTTATTTTCATTAAATCGAAACATTTATAAAACAACTAATTAAAACTTAAGACACAAAAGAATTTTTTTTTTTTTAATAAAGCTAAATGAAAGAAAATCTATTTGATAAAAAGATCAAAGGAACGTAAAGGTATATTTACCATATGTTCAGCAGGTAACATCGCGAGAAGGTAAACTTACAATAATGTACGAATTGAAAATACTCCAGCGTTATTTAATCTCAGAGATTGAAAATACTCCAAACAATTTGACGGCTCACTTTGGTGAACACTCGTCAGGTACGAACACATTCACTCGTGTAAACGAAGGTGTTGTTTTGTTACCTGTATTTGTTACCTGTATTTCATAAACTAGTTTTAAAGCGAATGTCCCGATGCTTAACTGTGTGCAGGTAATGCAACCTTTAACACACGCTGAGTCACTAACCTGACAGGTACATATCACACATGGAAAATCTGGGTGGGACGGGGGTGCGGCGGGGTCCTCTCTGTAATCACTTGATTCATGGTGTAAGTTTCATAAAACCTAGACTTTACCAAAAATTAAAAGTGCGCACGTTTAAATAACTTACGGTCAACACGATTGCTACAACCGACCACAGTATATGATAAGATCTGATAGGATCACCACGAAAACTCCACGATTAAAACCACGATTTCAATCTTAGCATGACTTGTGATAAAACTTTAGGCGGCTTTATTAATATCTTGAAGCGTAATAGTCCTGATAAATATTCTTTTCATAATTTATCTAGTTTTTAATTTATTGACTCGGTGTATACAATTATTCAATGAAAATTTAAACATTTCAAGAATTATTATATGTAATTTGGTAAATTATATTGAGCTGAAACTTTCCGACAAGTTATGTAGGCTATTTCTTTAATTTTCTATCTCAACGAGTATCCTGTGAAATCTGGGAATTCTCCCAATTGATTAAAATGCAGATCTTTATTTCGTTTCGTTTTTTTTTATACTTTCGATGACCTCTACTGCATGAAGATTTGACCGGTTGTGGTGGAAAGTCGCGTCAGGGTCATACATTTGATTAACCAATCAGCGTTGATGTTTCTAGTGGGTTACCCAAAGTTCCGTGCATGGCACGTCAAGAAATCGCCGTAACAGTGTGTTTCATTGGCTTATCCCTTACTTCAACCAGATCCTAGTGTAGTAAAAACAAGTAAAACGAAATTTTGAACTATAAAAAACGAAACGAAATAGGATCTGTGTTTTAATCAGATTGGGAAGTCTCCTTTAATGTAAACTACCCTTTTTTAGCCTTTAAATGTGGTGAAATAAAATGAAATGGAGTTTAACGTTCAACGTACATACAGATTGAATATTCTACAATACAAATGCAACTCTATTGAATTGATGTGTACGTAGCTTTATGTATGCTTAGTGAAGCGGGACCCCAGATCACTTTTGATTCTAAAAATACACTGACAAATATATGATATTACTACCATACTGTTACAAGAAACATATTGGACAATAACTAAATACATGTATTATTAAGTTAAATTACACCCCATGACTAAACATGTTACACACTGAATGAAAATATGTCATCAGGGGAGGGGTAGTCGTTTCGGGACTAACATATGGTTCAATTTTATTTCAATACTTCGCTTGCGCGTAGGGGTCTTTGACAGTGGGAGGAAACCGGAGGACCCGGAGAAAAACCACGAGGTTGGACAATCGATCCTACTCCTCCTTGTCACGTACAACCGGGGAATCGAAACCACGCCAGCTGACTCAATGACAGACTGTATGATACAACGTGCACGCGCTAACCATTCGGCCACTAACCCCACACATAACAGATTAGGACGATTTCTTTTTATTGCCAAACCTTTCACAATATTTGAATGAAATATCCCACACGTGGGTGTTAATCTGTTATCAGTTTCTATTCAAATTCAATAAAACATTTAATGTTTTGACTTCATTCAGTATATACAATGCATTACGTTATTCGTATTTTTTAAATAGGGACCTTTCGCACCGGTACGAAAACGAAAACGTCATCGATTCGTGTGTACTTGTGACGTCAATCTGTGATGAGTGTTCGGCCAGTGTAAAACGTTACGCGTATGGAGCTGGATTTACGTAGGTATGCAAACGAATATGTTTCTTGTCTCATATATTGAATTTTTCACCATTTTTCGAGCCTTTGTGTATATTGTTGATTGTGTAGCGTTCGTAGAATGTGCTCACAAGGAATATTCTGCTTGATTTGTTGTACATCTGCCGAAAAATCGATTGAAAACTTTGCCTTGACCGAGAGGTTCATGGAGTGGAAATTAACGCCATCTAGTTATTATCGTACGTCGGATTGCGAAACCGCGTGTTAGAGGATACGAAAACGTAAACGTAAAGGTTCGTTTTGGTGTTCGTTTTGGTACCAATGCGAAAGGTCCCTAATAATACAATTCAAGAGATCAAAACATTTCGATTTTATACACTCATCATTACACGTTGAATTTTAATCACTAGTTGATAAGCGATTCACTAATAATAGTACTTTTTTGGGCTTGAATATTGTAATTAATTGAGTATAACTTTTCCCACTAATGTATGAGTTATTTTTATACTATTGTGCCGCTAAAAGATACGTTCCCAGAAAAGTATTTATCGGGTGTTTATTTCCAATAAAAGTATGGCAATTTTTGTATATATGGAAAACAGAAATATCCAATCTTACTAGAAAAATACTGGATTCCCTGAAAAACACTCATGGAGCGGATACAGGACAAAAATGTAAGGGTTTCCCTAATCGGCAGCCCGACGATTAGGAATGTCTGCTCGCGTGACGTCAAAGGTTGCACGCGGAGATTGAGTGCTTGATGTACAAGTTGATAAACCTTATGAAGAGTTAGACGTACAACACTTTCTGAGATAAAAATCACGGAAAAAGACGTGGACAGCGGAAAATCCGAGAATTTAATTAGGCTTCGATATATTTATGATAAATGGATAGCAATTAAAGACAACATCGTCTTGTGTATGCAATGAATTCTCCTCCGACCTCGCACCCGTTGCTAGGTAGTTTGTCAGCGAAGTCATGTGACACAAACATGACTCTTTTAATAGATATTTTTATAGCGGGGGTATTCCCTCGCTTAAACAGTGTTTTGAGAAGGATTTGAAGCAAAATTTTGACAGATTAATCAGTTTGAATATGTTTTTAGTCCAAACACATCATCAAATCACCCAGTTTATAAACGGGAAGGTATCTTTAAGGTATTATTTTCATACAAGAGTCAGTCAAGAGGCCTCGCTAATGTTTTTTGATTAAGGTAATTTCATATTTGTCTAGGGTTAACACGCTCCCTACTAATTAAGTGGTTTTCATTAATGTATACATTACGATTAGGCGTTTATATTATTACATATGGTTTCATTATTATAATCAAAGGGCCACTGTCCTCCTAAGTAAGTCATTATTATAATCAAAGGGCCACTGTCCTCCTAAGTAAGTGGTTTCATTAATGTCCAGATTGCACATAGTATATACTGTTTATAACCTGGTGGGTTTTCTCTGGGTTCGCCGGGTTCTCCGGTTTCCTCCTACTGTTAAAGACCCCTACGCGCAAGCAAATTAATAATTAACTAAAATTTAACCATGCGTTAGTCCCGAAATGACCTAGTTTGTGTCGTCGAGTGGACGTTAAACCCCACCTCTCCAAATTGTACGCTATTCTAGAGAATAGTTAACTCATGTGAAAGTGATTGCCAAAATGAACTATAAAAATGACCCGCAAAAATATCCCAGAACCCAAAGTCCAACTCGGAGATAAGAAAACGTTAGACAGATAACGATCTGCTACGATTGGAACCCGCACGAAACGTGTTGGCTTGTCCTTGGCAGTCCCACGACCGTAGGGAGGTTTTCGTTCATGTTCAACGTAGTATGGCGGCAGACCACCATTAAATTTCACAAATTGTACTTCGTCTATTTATAGCAATTCTCTCTCTCTGTCTTTTTTTCGTACCATTTTGTATGCCCATTTTTGTTGATTTTTTGGTCTAGAATGGACTAAGAGGGTTTGAATTATTTTGATAAATATTCATGATTTTGGGGCGGAAGGATAACACAGTTATCAGGTTGGTTACGGTGATACGGCAAATAGTTACATGTTTTTTAGTATGGTTCTTCAAGTTTGTGTATCTCAAAACTTGGGATGTCAACCTCATACAAATTGTAGTGCAAAGACATGACGATTTGTTCCTCTGTCTGTAGCGAAATGCATTCAGCCCAGCAAAAATTTAGGGAAATGTTAGATGTGAGCAAGGAGGCCAGAATTAACATTGAAGTCAGTGTGGAAATTAATGGTGGTCTGCCTACGGATTACGTCACTTGCTGGCATATTATCTCCCTTTAGCCAATTTGGTTATTCCATAATGGTATGTACCGATTGGCTACAACTGGTATTTGGTAGTATTGGATAGTCGTACGGTTGTGTAGGGGTTTCTGTTTATGTTTTAAGGAGTATGTGTGTCACTAGCGGGCAAGGGATTTCACTTGCATTATGGAATATATTGGGTGTATTGACTACAATGATCTTCAGATGGGGATGAGCTGTATTGTCATATTGCAGCTGTATATAAAGCGATAGGAACCGTCTCTGATTGGCCTATGTTCGCTGGCAGTTCCTACCGCTTGCTATACAGCTGCAATATGAAAATACCTCTCATCCCCACCTCTGGTCTAAAGCTATTTTTGAATCCTTACCGACTATTTATCACCCTGATTCTTCTTTGCTTGCCAAAGGAGGAATCGTTTCTTGCCACATGTGACACGCATTTATAATAATTCAACACTATTTTCAAGCAGAATTTTGCGATATACAACATACACAAAATACGTTTGAACTGATCGAACATTACAAGAGTCGAACATGCGCGGACCGTATGTTTATTTAATCGCTAAATTCTACTTGAAAATAGTGTTGAATTATTATAACTTTGTGTCAGATATGACGAGAAATGATTCATTTTGCGAAGAATAAACATTCACGGAGAAAAAAATAGATGGTAAGAGTTCCAAAATAGCCTGAGAACAGAGGTGGGGAAGAGCGGTATTTTACCGTATTTTCATATTGCAGATGTATAGCAAGCGGTAGGAACTGCAAGCGAACATAGTCCGATCAGAGACAGTTCCTAAAGGAAGTAGGTGGCAGAAGGATCACATGTGTATGTAAACTTACTGGAAACTGGGGTCGTGGGTAATTGCAGATCAATACAGTTTGGGGACAGGTACAGTCAAGGGGCGTACTGGGCTCGGGCCGTCGGATGTGGTCCAAATGAAATAAAATCCATCATCGCATCAACCGGCTAATATAATGACCTAAATCCAAAGAGACAAATGAAATGAAATGAAATGATATGGGGTTTAACGTCCTACTGTTTTGCTCCGAACGGGGCTAATGAAGATGGGCATACGCCATACAGTGTGCTATGAGGGAAATTTTGCCCGGACAGCGGCACTACGGCCTACTCTTATATCGAATTCCAACTGTCAAGGGATCTTTTACGTGCACGCCAATGTGTACACGGGACCTCGGTTTTTCGTCTCATCCGAATGACTAGACAGCTGTCCTTGTCAGGCCCTCCGTCCTGCATCCCTGACAATGGGGAACCACGTCGGAAAATCTGGATGAACTTTCTTGGCCAATGCAGGGATCGAACACCCGACCTCCAGGCTAGCGAGCCAGTGCCTTACCCACTTAGCCACGTGATCCCCAACAAGCCAAAGAGACAAATGATCTATGCACGGGGTTTTAGACAATCTGATGAAAATACAGATCTATATTTCGTTTCGTTTTTTTTTTTTTTTTTATATTTTCGATGGCCAGCTACACTACATGAAGATCTGATAGGTCGCGTCAGAGGTCATACGAGCGGCTTTTGACCCTATGACGTCAGACATTTGATTATTAACTAATCAATCAGCATTGATGTTACTAGTGGATTACCCACAGTTCCGTGCAAAACACGCTTAAAGCTCGCCGTAACAGATCGTTTCATTGACAAAGCCCTCACACCATTCAGAACACGTCAATGATAACAACTCTTCCAGGTCCTAATGTAGTAAAGACAAGGAAAACGAAATTTTGAACTATAAAAACGAAACGAAATAGGATCTGTGTTTTAATCAGATTGGGTTTTGGAGAGTTGAATCAAGCTAGTTTCGTTTTCTCGTCACCGAGATGGAGGCCCAAAGAAACAAATTGTTCCGAGGGCCCAGAGCTACCCAGTCCATCCCTGGATAGAGTTCAACAAATAGGGGGCCCAAAGAAACAAATTGATGCGAGGGCCCAGAGCTAGCCATTCCACCCCTAGATAGAGTTCAACAAATAGGAGGCCCAAAGAAACAAATTCACCCGAGGGCCCAGAGCTACTTAGTCCACCCCTGGATAGAGTTAAACAACGATTTATTGTTACTGTTTTTATTTCAAATTTTTATTATTTTTTTTTATCATAAATATAAACGAATATAACCAATAAGATGCTGTATTACCACCGTTAACGATTAACTTATAAAATATAAAATTATTTTATTTAAAAAAAACAAACTTGTGTATAAATAAAAAATGTTTGAATTTGTACATACAAAAAAATAAAAAGTGATATGAATTTCTTGTGGTTCTGAATATCAATCGATACAGATGCTTGTTTGGTTAAGAATATTAGGGATATTGTGATAAAGATCACCGTGTGCATAAATTACCATATAATTACCATATAATTACACAATTACCATATTATTCAAATCAGATGTCCATTTTGATTTTGTTCCCTTTATTTTACAATTACCCGAAAACGAAACGAAATTTTGTTCCCTGTTATTTTACAATTACCCAAAAACGAAACGAAATTAGTGTTCAATTGCCATATAACCAAATCAGCTGGCAATCTCATTTCGTTTAATTTTAAAAATTGTACCCCAAAAGGAAACGAAGTTGTCAAATTATTTCTAATATTGGGCGCAATAGTGTAAAAAAATCCCTAAGATAAACGCAAGAAAATACTGTGATCTAATTTCAATTATATTGTATCGATTATCAACATCGAAAGTGCATATGAGAAGGCGATAGAGATAAGATGAGCGAAAATGCAGAGTTCAAATACCTTATAGCCGTTGGTCGTCAAGTCGGGGATGTTTCATCCCTTATAAACAACGATGGTTCAATTCCGTTCACAAACATATGGGGGACAGAAACTTCCACAACACTCGGAATTCCCTACAGACAATATAACGTTCATATGTTAGATTTCTTTTCTGAATTAAATGACAAATAATTAATACGCGTGCATATTTAGCGTCGATTAAGCTGGAGACAAAAGAGGTATGTGAAAAAGCACATGATGACCAACGGCTTTATAACAGTATAAAAGAAAAATGATATATTAAAATATATAATATTAAAATCACATATATTACATATTTACAAATGGTAAATAAATCAGTAGCTTTTGTCTGAGCGAATTGTGAGCAAAGTTCATTAAAACAGATCTTATAACATGAGGGAATTTATTTTCCATTGCCATATCGGCCTTATTTTGAAAATCACAAAATTGAAGAAAACAAGTTGACTAGTCATCATCAATCCGCGCCCTTGCATTTGTTTGGAAGGAATAAGGACAAACAACATCTTGGAATATTATCATCAATCCGCGCCCTTGCACGTGTTTGGAAGGCATAAGGAAAAACAACATCTTGGAATATCAATGGAACTAGTCAGATTCATACTCTGATCATAGTAGCTCGGCAAGGCACAGTCGCTACTCACTGTAATGTTTGCACAACAACCTTTGCCTACCTCAATCAGCCGCTGTATGTTAAACATTAAGCTTACATACCAGAACATAAAATGCTATAATAGGTTGATGTTTGTATAAAGTTTCAAAAAGATTTCTTGAACGGATAATGAAATATGCTCCGGAAACGAAATCGGGTCGGAAGGACGGTCATCAGAAAATAAAATAATAGGTTGATGAATGTAAAAGTGTTATAAAGTTATCTTGGAACAGTTCAGGGATGTGCTCTAGAATAATAATCATATACCAAAAACTACGTCAAATGTGTAGTAAAAATTCAGAAATCATTCAACGGCAAAATTTGTTTCCATGAAAACACAAAAATCCGAGAAATCCGAGAAATTTCTAATTAGCAAATGGCACAACTATTTTGTTTGTGCAAAGTTTCATGACGATATCTTGAATGGTTTATGAGATATGCCCACAATTGTACACCAAACACTAAGTCAAATTTGGTTCCATTGAATCACAGAGAATATAAATCCAAGAAATTCCTAAATAGCAAAAGTCACAACTGTTGTAATAGGTTGATGTGTGTACAAAGTTTCAAAAATATATCTTCAACGGTGTATGAGATATGCTCTGGATACGAAATCGGGACGGGCGGGGCCCATTTCAATATCCCTTCCTACCTTCTTTCGGTGCGGGATAAAAAGCAGTCAGGGGGCGGCGGTTTTTTCATATTTAAGACAGTTTCTCAAAGCATACAGTTTGGATAATGGACGGTAGAAACTGGCAGTTTAAAGGGTAATATGTTTATATCAAATTTCGGCGGACTTGTAATGGGTACAATGTAAGTTTATATTTTGAACCATGTATAAAATGGGTATATATTACAATATATTAAATTCACAAGAAAAATATAATTATATTACATCTATTTATATTGTAAATCACTTAAAGATGCGTTATGTAAGGTCTTAAAATAGATAATCGGGACTTTGTTTATTATCGCAGCACTAGTACTGGACAATCGTCTTATAATTTTGCTAAGAATAAAGTAATTTGACTGAAATTGTCAATAAATTTATTTCTATTATCTATTTTTTTAACTATTGTAGCTCGAACGACCAGCCTTTTTCTTTAATCAAAATCTAAGATAATGCATCTTCAAATGATACCCTTGATTGACGTCATGATTTGGTACCCGCCAAACCTACGTTTAAATAACATTGTTAAACCAATAACTTATAAGACCAATGAATTTACGTTTCTCTCAAATGTATTTCGGTTATGCGCACCATCTTGTTTTGTCATGGGAGACGAATTTTATGGAAGACACCAAGCCCATAGTATTCCCCTTACAGATGGGTATTTATTACATAGCCTTGGTTATCTTCACCCACTTTCCCATTACTGTGACCATTGTGGTCCATTTGAATAGCGGGTTTGTCGCCATCAACATAATCATCATCTTTTTGACGACAACATTTACATTTGGTGAAACATCTATCTATTGGTCTTAAAGATCTCAAAGGTTCTGGTAAGAAATGCCAGTTTCTGAGAACAGGTGGTAAGCACCCTGGTCTCTTTCGTTGTAAACAATTTATAAAAGCGACAATGATGCAAAATACAACGATTGGAATCATGACACCGGCCAGGACGTACCACCCAGGGACAGAGAGCGCAAAAATCAGAGCTGGGAAGATGAAAAACATGCAGAAAATATAGACGATAGCGAACCATCGATATTTAGCCGTTTGGTTTCCAAGGAATTTAGCTAAAGGAATCGGTGGTCTGAAGAATGGAAAGGGGTAGAATATCAGGATTCCACTGATGTTGAAGAACAAATGACAGAAAGCCACTTGCAAGGAATCGGCGATGGTGTCCGCATCCTGGGCCAGAGCCGATAAAAGACCAGTAGTAGTGGTTCCAATGTTAGCACCAAGCGTCAATGGATACATTCGATCAATTTCGATGACTCCCATGCCGACCAAGGGTGTAAGCGTGGAGGTGAAGATAGAGCTGCTCTGCACCAGGATGGTTAAACCAGCTCCCAACAAAATGGCGATGTAACCCGTAAAATAGGCCATTTTACCCGGGAACTCGGCGTTGATGAACTTTTTAATTAGCACAGCTAGTTGTCCTCGCAGTAACTGATGAAGCATTTTTACGATAACTACCAGGCAAATACAAAGGATGGCCAGGGCTACCACTAACAAGATGGCGCCCACTCCCTCTTCGCCAATATGTTCGTCTAACCCTTTAAAGGCGTATTCACCTGAAAAATAATTATAATTAATTATAAAAAAGAACAATTAAACATGCCCTTACACCATCCTCAGTGATTTATTCTCAAACAATTTTCGGGGCAAAATAATGGACACGGCGAAGCTACATTTTCATGGATTTCGTTATTCGCGGTATCCACTTACCCCAGTGCTAGGGCAAGAATAATTGCCTCCACGACCTACCCATTCAAGTCAAGAATGAACCAATGATCAACTCACACATGCGCATAAAACCACTGAGACTAACGATGAAACCCCTACAAAAACGACCAACAAATCAGATTAGATTTCACCTAAATTGCATGATAATCGAGGCTAAAATACTCCGCTCAGTGTACGATGGAGCAAAAACAAAGACAATATCTTCGAGAAACGAAATCCCTACGTGAATGAGGTGAAGGTTAACTTTACTAAAGGTATGTAACTCTAGTTAAGCCACAAACGATGGTTTACTCCAGCAGTATAGGTTCGTCAAACGCTGTTAGGGGTGTGATGCAATCAGATTAAAACACAGATCCTATTTCGTTTCGTTTTTTATAGTTCAAAATTTCTCTTTACTTGTTTATACTACAATAGGATCTGGAAGCATTGTTATATAACCCACGTTCTGGATGATGTGAGGGGTTAGACAATAAAACGGAGAGTTTATTTGCGTGAGGTAACCAACTAGAAACACCAACGCTGATTAATTAATCAATGTCTGGCGTCATAGGGTCAAAAGCCGCTCGTACGACCCATGACGCGACCTTCCAGTACAACTTGTCAGATCTTCATATAGTGTAGGCCATCGAAAGTATAAAAAAACGAAACGAAATATAGATCTGTATTTTAATGCGATTGGTACTTACATGGCTTGTAACAGGTGGTTGTGTAGTTTGTTGTAAACGCCTTACAATTAAATGTGTCATTGGCGTTAGATGAGTCAACCCAGGATTTAAGGCAGTTGTCAGTAGAAGTGTTCATCGGTGGTTTGAAACAGTTCGCTTGCATCGTATCACAGAACTGCGTCCTCATTGATGTCGTATATTGAGAAATAGTGGAGTTAAAATCGTCCAAACAACAGGCTTCCGGCTTTGTCTTATCACAACACGATTTCATCAACTTGACTGCACCGACGTCGTGTGTGTTCGTAGCGATTTTAGTAATACCTTTACTATCCACCTTTAAAACAGAATAGAACAGAAATTTCAATTAATTGTGTCAAGGAGTCGCGGTGACTCGGTGGGTAAGGCAATGGCTGGCTGACCTAGCGGTCTTGGGTAAGCTTCCGGTTTTAGCCGAGAAAACTGATCGGGATCTTCAGGTGGGATTTTTCCTTTGTCAGTGGGGCCAGACAGCGGGCATGACAACAGAACAGTGTTCGGGTGGTACGGAAATCCTTGGTCCCGTGCACGTATTGGAATGCGTAGCAGGCGACAGCGCCGCTATCCGGGCAAAATTTACCCCATAACATACTGTATGGCGTTTGTCCAGTTTCATTAGCCGAGTGTCGATGCAGACATGTAGGACGTTAAACGCCAGTTCATTTGAGAGAGAGAGAGAGAGAGAGAGAGAGAGTATTGAATCTACCTGTATGATCAACTCAGTAAAGGGTTTGGTTATAACTTTCAATAAATCTTTTTTCGCAGCTTTATTTGTCTCCAAGGGCAAGCTCTTTATTATTACTTCACTTAAATGGAATAAGTAGCCTACAAAAGAATTACACATATTATCATACAACATAGCCTATCACTGATCCAGACTGTGTATCGTCATTACTTACATTATTAGTACTTCGTTTCTATTTTTCGATCCCTGCATTAGCCGAGAAAGTTCATCCTGATTTTCCGGCGTGGTTCCCCCTTGTCAGTGATGCAGGACGGAGGGCCTGACAAGGACAGCTGTCTAGTCCTTCGGATGAAACGAAAAACCGAGGTCCCATGTATACATTGGCATGCACGTAAAAGATCTCTTTGCAGTTGGAATTCGATATAAGAGTAGGCGATAGTGCCGCTGCCCGGGCAAAATTTCCCACATAGCACACTGTATGGCGTATGCCCATCTTCATTACCCAGTATAGGAGCAGATCAGTAGAACGTTAAACCCCATTTCATTTCATTTCATTTCATTTCATTTCGTTTCTATTTATTTTCGTTTACTCTTATTTAAGTCCCCGCGGTCGCCGTTGGGGCAGTGTGTGTCACGCTGGGTCGCTAACCAGTAGGTCTCGGGTTAGCTGTTGGTGTTGGCCGAGAAAGTTCTTTAGGATTTTCCGACGTCGTTTGGCATTGTCAGTAGTGCCTGATGGCGGACCAGGCGAGGGACTGTCTAGTTGTTCGGGGTGGGGAGGGGGCGCAAACTAAGGCCCCATGTACACCTTTGCCATGAATGTAAAAGAATCGTTGATAGTTGGAATAAGAAGGCTGTAGCAAAATTTCCCCTCATAGCAAACCTTACGGCGTAAGCCCGTCTTCATTAACCATGACAGATGATCGGTTAATCGCCGTGCTTTGAAAATATTTTTTGATTAACGTTAATCGACAAGTATTGATTCGTTTGACAAGTCAATTTTTGTAGAAAATACGGAACCATTTCTGGACCAAAATGCCTATTAGACAGTCATTGTTCACAATATTGTACTCTGCAGGAGATTCGATAGTGCAAAAATGATGCATAGAGACTTTAACAATCTGATTAAAACTCAGATCCTATTTCGTTTCGTTTTTTATAGTTCAATATTTCGTTTTATTTGTTTTTATTACACTAGGATCTGGAAGAGTTGTTATTATTGACGTGTTCTGATTGATGTAAGGGATTAGTCAATGAAACGGTCTGTTAAGTTGACTTCTTGGCGTGCTGCTTGCTCAAACCACTGGAAACGTTACCGCTGATTAATTAACCAATATCTGACGTCATAGAGTCAAACGCCGCTCGTATGAAATGAACCATGATGCGACCTGCCACTACAACCGGTCAGATCTTCATTCAGTGTAGGACATCGAAAGTATAAAAAAAAACGAAACGAAACAAAGATCTGTATTTTAATTAGATTGAGACTATGCTACAACTGTACTTACCAGTTATTATTTCTAGAGGTAATAAGACAATAACAGCTAGCCAATTAAACATATCATGTACGGTGGCCCCGGCAAAAGCTCGTCTGAAATCATTCTTGTTGGTGATTTGACCAAGTGCTACTATAGTATTGGTTACTGATGTACCGATATTGGCTCCCATGATAATTGGTATAGACGATCTAATTGGTAAAACTGTAACATGATAAATATAATTAAAATATAATATAATTAAAATATAATAACACTAGCGGATGACCCGGTGCTGCACGGGTTGAAAGTATAACTACAAAACCGGAAGCGGTAGACCAACGTCACCTAGCCTATGTTACTTCCCGTTACAAGCTACCCCTTTATATAAAATGCCGCCAATCCTGAACAGACAGACAAACAGACAGACGACAGTCACAAATATTAGTATCGATTAATCCAGAATTTAATCACCCCTTCGTTCGAAATGATGTCAAATATACTGATGCGTCAGCACTGGTGGCTCTGTGGTTCGATCCAGGTATAAATCCAATGGCTAGAGGAACGAAACATGGAGGTCAGTGAGTGTAATCGTAAAAGAAGCTTTGACAACTTGAACAAGGGAGCAGTGGAGCTGATGTCTCCCGCTACAATCCCAAAATAAATAGATGACACTTTAAAGGAGCTAAATCGCTAACATTTGGGACCTAGAAATTGACAAAACGCATATAATACTGTAGTATGAATGTATATAAACTGATGTAAATTCAATGGTTTCCGTTTTTACTCCAATTTCAAATCAGTTATGTTCGGCGAAATAAGCCAGCAGTCTCAAGCGAGTGCAAATTTCTAGCGTCTGGTTATTCCTGTCTACATACGCCGTTTGATTTGGTGCAATGTGTCTAGCCTCGTCCTTCGAGTCTCTTGATACAACTGAGGCTGAAGCGCATAATTAGGGTACACGATTCGTGTACCAATGGTAAAATGTTGATTTTGTCTTAAATATTGGATATCAAATGCCCATCTTTTTCCGGTAAGATCACAACATGAATGTTGATTTAATTTGACAAATAAATCGTGTTTTCAATGTTGAAGATTTTGGATGATATTGAGTTAGAGACTTAGCTACTTTAATTAATTGCACATTTATCTTTTTCCTCACTCTCCATCAGTTACAATCAAAGTTATCTTGTCCCAAAGCATCGATAAATGAATTTGCTTAGCTTTACAGGGAATTGTTCATCACTGATATGGACCTAATGAACATCTATACCAAGTTTAACCATTCTAGCTTAATTAAAAGCAGAGTTCTTATGTTCCAAAGTCTTGAGCAATTAAATTGCTTATCGCTACATAGCCTACACGGAAAATTCTCAGCGTCGAATTTAAAGAATTTCATCACTCTCAGCAAATTAGAACCCAAGTTATGTTCCAAAGTCTCGACCAATCAAATTACTTCGTCTAAGATATTTCTCATAAACAGTGAATAAAAGTTGAGTAAATTCTTAACTTATGTCTGAGAATGTTTTGTGAACTCAAGGCCTGACCTTCTTCGTGTCAGCATCTAATCCACAGCTTCAAAAGACTTGTCTAAAGATTGATTTCATATTTGGGACTTACTCTGAGCACCGACCATACTGATGATAATAGATGTTGATGTGGAGGAACTCTGTACTAAAACAGTGACCAGCACACCCATCATTAAACCAGCCACAGGATTCTTTAAGATATCATTGTTCCGGAAAACTTCGCCAGCTTTCTTACCTAAAATAAAAGCAAATTAATAATCTTTTTTGTCGATCACACATGCAATAATAACCCGACAATATCCGACATTTCTTTGGATTTATACAATATATAAATGTACTACTTGAACACTCAACTCCGGTTTCCTCCCACTGCTAAAGACCCCTACGCGCAAGCGATTTATGGAAATAAAATTAAAAACCATATGTTAGTCCCGAAATGACCTAGTTTGTGTCGAGTGGACGTTAAACCCCGTTTCGCTCTCTCTCTCTCTGAACACTCAACGTTGATAAACCCGGGAAGAAATGAAATGAAATGAAATGGGGTTTAACGTCCTACTGTTCTGCTCCGAACTGGGCTAATGAAGACGGGCATACGCCATACAGTGTACTATGAGGGAAATTTTGCCCGGAAAACGGCACTACGGCCTACTCTTATATCGAATTTCAACTGTCAAGGGATCTTTTACGTGCACGCCAATATGTACACGGGAACTCGGTTTTTCGTCCCATCCAAACAACTAGACAAATGGATAATCGAGACTATGAAGGAAAGTTATGCAGTAAATCGGCTCACAAACCACTAAAGATCGCAGGCTAGCGATGCCATCGATAGTTGATTATGGTCTGGATAGGTTAATTAATGTCTAATTAATAATTAAGATAACATTCCAGGCCTAAAGAAAGACCTGCAATAGACAGATATAGCTCTTGCATAATGTATTTTTAATCAAACCAGCTGGATGATACGTCACGGGTTTGTTATTGGTGGTGCAAGAAACTAGAACGGCGAACTTACCACCAAGTAGTTTGAAAGCTGAACTCAGGAAATCCAGAGAACAGATAAAGAAATATAAACAGGCTATGACCAGAATAACACGAACAGTCATTCCAACAACTCGCTGTACTTTGCCAACTGAATCCAGCTCTGAAAATACAAAGACAAACTGCATGTATATACATTAAAAAAGATCGAATATTTTGAATGGAATGGGGCTAGATGTCTCCGCAACGCAGAGGGGGGCGAGGTCCGATCCCGGACAGTTACTCGGCATTGTTCAACCCTGTATATCCTCTTGATTATGAAGAAGACTCTGGCAAGAAACAATGTCTCGTGGTTAGTTTGGACGTACAACAACCCTTGACAGTTGCCACTGTCTGGGCAGAATGCCCCAAAGCACATCCGTCTTCATTATTCATTATCCTGGTCCGTTCAGACGTTAAACCCCATTTCGTTTCATTTCATTTTTCTTTTTTATCTCAGTGGTTACTTAAGAGCAACGAGATGAGCGGATTTTGTACGGACAGCGGCGTATCGCCTATTCGTCCCTGAATTCCAGAAACCATTGGTTCTTTTACGTGCACGTTAGTATGAACACGAGTATACCTCGGTTTATTTGTATGGTTGGAGTAGGTATACCATTCTTGTGGAATGGAGTTTAACGTCTCGTCAACAGAAGGGGGGGGGGGTACTGAGTTAGATGCTGGAGAACCTGATGAAGGGGATCCTATTGATTCAGGGGCTAAGTGACGGGGTTTCCATCTACCAATCACTGTTATTTTTGTCAAAACTTCAAACACACATAACTTTGTTCAGAATTAAGTAATTTGACGGAAATTCTCAAATATCCATTTTTCATTATCTATTTTTGAACTTAGTGTTAATTTGTTTTTGTAGAATAACCCCCTTTGATCGTGTTGTTGTCCTGTATGGTTTCATGAATTGTTGTAATAGTTTTCTGTATATATTGATCTCATAATTCTTGTATTACTGTTGAGAGAATACTCTTCGAAACATCGCCCAAATAAATAAGTAGCTGTTTTTCTATAAGTATGTGGGTTTTTTTTGTGTATTATTTTTGAGCTATTATAGCAAGAACAGTCAGCTCTTTATCTAAATCTTACCTGTTCGTATTAGCATCCAGTATTAGGGACCTTTCGCATCGGCACGAAAACGTCATCGATTCGTGTGTATTTATGACGTCAATCCTTAATGAGTGTTCAACTAGTGAAAAACGTCACGGGTGTGTAGCTCGATTTACGTAGGTATGTAAATAAAAAATGTTTCTTGTCTCATATATTGAATTTTCCACAATTTTCGAGACCTTGTGTATATTGTTGATTGTGTAGAGTTTGTAGAATGTGCTCAGATGTAATATTCTACTTGATTTGTTGTACATCCGCCAAAAAGTCGACTGAAAACTTTGCCTTGACCGACAAGTTTAGAGGGTGGAAATTAACGACATTTAGCTATTATCGTACCGCGTGTTAGAGGATACGAAAACGAAAACGTAAACGAACATATCTTCGTTTTGGTGTTCGTTTTCGTGCCGATGCGAAAGGTTTCTATTATTTAAATAATTTGTATGCAAAACGACTAGAGTCGGAGCAGAACAGTAGAACGTTATATCCCATTTCAATTCATGTTATTTCATTTCAGTTGAGTGCACAATGACAACCTAGTTAACATAAATAAAAAATCCATCGTGCGTACATCGATTATAAATTGTGTAGATTTAAACAAGATTTGTACGCATCGCCTACCGGGAACTGCAATTTATTCTTCACTATAGTTTCTTCGATATTTTTTTTCTTAAATTATATTGAAATGGTATAATACAAGTTTTTATTCACCATTCAGATACACGTAATGAATCTGCACGACCTTTCCTTCATTCAAATGTTAGACACTGTGATAAAAATATAACTAACAAATGGTGAAAATTTAGCGTTATTTCATTTTTGTTGTTTTGGGGTTTTTTTAAATAAAAATAGAAGTGCAATTCATTTAGCGAACAACCAAAACTATGCAAAAAAGTGAAACTAAGCGTTGATTATTTTAAAGTTTCGGGTATAAAGTTGACAAGAACAACTGTAAAGTATTACATGTGTATAATTTAATCAGCCCCCCCCCCCCCGCAACAATTTGAAATATTCATTTAATATTCTGTTTTAAAATACAGATGTGACGTCACCCTTTGATGTTGGCGTATCTTTATTTCCTATAATGTACGGGCAACTTTCCAATCGTACAGTATCTATACTAAATGAAATATTGGACTCGCGTGACGTATTTCATTGAAAAGCACGTGCGGGTGCAGTATGAGTATATTAATGTCTCGCTCTCGACCATTAAACCATACTTATGGATTTCAGCTGTTTTGTTGTTGAGGTGACATATCTAATAAAATTGGATGTTTTATTGGTGTCTATTGACACCACGATTTTTCAAAAGTTTCTAAGATAAAACCAGTTTGTAGATGGCCGCAATATATTATGTTTTAGCGCCGTTCAAGGACTGGGTGTGCTTATTTTGTTGGGTGGGTTTTTTTTTCAATAAATACATATATTGCTACAATCTGATTACAATACAGATCTATATTTCGTTTCGGGTTTTTTTTATACTTTTGATGGCCTATTGTAAAGACAATATAGTTAAAACGTAGTGTGAAATAAACTCAGTGATTGTTTTCCATATAAATTTGTTTTTATAGTATATGTTCAATTACTAAATGCCGTATGGGGATTTCAACAGCAAAGATAAGTCAAACCAAATTTTGAACTATAAAAAACGAAACGAAATAGGAACTGTGTTTTAAATCAGATTGAATATTGCTACTTTAATAATTTTGTTGTAATAACCGTACGTACCTGCAAAGGGTGTTTGGGAAACAACGACGGCGGAAACCTTCCATGGATCTTGTTCTTCTTCTATTACTACCTCATTGCCATCACAGAAATTGTGAAATTTCTAATTGTGAAAAAAAACCATACATAATTACACATTCTGCACACAGAGAACTGTCTACTCTGAGAATCGATCTCTGTCCTGAATGGCCTCCATATTGAATATGAAAAATTAGTATACTATTGTGTAATGCGGTTTAAATGCAGTTTATATCTTTCATATACGCAAACACTAAATACACATTTTCAATTCTCGAAGTTTACCTAGTGTTTTCGACTGAACTAGTCGATTTAGGAATTAAAATGGCGTCCATATTGAAAATGAAAAATTAGTCTACTATTTTGTAGTGAGGTTCAAATACAGTTTACACCTTTCATACACATAAACACTAAATACACATGTTCAATTCTCGAAGTTTACATAGTGTTTTCGACTGAACTAGTCGATTTTAGAATTAAAATGGCGGTCCGCTAACTTCGTGTCTGTTCTCTTACGGAGCTAATGGCAGTCAAGCAGTTTACACCTTTCATACACACAGACATTGAAATATTAAATACACATTTTCAATTCTCGAAGTTTACCTAGTGTTTTCGACTGAACTAGTCGATTTAGGAATTAAAATGGCGGTCCATTAACTTCATGTCTGTTCTCATGCGAAGATAGTCGCGGACAACCAGCGTAAGTTTCGAATGATAATTACACTAACGTGGATAGGTTGGATAATCAAGACTATGTATATGGTGGAAAGACCAACTTTCGTGGGGTTTCCACGAAAAGGAAACTGTTATTTCGTTTGTCGCTTTTGAAAAATAAGAAGAATATTTATTGGTAACATATAATAGAAAAAGGGCAGTATATTGACAACCCCATAGGTAATTACTGAACTTACCCCTTTCTCCATATCATACCCATTTCTTTCCTGGAAAACAAAAGATAAATATATAAACACCACAGGCCATTTGATAAAACACATAAATGTATTATTAATTTTATACGTCATCATTTTCGTCAAAATGTCATCATTTACGTCATATTGTCGTTATTTACTTCACATATCATACCCAGATTAATATATAAACAGCATAGGCCATTTAATAAAACTCACATATAAATGTATTATTAGCACATTACTTTTACACGTCACCATTTTCTTCACATTGTCATCATTTACGTCATATTGTCATTATTTACGTAACATTACATGTTAAGAAACATACAGGTAAATTTATTAAGATAGATCCTTGGCCAGGCAGTGATAAATTGGTTGATACATTCTATGAAGAATAACCTCGCAGTAATAATTGGATTTATTGACGTGCTGCTGTCTAGTTTTAGCAGAAGTAACCCCTTTCAACAATCCAGTTTTAAGAAATAATTTCAACTGATAGCTTATAACTAACCATTCAATTCGTGTTTGGAATAGGTCATTTTATATAGAACTATATACTAATTTTACATGTAAATAGAAACTTATGTTTAAATTACATATAATTAGAAACTTATTTTTGAATTACATGTAAATAGAACCTTGCATTCAATTTAGATGTAATTAGGATCTTATGTTTAAATTACATGTAAATACACGGATGGCATGAACAACGGGTCCCTTGTACACATGAGTAGGCCTTAGCAGTCGCTGCCTGGGCAAAATTCCCCTTATAGCAAGCACACTGCAAGGTGGATGACCGTCTTCCATTGACCTAGTTGGTATAGAAAAGTAGTTCTTGAACCCCATTTTATTTCATGATGATATAGTTATAGGTCATGTCATTAATGTTCAGATATTTGAATAAATTATCATACGTGATTTTGGCAAATAATGTTATTCCCTAATAATCTATTACTGTCAATTCCGCCTCAAAGAACATTGTTTGGCGTGTGACCGTTTTCATGAAGCCGGCTGATGCAGAACAGTGGACATTAAACCCCATTTAATTTCATATGAAACCCATCGATCTCAAATCAATGTAAAAAAAATACAGCAGATAAGTATAGCCTAGAACACGACCTCATTTCATTTTTGCTCTTCGTTTTGTTCTTAATACAAAATAAATAAATGATGTTGTTGTAATAAAAGAGTAATTAGGCTGTATTTTACCTATGTTTTATGTCTAATCTTGTGATTTATAGGTGTGCCTAAAGGCAAACTGACAGACAAGCCTCTAGGACTTTTATAAAATAGCGTTATTTGAAAACAGTTGTAACCGGTTTGGAGGGACTCCTTGCGCAGAACAGTGGGACATTAAACCCCATTTCATTTCAATTCCTCTGCGCATAAAACTTAAATGAATACGTGTGTTCTTAGGGATTTTCTGGCATGATTTCCATTTTTTATGTGGTGTATTTTATTAAGACTCGCTTGTATTAATGTCAACGTAAAGGTCCCTTATTTTGTATCTCAAAGACAGTATTGTTCCGAACCAAAGCGGAGACCGAGTCGAACCGTGACAACGATATTATTGTACTTAATGTAAAGACATCATGACATGTTACAAAGGAAGTATTGTTCCGAACCAAAGTGGGGACCAAGTCGAACCGTGACAACGACATTACTGTACTTAATGTAAAGACACCATGACATGTTACAAACCGACCTGGGACGACAGGTAGATATAAATATACGACGTATTTCCTTGTGTCCACTCGACACAAACCAGGTTATTTCGGGACTAACATATGGTTCAATTTTATTTCAGCACATCGCTTGCGCGTAGAGGTCTTTAGCAGTGGGGGGAAACCGGAGGACCCGGAGAAAATCCACGAGGTTGGACAGGCGAGCCTACTCCATGTCACGTACAACCGAAGAATCAAAACAAAGCCAGTTGACTCAATGACAGACCTTGATACAACGTGCACGCGCTAACCATTCAGCCAGTCCACACCCCTTGTGAATTAGTGGTATTTTGGTACATTAGTAACCGGTTTGACCTGGTTCCTAAGGCAAAAAAACTTAAATTAAATAAAAACGTTCTGGGCTTTATTTTTATGACTTTGTTTTGATACGAATCCGCCGTTATCGTCAGAGTAAGACGCTGGCTTGACAATTAGAGGTCGACAGGTTCGATCCCGGTCTTGGCCGAGAATATTCCGCATGGTTTTCTGTCAGAAATTTCATTTGTCAGTGGTGTATGTTTTTTGAAGGTCCTTTAAAGGACCTAAGTCCGTAACTCAAAATCCTCCAAAATCTTCGACATCAAAAACACGAATTATTGGTCAATTTAAATCAACATTGATGATGTAAACTTTCCGGGAAAAGATGAGCTTCTGATATCCGAGATTTAAGATAAAATAATTTTTTTAACATTGGTACACGAATCGTGTACCATAATGCGCTTCAGCCCCAGTTGTATTGAGAGACTCGGGGGACGAGGCTAGACACTTGCACCAAATCAAATGGAGTTATGTAGACTAGAATAACTAGACGCTAGAAATTTGCACTCGATTGAGATTGCTGACTTATTTCCCCGAACATAACTGATTTGAAATTGGAGTAAAAACGGAAACCATTAAATATAAATCAGTTTATATACATTCATATTACAGTATTATATGCGTTGCGACCCACTTTTGTGAATTTCTAGGTCTCAAATGTTAGCGATTTAGCTCCTTTAATTTGTAACTCGGCGTATATAATTTACCGAACCAAAACAGGGACTGAGTCGAACCGTGAAACCAATATTACTTTACTTAGTCTAAAGACATGATACAATTTTAATTCAATAGTTCGCTTAATACAAGTGTTTCGGGATGTTCACTTAATACAAGTGTTACGGTGGTGTTCGCTTAATTAATACAAGTGTTACGGTGATGTTCGCTTAATACAAGTTTTACGGTGATGCTCGCTTAATACAAGTGTTAAGGCGATGTTCGCAGTGGAAGGAAACCGGAGGACCCGGAGAAGACCAACGAGGCTGGACAGGCGACCTTACTCCTTGCCACGAACAACCGGGGAATCGAAACCACGGCAGTTGACTCAATGACAGGCCTTATGATATGTGCCAACCATTCGGCCATGCACCCCCCCCCCTCCCAACAACAAGGGCCTAAATGGCATTCTAAAATTGAAATTCCAGTAAAATAAACAGTTTTACTACTAAATTTAGATATTTACATATTCTTACTAAAGATAAATTTTTGTTGTTGTTTTTTTTTTAAATACAGATTAAAATTTATTTTCATTTTTTCGAAACATTTATAAAACAAATAATTCAAACTTAAGACACCCAAAAAACTTTTGAATAAAACGAACCATAGTAAAATAAAGCTAAATGAAAGACAATCTATTTGATAAAAAGATCAAAGGAACGTAAAGGTATATTTACCGTATATTGCCCAGGTAACATGGCGAGAAGGTAAACTTATAATAATCCTTATATAGATAATAATGTACGAATTGAAAATACTCCAGCGTAATTTAATCTCAGGTGAATCACAGGTTGAAAATACTCCCACGTTAATTAAACTCAGACAATTGACGTTGGTGAGCACACGTCAGGTGCGAGTCAGGTACGAGCACGTCAACTCGTGTAAATGAACATGTTGCAGCAGTTACCTGTTCTTTATAGCTTTAAAGAAAATGCCCCGAGGCTTAATTGTGTGCAGGTTGTGTGACATTTTTAGACATGCTGGGTCACTTACCTGATACGTACATATCACACACGGAGACGGGTTTTTATTTATCCTGCGCTGTAATTATCCGATTCATGTTGTGTTAATTAACTGATTGTTGTGAAAAAACCTACCCGATTTTTTTCTGTGATTTAATCTTTATTAAGATTTATACGGTAATAACGGCTCTTTTGTTTTATTTGGAGAGATATTTAACAGACACCGTAACACCGATTCATTTTGGGTTGGGTTTTTTTTGGGTTTTTTTTTTTTTAAGAGATATTAATTAAACATAGATTATCCTTATAAGACATATAGAGGTAGATTTCACAAATTCAAAACACTTGTATGGATATACTACTTCTGAATTTATTAACCTGCTACGTTTAGATACACATACAGATATTTGCTTGATAACGATACCTGTATGTGTATCGAAACGTAGCATGTTAATAAATTCAGAAGTAGTATGCCCATATAAGTTTCTTTAATTTAAACATACATTATGCAAGAGGTAAATCTGCCTATTGCAGGTCTTTCTTTAGGCCTGAAATGTTATCTAAACTATTAATTAGACATTTATTAACGAAACAAGACCATAATCAACTCTCGATGACATCGGATACTCGAGATTTTAACTAAATTAGAACGGTTCGCTATTTAAAAAGTTGATTTAAAAATGGGAAAGCTAGGCTAAGACTTGAATATACCAGTGTCCTGGT
Organism: Patella vulgata; assembly: GCF_932274485.2. Taxonomy (NCBI): domain Eukaryota; kingdom Metazoa; phylum Mollusca; class Gastropoda; family Patellidae; genus Patella; species Patella vulgata. The sequence goes on along the minus strand of NC_065883.2, from coordinate 6,346,763 downwards.
TACCACAATGCATGCATCTTGTCAAAACTACAAACAGTGATAACTAGGCTCTGAATGAAGTAATTTGAATGAAATTTTCAATATTTTCATTTTACATTATCTGTTTTTGAGCTATTATAACAAGAATGACCAGCTCTTTATCTAAATCTTAAAAAATGTATCTTTAACAGACACCGTAACACCTGTTCATTCTGTTTTATTTTAGGAAAATATCTTCATATTATTATTGTTATTGTTATTATTATCAAAGCGATATTTATACAGCGCTTATCTTCCACCCCAGAGCAATGCTCAGAGGCGCTTTACAAAAATATTTTGAAAGTCTACATGATAAAATTACACACAAATAGAAAATGACATTGTCACATGATCAAAATACGAGATATATAAAAACTTTATAACTAAAAGCCTATGTATGAAAATGTGTTTTTAGTGATTTTTTGAAGGTTGTAATAGATTTTGCTGACCTTATGGAAAAGGGGAGATTATTCAAGAGTTTCGGTGTCTAGAAAGAGAAGGGTCGCTCTCCGAAAGAAGAAAGATTAACAGAGATAGGCTTAAGTAGAAAGAAGAAAGATTAATGAGAGAGAGAAATGGGGTTTAACGTCCACTCGATACAGACTAGGTCATTTCGGGACTAACATATGGTTAATTTTATTTCAATAATTCGATTGCGCGTAGGGGGTTTTTTAGCAGTGGGAGGAAACCGGATGCCCCGGAGAAACCCCACGAGGTTGGACAGGCAACCCTACTCCTTGCCACGTTCAACCGGGGATTCGAAGAAAGATTAACAGAGATAGGTTTAAGAAGAAAGGGGTCACTAGATGACCTCAAACATCATGCCCACTTGATGTTGTAATAGTTATACCATTGATTGTGTTTGTCGACAGAAGTTTCACAACACCCTGGTTTCACACAAACCCAAAATTAAAACAAACGTGGTAGCTCTAAGTCAATTGTTTACGTGGCATTTTGTAAGTCCTTTACGGAATGCAATAACTGAATTTAATAGGAGAAATGTTTCGACAATAATTCTCCTGGGGCCGATTGTTCAAAGCTCCGTTAACGTTTAACGACTCATTAACATGGAGGTAACGAATCGTTATCTTTAACCGAGAGAAAGTCTGTTGCTGGAAGACCCGTTAACCGAGAGTAAGGCTGTTGTTGGAAGACCCGTTAACCGAGAGAAAGTCTGTTGCTGGAAGACCCGTTAACCGAGAGAAAGGCTGTTGTTGGAAGACCCGTTAACCGAGAGAAAGGCTGTTGTTGGAAGACCCGATAACCGAGAGAAAGGCTGTTGTTGGAAGACCCGTTAACCGAGAGAAAGGCTGTTGTTGGAAGACACGTTAACCGAGAGAAAGTCTGTTGTTGGAAGACCCGTTAACCGAGAGAAAGTCTGTTGCTGGAAGACCCGTTAACCGAGAGAAAGGCTGTTGTTGGAAGACCCGTTAACCGAGAGAAAGTCTGTTGTTGGAAGACCCGTTAACCGAGAGAAAGTCTGTTGCTGGAAGACCCGTTAACCGAGAGAAAGTCTGTTGTTGGAAGACCCGTTAACCGAGAGAAAGTCTGTTGCTGGAAGACCCGTTAACCGAGAGAAAGTCTGTTGCTGGAAGACCCGTTGACGGAGAGAAAGGCTGTTGTTGGAAGACCCGTTAACCGAGAGAAAGGCTGTTGTTGGAAGACCCGTTAACTTAACATGTCGTTAATTTGCCGTTATATTTAACAGAGGTGTTGGGCCCCGTTATCTGTTTAACAATGGCATTAGTGGGCTGTAGCAAAAAGTCAAAGATTACCAGTGTAATTTTCTATAGAACATTCTAGAGGGTTGGGCGATGGAGGGGCTATTCTATTTTCTACAGGATGAAATTTTATATTATTCTACAGAATTTTGGAAATAATGGTCCCAAATATTCTAGTTTCTGTAGTGCAAATCCAATAATTTTTCCTACAGATTTATGCTAAAATTTCTAAAGGTAAAAATAAGGTAATCTGGTTTTTTTATACTGTTTTCTGTAGTGCAAATGCTATAATTTTCCCTACAGATTTATGCTAAAATTTGTAAAGGTAAAAATAAAGTATTTTATAGATTATTTATAGTGTTTTCTATAGTAAATTCTACAGTTATCTTTTTGTCTTAAATCAAGTTTTGTGAACACACTGCACTGTTGTTCCACTTTCTTTAGTTTCCGGTTAATTTAAAAATTTAAAATTCAGTCAATGAACAAACAATCTTTCTTGGGTGGATTAACTTTAATCAGTCCGTTAGATAACGGATACTGAAATTGACTTTCCAGCAATAGAAATTTAACGGACCGACTCACTTTAGTCGGAGTCTAGTACCCCCCTACGTCATGCGAACTTACTTGACCGTTGACCTAGAAAATATTAAGTTCGAGAATAATTAAACATGCATTATGCAAGAGCTAAATCTGCCTATTTCAGTTCTTTCTTTAGGCCTGAAATGTTATCTAACTTATTAATTAGATATTAATTAACCTATCCAGGCCATAATCAACTCTAGATGGCTGCGCTAGCCTGCGATCTTTAGTGGATTGTAAGCCGATTTACTGCATAACTTTCCTTCTCATTAAACGATTAAGTGGATAATCGAGACTATGCTGTTTATCGTACTGACTTTAGTAATGATGACCGAGGCTTATGGGAATTTCAGTCGCTTAGTGGATCAATTTGAATGAAATTTTCACCAAATTGCCTTCTACCTTATCTAGTTTTTAACTATTATAGCGAGAACTGCCAACTCGTTACCGATTCTCCCATAATGTATCTTTAAACTAAATCACCAAAGCGTAATGGATGATTTTGTACAGAGGGAGGATGCGAATATCCTAATAACTCGTGGTTGACTTAGATTTTATAAAACAAAAACCTGTCCTTAAATGACACAAAAACACGATAATATTATGAGGTTTTCATCTTGAACCGGATCATATACGGATGACTCACTCTTAAGAAGGGAAAGCCACAAGACGTAAATACTAACCTAATAGAGTGAAATAGATTAATGGGCTTTATTGTATGTAAACGACGTTGAAAGTAGCTAAAGTCATTAAACTCTCTCACACACGCGCACACTCTCTCTCGCTCTTAAAGGGACAATAACACTCTTGCTGGCTTGACAGCTCCAGAAAATAAAAAATAGCCTTATTCTAAGTACTCGTACTAAGTACTAAGTATTCTAAGTACATGTTCTAAGTACATGTCGTTAATTTGCCGTTATATTTAACAGAGGTGTTGGGCCCCGTTATCTGTTTAACAATGGCATTAGTGGGCTGTAGCAAAAAGTCATAGATTACCAGTGTAATTTTCTATAGAACATTGGGTTGGGCGATGGAGGGGCTATTCCATTTTCTAAAGGATAAAATTCTACAGTAATCTACAGAATTTTGGAAAAAATGGCCCCAAATATTCTGTAGTGCAAATCCCATAATTTTTCCTACAGATTTATGCTAAAATTTCTAAAGGTAAAAATAAGGTAATCTGTTTTTTTATACTGTTTTCTGTAGTGCAAATGCTATAATTTTCCCTACAGATTTATGCTAAAATTTGTAAAGGTAAAAATAAAGTATTCTATAGTTAAATTATAGTGTTTTCTATAGTAAATTCTACAGTTATCTTTTTATCTTTAATCAAGTTTTGTGAACATACTGCACTGTTGTTCCACTTTCTTTAGTTTCATGTTAATATTAACTTATATGAATTTAAAAATTCAAAATTCAGTCAATGAACAAACAATCTTTCTTGGATGGACTAACTTTAATCGGTCCGTTAGATAACGGATAATGAAATTGACTTTCCAGCAACAGAAATTTAACGGACCGACTTTAGTCGGAGTCTAGTACCCCCCTACGTCATGCGAACTTACTTGATCGTTGACCTAGAAAATATTAAGTTCGAGAATAATTAAACTAAATCACCAGAGCGTAATGGATGATCTTGTACAGAGGGAGGATGCGAATATCCGAATAACTCTTGGTTTACTTAGATTTTATAAAACAAAAACCTGTCCGTAAATGACACAAAAACACGATAAAATTATGAGGTTTTCATCTTGAACCGGATCATATACGGATGACTAACTCTTAAGAAGGGAAAGCCACAAGACGTAAATATCATAAGGTCTGTCATTGAGTCAACTGACGTGGTTTCGATTCCCCGGTTGTACATGACAAGGAGTAGGGTCGCCTGTCCAACCTCGTGGGTTTTCTCCGGGTCCTCTGGTTTCCTCCCACTGCTAAAGACCCATACGCGCAAGCGAATTATTGAAATAAAATTGAACCATGTGTTAGTCCCGACATGACCTAGTTTGTGCCAAGTGGACGTTAAACTCTCTCTCTCTCTCTCTCTCTCTCTCTCTCTCTCCCTCTCCCCGCCATTGAAAACACGAAACAGAATTGAACGAAAACTTAAAGTAGCTGCGTGTTTAACTCAATAGCATCCACATTCTTCGACATTGAAAACACTGTTACCACTACTACTACTACTGCTACTACTACTACTACTACTGCTACTACTACTACTACTACTACTACTGCTATCTGCTGCTTTAACATCTCCTTCCACAGAAGTGATATCGCAGATAAACACAAATTATGTGTCAATTTAAATCAGCATTGATGTTGTGATCTTACCGGGAAAAGGTGGGTTTCTGATATCCAATATTTAAGACAAAATAAACATTTTACCATTGGTACACGAATCGTGTACCAGAATGCGTTTCAGCGCCATTTGTAACAAGGGACTCGAAGAACGAGGCTAGATATATCTCAAACGTTATTTCAAGCCAGGCGCTAGAGATTGCCATTCTATTGAGAGTTCTCGCGTATTTCGCCGAACATAATTGATTTGAAATTAGAGTGAAAATAGAAACGATTGAATGTAAATCAGTTTATATACATTCATATTACGTTATTATATGCGTTGCGACCCATTTGTGCCAATTTCTAGGTGCCAAATATTAGCGATTTAGCTCCTTTAGCTCCGGGAACAAACGGATCAGCAGCAAATATTCGCTTAGATTGCTGCTATCAATGAAAGGGATGACACCGGTGCAAGTAAATTAGCTTTCAATATTAACTTTTCTTCTTCGGTAAATTAAATTCTAAAACAATTTTTTTAAATTATGTTGAAAGTATATCTGGATAAAACAAATAATTCCTATTCTTATATCTGGATAAAATAAATAATTCTTATTTAGTGTAAATGGGCACAAAAAAAAAATAGTACCGGATCAGTTTGTGTCATCATTAGCCCAGTCGCTAGCCTGGAGGTCGGGTGTTCGATCCCTGCATTGGCCGAGAAAGTTCATCCAGATTTTTCGACGTGGTTTTCCCTTGTCAGTGGGGCAGAACGGAGGGCCTGACAAGGACAGCTGTCTAGTCCTTCGGGTGAGACGAAAAACCGAGGTCCCGTGTATATATTGGAATGCACGTTAAAGATCCCCTGGCAGTTGGAATTCGATATAAGAGTAGGCGATAGTGCCGTTGCCCGGGCAAAATTTCCCTCATAGCACACTGTATGGCGTATGCCCGTCTTCATTAGCCCAGTATAGGAGCAGAACAGTAGGACGTTAAACCCCATTTAATTTCATTTCTTTTCATTAGCCCAGTCGGGGCAGAACAGTAGGTCGTTAAACGCCATTTCATTTCATTTGTTTTAAGGGCTTATTATTGTGTTTTATGTAATGTTTATATTGTGAATAGAGCAGAGTTTAACTAAACCCTATTAATCCCGTGACATCATCGAGGATCCTAATAGCCTTAAAAACCCGAGAGTTAATCGGATTCTTCATTATACTAAATTCTCGAACGTATGATCTTCGATCAGGTTAAATCTGAATCCGTCTTGTCACGTCTTGTAAAGCTAAAGTATATTATAACATTATGTAACAACGAATTTATGGATCGCTGCAATGTTTTGTTAGGTGACGTCATTACACAATAACGGAAATGGTGAAGAAGCTTTAATTAACTTTATATTGTCATTGAGTGAGTCAAGTGGCAAATTTTCGAAATGACCTAGTTTATGTAGAGTTGAGTTTACGCACTCCCCCCCCCCCTCTCTTTATTTTAAAGCCTTAAAATAGATGGTATCTATAAACAATCCCACCTTGTTAAAGAATAATTCACTATTGCCAGTTGAGAAATTGGCAAAAATATCATTTTCAACTTCAAATTCAAACGTTTGAAGATAGCTATTCCATGGAGGGAATAGAAAAACAAGGGAGGTAATTGTGTTATTATTTCCGGTGTTATGATTTTTAAGTGTGAGAATGACACCTATGATCGTATAATAGTGACTTGACAACCTATTGAGCAAAAGTCATAGAAATAATTATGTTTTGACTTTCTTAGAAAATATGAAATTATCGCTTTAAACTGTCTGTAATATATAGCCTGTCGTTTGACTAGAGACTCTCTCATTAAATGACGCATTGTGTATACATGTACCATTGTGGGTTTTCCAGTTTTTTGTCCATTTCACAGTATTCCTATATAGATAAGTAAAACAAAATCTCAGGCATTATAAATAATGTTATCGTTGTTATATATTATAATACAATCTGTCATATATATAGGTACATTAATTTTACCTGTCGTTAGGCCCGTGCAACATGGGAGTAAATCTGTTAACATCAGTGTTATCTATAGCCTCGGGCCATCAGGAAAACAATAATCGTTCTTATACATATAAAAACCAAACCTATTTTACAATGCTCTCAACTAAACAGAGAGAACAAGGAAGTGAAATTAAATGAAGATCGCATTAATATAAATGACCTAGTCACCGTTGCTCCCAGGGGGTTGGATAGCCGAATGGTTAGCACGTGCGCGCTGTATCATAAGGTCTGTCATTAAGTCATCTGGCGGGGTTTCGATTCCCCGGTTGTGCGTGACAAGGAGTCGGGTCGCCTGTCCAACCTCATGGGTTTTCTCCCACTGCTAAAGACCCCTACGCGCAAGCGAATTATTGAAATAAAATTGAACCATATGTTAGTCCCGAAATGACCTAGTTTGTGTCGAGTAGATGTTAAACCCCGTCTCTCTCTCTCTCTCTCTTCTCTCTCTCTCTCTCTAAATTGTCTCAGATGCACTGAAATTAATCCTAATTTTAAAAAAAAAATTCCTGGAGGAAAACACCCCAGGCACTCAAGGGGGCGGAGTACATACTAGTACGATCCGCGGTCAGTACGAAAAATTTGAACAAACAACAATGGGGCCGCCTCACAGTTGGTATGTCCCGGGCCCGCCACAAGAATAATCCAACACTGCTGGCGTTCACGTGAAAGAACCCTTAACAGTTAGAATTCGAAATAAGATTTGGCTGGCCTGGTCTGGCAAAACTTTCGGCACCGCTTTCTTGGAAAGCCAATCTTCATTGACCCGGATAGATGGAACGTTAATCATCCTTTTTTTTCATTTTCTAAATTTAGCTCAAATCGAGTTAGCTCTGGTGTGGAATAGTCGTGTGGTTGTTAATCATTGAGTATCATTGAGATTTCCTGTATGTATTTTAGAACGCAAGTCTGATATCGTCACTAGGTCACGTCATGACACGTAAACAAACATGCGAGGTCATGTTAACTATTGTCCCCCGGGTTGTTTATTTGAACAAATTGTTGGGTCACGAAATTAACAAGTGATTGTGGTCTGAATCCTGTTTTCGATGGCAATATATATATAGCATTTTAAAACAACCAGTTTCTCACTCTGTAAATATTCTTATTATCTATACATATAACATGTAATTGTCTGCGATATCACTTAGGTGGAAGCGGACGTTAAATAAAGCTATTTCACACACAAAAAGGTGCTATTTATTAAAAGGGGGTGGGCGAATAGTTAGCGCGTGCGCGTTGTATCATAAGGTCTGTCATTGAGTCAACTGGCATTGTTTCGATTCCCCGGTTGTACGTGACAATGAGTAGGGTCGCCTGTCCAACCTCAATCCCTCTCTCTCTCTCTTTCTCTCGCTCCCTCCTCTCTCCTAACTTTAGATTGTCATTGAGTCAAGTTGCATGTTTTCGAAATGACCTAGTTTGTTTAGAGTGGATGTTAAAGCCCACCATCTCTCCCTCTCTCTCTCTCTCTCCCTCTCTCTCTCTCTCTCTCTCTCTCTCCCCCTCTCTCCATTGTCATTAAGACGATTGTATTAATGAAATAATAATAATCATATTACTACCAAACTTAACAATCGAATGTAATCTTTCTATCTCCAGCAAACGAATATAATCCGATTTCTTTCCTATAACACATTTAATAAACGAACTGAATTCAAACTTTGGTAAACGTGTATATACCAATGAGACAGACAACATCGTTACGCAACAGTTATTTAGTATTATTTATATACTGCGTAAATTATCTACTACAAAAATAATAAGAGATGTCAAGATTTTATTTGAAAATTCATTAAAGATACATTATGTAAGATTTAGATAAAGAACTAGCCATTCCTTGCTATAATAGTTCGAAAAAAGATGATGTAAAATGAATAATTTGAAAATTTCATTCAAATTACTCTATTGCAAGCGAAGATATTAGCCTTTGAAGGTTTGACAGACGTGTGCAATAATTTCAACCACCGTACTGGTCGATCGAAGCTAATAAGTCTCGGTCCTCCATATTTGATTAAATCAAAGTATCGCTGAACCATTCTAATCTATTTAATATCGGAGAAATCTGATGCCATCGAGAGTTGATTAAGGCCTGGATCCTTTAATTAATGTCTAATAAATACTTTAGAAAACATTTCAGGCCTAAAGAAAGACCTGCAATAGGCAGATTTAGCTCTTGTATAATGCATGTTTAAGCCTTCCTTATTAAACTCGAGGTAAATGATGAGATAAGCATTGATTTTTAATTATTTTATTTTTTTTTAAAAAAAGAAATATAAAAGGTTTATTTCAATGTATATACGCACTTTTTAACACTTTTATTGTCTCGTGATGGAAATATTTGATGTATTTAAATTTCTGTGAATAAACATTTTACAAGATAATATAGAGTATTATTTGTATATGAAAGAAAGAAAGCTCACATCACCAGGAACTAAGGTCGTGTCATTGCTTATAAACAGTTGGTTGTAAAATGTAATTATACTTTTTTTTCGTTAGCTTTTCGATTATTCTTTTTTCATTTTCAATTTTTTTTATGTCCTTTTCATTATCTTAAATGGGTCATGTCCAGGGTAATTATACTTTTTTCAGTTTTTCGATTATTCTCTTTTCATTTTCATTTTTTTTTATGTCCATTAAAGTAGCTAAGTCTCTAACTCAATACCATCCAAAATCTTCGACATTGAAAACACGAATTATTTGTCAATTTAAATCAACATTGATGTTGTGATCTTACCGGGAAAAGATGGGCTTCTGATATCCAATATTTAAGACAAAATAAACATTTTACCATTGGTACACGAATCGTGTACCATAATGCGTTTCAGGCCCATTCTAACAAGGCTAGACATTCAACAAGTCATGTGAAACGGTGACGGCATATTCATATCGGGAGAGTATGCGCAATAAATACTATGTAGACTAGACTAACCAGGCGCTAGAAATTTTCATATGATTGAGACTTCTGACATATTTCGCCGAACGTAACTGATTTGAAATTAGAGTAAAAATGGAAACGATTGAATGGAAATCAGTTTATATATATTCATATTATATTATTATATGCGTTACGACCCATTTGTGTCAATTTCTAGGTCCAAAATATTAGCGATTTAGCTCCATTAAGATTTCCATTATCTTAAAAAGTGTCCAAATAAGAGTAGGTTGTAGCGCCGCTGCCAGGGCAAAATGTTCCTCATACCACAGTGTATACCCTATATTTATTACCCCGGTTGGTGCAGAAAATAGTACGTTAAATGTTTTAGTTTCATTTCATTGATGTTCTGCGAACTTCCCCAACCCTAATATTGGGCGTAGACACCAACTGCACCGTGTGTGTTTAATTTGGGGTACATTGCATAACTGGTAAACAACAGCATAGGCCTTGGAAGATTGATAAACAACTCTTTTTTATAATGATCACGTGAATATTTGACACATTGCTATTACAAACGGTGTATAATGGTAGTGTTTATATTCTTGTACATCTCAGACCAGTCGGAATGAAACTCCTATTGGGAGGACGGTCAGTGGGTCATAAGTTTAATTGTAGAGAACTTTCCTAAACACTAATCTCACAAACCTTTCCTAAACACTAATCGCACAGAACTTTCCTAAACACTAATCGCACAGAACTTTCCTAAACACTAATCGTACAGAACTGTCCTAAACACTAATCTCACAGAACTTTCCTGAACATTAGATCAAACCAGCTGAAGCTAAATAAAAAAATGTTTAGCTGCTTCAATATGTGGTGAGGTTGGTTTAAATTCTAATAAGCACACAAACTTAAAGATACATTATGTACGATTTAGATAAAGAGCTAGCCATTCTTGCTATAATAGTTCGAAAATAGATAATGTAAAATGAATAATTTGAAAATTTCATTCAAATTACTCTATTGCGAGCGAAGATATTAGCCTTTGAAGGTTTGACAAGACGTGTGCAATAACTTCAACCAGCGTACTGGTTGTTCGAAGCTAAGGCTCGCTCCTCCATTTTTAGCTTAAATCAAAATATGGCTGAATATCGGAGAAATCCGATGCCATCGAGAGTTGATTATGGTCTGGATAAGTTAATTAATGTATAATTAATAATTTAGAAAACATTTCAGACCTAAAGAAAGACCTGTTATAGGCAGATTTAGCTCTTGCATAATGTATGTTTAATAATTATAAAATCCTGTAATGTCTTATAGAATGATCTGACCTTATGTACGATACTTTGGATAAACAAGGCCCGCCGTCATCATATATTGGTTTCTGAGAGCAGATGACAAAAATTATCAATTATTTTAAATTCTTACAAACTGACAATGGGATAAATATATTTGTTAAGGTTAGCTCAATTTTCGTCAAGGTCGCGGAGATGTAAAAAAGGTGTTAGGCACGTGATTGATCGTTGGCGAGATTGTAGGTTAGAGTTGGGAAAATATTGGGGCTAGGTCCAGGGTTGGGGTTAGGGTTTGGGTTAGCGCTAGCCATGTTTACATCGCGTGACCTTTGACCAAAACATGAAGTTGGCCTTATAAAATAGACCTAACCATTCCATGGTCTTATGTACGATTCTTTGGAAAACGATTGTCAATGAGAGTAGGGGATCACGTGGCTAAGTGGGTAAGACGCTGGCTCGCTAGCCTGGAGGTCAGGTGTTCGATCCCGGCATTGGCCGAGAAAGTTCACCCAGATTTTCCGGCGTGGTTTCCCCTTGTCAGTGATGCAGGACCGAGGGCCTGACAAGGACAGCTGTCTAGTCCTTCGGATGAGACGAAAAACCGAGGTCCCGTGTATACATTGGAATTCACGTAAAAGATCCCTTGGCAGTTGGAATTCGATATAAGAATAGGCGATAGTGCCGCTGCCCGGGCAAAATTTCCCTCATAGCACACTGTATGGCGTATGCCCGGCTTCATTAGCCCAGCATAGGAGCAGAACAGTAGGACGTTAAACCCCATTTCATTTTCTTTCATTCCAATGAGAGTAGATGCCCAAAACTATTATGTTAATGGTTTTATTTTGATTTGTAAAAAAAAAACCAAAAACTAGTTGTTAAATATTTAGACAGGATATCCGTTTAAGTATATCTTCAATCACAAAAACCTTTTTATGGCTTTAAATTCAATTATATCCCTATTGAAAGGCATATTTTATATATTTTTAAAGTATCTCACAAACACCATCCACCTTGACAAACATTGCACGGATTTCAAGGTACAACTCGACTATATAATCCATGAATATATACCTATATATATACATAATACCATGTACGTTACACAATAAAAACAGTGAATAACTCACAAAGTGTCATTTAGTGCTACCAAATACAATATTCTAGAAGGGCACGTTCTGGTGATAAATAAGACTGCATTCAGTGGCGGGTGCAGGTTATTTGGTAAGAGGGGGAGGGGCAATATCTGCCTATCATGGCGGCTGGGCCTTCTAGGCCCTCTACGCCACTGCAGCAACGACATAAAACTCAATATTTCACCGAAATAGAATAGTAAGTGAATAATCCAATCCGTTATTTAGGGGTCGTGTCGGGGTCCCTAAGGCTCCCACTCGAATCCGATGCTGACAATATTTAAAGTAGCTAAGTCTCTAACTCAATATCATCCAAAGTCTTCGACTAAGCATATACCTGAAGCAATGGCCAGAGAAATCCCTCTCTAGCCATTGCTGGATTGGCTTCCGATACTTGAGCTTTTGAGGGAGTTTGTCTATTCTTCCCTTTCAATCAAATATATCCCAAGTACAGCAATGTGACAGCCCTTCGTTTAATCTGGGGTCTTCTCAAAAACTTTGAACAGTGCTTTAAGGTATTAAAAACGGTAAAAGTATGTTCGTCTCCAATCAGTATTGTTTACGTTGTGGCCATTTCGAAAGCCTTGATTGTCGCGCAATTATTTTTTCTGCAATATTCTGCTATGCACTGGTTAACTGGGCGTAATAAATTTCGTGAGTCACGACGTAACGATACGTAAACATATCTGGAGCTCTGTTTAAACCCGAATGATATTTTTACGCAGTTAGGCATTTGTTGTTAATCGGACTATTGACCAGTCATAATTAGGAACAGAAATATGCTTTCGTTACAGCAGTGTTTGAGTGGGATTTGGTCTAAACAAACGAAACACTGCGAGGAGTATGTCGACTAAGTAGGACGTTATATTTCACTTATTAGTACTTGGATGGCGCACGAATCTACCGTAACAGCCATTTCTCTCTAGAGCGGAAAGTCATTATTTAAACACTGTCTGGCTTGAAGGCAGAGAGTATATATAATAAAATGATGAGGAAATGGGACGAAACGGGATTTAAAGTAGCTAAGTCTCTAACTCTTCGACTTTGAAAACACGAATTATTTGTCAATTTAACTCAACATTGACGTTGTGATCTTACCGGGAAAAGATGGGCCTTTGATATCCAATATTTAAGACAAAATAAACATTCTACCATTTTGGTACACGATTCGTGTACCAAAATGTCATTGACAAAGGATTCGAAGAACGAGGCTAGACATATTCAAAAAGTCATGTCAAACGGTGACGCCATATTCTTATCTGGAGAGCATGCGCAATAAATACTATCGGTGTAGACTGGAAGAAGCAAACGCTAGAGATTTCCATTCGATTGAGACGTCTCGCGTATTTTGCCCAACATAGCTGATTAGAAATTACAGTTAAAACAGTAACGATTGAATGTAAATCAGTTGATATACATTCACATTACAGTATTATATTATGCGTTGCGACCTATTAGTGTCTATTTCTAGGTCTCAAATATTAGCGATTTAGCTCCTTTAAAGACCCCATGTTGTTGTGTAATAGTATAGGTAAATGGCAATCACCCGAGACGTGCATGTACGTATTGTTTACGATGAATGTCGACAATGCACGGTACGTCGCGATTTATAAAGAGTTTATTGCAATTCAGAACAACACGGATATAGATATAAATCAGAAGTATACAAAAGGCATCCATCCCAAAACTGCACCGCAGTGAATAATCTTACGTGTGAACTATTTGGTAATCCATCCTAAACTCGTTTGATGATATGAAATCCGGGAAGGGAGAATTGCTGAACACATTTTAATTAAGGGTTTCGTCTGTGTACAAATTATTTGCTGCCCAAGTTTTTAGGGGTTTACTCTATGACTAATTTCCGGCGATGTTTGACTCGGCCTCATCAGTTGCAAAATTTGTGTGCTCATTTTTTTATCATGCTTTTAAAACCAAGGAATGATGCATTGAAGAGTGGGAGTGTTCAATTTAAATGTACCTACTACACTAAAAAAGTTAACATCGGTGACTCCGAAACAAAAGTCCTCATGAAAGCACGTGCCTATTACCCCCCTTGGTATATAATAGATTTCTACTTGTAACTAGCTTTATATATATACGTTCGTCTTTTGTTACATGTATATTTGTTGTATGTATTAATGTTATTTTTGTAATTGTATGCTGCTCGTCGTGGGCGTTTTGATGCAATAAAGATTTACTTTATTATTAATTTACACTATTAACAGAAAGTAGACCATCAAGTACCCCCTCCCCTTCCCCATGTTAACTTTTGTCTCTTTGAACTATGTTACTGGGTACCATGACAACAAGTAATTGGTGGTGTTCTTACGATGTCTGTCCGTTGTCATTAGCCCGGTCGGTGCAGAAAAGTAGGACGTTAAACCCCATTTTTTTTTTTTGAAAGACACTCTCAGAATGAAAGATTTCGTGATTGACAGCATACGAGCTGTACCCATGGAGACGCCAGGCAGAAGTGATTGACAGTATACGAGCTGTACCCATGGAAACGACATTAAGACCTAGTGAACTAAACAACTGTGTCATTGATAGAAGATATATATATATATATTCCACAATGGCAAGGGAGATGAATTTGACGATTTTGTTTTATGAATCCAGTCATATCCAGTTGTTCTATTTCCAGTCATAGCCTTAAAGATATAGACTGTTTGCTTTTTCACATCGTCTACCAAATTTGATCCAGTCAAAAATAATTCAATATTGACATTTTATGACATGATATAGGTGTATAGCTCCCATAAAATACGTCTTTTGAATACCTGTTACCAATGTAAACATTAATACACGGATTCAAATCTTTAACATGGTAACAAACTGCGTCATAATGATGGTGCAAAATAAAGAGCAGAGCACGTCCAAAAAAGGTTTGGTGCAATTGGCTAAGTGTTTGAGTTCTTAAGCAGGATACGTGGTGAGAGACTGAACGACTAGGAGAGAGAGGTCATTTCGGAACTAACATGGTTGACGTCACTCGTGTTGTTTCAATTTATTACCGAATAGTTAACACGTGCGCGCTGTATCATAAGGCCTGTCATTGAGTCAATTAGCGTGGTTTCGAATCCCCGGTTGTACGAGACAAGGAGCAGGGTCGCCTGTCCAACCTCGTGGGTTTCCTCCAGGTCCTCCGGTTTCCACCCACTGCTAAAGACCCCTACGCGCAAGCGATTTATTGAAATAAAATTAAAACCACATGTTAGTCCCGAAATGACCTAGTGTGTGTCGAGTGGACGTTAAACCCCATTTTTCTCTCTCATACATGTTTTCCGACGTGGTTTCCCCTTGTCAGTGGTACAGGGCAGAGGGGCTGACTAGGGCAGCTGTCTGGTCATTCGGGTTGGAGGAAATACCGAGGTCCCGTGTATATATTGGCGTGCGCGTAAAAGATCCCTTGACATTTGGAATTCGATGTAATAGTAGGCCATAGTGCCACTGCCCGGGCAAAATTTCCCTCATAGCACATTGTATGGCGTATGCCCGTCTTCATTAGCCCAGTTCGGAGCAGAACAGTAGGACGTTAAACCCCATTTCATATCATTTCAATATGTCCATGAGTTCGTGTGAACTTTTAAATGAAAAGATATATGTAATCATACACGTTCACGTAGCACAAATAGGTACAGCAAACCTACCATTCAAATCAACGTGCAGAGTCTATTCAAATAAAGTTTCATTGGAAGTGTTTGAACAGAGAGACTCGTGCAATTCACTGATATTGTCATCAAGGAAATATGTCACCGAGTAACTCATAATACCGAACGTTTATATTATCCTCTTATTTGATTTCAAGATTTTTTAAAACTTCGCTCGAGTAATTCACTCCTGAATGGAGTAGTGCATCTTTTGTCCCTCAATGTTTAGTTACTATGCCCTTTAAGCAAGATGTTTTTAAAACTTCGCACGAGTAATTTACTCCTGAATGGAGTAGTGCAGCTTTTGTCTATCAATGTTTAGTTACTATGCCTTTTAAACAAGATCTTTATGCGTAATTTTGCTTGAGTGATTCAATCTTGAATGAAGCATAGTTCATTCTTTGTTTATCAATGTTTAGTTGCCACGCCTATTAAGCAAAGTTGTAATGCAGAATAACTGTGTATATTTAATTTAAATCAAACCTTTTGCCTCAAATGAATTTATATGTAATGAATACCAGATGAAGCTTTCAATAATATGATGGCCTTTAGTACAAAATTACTGTTTATAGCACGTAGTTAGTATAATTCGTAAAAACTAGTAAAAAAAACATTAATAAATTGTTAATTCTTTTTTTGTTCTCCCGGGAAAAAATGACGCGTAATTAAAGGATTGTTTTCATTTAGTTTAATGTTTAATTATTCTAAAAACAGATAATTATTTTGGGAATGGTTTTTTTTCTTTCGCTTTCTCACGGATAATCTGTTTGATTATATAGCTTGCTTGACTCTGAATTTGTAGACTGTTTTCAGTTGTTGGGACAATATACTGTAACATTATTCATTCATGCATTTAGGTCGAATCTATGTAACTAACTATATAAATAGCACGTAATGTTTTAAATATACATTGTGTAAGAGCTAAATCTGCCTATTGTAGGCCTTTCTTTAGGTCTGAAATATCATAAAAACAGGCACATTGACTTTATATCATCTGGAGAGGCTGTTGAATGGTGTTAAATTTTAAACATACATTATGCAAGAGCTAAATCTGTATATTGCAGGTCTTTCTTTAGGCCTGAAATGTTATCTAAATTATTAATTAGACATTAATTAACTTATCCAGATCATAATCAACTTTCGATGTCATCGCTAGCCCGTGATATTTACGGGATTGGAATGTGATCTGCTGTTCAACGCGCATTGATGATTAAATCCAAAAAATGGATAAACGATACTATGATTATTTTTTTTATCGTACCGACTTTAGTAATGATGTTCGAGGCTGGGCCTAAAATTCAATCGCTAAATTCTCGGTTCAGAATGGATCAATTTGACTGAAAACTTCAGCAAATTCCATTTACATTATCTAGTTTTTAACTATTATAGTTAACGATAAAAAAAATATTGATGGATTCAGAGGCCGTTTTAATGGAGGGGGGATGGCCGAATGGTTAGCGCGTGCGCGTTGTATCATAAGGTCTGTCATTGAGTAAACTGACGTGGTTTCGATTCCCGGGTTGTATGTGACAACAAGAAGTAGGGTCGCCTGTCCTGGTCCTCTGGTGTCCACCCACTGCTAAAGACCCCTACGCGCAAGTGAATTATTGAAATTAATATGGACCTTGTGTTAGTCCCGAAATGACCTATTTTGTATCAAGTGGACGTTAACCCTCTCTCTCTCTCTCTCTCTCTCTCTCCCTCTCTCTCCCTCTCTCTCCCTCCCCCCCTCTCTCCCTCTCTCTCTCTCTCTCTCTCTCTCTCTTGTATATGACTAGGATTTTCAAAAATTAGGAAAATTCAGGGTTTATCATCTAGATCAAGTTCAACCAAAGTCAAATTCAAAGTAGATTTGTAAATGTTGGGTCACCAACCGATTTTTTTTATTTATTTATTTATTTTTTTTTTTACTTTTTTGTCTTTTGTGATTTTAAGACTCGGTTATAAAGATACCTACTGGTTGATTCAAAGCCTTAATGCAGATATTTATAACTGATCCTGATCAAATAAGGTCCTCATTCAACTGTAGATGTATAAATATTTGTTTTTCGGGTTACGGGTCTATTCTAATATGAATATTACACACGGTTACCCGATCTCATGATAATCACACGATATTGACTTAGTCTCGTAAACTTATGGTGGATGTATTCGATTTCAACCTAACATAAAAACTTTGTCTATATTTTAAGGACAATATTGGTGTCAGCCATTATCAAATGTGATGGAATAGGTACATTATACATTCCAAATATAACTTTAACATACACGGTAGATGCGTAACGAAGATTTGAAGAAACGGAAGTGACGCAAAAATGGAAAACAAGCGTTATCCTTCTATATAACTGACTGGAGTAACGAGCAATAATAGATACACGGTCGAATTTCAGCTCACTAATAATTCCTTTCAAGGCGAATAGTTGTTGCGTGAGGATATTTAACAATTCATTAAGAATTGACTGTCATGAGATAAGATCAAACGAGAATAATAGAAAAAGTCCATGCAGTCCCTTGTTTTATTCATTCTCTTCTTCAAAAAAATTGGTGAATTAAAATTAAAAACTATAAGCCATCTACCCGGGTCTTCGCGCCGTCGGTTCCGGTTGAGGCACTCATCACCGCCAGGGTATCCGGGCCCCCTTCCGTTTAATCCAGTTTAACAAACATGATTTTGGGTATTGAAAAAAAATTAAACAAATAGTTTATGTCATGAAAAACATTTTTTCTTCATATGTAGGCGTATGATGGTCACGGTTTTTATTCCGCGCCGAACGAAGTTAGGGAGGGATATTAATTGAAATGGGTACGTCCATGTGTCCGTCCGTCCCGAGTTCGTGTCCGGGGAAATATTTCATTATCTGTTCAAGAATTTTTTTTAAAACTGCGTACAAACATCAGCCTATTATAGTATTTTATTTTCTGGTGTATAAGCTTATTGTTAAACATACAGCAGCTGATTGAGGTAGGCAAAGGTTGTTGTGCAATCCTTACAGAGAGTAGCGACCCTGCCTTGCCGAGCTACTGTGATCAGAGTATGAATCTTCTGACTAATCCCATTAATATTCCTAGAAGTTGGGGGGGGGGGATACGCTTTCAAACAACTAGTCATCTTGTTGTTTTTCCATTTGCTAGCTTGCTTGAAATCGTTTACATCTGATTATTATTACATCATTGGCCGAGCAAGTTCATCCAGATTTTCAGGCATGGTTCCCCCTTGTCAGTTGTGCAGGACGGAGGGCCTGACAAGGACAGCTGTCTAGTCGTTCGGATGGGACGAAAAACCGAGGTCCCGTGTATACATTGGCGTGCAAATAAAAGATCCCTTGACAGTTGGAATTCGATATACGAGTAGGCCGTAGTGCCGCTGTCCGGGCGAAATGTCCCTCATAGCACACTGTATGGCGTATGCCCGTCTTCATTAGCCCAGTTTGGAGCAGACCAGTAGGACGTTAAACCCCATTTCATTTCTCTTAAATCTCCAGTTACCCTAGAAACCGTCTATCTTTCAAAATCTTCGAGCCCGGGGAGAGACGTAGGGGTCTTTAGCAAACGGGAGGACCTGGAGAAAACCGCAAGGTTGGACAGGCGACCCTACTCCTTGTCACGTACAATCGGGGAATCGAAACCCCCCCCCCCCAATGAATAGGGCGGGGGGGGGGAGTCGCATAGTTTCATAGAAGACCTACCTATACAGAATTTGTAGAGATAAAGAGAAGAGGTTAATAACTATATACGCATGTCACTGACATGTTTGATAAACCCACAAGTGACTAGTCCCACTCTGATCAGCAGTGAATATTCGCTCGGTGGCTACAATCACTGATAGAGATGACATCGGTGTGGCTTAATGAGCCCCAAATATTAACTTTCTTCCTTTTGCAGATTAAATTCTAGAACATTTTTTTTAAGCATTAGAAAAATAAATAAAAGTGTTTGAAGTATATGAAGGTAAACAATATTTCCTATTTAGTGTAAATGGTTATCTAAAGGGCACCATTCTGCCCGGACCAGTAACGTCTTATGTAAACTTGCACAACTCATTGAGCTAATAATTGACACCGCGTGATGTGACGTCATATGCTGAAATCAATCATCTTTTACAGAGTTATTAGAGGCCTTTCTAAATACTTTGTGAAACGGATTGGACTAGTCCATATTGGTCGTGATTTATAGAAGAGCAAGTTGTAGGGGCGTTATAATCACTAGGCCATTATTCTTTCTATGGACACGTGTAAAACGTATGTGGGGAGAGTGTGCATACTTGTCATCGAAGATCCCCCTATTAAGAGCATTCGTGTGTGAGGACCGAAGCTTTTTCGTTTCGGCGACACTCTTTAACTCTGTTACCCCTAACAACTTCAAACTGGAATTGAGAAATCCCTGAAATCCGTCGATGTATTGTCCACAACGTAATACTAACCGTGTATGTTTACATTAAGTATTTGTCTCAGTAAGTCGGTCAGTAATTCATCCTAAGTATAAACATCCATATGAACAATGAAATATTTGCAGGGTGGTTTCCTCGTATCAGTGGAGCGTGACGGAGAGTCTAGACAGAAATTATGAGCGGCTAATCTTAAGGTCTGTCATTGAATCAGGTGGCGTGGTTTCGATTCTCTACTTGTACGTGACAAGGAGTAGGTAGTTTGTCCAAACCCGTGGGTTTTCTTCGGGTCCCCCGGTTTCATCCCACTACTAAAGACGCCTACGTGAAAGCAAATTATTGAAATAAAATTGAACTATATGTTATTTCTGAAATGACCTAGTCTCTCTCTCTCTCTTGCACGCGACAATGCCATGGCAAGTGTATTCCTTATATATATATGATTATTTAATTCCGTTCCGTAGGCCCCCTGTTTACAAACTACAATATTGAGGGGAAAAAAATCTTTAAAACGAATATCAAAGAGAGAGAGAGAGAGAAATGGTGTTTAACGTCCACTCGACACAAACTATGTCATTTCGGGACTAACATATGGTTTAATTTTATTTCAATAATTCGCTTGTGCATAGGGGTCTTTAGAAGTGGGAGGAAACCGGAGGACCCGGAGAAAACCCACGAGGTTGGACAGGCGACCCTACTCCTTGTCACGTACAACCGGGGATTCGAAACCACGCCAGTCGACTCAATGACAGACTTTATGATACAGCGCGCGCACGCTAACCATTCAGCCATCCAACCCCCCAAACGAATATCAGTTGAACAATGTTTTAATTTCGTTCAGTATGTACCAATATGATTAAAACACAGATCCTATTTCGTTTCGTTTTTATAGTTCAAAATTTGGTTTTACTTGTCTTTACTACAATAGGATCTGAAAGAGTTGTTATCATTGACGTGTTCTGGGTGGTGTTAGTTATTAACCAATGGAACGATCTGTTACGTCGAGATTTAGGCGTGTTTTGCACGGAACTGTGGGTAATCCATTAGAAACATCAATGCTGATTGGTTAATCAAATGTCTGACGTCACAGGGTCAAAAGCCGTTCGTATGTACTAATGGCAAGTGCAGGGGGACAGCACCACAAATAATTACACAAATCTACGGACAAGACACAGTACGCAGACATCACAAACAAACGTACATATCAGATTAAATGAATGTATCCGGGGGCTAGTCGTAAGCGTCCACTGGTGAAATGAACACAAGTATAACTATGATGTCGAAGAAAGGTTTCTGTACACAGCTAAAGACATAATATATCTCAAATATGCTGTAACTGCGAACGTAAAATTTACGATGTAGTAAGACATCCCTCAACTAAAAATAGCTTTCGCCCTAAATTCGTGGGTGTCGGCGTAGAAATATTTGGTGACCTGTGAACTTATGGAATATGTCAAGCCTCGTTCTTGAAGCCCATCTTTTCCCGGTAAGATCACAACATCAATTTTGATTTAAATTGACAAATAATTTGTGTTTTCAATGTCGAAGACTTTGGATGATATTGAGTTAGAGACGTGGCTACTTTAAGTGAATCGCATTGTTGGCATAAACCCCCATAATAGGTTATTTAAGCCCCAAAATCCGATATGTCAAATATTTTCATCGACTAACAAATCCCTACTAGAAAGCCGTTCCACTTCTTTATTCTGGTGACAAGTGTCACCATAAGTGAACCAGCAGTGAGCGGCGTGTAGCAAGAGAGAGGGTTGCGCATGACTTCCCATGACAATCACTTTGTCTAATTCGTGGATATACATATTTATATTGAGTGCTTTACAAATTCTCATTCGCATTGGAAAGGTGACGAATTGTTTTCTGGTTGAGAGACTATTAAATACCGAAAATAATACTTGAAATGAAGATACGTCAATGACACTGGGCACGGGTGAACGGTCTCCCTAAATGTCCATAATTGGCCTCAGTTGATAAAGCTCATACCATTATCAGCCATTGATCGTAAGGGTCATTTAGTAGGGATGAATCGGAGCCTGAAAACCCTTACTTAAGCGATCGCGAGTAAGTCTCACCCCTACTTTGGCCAGTATCACAAATATCATCTATTTCCCACATAAACAGGTCGTGATAACCTTGATTTATTAGTGTCTGGTATAAAAGGGGTGTCCCTTTTGTTTTCTCAGTAATTGGCTGTGAACACTTGATACAACCGCCTTCTCACAAAACGAATTTAAAACGGAGGAAAAATCCACAATAACAACGCAATGGAAAGTTCATCGGGATTTTTCGACGTGGTTTCCTCTTGTCAGTGGTGCATTAAGGATGGCCTGACAAGGACAGTTGTCTAGTCGTACTGATGACACAAAAAAACGGGGTCACGTGTACACATTGGCGTGCGCGTAAAAGATCCCTTGACAGTTGAAATTCGATATAAGAGTAGGCCGTAGCGCCGCTGTCCAGGCAAAATGTCCCTCTTAGCACACTGCATGGCGTATGGCCGTCTTCATTGTCTCAGTTCGGTCAACTAGAAGTACCCGTAGCATCTTGCCACTTTGCCAAACGATACTGTTAATAATACACAGAGTTGCCTGGCTAATACAAACTAGGTAATTTCGGGACTAACATATTGTTTAATTTTATTTCAATAATTCGCTTGCGCGTAGGGGTCTTTATAAGTGGGGGGAAGCCGGAGGACCCGGAGAAAACCCACGAAGTTGGACAGGCGACCCTACTCCTTGTCACGTACAGCTGCGGATTCGAAACCACGCCAGTTGACTCAATGACAGACCTTTGATACAGCGCGCACGCGCTAAACATTCGGCCATCCAACTCCCCCCATGCTCGTAGCTAGCGAGGGGGGCAAGGCGGGGCAGATGTCCCCTGGGCGCCGAACCGCATGCTTTCCATTGGACGCAATACGAAGCCAACGACCAACGTGCCCATATCGATATGGGCGCCCTATAAAGCCGAGTGACATTGATGGCATCAGGTGTGATGTTTGAGATAATAATTCAATCGTATGTTAAAGACGGGTTAAGTTAACGTTTATACACGTCTCTATTCATAGTCCGACAGATTTATACCCGACAGCGATGATGAGTTTATGACCTAGTTTGTCTCGAGTGGACGTTAAACCCCATTTCTCTCTCTCTATTCAAAGTCCGACAGATTTATATCCGACAGCGATGATGGTTTTATGTTTGAGATGTATAGGAGGAGAGGTGGAATATGAATCTACTTTACTGATTGTGTGTCAGGTAAAATAAAATGGGGTTAATTGTATACGGGATTTCGAATTTTTGTCCAATCCGAAGAACTAGACATTGTGTCACTGGCCAGGAGGAAATATATAACACTGGGAAATATAGTCGTTCAGATAGTACGAACAACCGAGGTCCTGCGACCACATTGGTTTGCACGTAAAACATCCCTCAAATTAAGAGTACTTTGTAGTGCCGCTGTCGGGGCAAAGTTACCCTCATAGCACCCTGTATGGCGTATGCCCGTCCTCGTTAGCTCACCCCCGGTTGTACGTGGCAAGGAGTAGGGTCGCCTGTCCAACCTCGTGGGTTTTTTCCGGGTCCTCCGGTTTCCTCCCACTGCCAAAGACCCCTACGCGCAAGCGAATTATGTAAATAAAAAAATTAAACCATACGTTAGTCCCGAAATGACCTAGTTTGTGTCGAGTGGACGTTAAACCCCATTTCTCTCTCTCGTTAGCTCACAGCCGGCGCATAACAACAGGGCGTTAAACCCCATTTCATTTCATTTTTCTAGCGTTTCAAATTATCATACAAGTCAAGAGATTAAAAGAAAATTTAAAGCTTAAATTTAGTTAGATGAAAAACGTTTTAGCGGTTTGTTAACGCCTGTTTTAACAGCATGAGATGACTGACTATAATTAGGTTGTTTTTATTCAACCACCTGTAAATTATCTTCTTAAATAACAAAAAATAAATCTCCTCTAATTATATTTTTAACTTTTTTTAAATGTTTAGTAAATACTCAGCTTAGATGGATTTTAATTGCGTCATAATTATAGGTAAATCTTATTATATAATCTTATTGGTTGAAATATTTCGGTAAAAATGACCCAAAAATTAATTACAAATATTGTCAAAAAAAATACTCGAGGATTACGAATATAAAACCGATTTTCTTAAAAAATTTATTAGGCTTACCTGTGCCCGGAATTCCTTTTCCTTGTCCATGGTGTGAAATATACAGGTAAGTGACACCTGAAATCCTATCACCTGAGTTTGGTGGGTTATGTTATCGTAATGATGTTGTTATGAGGACGATTTGGTAAGGTCTGCCGCCAATACCTGTCTTGTGAGTCGTTTTTAGGATATAGAACACACCCCCTTACAAGGTGTATAAACATCTTTTGATTGGCTCTTAGAATCCCTTTGAATGAGTTTACCTGTCGCAGGATTAAGTGAGACCCCCTATTAAGGCTCGATAAAAAGAAGGATCAAAGTAACTCGCGAGAGATTATTGTTAATAGATTGAAGACAGAGGTTTTTTTGTTTTAGTCGACCATTAGTTTAACCTGCTTTCAAAAATTAATTAAATACACAAAAAACGCAGGTGTAACTCCGGGATTTGAGTCTTTAACTTGACGTTATTCGTATTAAAGTCACGTTCCCTCCTAACTTAGAACAAACAATTGATGTAGTAACTCTTGTCTAGTTGACCTTGTGTTGTTGAATTAAAAAAGCGTGTTGAGATTTCTGCGCTGGGTTTCTTTAATATCCAGTTACCCCCCTTGTTGATTTGACGATAGATACATCTAAATAGATTACCATCTTTGTGATTAGATCTTGACTTCAAGGCGAATATGTCGCGCGCGCGAGAGAGAGAGAGATGAATGGGATTTAACGTCCTACTGTTCTGCTCCGACTGGGCTAATGAAGACAGGCATACGCCATACTGCGTTATGAGGGAAATTTTGCCCGGGCAGCGGCACTATGACCTACTCTTATATCGAATTCCAACTGCCAAGGGATCTTTTGCGTGCACGCCAATGCATACACAGGATCTCGGTTTTTTCGTACCATCCGAACGACTAGACAGTTATACTTAGGCCCTCCGCCCTGCACTACTGATAAGAATAGAGAGAGGAAGGGATATATGGAGAGAGCGAGAGAGATGATTTGATATAAACAGTGAATATTTACCATATAATTACACGCTATATATAGTACATAATAAATGATATGGATTGGGAAGCAAGCTATATTTAATATGGAAATGAAATAAAAATGACATGTTTCGGTTGAATAAAACATATAATAATGTACATAAGAATAATGGTACAATGATAATTATAATAGCGTGTCATCGTCCCTGTTAATACAGTCCCTGTGACATTTATCATCGTCATAACCTTAGCAGCTGCCAAGAGGCAAAGTATTAATCCGAGAAACTAGTTACTTGCTGTTAGGTAGGGATAGTGCTCCCAAGGTTACTAGTTCGGCCGAATGGTTAGCGCGTGTGCGTTGTATCATAAGGTCTGTCATTGAGTCAACTGGCGTGGTTTCGATTCCCAGGTTGTACGTGACAAGGAGTAGGGTTACCTGTCTAACCTCGTGGGTTTTCTCCTGATCCCCCGGTTTCCTCCCACTGCAAAGGCCCCACGCGCAAGTGAATTATTGAAATAAAATTAAACCATATGTTAGTCCCGAAATGACCTGGTCTGTGTCGAGTGGACGTTAAACCCCATCTCTCTCTCTTATTTGAGTCCCGAAATGACCTAATTTGTGTTGAGTCGGTGGTAAAATGGTTTAATTTCGCCTGTCTAACCTTGTGGGTTTTCTCGGGGTCTTCCTGTTTCCTCCGACTGCTAAAGATCCCTACGCGCACGCGAATTAATGAAATGAAATATTATTTGAATCCCGAAATGACCTAATTTGTGTTGAGTCGGCGGTAAAACGGTTTAGATTTCCTAGTTAGATTGATTACACTTCCGCCTAATAAAGTAGTGACTTAATGGACAAAACAAACCTAACTTGTCTCTCGTGAGTCAAAAGTCCACCTAATTTTAAAAGTAGGTCGTTAAACCATATATTTCATTTCATTACCCCTCGCCTCATGTTTCACTATGTGGATTTTAGTTGACAAAACTGATTACTAGTTCGTCCGATTACCCCTATGTAATAGCAAGTTACTATTTCGTCCGACTATCACTGGATACTAGGTCGTCCGACAATCACTTACTAACAGCATGTAGGGTGATCGACTCGCCGAGTAACCAGGAACTAGACCTACCTAACAGCCAGTAGCGAAGATCAGGTCATTTCGGGACTAACATATGGTTTAATTTTATTTCAATAATTCACTTGCGCGTAGGGGTCTTTAGCAGTGGGAAGAAACCGGAGGACCCGGAGAAAACCCACGAGGTTGCCGGGATAATGAAGACGGACATTCTCCCTCTTCTCAACTGTCAAGAGATCTTTTACGTGCGCGCTTATATGTAGCGGGGACTTCCTACGACAAGAACTAAGGAACCCTCTCCGCCAACACCGGGATCGAACCTGGACATTCTGGTTGGCGAGCCAGCACATTATTCACTCACCTGGTCACCGCGTTTAGCCATCGAGTTCCCTACCCACTGATTTTCCGCTGTGGTTTGCCCCTGCTTAGTGGTGCATGACGGAGTCTCTAACAAGGACAGCTGTCTAGTCCTTCGGATGGAACGAAAAACCGAGGTCCCGTGTACACATTGGCGTGCACGTAAAAGATCCCTTAACAGTTGGAATTCGATATAAGAGTAGGCGTAGTGCCGCTGTCCGGGCAAAATTTCCCTCGTAGCACACTGTACGGCGTATGTCCATCTTATTTAGCCCAGTTCAGAGCAGAACAGTACTAAAGGGTGACCCACCATAAATAAATATCTCCAAATATCTCGACAATTACGCCACAATATTTATATATATGCCAAGCCTCAAATCAGTTTCACACAATTATAGTCACTAAATAAACGATCATGTTGTACTTAATAAGCTATGACCATTAATCATCTATAAATAATAGACTGAAAACTGGTTCCAAGTTGCGTCCATAACATACAGAAACTTTTGAGTAAAAGATAGGTTACGTGCCCTTGTTTTGAAATTAGTCTCGCTTAACCAGTCTATCGACCATTCTACGTCTGATTGACAGGTCGGGATAATCAAGACTACTTTTTTACGAAACATAACAGAAAGCTAGAACAAGAAATTGAATTTAGAAATAAGCACTTTAGACAACTCAACAATTGTTTTAAGAAACTTGTAAAAGTAAAATGAAACTACTGCTAGTATCATGTTCCTGCTAAAGAAAGTGATTCAGAGATAGTATTTGTACTAAACCAAAAGATGCCGCTCTTAACGGTACAGTTAATGATAAAGCAATTTAAAAAATAAAACAAACGTAATTACTAAAGCTGCTGTAATAACCAAGAAGCTTAATTTTACTGCTATTCAAAATCGTCAACAATAGATTTTTTACGGCTGTAATAGTTGATATATTTGTAGAGAATTGCACGTGCCATGGCTATTTATCGACTCAAAGCGAGTGCGGGGTAGTCAGAAATCAGTTCGAGACACGCAACTGAAGCGTGCACATTTAGCCGTGTCGAGACCAACTTTCTGTAAAGTGCAGTAGGACGTTACACCCTATTTCATTTCATTTACATAATGCATCTGACTGTTTACCTAATTTATTGTGTATATAACGGTTTAAGATATAAAAGCTAGCGAGTTTTTTCGTCTAGTTTATCTGCATGGCGTGTTAGTGAACTGGTTGACAAGTGAGGTGGGTGATAGACGACTGTACTCGACTAAACAAAGTAGATCTTTTTGTCAGTAGCGAATAACAATTTAATATACGCATATATTGTATTTGTCATTTTATATACCTTTTTATATGCACACGAATCCCCGGTTGTACGTGACAAGGAGTAGGGTTGCCTGTCCAACCTCGTGGGTTTTCTCCGGGTCCTCCGGTTTCCTCCCACTACTAAAGAACCATACGCGCAAGCGAATTATTGAAATAAAATTAAACCATATGTTAGTCCCGAATGACCTAGTTTGTGTCGAGTGGACGTTAAACCCCATTTCTCTCTCTCTCTCTCTCTCTCTCTCTCTCTCTCTCTCTCTCTCTCCAACAACTAAACTTGAAATGACAAAGAGATTATTTTGGTATTCGGCGCCGTTCCTTTGGAATTCGGTACCCCAAAGCATTAGCCGATCAAGCTGAATAATAATTTCAAATAAGAGTTAAAAGCACAAGGTAAAATTTTAAGGATACACAATTACTGAGTGAGGTTAATACTAAGCGGAGCCACGGTGGCTAGTTGGTTAAGACGCTGGCTCGCTAGCCTGGAGGTCGGGTGTTCGATCCCTGCATTGGCCGAGAAAGTTCATCTGGATTTTCCGACGTTGTTTCCCCTTGTCAGTGGTGCAGAACGGAGGGCCTGACAAAGACAGCTGTCTAGTCCTTCGGATGAGACGAAAAACCGAGGTCCCGTGTATAGATTGGAATGCACGTAAAAGATCCCTTGGCAGTTGGAATTCGATATAAGAGTAGGCGATAGTGCCGCTGCCCGGGCAAAATTTCCCTCATAGCACACTGTATGGCATATGCCCGTCTTCATTAGCCCAGTTTAGGAGCAGAAAAGTAGGACGTTAAACTCCATTTCATTTCATTTCATTTCATTTAATACTAAGCGACATTTCAACGAGGATACTCTCATCTTTATCAAGGAAATCATAACGTCGTTTAGTATTAAACTCAGTAATTGTGTATCCATAAAACTGTACCTTGTGTTAATATGTTCAATTACTTAATGCCAAAAGTTACAATTTCATATTTTCTAAGAAAGTCAAAACATAATTATTTCTATGTCTTTTGCTCAATAGGTTGTCAACTCACTATTATACGATCATAGGTGTCATTCTCACACTTAAAACTCATTTACACCGGAAATAATAACACCATTACCTCCCAATTACCTCCCTTGTTTTCTATTCTCCACCATGGAGTAGCTATCTCCAAACGTTTGAATGTGAAGATGAAAATGATATTTTTGCCAATTTCTCAACTGGCAATAGTGAATTATAGGATTAATAGGATTATTTTTTAACAAGGTAGGACTGTTTATAGATACCATCTATTTTAGGGCTTTATTTTAATACATTTTAAAAATATAACTTAAAAATATGAAATTGTAACTTTAAAAACATTGCTATTCAGTGAAGCTTTCCCTTACTAGAACTGAAACCTTGTGTGAAAGCGCAACTATGGTGGCTGATTGGTATCATGTCGTGATGTCGGGTTGTCGTGGTGTCGTGTTATAATGTCGTGATGTCGGGTTGTCTGTTTGTCGCCTTATGAAGGGCGACACCACGACATCACGACATGATACCAATCCGCCACCATACACAACAGAAACTTTAACAGAGTGTTTATTATTATTATTATGTACACTAAGAAAGGTGTTGCCTAGTCGTTTGGATGGGACGAGAAACCGAGCTCCACCCGTGTGATATGAATCTAGTCGTTTAGATGGGACGAAAACAACGAGGTCCAATGTACGTAATAGAGCCCTTGCCAGTTGTAATTCGATAAAGCGTAGGCGTTGTCGGGGCAACATGACACTGATGTGATTTATGATAATTGTAGTAAAACTGACAGTGAAAAACTTGAAAATATCCACCTTCATCCCTTTAGAACTATAACGAGTTTGGTTAAAGGTACATCCCATAAAATTCTACACACTGAATCAGGAGTCACTTCTATGAAACAACAAAGATATTGGCATAGATTAAACATACATTATGTAAGAACTAAATCTGTCTATTACAGGTCTTTCTTTAGGCCTGAAATGTTATATAAATTATTAATTACACATTAATTAACTTATCCAGACCATAATCAATTCTCGATCCAATCTGCTGCTCCTCGATTAAATTAAAAAAATGGATTATCGAGACTATGTTTGTTTATCGTACCGACTTTAGTAATGATGATAGAGGCTAGGCCCAAAATTCAATCGCTAAATTATCGGTTAATAGTTGATCAATCTAACTGAAATTTTCAGCAAATTCCCTTTACAATATCTATTTTGTAACTATTATGATGATAACAGCCAGCTCTTTATCTTATCTCCCATAATGTATCTTTAACCATATTTTACAAATTAGTAAACAATATCAGACAATATCAGACAATATCTGCACGACACCAACTCTTTAAGATCTGTCCATTGTTACACCGAAACCTATTAATCTTCCTTTGTCCCACTAACAGTTCTCGATTGTAATGAACTACCTGCCAATATTAAAGGTACATTATGCGGGGATTAGATAAAGAGCTGACAGTTCTCACAATAATAGTTAAAAACTAGACAATGTAAAGGGAATTTGCTAAAAGAAAATATCAGTCAAATTGCTCCACTCTGAACCGAGAATTTAGCGATTGAAATTTCGGCCTAGCCTCGATCATCATTACTAAAGTCGGTAAGATATAAAGCATTGTCTCGATGTTGACACACGATGAACATAATGATGCCACGGTGACTGTAATTACTCGATATTATACATGTACATTTTTTACGAAATATATTATAGTTTTCATGCAATTTAGACATGCGAATTTTTAAATTTTATTTTGTTTTATTATTTTGGAGACGGATTAATATACGCTCTATAGCTTTATAGTATGTAATTCCATGTTAAGCATACATTATACGACTTACAAGAGCTAAATCTGCCAATTGCAGAACTTTCTTTAGGCCTTAAATGTTATCTAAATTATTAACTGGACATTAATTAACTTATCCAGACCATAATCAACTCTTGATGGCATCGCTAGCCTGTGATATTTACATGATTAGAACCCGGTCTGCTGCTTCTGGTTAAATCAAAAAGTGGATAATCGAGACTATGTTTTTTATCGTACCGACTTTAGTAATGATGATCGAGGCTATTCGGAAATTTCAGCAAATTGCCTTTACGTTATCTAGTTTTTAACTATTATAGTTAGAACTACCAGCTCTTTATCTAATCTCTCATAATGTATCTTTAAATAAATAATGTTTAAGTCAAATTACAGCGCGTGGCGCATGCTCAATTTTATCATGCCCGGTTTGTGCAGAAAAGTAGGAAGCAAAATCCCATATT
The DNA here is from genome assembly GCF_932274485.2 of Patella vulgata. Classification (NCBI taxonomy): domain Eukaryota; kingdom Metazoa; phylum Mollusca; class Gastropoda; family Patellidae; genus Patella; species Patella vulgata. The sequence continues at coordinate 6,315,612 of NC_065883.2, read as the reverse complement.
ATATCATTTTGTAATGTCCAAAGAAAGTTAAGCTAATTCAAAGACCATGCGGGTTTCAGTTCTCAGATTCGGATTTCAGTTCTCAGAAATATAGCCCATTAGCCAAAGCAATCTGTTTCACAGAGAATTACGAGTCTTCTAATATCTCTGTAAAAGATGACTGCCTTTAACACGTGCCGTCAAAGCACGCGGCGTCAATCATTGGCTGAATGGCGCTTGCATTGTTTACATAAGACGTTCCTGCTTCGGACAGAATGCTGCCTTTTAGTCATTTTATTACCCATTTACACTAAATAGGAAATATATTTTACCTACAAATACGTCAAAGGTCTTTATTTATTTTTCTCATACATCAAAAAAGTGTTTTAGAATTTAATTTGTCGGTGGAAAAAAAGTTAAAATTTGAGACTCATTAAGTCGCATTGATGTCATCCTTGTGAGTGATTGTAGCGGCCTAGCGAATATTCACTTTTGATCAGTGTGTAGCCAAAGCTGTGCAGAACAGCAAGATGTTAAACCCCATTTCATTACATTGTGGTTTATTACAAATTTACCGTCCAATATATCACACATACATGATATTATGGACAGGTTGGTTTTAATTAAATTATTTACATATAAAGGAGTAATAAAACGATAAAAACATAAAAATAGTCTTTCATTTGGCTGTCGTGAAAAGCGAGAGTGGGTCATTAATTTCGTCCTAATAAAGTCAAGTTAAAACAGAGGATCTAGCTGATTGAAATTTGGTACATGTATCGTTCATCCGTATAGAAAAAAATCGTGGGGAAAAGGAACCCACTTGCTTAGTCGATAAAGCGAAGTTCTCGCAATAAAATCCATATAGATGGACCTCTGAATTATTTACATATTAAAAACTGCTCATCACTGTTCTCAGAAATATTTGTAACTCTGTAGAAATTAGATATCTGTATGGTTAATTACCCTGATCAAGCCATTGTTATATTCCTGTAAGCCGCCATTTTTACATTCCTAAGCCGCCATATTCATTCCTAATTCGCCATTGTTACATTCCTAAGCCGCCATGTTTGCATTCCTAAGCCGCCATTTTTACATTTCTAAGTCACCATTGTTACATTTCTAAGTCACCATTGTTACATTTCTAAGGCGCCATTGTTACATTTCTAAGCCGCCATAGTAACATTTCTATGCCGCCATGTTTACATTCCTAAGCCGCCATTGTTACATTCCTAAGCCGCCATGTTTACATTCCTAAGCTGCTATTGTGAGATTCCTAAGCCGCCATGTTTACATTCCTGTAAGCCGCCACTAAGCTTACATTCCTAAGCCGCTATTGTGAGATTCCTAAGCCGCCATTGTTACATTTCTAAGCCGCCATGTTTACATTCCTAAGCCGCCATTGTTATATTCCTAAGCCACCATTTTTACATTCCTATAAGCCGCCATTGTTACATTCCTAAGCCGCTATTGTTTGATGTTTCGCGTTTTAACATGTCCCTTTTATGTAAATAATCGCATTGTTCAGACCAGCTAACGAAGGTGTATTCGAACCGTGACCCCCAAAAAAACAAACAATTAATCCTTTGGAAGAAGGCGTCGATTTACACCAGGCGGCTTCTTTGGAAGAATTATGTGTTGTTTTAGGGCAAAGAGTGAGAGAGAGAGAACTGGGGTTTAACGTCGACTAACATATGGTTCAATTTTATTTCAACAATTCGCTTGCGCATAGGGTTCTTTAGCAGTGGGAGAAAACCGGAGGACTCGGAGAAAACCCAAGAGCTTGGAAAGGCGACTGTACTCCTTGTTATGTACATCCGGAGGGGGGAGGGTGTATAGGCATTCGAGTTGGACGAAAATCCAAAGTCCCGTGTACACATTGCATGTAAAATATCACTTTGCAGTTGGAATTCGATATAAGAGTGGGCCGTTTAACAACTGTCCGTCTTCATTAGCCCGGTGGGAGCAGAACAGTAGGACATTAAGTTCATTTAAAAGAAAAAAAAAGTTGAATGATCGAACGATTCAGCGACATGAAGTGAGCTTGTGGTTCGTGGCTCGTTGTTCGCCAGATATGGAATTATTAATATAATAAATGAATTTTATAGGGACCCGCCTATAACCAGCTGTTTCATACTGCCGAATAACGAACGAGTTAGATTGTTGTTCGTTTGTCATTCAGGTAGAACGGCCGGTGTTTTTAATCTATTTCTCAAGAATTTGAAGTTCGCGAATAACGAACAATGAACCACGAACCACGACCTAACTTCCAAGGCCATCATTCCTAACAATAAGGGGTCAAAACTAGATTAAACAGGTTTATTTTCTAATGTGTAGTGTTTTGCTTGTCCCAGCAGTAACTATAGAATTGTTGCGTCAACAAAAACGATACTAAAGAGGCCCCTAACAAAACTTAAACTAGGTAGGACATTGAACTCCTTTTCAGTTTATTTCACGTATTAGTACGCTGATGGCGAACAAATCTACCGTAACAGCCATTTCTCTCTCGACCGGAAAGTCATTATTTAAATATTGTCTGGCCCGAAGGCAGGGACTTTTTTTTAATCCAATGATGATGAAATGAAATAAAACGAAACGGGATTTAAAGTAGCTAAGTCTCTAACTCAATATCATCCAAAGTCTTCCACATTGAAAACAAGATTTATTTGTCAATTTAAATCAACATTGATGCTGTGATCTTACCGTGAAAAGATGGGATTCTGATATCCATTATTTAAGACAAAATAAATACTTTACCATTGGTACACGAATCGTGTACCATAATGCGTTTCAGCGCCATTTGTAATGAGGGACTTATTTGTCAATTTAAATCAACATTGATGTTATGATCTTACCGGGAAAAGATGGGCTTCTGATATCCAATATTTAAGACAAAATAAACATTTTACCATTGGTACACGAATCGTGTACCATTATGCGTTTCAGTAATAAGGGACTCGAAAAACGAGACTTTGCATATTCCAAACGGTGACGCCATGCCATGTCAAACGGTGACGCCATGTTCATATCTGGAGAGCATGCGCAATAAATACTATCGGGGTCTACTCAACACAAACTAGGTCATTTCGGGACTAACATGATTCAATTTTATTTCAATATTTCGCTTGCGCGTAATGATCTTTAGCAGTGGGAGGAAACCGGAGGACCCAGGCAAAACTCACGGGGTTGGACAATTTAAATCAACATTGATGCTGTGATCTTACCGGGAAAAGATGGGCTTCTGATATCCAATATTTAAGACAAAATAGACATTTTACCATTGGTACACGAATCGTGTACCATAAGGCATTTCAGCGCCATTTTTAACAAGGTACTCGAAGAACGGGGCTAGATATATGCCGCGTATACTGGAATAACCAGACGCTCGATATTTCCGTTCGATTGAGACTTCTGGCGTATTCCGCCGAACATAACTGATTTGAAATTAGATTAAAAACAGAAACGATTGAATGTAAATCAGTTTATATACATTCATATTCCATTATTATATGCGTTGCGGCCCATCTCTGTCAATTTCTTAGTGCCAAATATTAGCGATTTAGCTCCTTTAATGACCTACTTCTTTACGCCAACCGTGATAATGCAGATTGTTATGAGGGACCCCATCATCATTAGCCCTGTTGGAGCGGAATTGTAGGCCGTTAAACCCAATTTCATTTCATTTCATTTCAGTTGTGTCAGTAACTATTTTTAATGAACTTAATAGTTCGATGGGCAATAGAAGAAGAAGTGGCAGTTATCTTCATCCGAAGAATTGTATTTTGGACATATTTTTGATTCAGATAGTTAGTGGTAGAAAAGGTGACTGTTGAGATTGCTAGATTTATTTCTTAGTTGGCGGTGAATGATATTTTGTGTATGATTAGGACTTTATAATAGAGCTAGATCTTCCTATGCCTATTGTAGGTCTTTCTGTTGGCATCAAATGGTATATAAATTATTAATTAGACATTTATTCCCATAATCAAGTCTCTAGACCATCGGATGATCTTGAGTTTTTATGGACTGAAACACGATCGTCATAATTTAATTTAATTTAAAAATTGATGATCTAACAATGTAGCAATGACAATCGAGACTAAGCCATTCTTTTCAGAACTTCCAATATGCATAACGTCGCTCGGAATAAGTCATTTGACTAAAGTTTCAAATACATGTATATTCACTGTTCATTATCTATTTTTTGAACTATTATAGCGATAACTCTCGTTTATCTAAATCTTATACCCCCGTCAGACTGGCTTGGCGTCCTTACTGCGCTGCTGCGACCGTACGGCAACCAGAAAATGCACAAGGTCGCCGAGGCAAACGTAAACACAACGCGAGAAAATATCACCAAAAATTAACCAGGGACTGCCAGGCAGGATATGCCCACATTTCCCAAGAGATGGATAGAGAACAAGCTAAAAACAAACGCGATTTTTTTGTACAATCACGGGGCAATAATGCAGAAAGTTATTGCCTGAAATGTGCAAATATCAAAAGGGACTGAGATCTTTGGGATATAAAGATATGTTTTAAGTTCGAATTCAACCTTCACTATGGTGGAATGGTGATGTATTTAAACGGTTTTTAATATCGAAAATGCTATTTTTCGAACAATCAGGGGTCATATCCGCTATTATCAAAAGGAACCAAGATCTTAGTGTGTAATGGTGATATTTTCACACGTTTTTTAAATCGGATAAAAATTGTGACCTCTACAGGGACCACAAGCCAAAAACGTGATTTTTTGTTCAATCAAGGGCCATTATTCAGAAAGTTACGATCCGATATGCTCGAATATCGAAAGAAGCCAATATCTTTGGGTTATAAATATGTATTTCAATTTTCATCGAAATCGGATCAAAATTGTGACCTCTAGATGGTCCACAACCTTGGTTTAGCAGATGTTTACACTATTTGCGTACGAGGGGCGGCCATTTTGTCCGAAATTCGAACTCATCCATCCTTAGGGTGTGACGGTGATATATTCACACGTGACTCCCAAGCACTTAAACACGTCACAAAAATTATAATTCACTGCAATCACAATGATCACCAATTATCGAAATGACAGTTTCTTATTGTGCGGAGACCGTGATAAAGCATATCCATGACGTCAATTATGAGCAATAATTATTGAGCATAAAGGCGGGCTCTTTTTCTATTTTATTTTAAGATAAAATTATCTCGAAGTTATATCATTATCGCTTCACTTAGCTTATATAAGTGGAGGATGTCGCTCAAGAGTCCTAGATGCTTTGATCCCCGTCCACGACCGTAGAAAGCTAAAGAGGATGTCTGGCTGAGAATATTATTGTCTGGAGGGTGGCATTGGGGTAGCTAAGCCCCCCCCCCCCACCACCCACCCCAAATATTTCGCCGACAATAATGATTTTTTAGGAGTGTTCAAATTGGTAGGCGACCCCTAGGCTCGTAGCATGGTCCATCGAGGCCTGTCTGTCATGTAAGGATAACCAAGAAATCGGCGATAAGGTAAGCCGCTATGCTGACGATATCTGAATTAGTCGCACCAGCATGAGTCGCTTTGTTTTGTTTACGCGCGTTGCTACGATACCAAGTGCCCGTCTGTGTCAGTTATTCATTCAGGCAAATTTCAAACTGCACGGGTTATTAGGAAGGAGCTGTCCACCTCATTACGCTATAGGCAGAAGAAATAGTTCAAAATTAGCTCGAGCTCTTGATGGTACCAGAGGCTGCCCTTTTATACCCAGGTCACGGGTTTAAAAGAGGCCCATGGTTTATTTGTTCGCCTACAAGGCACCGGTTCAAATGTTTGCATTTGCCTACACCCGATGTATAGGGTGCATACGGGCGCCTAAAATGTAGGTGCCTGTTGTGTCTAACATAAGGTGCCTATTGTGCAGCCTATACTGTAATTCTATGAATAGAATAATAGAATGCCTATAGTTCACTACCTTCAAGATGATATCGGCGGGAGGAGGCGAAGAAGGAAATTTCAGAAAATTCAGCCATTAAACCCCGCCTGAGGCACTTTAATTTGAGGTCCATGAATGCACTCAGATGCGAGGAGAAAGCACCAAATTTTCAAAATTTTCTGGGGGAGGACCGCCTTAGCCGGCCACATCCTCATCCCCCTCCACAAAAATCCGTAGCCCCACCAAATTTTACGAGCTGGCTACGGGCCCGCGCATGTCCACTCCTATTTCTTCTCACTACTAAAGACGTCTGCGCGCACGCGAATTATTGAATTAAAACTGAACCATGTGTTAGTCCCGAAATGGCCTAGTTTGTGTTGAGTGGGCGTTAAATACTCTTTCTCTTTAAAATATTGTCTGTTCAGCATGCATGGATGATTTGGTCTAGGTCATTTTAAGAGACGTGTGTCTGTTCTTGCGTGACGTAATGGTACCACAAGTGTCTCGCAAAAGCCGCCTCGTTTTTTGAAAAATGTTCATAATTACCACCAAGGTGACGCAAATAGTAACGTCATAGTAAAATTAATATTTCTGTGTGTACCGTCGTGTTGTGAGAAATGACGCATGTGCTACCGCAGTATTGCGTCAGGATTGCAAGGCCTTATCGTCAACGGCCGGCCAAAAACCACTTGCGGCGTGGCGCTATGGTTGCAAGAAACCGCGTGAAAAATTTGTATATGCAGGACCAAAAGTCTCTACGGCCAGTCTGTGACCTTCTACGGTGCCGAACACAAGCAAGTGACGCAGAAGTTTACTAAAATGTCCCCCGTAGACTGCCCCGCGTACGGCGGATTGTGAGCTAGGCTGCTAGGCTCCTGGCTTTGCGAGGATGATGCCGAGTCACTCTACGTACTACCTATGCCACGTTAACGCCTTCCCGTCCGAGATAGGCTTTATGCCCCTGGCTTTGCAACGATGATGTTTTTCCGAGTTCGAAAGAGACAAAGCCCAAGAGACACACCATAGTAATAGAGGGAGAGAGAGAATGGGGTTTGACATACACTCGACACAAACTAGGTCATTTCGGGACTGACATATGGTTCAATTTTATTTTAATAATTGGCTTGTGCGTAGGGGCCTTTAGCAATGGGAGGAACCCGGAGGACTCGGAGAAAAGTCACGAGGTTGGACATGCGGCTCTACTCCTCGTCACGTAAAACAGGGGAATCGAAACCACGCCACTTGACTCAATGACAGACTTTATGATACAACACGCACGCGTTAACCACTCCAGTACATCACCGCCAACCACCACCGACCCCGCCGGTGTAAATAGGCCTTATGCTTCTGGCTTTGCAACAATGATGCTTTTTCGAGTTCCGGGGGTGGATGGCTGAATGGTTAGCGTGTGCACGCTGTATCATAAACTAAAGTCTGTCATTGAGTCAACTGGCGTGGTTTCGAATCCCCGGTTGTACGTGACAAGGAGTAGGGTCGCCTGTCGAACCTCTTGGGTTTTCTCCGGGTCCTCTGGTTTCCTCCCACTGCTAAAGACCCCTACGCGCTAGCGAATTATTGAAATAAAATTAAACTATATGTTAGTCCCGAAATGACCTAGTTTGTGTCGAGTGGATGTTAAACTCCATCGCTCTCTCTCTCTCTCTCTCTCTCTCTCTCGAAAGAAACAAAGCCTGACAGACACGCCACAGTAAACGGACAGTATCAAAGTAAAATATTTTTGCAGTTTACACAATATACAACAAAAAAAACATAAATTATTTATCCACTAGTGTTTCATATTTAATATATTAAACCCCCACGTGCGACTAGCAGAAACACCTATAGTAGAACACGAGTGAGATGATAAGTGACGTGTACAGTGTAATATAAATATCTTTCATGCACACACCTCAAGATAAAGTTCATAATTATAAAACTATCGGTCGTGTTACTTCTTATTGACCTAAAGTCACCGAATATAATTTGATATTTCTTATTTTTTTAGCAGCATTTCTTTTCATGAAATTTATTTTATAATACCTGTACAATTAGCCCCGATGTGAAAAAACCAACAAACGCAAAAATGCTATTTTTAATTTGACAGTATAATAAATCTATTAGTAATTCTTTTGGAAAAAATTCAGTTTATATTACATTACAAGTGTACGGCTTTTATTTCACAAGGCATAGCCTAATATCAAATATTCTAAGATTTTTATATTATGCCCCCGTCAGCTGGCGGAAAAACAATATGAACATTTTTTTATATGAAAATTATCATCCATTTTGGCGGAAAAAAAATTGAAAGCCAGTGTGAGCCCTGAGACCGAGGTTGCGTCCTTACTGCGCTGTGGCGACCGTACGGCGACCGGGAAATATACAAGGTCGCCGGCAAACGTTAACACAACGCGAGAAAATGTCCCAAAAAATTCCAAACTTGAAAAAAGTCGAGTTCTCACAGCTTTCCAGGCCAGATCGCATAACCTTGGCGTTTGCTTTGAACATGCTCAAAACAAACGCCGTGACTCGGCGATCACTAGCGACCATGGGGACCACAGCACGATATCTGGCGTTTACACTACGCATATGGCGATGTTGACGCGCTCTGAGACCATTTTCCTTCGCCGTAGTAGCACAGTAAGGACGCCACCAAGGTCTGACGGGGGTATTAGTGACTGTACTTCCCTTTCCCTTCCATAACTAAGGGGGGAATGGTCGAATGACCTAACGCACGCGCTTTAGATTATAAGGTTTGTTGGGAGCCACGGTGGCTAAGTGGGTAAGACGCTGACACGCTAGACTGGAGTTCATCGGAATTTTCCTCCTTGGTTTCCACTTGTCAGTGGTGCAGGATGGAGAACCTGACTTGGACAGCTGTCTAGTCCTTCGGATGGCATAAAAAACGAAGGACCGTGTATATTGGCGTGCACGTAAAAGATCCCCTGGCAGTTGGAATTCGATATAAGAGTAGGCCATAACGCCGCTGCCTGGGCAAAATTTCCCTCATAGCACACTGTATGGCGTATGTCCGTCTTCATTAGCCCAGTCGGTGCAGAACAGTAGGACTTTAAACCTCATTGGGTCAAGTGGCGTGATGTCGATCACATAAGTGTACTAAACCTCGCGGATTTTCTCCGGTTCCTCCGGAAAAATGACCCCTATATGCCAATATTGATATAAAATTGTACATTGTGCATGTCACTAAATGACTTTGTGTGTGTGTCAAGTTGACATGGAATGGCGCGGAGTTGTCTAGTGCGGCGCGTGTCAACCGTGGCAATACATATGAAACAGATTTGAATGAAAACTTAAAGTAACCAAGTCTCTTACTCAATATCATTCAATGTTTTCGACATTGAAAACATGAATCATTTGTCAATTTAAATCAAGATTGGTGTTGTGATCTTACCGGGAAAAGATCCAATATTTAAGACTAAATAAACATTTTACCATTGCTACACGAATCGTGTACCGTAATGTGTTTCAGCGCTATTTATAACAAGGGATTCGAAGAACGAGGCTAGACAAATTCCATAAGTCATGTCAATTGGTGACGTCATATTCTTCTCTGGGGAGCATGCGCAATATATACTATCGGTGAAGACTGGAATAACCAGACGCTAGAGACTGTCATTCGATTGAGACTGTTGACGTATTTCGCCGAACATAACTGATTAGAAATTACATTAAAAACAGAAACGATGGAATGTAAATCAGGTAATAGACATTCATATTACATTATTATATGCGTTGCGAAACATTTGTGTCAATTTCTAGATCCCAAAAATTAGCGACTTAGCCCCTTTAAGTATAAATAATTTAATTAAATCAACTTGTCCATAATATCACATTTAATAAAATGTGCTGATATTGAATATAAGACTTTTAATTCAGAAACCGAAATTGGAATATAAACGATATGACTATAATCGTTCGGTCTTGATTCAGTTAGACCAATGACCAAGGCAGATTTAGCTCTTGCATAATCTGGCCTGGAGGTCGGGTGTTCGATCCCTGCATTGGCCGAGAGAGTTCATTCAGATTTTCCGGCGTGGTTTCCCCTTGTCAGTGATGCAGGATGGAGGGCCTGACAAGGACAGCTGTCTAGTCATTCCGATGAGACGAAAAACGGAGGTTCCGTGTACACATTGGCGTGCACGTAAAAGATCCCTTGACAGTTGGAATTCGATATAAGAGTAGGCCGTAGTGCCGCTGTCCGGGCAAAAATGTCCCTCATAGCACACTGTACGGCGTATGCCCGTCTTCATTAGCCCAGTTCGGAGCAAAACAGTAGGACGTTAAACCCCATTTCATTTCATTTCATTTCTTCATTAGCCCAGTTTAGGAGCAGAACAGTAGGACGTTAAACCCCATTTCATTTCATTTCATTTCTCTTGCATAATGTATGTTTAACTAAAGTATCTTTATAGTTGAATTATGTAAAAGCTAAATCTGCCTATTGCGGGGTTTTATTTTGGCTTTAAGTGTTATATAAATTATTTTTTAGGTATTTATTCACATGACCATAATCAACCCTTAGTCCTGAAATGACCTAGTTTGTGTCGAGTGGACGTTAAACCCCATTTCTCTCTCTTTCTCTCTCACAATCAACCCTCGAGATCATCGGGTAGCGGAGATTTAAACGGATTAAAATACGATCGCTATTTAATGTTTAATTTTAAAAAGGAGACGCGGGGCCTACTTTCGATTCACAAGTGACATTGCAACGATGTCAAAACTTGAAACAGTGATAACATTGCTCAGAGTAAAGCAATTTGAATGAAATTTGCAATAAATTAAAGCAAAATAGGGCAAGATCAAGATTAGAAAAAAGAACTGGCAGTTCTCGTTATAATAGCTAAATCATAGATAATGAAAAGAAAATATGCTGAAAATTTCAGTCGAATTACTTTACTTTGAGCCTAGTCGCTCATTACAAATGGTGCCCGAAAGCATTCATTTTAAAAGTTTAAAATGTTCATTGTCACTTAGATATTGGAAGCCCACACTTTCACGGTAAATTAATAACATCAATGTTGATTTAAATTGAACAATAAATTGTGTTCCAATGTCAAAGACTTTGGATGTTACTGAGTTAAAGACTTAGCTACTTTAAATTAAAAAAAGACGCCCCCCCCCCTCACACCACGCACCAATCACTCTGACGAACAAAAAAACTAAAATTTACACATTTCACTGAAACAGAAATAATCATGGATTTGTTTATACTCCGATTTAAAGATATAACGGAATATTAGTCCATCAAATGAAATGAAATGGGGGTTTAACGTCCTACTGTTCTGCTCCGACTGGGCTGCGGCACTATGGTATACTCTTATATCGAAATCCACCTATGTCATTTCGGGACTAACATATGGTTCAATTTTATTTTAATAAGTCGCTTGCGCATAGGGATCTTTAGCAGTGGGGGGAAACCGGAGGACCCGGAGAAAACCCCACGAGGTTGGACAGGCGACCCTACTCATTGTCACGTACAGCCGCGGAATCGAAATCACACCAGCTGACTCCATGACAGACCTTATGATACCGCGCGCACACGTTAATCATTCGGTCATCCAACCCCATTGATTTATAAGTGGTTAAAATATCGACATCAAAGTAACTGAATCACAAGTGAGGGCAGATTATTACGTCAATATAAAAACATTTTATACGGTAATAATTTATGATCAACTAAACTTATCATTTCATGTGTTTTTCCATGAGTACGTGTACACCTTTATTTAAACATAACCAGTCTACACTAGCTCAGTCGGTGCAAGGGGGCCACGGTGGATAAGTGTGTAGGACGCTGGCTCGCTAGTCTGGAGGTCGGGTGTTCGATCCCTGCATTGGCCGATAAAGTTCATCGGGATTTTCCGACGTGGTTTCCCCTTGTCAGTGGTGCAGAACGGGGGTCTGATAAGGACAGCAGTCTAGTTGTTCGGATGGGACGAAAAACCGAGGTCCCGTGTATACATTGGCGTGGACATAAAAGACCCCTTGGCAGTTGGAATTCTATATAAGAGTAGGCCGTAGTGCTGCTGCCCGGGCAAAATTTCCCCACATAACACACTGTATGGCGTATGCCTGTCATAATGAACCCAGTTGGGGCAGAGCAGTATGACGTGAACCCCCATTTCATTTCATTTTTCACACACCATGCAGTGCGCTATTAGTGGAATTGTGGATATACCCTTCATCGAATTCCGACTATCAAGAGACATTTTATGTGCATGCTGCCAACGTAGACAAGGGATTGCGGTTGGTCGTATCATACGCCGATCGACTGGGCGCTAATATTTACCAAGACGTCCATATTCATGACTCACAACTTTCTCGACCAAAAGATAATCGACCGCTAGACGCCCGGGTGTCTATACGAAATGAAATGGGGTTTAATGTCCTACTGTTTTGCTCCGAACTGGGCTAATGAAGACGGGCATACGCCATACAGTGTGCTATGAGGGAAATTTTGCACGAACTGGGCTAATGAAGACGATGTGTCTATACGAACTTTCTCGGCCGAAGGGTGATAGGGTGATCGACCCAAAGACACCCGGATGCCGTCCGTGCTTACAATCTCCTCCGTCCTACGTCACTGAAAAGGAGGACCCCCGGTGAACTTTTTCGGTCAAGCAGGGATGGAACACGTGGCCGCCATGTTAGCGAGCTAACGTCCTAATCACTGGATTGACCTGACCACGATATCCTGAATCTAGTGATCCACATGGTAGTCCAACACCTAGACCCATATCCTTTATCTCTGTATATAAAATTAGAAATCTCAATGTGATTAAAACACAGATCCTATTTCGTATCGTTTATTATAGTTCAAAATTTTATTTTACTTGGGTTTACTACACTAGGATCTGGAAGAGTGATTAATGTGAGGGATTAGTCAAAAAACGGTATGTTACAGCGAGTTCTTGGCGTGTGATGCGCGGAACCGTGAGTAAAACACTAGAAACGTCAACGCTGGTTGATTAATCAATGTCTGATATCAAAGGGTCAAAAGCCGCTCGTATGACCTCTGACGAGAACTCCCTTGCAACTGGTCCAATCTTCATTTAACGCCCACTTCCGCAGACAAAGTGAGATTATGCGGATGTTCCCTTTATATAGTCGTCGGGGATCGGAGTACAAATTAAGTCTCGGTGGACAGGCGCAGTACTGTATCACCGGAGTAACTACTTCCGTTATTGGTGAACAGACAGACGGCTAAAGAATTGCCGTTATAAAATGCTTATTTGCATAGACTCTAAGGCTCCCAACCCATTTGACTGTGTCGTTTAAAATAATATAAAAAAAAGTGGGAATTATTTGTTTAACCTGGAGTGGGTTATTGAAAAGATTGTGTAATAAGTTTATCTCTCTATAGATTAAATACGCGTGTAGGGATTTTGTCAAATTTAGGGTCAATGCTCTTGGTTGGTCTTATTGAAACAGTCTTTCAAATTTCATTATCGTTAATATTTGTCACCAAAAACTATCACGTGTGTTCACATCGCCGCATTCGCTGTTATTTCCAGTTCGTAAAATTTGGATAACCTTCAATGACACTCGGTACACCTCAGCCGATGCTAGATGTAGGGTACCGGAATCCTCCGAGGTTTGCCGAGTGCTTCAACGAATGTTAACCATTGGTTGGTTGCTAGACAGGATGGTTGCATTTGACATTTTAAGAGTAATGAACTGCCCTACTTCCTGGTTGAAAGACAGTTAGGATACTCGCTGTCAATTAAGTTGTCATATTTCTATTATCTTAACGCACGTGCAGGGGTCTTTCCTGTGGGAGGAAACGGAGTACCTGGAGTAAACAACGAGGTTGAGCAGCCACATACGCTCACACTAGCGATCGAAAGCACCATCGCATGCCAGGTAGAACTCGAACCGTGACATATTAGACCGCTAGCGCCAACCCATCCCTCCCATCTTCCTCAGCTTTATGTTCACTTGTATTAGCGGGTGTTTTATGGAATTGTGTCAACCACTGACCGACCTTCATTGGTTTGGGTTTCACACGGATTCGTCTTGAAATGATTCATCAACTTTTGGAATTCTATACAACTAAGGAGAACACTAGATAGGAGACGGTTCTGTACATGTGACGTCATATGTTGATTGTGGGTTAGGGCTATGGTAAGGGTTAGGCTTGGCCCAGAGTCAGAGTTAGCCCTGTTTACATATCGAGACTTTGCCGAAATCCGCAGATCCTAACCCTCTCGCCCAAATTCTTAAACCTAACCCACAATCCACATATCACGGGCATGTGTGTTCTCCTACAACTAAACAGTAAGGTGTTAAACCCTCGTTTCATTTCATTTCCAATATAAAATAATAACAACCCGTCGACTTCGGACGAATCATCAGTGAGCTGAAAAGAAATGTCTGCGTGGAGATTACCTCTCTCTATACTTGCGTTATTTCCGGAATCTTCAAATCGTGTTTACGAATCAACCGCAACAAAGATCTCTAACCTGAAATTATATCTGGAATATGTTTAACAATTGTTCACACATATAAAATCTCTGATTGCCTTTAATATTCTACAGGAGCCACTGTGGCTAAGTGAGTAAGACGCTGGCTCAATAGCCTGGAGGTCGAGAAAGTTTATTTGAGTTTTCCGGCGTGGTTTCCCCTTGCCAGTGGTGTAGGACGGAGGGCCCGGGTGGGACGAAAAACCGAGGTCTCACTTTTGCATTTGCGTGCACGTAAAAGATCAGTTGGCAGTTGGAATTTGATATAAGAGTAGGCCGTAGTGCCCTCATAGCACACTCTATGGACCGTCTTTATTAGCCCTGACAACTATTAGCATTTATGAATTACATCATTTAGAAAAACATACTTTTAGTCGTTAAAGTTTACGTTTAAAGCCGAGGCTCGTGTTTGTTTCAAGTTTTCCAAGGAACATTAGGCCTTATTCTCAGCACCAGTTTTCATGAACTTACGTTTTGGCTCAAATCTCTTGTGTTGTGTCATTCGGCTACCTGGTGTGGGTTTAGCTCTGACGTGCATGCGTTTACGTGACGTATGTTCGTGTTCATTAACCGTGCGCGCTGCGCTGTATCATACGGTCTGTCATTGAGTTAACTGGTGGGGTTTCGATTCCCCGGTTGTACGTGACAAGGAATAGGGTCGCCTGTCCAACCTCGTGGGTTTTCTCCAGGTCCTACGGTTTCCCCCCACTGCTAAAGACCCCTACGCGAAACCAAATTATTGAAATAAAATTGAACCATGTGTTAGTCCCGAAATGACCTAGTTTGTGTCGAGTGGATGTTAAACCCCATTTCTCTCTCTTCTCTCTCTCGAAATCACGAGATGTCCCATCTCTCTCTCTCTCTCTCTCTCTCTCTCTATCTCTCTCTCCAGAACCTACTATTAGATTTGTATAATGACAGATAAAATTATTCATACATGGTTGTGGTTGAATAGCAAAACCCAAGGTACGCAAATTGACTTTAAAGGAGCTAAGTCGCTAATATTTGGGACCTAGAAATTGACACAAATGTGTCGCAACGCATATAATAAGGTAATATGAATGTGTATAAACCGATTTACACTGTTTGCGGTTTTTTTACTCTAATTTCAAATCAGTTATGTTCGAAGAAATACGCCAGAAATCTGGCGAAATACGCCAGAAGTCGCAATCGAATGGCAATCTCTAGCGTCTGGTTATTCCAATCTACACCAAGAGTATTTATTGCGCATGCTCTCTAGATAAGAATATGCCGTCACCGTTTGACATGACTTGTGGAATATGTTCTTCGAGTCCCTTGTTACAAATGGTGCTGAAACGCATTATGGTAAACGGTTCGTGTACCAATGGTAAAATGTTTATTTTATCTTAAATATTGGATATCAGAAGCCCATATTTTCCTGGTTAAGATCACAACATCAATGTTGATTTAAACTGATAAATTTTCAATGTGGAAGACTTTGGTTTGGGTGATATTGAGTTAGAGGCTTAGCTACTTTAATAGACCAAAAATTTATCAGTGCACGTGGGTGACATTTATGAGTTACTACTCGTGTGGAATTAAATAACGATCAAAAATATAAGTTATTGGAGCGACCTGGCATTTCACATATGTTTAATTGTTCGGGTTTTTTTTTTCATTTATAGTATTCATATATACATTTGTGGCCACGCTTTAAACATTAGTGATACAGAAACCATTTGTCATGGTTTTTGGGCGTTTTTTTGTTTGTTTTATTTACTGCAATGCAATCACTACAGCTGAAGGAGGTCGAGATGACAAGGCATAAGAGAACATTGAATTCCTTACAAAGAACTTACAGGTGCTCTCTCGTCTCGTGGGAAGTTGGGGATTCGAGAAAGTCGAGAACTGAACGAAGACAAACATTTTAGTTACCTGCATCAAATAATGGGCTAATCAATACGAACATATTTCATGCAATCTTATGATTGAAATTTTCACGGACATTGGCCTTTTGGCATTATCAATCTGTCACGGCTGTTGTTACGCGCATGGTTGGGTTAGATCTATTTGATAAGGCCAACTTCAAGTTTGGTCATAGTTCACGAGATATATACAGAGCTAGCGCTAATTCCAGTCCTAACCCTAACCCTGGACCTAGCCCTAACACTTACCCTAACCTTAACCTTCAATCTCGCCAACAATCACGGGTCCTAATCTTATTTACATCTCAGCAACCTTGACGAAAATTGAGCTGGCCTTAACAAATAGATTTGGCCGCGTGGTTGTTCTTCTCATGCGAACTACTGGGTGGTTTCCCTTGCCATTGTACGCCTACGCTGCTTTTTCATCGACACACGTTGATAAGAGGAAGCCTGTTCAAACAGTAGCGCTATTTTCAACTGCCAGGGGATCTTTAATTTGCTATCAATCTATACAAAGGATCGTTGGAAGTCGAAGAAAAGGGACGTAACCGAGCATAGTTGCCCTCGTGGCACACTTCATAGCGAATGTCCGTCTTCATAAGCCCGTTAGTGCAAGAAAACAGGACGTTGTTAAGCCAGGGGCGCGGTGACCCATGATTTTGAATGAAGAATAAGATCCCATCCGGGCCCGCAAAAAACAATATTTATATGTGTGTACGGTGGAGGGGGTGGGGTGGCAGTCCCTCCCAGTGTCACCGGGCTGTGTGGAACATGCTAGAGTCGATTTGTAGCATATCTGACCCACGGTATATGTTTGACACTGGTTGAGCAGCCTTATGATTGTTTAGCATTATGATTATAATGTCGAAAACCACATTGAAACCGCATGATTTTTTGCCATTTTAGAGGGAAGCAAAAATTAAACGGGGCACAAAACCTCAAAACCATGACGTAAAGCTTGTTATTACGTCTCTCTCGCTTAGCCTCTGTGTTAAGCCCCATTGCATTTATAGAACCTGGGTTGTCACGTTACACATTCCGCCACCAATGCACCTATGTTTAATGATTGTGAAATGAACGTGCAGTTTACATGAATTTGAACTTGATATTGGTATTTCATTATGTTATTTCATAGCCGAGAAAGTTCGTCGGGATTTTCCGGCGTGGTCCCGGTGTATGGCGGATGGTCCTCCAAGAGACAATGTATAGCCGTTTGAGTGGGACGAAAAACCGTCTACACATTGGCGTGCACGTTAAAGGTCCCTTGACATTTGGAATTTGATATAAGAGTATGCCGTAGCGCCACGATCTGGGAAAAATTTCGATCAGAGTACAATACTCCATTATGGTATAAGTTAGATCTGGAACACTCCATACCACTTGTTAACTATTTGGGAATTATCACCACTATATACATGTACATATTTTATTGTAAAGACGGGGGTATTGTTACCACGTGGTATGAGCCCCATGGCGAGCCACGGTGGCTCAGTGAGTAGTACGCTGGCTTGCTAGTCTGGTGGTCGCGGGTTCGATCCCGGTGATGGCCGAGAGAGTTCATCAGGATTTTCCGGCGTGGCTTCCCCTTTGTCAGTAGTGCATGGCGGAAGGCCTGGCAAAGACAGCTGTCTAGTCGTTCAGATGGGACAAAAACCGAGGTCCCGTGTACACATTGGCGTGCATGTAAAAGATATCTTGACAGTTGGAATTCGATATAAGAGTAAGCCGTACTGCCGCTGACCGGACAAAATTTCCCTCATAGCACACTGTATGGCGTATGCCCGTCTTCATTAGCCCAGTCGGAGCACAACAGTAGGACGTTAAACCCCATTTCATTTCATTTACCCTCAATCCATCGAAAATAAAAAGCAATTTTCCAACCAACTTCCCTCATTTGTTTGGCCACGTAACCGTATACACAGGATTTTGTTTCTGTTTTGTGTTAGGTTTTATATACGTAGATATTCAATGGTTTCACCTGCTCCTGTACAAAGTGTAAGGCCGAATAGCCTAGTCATGATGAATGACTATAATACGCCAATCGTGGTTTTTTTTTCACCGCATGGCTATAAATATCCCAATTTAAAGGGCACATCCATTGACCTGGAAATGTTTTCTGTACTTATAGCCAATAACATGACGTTATCGCCCCCCCCCCCCCTCTCACTATACAATTTCCTGAACACGCCAATCATATCTATGTTATGCATAAACACGCGAAGATGAAGCATTAAGCTCCTGTATTGCCGAACAACTGAATACATTTAAATTATGGAGAACACAGTCCGCCGAAAACGTAAAATATACGTTCTGTATGAAATTTGTAATTTGAAATGTGTTGAATATGAGTACCATTTCATTCTTAACTGTCCAATTCTGCAAGGTATTAGAATGAACTCAAGGTCTGTCGTTGAGTCTAGTGGTGTGGCGTGGTTTCGATTCTCCGCTTGTACGTGACAAAGAGTAGGGTCGCGTGAGTTTTGCCTGGGTCCTCCGGTTTCCTCCCACTGCTAAAGATCACTACGCGCAAGCGAATTATTGAAATAAAATTGAATCATGTTAGTCCCGAAATTACCTAGTTTTGTCGAGTGGACCCCGATAGTATTTATTGCGCATGCTCTCCAGATAAGAACATGGCGTCACCGTTTGACATGACATGGCGTCACCGTTTGGAATTAGCAAAGTCTCGTTTTTCGAGTCCCTTATTACTGAAACGCATTATGGTACACGATTCGTGTACCAATGGTTAAATGTTTATTTTGTCTTAAATATTGGATATCAGAAGCCCATCTTTTCCCGGTAATATCATAACATGTTGATTTAAATTTACAAATAAGTCCCTCATTACAAATGGCACTGAAACGCATTATGGTACACGATTCGTGTACCAATGGTAAAATATTTATTTTGTCTTAAATATTGGATATCAGAAGCCCATCTTTTCCCTGTAAGATCACATCATCAATGTTGATTTAAATTGACAAATAATTCACGTTTTCAATGTCGAAGATTTTGGATGATATTGAGTTAGAGACTTAGCTACTTTAAAGTGATACAAAATCGATCAATTTGGGGTCGTTTCGGTCTGTTTCCATACTCAATGAAACTAGTGAACACGGTTATACATAAAAAAATAACTGGACCAAATCGGATACCCGGTCAAACCGTGACGTGGGTGTACGTGTACACAAGTGTTCGTGTACTCATGGAAAGGTGAAATGAAATAGGGTTTAACGTCCTACTGTTCTGCTCCTACTGGGCTAATGAAGACGGGCATGAGCCATACTGTTTGCTATGAGAGAAATTTTGCCCGGGCAGCGGCACTACGGCCTACTCTTATATCGAATTTCGACTGCCAAGGGATCTTTTATGTGGACGCCAATGTGTACACGGGACCTCGGTTTTTCGTCCCATCTGAACGACTAGACAGCTGTCCTTGTCAGGCCCTCCGTCCTGCATCACTGACAAGGGGAAACCACGCTGGAAAATCTGGATGAACTTTCTCGGCCAATGCAGGTATCGAACACCCGACCTCCAGGCTAGCGAGTCAGCGTCTTACCCACTTAGCCACGTGATCCCCTCGTGGAAGGGTATATGGAATGATAAATTTGGTTGATCATAAATTATTATATAATGGGTTTTTTTTTTATAATGACGTAATAATCTTTCCTGGCTTGTGATCCAGTTACTTTGATATTGATATTTTAACCAAATTGGACAATTATTGTGTGAAACTGGTTATAAGTGGTTTCATGTTTAACGTCTTACTGTTCTGCTTCGACTGAGCTAATAAAAACGGGCAAATAGTGTGCTATGCGGGAAAATTTTGTCCAGACAAAGGGATCTTTTGTGTACCTCGGTATTAATGTTCTATCCGAACGACTAGACAGCTGTCCTTGTTAGCCCCTATCTCGATGAACTCTCTCGGCCAACTCTGGGATTGAGCCCGCTACCTCCATGATAGTGATAGCGAGACAAACGAGTGCTTAACGCTCCAATTTATATTTTTCGTTAAGGGTGTACGGCCCTATTCTTTAGAATATTAAAATAGGCGAAAATGGGTCTACAACCATTTATGTTCGGCAGTCCAAATTTAACGACAGTCATTTACGTCTGTTGGGTCCATTCTAATCTGGGGGATTGGATGGCCGAATGGTTAACACGTGCGCGCTGTATCATACGGTCAATCATTGGGTCAACTGACAGGGTTCCGATTCCTCGGTTGTCCGTGACAAGGAGTGGGGTCGCCTGTCCAACCTCGTGGGTTTTCTCCTGGTCCTCCGGTTTCCTCCCACTGCTCAAGACCCCTACGCGCAAGCGAATTATGTAAATAAAATTGAACCATGTGTTAGTCCCGGAATGACCTAGTTTGTGTCGAGTGGACGTTAAACCCCATCTCTCTCTCTCTCATGGACCAGAACATGAATCTTACCTGAATAACTGTTTAAATTAAATTCGTCAATATTCCTGACCAGCAGTAATAGTCTTCCTTAGAATTGTCCATGGCTTGTTGACAACTAGAGAAACTTCACTCAGTAATGCACAGTTATTATATACCAAAGAATTGTGTTCTATAGATTCCCACTGTAACTTATTAAATTCCATAGAATTGATAATTGCTTGATTAAGGCTAGTCAATAATCAACACATACCTCGGTAATGCTAGGTTCCGCCCGTCCCTATGGAGTCCACGATCTGGTACGTGCAGATATATTCGGATACGTTTCGATACAATCAACACGATCGCTACAACTGACCTCAATATATGATAGGATCACCACGATTAAAACCACGATTTCAATCGTAGCACGAACCGTGATCGTGGTAACTGAGCATAACAAACAGTCATAGTATTCCATAGAATTTAGATTACACTGAAACAACAATTTGCCCAATCTGATTAAAACACAGATCCTATTTCGTTTCGTTTTTTATAGTTCAAAATTTCGTTTTACTTGTCCTTACTACACTAGGATCTGGAAGATTTGTTATCATTGACGTGTTCTTGATGGTGTTAGGTATTAGCCAATGAAACGGTCTGTTGCGGCGAGCTTTAGGCGTGTTTTGCACGGAACTGTGGGTAATCCATTAGAAACATCAATGTTGATTGGTTAATCAATGTCTGACGTCATAGGGTCAAAAGCCGCCGGTATGACCTCTGGCGCGACCTATCCCTACAACAGGTCAGATCTTCATGTTAGTGTAGGCCATCGAAAGTATCAAAAAAGCGAAACTAAATATAGATCTGTATCTTAATCAGATTGCATTTTGCCCACAACTGTTTTCTCTGGGATGGTATCATATTAAATCACATTTCCAATCACATTTTAAAACACAAGAATACACAAATCTCTTCTAAAGTCCATTATTTTAAAATGCAAGATTCAACATCAATCGAATGATCTGTAATCTGTATTAAAATCAAGAAAATTAACAAACGGCTGATCCATCTCTGTTGTAATATTATACTAGAACATTGCAATTGATCCTAAATTGAGACGAGACCATCATGTGAATATGGGAGGCGAGGGAGCATGTTGATAAACAGCCCATTCATGACACTTACTGGAAACTTGAAGTGATTCACGCAGGGTCGTAAATCAAAGACATGAGAATAGCACAGTGATGAACGTGGCAGATAATAAAATCTTCTACTACCAATTATAAAACATACATTATGCAAGAGCTAAATATGTCTATTACAGGCCTTTCTTTAGGCCTGAAATGTTATCTAAGTTATTAATTAGACTTTAATTAACTCATCCAGACCATAATCAACTCTCGATTTCATCGTTAGCATGCGATATTTACTGGATTTTAATACATTTTGTGATGGATGATTTGACGTCAAAATTGATAATCGAGATTTTGTTTTTTATTGTACCGACTTTAGTAATTTGACTGGAATTTTCAACATATTCTCTTTACATTATCTAGTTTTTAACTATTATTGTAAGGTTGCCAGCTCTTTATCTAATCTCCCATAATGCTCCTTTAATTGTTGTTTTGCTGTCAATCGTGTACTTCAGAATTATTTACATTTAATCAAATGTTTAATTGTTTTGTTGTAAAACCTTTTATTATTCAATATCACGTGCTGAAAACAATATGGCGTCACCAATCGAAACCATAATATCTAAATAATCACAAAAATTTCGGCTTTTTTTTTGTTTGCAGATTTAAAAATCAAATCGGTAAAATAAATAAACATTTCTTCATAATATTATAAGACCTTTTATTCGAAATCACGTGATGTCCCATGGCATCATCTTTAGGTGTTTAAATTCTGATACAGACAAACATTGCTTTTGTATGTTTTTTGGAGGGTAGTGGGTGAAGATTTATTTATAAATCAAATCATTTTAACAATAAAAGTTTTCTTAAAAACAGTATAAGACCGTTTATTATTCGATGTCACGTGACATTCCCAAAAATTCTGAAAGAAAAACAATCAGTAATTGTTTAAAGTAAAAAAAAAAAAAAAATAGTTTTTTGGGAAATATATTCAAAACGCAAATCGCGATAGCAAATTTTTAAAAAACAAAAATTGTTTATTTGGGTTGTTTTGCAGGTTTATTTAAATTTCAAACCGTTCAAATAAATAAACTTTTCTAAAACTATAAGACTCTTTATTATTCCAAATTATGTGCTGTCCCAAAAAATCTAAAATAAGGCGTCATCAATGAGTGAATAGCATCCTGATAGCAAAATAGTCAGTAATTGTTTTCAAAGAAAAAAGTTGTTTTCTTGCAAAATTATTTATAAATGAAATCGCTCTAATAATAAACTGTATTATTCGATATCACGTGCTGTACCCAAAATATGGCGTCATCCATTAGTGTTTAAAATTCTGATAACAAAATTGTTTAAAAAGAAAAAAACATTTTTTCTTCGCATATGTAGTTACAAATCAACTCGGCACACTAAATAAACTTTTCTTAATAACATTTTAAGACCGTTTATTTATTCGATATCACGTGCTGTACCAAAAATATGGCGTCATCAATGAGTGATTAAAACCCTGATAGTAAAATAATCAATAATTGTTTTAAAAGACAAACATTTACACTTCAACGCCATCTTCATTTGTAAACATGGTTTTCTTGATTGATAAACTGGATTATCAGTAATGAGTGAAACCAGCTCGCTAATCCAATCAACATGAGTGTTAAGAACTTAATTAGGAAACAATAGGTGTATTGCCTTAGATCTATCAATTAAATCAACCGGTGGCTTGTTGCTAATCACCTTGAATACCTTGAATACCTATCTAGTCCAAACAGCCCCGTAGAACAAGGATGTTTCACACATCTCCTTTCTTTAATTCAATCAGGGTTGATTGGATTCGTGAGTAATGTTTCTCTTTGATTGTTCATTAAAAGATTTACTCAAAACTGTCACCAGTGATGTTTGGGTATATATAGATGTAACTCAAACAGAAAAATCAAATCAGTTTCATCTGCCATTCTCAGTTGACACATCTACAAGAACAAGAAACAACAGTAGCTTCAATAAGACATAGTAATGGCCTCAGAAACGGTAAATATATATATTTTAATCTTAAAAATAAGGAGTCGCCTTTCTAAATGTTCAAATTAGTAACAAAATCTTTAAGGATCTTTCAACTTACAATGTTTCACCGAGCACCTGTTTAATGAATCTACCCAATTACTTGTTGATGATAAATTAGTTGAACTAAGATATAATAATCAAGATTTTCTTCTATATTTTAGGAATATCCGCAAGTAAGACATTCTCTACCGATTCCAAAGATGTATCCACAGCCTAATACGAGTCCCGGATCAAGCTCGACAGGAAGCCCTCCTAGCACTTCGACTACTCCATCTGGGGGATTTAGTCAACCCTGGCTAAGTTCTGCTAAGACTGGTTCCCCTGCTGAGATCCCTGCTTATCCTGGTACCACGATGCCGACACCACCAAGTTCTTCATCCATAATGCAGCAACAAATGAACATGATGCATCCAATCTACATGTATTCTTCACCTTACTTCCAATATCCACACAACATGGTCTACCCATATTCATCGATGTTTCCACCACAGATGATGCCTGCAGCATCCCAACCAGCAGTCAACGACTGTAAACCACCATCTCCGAAAGCATCACCAGCATCATTATCACCTCCAGTGCCCACCAGTGTAGCAGTTAAAGACTTTCCAAAGATGTATCCTTCCTTATCGTCAGCTATTCCACAAGCCCATTCTTACGCTCACCTCACCACAACACCAGTTCATGAACAGCTACCTCGAAGTGGGGATCGAAGGAATTCGCTATCGTCAGAATGTTCAAGTAGTCCATCTGAGGCTTGCGCCAGTAGAGTCGTAGATACAACGGTTGATACTGGTAAGTTTTAACATCCTTAGACACCGTTCGAAATGCTCCCGATGGCGATGGAATATGACCATCATTCCCCTGTAGCATAAGTTATGATTGAATTCATCCTACATGACTTATTTGCATATTTTGAATGTTGATTTTTTTTTATCTTGCAGATATTTCAGTGGATGGTCCGACCAGTGATTCAGATTTATCCCGGATAAATGATTCCGGTAACAGCTCATTAGGCTCTGAACCAGTTCCTGTTCCGGAACCAGTCTCCGTTACCAAACAAGTGGTAAAGAAATCAGTTACCCCACCAAGCCCAGAACCGTTATACAAGAAGAAGGCCAGAACTAATTACACACCGGAACAAGTTCGTGGACTGGAGAAAGTGTTCCTCGAAACCCCCTACCCTGAACCAGAAGTCATGGAAAAGCTATCACAAGATTTAGATATCCCAGAACAGAAATTAAAGGTAAATTATTGTCAACATTAAAGATTTAGATAAATAGCTAGACATTCTTGCTATAATAGTTTGAAAAAAGATAATGTAAAATGAATAATTTGAAAATTTCATTTTTTGACCAACATGGTACATTTCAATAATTCGCTTGTCCTTTATAAGCTTTGGATCGGAATCACAGTCTCGAAAAAAAGTGAGTACTGGTATTTGTATTTAAATAATAATTCCATATTTTTAATAACGTCTGGATATTTGTAATTTCAGGTTTGGTTCCAGAACAAACGTGCTCGATGGAGGCGACGAGTCCAGGATACCAAACACCCATTAGCTGCTGCTGTACCTTCAGTTTACATGCCTTCTATGATGTCACCATATGGATTCATGCCACCAACAGCTATGCCACAAGCTAACCCTATGATGCCCGGTGCTTATTACCCCTACCAACACTCTGGGAACGCAGCCTTCAACTCCCCGATGCAGAAGTTTGGTTTCCCTTGCATGTATTAATAGTAACTTATTTCTAGAAATGTAAAACAAAATGGCGTTCTTGGTGCAACTCGACTCCTTTTATTTATTGTGCTTATTTATAATTAATTATCTAATTATGAAACGATGTAAATATATTAATTATGAATCGATGTAAATATATTATTTGTGCATGTAAATTTGCCCGACTAGAATATATAATATTCAAAAGTAAAATATATGTTGTTATTATTACGTGGTCATTGGGAATACTCGAATGGGGTGTGTACACATTGCCGACCACACAAAAGAGGCCTTGACAGTTGGAATTCAAAATAAAGAGCAGCTCATTGCATGGCGTATGCCCGTCGTCATTAGCGCAGTCGCCATAGAAAAGTAGGACGTTAAACCCGTTTTCATTAGGAATAGGCTACACAGCAATGGTGACTGGCTAATCTACTAAAATGTGATATCTATGTTCATACGAAGTTTCCGCGAATAAGGATCATATCTTTGCGGGGTATGCAGCACCATAGACAAAGGGGCTGGGGGAAGGGGGGGGGGATTTTCATCTGGAAAAGAAGGGACTATTGTGTAGTCGTTTGGATGGTACGAAAACCGATATTCTGTTTACAGGGCATCACCTTGACACCAGTGAGCCATAAACCTGGACATGCAGGGTCTTGTTAAAACCCCAACCAACCCCAACATTGTATTTGATAAAATAAAAAATGTTTGTAACATCCAATAAGTTTGTAGATGACAAAACTATAATATAATGTAAATTCCATTCCATTAGTGAAATGGGGTTTAACAATCTACTGTTCTGCTCCGAAACCGGGAAACTTGAAACGGACAAAATTACTTGTTTGAGTCCTTTGGAGCTTTAATGGAGTTACCTCCCATCGACTGTGCGCGTTATTCCGTTTTCTATCAGGTAAATTTATAAATTTGTTATCTGTATCTGTATCCACAATATTGTATTCTCTGGTTGTTTTTCTTTTGATTATGGTTTGTTTAAATTTTGATAAAACGGGTCGCATGGTCTTAATAAAATAGGCTACCATTCTCGGTTCCCAGATTCGTTAATCGTTAGACTTCTCTTGTTGGAGCCGATATTGATAAAATACCACTCTAAAAATAGACCAAAATCTAAAACACATAAAACCGAAAGGAATAGCGTCTATGAAAGAAATATGGTTCAATGCAGTCTTACTTTAGGACTTATAGAAATTGACAAGTTAAAAAAAAGTTATTTCTTGGGAAATATTTGATAGAGTTATCCGCCCTTGTCAATATGGCGGGAGTGAAAAGTTTCTTGAAAGTGAAAGTGGTGTTCTTGTATTTAAAATAGTCAGTATGTTTCTAAAGTTATGTAGTCATGTCGTGCCGAAAGTTAAAACGAACAGGACTGTCATCAAACATCTTAGAGAAACTGATAAGACACAATATATTGACGTGTAAAGTACGTGAATGATCGTTTTTCTTTCGCTAGCTTTTATAGTCTACGAAACCGTACAGCTCATATTCAGAATATCAAAGAATGCATGAATGAAATGAAATGAAATGGGGTTTAACGTCCTACTGTTCTGCTCCGAATTGGGCTAATGAAAACAGGCATACGCCATACAGTGTGCTGTAATCTTCTCCTTGTTGGACAAAGAGTAGGGTTGCCTGTCCAACCTCATTGGTTCTCCGGGTCCTCAGGTTTCCTCGCAATGTTAAAGACCCCTACGCATATACGAATTATTGAAATAAAATAGAACCATGTGTTTGTCCCGATATGGCCTAGTTTGTGTCGAGTGGACGTTAAACCCCATCTCTCTCTCTCACTCTTCTTCTTCTTCTGGCAAAGTTCTAAGTTCTTATAAAAGGTGTAAGGCTCTGACAATTCAAGTACCGGTACATGAAACTTGGCATGCTTGTTCTTGATTGGCAGCCTTCGATTTTTAATATGATGTCACGTTTCCATGACGGCCGGTTCCTGAATAATTGAATGATTTTATTTTTGTAAATTAAAGCTGGATGTAATTTATTGTATTTTGTAGGATTTATTGTCTTGTAGTCAACTAGAAGTGATAAAGATATTGTCGTCTGGTCCTACTACAGCTGATGATGTTTTTAAAAAATGCAGCCAGTCTTGTTCACCTAGGCCTATTACTGTAAGTAGCTTGGGAACTGGGGGGTTGGATGGCCGAATGGTTAGCACGTGTCCGCTGTAATCATAAGGTCTATCATTGAGTCAACCGGCGTGGTTTAGAATCCCCAGTTGTATATCACAAGGAGTAGGTTCGCCTGTCCAACCTTGTGGGTTTTCTCCGAGTCTTCCGGTTTCCTCCCACTGCTAAAGACCCCTATGCGCAAGCGAATTATTGAAATAAAATTAAACCATATGTTAGTTCCGAAATGACCTAGTTTGTGTCGAGTGGACGTTAAACCCCATTGCTCTCTCTCAGCTTGGGAACTATGGTGGCGCAGCGAGTAAGGTGTTTGCTCAATAAGAAGGAGGTTTCCAGATGCAATCTTGGCTTTTTTTATAAAGTAAAACAATTACCTTTTGACATAAGTGATTATCATTATGATCGAGGGTTGGGTGTCCGAATGGTCTGTCATTGAGTCAGGTGGCATGGTTTTCATTTCCAGATTGTATGTAACAGGGAGTGTGGTCGAGTGTTCAACCACAGGGGTTTTCTCCAGGTCTTCCAGTTTCTGTTCACTGCTAAAGAATCCTGCAGTGAATTAATAAAAAAATAAATTGAACCATGTTAGTCCCGAAATTACATAGTTTGTTTGGAGTGGATGTTAAACACCATTTCTCTATCTATCCCTTTTCTATTTATGTCTATATAGTATCTCCACGTTTCTTATGGGAGCAGCGGTGGCTCAGTGAGAAGGTCTGGGGTTCGGGCTTGGTATTGGTTGAGAAAGCTCTCCAGAATTTCCTGGCGTGGTTACGCCTTGTGAGTGGGACAATGTCTAGTTGTTTTAATTGAATGGAATGGAAAACCCAGATCCCATGTACACATTGGTGCGCACGTAAAAGAACCCTTGACAGTTGGTCTTGGCCCTGCTGTCTGGGCAATATTTTCCTCCTAGCACACCTTAGCCCAGTCAGAGTAGAAAACACTAAACCTCATTCAATTTCATTTTATAATTTTCCCTTTAAATAATTACAGGCCTATGATTTATGGAAGAAACGTTGTGAGTCTAATCATGGATTTTTTGCGACATCATTAAAAGATCTCGATGTCGTTTTACATGGCGGTCTACCGGTTGGTACGGTTAGTGAAGTAAGTTGGTTTATTATTAATATAAGTCTAAATTTCCTGGGGTATGAGGGGGCCGAAGGAGTCATAAGTTCTGTCATTGAATAATGTGGTTTAACGCATACACTTTAGATCATAAGGTCTGTCATTGAGTCAAGTGGTGTGGGTTCGATTCCCCATCACAAAGCTAAAGACCCTTATGCACAAGGGAATTATTGAAATAGAAATGTTAGTCCTGAATTGACCTAGTTTGTTTCATGTGGACACAAAACCCCATTTCTTTCTCATGGGTAATTCTTAAAGATATCAGCCTTTTAACGGCCAGAATATTTGGCGCTAGATTGTGGGTTGAATTATGATTCTCCCAGGGCATCACAAGTTTTATTAGTAATAATAATAAAATGTATTGAAATCCAGTAAATATCGCAGGCTAGTAATGGTATCGAGATTTAGCTCTTGCATAATGTATGTTTAAGTAAACAGACATGATTTTTTTTTCAGTTTTTTAAAAGTATTTCTCCTAATATTGACCCGCAAAAGTGGTTCTTGTGACCTGTCTGAATTTGCAATAAAAAATATTTCCCAGAATTTTATGTTTTGGTTCCAAATAGTCATTTTATATTTCAGATTGCAGGTCCTTCGGGATGTGGTAAAACACAGTTCTCTATCATGTTGAGTCTGCTGGTTACCATGCCAACATCACATGGTGGGTTGGATGGTGCTGTCTTGTATATTGATACAGAAGGGGCATTCAGCGCTGAAAGGTAAGCGCAACCTTTGAACTCGGTTCCTGGGAGGCATGAGGTGCTGGCTGGCTAACCAGGAGGTTTTCGATTCCATTGTTCGCTGTAAATGCCCGACAAAATGATCGCTCCTTGTACGCAAATAGTGTAAAAGTATGTAATACCAAGGTTGTGGACCCTCTAAAGGGGGTGGATGGCCAAATGGTTAGCATGTGTGCACGCTGTATCATACGGTCTGTCATTGAGTCAACTGGCGGGGTTTCGATTTCCCGATTGTACGTGACAAGGAGTAGGATCGCCTGTCCAATCTCGTGGTCCTCCGGTTTCCTCCCACTGCTAAAGACCCCTACACGCAAGTGAATTATTGAAATAAAATTAAACCATGTATTTGTCCCGAAATGACCTAGTTTGTGTCGAGTGGACGTTAAACCCCATTTCTCTCTCTCTCTCTTTATGTCGGAAACGGAGGTCGGAAAAACAGTAAAATATGACAATTCGACTTATACTCCACATCGACATATATCCCGTAAAATATGGTAATACCAAGGTTGTGGACCCCTGTAAACTTTGTGGATTATGGCCCCTGATTGTATGAAAAATCGCTTCTTTATTTAGCTTGTTCTATATTCATCTCTTGCACAATGTGGGCACATCCTGGATGGTAACCGCTTGTTAATCTTTCACATTCATTCAATATCAAATCTTCATATGAAAATTTGTAAAAATCGTTTCAAATCATCTAATTTACAAGCGTTTAATTTACCAGTCACTGTTAAAGAATAAACAATAGATTATTGATTTTTGAACAGTGGTCAGGAAATTAAATACTTGTAAATTGGACACTCTTTGTCAAAATTAAACAGTCAGCTTTAAACTGGACATGAGTTCAAATTAAATGTTTTTTGGTGATTTTTTAAACAAAGATTTGATATTGAATGAATGTGAAAGAAATTAGTGCTAAATACACAAGATTAAATGATATCCGAATTACAGTTAAAGGAGCTAAATCGCTAACATTTGGGACCTAGAAACTGACAAAAGTGGGTCGCAACGCATATAATACTGTAATATGAATGTATATAAACTGATTTACATTCAATGGTTTCCGTTTTTACTCCAATTTCAAATCAGTTATGTTCGGCGAAATAAGCCAGCAAGTGCAAATTTCTACCGTCTGGTTATTCCAGTCTACATACGCCGTTTGATTTGGTGCAATGTGTCTAGCCTCGTCACTCGAGTCTCTTGATACAACTGGGGCTGAAGCGCATTATGGTACACGATTCGTGTACCAATGGTAAAATGTTTATTTTGTCTTAAATATTGGATATTAAAAGCCCATCTTTTTCCGGTAAGATCACAACATCCATGTTGATTTAAATTGACAAATAAATCGTGTTTTCAATGTTGAAGATTTTGGATGAAATTGAGTTAGAGCTTTTGGATGATATTGAGTTAGAGACTTAGCTACTTTAAACTGACTTCTGATACATTTCTGATTTTATTTAGTTCTTTATATTTTTATTATCTATTTGTTCCAGACTTGTTGAGATGGCCACCAATAAATTTCCAGATTATTTTCATAATAAATCCACGAATATGTCCAAATTAACAGACCGAGTTCACGTGAATGTTATTCAGACCTGTAAGCATTTGTTAGAAAGGTAAAACTTTTATAATTTATCGAATAAATCTTCCGTACTTACGACTGAATTATGAGTTAAATTCTTGTAATTGAAGTGTGAGATGAATTAAGGAATTTTGTATAATTTGTGCCAAATAATTCTTCTTACTCTTTAATGTCCTTTGAGGTGGTGGGGGGGTGGATGGCTGAATGGTTAGCGTGCGCGCTCTGTATCATAAAGCCTGTCATTGAGTCAACTGGCGTGGTTTCGAATCCCTGGTTGTACGTGGCAAGGAGTAGGGTCGCCTGTCCAACCTCGTGGGTTTTCTCCGGGTCCTCCGGTTTCCTCCCACTGCTAAAGACCCCTATGCGCAAGCGAATTTTTGAAATGAAATTAAACCATATGTTAGTCCCAAAATGACCTAGTTTGTGTCGAGTGGACGTTAAACCCCATTTCTCTCTCTCTCTTTAATGTCCTTTGAAAGATATAATAGTTAAGAGTTTAATAAAGAGTTGGTCATTCTTGCTATTATAATTCTTTTCCGGTGTGCTTCCTACTTGTCATTGATGCAGGACTGAGGGCCTGACAAGGACAGCTGTCTAGTCGTTCAGACGGTACGAAAAACCGAGGTCCAGTGTACACATTGGCCTGCACGTAAAAGATCCCTTGGCAGTTGGAATTCGATAAAAGAGTAGGCTGTAGTGCCACTGTCCGGGAAAAATTTCCTCCATAGCACACTGTATGGCGTATGTCCGTCTTCATTAGCCCAATTCAGAGCAGAACAGTAGGATGTTAAACCCCATTTCATTTCATGTCATGCTATAATAATTCAAAAATAGATGATAAAAAAAAAGATGATATTTCAAAAATAGATACATGTAATGCAAATTGAATATATTGAAAATTTCATTCAAATTACTTTATTTTCTCCAGGACCTCTGGTTTCCTTCCACTGCTAAAGACCCCTACACGCAAGTGCGTTATTGAAATAAAATTGAACCATATGTTAGTCCCGAAATGACCTAGTTTGTGTCGAGTGGACGTTAAACCTCTCTCTCTCTCTCTCTCTCTCTCTCTTGACAAGATGTGTGTATTGATAATTATAACCTCCGTCTGTTATAGGAGTACACATCTCTTTATCTAATCTTACCTTTAACAGAAATATTTTCACAATTAAAGCCTGACAACTATAAATATAGACATACTGCCACTTTAATCTTGTTATATATATGGTGGATTTGTTTTCAAAGTAAAATAAAAATATTATGAAAGTTGTAAATTGCATTTTTTAGTTGATTTATTGTTTATGAAGTGGTTGTCTCTTATTTATAGAAAACATCAGACTAATTAGAAAAAAATTCCAAGGAATTTACACCAAAAACATGATTTTTACATAGTCTAATACATTATCTAACTACAGCATAAAGTATAAATTTATACATTTTATCACTGTCTATTGGCAAGATTTTTATTATGTCTGAAAAAATTTTACCTAATTACTTTTCAATGTGTTGATAAACAGAGTAAAATACTTAAGTTAAAGGGAGATCACTGGCTTTATGGAAATTCTTCTGTTTGTGATGAAACTTTATCGGTGGATGGCCGAATAGTTAGCATGTGCACCCTGTATCATAAAGCCTGTCATTGAGTCAACTGGCGTGGTTTCGAATCCCTGGTTGTACGTGACAACCTCTGTCCAACCTCGTGGGTTTTCTCCGGGTCCTCCGGTTTCCTCCCACTGCTAAAGACCCCTACCCCTAACCATATGTTAGTCCCGAAATGACCTAGTTTGTGTCGAGTGGACGTTAAACCCCATTTCTCTCTCTCTCTGTTTCATATTGTGAGAGTTGACTATCAGTCCAAGAATTTTTCTGTGCCGTTCAGTTTTTATAAACATTATGAATTGAAAACTTGTGAACATTTTAAAAGTGCAATCGATATAATAGTGCTAGGTATTGTCACTGCAGTCACGATATGATACGATACATATTGCGATTCAGGTGCTACGATACGATTCGTAACCAGGTCAATATTTACCAAGAAAACAACAGGATAAATGAATAAGTGTTGTGTTAAATCTTTTGATGAGCCTCTATTTAATCAGGGAGGGTCCAGGTGGGGTGATTGGGAGGGGTGGGCATAGCCGAGTCAACTGGTTTCGATTCCCCTGGTTGTACGTGACAAGGAGTTGGGTCGCATGTCAACCTCTCTGGGTCCTCTGGTTTCATCCCACTGTTAAAGAGACCTACACACAAGTGAATTATTGAAATAGAATTGGACCATATGTTAGTCCCAAAATGACCTAGTGTCTCTATCTACCATGATTTTGTTGTCTTTTATTACATAATTAATTTGAGTACATTTCAGTGTGAATTAAACCCTGCCAAATTATGAGGGAAAATTTTGACCGGGCAGTGGCGCTACGGCCTACTCTTATATCGAATTCCAACTGCCAAGAGATCTTTTACGTGCACGCCAATGTGTACATGGGCCCTTGGTTTTTCGTACCATCCGAACGACTAGACAGCTGTCCTTGTCAGGCCCTCCATCCTGCATCACTGACAAGAGGAAACCACGCCGGAAAATCTGAATGAACTTACTCGGCCAATGCAGTGATCGAACACTCGAACTCCAGGCTAGCGAGTCAGCGTCTTACCCACTTAGCCACCGTGATCCCCACCAAATTAGATACTGTCCATAAAATGTCCCGATGCTGTAATTTCTCAGGACGGATTGGAACCATTTTTGGACTGATATTCCTATTAAAGATTCAACTTTCACAATATATTGATTTGATAAAGATTTAAAATTCCAGCAAACTATGATCACCTTTTTTTTAAATACCCAGATTGTAAAAAAACATAAGAGATTCCTGATGTCTGTTAATTTTATTACGCAAAAAATAATTATGGTTAATTAGGGGTGGTTTCAAAGTACTTTTTTTTTAATGATTTATAATATCTAGACGATGTAAATGAGGACGTCCCACGGGACTTGTGTATTATTCATTTTACCTACTGGTGGGAAAGTTAAGTTAAATACCAAATCGCACTCTCGAGATAACGGCAAAACACATTAACGTTACATATGTTAAGATTTAATAAAGCGACTTTTCTTTTCCTTATCTAGGCCGAGATCTTGAGAGGATTCTTGTTCTAATGGCTTATATCAAATTAAAAATCAGAGCGACTTTTTATGTATATGATGTGAAAATGATTTAGCTGTTTGCAAGCTGGAAGAAATTTTGGTTCTCTATATATAATGAAAGCGTAGAGATCTCGTGGGACATTTAATAATAAACCTTTTGATCCGTGTATGGTATAACCAGTCGTCGACCAGATTATTACGTAATTATTACAGAATGTTTTGAAAATATCAACTAGAAATGAGTTGTAATGAATTAAACAAACTTAACGTTAATGTAAACTGCTGAATAGACGGTTAAAGTGGCAGTGCCTTCAATTGAAATAATACGTAATTATTACAGAATGTTTTGAAAATATCAATGAATTAAACATACATTATGCAAGAGCTAAATCTGTCTATTGCAGGTCTTTCTTTAGGCCTGAAATCTTATCTAAGTTATTAATTAGACATTAATTAACTTATCCAGACCATAATCAACTCTAGATGGCATCGCTTCTAGCCTGGGATCTTTAGTGGATTATGAGTCGATTTACTGCATAACTTTCCTTCACGATTTAATGATTAAATGGATAATCAAAACTACTGTATGCTGTTTATCATACTGACTTTAGTAATGATGATAGAGGCTAGGCCGAAATTTCAATCGCTTAGTTCTCGGTTTATAGTGTATCAATTTGAATGAAATTTTCAACAAATTGCCTTTACATTATCTAGTGTTTAACTATTATAGTGACAACTGCCAACTCGTTATCGAATCTCCCATAATGTATCTTTAAACAAACTTAACATTCAACAAACTGTTTAATAGATGTTTAAAGTGGCAGTGCCATCAATTGAAATAAAATGCTCTGATTAGATAGTTAATAGTAACTGCAGGAAGACTGCACCACACACAAACAATTATACAAGACAAACCTACGGACAGGACACACAATATGCAGACACCACAAACAACAAACGCACATATCAGATCAGATCAAGTAAATGAATCTGGGTACTAGCCGTAAACATCCATTGCACTGATGAGAGAGAGAGAGCGCTTAACCTTCACTCGACACAAACCAGGTCATTTTGGGGTAACAGATGGTCAGCGTGTGCGCGTGGTATCATAAGGTCTGTCAATGAGTCAACTGGCGTGGTTTCAAATCCCTGGTTCTACGTGACAAGGTGTAGGGTCGCCTGGTTTCCTCCTCGTGGGTTTTTTCCGGGTCCTCCAGTTTCCTCCCACTGCTAAAGACCCCTACGCGCCAGCAAATTATTGAAATTAAATTGAACCATATGTTAGTCCCGAAATGACCTAATTTGTGTCCAGTGGACATTAAGCCCCATTTCTCTCTCTCTCTCTCTCTCTCCCCTTCCATCATCTGCTTTTCCATCCTTACATCCATCTGTTTTCGTAGCTATTTGTTTCTGGTGCTTAACTTGGTTACGATTGGAGATCATTTAATGCAACCTTGTATCATCAGATGAGTTACAGCTCTGTCAACCAAAATAACGACTCAAGTTCATTTAGTAAACATTCTTTTTTATGGAATTAGCTCTTACTCTTTTAAAACAAAGTCTGTCTTCATTAGCCCAGTTTGGAGCAGAACAGTAAGACGTTAAACCCCATTTTATTTCTTTTAAAACAAAGTGATACTGTCCATTTATCTATATTTAAATCAAGATTAAAACTCCCATTAAGTTTCATCAGCTTTTAACAGCGTTATACCCCAGTAAATATTATCTCTGTATTATTTATTATTATTTATCTTATTTCATCTTTTAAAGTTTTAATTTATATAATTTATATATATCTACATGTATGTTAAAATATGAGAATAGTGTACTCAGTGACTCGACCAAGATTTTGTACTATTTTTTACTAGTTACAAGTTGTTACACATTGATCTTTACTAGTTACAAACTGGTACACAGTGATGAACTGGTACATAATAGGTCTTTACTAGTTACAAACTGGTACACATTGGTCTTTACAAGTTATGAACTGGTACACATTGGTCTTTACTTGTTACAAACTGGTACACATTGGTCTTTACATGTTATGAACTTGTACACATGGGTCTTTATTAGTTACAAACTGGTACACATTGGTCTTTACTTGTTACAAACTGGTACATATTGATGAATAATCATATAACTCTTTGTTACAAAACATCCTGACCCATCATTCTTTATCCTGTTGTAATACCGTTATGATGACCATCTGTATCAAGTCTCCGTTGAATAAACATGCTCACGAAGCCAAGTTGTTAATGTTGTAGCCCAGTCCTTTGGTTTCCCCTTTTGAAGCTGCCATAGTCGTGTTGGGGATGTGAAAGCCATCTTGGCTTAGTGAGTAAGGGGCTTGCTCACTTACCTGAAGGTCATGAGTTCTATTGTCAGTAATGCAGGACTTGAGGGTGTGGCAAGGAAAGGAGTCTAGTCTCTGCGTGCTCGCTTTGGTGTGCTGAATAAGAGTAGGTCATAGTGTCATTGTTCAAGCAAATTTCCCTCAAAGCACATGGCATGTCATTTGTCTGGGGTGGAAAATAAAAGTAGAACATTAAAACCCATTTTATTTTGTGTTGGGATGTGCTTGAGCTCTCTGATGGTCGAATGGTTAGCGCGTGCTCATTGTATCATAAGGTATGTCATTTGTTTCGATTCCCCGGTTGTACATTTCAAGGAGTAAAGTCGCCTGTCCAACATCGTGGTTTTTTTCTGGGTCCTCCCACTGCTAAAGACCTCTACACGCAAGCGAATTATTGAAATAAAATTGAACTGACCGTATGTTAGTTCCATAATGACCTAGTTTGTATCGAGTGGACATTAAACCCCATTTATCTCTCTATCCCTCGCATGAGCTCCCGTAAGTAAACATTTCTTTTTGCCAAATGATTCTAATGTTTTATTTCCAGATTAAAGAATCTAGAAGAAGATATTATATCCAAGAAAATCAAACTGATTGTCATCGACTCCATCGCTTCATTGGTAAGGAAAGAATTCAGCACCACCTTAGGTAGAAACCTGACGGATAGAACCAATTTACTCGTACAGGAGGCAGCCATCTTGAAATATCTCGCAGAAGTCTTCTCAATACCTGTAAGTATAAACTATGTTCTTGTATCACGGCAACAAGATCCAGATTGTAGATCAGAAGCAGATAATTTGCATGCACACAGGGGTCTTTAGCAGTGCCACGTACACAACAGGGGAATCGAAAACCACAGCAGTTTACTCAATGACAGACCTTATGATACAACACGCATGCGCTAACAATTCGGCCATTCTCCCCCAGATCCAGAACGCCAATCAGAAGCAGCTTGCACGTAGGGGACATTGGCAGTGGCAGGAAACTGTAGGACCCGGAGAAAACTCACGAGGTTTGATAGGCGACCCTACTCCTTGTCATGTACAACCGGGGAATCGAAACCCACGCCAGTTAACTCAATGACAGACCTTATGATACAACGCACACATGCTATCTATTCGATCATCCAACCCCTGTATTCACTACAAGGGATCTGCGATGGCTCAGTGAATAAAAATGCTGGCTCGTAAAACCAGAAGGTCAAGAAAGTTCTTCAATATATTCCTGTGGTTTCCCTGTCATTGGTGCTATAAGGAGGGAATGTCTAGAAACAGTGTCTAGTCCTGCAGATGGCGTGCAAAAAAACTTATGACCGGCATACACATTGACCTGCACATAAAAGAACCTTTGACAATTGGAATTTTGAATAAGAGAGAGAGAGAGAGAGAAATGGGGTTTAACGTCCACTCGACACAAACTAGGTCATTTCGGGACTAACATATGGTTTAATTTTATTTCAATAATTCGCTTGCGCATAGGGGTCTTTAGCAGTGGGAGGAAACCGGAGGACCCAGAGAAAACCCACGAGGTTGGACAGGCGACCCTACTCCTTGTCACGTACAACCGGGGATTCGAAACTGCGCCAGTCGACTCAATGACAGACTTTATGATACAGCGCGCGCACGCTAACCATTCAGCCATCCAACCCCCCTAATTTTGAATAAGATAAAAGTAAGCTGTAGTGCCTCTGTCTAGGCAAAATTGTTCTCACAGCATATTGCATGGTGTATGTCCATTTTCTATAGTTAATACAGAAAA
Source organism: Patella vulgata (assembly GCF_932274485.2). Taxonomy (NCBI): domain Eukaryota; kingdom Metazoa; phylum Mollusca; class Gastropoda; family Patellidae; genus Patella; species Patella vulgata. The sequence goes on along the minus strand of NC_065883.2, from coordinate 6,277,207 downwards.
TTTGAAAGTAAAAACCCATTTTGTAGATATCAGATTTAGAGAACTGATGATGTCATCTGTCAAATGTTTATAGGTTGATTGACATCTGTCAATAATATGTTGCGCCCCACCCCCTTTCTGTATACTATTATTATAAGTTGCAGATCTAAACACTGATATCACTGGATATGTATCGTTGATAATTAGTATATTCATTGACAAATAGTTTACCAAAAGCATTTTTACTCCTCTTGGGTCAGGAATGTCTAGTCGTTCGGATGGGACAAAAAAAAAACGAGGTCCCGTGTACACATTGGCGTGCACGTAAAAGATCCCTTGACAGTTGGAATTCTATATAAGAGTAGGCAAAATGTCCCTCATAGCACACTGTATGGCATATGCCCGTCTTCATTAGCCCAGTTCGGAGCAGAACAGTAGGACGTTAAACCCTATTTCATTTCATTTCTCCTCTTGGGTGGTCAATTGGTCTAATATGTGCACTTTTGATCCCAAGATCTGGCATTGGGTAAAGTGGCGTGGTTTCGATTCAAAGCTTGTACGTGTGCATGATCAGGAGTAGGGTTAGGCTACCTGTCCATCCTCGTGGATTTTCTCCGGGTCCTGTGTTTCCTCCCCGTCCTAAAGACCCCAATTGAAATTATTGAAATAAAAGTATTAGTCCTGAAATGAGACTCTCTCTCTCTCTCTCTCTCTCTCTCTCTCTGGCACTGGGGATGATCATGACTCAGTGGGCTGGTTTTCTTTTCAATTTGTTTACTTCTATCAGTATCAGTTAATATTTAATCAATAAAAATAAATACGGTCAATAGGAATTTAACCGGTAAAAGATATTAACACAAATACAATCACCCGATGTACCAGTTATCACGAATAACATCAATTTAAAGGCTCAATACCACTCTTGTTGTAACTGAATACAATGTCCCAATCTTTATTTTGGTCAACAAATTGTACTATTTTACAATATTCCAATTAATTGATGATACAAATTTCATCTTAACACACCTAATTTAAAAAAATGCAAAAATTAACTAAATGATTTGAAAAGCCTGACGTAAAGCTTTTCAAATGTAACTTGGATTTAAAAATATTTTTGAACCCTCTGGATAAGTAAAATAGAATTAAATGGATAATTTACACAACAGGTAAGACACTAACACATCTAATACTTAGAATAAGGCTATTTTTTTATTTTCTGGAGCTGTCAACCCAGCAAGAGTGTTATTGTCCCTTTAAGACAAACTGTACACAGACAAAAAGATAACGGTCTTGATAATCAGATATACGTATGTTGTAATTATATATAACAAACCACTAGACTGTCTGGGTCAATCTAGTCTTGTGTACCTATCAAGGGGGTGGAACACGATCATATCTTATCTTGCGATAATTAATCAAATTTATGCGTAGTTAGCATCATCAAGGTTTTTTTAATTTCTAATTGTGAGATAAAAGCGAGTACCGGTATAGATAGGAAGGCCTCACCAATTTCAATACCTATTCTTCGAGATCACATATTTGGGTGGTTGGCCGAATGGATAACATAGGTCATTGAGTCAACTGGCGTGGTTTTGATTTCCCGTTTGTATGTGACAAGGAGTGGGATCACCTGTTCAACCTCATGGGTTTTTCCTTTGTCCTCCTGTTTCCTCCCACTGATGGGGATTTGATGGCCGAATGGTTAGCGCATGTGCATGTTGTATTAGAAGGTCTGTCATTGAGTCAACTGACATGGTTTCGAATCCCCGGTTGTACGCGACAAGGAGTATGGTCACCTGTTCAACCTCGTGGGTTTTCTCAGTTTTTTTTTGTTTTCTCCCACTGCTAAAGAATCTCTACGCGCAAGCGAATTATTGAAATAAGATTGAGCCATATGTTAGTCCTGAAATGACCTGGTTTAAACACTCTCTCTCTCTCTCTCTCTCTCTCTCTCTCTCTCTCTCACTCATGAAATAAAAATTTAATTATATTGGCCTAAGTGGGTAGATACAGTAACAAGATGGCTATTGACACCTGTTGATAACTTTATTGAGTCACATGTCAGGTTTCTGTTTAATTTCAAAGTACAAAAAAAATATTGATTCGCAATTCGTGACCGGTTTCTTGTTGACTTGATGAATGAAGATCATGGGTCAAAGGTCACAAGAAATTAGTGGGTGAAATTTTAAAATGAAACAGATTTAGAAAATAATTCACTTGCAGGTCTGAGTCCTTGACACTGGGAGGAAACCAGAGGACACTTCAGCCCGTTCAGACGCTTAAGTTGAACTGGTTTAAAAACCCCGGGGATCGTTAAACCAGTTTAACTTAAGCGTCTGAACGCACATGTGGGGCAAATAAACCAGTTTAAAAAACCCAGCTCGCGACCTGTCTTCGAGAAGGCTTTTTATTTTAAACTGGTTCATCTTAGCCGTCTGAATGGGTTGGTTTAAAAACCACAGCTCGAGCTTGCTTTGAACATGCGCAGTACACAGTAAGTTACATTCCTGTGAAAATATTGGGGTCAGACAGTGCCAATGTTATCGAAAGCGTGCGAGAACCGAATAAAGAATATAAAGCTACCCATGCATAGTTAACTCTAACCTCCGACCGAAGAGGTCAGAATAGTTAAACTGGTTTGGCTTATAGTACGTGTGAATGCAACACGATGCTGTTTTAAAAACCCCAGCGATTATGAACTGGTTTAAAAATAAGCGCCTGAACGGAGTTATAGAAAACTGCTGAGGTTGGTCATGAGTCCGTATTCCTTGTCACGTACAAGCTTGGAATCAAAACCATGCAACTTGACTCAATGACAAACCTTATGACAAAGCTTATGATCTAAAGTGCATGCATTAGAACACAAGATATCTTTTCATTTTAATTAAAGATACATTATGTAAGATTTAGATAAAGAGCTAGCCATTCTTGCTACGATAGTTCGAAAATAGATAATAGAAAATGAATAATTTGAAAATTTCATTCAAATTACTCTATTGCAAGCGAAGATATTAGCCTTTGAAGGTTTGACAGACGTGTGCAATAATTTCAACCACCGTACTGGTTGATCGAAGCTAAGTCTCGGTCCTCCATATTTGATTAAATCAAAGTATCGCTGAACCATTCTAATCTATTTAATATTGGAGAAATCTGATGCCATCGAGAGTTGATTAAGGCCTGGATAAGTTAATTAATGTCTAATTAATACTTTAAAAAACATTTCAGGCCTAAAGAATGACCTGCTATAGGCAGATTTAGCTCTTGCATAATGCATGTTTAATGTCTAATTAATAGTTATGATAACATTTCAGGCCCAAAGAAAGACCTGCAATATAGGCAGATTTAGCTCTTTCATAATGCCTGTTTAATTAACACAAGGTACAATTTTTATGGATACACAATAACTGAGTTTAATATTAAGCGATGTTTCAACGAGGATACTCTCGTCTTTATCAAGCAAATGATACAGGTAGGCTACAGGTAGGCAAATATACTGTATAGAGAATATTCAACATCAATAACAATCAAATACAATTAAAACTTAATTTGATTAGGGGACCATTTACAGCTAAACCTACACAACGGAAACACTTACAGCCGTTAAAAGGGGGAAGATCCTGTTATTTATCACACTATTAATGGGAAACCAATTAACCTGAGCTATAGATAAACATTAATTTACAGAGAAGTGTGTATGTATTGGTTGGGATGGGGGGATATGAGTGAATAAGAGTAATCGCTGATGCAAGGGACACAATAAATATATTATCAGGCATGATTTTTGTCCGTTCCATGGGTCGTTCTCAGGATTCGTCTGAATTTGCAATAAAGAAAATAGTGTTGGGAAGGGGTGGGGGTTAATGCATGTCAACCAAGTGTTGTGAGGGAGGAGAGACATTATATATGTTGATTAAAAACTCAGTCCTTCACCTTCAATAAACTGAAAACCATGAAAGATGAAATCTATTATTAGACTGTAAACCTGGACGAAGGGAGCTGTAAATATATTGGGGGGTTGAATGGCTGAATGGTTAGCACGTGCGCGCTGTATCATAAGGCCTGTCATTGAGTCAACTGGCGTGGTTTCGAATCCCCGGTTGTACGTGACAAGGAGTAGGCTCGCCTGTCCAACTTCGTAGGTTTTCTCCGGGTCCTCCGGTTTCCTCCCACAGCTAAAGACCCCTACGTGCGAGCAAATTATTGAAATAAAATTAAACCATATGTTAGTCCCGAAATGACCTAGTTTGTGTCAAGTGGATGTTAAACCCCATTTCTCTCTCTCTCTCTGTAAATATATTAATTCTATGAACTGAAAATCCATAAATGTGAAATATATTATCAGACTGTAAAACTTGATAAGTACTGAAAACCAAGATATGTAAAATGTATAATAAGACTGTGAAAAAACTGGATAAGCACTGAAATAGAACAAAAGTATGAGAATCAATGTTTAAATACCATGAATAACAAGTAAGAATCATAATAATAATGAAAACTTATTTAAATTAATTTCTGAGGATGTGTCCAGATGTTGAGAGAAATATGTTAATAGATTTGTAGGTTATGTTAGAAATGATAAGAGATAAAACACAGTAATTTATATGACCGGTCATTATTGTCTGGTAGTTATAGAGCTGGTCATTATTCTCTAGTAATTTATCAGACTGTACTTAACATGATGACTATATCTGTCACTAACAACGTAATAAATACATTCTACACCTGATGCTGCTGATAATCTTACAGACCTTTAACTCATACATTGGTGTCCCTCACTGATTATACTCTTCACAATTCCCACAATCTTAACAATAGTTCACCAGAACCCTGCTCTCGCTGTTGATAATCTTATAGACCTCTAAATGATCTATTGATCTCCCTGACTTATATTACCCAATGCCCACAATATTAACCATCGTCAACGGAAACCCTGCCCTCACTGTTGATAATCTTACAGACCTTTAACTGGTCTAATGGTTCTCCTCCTAGCCTAGTTCCCACAATCTTAACCATCGTCAACCGAAAGCCAGCCCTCGCTGTTGATAATCTTATAGACCTTAAACTTATCCATCCAGTTCCCACAATCTTAATTTTTACTTGGTGTACATGCATACTTTCTCATCTATCTTGAAGGGGGGGAGGAAGGTTGGGTGGCCGAATGGTTAGCGTGTCCACGTTGTATCATAAGGTCTGTCATTGAGTCAACTTGCATGGTTTTGATTCCCCGGATTTAGGCGACAAGGATAGGGTCGCCTGTCCAACCTCGTGGGTTTTCTCTGTGTCCTTCCACTGCTAAAGAACCCTACAAGCAAGCGAATTATTGAAATAAAATTAAACCATATGTTAGTCCGGAAATAACCTAGTTTGTGTCGAGTGGATTTAAACCTCATTTCTCTCTCTCTCCCTTCCCTTAGTTTTTGTCGAGTGAATGTTACCCCCCACCCCCCCCCCCTCTCTCTCTTTCTCATGAGCAAGCAGTAGACTATATCTTTACCAGTTACCACAGAAGTATAAAAAAGCCATTGAATTAATGAAGGTTGATAACTTTCTTGTCTGAGTTTATGTCCCTGATGAACTATATCAATTAACAATAAAGAAGTGATAAAACCTGGTCTTCTTATCAATTAAATATTTTATAATGATATATCTCATTAAGTGGTGGAGAGCACCTGCAACATTACTTAAATAGATCACAAGTACAAACAGGCAATATAACACCACTCTCTACTAACAGCCAAAACCAATTTAATTGTTAGCTCTTTGGGGGTCTGGTGTGGTTTCGATTCCCGGGCTGTATGTGACAAGGAATAGGGTTGCCTGTCTAATCTTGTGGGTTTTCTTCTGGTCTTACAGTTTCCTCCTACTGCTGAAGACCCCTATGAGCAAACAAATTAATAAAATTAAAATGAGCTGGTTTGTGTAGGTGGACTTTAAAACCCATCTCTCTCTCTCTCTCTCTCTCACTCTTTCTCTCTCTCTCTCTCTCTCTCTCTCTCACTCTTTCCGTCTTTCTCTCTCTCTCTCTCTCTCTCTCTCTCTCTTTGGAACCTTGATAAATAAAGTCACCAGAGTACTCTGAGATAATTTTTGTTGGTAAGAATTTTAAAACTGTGGTAATGAAAACCTGTGAGAAGAGCAAAGAATTGCTTTATGAGAGAGAGAGAAAAATGGGGTTTAACGTCCACTCCACACAAACTAGGTCATTTGAGGACTAACATATGGCTCAATTTTAATTTCAATAATTCGCTTACGCATAGGGGTCTTTAGCAGTGGGAGGAAACCGGAGGATCTGGAGAGAAAACCCACGAGGTTGAACAGGAGACCCTACAGGAGACCCTACAGTACAACTAATATTCTAATTTGCCAGGAATTCTCCAATATTCTAATTTGCAAGGAATTCTCCAATATTCTAATTTGCAAGGAATTCCCCAATATTCTAATTGGCAAGGAATTCTCCAATATTCTAATTGGCAAGGAATTCTCCAATATTCTAATTTGCAAAGAATTCTCCAATATTCTAATTTGCAAGGAATTCTCCAATATTCTAATTTGCAAGGAATTCCCCAATATTCTAATTGGCAAGGAATTCTCCAATATTCTAATTTGCAAGGAATTCCCCAATATTCTAATTGGCAAGGAATTCTCCAATATTCTAATTGGCAAGGAATTCTCCAATATTCTAATTTGCAAGTAATTCCCCAATATTCTAATTGGCAAGGAATTCTCCAATATTCTAATTGGCAAGGAATTCCCCAATATTCTAATTTGCAAGGAATTCCCCAATATTCTAATTTGCAAGGAATTAATTGACTTCATATGTTTTTTATTTTTTATTGCGAATTGTGAATTTTGTGAAATATTCTGTATTATATTTTTATAAAATTATATTTTCAGATCGTTGTAACCAATCAAATAACTACTAGATTTGGAAATGATAATATACAAGATGAACAAGCTAGTAAGTTGTAATTACTTGTCATGAAATGATAATATACAAGATGACCAAACTAGTTAGTTGTAATTGCTTGTCATGGAATGATAATATACAAGATGAACAAGCTAGTAAGTTTTAATTACTTGTCATGAAATGATAATATAGAAGATGACCAAGCTAGTAAGTTGTAATTACTTGTCATGAAATGATAAAATACAAGATGACCAAGCTAGTAAGTTGTAATTACTTGTCATGAAATGATAATATAGAAGATGAACAAGATAGTAAGTTGTAATTACTTGTCATGAAATGATAATATACAAGATGACCAAGCTAGTAACTTGTAATTACTTGTCATGAAATGATAATATTCAAGATGGAGAAACTAGTAATTAGTAATTGCCTGTCATGAAATGATAATATACAATATGACCAAACTAGCAACATTATATAGTATGTAACATTTTATAGAGGACGAACAAACTAGTAAGTTTTAATTACTTGTCATGAAATGATAATATACAAAATGAACAAACTAATAAGTTGTAATCACTACAGTGTAACATTATATAGAGGACAAACAAGCCAGTAGGTTGTAATTACTGCATGTAACATAGGATGAAAAAGCTAGTAGGTTGTAATTACTACATGTAATAGAGGACGAACAAGCTTGTAGGTTGTAATTACTACATGTAATATAGGATGAAAAAGCTTGTAGCTTGTAATTACATGTCATATAACATTATATAGAGGACGAACAAGCTTGTAGGTTGTAATTACTACATGTAATAATGATATACAAAATGAATAAGTTAATAAATTGTAATTACTTGCAATAACATTGTAATGTGTATATTGGTTCGAAAGAACCATTAAATTCCTGGTAAAAAGTGTTTATTATAAAGTTTTTGTTTAAAAAAAAATTGTCAAGTTCAACTGTTTGTTTTCCTGTAGCAAGGCCGAGAAAGTTCATCCAGATTTTCTGGCGTGGTTCTTCCCTTGTCAGTGATGCAGGACGGAGGGGCTAACAAGCAAAGCTGTCTAGTCGTTCGGATGATACGAAAAACCAAGGTCCCGTGTACACATTGGCGTGCACGTAAAAGATCCCTTGGCAGTTGGAATTCGATATAAGAGTAGGCCGTAGTGCCGCTGTCCAGGCAAAATTTCCCTCATAGCACACTGTATGGCGTATGCCTATCTTCATTAGCCCAGTTCGGAGCAGAACAGTAGGACGTTAAACCCCATTTCATTTCACAACTTTGTGTTTTATATATCTGTAGGTTCGTCAGGTTTAGAAGGTGAGAGTGAGTATATTTTGTATATCTGTAGGTTCGTCAGGTTTGGAAGGTGAGAGTGGGTATGTAACTGCTGCATTGGGTAATACGTGGAGTCACAGTGTTAATACCAGACTGCTACTACAATATCTAACACCTGTAACAAGACAGGTAGGTCATTCAACCATATACCTGTACAATACTTGGTTCTACTAATCACGGATAAGAGCATTTTTTGGTCAATAGCGTCCAAAATATTACAAAAAAACAAAAAATCTCAATATTTTCTTTTTTTATCATTTATTTTTGAATTAGTAAAGCAAGAATGGCCAACTTTTTTTTATTAAACTGTTAACTAATGTATCGTTAACCTTGTTGGTGCTATAAGGTAGGCCGTAAAACATTATTTAATATCAGATCTTTTGAAACCATATTGGAAAAAATCTTGACAAACACAAGTTTTTTTTAAGGTATGTCAACATGTCCAACTCATGACATCGTATTTTAACTGCCAAGGGTCTTTTATGGGCACCCCATTGTGTACCATCCGAATAACAATACATGCCCCTTGATATGTCCTCGTTCCTGTATCACTGAAAAGGGGGGGGACCACCTGAATCGAACACAGGAACTCTAACTTAGCGAGCAAACATCTTACTCACTTAGCCTTCGCAGCTCCTACAAAAAGGGGTATAAATTTATGGACTTGTCCAACAAGAAGTGGTATAAGTTGTTATATTTTATTATTTCAGGTGATGGTAGCTAAATCACCTGTAGCACCATTTACAACATTTACCTATACTATAGAATCAGCAGGTGTTATACAACAAGGTAATAAACAAAGCTCACTTATATCATAATTTATATTGTATGTAAATATATATTGAATCAATACTGTTAAAAAAAATATTGATAGTAATAGTAATATTACAATGTATTGCTGTCTATAGAAATGATAGTACTGTTTATTACAATGCGTTGATGTCTATATAAATGATATTAATACTGTTTATTACAATGTATTGATGTCTATTAAAATGATATTAATACAGTGTATTGATGTCTAAATGATATTAATACTGTTTATTGATGTCTGTATAAATGATATTAATACTGTTTATTACAGATGATGGAGCTGGTCACTATGATGGCACTGATCCTGGTAAACAACAGATTAAAGTCCGATCAGCTTTACCATTTCAAATATCACAGTCATCATCTCTGTTGTCATAGTGTCAGGAACTGTTGTGATGGTACCTGGAACTATTGTCATTGTGTCGGGACCTGTTATCATGGAACCATGAACTGTTGTCAAAGTGTAAAGAACTTGTTTCATGGTACCAGAAGCTGTTGTCATGGTAACAGAAGCAGTTGTCATGGTACAAGGAACTGTTGTCATAGTAACAGAAGCTGTTGGATGAAAGAGGTATACAATAAAACAAACTTAATTTATCAATCAAAATAAAATAATAAAACAAAACAAAATTTATTGCTTTCTGATTTTTGTGATTGCTTTATTTTTTTTTTTTTGTTGCCCCACCTCCTTCCTTGAAAGCTGAAAATAATGGCATGTTGACTGGCAGCTCATATTGGTACGCATTGTTACATACCATGATCTTGAAAATAAGGTACCTGCCACATGTGTTGAAATTCAAGCACAAGCAATTTATCACATGATACAAGTCAATTAAATATCTAGAAACCGACAGCCATATTTTACAAGTGATGAATTGTACAATTTATTTTGACACATTGTTTATCATGTCTATGTTTTGTCCTGCAGTTTTCCTGTGTGTATCATTATGCAGTTGCCCACCTCAGCCCATCCCCTTGACCAAATGTTCATCATTTTCTCTCTCCTAAGACATTGAACAAAATCCTCCTATTAAAATCTAAAAAAAAACTGGACCATTTTGAAGAAGTGTAAACATGCATTTTTTTCATGTCACTGTTTTGCCCTGCAGTGTGTATAACATAATACATTTCCTCCCTTCACCTCCCTGAGGGCCACGGTGACTAAGTGGGTAAGACGTTGGCTCGTTAGCCTGGAGGTCCTGTGTTGGCCGAGAAAGTTCATCAGGATTTTTCGACATGGTTTCCCCTTGTCAGTGGTGCAGGAAGGAGGGCCTGACAAGGACACCTGTCTAGTCATTTGAATGCGACAATGTATACATTGGTATGCACGTAAAAGAACCCCAAGCAGTTGGAATTTCATATAAGAGTAGGCCATTGTGCCACTGCCTGGGCAAAATTTCCCTCTTAGCACACTGTCTGGCGTAGGACTTCAAAACCCATTTCATGTCATTTCATTTCATATCCTCCTCCCTCCAAGTCATCCTATTGAAATCTACTAAAAAACAAATGTTATTGGATAAATGAAAACATGTATGATCTATACATTTTTTCATGTCTATGTTTTGCCCTGCAGTTTTCCTGTATTTATCTTCATAATGTAGTTGCCCCTTCCACCCCATCCCCTTGATCCAAAGCTCGTCGATTTTTTTCTCGACTCAGACATTAAACGAAATCCTCCTATTAAAATCTCAAGAAAACTAGACCATTTTGAATAAGTGAAAACATACATTTTTTTCATGTCACTTTATTGCCCTGCAGCTTTCCTGTATGTATGATAATGTAGTTGGCCCCTTCACCCCATTTTTTCGTCAATTTTTCTCCCCTAAGACATTAAACGAAATCCTCCTCCTATTAAAATCTAAAAGAAACAGACCATATTGAATAAGTGAAAACATGCTCTTATTTTCACACATTAATTATCTACTTTCAACTTTAATCACATGTTATGGAGCCTGTTGAGCAGGTAAATTGTATTAAAATATAAAAAATAATAACCCCCAGCAAAAACCATGGTATACGCGATATTTTTTACACCTGGGAATGTCTGTATCGTGTTACCAAGTTGTCTAACACAGTTGGATGCAAATTAAAGATGCTTGGCTTTTCAGTAAGATATGTTTTGCCAGTGGCAAGTTGAGCGTTTATTAAATGCCACCAAGTGCAAACATAACTTCAGGCGGTTTCACCTGTTAAAGTCGACTTAACTCTTGGATGGAGATTTAATGGAGCTTGGCAATTAAGCAGCACATCTGGACACAAGAACTCTGGTCATCAAAGACTTCACAAATTCGAATACTTAAGCACCCAAAGTAAAAATCTTAATAAAACATTTTTTTGTGATTAACTCGACTGTGCGTCTCAATTATTGAGTTTGTAAGCTCGTCAAGGATGGAATTAACGATATTAAGTGATTTCAAAGTTTAAATAACGTTACTTCAAAGTTCTAACATAACCAGACGTACATTTTATGATGATTAAAATATAATATAGAGATGTAGTAATATTAATATTAAGCACATTTCTTATTTTTGTAGTTTTTAAATTTTTATATATGTCCATCATTAAGACGTAAATTAATCGAAAAATAAATTATTTTGAAATCTGATTAAAGTAAATATGTGTTGGATTCATGGGCTTGATTGGGTTTTAATTTATATTCAGTTATATCAAAAGCGAAATGGGGATATAAAAATAATGAAATAAAATATAGCATACATGTTCTCATATATTTTATGATTGTTTCATTTGAATCGGAATGAGATTATGAAATTTAGAATATTATTTCTATGTCATTTTTGTGTAGAATTCTATTAAATTATAATTTTAATTGCTTCCATGTGTACAATTAATTAAATATAAATGAAAGAAAATATTGTTTGTTACAAGAAATTAGAATGAGAGCGAGAGAGAGAGAGACCAACACTTTTATTTCAATAATTTCATTTGGGGTCTTTAGCACGGGGAGGAAACACAGGACCCGTAGAAAATCCACAAGGATGGACAGGTGACCCTACTCCTTATCATGCACATGTACAAGCTTAGAATCAAAACCACACCACTTTACTCATGCCAGATCTTATGATCAAAAGTGCACATATTAGAGAGAGAAATGGGGTTTAACGCTCACTCGACTCAAACTAGGTCATTTCGGAACTAACATATGGTTTAATTTTATTTCAATAATTTCAAATGTCAATAATTTACATCAACAAGCACACAAGTGGAATTCCGTTTTTTTTGTCCCCATCTGAAGAAAACTGTCAGTACCGGCATCAAACAAGGACTTGGTTGGTGATGCAACACTGAGCCACTGTTGTTTTAGTGGTTTAGGGAGTTGGATGGCCAAATGGTTAGTGTGTGTGCGTTGTATCATAAGGTCTGTGGTTTCGATTCCCCGGTTGTACGTAACAAGGAGTAGGGTTGCCTGTCCAACCTCGTGTGTTTTCTCCGGTTTCCTCCCACTGCTAAAGCCCCCTATTATTGATATGTTGTTCCTGAAACAACCTAGTTTGGGTTGACCTAGAGTCTCTCTCTCTCTCTCTCTCTCTCTCTCTCTTAGGGTTTAACCCATGTGCAGCATATCATATAAGATTTGTCATTTAGTCAATAGGTGTGGTTTCGCCTGTCCAACCTCGTGGGTTTTCTTCAGGTCATACGGTTTCCTCCCACTGCTAAAAGACCCTTACTTGCATGTGATTTATTGAAATAAAATTGAACCAAATGTTAGTCCCGAAATTACCTAATTTGTGTCGAGTAGATGTTAAACCCCATTTCTCTCTTTAACTCAATAAATGTACATGTTTTGGTCTGGATATAAACTCAAAGACCAAACATGACTTGATGTGTTATATAGAACCAATATAAAGTAGTAGTATCATTAAGAATATCTGAGTCAATGGCTTTTTAATGACTTTAATTAAAGATAGATACAAGTATCTGGTGGTGGTTAACTGGAGTCTGTAAAACACAGTTCTGTTATAATTAGAGAGATGTACTCACTGTAACCTGGGTATCATTTTAATCTTGTGTTTCTAGCACTAATTTCTTTCACATTTGTTTAATATCAAATCTATGTTTAAAAATTCATAAAAATCACCCCAAATCATCTAATTTGTACTTGTGTCCAGTTTAAAGCTGACTGATTAATTTTGATAATGAGTGTCCAATTTACAAGCGTTTAATTTCGCGATCACTGTTAAAAAAATAAACAACCCAAATGATTATTGATGTTTATAGAAACACCTCTGTTGAGCAAAATTCTCCTCCCAGCATTACACAGTGGCCCAAAAAACAATTAACTATATATTAGTTTCAAAATAACCTTCCTTTTATTGACCTCTATATGGATCAGATGTTTTATTTTAATAAATGTTTAAATTTCTTACAAAATTAGTTAAAATTGTATTCAATTGTATTGTTATAATTCCCTCAAAATTAATTTGAAATGTTTAAACATACATTATACAAGAGCTAAATCTGCCTATTGCAGGTCTTTCTTTAGGCCTGAAATGTTATATAAACTATTAATTAGACATTGATTAACTTATCCAGACCATAATCAACACTCGATGGCATCTGATTTCTCCAATATTAAATAGATTAGAAGAGTTCAGTCATATTTTGATTTAAGCTGAAAATGGAGGAGTGAGACTTAGCTTCAACAACCAGTACGGTGGTTGAAATTATTGCACAAGTCTTGTCAAACCGTTAAATGCTAATGTCTTCGCTCGCAATAGAGTAATTTGAATAAAATTTTCAAATTATTCATTTTATATTATCTATTTTCGAACTATTATAGCAAGAATGGCTAGCTCTTTATCTAAATCTTACATAATGTATCTTTAAATAATAGTTTCATATAGGATGATGGTATTGACTATTATCAGGTTGGCTAGGGGAGGTAAGGCTGCTCCACGGAAGGGATGGGGGGAGGCGAAGCTCAGTCCTGTTGGGGAGGGTCATTTCCATTCGAACAAATCATAGACCAGGCATTCTGAAATATAACGGTATCCCTAAGCCTTGTGTGAGCTCAATACAGCATGTGGAAATTTCTGACCTACCCCATCTGACCTAAAGATAGACTCTTCTTTTCTTGGACCCCTTGATGATAATTCTGTCATAATTAGTGAGATGTATTCTGTCATGCAGTCTGACACTCATCAGTATTTATTTAGATATAAGGAAAGCTAAATAAAGAAAGCCGAGTGAAAGGTAAATAAAACAAGTCTCTTATCATTATAAACGCTGATAACTCCCGATTCAATAGAACATAGTACCTGTCAATCAAACGTCCGTCTTATCAGTTTCACAGACAAGACAAATTGAGATTCCTGTCCGACTAATCTAAGTTGTAATATATAGCTGATGGTTTGCATAGAATGGACTGGAACTGGATGGAGTTTGATGTCTCATCATTATGAGAGATAGGAGAATTTGGCCGGGACAGCAGCGTTTCCCTTGATATAGCAGACAGACAAGACTAATTGAGATTCCTGTCCAACTTATCTAAGTTGTAATATAGTTGATGGTTTTCGTAGAATGAACTGGAACTGGACGGAGTTTGATGTCTCATCATTTTGATGTCTCATCATTATGAAAGATAGGAGAATTTGGCCGGGACAGCGGCGTTTCCCATGATATAGCAGACAGACAAGACTAACTGAGATTCCTGTCCGACTAATCTAAGTTGTAATATATAGTTGATGGTTTTCGTCATTTAGAAGCAAACATAAAATTTTTTTCCATGTTTCCGATGTGGTTTCACTCTTTTCAGGCCCTCCGTCTTGCACCACTGACATCGGAAAATCCCTGTGTAAACATTGGCATGCACATAAAAGATCCTTTGGCAGTGGGAATTTTATATAAGAGTAGGCGATAGCGCCACTGCATGGGCAAAATTCCCCTCATAACACACCGTCCTCATTTGCCCAGGTTAGGAGCAGAACAGTAGGACGTTAAACCCCATTTCATTTCATTTATTCTTTTATTTTGATTTCCAACTGTCAAGGTTCTTTGTACATCGGGGGGGTTGGATGGCTGAATGGTTAGCGTGCGCGCTGTATCATAAAGTCTGTCATTGAGTCGACTGGCGTGGTTTCGAATCCCCGGTTGTACGTGGCAAGGAGTAGGGTTGCCTGTCCAGCCTTGTGGGTTTTCTCCGGGTCCTCCGGTTTCCTCCCACTGCTAAAGACCCCTACGCGCAAGCGAATTATTGAAATAAAATTAAACCATATGTTAGTCCCGAAAGGACCTAGTTTGTGTCGAGTGGACGTTAAACCCCATTTCTCTCTCTCTCTCTCTTTGTACATGCGTACCAGTAGGTAAACAGATGAACGTATAAGCCCATATCTTGAAGGATTGCTCACTGCTAGGAAAGACATTATGTTTAAAACTTAAAACTACCATTAACTTCGACCTCTCCCTTTAACATGCATTTTACTAACTGAGAATAAACTTAGAAATTATTCAGTCCCTCTGGAATATCAATTTACAAATAGACTTCATTTATATGTGTGAAAGTTTCTGACTGCACAAACGTCTATTTGTTTCCTTGCAGGGGAAAAAAAACAACATTTATCAGACATTTTCAAACAACCTGAAACTAAAGCCATTAACATTTAACATTGGACAGATTTTATTTTGGCTCTTCGTACATACTTTGTTTTCCTGTCATTTTTTTTATTTGGTGCTGAATGGTAGATAAAGTCTCATTACTAACGTTGTAATAAATTTACAACAGCTGTTTTTCATGCAATCGTTTCTAAAATAATATTTATTTTACAAGGACCTAATAATCCAGATGCACATGTTTTAATGTTTTTATGATTATGTTATTAGAGAGAGAGAGAAATGGGGTTTAACGTCCACTCAACACAAACTAGGTCATTTCGAGACTAACATGGTGCAATTTTATTTCAATAATTCGCTTGTGCGTAGTGGTCTTTAGAAGTGGGAAGAAACCAGAAGACCTTGGTGATGTGAAGTATTGGCCTATATATGGTGACTTTTATTTAGAAATATTTCCATTAAAATCGGTAAACCCCATCTTTATCTTTCCCTGTGGGGGGGGGGGTGGATGGCTGAATGGTTAGTGCTTTGTATCATGAGGTCCGTCATTGAGTCAACCAACTGGCGTGGTTTCGATTCCCTGGATGTAGGGTCCCCTGTCCATCCTCTTGAATTTCCTCCGGGTACTCGGGCTTCCTCTCTCTGCTAAAGACTCGTACTTGCAAGCAAGTTATTGAAATACAATTAATCCATATGCTAGTCCCAAAATGACCTAGTTTGGGTTGAGTGGATGTTATACTCTCTCTCTCTCCCTCCCTCCCTCTCTCTCTCTATCTCTCTCTCTTTCAATGAATGTAGGAAAGAAAAAATGTGCTGTAATCAAGAAGCAGAGGGGGTATTCGAACCCCTCAGACCCCCCCTTCTGGCAATGTGACTGTTTTATTTCAATCTACCTCTCTAAAACAAATTTTTTTTTACTGACACGACTCAATCTACCTACAAGTAATATCAGACAGATCATAGCTAATCTTTGAGTCATTGAAAAATACTCTTGAGATGAATCACTTTACCTTTGAAATGGTGCTGTTTACCTAGTACCACCCTATATATAATATAGGTAGTAATTGTTTATACTTGTACAGATAAGTTATATACATGTTTTTATTAGTAGCTTTAAAGGATGCTATTAGATATACCTAACATGTGATAACAAGGTGATGTCGAACAATCTCTTTTTTAAAGGGAACCATCTTTATTAGCTCAGTTGGAGCAGAATAGTAAGGGACCCACGGTGGCTAAGTGGGTACGACGTGTGCTCGACCCCTGCATTGGCGGAGAAAGTTCATCAGGATTTTCCGACATGGCTTCCTTGTCAGTGGTGCAGGACGGAAGATCTGACAAGGACAGAGGTCCTATGTATACATTGGCATTGCATGTAAAAGATCCCTTGGCAGTTGGAATTTGATATAAGGGTAAGCCATAGTGCCGCTGTCTGGGCAAAATTTCCCTCATAAAACACTGCATGGCATATGCCCGTAGGAGCAAAACAGTAGGATGTTAAACCCTATTTCATTTCATTTGCACAATTTTATTTCAATATATTTAATTTCTTAAGGAAAAAAAAGCTATATTAGATATTATATAGAATATGATTGAAGTATATAAAATATTATACAAGTATATAAAATACTATAAAAAGTATATAACATATTATACAAGTATATAACATATTATATAAGATATTATACAAGTATATAGAATATTATACAAGTATATAAAATATTATACAAGTATATAAAATATTATAGAAGATATTATAGAAGTATATAAAATATTATACAAGTATAGAAGATATTATAGAAGTATATAAAATATTATAGAATATGATAGACATATATAAAATAGTATATATATTATAGAAGATATTATAGAAGTATATAGAATATTATATAAGTATATAAAATAGTATATAAAGTATATAAAATATTATAGAAGATATTATAGAAGTATATAAAATATTATAGAACTATATAACATATTATAGAAGTATATAAAATATTACGTTAACCTGGTTAGAGCAGAAAAAGTTAGAATTTCTTTCATCATTACAAAGAAATACATATTTAGAAATATTGAATTCTACCTGTGTGTACTCTTTAATATCAGAAATAAAAAAAAACTAAAATTTTATAGATTGAGGTATTTATAATTCTGAGCATTTACCTGCGGTGTTACTTGCAGCATGTTTTCATACCATTTAAATAAGGAAAGATTACAACAACTGAATGAAACCAATTTATAGATATTTTTTTTAGCTATAACCAACGATTTGTAATTTTCAAAGAAAAATCATATTTTGCACCAAAAAAAAAAAAAAAAAAAAAAACAACCTGTAGACCCTTTAATCCTTTAAATAAAAAAAAAACGTATATAAAATTTTATAGATTGATGTATTTATGATTCTGGTTTTACTCCGTTCTCACCTTGTTTTACACACCCTATATCTACAAGATACATGATTACATATTTCATTGATGTTATAATCAAGGGTATACAAACACATATAGGTACGCGCCAATCATTATAAATCTCACGCTTTCATCTTCTACGTGAGAAATTATCTTGGGGGTGTGTTAATCATCAGTGTTGATTACCTTTAGATTAAACTTGTTTAAACAGATTCGTTGAATACGCGAAGTATATCACATTTACAATTTAAATGATTTCTTTTTTAATTATTGCTTATTTTGTAATGTGATATTTTTTTTTGTATGCCCTTATTAAAATGGGGTGGTTGGATAACCGATTGGTGAGCGTGTGCGCGTTGTATCATAGGGTCTGTTATTGAGTCAACTGGCGTGGTTTCGATTCCCCAGTTGTACGTTGACAAGAAGTAGGGTTGCCTGTCCAACCTCGTGGGTTTTCTCTGGGTCCTCTAGTTTCGTCCCATGCTAAAGACCCCTACACGCAAGTGAATTATTGAAATAAAATAGAACCATATGTTAGTCTTGAAATGACCTAATTGTGTCGAGTGGATGTTAAACACCATTTCTCTCTCTCTCTCTCTCAAAAAGAGATTGAGAAAGTATGTTCCATGTGGTTTGTGTTGCCTGGCAGCCAATTTGGATTACATGTAATTAGAAATCATTTAATATTTTTTTTTTTTTTCAAATAATGACAATCAATGGGTTGCTTTGTGCTTCCTGAGGAACTGAAAAAAAAAATACCGATTTAGCTCCTTTAAATAAATGTTTAAATTTCTTACAAAATTAGTTATAATTGTATTCCACCAATTCCCTCAAAATTAGTTTGAAATGTTTAAACATACATTATGCAAGAGCTAAATCTGCCAATTGCAGGTCTTTCTTTAGGTCTGAAATGTTATCTAAATTATTAATTAGACATTAGTTAACTTATCCAGATCATAATCAACTCTTGATGCCATCGCTAGCATTTGATATTTGGTGGATTTGAATACATTTTGTGATTTATAATTTAATGTAAAAATGGATAATCAAGACTTTGTTTTTTTTATCGTAATGACTTAAAGAATGATGATCGACGTTAGCCTAAAACTCAAAAGCTAATATCTCGGTTCAGAGTGGAGCAGCAATTTAACTGAAATTTTCAGCATATTCTATTTACGTTATCTATTTTTTAACTATTATAGCGAGAACTGTCAACACTTTATCTAATCTCCTATAATGTCTCTTTAAAAAAGGTTGCTTTCCCCTTTTTGCCCAAAAAAATAATGAAACAGCTAGAAAAATGCACATATTTTGGGAAGTTTGCCACTGCATCCAACTGTTGACTTGTGTTTGTGGTTACTAGGGTTACCAAATATTATACAAAATACCCTTAAACTTAAAAACACTAACTAGCAATAAGAAAAACAAATCTTTCCACAGAAAGAAAAAGATTAGTACACCCAATAATTTGACTCGACATTTTTTGACCATATGGAAAAATTAGTTGTTCTTTATTTCACAAAATAAATAAATTTATCAAAGTACGATAACAAAGTATTATGGTATATCTCTTTATAAGAGGGCTATAGCCGATAATTGGTGAAAGCTGTAAAAATAACGTTGTTATTTCTTCAACTCGAGTCGTGAAGTCATATTACAGGAGAAAGCATTTAGGTGTGAGCTATTTGGTAATTGGTTTTTCACTGGTTTCCTTGTTAGGGAGAATTTTGTTTATGGAGTGTTCAGTGAGGTGGAAATGAAGAAATCATTAGCTACAGAGTTTGGCTTTCTATCATAACACGAAGGTGTTCGGGCTGTGGCACAGATGGTGATCAGCTTCTATAACGATTGGATTGTAAGACGTGGGATAGCAAGATTCTCCACTCCGTGAAGAAATGATGATGAGGCGAGCTCTGCTATCCTCTTCATTCTTAGTGTCGGCATCAAATTGATGCAGAAAAACAATGTTCTTTGAGTTGTATGTGTTAATTCTCTCAACATGGACACACACCACGACAGAGATATGCTTACCGATTGTCAACGGTGATATATTTACAAATTGTGAAATGTTAATTTGTTTTGTTGCCCAAACATTGTCCAACGTTTGTTTGATTGTTGCCAAGTTAATACACCTCCCAAGAATATCATCAAGACGTCTGAGAAAAGCCAAAAAAATGTGGAATAAGACGAAAACCAGAACTGGTTAGATCATTTGGTAGAGAGAGAGAGAAATGGGGTTTAACGTCCACTTGACACAAACTAGGTCATTTTGGGACAAACATGGTTTAATTTTATTTCAATAATTCGCCTGCACCTACGGGTCTTTAGCAGTGGGAGGAAACCGGATGTCCCGGAGAAAACGCACAAGGTTGGACAGGCAACCCTACTCCTTGTCACGTACAACCGGGGATTCAAAACCACCCCAGTTGACTCAATTTTATGTGTAGTGCATCCTCCTGCACTTAAATTCCTTGCGGGGTTGGATGGCCGAATGGTTAGCACGTGCAAGCTGTATCATTAGGTCTGTCATTGAGTCAACTGGCGTGGTTTGAATCCTCCGGTTTCCTCCCACTGCTAAAGACCCCTACACGAAAGCGAATTAATGAAATAAAATTAAACCATATGTTAGTCCCAAAATGACCTAGTTTGTGTGGAGTGGACATTAAACCCCCATTTCTCTCTCTCTCTCTCTCTTTAATTCCTTTGTTTACGTAATATTCAATCTCGACATGGAATCTTGTGTCTATTTACAAGATAGGAATGTGTCAGCTTCCAAACTCCTAGAGCTGGTGAAAACATGCCCTGTTTTATGTTTATTTTGTTAATGGCCGCTCCGGGTGTTCCATTAAAGCAGCAAGGAATTCATGCATGCCAGAATAATATGTCATAATAAGTTTCGATTCATACTAAATGTTGAATATGCGTTTATTAAGCTCATGTATTTGCAAATATTCTAGAATGATGTCCCAGTCGTTGTTGTTTGTATTTCAGAGGAGAGCCAAAAAAAGCTCCCCTCAGTCAATGAATTGAAAAAATTGCTCCCCTCAAAAAACTCTCCCAGTTTTGATAAGAAGAGTGATTTAGAAATTAAGTTCATAAAGCATTCTCAGATTTAAGTTTAGAATTTACTCAACTTTCAGTCACTGTTTATGAGAAATATCTTTGATCCGGAAACACAAAACTTTACACATAGTTTCTTATTGATGTATTTGATACATTAAAACAACAAAAATTTTATAAAGGGCTATATTTTCGTTAAAATAAAGCAAACCATTTTGAGTAAATTCTTAACTTAAGTCTGAGAATGCTTTGTGAACTTGAGCTCTCATATTAAGGAGAGTGATTAGTTATGCGCATGGGAAATGGTTCTAAGATCAATAACTGCATTTAAAGGGGTCATTCCTGGTTTCATAAATGATGACTTTGTAAAGGAGAACGATTTTCAGTTTTAAGGGGAGGGTAAAAAAAACTCCCCTTGGTCGACATTCAGGTGAACGGGACATGACTGATGTCTGTCTCTATAATTAATCAAAGAATAGAAATGAAAAGGGGTTTAACATCCTACTGTTCTGCTCCGACTGGGCTAATGAAGACGGGCATACGCCATACAGTGTGCTATGAAGGAAATTTTTTGCAGACAGCGGCACTACGGCCTACTCTTATATCGAATTCCAACTGTCAAGGCATCTATTACGTGCACACCAATGTATACACAGGACCTCAATTAAGGGAAAAAGTTTGCAGAGACAGCGGCGCTACAGCCTACTCTCTTATCAAATTCCATCCTTCTAAGGGATCTTTACAGGACCTTGATTTTTGTCCCATCCATACAACTACTTTTAAAAAAAAAGACGACATGATTGGGTTTTTTTATAATTTAATAACACTTTTGCTATTTTAACCATTCCAAAGACTGGGCTGATTTTTATAAATTTTGCCACTTTAAGGATCACATTACTGAAAGTATGTCGTATTTATCTAATAATCCATTTGAACAATTCCAAGTTCTAAGTTAGAATTATTTATGCACTGTGTTAAAATTATTTATAAATATGCCTGTCTTTCATTTTAAATTAATGCCCCCCTAGTGCAACAGCAGCACCCTACTTGAGTTTTGTATAAACGATTAAGATCTTTTAAGGTTTTGTGTCAGGGTAAAATGATCTGTTTGTTAGTGTAAGTAATTAATCTTGAAACCTGGATAATCTTGAACAAAACTGAACAGGGTTTAAGTTCTTGTCAATACAACAATTAGTTGAAATGAAATGGTGGTTTAACGTCCTACTGTTCTGCTCTGACTGGGCTAATGAAGACAGGCATATGTCATACAGTGTGCTATGAGGGAAATTTTGTCTGGACAGCGGCACTATGGCCTACTCTTATATCGAATTCCAACTGTCAGGGATCTTTTACGTGCACTCCAATGTGTACTGTGTCATATAGTGTTCTATGAGGGAAATTTTGCCCTGACAACCTACTCTTGTATCGAATTCCAACTGCTAAGGGATCTTATACGTGCATGCCAATGTGTACACAGGACCTTGGTTTTTTTTGTCCCATCCTTCAAAAGCAGACTGTACAGTCATTTAAGAGATTGTTAATTCATTGCAGAATACAATATTTTGAAAGTTGAATCTTTGAAAGGAATTTGTACTCCCTTGGCCGTGGAAGACAACCTTAAAACAAATAAACTCAAGATGATTGGTGTGAAATGTTATTTATTAACTGACGAATGAAGCATAGGTTCTGAGAGTAATTAAAACATAATTAGATTGCATTAAAGATATGAGCTTATTAAAATCATCAAACATTTGCCCAAAGAACCTCATAATCAAACAATAGCTTGATTGGTGTAAAATGTTATTTATTAAATGGGTTCTTACAGTAATTAAGACATAATCAGATTGCCAAAGAATCGCATGTTTCTAAGGATTAAATGATTGTTGGTCTGAATTGAAACCCATCTAACCAGCCAGACACAGCTCTAATCACATCCCAATTGAGCTGTCCTGTCCAACAAAGAATCTTTGAAATGAAAATACATGAAATGAAATCGGGTTTATCGTCCCAGTGTTTTGCACCTATACTGGGCTAGTGGAGACTGGCATACACCATACAGTGTGCTATGAGGGAAATTTTGCCCGGGCAGCGACACTGGCCTACTCTTTTATCGAATTCCAACTGCCAAGGGATCTTTTATGTGCACGCTAATGTGTACATGGGACCTCAGTTTTTCGTCCCATTCGAACGACTATGTTGTTCCCTTGCCAGGCCCTCTGAGGAACTTTCTCAACGAATACAAGAATCGAGTCGGGGCCTCTGGTTTCGTGACAGAGGAACCATTGCTGACAAAATCCGAGAAGACAAAAATTCTTACATATGTTCTTTTAAAACTGTTCCTTGTATTACATTAAAAAAAAGAGAGCGAGATGGGATGTAACGTTCACTCGACAAACTAGGTAATTTCGGGACTAATATATGGTTCAATTTTATTTCAATAATTCGCTTGCACGTAGGTATCTTTAGCATTGAGAGGAAACCAGAGGACCCAGAGAAAACCCACGACCCTACTCCTTGTCACGTATAACCGGGGAATCGAAACCAAGTCATATCGGAACTAACTTATGGTTCAATTTTATTTCAATAATTCGCTAGCTCGTAAGGGCTTTTAGTGGTCGGAGGAAGCCGGAAGACACAGAGAAAACCCGTGAGGTTGGACAGGCCACCTGACTCCTTGTCACGTACAACCGGGGAATGGAACCCATGCCAGTTAACTCAATCGCCCAGTGATTAACAGAGAATAACCGTCAGAGAATTTAATAACAGTTTTTATTTCTTTCATATGGTATAGATTAAAATTTATAATGTCTTTCAAGGAATTAGTGGTGTCAAAATATTGATACGGCCACCGCATCTATTTACCATGTCAAAACTTTTTGATGTAATTTGAACAACATGTAGCAGGTTCGATGCAGGGTGTATGATATAGCACATGTGAAAATGTTATTTTGTGATGCCGGTACTGTAAGAATCTTGTTTGTAAGATCACCCATGGCGACGGAACAGGAACAATTAAACTATGGACTGCGAAACTTGATTCCGACTGCAATGTTTACGCTGGTAAATTTGTTCGTGGTGTGTATATTTTTGATGGAATTAAGTCAATTGATTGGTTGAATTAGTTGTTTATCATGGAAGGTGTCTGTATTATCCTTCTGAAACAAAATATACAGTTGTGATGGAAGTTTTTTTCTCTCTGTGTGTTTATGTAACTTTAAGTGACTGTCTCGTCTACGGAAAGGTATATTCCATTCTTATTAAAGGGACTATCCCGATTTGAACAGAGTCTCAAAAATAAAAGTCTGAGTAAGTATAAAATTTAAGCGCCAAAATTTCAGCTCAAAATATTGAGTCGTTTGGACGTGAACGCCAAACTGCTTATCCGGACATGTAACCCTTTTAAGATTTCGGATCAATTTTTTCGTTGGGTGACCTGATAATCGATTCCCGTTCCTTTAGAGGTCTATACAGTAAATGACCAATGTGCTGTACTTGATAACAGAAGGTAAATTTCACCTATTTTTTATAAAATAAAAGTCTGGTTTTATCCAGATACCGCATAATACAGTTTGGGACACCGGTCTCCATTTATAGATTAAGACTGACGGGTTTAAGTTGTTTGAAAACGTATCACATATATTGAGTTAGTTGCTCGGCCTTAAGGTAGAGGATTTTAAGGGATTTTAACACAAAACTAAGCAGTTTTATTATCCAAAATATTATTGGGATTGGCCCTTTAAAATACAGATTTATAATTCGTTTCATTTTTTTGTACTTTCGATGGCCTACACAACATGGAGATTTGACCGGTTCTAGTGGGGGGGTGCGTTAATGTTTCAAGAGGGTGCACTGCACACCAAGAACTTTCCACAATGGATAATTTTTATTGGTTAATCCCTCACATCAACCAGAACGCCTATTATTTAACAACTCTTCCAGATCCTAGTGTAGTAAAGACAAGTAAAACAAAATTTTGAACTATAAAAAAAACGAAACGAAATAGGATCTGTGTTTTAATGAGATTGGGGTATATTCTTAAAGCAATGGTTATGAGAAAGATCAGTTGATTAACCATTACTACATTTCTGGTCTCTTGTTTTAGTGATAGTTGAAACTGTAAGTGGCTGACTGAATTTTCTGTTTGTAAGAAAGAAACTTGACGTGGTCTATTGAAAGCAATGAAATGAAATGGGATCTTAATGTTGTACTGTTCTGCTCCGACTTGACAACCATACACCATACTGTGTGTTTTGACAGACTTCAGTATAAGAGCTAGCCGTAGTGCCAGTGTCCAGGCAAAATATCCCTCATAGTACACTGTACGGCGTATGCCCGTCTTCATTAGCCCAATTGGAGCAAAAAAGTAGTCCGTAGTCAACCCCACTTGAATCATTGCCGAAACCTTCTATGGGTAATAAACAGTAGTAGTAATCCACAGAATTGTGTACATTTCCAGTTCACTTAAAACACTGACACAAACTAGGTCATCTCAGGACTAACACATGGCTCAATTTTATTTCAACAATTCTCTTGCACATAAAGCAGTCAGAGGAAACCAGAGGACCCCAGGAAAGCCCACGTAGTTGGAATGGCAACTCTACTCCTTGTCACTGTCAGGTGGGGAATAGAAACAACGCCAGTTGACTCAATAACAGACCTTATGATACAACGGACATGCGCTAACCATTTGGCCATTCACCACACCCCCCACCTTTGAAACAACTTGACAAGAAGTGAAGACATTGTCTGGTCAATTAAAAAACCTTATTTGGGGTTATCTCCCTTCACCCATGTCACCATCTGCCTTTTCAGCCACACACAGTACAAACCTCCGGGCTATATTTGATAAGATGACCACACATTACCTCATCCTGTTGGTGCCATAAATTTATTATTTTTGGGAGATAGATGCTTATTTCAATATTTAGTTAATATTTTCAACAGTTTTAAATTGTTTTGTCACATTGTCAAGGGAGAGGGAGGGAAAGAATACTAGGCTATTATATAACTATGATTTGAAACAGATTTAAATGTTGAAATTTTTATTGCTGTCTTTTTTATAAGTGAATTTTATCCCCTGTTTACGTTTGAATTTGTGAAAAGTTCTGTCAGCAGTGCAGGACGTTTTTTTGTAGTTTTTGGTACATTTGACCAATTTCCCCAATTTGGGCCTCACACTAGAAAGGAACACCCCCTGCAGATTCTAGACCATTTGGGAGCAGGGCTGCCAGGTGTTAGATTGATACACAGAGTTTAAGGTCTTGAGACGAACAAGTATATTGATTTTCAATGATTTTTGATAACGTGAACAGCTAAATCCATGATATTAAATGTTTTGTAGGCCTATACTAAACATTAGCATGAGCGAAACAAATTTTAATGATTTTCTGATAACTACTTAATGAGTTGTTACTCTTAATCAAATTTTAGTCAAATAAATGTTTCATTACTGACAAAACACTGTAACCCAGGTATCATTTAATCTTGTGAATCTAGCACTAATTTCTTTCACATTCGTTTGATATCAAATCTTTGTTTAAAAATTTGTAACAATCGTTTAAAATCACCAAAAATCATCTAATTTGTACTTGTGTCCTGTTTAAAGCTGACTGATTAATTTTGATAATGAGTGTCCAATTTACAAGTATTTAATTTCCTGACCACTGTTCAAAAATTAATCATTACACATCATCAATCTATTGGGTTGTTTATTTTTTAACAGTGATTGAGAAATTAAACACTTGTAAATTGGACACTCATTATCAAAAATTGAATGGTCAGCTTTACACTGAAAAAACACAACACAGTTTATATGGAAATACAATCACTGGTTTATAAGTATAGCATTTGTGCTTGATAGCGATAAGAGAATACTTGTCGAAACGTCGTGCTATACTTATAAACCAGTGATTGTATTTCCATATAAACTGTGTTGTGTTTTTAATGTGTTCAATCGCTAAATGCCACTCAAGGATTAGCTTTACACTGGACAGAAGTACAAATTAAACGATTTATGATGATTTTAAACAGTTTTTACGAATTTTTAAACAAAGATTTGATATTAAACGAATGTGAAAGAAATTAGTGCTAGATACACAAGATTAAATGATACCTGGGTTACAGTGAAAGTACCTGGATGATTTAGCTGCTGTGGACGATCTTTAAACTAGTTTATTTGCCTCATTTAAACTATTCACTGGTGTTTTAAAACCGGTTCGAAAGGACCTAATACCAGCTCGTTTGAACAACAATAAACATATTCTTTAACCTTGAATCCGACCATCTGCAGACCTAGTTTCTTCTTTTTTTGTTATTTTTTATTACAAAAACTGGAACGAAAATCTTTCTCGAACACATCAACGACTAATTTATTATGATTTTGATAAAGTTGTTATTATAGTGAATTAAAAAAAGAGATTGTCTGGAGTAATAAAGGGACATGGTGTAAAGGTATTTTGACTGACAGGTGATTGCTAGAATAGAACAGGTGTTTTTGGGGGTGATTATCATACAGATCAGTTGGCTATAGAGATTGCGTAGTGGGGGTTGAAGAGACAATCCGTACAGAGGGGGAAAGAGAGAGGGAGGGAGAGAGAGAGAGAGAGGCGGTTTAACTTGCACGTGACACAAATTAGGTCATTTCGGGACTATCTATGGTGATGTATGGAAGAGAGAGAGAGCTAAGGCCTACTGTTATATCGAATTCCAACTGTCAAGGGTTCTTTTACGTGCACACCAGTGTGTACACGAGACCTCGGTTTTCTGTCCCATCCGAGTGACTAGACACTGTCCTTGCCAGCCCCACCTTCCTGCACCACTGACAAGAAGGACCTAATTATAAATTAGATTTAAAGGAGCTAAATTGCTAATATATGGGACTTTAACTATGCCCAACTGTAAAAGCATGTTTTTGTCGTTGGTTATAGCTGAAATAAATATCTATGAATTGGTTTCATTCATTTGTTATACTCTTTCCTTATTTAAATGGCAAGTAAGCATGACACTACATAATTATAGTGTAATTATTTTTGTAGTTATTATGCAAATATGTCTAGTGTCGTAGGTTTGACAAGTTTTATGCATGCACATGGTCTGTTGTTATCCAATATCATTCTATTTAAAAATAAATATTACTGTTTATCTTTGAAGGTTTGACAAAATAAATCCTGTTTTATGTAATACAGGGGGGTTAGATGGTCGAATGGTTAGCGTGTTGTATCATAAGGTTTGTTTCCATTCCCCGGGTGTACATGACAAGGAGTAGGGTCGCCTGTCCAACCTCGTGTGTTTTCTCCGGGTCATCCGATTTCCTCCCACTACTAAAGACCCATACGCGCAAGCAAATTATCAAAATAAAATTGAACCATATGTTAGTCCGGAATTCACCTATTTTGTGCCGAGTGGAGGATAAACCATTCTCTCTCTCTCTCTCTCTCTCTCTCTCACTCTCTCTCACTCTCTTATTTTACATTATCTATTATAGCAACAAAAACAGTCAGCTCTTTATCCAAATCTTACATAATGTATCTTTAAGTAGACAAAAATGGAGCTGTAAGGGCAAAATGTCCGTCATAGCACATTCCATGGCGTAGGTCTGTCATCATTAGCCAGATTGCTGCCGAAAAGTAGGACATTAACCTCCATTTAAAAATGATCTAGGGGAAGTCGCCCCTCTACTCCCTGTCAGTCAGGGTCCTCTTAAAGATCCCTATCTATTTCAACTGTGAGTAGTTTGTGTGAATGGCCAGAAGGATGTGTATCTTGTTATTAATAACTCTATTTACCCTCTTTATTCACTATAAGTGATCGACAATCATAACTGTTGAAATTATTATTTGTCTTGTACTCTGTGGGATACTGGAGACCGGATATATGTTATATAAACTACTGATAGATTACAGGTGATAACAGGTAGATTTTACCTTAGTTACCTGTCATTCATACTCTTAATACCACAGCTCCACAGGCCCTTAAAAACCTCTTTAAGTTTATAAAGATGAATGGGGACTTGAGGTCACATATCAGATGATAACTAAAATATCACAGAGAGAGAGATAGGTTTAACGTCCTCTTGACATGCTAGGTCATTTTGCATGTAGGGGTCTTTAGCAGTGGGAGGTAACCGAAGGACCCAGAGAAAACCCACTAGGTTGAACAGGCAACCTTACTCCTTGTCATGTACAACTGGGAAATCAAAACCACGCCAGTTGACTCAATGACAGACTGTATGATACAGCACACTCACGGTAACCATCCGGCCACCCAACCCCCAAAATATCCGAACTCCTCAAAGTTTTGTTTCTAGCTGAACAATTAGATTATTATAGAATTATTAAAATGGCAACTGAACAATTCGATTTTCTGGATGTTTTAAAATAGCAACCAAACAATTAGATTTTCTAGATTATTAAAATGGCAACTGAACAATTCGATTTTCTGGATGTTTTAAAATGGCAACCGAACAATTAGATTTTCTAGATGCCCCTCCTATTCTCAATGCGAGGTAGGAGAATTTTGTCTCGACAGTAGGTATTTCGGCATACTCTGGGGGTTTTGTTTGTACCATCCTAACAACTAGACATTCCTTGTAAGTCATGCAGGCACTACCTTGGATAACTGGTCAGTCAGGCTTGAAAAATCATGACCTTTCTTTTCGACCCCTCAACTACCATGGCCCCCATAATATGATATGAAAAATATGAAAATTTTTTAATTTATAATATATTTGATATTCTCTACTTTAACTATGTGAACTTCCCAAATGAAAAGAGTTATCATGGGTTCTTGAAAGAAGAAGAATACTCTTGTCTTGTTCATGATAAAACTTATACATTGTTGGTAAACTTTTAGTTTGGACAGATATTGAATTTCTCCATTTAGATGAATAGTGGGAACAGGTATTCTAGAAAGACTGTGCAAATCACCTGGCACGGAAATAATCGTTATAGTTTTACCTGACAAAATTTCAATCACCTGATCAACTAATACCTGACATTTAAATATTTCAGTAAAAAACTGTAAAACCCCAAATCTGTGCCAGACAAAATGACAAACAACCTGAACTGGTTCCAGATAATGTCTGTAACAAGTGCTTTATTTCCTGACTTGCACATCCTGCCTCCTGCATGACACCTATTTGCTATTGTTAGCTCATTATACAAATCATATTTTGAACTGGGATTTCAGAAGTTGAAGCTCCATGATAAATTTCTAAATCATTGATGATGTTTCAGATAGTTTGAACTTGGAATCCAGAAGTTGAATTGTCTAAACTTTTGATGATTTTTCAGAGTTTATAAAATAAGTGATATTTTGAACTTGGATTTCGTAAGCTGAAACTCTGTCTAAAAGTTTAAACCGTTGATAATATTCCAAGCGTAGAAAATAGTGCGAGATTTATTGTATGAGATAACCTTTATGAAATGCCTAACATCATTTCTAAAAATAAAATTTAAAACTGTTTACTTGTAATTTTGATTAAGTAACACAGGTATATCAGTTTTAAGATTTAAATTGATATGGTGTGTGTTTAAAAGGATGTCGTAAACAACTAACACGTGTAGAAAGGTGACCTTCATCAGGTAAAAAAAATCATCCGATTTAAAAAAAACAACTAAATTCCACGTTCTATATAATGTCATTCATATTTGTTACTTTACACCTTTTTCATTCATAATAAATTTTATGTTACACCTGTCTTTGTAAGGTGTTGTCTGATTGGTTGTTACCTGTGCTAATGTTAGTATGAATGACTCACTTATCCTTCATGAATTACCATAATAAAAAAGAGATTTGAATCAAAGCTTACGCACCTTGCGGTGTGTTTTTGTGGTTTTTGTGAAGTTTTCTATAAAAAAACGAGTTATAATGAGTGGTTGTGAGACGGTGATTATTCAACAGAATAAAAAAACATATATCACATGACAAGACCACTTCAATTGTTGGAAAATGTTTAATTGAATAAAAACATCAGATCACACTACATAAATTTAAAGGGGCATCATGGAAGATTAGATAAAGAGCTTGAAGTTCTCACTATAATAGTTAAAAACTAGATAATGTAAAGGGAAATTGCTAAAAATTTCAGTCAAATTGATCCACTCAGAGCAGCAAATTGGATTCTAATCCAGTAAATATTGCAGGCTAGTGATGACAATGATAGTTGATTATGGTCTTGTTTTGTTAATTAATGTCTAATTAATAGTTTATTATTTCAGACCTAAAGAAAGACCTTGAATAGGCAGATTTAGCTCTTGCATAATGTATGTTTAATTTTCTTGAGTCTATTTGTTGAATAAAAACATCAGGTCACACTACACAAATTTAAAATTTATTTTTTTAGGGAAACCTATGTTATTATGAATGATAAAGACGAGAATATATTCGTTGAAACATTGCATGTTAATAAACCAGTAATTGTTATTCTATGTTAAGTTTGTTACTATATTTAATTATTAAATGCCTAACCTGTGATATTTTAACAGGTTGTGTTATAGATTCATTTCAATCCCTCCATTAATATCTCAATGCAACCTGCTCAAAAACATTACAATTTCAGACCAAAATTAAAAAAAAATTGTTTTGGTTCTAAATGAGTCAAGAAATGTTGACAGATAAAATCTTTAATTCCCTAGCCATCATGGAAAAAAATGATATGTTTATTTGTAAGTCTGAAGGACATATTTTATTTGTTTAAAGTAAAAGTATGAGACAAAAGTTACAAATTCCCTAGCCATCATGAGGAATCAAAAGAAAATTTGAAGACACAGTAAGTATCGAAATATTTTTACTTGTGTAATTGTTTGTGTGTAGTGTGGTCACCCTCTACTTACTATTAAGTGAACATTTAATGGGGAAGATCATGGGGAAAAAATATAGGTTTATTTGTCGTTTTAACGACATATTTTATTCATTTAAAGCAGAGGTCACCAAACTATCGCCTGTCAGTTCGTCCGGCCCACCGTTACATGCTGAAAAAAAACCCAACATGTCTTAGCTTCTTACATAACACATATTGTTTTTATTATTTTGTGTATTTCATATACATTCAGTGTATTCTGTATTCAGTGTATTGTATTGAACAAAATATTTATCTGGCCCGCGCCCGGCATTCTCTCAGTTACATCTGGCCCACCACTATGAACCATATGTTAGTCCCAAAATGACCTAGTTTGTGTGGAGTGGATGTTAAACTCTCTCTCTCTCTCTCTCTCTCTCTCTCTCTCAATCACTCTCTCTCTCTAATTGTTTTGGACATCTTTAAACCAACAATTTATTGCTGATAAATTGAGTGTCCTGCATTTTTTTGTCCCATCTGAACAACTACACACACTTTCCTTATCTGACACTAACCCTTAGACTTGAGAAGCAGACTGGGAATATCCCTGAGGGTTGCACTCTGCCCTCTCATTAGTTTATCCAATAATTTATTAATGCTAATTGGTTATTTGGTTATAATTTATTCATAATAAAAGTGCGTGATTCGCAAATTTGAACATTTCTCATCTATGAATAAAAAGTACCTGACAGAGAGAGCCCCGGGGCCAAAATGTTAACTAATTGTGTGATATGGGAGGGTCGAAAATCTTGTCAGCGCAGGGAATATCCTGTCAGTCGTGTTAATACGATGGTTAGAAACTTGTTGAATTGTATACTCTTATCTTGGTAGGGTGTTGTATGAGAGTAAAGGGTAGTATGCCCCGGGGCCGTTAAACAGCATGATGAGACGGTAATGAGAGAGTGGGTAAACCTACCAACATCAAAGAACTTGGGAATCTCTTAAGAAAGTCTTATTTTCTTTCAATTTAGTTGTATGTGCAGCTCCTTCAATATTTCTTTATCTGGTCAAATTACTCATTCTTATACCTTTATTTATTTGATCAGAAAACATTAAATGGAGGTTTTTCTAGCTATTTCAAATGTCCTTCAAGTTGTTTATAAATTCCGAACATAAAAAGATGGCAACGAAAAATAAAATTAACCAGAATATTAAGAGGGAGAGTAAATATTTTGTAAATTTGTGAAATAAAGAAATGTTGGGTTTGGACTGGAATTAAATTTGTGCTCCCGACCTAGAGACATGTAAACAAACACAAGATGATTGGTGTAAAATGTTATTTATTAAATGACGAATGAAGCATGAGTTCTGAAAGTAATTAAAACATAATTAGATTCGATTAAAGATATGAGTTTATTAGAACTATCATACAATTGCCCAAAGAACCTCATAAACAAACAATAGCTTGATTGGTGTGAAATGTTATTTATTAAATGACGAATGAAGCATGGGTTCTGACAGTAATTAAAATATAATTAGATTACAGTAATAAAGATATGTGCTTATTAGAAATCTCAACCAATTGCCCAAAGAACCTCATGCTTCTGAGGATCAAATAATTGTTGGGCTGAATCGAAACCCATGTGTCAAATTACGAGTTGAGATTGAAGTTCAACAATGTAAATGTTTTGTAGGTTAGAAATAATGAAACAAGATGTACTGCAATAATTTCAATATGTATCAAATTAGGGGTTGAAACATTCTGTATTCGCTATCATTTTTCTCCATCTGGAAGATGAGAACCTATACGTTAGATTGAATTAGATTGTGTTAATGAAAATGTACACATCAGACTGTTTCAATTTAGTCTGAGAGAATATTTTGTTGATGAGTGTACAGTAGAATCTGTATTAAGCAGCAACTCGAAGGAATTATCATAACTGGCCGCTTAACGGGACTGGTCTCTTAATAAAATCTCACAATCGGATTAAAACACAGATCCTATTTTGTTTCGTTGTTTATAGTTCAAAATTTTGTTTTACTTGTCTTTATTACACTAGGATCTGGAAGAGTTGTTATATTACCGGTGTTTTGGTTGAAGTGGGGGATAAGCCAATGAAATGGTCTGTTACGGCGACTTCTTGGCGTGCCATGCGCGGAACTGTGGGTAAACAGCTAGAAACGTCACTGCTGATTGATTAATCAATGTCTGACATCATAGGGTCAAAAGCCGCTTGTACGACCCCTGACACAACCTTCGAGTACAACTTGTCAAATCTTCATGTAGAGTACGCCATCAAAAGTATAAAAAAACGAAACCGAAATATAGATCTGTATTTTTAATCAGATTGTAAAATCTCAGTGTTTGTTAGTGTTTTAAGTTTCCCAAATCACAGAAAGATCTAGATTTTGAGTAGAGTCAGTGCAATCTGTGAAGTTTGATAAATTTGAGATGTCTTTTTTTTTTCACTGATATTGTTTGATGCGTAACAGACCCGTTCATGTAGTTTTGTTTTTTAACTCCCACAAACCAGAGTCGGCACATCGAGTTTTGACATATGGTTGAGGATTTGAATAACATCGACAAAAAAATTACATAAATAAATAACACACGTTTATTTGCATCAGTAGACAGAAGTTATGTCATTTGTTTTTCTTTCACGCAAAAAATGGGCTGGAATCGGCAGCTTTATTGTTAACCTGCGAAGGTGAAGAGTGCAATCTCGGCAAATGGAGAGTTCAGATTTCACTTAAATCAAAATAAATTTTTCCTCATGTTTTTATCTGTTTTGTTTTTGTTGATTCTCTGTATGTCAATGTGTGGTTTACTGAAAATAGGTTATTTTATAAAAATCTGTTGTGGGGGATGAGTACTTGCTAAAATACATCAAGGGTAGGCGCGGAACCATGGTTACCTTGGTAAAAATCTGTGGTGAGGCATGGGACTTTATGTGAAAACCTGGGGTGAGGCATGGAACCTTGGTGAAACATGGGGTGAGACATGGAACCTTGGTGAAACATGGGGTGAGACATGGAACCTTTGTAAAACCTGGGATGAGACATGGAACCTTTGTAAAATACGAGGTGAGACAAGGAAACTTTGTAAAATCTAGGGTGAGACATGGAACCTAAGTGAAACATGGGGTGAGACAAGGAAACTTTGTAAAATCTGGGATGAGACATGGAACCGTAGTAAATTCTAGGGTGAGACATGGAACCTTGGTGGAAATCTGTGGTGATGTATGGAACCTTGGTGAAAATCTTTGGTTAGGTTTGACATGGAACCTTGGTAAAAACCTGTCAAGACAGGGTACCTTGGTGATGAACAAGTAGTAAATTTCTGTGAACTTTTCTATTCAATTTTCAGCCACCACAGTCGCAGACTCAGTACAAATACACAGTTCACAAATTCTTTATGCTGGCAATAATCTGTGCTATAGTTTTACTATCTTTATTTCTTTCCTAAAACAAGTTTTTTTTACATAATAGACATATTTTTAAAAAAAATCATGTTGGTTTTTTTTTTACATTATTTCATTAAATAATATGAGACAGATTTTTAAAAAATGTTGTTTGACTTAATTTTTTTTAAGGATAATTTGACACTATACAGAGAGATGAGTGATACATATTGAAATTATTGGAGTACATCTTGTTTCATTATTTCTAACCCACAAAACATTTACATTGTTGAACTTCAATCTCAACTCGTAATTTGACACATGGGTTTCGATTCAGCGCAAAAATTATTTGATCCTCAGAAGCATGAGGTTCTTTGGGCAATTGGTTGAGATTTCTAATAAGCACATATCTTTATTACTGTAATCTAATTATGTTTTAATTACTGTCAGAACCCAGGCTTCATTCGTCATTTAATAAATAACATTTTACACCAATCAAGCTATTGTTTGATAGTTCTAATAAACTTATATCTTTAATGGAATCTTAATTACATTTTAATTACTGTCAGAACCCAGGCTTCATTTGTCATTTGTCGACTGGCGTGGTTTCGAATCCCCGGTTGTACGTGACAAGGAGTAGGGTCGCCTGTCCAACCTCGTGGGTTTTCTACGGGTCCTCCGGTTTCCTCCCACTGCTAAAGACCCCTACGCGCAAGCGAATTATTGAAATAAAATTAAACCATATGTTAGTCTCGAAATGACCTAGTTTGTGTCGAGTGGACGTTAAACCTCATTTCTCTCTCCCTCTTTCTCATTTGTCATTTAATAAATAAAATTCCACACCAATCATGTTTTCTTTTTGTAGGCCTACACTATTTTTTTAAAATAATATGGGACAAATTTTTTAAAAAATGTTTTTTACATAATTTTTTTTTGTATAATTTGACACTATAGAGAGATTAGTGAGAGATTTTTATGAATAATTACACGTGTGTAGAAATACGTATAATATGTCATGGATCCCAGGAATATAGACATTAAATATTAAAAAAAAAACTCTAATCTGTGACATAGATCAGATTTCATATTATTAGATTGACGTTAATATATACTTAAATCTATTTATGATTTTCTCGTTTTATATTTCAAGTTAGATGATCTCTTAGATATGGAAATGAAATGAAGTGGGGTTTTAATGTCCTACTTTTTAACAGAGAGAAAGAGAGAGAGAGAGAGAGAGAGAGATTTGGTTTAACCTCGACTCGACACAAACTAGGATATATCAGGACTAAGATATGGTTCAATTTTATTTCAATAATTCGCTTGCACATAGCGGTCTTTAGCAGTGGAAGGAAACCGGAGAACACAGAGAAAACCAACAAGGTTGGACAGACGACCCTACTCCTTGTCACGTACAACCGGGGAATCGAAAACACGCCAGTTGACTCAATTGATTATGATCTTTTCATGTTAATAAATGTCTAACTAATAGTTTATATAACATTTCACTTTACCTCTTGCATGTTTTAAGATAGGTATGGAAATGAAATGGGGTTTAACATCCTACTGTTCTGCTCCTTCTGGGCTAATGAAGATGGGCATACACCATACTGTATGCTATGAGGGAACGATTTGCAAACATGTACAGTGGACCTCAATTTTACCTACCATTTGAACCCTTTGCAAATTCTACTGCCTGGGAAAGCACCTCTTCATGTATTCTGGACTGAGAGGGAAATGAAAAGAAATGGGGTTTAACATCCTACTTGGCTAACAGAGGTCGAGGGGGGGGGGGCTCAGATTATCACTGGTATGTCACATAGAGGAATGTCTGTTTAACCAATTCACACCTTATGATCAGAATTTACCTGGGCATCCATAAAGGTGTGTCTGTTTAACCAATTCACACCAGATAATCAAAATTTACCTGTTGATTCACAGAGATACGAAGATTGTTGTTGATGTGTATTTTATCAATTTGATAAAAATTATAATAACGTGTCAGTCTTGTCATTGTTACCGCGGATTAACCCCTGTTGCTTTACTCACAGTCTTAATCCCACGTCTTTATCTCTCCGTAACTATCTGAGTTTGGGTATCCATGGAACCGTTTGTTACCAGGCATTATAAATACTTACCACTTACGTGGTTAAACTTGACCCTTAAATTATTTACTTTTATCATTTTAGATTAAATTCTATGATTGGCATTTGTGCCCTTGTGGTCTCGGCCCTGGGAGGGGGGTTGGGCGACTGAATGGTTAACATGTGTGTGTTGAATCATAAGGTCTGTCATTGAGTCAAGTGGTGTAGTTTCATTCGATTCCTCGCTTGTGTGTGACAAGGAGTAGGGTCCCCTGTCCAACCTCTTGGGCTTTCTCCAGGTCCTCTGGTTTCCTCCCACTGCTAAATACCCCTACACGCAAGCGAATTATTGGAATAAAATTAAACCATATGTTAGTCCCGAAATCACCTAGTTTGTGTTGAGTGGTCCTTGGACCTCTCTCTCTCTCTCTCTCTCTCTCTCTCTCTCTCTCTCTCATCTGAGAGGCTAAGTGGGTAAGACGCTGGCTCGCTAGTCTGGAGGTCGGGTGTTCGATCCCTGCATTGGCCGAGAAAGTTCATCAGGATTTTTTGACGTGGTTTCCCCTTGTCAGTGGTGCCGAACGGAGGGCCTGACAAGGACAGCTGTCTAGTCCTTCGGATGAGACGAAAAACTGAGGTCCCGTGTATATATTGGAATGCTCGTAAAAGATCCCCTGGCAGTTGGAATTCGATATAAGAGTAGGCGATAGTGCTACTGCCCGGGCAAAATGTCCCTCATAGCACACTGTATGGCGTATGCCCATCTTCATTAGCCCAGTATAGGAGCAGAACAGTATGACGTTAAACTCCATTTCATTTATTTACTGATAGTTGGTTTGTTATGTCTGTCTCTCTTTTTTTCCGTAAAATGCAAATCACACATTTTGCTCTATCTCATTTACTAAATTTATCACGAAATAAATAAATAGATAAATATTTAAAGGTGGAGTAAATAAAAACAATCAGAATGTTTGACAGGTGATGGTGTTTAAAGTCAACAAGTGTAAAAGTATTAATTTAATTTAAAGACAAGAGTTCAGATGTTAATGATTAAATCCCTGCTTGTCTAGTAGATATAATTTAAAGACAAGAGTTATTGATTAATCACCACTTGTCATAGTGTATACTATACTAGTAGATATAACAATAAAAGATGGTAGCACCTGATTAGGGGAAACCCCCTACCATCATCACACCTGTTCTATCAACAAATATTGTTTCATGTTCTTACACATGTAGTAGTGATCCTACTGGGTTTTCCCAAACACTTTGTGTTGCTTCATGCTGGGGGGTTTGACTTTAAGTCTCTCACTCTCAGACAACATGTGCTTATTATAAAATCTCCCCCCATCAACGACATCATTTCAAATTTTAACTGACTTTCACAGTTAATTATCAGAGTAAACATTTGAGATCTTAAATTTCACACGAATATATTTGTCTTTGATTAATGTACAAAGATTTTAGTTAAATTCGACACCAGGCAGGGAGAAATTAAATCATGCTGAAAATAAACGGTTTTCTGTAACATTTTGGTCTGTTTTTGATCTCAATAATAATTAGTTTTTTTACTATCGGTGTTTTATTTACTGTTTTTATGAATGGTAATTTTTACCATACAGCCTCTAATTGCCACTTGTGTTCTCTTCCAATCTGGTTAAAACACAGATCCTATTTCGTTTCGTTTTTTTATAGTTCAAAATTTCGTTTTACTTGTCTTTACTACACTAGGATCTGCCGACGTCCTGGATGAAGTAAGGGATTAGCCAATGAAATGATCTGTTATGGCGAGTTCTTGGCGTGCCATGCTCAGAACTGTGGGTAAACCACTACGACCCCCGATGCAACCTCCCACTACAAGGGGATTTTAACAACTTACCCAAAAATAAAGCTTGTGCAAAAATTTAAATTTTGCAACGATGGCTAAAAATTGACCTACAATAATGCTGATCATCAGATTCTTGTCAGAATTTTTTTGATTAATTGGACATTTAGATTTTTCATTTCAATTTTTGTATATTGAACCTTCAGAATGTAATTCTGTTACCTTATATTAAAGGCCTATTTAATACAATCATAAACAAGGGCTTAGTGGACAGGACGCAATGAATTCAGAGGTTTTGTGACCCCTTCTGTTTTTGTGTGCCTTCTGGAGTTTTTACTTTTATATTCAGATTACTCAACCATGAGTGTCAAACATTACACTCTGGACCAGGGTGGGAGCCACGATGGCTAGGTGGTTAAGGCGCTGG
Source organism: Patella vulgata (assembly GCF_932274485.2). Taxonomy (NCBI): domain Eukaryota; kingdom Metazoa; phylum Mollusca; class Gastropoda; family Patellidae; genus Patella; species Patella vulgata. The sequence goes on along the minus strand of NC_065883.2, from coordinate 6,237,616 downwards.
CTCGCTAGCCTGGAGGTCGGGTGTTCGATCCCTGCATTGGCCGAGAAAGTTCATCCCGATTTTCCGACGTGGTTTCCCCTTGTCAGTGTTGCAGGTGGCAAGGACAGCTGTCTAGTCCTTCTTTCATTATTCTGGACCATGGATATGCTACAAATCGACTCTCGTATGTTTTTATTTTATTTTCAAACAGCCCTAAATTTCTCAGCGTTTGTGGGTGGGGGCGGGAGAGCTATCGAGGTACACTTTGCATAAACTCCTGCAAACTAATATAAATATTAGATTTTATTGCCGACACTGGATCATGTTCCTCCTACAAAAAAAATCAGCAGCCCTGAACCTTGAAATGGGCACATGCATGTAGTATCTTAAAAACAATTTATATTTCCATTGGTTTATCTTAAACAACGTGTTTTGTTTTGATGTAGAAACACGTTTTTCTTTTGTAAAAGAATGGCAGATTGTGTAGTGATGGTACTGTGTATATAATTTATTAGTCGTTCTAAATGGATTTATCGTTTCCTGCAGGGATGTCTTGATACTTAACATTTATCTATGTGTCTTCTATGAAAGGCTTCCAGAAGGGTTGTATGTAGCTTTTAGTACTTATAATTTATGATGGCATGCAGGAACTTGAGCATGTCTTTAATGAAGTGGTTGGGTTAAGAACATCAGGATTATTCCTGTTAACAGACTCATCTGCATGGAGTCCATATGGTTGCATGGTGAAGGACATCTGTTAACAATATGTGGGGGCGTCATGAAAACAAGTGATTGCAGGCATCGTGTATAATTATCTGGTAATCTACAACATCATCCATGTCAATATAAACTATACTTCAAAGATTAGAAGAGATCAAACCTAGCAGGTGTCTGTTCCACGCATGGTGTTCCAAAACTTGTAGAATATGATGTAATAATTCATCGGAATCTTGGAGTTTCATACCACCAAAATTGATTGCCAAGGCAGTGGGTTTATATGTGTTTTTGGATTTTGATAAGAGAGCTAAATCAAAGTTGGTGGCAACTACATGTAACTGAAACCCCTTAGATATACATGTAGTACACTGTTTGTATGAATGTATTGAGTTGTCTATGTAATATGTATTATTAAATGTACAGGACTATAAATGTATATGTATGCATGCTGTCCATAATGGACGTTTTGATGCAATAAACATCTTATCTTATCTTATCTTATAGTATTTTGAACTTCTTTTTAATCCGACAGATTTCCTTGCTAAAGCTGTAGCAATGTGTAAATACCATGTTTTTTTAGGAAAGGGGTGCATCTATCGGGTATAATTCTTACTCTATTTGATCATTATACATGTATGTACGAGGTTATATTTCATATTTTCATTTCATTGTTATACTTTCATTGCTATATTTTCATCATCCCAATGGTACATGTATATATCTCATTATATTCTCATTTCATTATAATGTTATTCCAATATATTATTCCATGTAAAATATTGGCAGTAGGCCGTAGCGCCACTGCCCGGGCAAAATTTCCCTTATAGCACACTGTATGGCGTATGCCTGTCTTCATTTGCCCAGTTTAGGAGCAGAACAGTAGGATGTTAAACCCCATTTCATTTCATTTCATTTCCATGTAAAATATATTATTATTTCATGTAAAATTTATTATTCCATGTAAAATATATTATTATTCCATGTAAAATATATTATTCCATGTAAAATATATTATTCCATGTAAAATATATTTTTGTATGTTTGTATGTTTTGTATACTGTTCTTAATGGACGTAATATGCAAATAAAAAAAGTTGAAGTTGAAAGTTATAGATTCTTCAGTTTAACCAATCATTTAAAATATAATAATAATAAAAACTTTATTTATGACGCAACTTAATTAGTTTGCAAAAAAAATCCTAATCTTCCATAAGTCCCTCCTAAGCTACAAAGACACATGTAATATCAGGATAAATTCAAAATCATTTGAAATGCAATAGCATTTTAAAGTGAGAAGTTTGGGTTAACAGGACATATATATTGAATAGAATGACTGTTTTTTACTGAGCAATGATTTTCTACTCTTAATTAAACATACATTCTATTGTAGGGGGTTTCACACCCAAATTGTTATAACTTTCATACCCAAATTGTTACGCACTCAAATAGTTACAACTTTCACTCACAAATTATTAGAACTTTCATACACAAATAGTTACAACTTTCACACTCAAATTGTTACAACATTCACACTCAAATTGTTACAACTTTCATTCACAAATTGTTACAATTTTCATATACAAATTGTTACAACTTTCATACAAAAATTGTTGCAACTTTCTCACCAACATAGTTACAACTTTCATACATAAATTACTTTTTTTACAAATATAAAAATTTTCAAAATTAGATTTTCTATCTTTTTTAAAAAATATTTTAATTTTTAACACTAACTTAAAATACTAGAAGTATATATAGACAGGTGAAAATTAATTATATTATTTTTACAAAATTCAAACAGAATTCCTGATGCCTGAATTACAATTATTTATTATCTATAGAACTTTGTATGAAAAGAGCAGATAAAGCTGAAATTAAAAATAAACATTTATTTATATTTTTGTGAATACAGTAAATAACGATTGAAAAAGGTGGTAATTATTTATTTTCATTGAATCTATTTAACACCAGGAATCTCGAAGATCAAACAGTCGACCATCATACAGAACTAGATACAGCTTAAATCACATGACATAACTCTCCATCATATTGACATAACCAATCATTCTTACTGTACCAAAGTGTGTAATTAAATAAACTCCGCCCACTATTCCAAGTCTATAGTGTGTAATTATTTAAACTCCGCCCACTATTCCAGGTCTATAGTGTGTATAATTAAATAAACCCCTTTCTGTTCTATAGCTTACCTTTGTTTAATACATCTAATAGATATCTTGGATTAACAATGACCTTTGATCAATTGTCGAGGGTTCAATATGCGGAAACAAGTTTCTCTTCAATTATGCAATGAAAGAAAAGACGCTTTATTTTTTAATCTGCTATTTTAAACGTCTACAAGAGACGATGTTTATTTGATCTTTTGATCTTTGATTAGATTAATTTATAATGATTATTGCGTTGGGGGCCTGATTGGTTAACGTGCACACGTTGCATCACAAGGTCTGTCATTGAATCAACTGATAAAGTCTGTCATTGAGTCAACTGGCATGGTTTCAATTCCCCAGTTGTACGTGACAAGGAGCAGGGTCGCCTGTCCAACCCTGTGGGTTTTGTCCAGGTTTTCCGGTTTCCTCCCATTGCTAAAGACCCCTAGACGCAAGTGAATTATTGAATTAAAGTTGAACCATATGTTATTCCTGAAATGACCTAGTTTGTATCGAGTGGATTTTAAACCCCATTTCTCTCTCCCTAATGAAGATGGACATGCCCATGCAGAGTGCTATGAGGGACATTTTGCATACACAAGCAGCGTTACGGCCTCTTCTTATTTCAAATTCCAACTGTCAAGGGTTCTTTTACATGCATACCAGCTAGAGGCACCTCGAATGAATGACAAGACACTGTTTCGGGAAACTACGCTGGAAAATTCTGAGTAACCCTGTCAACTGGGGAATCGAAATCATGCCACTTCAATTAATGGAGTAGACAAAAAGTGCCACACCCCAAAAAGTGTTAGGCATACCTGGTGTGGCCCACCCTCTTCATCATCCCACTGTAGTTATCTATTGGGTAAGGTTTGTCCTAGGACGAGCGTGCTTCCACCAAACTTTAGCATGTCACTTTAAATTTCAAGTATGTGTTATTAATTATGAAATAACGACATGGATTTATTTCTATTTGTCAAGAACTAGAGCAGTATTCTGTACATGTTGGTCGTGGTACAGAATGACGCAGATTACCCATCCTGCACTCTTAAACAAGGAAATAGCTGACCAGAGGGAAGGAAGACACGACAGCTGGGATTTTATTTGATTGATATTGAATCTTATCTTTCCGTAAATATTTCATCACTGATGAATCGTCTTATTGTTCATGTGATGAAAACAATTACAATAACTGGATGGAGGATTTCCTAGTTCAGATGGTTAAAATAATTAATTAAAGATACATTATGTAAGATTTAGATAAAGAGCTAGCCATTCTAGTTCGAAAATAGATCATGTAAAATGAATAATTTGAAATTTCATTCAAATTACTCTGACAAGACGTGTGCAATAATTTCAACCACTGTACTGGTTGTTCAAAGCTAAGTCTTGCTCCTCTATTTTTAGCTTAAATCAAAATATGGCTGAACTGTTCTAATCTATTTAATATCGAAGAAATCTGATGCCATCGAGAGTTGATTATGGCCTAGATAATTTAATTAATGTCTAATTAATAATTTAGAAAACATTTCAGGCCTAAAGAAAGATTTAGCTCTTGCATAATGTATGTTTTAAAGAGAGAATGTTAAAAACTTACAATAACTAGACCGAGGATGTTCCTAGTTCAGAAGGTTAAAATTAGAATTAAAGTCAAAATTAGAGTAAAAGGGGGTTGGATGGCCGAATTGTTAGCACATGTGCGTTGTATCATAAGGTCTTGTCATTGAGTCAACTGGCGTGGATTCGATTCTCCGGTTGTACGTGACAAGGAGTAGGGTTGACTGTACAACCTCGTGGGTTTTCTCCAAGTCCTCCGGTTCCCTCCAATTGCTAAAGACCCATATGCACAAGCGAATTATTGAAATAAAATTGAACCATGTGTTAGTCCTGAAATGACCTAGTTTATGCCGAGTGGAAGTTAAACCCCATCTCTCTCTCTCTCTCTCTCTCTCTCTCTCTCTCTTTGAAACCATATTGATTCTCCCTTGATTGCTGATGTGATTAAATCCTGATAATTCATCCTTCTTTTTATCTATCCGACTTTTAAAACCAAAAGTTTATCTCTTAATGGCTAATCTTCTCCAAATTCAAAAATCATCAAATCTTTCCAGCCACCATTAAAATCTATGTATAAAAATCACAGGTGTCTAATGCAAAGATCATTAAATGGTAGATCATTGGCTTACAAAGATCAAAGGGGCTTGGCTCTTTATTCCTTAGCCTCTTCTGTTGAAGGATTAGACTTGATGATGTAATAATGACTAAGCTATTTTATGTCAAGGGGAGATAAGTATCCATTAAGGAGCTCTGTTAATGTATTGGGAATAAATATGGGTCTTTATCAACAGAACTACTTAAATAGAAATTAAAAATGAGATCAGTTAACTGGACCATCTGACCGTTTTATCTTAACCCTGGTCAAATATATCACTGATACAGTTTGTCCTGGCTACAGATAAATTGAAGTTGAAAGCTGTAGTAGTAGATTGCTAATTAAAAATTAGACCTTTAAAAAAGGGGCTATAAATTCAGGAGTTGAAAGTTTAACTTTGTTAATAGTTTACTCCCCATTTAATAAACTGGCTCGATCACTAGTCTGGAGGTAGGGTGTTCGATCCCTGCATTGGTTGAGAAAGTTCATTAGGATTTTCCGACGTGGTTCCCCTTGGTCAGTGGTGCAGGAAGGAGGTCCCGACAAGGACAGCTGTCTAGTTATTGGGATGGGACAAAAAACAGAGGTCTCATGTATACAATGGCGTACACGTTAAAGATCCCCTGGCAGTTGGAAATCGATATAAGAGTAGGTCATAGTGCCGTTTCCCGGGCAAAATTTCCCTCATAGCACGCTGCATGATGTATGCACGTCTTCATTAGCCTAGTTCGGAGCAGAACAGTAGGATGTTAAACTCCATTTCATTTCATTTCATTTGTATATATGTATATATTTCATTTCTCCTTTCAATCAGATTGAATCCTAATTAGGAGATTATATACCTTATTGATTTTGTTTTCTTATTTAAATATTCAAGTTATAAATCTGAGAACATGCATTGAGAGATACATTATGAAGATTTAAATAAAGAGCTAGTCATAATAGTTTGACAATAGATAATGCAAAATGAATGTAATGAAAATTTCTTTCAAATTTCTCCATTGCAATTGATGATATTAGCTTTTGGTGGTTTGACAAGATGTGTGCATTAATTACACCCACCGCACTGGTTATTTGAAGCTTAGCATCGCTTCACCATTTTTAGATTAAATCAAAATATTGCTGAATCGTTCCAATATACTTAATTTTTTGAGATATCTGATGGCATCAACGAGAATTGATTATGGTCTTGTCATGTTAAACATACATTATGCAAGAGCTATATCTGTCTATTGCAGGTCTTTCTTTAGGCCTGAAATGTTATCTAAATTATTAATTAGACATTTATTAACAAAACAAGACCATAATCGACCCTCGATGGTGTTGGATACTCAAGATTTTAACTAGATTAAAACGGTTCGCCAATTAAAAATTTAATTTAAAAATGGGAAAGCGAGGCTAAGTCCCTGCTTACCACTGTGCTCACATCTTGTCAAAACTACAAACAATGATAACTTGGCTGAGAATGAAGTAATTTGAATGAAATTTTCAATATTTTCTTTGTTTATCATCTATTTTTGAATTATTATAGCAAGAATGACCAACTCTTTATTAAACTCTTAACTAATGTATCTTTAATAAAAGTCTAATAGTTTTTATGATATTTTAGGCCTTAAGACCTGCAATAGGCAGATTTAGCTCTTACATAATGTATGTTTAAACCACGAAAATTTGAATGATGCACAGAAACTTTAAGTGAGTCAATATGTTTTTAAACTGATCTGTATACGATAATTTGATCAGCTTGTTGTCGTGTAATACGATGTAGCACATCTTCCTTTACTCTTCACAAACAACAAAAGACATTCGGAAAGGCACTGCCACAGGTAACTCGTGGTTTATAGCTTCAGATTGATTCAGATTGAAACCCCTCGGGGTCCGCAGAGATAAGATAAATAAATAATCTAGGAGACAACAAAGGGAGCAGTTAACGCTAATTAAAGCTTTAAGTCAGTAGATTCTTGTATCTAACTTGTGATCCACTACTTGGTGTCTATTGAGTTAATGTAAATAGATGGTTTCCTGTTGTATAGACCAATATCTTTATCTTCTGCCTTTTACCTCCGGGGGCCAACTACCATCACAAACACTATCAACTACTTTAGGCCAATACTTCAACAATTTGATTCCATTCAAGATTTGGGAAAGATTTAATAATAATAATAATAAGTCCATTTATATCGCGCTATTCATAGCGCTACAAAAAAGATATTCACTCTTGAAAATCTTTCTCAAATAAGTATGTTTTCAATTTGGATTTAAAGAAGTCGAAGATTTTCCAGTAGCGAGTTCCACAAATTGGCAGCAATAACAGCAAAGGAGCTGAGTTTATATTTTGGGACAACAAGGTTGTTCTTAGTACTTGATGTTAGATTTTTGGATAGCATGTAAGGTTCCACAAGTTCCCTCAGATAAGATGGCATGAAATGAAATGGATGTTAACATCCTATTTTTCTAAACCAAAAGGGCTATTGAATACAAGGAAAGTTTAAGAATAAAAAGACTGTTGAAACACAAAATTTTGATTCCATTCAAGACTAAGGAAACAATTAAGAACAAAGACTTTAGAAATACAAGTGATGAGAGAGAGTGAAATGGGGTTTAAGGTCCACTCGACACAAACTAGGTCATTTTGGGACTAACACATGGTTCAATTTTATTTCAATAATTCACTTGCGTGTGATGGCAGATTGCACCCAAGTCTGGATTTACGGCACTTGTCACAGATTCAGACTTTGTCAGACATGATATTCTAGTGCCTACCGTTTTGTTGGGCACAATTTTTTTACGTTTTATTTGCAGTGCTTTTATTTATACCCGTCGTACAAATATTAAAATTGTCAAAACGTACTAGTACATCTGTCTGACGATTTCTCAGGTTCAACTAAAACCATTATTTTCAGGCCTGATTTCATGGAAGTTAAAAATCTTGCAGAACAAAAAAAAACAAAACGAGAGAGAAAAATACAGTGTGCCGTTTAGTACACAAGGGTACTCCTGTCGCATCCGTCAGGTATTTCAACTCACTCAGAGAAAAAACACCTTGGTGATATAACTCTAGCTTTCTTTCTGTAACGACCATGTTGTTTTAAAGTTTAGTACTTTCGTTGACATGAGACTGATGTTGACGAAGCTTTATATTTGGTTAGTGTGTAACTTTAGGTGCGTTAGAAAAAAAGGTCTTTGAAGTGGCCGTCCACCTGCTTTGTCGGCTTGTCTGTAATCTCTCGATAACATAATATGACGAGTTGTTGTCCAGTCTGGAATTCAGGCCTCACAGAAACACTACTTGTCCGTTTGACCGCCATTGGTATGATGTTGTCGTAGAGATTGTCACAGACGTTACAAAACCTTGACCAATGAATGGCCTCTCTGTTGCCGTTTGGATTTTGTATTGATCCCCAACATGATGAGGACTACTTCAACATTTTATCGTCTTAGTAACCATTGGTTGTAATGCCTACGCTAAATTTACATGTCGTGTTAAAAAATAAGTTTGACAAATCCGTCGTAAACTTCCGTAAACTTTGGAAGTGTCGTATAAAAATTGACATTATACTGTTGCGCAGTCCCCAATAGAATGAATATTTGAGTTATATGAATGCATCAAATTAACCAGTATTTCTTACGTTTGAACCAAAAACCAGATTAGAAGTTCTAGAATGGCAAGCAATACTCTACATTGTGCATGACACTTTTCAGTTGAATTCTTGACCTAATCACTAATCTAACAGGTTTAAAATTCTTGCATGTCAGATGGAAATTAAATGATAATATGACCAGGTAAACATTACAGATTAGCCAGAAGCCTAATTAAAGTCAACTCTGTAATTATATTAGAGAGACATTGTTTCATAAATTATTATCTATTGTTCAGTTAATCCAGTAGGAAGTGAGTTGTTCAATCTTACACCCCCAACTAGATTGAACATACAACCCATCGTGGAAGGTTGGATTATAAGCAGGTCCTTAAACCCCGGATGATAATAGTAGGCAGAGATAACACTGGGCCATTGTGGCTCCTTTTGAAGATAACAGCTTAAGCCCATCACAACATCAATGTTGATTTAAATTGACAAATTATTTGTGTTTTCAATGTCAAAGACTATGGATGATATTGAGTTAGAGACTTAGCTACTTTAAATTTGAATAATCAAGGCTTGCTATTCATGAAACATAACTTTTTAATATGTTCAATTACTAAATGCTGTAATAAATATGTTCTACTAAAATATCTAAAGATTGCACACTGTTTAAGATCGTGTGTCATGTGCCATTTTCCTTTGAACAGTTTACTAAATGTGAACCTATACGAATTCAATGTGTGTGGCACCCTCTCGCAACATAATCTCCTCAGATCTTCAACGATATTAAAATACAGCAAGTGCTTGATATGATACGTGTTGTATATTACTACGTCTGTCTGATATTAATCTCATATCACTTGTGTTTTTATATGTTACTCAATCAATGTCGGGCACTTCGTCTTCAATATATCGGTTAGGGCTAAATGATAAGGCCAGCTCAATTTTTTGTCATAGGTCACAAGATGTAGACAGGGCTAGTGCTAATCCCAACCCTAGCCCTAACCCTGGACCTAGCCTCTGGAAATGTAGCTAATATAGCCATGCAATAAATGGATGCAAACTAGTTACTAAATTGTTGTGTCTTTGTCAAGAGAGAGGGAAATTTGTTTTAAAAGTCCACTCGACCCAATCTAAGTTGCCTGTCCAACCTCATGGATTTTTTTGCCAGGTCCTTCGGTTTCTTCACATTGCTAAAGACCCCAACGTGCAAGCGAATTATTGAAATAAAATTGAACCATACGTTATTCCAAAATGAGCTAGTTTGTGTTGAGTGGAGTTAAACCCATCCCTCCCTCCCCCTCTCTCTCTCTCTCTCTCTCTCTCTCTCTCTCTCTGACAGCTGACAGTTCTGACTATAATAGTTAATAAATAGATAGTGAAAATGGATACAATAACACTGTAGCCTTGATTGTCATTGCTACCCTTGTTACGATAATAAACAAAGTCTCGTTTATCCATTTTTACGGTTATTTCATCCACCACAAAATGCATTCAAATCTACTAAATATCGCAGCCATATGATGGCATCGAGAGTTGATTATGGTCTTGGTAAATTAATGTCTAATTAATAATTTATATAACATTTAAGGTCTAAAGAAAGACCTGCAATAGGCAGATTTAGCTCTTATATAATGTATGTTTAAAGTAGCTAAGTGTCTAACTCAATATCATCCAAAATCTTCGACATTGAAAACACGATTTATTTGTCGGTTTAAATCAACATTGATGTTGTGATCTTACCTGGAAAAGATGGCCTTCTGGTATCCAATATTTAAGACACAATGATCATTTTACAATTGGTACACGAATCGTGTACCATAATGCGTTTCAGTGCTATTTGTAATAAGGACTCGAAAAACGAGGCTAGGCATATTCCACAAGTCATGTCAAACAGTGACGCTATATTCTTATCTGGAGAGCATGTCCAATAAATACTATCGGCGTTGACTGGAATAACCAGAAGCTAGAGATTGAAATTCGATTGAGAATACTGGCGTATGTCGGCGAACCTAATTGATTAGAAATTACAGTAAAAAAGAATCGATTGAATGTAACTTCATTTATATACATTCATATTACATTATTGTATGCGTTGCGACCCATTTGTGTCCATTTCTGGGTCCTAAATATTAGCGATTTAGCTACTTTAAGACATGAAAAATCAGATATTGTCCGACAAAATACAAACATCAAACAATGACTTTAATCTCTATTTTTTTCTGGAAAGCTGTCGCATGATGGGACCCCATATTTCCCATGCATTTTTAAAACGTATATAAATATCATAAGTGGCCTCGTAGTTGCCCACGTAGATTATTATCTTGCATGTGTCCCATTTGTTACGGAAGATATTATATTTTTAAGAAACGTGACGCATGCATGAGAAGTGTTTTAAAATAAAATAATATTGTATAACCTAATTTTATTTTGATAATATCATATTGTCAATAAAATGAATCTGGTAGTTTGAACAAAAGACAGGAAACTGATCTATTCTATACAAGGAGTGTCGACTAACATTCAATGGTTGTCTCGATTTCGTAAGATAAATCTTGTGATATAATAAAATCATTGTTAGTACAGCTTTTTGAATAATTTGTGTATTAAGTGCACGGGTTATATTACCTTGGTCAGAGTGACACAAGAAGAACCATGATTTATACAGAGAAATATGCCATGCAGTCAGTGTCTTATGAGGGAATTTGGCCCAGGTAGTGGTGCTACTGCCTGCTCTTTGATTTGAAATTCCAACTGTCAAGGGTTATTCCTTGGTCAGATTGACACAAGAAGAACCATTTTGTTTCCTGATTTCAATTAATCAGAGAAATACGCCATGCAGTGTACTATGAGGGAATTTTGCCCAGGTAGTGGTGATATCACTGTAGCCCGGGTATCATTTAATATTGTGTATCTAGCACTAATTTCTTTCACATTCATTCAATATCAAATCCTTGTTTAAAAAATCGTGAAAATCATTTTGAACAGTGGTCTAGAAATTAAATCCTTGTAAATTGGACACTCGTTATCAAAATTAATCAGTCAGCTTTAAATTGGACACAAGTACAAATTAGATGATTTTGGGTGATTTTAAATAATTTTTATGAATTTTTAAACCAAGATTTGATATTAAACGAATGTGAAAGAAATTAGACCTAGATACACAAGATTAAATGATACCCGGGTTACAGAATTCCAACTGTCAAGGGTTATTCGTTGGCCAGATGGCCACAAGAAGAACCATTATGTTTACATATTTTATATAGTAGTAGAAATACACCATGCAGAGTACTATGAGGGGAATTTGGCCCAGACAGTGGCGCTACGGCTTACTCTTTAATTCAAAATTCCAACTGTAAAAGGTTCATTTACATGTACATGAGACCTTGGTTTTTAATCCAATCCGATCCGAACGACTTATTACTAGGCCCTCCATCCAGCACCTATGAGAAAAGTGAAACCACAGAGGAAGTTTCTCGACCAACATTGGAGCTTGTTAAGCTTATGCCAAAATTTGACATTGTGAAGTTGTTTTTAATTCATGTATATAGGTCTGATTTTAAAACTCATCAATAATAAAATGGTTGATGTCTTCCGTGTCAATATTTAATGAGTTTTACTTTTTACCATCAAGGATATCGTTTACTGTAGTTGTGGGGATTATTGCAGGTAAAGATGTCCTTGATAGAGAGTGTCAAGAACGGATCTGTCATATTCAGATAAACGGCCGTACCATTCAGATCCTCGATACGAGATCATCTCTCAAAGATTGTAAAATGTAATTGTGTTAAAGTGATCACTGACCATTTTTGCGACAATATCAAAATTTTCATGATAAAATGGACTGGAATTGATTATTTAAGATACATTATGCAAGAGCTAAATCTGCCGATTGCAGATCTTTCTTTAGGCCTGAAATGTTATATAAGTTATTAATTAGATATTAATTAACTTATCAAGACCATAATCAACTATTGACGCCATCTCTGCGATGTTTAATGGATTTGAATACATTTTGTGATGAATGATTTGACGTCAAAATGGATAATCAAGACTTTGTTTTTTATTGTACCGACTCTTTTAATGATGACCGAGACTAGTTGTAAAATTCAATTGTTGATATCTTGGTTCAGAGTGGAGCAATTTAATTGAAATTTTCAGCATATTCTCTTGATGTTATCTATTTCTTCACTGTTACAGCGAGAACTGTCGGCTCTTTATCTAATCTCCCATAATGTCCCTTTAAATAATCGTATCTTTGTAGGTACTGAAGGAAATTGAACAATTTTTGGACAAATATTTCTTTTGGTTTGCGATGGATGACAAATTTTCTCGAATGTTCTGTGTTTCTATCTGTTTTCCGTCTTAATTAGCCCAGTAGGAGGGGGGTGGTTTGATGGCCAAATGGTTAGTGTGTGCGCGCGCTGTATCATAAGGTCTGTCATTGAGTCAGATGGCATGGTTTCGATTCCCCGGTTGTGCGTGACAAGGAGTAGGGTCGCCTGTCCAACCTCATGGATTTTCTCTGGGTCCTCCGCTTTCCTCCTACTGCTAAAGACCGCTATGCACAAACGAATTATTAAAATAAAATTGAACCATATGTTAGTCATGAAATGACCTAGTTTGTGATGAGTGGACATTAAACCCCATTTCTCTCCCTATCTCTCCTTTTAATTTGCAATGGATTACAAATTTTCTCAAATGTTTGTCTTGTCTGCATGTCATTCTTCTGTGTTTTTATCTTTGTGTCGTTTTCATTAGCCCAGCCGGAGCAGTACATTAGGACATTAAACCCCATTTCATTTCATTTTTATACCAGTTCTCCTGTACAATTACTATTTGAGTTAGAATTAAAATTGTCAACTTTACAACTAGGGATAGAATATACCAAGTATAATTTATCGTTTCCTTTTTTATTAAAATATACTCCTTTCACTTGTGAAATGTTGGACAGGTTGTCAAGGTAATTATACTATACACCCGAATGAATCAGGTGTTGTTGAATACAGGTAAATCCGTTAATTACCTGTTACACATTTAAGCCTGTTACTGATATTTTCTGTGGGGTAATTATTCGATACTGATTTAAGAGATTTCCGTTGAACAATACAACTTGCACAGACGCCCTGCTGGGTGGGAGGACGAGATACGGTATCTTTAAAGTCTTCTCCGTGGACAATAGAAAACACGGTCCTCCTTTATACTTCACTCGGAGGAAGGTCTTCATTTTGTGGTCAATTAACCTCAATGGTCAGGTGGTTTAACCCTCTCCATGGACAAGTGCAAAGGAAATTATCAATTAATTTGAAACTGGTTTTGATGTAGCAGGTCGGTCTTCAATGCTTTAGCATATTGCACAAAATTAATTTCAAAGCCATTATATATCAGGTGTGAGGAAATTGTTGTTCAAACTATTTTGGGGCGTTTTGAATGAATTTAGCCTTAGGCCAGAAATAATTGTTGCATTGCTTAAATCCATGATTTCAAAGAACCGCTGCTGAAGCTGAACAGGACTTAGAATTAACCAATCTGATTTTCTTTCGGACTAGATTTTTTGATCGCATATTATCTCAAATTCTATATCTAGCCTATATTGGTCCATTTTGGGGCGTTACGTTTATGTAAACTTATGTAAACTTAAACAGCCATTTTATTTTTGGGCCAGAATTTTGATTGTGTATGTTTTCAAATTCCATATCAAGCCTTTTTTGGGATATTTTTGGGCTTTAAGTTATTTTCGGTCCATGTTGGTGCTTTAAGTTTATATTGCGGCATGCTTGGGCTTTAATATTATTGGGTTATGCAGCGGCTTTAAAGTCATATTGTGGTATGCTGGGGATTTAATATTATTGGTCCACGAAGGGGCTTTAAGTATTGGGCCATGCTGGTGCTTTATTATTATTTTGGCATGTTGGGGTTTTAAATTTATATTGTGGCATACTGGTTCTTTAATATTTTGGGGCCAAGAAGGGGCTATAAGTATTAGGTCATGACAGGGCTTTAATATAATTTAATATTATTGGACCATGCTGGGGTTTTGAATTGATGTTGTGGGCATATTTGTTCTTCAATATTTTTGGGCCAGGAAGGGGCTTTAAGTGTTAGGTCATGACAGGGCTTTAATATTATTTAATATTATTGGGTCATGTTGGGGTTTCAATTTATGTTGTCTGAATGCTGGTGCTTTAATATTATTGCTCCATGTAGGGGCTTAGTATTGGGTCATGACAGGTGTTTAATATTATCGGGGCTTTGAATTTATGTTGTGGGGATACTGGTGTCTTAATATTATTGGGCCATGTAGGGGCTTTAAGTATTAGGCCTTGACAGTGTTTTAATATTACTGGGCCATGTTGGGGCTTTAAGTATTAGGCCATGACAGGGATTTAATATTACTGAGGTTTTGAATTTATATTGTTGGGATGGTGCTACTTTTATATTATTGGGGGGATCACGTGGCTAAGTGGGTAAAACGCTGGCTCGCTAGCCTGGAGGTCGGGTGTTCGATCCCTGCATTTGCAGAGAAAGTTCATTCAGATTTTCCGGCGTGGTTTCCCCCTTGTCAGTGATGCAGGATTGAGGGCCTGACAAGGACAGCTGTCTAGTCGTTCGGATGGGACGAAAAACCGAGGTCCCGTGTACACATTGGCGTGCACGTAAAAAATCCCTTTGGCAGTTGGAATTCGATATAAGAGTGGGCCGCAGTGCCGCTGCCCGGGCAAAATTTCCCTCATAGCACACTGTATGGCGTATGCCCGTCTTCATTAGCCCAGCATAGGAGCAGAACAGTAGGACGTTAAACCCCAATTTCATTTCATTTCATTTTTACATTATTGGGCCATTATTTACATTAGGAGCTTTAAGTATTGGGCCATGTCAGGGTTTTAATATTATTAAGTCACGTTAGAGCTGGAAGTTGGGGTTTTTGATTGATATTGTGAGGATACTGGTACTTTAATATTATTCCTATGATGACAATAGTTAACAGTAGTCTATTCTTACCAAAAGGTTTACATTAGCATTTTGTCACCTCTTACATGAAGTATGACACAAGTCTTTGATGTCTGTTGAAGTATGGTATATAAACATTAGATATAATATATACAAACAATACAAGTAGAAGGATCAAGATGTGATGGCTGACTCAAGGGGCATTTCCTTCATTTATACTCCACCGGATGTAAGCTTTTGTCAGTTATACTTGTTTGATGCGACAATACCTTGCACAAAATCTGTCAGTTACAAGTGTGGGGTGGGGGGGGTGATTGATTTAACAGAGAGAGCGAGAGAATGAGAGGGGGATGGTAACGTCCACTCGACACAGACTAGGTCATTTCGGGACTGACATATGTTTGATTGGTTTAATGAGCTTTAGATAATAAATGAAAAGAAATGAAATGGGGTTTAACGTCCTACTGTTCTGCTTCTAACTGGGTTAATGAAGACGGGCATAGGCCATACAGTGTACTATGAGGGAAATTTTGCCCGGGTAGCGGCACTACGGTCTACTCTTATATCTAATTCCAACTACCAAGGGATCTTTTACGTGCATGCCACAGGACCTTGGTTTTTTGTCCCATACAAACGACTAGACAGCTGTCCTTGTCAGGCCCTCTGTCCTGCACCACTGACAAGGGAAAAACCATGTCGGAAAATACTGATGAACTTTCTCGGCCAAAGCAGGGATCGAACACCCGACCTCCAGGCTAGCGAGCCAGCGTCTTACCCACTTAACCACCATGGCTCCCGGGTTAGTGGGTCTAATGGCATCTCTCTCTCAACAAGTACTTGTCAAAGAAATGGCTGCACACAAAGTCTAATAATCCCTTAAATAGGGGGTTTGGGTGGCTAAATGATTAATAGTTTGTGATTGAGTCAATTGGTGTGGATTCGTGATTCCCCGCTTGTAAGTGACAAGGAGTAGGGTCACCTGTCCAACTATGTGGGTTTTCTCTGGGTCCTCCGGTTTCCTCCCACTGTTCAATGAAATAAAACTGAACTATGTTAGTCCCCAAAATGACTTTGTTTGTGTTAAGGTATTAAATCTCTCTCTCGCTCTCTTTAAATAAGGGGGGTTGGATGGCCGAATGGTTAGCACGTGTGTGCTGTTTCATAAGACCTGTCATTGAGTCAACTGGCATGGTTTCGAATCCCCGGTTGTACGTGACAAGGAGTAGGGTCGCCTGTCCAACCTCGTGGGTTTTCTCCGGGTCCTCCGGTTTCCTCCCACTGCTAAAGAACTCTAGGAGGCGCAAGCGAATTATTGAAATAAAATTAAACCATATGTTAGTCCCGAAATGACCTAGTTTGTGTCGAGTGGACGTTAAACCCCATCTCTCTCTCTCTTTAAATAAATGCACTAGTCAAAGAAAATGGCTGCACACGAAGTCTGATAATCTACAGACCTAGTTATGATAACATATTATTATTATTCACCGACAACATCTCATCTTTTCTTTCATAAAAGATAAACACAACCATTCTTTTTTTATAAATTTGAACTTTAGAGGCATGGAAACGATGACATTTATACAGGAACTTGGACAGGAATGGAACGCCCAAGTTTTATTCTACTTGAAAATGATAAATTGAATGGCAAGCATATTGCAGTTTGATTTACTTATCATTTTCGGAGAGCTCTAGACTCTTAAAGGGACAGTCAAAGTCTTTAAACATGACCCCCCTCAGGTAGCTACAAATAAAAATTCCTGGTGATTGTTATACCACGAGGAGTCACGGTGGCTACGTGGGTAAGATGCTGGCTCGCTAGCCTGGAGGCTGCGTGTTCGATCTTTGCACTGGCAGAGAAAGTTCATCAGGATTTTCTGACGTGATTTCCTCTTGTCAGTGGTGCAGGACAGAGGGCCTGACAACGACAGCTGTCTAGTCACTCGGATGGGACAAAAAACAGAGGTACGTCCTGTGTATACATTGGCGTGCACGTAAAAGATCCGTTGGCAGTTGGAATTTGATATAAGACTAGGCCATAGCGACACTGTCTGGGTAAAATGCCCGCCTTCATTAGCCCAATCGGAGTAGAACAGTAGGACGTTAAACCACATTTTATTTCATTTCATTTATTGTCATAGAACAATTTTAACATGCAGTAAAACATTTCATTAATCCTGTCTACCAATACATAAATAGGACAGTCTCTAGTTCTTAGAATGGGACAAAAAAACGAGGTCCCATGTACACATTGGCGTGCACATAAAAGAACCCCTGGCAGTTGGAATTCGATATAAGAGTAAACTGTAGCACCACTGTCTGGGTGAAATTTCCCTCATGGCACACTGTATGGTGTATGCCTGTCTTTATTAGCCCAGTTCGGAGCAGAACAGTAGGGCGTTAAACCTTGTGTCATTTCACTTATTACTATAAGTGAGTTTATTACTATATATACTGTATCCAGTCAGATGATAGACCATTGATTTAAAGGGCTAATCCTAGTCCGGGGGGATTTATACTGTATATGATCTGATCCCTTACAAAATAGTTGATTTATGACTTGTCATTATCAGCTCTGACCTACAACCGAATATAATTTGTGTGTCGATAGGTCAATCCCCTCAATAAAAACTAAGGAAATTAATAATACCTTGTGAAGTGCATGTTTCCTGTGCCTTATCATAAATCGGGGGCCCCGGCGTACGATATTATAAAATCGGTCTACTGTAGTATCTTTAGTACAATAGGTATTCAAATTCACGTCCGTTGTAAATAAACACAAAAAAAAACTTTTGAATTGCTAGGGTTTCTTTCACCTGATAATTTATAATATCATTTTCTTTCTTAAAAAAAAAATAATAATAAATTGTGCGTTTATTCATTCTATAAGAATTGTTTCTTTCAGGTGATAATTTATAATATCGAAAAATAAAAATAAAAAATTGAGTGTGTATTCTATCGGCAATTCTTTCTGTTATAATGGTGTTTAATTTAACATGATTTAATATTGCAATGATTTTTATGGGTTTACTAAAGAAATAAAAGAAAACTGAAGAGCTACAAGAATAGTTTCTATGATTCGTATTGAAATGTTTATTAGCAAGATTTTGATAGTGTAGCCGGTTAGAATAGAATTATTGGGGTTTTTTTTCTATACAATATTTTATACAAAAATTTTAAAGTGCGAGAGCAACAGGAAGGAATAATTCTGTTCTATTAAAGAAGAGGGAGAGAGAGAAATGGGGTTTAACATCCACTTGACACAAACTAGGTCATTTGGGGACTAACATATGGTTCAATTTTATTTCAATAATTCGCTTACGCGTAGGGGTCTTAAGCAATTGTCTGTCATTGAGTCAACTGGTGTGGTTTCGATTCCCCGGTTGTACGTGACAAAGAGTAGGGTCGCCTGTCCAACCTCGTGGGTTTTCTCCGGGTCCTCTGGTTTCCTCCCAAGTCTCACTGCTAAAGACTCCTACGCGTAAGCGAATTATTGAAATAAAATCGAACTATAAGTTAGTCCTGAAATGACCTCGTTTGTGTCGAGTGGACGTTAAACCAGTGGATGTTAAACCCTCACTCTCTCTCTCTCTCTCTCTCTCTCTCTCTCTCAATAATAAAAAAACCATTGAAGCATATGACCTGAAAGTTGATCTTTATTTTCAAAACTGGATTATCCCCCTTTAGTCTTGAGCAGGTGGTTGTTTTAGCATGTACTATAACTGTATATCTATTTAATGATATCTATATTTGAATTAAAGATTATATATAAGCAATTTAATTCAATTATTTATGTATTTAATGCCAGGTAAGTTGAAAGGTGGGTCTTTATTGATGTTTCATCAAGTTTAGTTTTATAAGTATGGTTTGGTTTATTATATTTAGTATATTAAAACGTGATGTTTCATTACTTATTAATTGAAGTGGGGCCAAATGCGTAACATTTAGTACATATTTATTAGTATATAAAGGTGTGATATACAGGTAATGTTATAGAACTTATATTTAGTTGTATATAAAGGTGTGATATACAGGTACTGTTATAGAACTTATAATTTAGTTATATATAAAGGTGTGATATATAGGTACTCTTATATTTAGTTATATATAAAGGTGTGATATATAGGTACTCTTATAGAATTTATATTATAAAGGTGTGATATACAGGTACTCTTATATTTAGTTATATATAAAGGTGTGATATACAGGTACTCTTATAGAACTTATATTATAAAGGTGTGATATACAGGTACTCTTATATTTAGTTATATATAAAGGTGTGATATACAGGTGCTCTTATAGAACTTATATTATAAAAGTGTGATATACAGGTACTCTTACAGAACTTATATTGAAGCTGAGCCAAAATACATAACATAGTATTCACACATGAGATTAAGGGAGGAGTCCAGGGTGTGGGGTGGAGAACTTAAAAGGGTCTACGAAGATGGGATGTACAGCATGAATTGGCATAGGATGGGGGATTTTAAAAGGGTCTACAACAATGGTGTGCAATGCATTTGACACACACAGAGCGTATGCAGAATATCCCTAATTGTTATGGTACAGTGTGGGGGGAATGTGGTGGGAGGGGCTTAAACGGTCATACAAAGATAGAGCATATAACATGTATTTGTGAGGGACTGGAAGGTGGGTGGCGCTTTAAAGATTAGGCACAACGTTAAAATTTTGTTTTGTTAGTATGACATGAATTTAGACAGAAATGGGATTTAATATTTATGTCCTATAACATGAATTGGACACATTCATACATGTTGTGTGTGTGTGTGTGCAGTATAGCATGTGTTGGGTGTAATATCAACTTATTTATCATATATAAACAATGTATGTATGAGCATGTTGAGACTAGAGATAAATAACAGGTTCCTACACCTTCTAGACATATATACAACATATATACTAACATATATACTAACATATATACCACTACACTAACAGGTGTTTGTCTTAATATACCACACTTGATACATCAGTATAACATGCTTTCTCCTGCACCCAATACATAGGCTATAGTAGACATCAGAATAAAATGCACTGGGTGATTTAAGTCCTGCATCAATCCGGCTAACACAGACAAGTATATACCATGATATGAAATTTTGCTCGAACTGTACTGCTACAGCCTATATGATGATTTTAATTTCCAACTGTCAAGCGATATTTAACACACTGCTAAAGACCCCTATGGGCAAGTAAATTATTCAAATAGAATTGAACCATATGTTACTCCCGAAATGACCTAGTTTGTGTCCAGTGGATGTTAAACCCCATTTCTCTCTCTTAAATATTGGATAACAAAAGCCCATCACAATCTCTCTCTCTCTCTCTCTCTCTCTCTCTCTTAAATTTCTTCTTCTTCTGTCTGCATGATTTTTTGTAAAATATTTGAATTGATTTTGATGGGATGAAGATGGTGTGGGACTATGTTCGGTCTTGAGTTAATTAAGATGGAAAGTGTGATTTGAGAAGTTCATTGATGAGATATGTTACAGCTTCCATCAGATAACAGGTCTCAAGTTCATTGATGAGATATGCCACTGCTATTACTAATCATGTGAATGGTTCTAATAGCCGTGGGAATAACACATTGAATTGTTACAACCAATCATATGGCACCACAGGTCCATGGCATCGATACTTAATCTTTTACAATTAACTTGTTACAAATCTGAAATGGAATCAAATTGAGGTGGGGGGGTGCCGTTAATTTCTAGACAAAGACGTAGTTTTTTAATTTTCTATCTGCAATTTGAATTCAGAGAATTTTGCCTGAACAGTGATGACGTTTTTACTCATCTGTGATTTCCAATTGTCAAGGGTTCATCCCATCCGAACGAGTTGGCACACTTTTCTTGCTAGGCCCATCCTACGTCTTGCAACACATGCAGGGGAAAAGCAGGCTAGAAAGTTGCAAGAAGCTTTCTCAGCCAACACCAGCTTGAACCCAAGACCTCCACATTAGTGAGCCCACGTCAATTCCCACTGAACACCGGGTTCAAACCAAAGACCTCCATATTAGTTAGCCCACACCATACCCACTGAACACCAGGATCAAACTCAAGACCTCCACATTAGTTAGCCCACACCATACCCACTGAACACCGACATCAAACCCAAGACCTCCACATTAGTGAGCCCACGCCATACCTACTGAACACCGGGATTGAACTCAAGACCTCCATATTAGTGAGCCCACACCATACCCACTGAACACCGACATCAAACCCAAGACCTCCACATTAGTTAGCCCACACCATACCCACTGAACAATGGGATCGAACACAAGACCTCCACATTAGTTAGCCCACACCATACCCACTGAACACCGGGATCGAACACAAGACCTCCACATTAGTTAGCCCACACCATACCCACTGAACACCGGGATCGAACACAAGACCTCCACATTAGTGAGCCCACACCATACCCACTGAACACCAGGATCGAACTCAAGACCTCCACATTAGTTAGCCCACACCATACTGACGGAGCCACCGTGGATCCCTTATGAATACAAACTTTATCATAACCGTAAAGCTACACTACTTTATTACACTGTAGGAGGGTTGGATGGCTGAATGGTTAGCGTGCGCGCGCTGTATCATAAAGTCTGTCATTGAGTCGACTGCGTGGTTTCGATTCCCCGGTTGTACCTGACAAGGAGTAGGGTCGCCTGTCCAACCTCGTTGGTTTTCTCCGGGTCCTCCGGTTTCCTCCCACTGCTAAAGACCCCTATGAGCAAGCGAATTATTGAAATAAAATTAAGCCATATGTTAGTCCCAAAATGACCTAGTTTGTGTCGAGTGGACGGTAAACCCCATTTCTCTCTCTCTCTGTTTATTACACTGTAAATGATGAAAAGATAAAAGGTACGTCGTTTCAACACTGGTGTATTAAAGTATTAAAATTTTAAAGTACTTTTTCGCTCATCCTGGAGCTCATCGGAAATGTCTTTAATTAAATGATCAAAATACATTAATTTATATATACATATTTTATATATATACATATTTTATAGTATAGTATTTAATTGCAAAGTACATAATTAATTTCATATATATTTTATAATATAGTGTTTAATTGCAAATTTCATAATTAATTTAATGTATTTATAGTATAGTATTTAATTGCAAAATACATAATTAATTTCATATATATTTTATGGTATAGTATTTAAAGGAGCTAAATCGCTAATATTTAGGACCTAGAAATTGACACAAATGGGCCACAACGTATATAATAATGTAATATGAATGTATATAAACTGATTTACATTCAATCATATCCGTTTTTGCTCTGTTTTCTAATCAGTTATGTTCGGCGGAATATGCCAGAAGTCTCACGTGAATGGCAACCTCTAGCGTCTGGTTATTCCAGTGTACAATGGTAGTATTTATTGTGCATGCTCTCCAGATAAGAATATGGCATCACCGTTTGACATGACTAGTGGAATATGTCTAGCCTCGTTCTTCGAGTCCCTTGTTACAAATGGTGCGTACCAATGGTAAACTATTTATTTTGTCTTAAATATTGGATATCAGAAGCCCATCTTTTCCCGGTAAGATCACAAATAATTCATGTTTTCGATGTTGAAGATTGTGGAGGATATTGAGTTGGCTACTTTAATTACGAACACCCTTTGGATGATATTGAGTTAGAGACTCTGCTACTTTAATAATGAAAAGTTGATAAAAGAAAGATAAAATTAATTTATAGAACCCAATATTTACTATGTTTATTGTTCACCAAATATCTTAAAGATAATCAAAAGACCTTGACTAGAGCTTTAATATCTTTCATTTAGCGAGCATAATACCTGCCAACTCTACCCCCTGTCTTAAGTAAATAATAATCAGGTAGTTTATTTCACGGAATAATTGAGGTACAAACAAAAAGAGTGAGATGAGGTAGATGGTCGAGGGGGGGGGGGGAGATTAGTTAGTCTATGTACAGGTTCAACATATCCCCCTATTGTCGTGTTTAGTCAATGATGAATCCTCTTGTCTTTATTGTTATAAGGACCTGTTAGTATAAAAGCTGTTGAAGGGTTTGTAGCCTACAGGTCCCACTGTCTACCTGTTTTACCTGCAGACAGGTGTGTTCAGGTGTACAATATAATCAATATCTGTAACCTCTAACACTGGTCAGATTCCGAGGCCATATCGTGGGAAAATTGACCTGAGTGATGGATTTTAAATAGTTTTACCGTTAATTGGTAGTCCATTGTTTGTTTTAAGCATGTATTGTATTCTATACCTAGAGATCGAGAGGTCCGATTGTATTCATCAAGAGTTTTATGGCTACAGCCTGCTCTAATAAAATGAAATGGGGTTTAACGTCCTACTGTTCTGCTCCTACTGGGCTAATGAAGACGGGCATACGCCATACAGTGTGCTATGAGGGAAATTTTGCCCGGACAGCGGCCTACTCTTATATCGAATTCCAACTGCCAAGAAATCTTTTGCACACCAATGTATATACAGGTCCTCGTTTTTTTGTACCATCCGAAGGACTAGACAGCTGTCCTTGTCATCTCCTCTGTTCCATTCCAGTGACAAGCGGAAACCATGCCGGAAAATCTGGATGAACTTTCTTGGCCAATGCAGGAATCGAACACGTGACCCCCAGGCTAGCGAGCCAGCGTCTTACCCACTTAGCCACAGTGGCTCCCCTACTCTAATTATAGAAGGAAAAGACGTTTATAAGCTGTTAGAACTTTTGTTTAATCCTTGGGTATTGTGCAATGAAATATCAATGCAAAAAAATAAGTTTAAAATAAGAATAGAATATGATTATTTTGTTAAGCCGTTCCAAAGTTATAAGATGGAATTATGAGGTTATTTTTTATTCTTAATTCATATTTGTAAGACCAGGTAGAATACGAGCACATTTATTTTGAAGTCCCAGTCATTACATTTTCTTATATGTGATAATTATTACAATATAGATAAGTCTATATAGCTAAATCAGTACCAAGTTAAAGTTATTTTAGGTATACACATTAGCACATTGTCTTATTTAATAGTTATTTCAAGCTTATCGAATCAGTTGACGATAAACTTTATTTTATGAAATGAAATGAAATGAAATGGGGTTCAACATCCTACTGTTCTGCTTCTAACCTGGGCTAATGAAGACGAGCATACGCCATACAGTGTGCTATGAGGGAAGTTTTGCCAGGGCAGCGGCATTACGACCTACTCTTATATCGAATTCCAACTGCCAAGGGATCTTTTACGTGCACGCCAATGTGTACACGGGACCTCGGTTTTTCATCCCATCCGAACGACTAGACAGCTGTCCTTGTCAGGCCCTCCATCCTGCATCAGTGACAAGGGGAAACCACGCCGGAAAATCTGGATGAACTTTCTTTTATGTATTTGTATTAGGGATTTATGTGATTTTATAAAAATAGTTATATTGATGTACATGTATTGAGAATTTATATCTTATATCAAGTATATTGCTTGGCCGAGAAAGTTCATCCAGATTTTCCTGCGTGGTTCTCCCTTGTCAGTGATGCAGGACGGAGGGGCTGACAAGGACAGCTGTCTAGTCGTTCGGATGGGACGAAAAACCGAGGTCCCGTGTACACATTGGCATGCACGTAAAAGATCCCTTGGCAGTTGGAATTCGATATAAGAGTAGGTCGTAATGCCGCTGCCCGGGCAAAACTTCTCTCATAGCACACTGTATGGCGTATGCCCGTCTTCATTAGTCCAGGTTAGCAGCAGAACAGTAGGGCGTTAAAGTCCATTTCATTTCATTTCATTTCAAGTATATTGCAGGTCTTTCTTTAGGCCTGAAATATTATATCAACTATTAATTAGACATGAAAAGACCGTAATCAACTCTCGATGCCATCTTATATGTCCGATTTTCATTGGATTTGAATCCGATCTGCTGTTCAACGTCTGTTAATGATTAAATGCAACAATGGATAATCAAGACTTTGTTAATTATCGTGACAACGACAACAATGATAATCGAGGCTAGAAAGTTTTTAATATAGGGTTTTCTCCGCTTAGAGTGGATCAATTTGACTGAAATATTCAACATATTTACATTATCTAGTTTTTAACTATTATAGTGAGAACTGTCAGCTCTTTATCTAATCTCCCATAATGTATCTTTAATAAAAAAAAATTAAACTATATAGGTTAATAATATGTTTTGGTTTAGTTCTTTTGTGTGTGGGAGGGGGAGGGGGTTGATGACCGAGTTCATAAGGTCTGCCTGTGAGTCAAGTGACATTTGGATCAAAGGTTTGTGTAACAAGGAATTATGTCTCATAGTTTTACTCTCGACCTTCTGGTTTCGTCACACTGCTAAAGACTTCTGGTTTCGTCACACTGCTAAAGACTCTCTCTCTCTGTCTCTCCTTTATCCCCCCCCCCACCACACGCAGTCTTTATTAGCACATTGGATATTAATAATTATAAATTGAATCAAATTATTTTTAGTATTTAATCCATCACCTTTAAAAAAGAATTTTAAAAAAAGATTCCATTGTATGATGATAAAGTGTTAGTACCTACATTTATAAGAAAGTTTTATAATGATAGAGTAAGCCATTAGTAAGTATGATTGTCATGGTAATTATATACATGTTAAATATAAAGCCTGTATATCTTCAAAATAAAATGAAATGAAATGAAATGGGGTTTAACGTCCTACTGTTCTGCTCCAAACTGGGCTAATGAAGATGAGCATAGGCAATACAGTGTGCAATGAGGAAACTTTTGCCCGGGCAGTGGCACTATGGCACTTTTATGTGCACACCTATGTGTGCGCTGGACCTCGGTTTTTCGTACCATCCGAATGACTAGACAGTTGTCCTTATCAGGCCCTCCATCCTGCATCACTGACAATGGGAAACCACGTCAGAAAGTATATCTTCAATCTGTTATCTTGTATTCTTTCTTCAACAGCACCTTTTTATATATATCTTATGATGCTATATGCACAGACCATGACAAGTAAAAGTGTCTAGTTGTTCGTATGGGACCAAAAAAAACCCAAGGTTCTATGTACACATTGGTGTGGACCCCCAAAAAATCCTTGAGAGTTGGGATTTGACAGTGTAGACTGAAACACTGCAGTCCCTTTAAAACAAAAGATGCAAAAAAGTCTAATGCAAAAACCGAAAAATACAGAAACAACTTCGAAAAAGATAGAAAAAACACCGAAAAATACAAAAAAAACTTTTCTGATATTAATTGCCGAAAAAATTCAAAAGAACCTCAATACCGATAAAACAACGCTAATTACGTGCACCAAAGCACTTAATGTCCCTTTAAACATTGTTTTAGTAAAACATATACACAGGTACATGATGCAGGTGTTTTAACGAGCGTACAGGTAGGGTTTTTATCTATAAAAGAGAACTAAAGGTGCAATATATCTAAATGATAGATTGATATACCTATAGCAACTGCCACTCAAATGAGATATCATGTCTTTATTTTTTTATCTATATATGGTCGTAGTTGCTGAAGGCGTTGAATGAACTGTAATAAGGGTTCATAGTATAATTAATAAAGCATGTTGTTTTATACTTTTTGTGTCGCTTGACAGTTTTGATGAAGACAAAAAGATTAAATGAAGATATTAATTGTGCTGTATGAATATTAAGTAGTTGCATGTGCTGAACTCTACGCCACCAACTGGGTGGAGTAAGATGGCCGAATGGTTAGCAAGTGCGTGTTGTATCATTAGGTCTGTCATTGAGTCAACTGGCATTGTTTCGATTCCCCGGTTGTATGTGACAAGGATTGGGTCACCTGTCCGACCTCATGGGTTTTCTCTGGGTCATCCGGTTTCCTCCCACTGCTAAAAACCCCTAAGCGCAAGCGAATTATTGAAATAAAATTGAACCATATGTTAGTCCCGAAAAGACCTAGCCCCGAGTTCGCAAAGCATTCTCAGACTTAAGTTAAGAATTTACTCAAAATTGTTGGCTATATTTTAACTAAAATATAGCCCTTTATAAAACTTTTGCTGTTTTAATATATCAAATACATCAATAAGACACTATGTACAAAGTTTTGTGTTTCTGGATTAAAGATATTTCTCATAAACAGTGATTAAAAGTTGAGTAAGTTCTTAACTTAAGTCTGAGAATGCTTTGTGAACTTGGGGCCTGGTTTGTGTTGAGTGGAAGTTAACCCCAATCTCTCTCTCTCTGTCTCTCTCTCTCTCTCTCTCTTAATTAACAAGGATAATCCAACCGTATGGTAATGGTTCTTTTACCTGCTTGCTAAGGAATATGCAAGTTTTTTTTGTCCCATCCGAACAACTAGACACTTTTCCTTGCCATCTCCTCCATATTGCACCACTGACATGAAGTAAACCACCCTGAAAAATCTTATGGGACTTTCTTGGCCATCACCAGCAGCAAAACCCGGGACCTCTTAGGTAGCAGTGCCACTGTCCAGGTAAAATTCACCTCACAGCACACCTTTTATGACATATACCAATCTTCATTAGCCTGGATGTTGCAGAAAAGTAGGATGTTAAATCCCATTTTATTTCATTTCATTTATTGAACTGTACCAGAGATGGTATTTCAAAATTCTGCTGGTGGGACATTTTTAGTTGGGGTTAATAAGAGGCCAGAATTAGGTCCCCAGAAGTCGTTTAACAGCTTCAAGAAATACTGTCAATAAGCATCCATTCCAGTGTTGGGATTTCGCTCGTATATTCCGGACATGTCCAACGCTATTTTCCAAATGTCTGAAAACATCCGATCAGGAATATGCTCAATTGGACAGCAAGATTTGGTGAATAATACTCAAAATTCCAAAATTAATATAGTGTACTGAGCGTATAACTACCACTCAACCCGATTATCATTGATAATAGGCTGGACTGATTAGGTAATTAAGGGATCAACGTATTTATGGTGTTATACCATCTATACACCTACCTTGATTAACTACTTAATCTGCCTTGATTGACTGACTTAATCCTTTGTCGGACAATTCATCAATCCAATCCTGAACAGAAGTCATTGATTTTTCTTTGTCGGACTATGTATCAATCCAATAAGAGTGATTATAAACTTAATCTACGTGATTAACCTGTGATTTCTCCATTGTCGGACATTTTAATCTCCTTGATGTCAGCTGACAACATGTAGAAACTAGTCATATGTTTCACATATCCTAATAGTATATAACGCCCCAAATCAATATATCTCTTAACTTGTCTGCGATATCACTTCAATGGAAGCGGACATTGAATGGTTAGCACAATAACCGAAAAGAAAAAATCTTTCGAGATGAGAGAAACTATGAGCGATGTAAACGTGACAATTATCACATTAACTTATAAATCAATATATCGGTTAATTTGTCTGAGATATTACTTCGGTGGAACCGGACGTTAAATAAAGCTATTTTACACAAACACCCACACGTGGTTATAATACAATAACCGAAAAGTAGAAATCTTGTGAAATGAGTGAAGCTATGAGAGATGTAACCGCAACAACTATTTTGATGGCATATTCACAGGTTACTGATAATATTTTGAATGGGGTTTATGTTCTTAAAAAACAGAAATAAACAAGCTGACATATGTTGACAAATATTTTGATTGGAATAGTGTAAGTAGTTAATTGTTTTACACGATACCGCATGTTATTTAGCAGATGATGTAACTGCCAAAAAATTTTCGGGATGTCATTTTTTAATTTTTTTTTTACCTCCATCCATATATAAGTCAAAATGGAGTATAAGATAAATCCCGGACTTCTGCTGAAAAAAGTATCAACTTATGTCCTGAAAAATATGGTAATTTTTTAGGAATATTACTAGCGTGAATTTGAAAAAAAGTATTGGTCGGTAATAGTCGGCACACTTACATTCTATCGTATTACAACAAGATGTAATTTTGTAGGAATATTACTGACATAAATTTGGAAACCGTACAAGAATTAACTATAAAAAATAACCATGTGCACCTATTTTTTATTATGTACGTTTTGAATATTTTTTTGACACGTGATCTTTAATTGTGGTCTGAGGCCACCTACTTAAATAACGATAAGAGTTATACCCCTTTATTTTTGGTAAAAATGTCCAACAAGAAAAATTTTGAAATCCAAACACTGTTTCATTCCCTTTAATAGACTTCAACTACAAATAGTATTTTGTTGTGTAGCACATTGTGTTCTGAATACGACAAAAAATATGTGCAGCTCGCTCGCTATTACCAATTAACTATGTATTATTACAGTCAATGAACTGACAGAAAATAAATCTTTTTTTTCCTCGACAATAGCTGAATGATTTTTGTAGTAGGTATTGAGTAAGAAGCAGACTTGAAAGGTTATGATTATGATCTCATTCTTGATGATGTGTGGAAATTAAATGCGTGTCGTTAACACGATGTACTGCCTCAACCCGCGTATACCTACACAGCCTTTCTCATTATATTCTCAGATGGGTTTATAAAAGGAAATTGAACCAAATCAGCTTTACTTCTCCGTCGTACCTTATAATTCATTGCACATGTCCGAGTTAGCCATTGTATTGTATTCAAAATCTGGTTTGTATGTTCGTACATTTCCAATCCATGACAGACTGTCAATTGTGACGGGGACAGAGGAAATCTAACCCACCATTTTCTGTCCAGTTCTATTTCAGTTTTAAAGTGGCGATCTCGAAATGTTGAAACGAGAATACAATTGTGGTTGAAGGGAATTCGAAGTTTATGTAATCGTTTATGTAATATTTTGGAGATTCTGGATCGTTATGTAGCATTTTTATAAAAATTGATATATCATTCCCCGAATCTTACTTTTATTTTGGGGGGTGGCTGAATGTTTTATAAGGTGTGTCATTGAGTGAAGTGGTGTGGTTTTGATTCTCCGCTTGTACATGATGAGGAGTAGGGTTGCCTTTTCCAACCTCAGTATTTTCTCCGGCTATCTGGTTCCCTCCCACTGCTAAAGACCCCTAGTTTTGTTGAGTGGATGTTAAACCCCATTTCTCTCTCTCTCTATCTCTCTTACTGTTATTGTTTACTGCTTGCAATGACGTGAGAATGGATTCTGTTTTTTTGTGTCGCTATAAAGTGTCCAGAAACTTCATCACTCATTTTTCAAATTTAAGATTTTTGTGAAATGGCCTGCCTATTTTGGTATTGGTGTTTGTGGTAGTGAGAGGTGGGGTATTATTAGGGCCTTGAATCTCAGAACAAACTCTCGGTTTACATTCTACACTTCCTTAGGGGTTTGTTCAAGCAGTGTCCACTATCTTTAATTTCGAAGAATTTTTTTTTTACATTTATAAGGAAAAGCTGGCCAGGAAAATATGAAACCCGGAATGGATTCTGTATTCTTGTCTTTGACATGTCGACTTCTACTCTTAAATTTATTTTGCTGATCAGTAGGACCTTGAGTGTCTGAGCACACCATCCTCAGGTCTTCTGTTTCATCTTGATCCTAAATTTATTTTGCTGATCAGTAGGACCTTGAGTGTCTAAACACACTATTCTCAGATCTTCAGCTTCAACTTCAGGACCTTGGGTGTCGGAGCACACCATCCTCAGATCTTCTGCTTCAGCTTGACTCTAAATTCATATTGCTGCTAAATAGCACCTTCAGTGTCTGAGCACACTGTCCTCAGATCTTCAGCTTCAACTTCAGGACCTTGAGTGTCTGAGCACACCATCCTCAGATCTTCTGCTACATCTTGATCCTAAATTCAAAGAGTGAGTACTGTACACTTATCTTTGAAATGCTGATTTCTGCTTCAGCTTGATCCTAAATGGGGGGGTTGGATGGCCGAAATGTTAGCATGTGCGCGCTGTATCATAAGGTCTGTCATTGTGTCGACTGGCGTGGTTTCGATTCCTAGGTTGTATGTGACAAGGAGTAGGTTCACCTGTCCAACCTCGTGGGTTTTTCCAGGTCCTCCAGTTTCTTCCCACTGCTAAAGACCTCTACGCGCAAGCGAATTATTGAAATAAAATTGAACCATATGTTAGTCCTGAAATGACCTAATTTGTTTCTAGTGGATGTTAAACTCTCTCTCTCTCTCTCTCTCTCTCTCCATCTATCACTCTCTCTCATTGATCCTAACTTTATTTTGCTGA
The DNA here is from genome assembly GCF_932274485.2 of Patella vulgata. Classification (NCBI taxonomy): domain Eukaryota; kingdom Metazoa; phylum Mollusca; class Gastropoda; family Patellidae; genus Patella; species Patella vulgata. Next base: position 6,205,947 of record NC_065883.2, on the reverse strand, counting down.
TGGTAAGTTGTCTCTTTAACTGAGTTTTGCTGACACATATGGTGTGTATTTTGTCAATGGAGTAGGTAAAATGTCACTCGAGTACACACCTTTCTCTCCAAGACTTTCTAAAATATAATCTAAACATTCTAATGTAGTGTTCTGGAATGCCGACGAGATAAAGGCGGTATTGTATTATAAATTTGCCGAACACATGTTTAGGGTGTCGGTTAATTATTGGTACGAGTTTTTGAGAAAAATGTAGAAGAATCGCGGGTACAAGTGGATATGGTTAAGTTGAATGAAACGGTATAATAGATTATGTTTAATCCGTGTTATCCGGTTCAATATGACATCATTAAGATTAAAGGCCAAGTTACACTGACATATGGTGTTCTAAAACTTTCCATAGTTTGTCCAATTCTCTATGGGTTTTGGGGGTTGGATGGCCTAATGGTTAGCACGTGCGTGCTGTATCATAAGGCCTGTCATTGTGTCAACTGGCTTGGTTTCGAATCCCCGGTTGCATGTGACAAGGAGTAGGGTCGCCTGTCCAACCTCGTGGGTTTTCTCCGGGTCCTCAGGTTTCCTCCCACTGCTAAAGACCCCTATGCGCAAGCCAATTATGGAAATAAAATTAAACCATATGTTAGTCCTGAAATGACCTAGTTTGTGTTGAGTGGATGTTAAACCGCATCTCTCTCACTCTCTCTCTAGTTTATCATTATGTCATCTGTCTCTCTCATTTCTCTCTCTCTCTCCCTCTCTCTCTCTCTCTCTCTACCTCTCTCTCTCTCTCTCTCTCACTCTCTAGTTTATCATTATGTCATCTGTCTCTCTCATCTGTCTCTCTCTCTCTCTCTCTCTCTCTCTCTGGGTTTTCTCTGGGTCCTGCAGTTTCCTCCCACTGCTAAATACCCCTTGGAGTAAGAATAAATATATTAATTAACAAATTAATTAATTATCTATTTTAAAGCGGAAATTGCAAATTTTTAAGTTATATTTTTAAAATTTTATTAAAATAAAGCCTGAAAATAGATGGTATCCATAAACAGTCCTACCTTGTTAAAGAATAATCCTATTAATCCTATAATTCACTATTGCCAGCTGAGAAATTGGCAAAAATATCATTTTCCTCTTCATTTTCAAACGTTTGAATATCGCTACTCCATGGTGGAGAATATAAAACAAGGGAGGTAATTGTGTTATTATTTCCTGTGTAAATGAATCTTAAGTGTGAGAATGACACCTATGATCGTATAATTGTGAGTTGACAACCTATTGAGCAAAAGACATAGAAATAATTACGTTTTGACTTTCTAAGAAAATTTGCAATTTCCGCTTTAAAACTATTATAGCAAGAATAGTCAGCTCGCTATCTAAATCTTACATAATGTATCTTCAATATGATCAGATAAATTATGTCATTGTCTTCTTTTAGTAACGTTCATCTCAAAATAAATTCTCGCAACAAACAAACTAAAAAAAGAAGATTTATATCCGGTAATCTTTGTTCATTAAACAGCAAATCAAATAGCGGGATTTATTTTATTTGAAAGATCATTGAACACCCGCGATATAAGATGAACATCACTGTCGATGCTATTGAAACTTGTTGAATAGGAGCCTGGTACCAGTCCTTACTTACTGTAACTTTCTTACATATCTAAGCTTAACCTTGTATAGGCTGAAATATTAACAAGTTGTCGAGTATATAAAATAGCTATTGAAGGTGTATAAGGAATGTGCTGTTTGTTGTTCGTCCCCATGTATATAGATGTATCACGCACAATAGCTGAATATACCACTGGATTAACTAACATAAATACATACATATATAAAATACACAAAACTTATACCAAGTATGTACTTTCTTATTCCCTTAAAGAGAGAGAGAGAGAGAGAGAGAGAGAGGGTCTTTAGCAGTGGGAGGAAACCGGAGGACCCGGAGAAAACCCATGAGGTTGGACAGGCGACCCTACTCCTTGTCACATACAACCGGGGATTCGAAACCACCAAGCAATAAACAACAAATTCACAGAAGATATAAGAGTCATAAAGGTCTTCACATTATTTTAGGCAAAAAACTGTCCTTTTAGAATTATGCGATACATGTAATATGACATATTGAATTCTATACGTCTGCAAGTCAATGACCTGTTTACTTTTGACAGATGAACAGTGAATCATTGTGTATCCAATTTTTACGCGTTATTTAACGACAAAACTTTCTTCGTAATTCTTTTAATTATGCTACTTGATGTTTCCTCGAATTTCTTTCCCCATTGCTTTTGCATTTTGTATTAAATATGGCATTGATATGGTACAAAAAGTTTGAATAATTCATAAATATGAAATTGGAGATGCATCTATTATGTCACTAATACGAGGATATTTTTTTTCTTTTTTTTCTTGTTTGCTCTTTGATTACCTGTAAATGGAAAACAGAAAATGATGGTTAAATTAAAATTAAATTATTTTTCTAAAGATATTCAAGTCGTGCTGTGACATTTCAAAACGTCTTCTGTTCATTCACAATGTCATCAGAGATTAGGTTGGGTTGATCCAGTAAGCTCTTCTGCATGACCAATCTTATACAAATGTCATTTATTTGTCGTTCGACTGCACCCATAAACCCCATCTTAGCCAATGGTCAACAAGTGTGGCCGAAATTAGCTTTGAAGAGAGGATATTGGGTCATCATTGACGGACTATTACAATACAACCTTGAGCCTTCAGGCCAAGTAACAAAAATAAATTGGTTCTCAAAAATTTAGAGTTCATTTGAAGTGTTCTTGGAGACAGTAAAACTAAAGGCTGATGATGAGAGTAACATGATTTGGAGCCGATGTGGATCCAGATTGGAGCTCCCACCCCCGAAACATGATTTAGAGCAGAGGCAAATCCAGATTGGCCCCCCCCCAGCCCCCTGTCATGATAATAGAGCAGCAATGGATACAGATTGGTGTTCCCCACTCTTCAGGGGCAGATCCAGGAATTTTTGCAGGAGGGGGTTTGCCAGGTTCCTGAGAAAATGTAATCCCTCCCCCCCCCCGTGGCTTGAAATTTTTTGAGAAATACATGGTCTCTATCGTCATGCATACACATTGACGTCAATTTTTATTATGAATTTAATACGATGACATTGTGATTCAATTTTATTGATGTTCCCAAATCTTGATAAATAACTGTTTAAAGAATTGGGGGAAAAGGGAGCCAAGCTTCCCACCACTGGGTAGGGGCTCGGTTGGTTGGGAAAAGGTGGCCAGCTACTCAGCTTTCAAATCACTTGAGTGGTGAACTCATTGTAGACGAACCCCAACCCCGACCCCCGCCTCTAATTAAGAGTGATTGATGTAGTCTACAGCTGATGTGTCTCTTGATCTACGTAATTACACCCGTATCGAATGGGCTTCAAAAAGCAATAAATAAATGGATCTACTTCTCACTTGAATCTGGCCATATCCAAATGACAATATTTTACCATGAATATTTGATAATACTGGCGATGTCACTGGTCACCTGTGGTGCATTTGGGATTTTTGTTGCCCAGCCATAAACCTAGTTCCCTGTTGTACCATATGTTAGTCACAGAAAACTCTGGTTTGTGTTGAGTGGGCGTTAAACACCACTTTCTCCTCTCTCTGTCTGCTTCTCATTCTATAAATCAGCAGTCCCTGCTAAGAAGGGGACTTTGGATGGCCGGATGGTTAGCGCCAACGTGTTGTATCATAAGGTCTGTCATCGAGTCAACTGACGTGGTTTCGATTCCCTGGTTGTACGGGGGGTTGGATGGCTGAATGGTTAGCGTGCGCGCGCTGTATCATAAAGTCTGTCATTGAGTCGACTGGCGTGGTTTCGAATCCCCGGTTGTACGTGACAAGGAGTAGGGTCGCCTGTCCAACCTCGTGGGTTTTCTCCGGGTCCTCCGGTTTCCTCCCACTGCTAAAGACCCCTACGCGCAAGCGAATTATTGAAATAAAATTAAACCATATGTTAGTCCCGAAATGACCTAGTTTGTGTCGAGTGGACGTTAAACCCCATTTCTCTCTCTCTCTCCCTGGTTGTACAGGGCATGGGTCACCTGTCCAACCTAGTGGGTTCTCTCTGGGTCCTCTACGAGCAGGCGAATTATTGAAATAAAATTGAACCATTAGTCTCAAAATGACCCGGTTTTTGTGAGTGGACATTTAACCCATTTCTCTCTCTCTCTCTTGCTCTCTCTCTCTCTGAAATGACCCGGTTTGTGTCATTTGTGTCGAGTGGACATTAAAACCATCTCTCTCTCTCTCTCTCTCTCTCACACACTCTTGCTCTCTCTCTCTCTCTCTCTCTCCGAAATGACCCGGTTTGTGTCATTTGTGTCCAGTGGACATTAAACCCATCTCTCTCTCTCTCTCTCTCTCTCTCACTCTCTCTCTCTCTCTCTCTCTCTCTCACTGCTATGAAACAAATAGTAAGAGTTGAGTGGCCTGGCCTTAGTGGACATACAGTTTGTTTGGTCAACTTGAGTCCACAATACTCTAAACCACTTGTAGTATGCTGACTTGAGACTAACTGACCGGCCAGACACCTAAACCAATAGTAAAACATCCAGTTAACACATTATTTAAGGTTATTGTGGCCTTCTGTAACTGGAGGACAACCATTTGAACCTAACATCTGTGTTGAAATGACCGTCTTAGATAAACAGTGTGAAGGCTTATCACCCGATGTCTTCATATTCAAAATCTTATGGCCATTTCCTGCTTAATATTATGTATTTAGAAACCACATACACTTGTCAGACACTGCACACATTGTTCAAACTTTTAAAATCACTTTACAAGCTGATGCATGTGTGGTTTCCAATTACAATATTTTTTTTCTCAGTAAATTTTTGTAAAGTGAGTGTACTTGTAGAGTTTTTTCTTTCAGAGGTTAACAGAGACAGTCATGTTTCGTGTTTGTCATCTTATCATTCTTTTTTTTTTTAAGTTTAATTTGAATAAAAGAATTTTGTTGTTAAGAGCCAGTAAGTGCATCTATTAGAATGGTTCTGTTTATTAGAATTGTTCATTTAGATATTGTTATTATCTGGGCCCTAGCTGTTTCTCGAAATCTTAACTAAAGATAAAATCCAAATTTTTGTAGATACTTCAATTTTGATTGGCTAAGCACTAAAATCAATCTAACATTATCCAATCAAAGTACTAAAATTTGGATTTTATCTTAGTTAAAATTTTGTGAAGCAGGTCCCTGTCTGTCTATTCAAACTATTAGAATTGTCAATTGAGAGATTATTTTTATCTTCCTGTCCATAGATTATTTTTATCTCTCTATTTATTAGAATTGTCCATAGTTTTCATCTGTCTTTCTATTGCAACTATTTGAATTGTCCATTTAGACATAGTTATTATCTGTCTGACTATTAGAATTGTTCATGAAGAGATTGTTATATTCTGTCTGTCTACTGAAATTGTCTATTTAGAGATTTTTGTTATTTGTCTGTGTATCAGAACTATTGGAATTGTCCATTTTTGTTATTATCTGTCTATCTATTGGAACTATTAGAATTGTCCATTTTTGTTATTATCGGTCTGTTTATTGGAACTATTAGAAATTTTAATTTAGAGATTGTTATTATTATTTAATAAAGAGTTGACCATTCTTGTTATAATAATTCAAAAATAGATGATAAAATAAAATATTGAAAATTTCAGTCAAATTACTTTATTTTGAATGGAGTTGTCACTGTTGGAAGTTTGGACTAGAAATAGGCATCAACTGTGTCCGCACGGTCTACGATAATTACCGATCATTTGATTGACAGACGATAACTCCACCCACATATTCTCGATTATCAAGTAACATTCTCGATGGCTATGGTACCCTTGCTTGGTAGGCTTTTAAAATCAGTTTCCTGTGGTGACATCAATGACTAACGGTAAACGTTAGCTTGGTTGGCCATTTCTTGATTTAATTTTAAATGAACGACTGTTTAAATCCAAGCTGTATCCAAGCCATCCAAGGGTCTACAGAGTTGATTTTGAGCCTATCATGTAAATAAAGGTCTAATTAATAATTTCTGTAACATCTGAAGCCTAAATAAAGATTTACAATAGGCAGATTTAGCTCTTGCATAATGTATGTTTAATATTGTCACTTATCCAGCAGGTAGGAACCAGGTCCCTAATGCCCCTAAGACCGCTATCTGGATCCACCACAGTGTAATTTCTATATACCCACGACGTATATAGCAACACTAGTTTAATATAACCAAATATTCTAATTACCTTATTGAAATCCGAACACCTCTCCTCGTATCTAATTTATCCAGCGGGTAGGAAGCAGGCCCATGCCAGGGCCCCTAAGTCCCTATCTGGATCCGCCACAGTGTAAGTTCTATATACCCACGACGTATAGATAATATAACCAAATGTTCTTATTACCCTATTGAAATCCGAATACTTCTCCTCATATCTAATTTAGAAATGTTTACCGAGGCTTCTGTCAGTATAATGAAAATATTTTTTTGTAATTTTATATGAAATAAGGAGGATATTGAGACATGAATTGAATTTGACATTGTGTAAGAGAAGGGTACATGACAGATAAACAGCTAGTTTTTCGCTCATTGTTAAAGTAAAATGTAGAGAGTTATTGTTCTCGGTGGGTAGTTAAAGGGATGTCCTCTCAGAAAATTCGAAAAAACATTGATAGATACAGAAATACCATTTGTGTCTTTTATTCAAATCAGACAAGCAACAAACCACTGATGTTGTGCAAATATCATTTGATAAAATGACCGTCATTTATTTAATAAAAGATTTTGACTGATATGACTTTATAAGTGAAATCAGAATACTAGAAGAAAAACACTGATAGATACAGAAATGGCATTTCTGTTCCCTGTCTCAATAACTACCAAAATATACAACGCCATCTTGTCAGTGGGAATGTCATTTTTTAAGAATTATCTAAATATACATAAAGACATACATGAAATTTAAATGACTACAAAATAATTAGAATATCTACTAATTGCTGTACTAAATAATCCACACAAAATATGCCCACTCACATATTTAAGGTTACATAGTAGTAGGTACTTTTGGGATTTGGTTGTGGATGGAGGTCCTGACAAGGACAAAAGTCTAGTTGTTCGGATGGGACGGAAAACGGAGGTTCTGTGTATACATTGGCGTGCACAGAAAAGATCCCCACGCAGTTGGAATTCGATATAAGAGTAGGCCATAGTGCCACTGCCTAGTCAAAATTTCCCTCATTGCACACTGCATGGCGTATGCCTGTCTTCATTAGCCCTGAAATTATATTAGACCTGAAATTCTGTCTGTCTGTCTGTTTCTTGATCAGTTAGATCATTGTTGTAAATTTTGACTTTAATGAGAGAGAGAGGTCATTTCGGGACTAACATATGGTTTAATTTTTATTTGAATAATTTGCTTGCGCATATGGCTCCTTAGCAGTGGGAGGAAACCAGAGGACCCGGAGAGAAAGAACTCTCGAGGTTGAACAGACGACCCTACTCCTTATCCAGTCACCCTAGTCACCCCGCTGAGAGATTTAAAAAAACGCTAAATCGGACAAGTTTTTGGGGTTTTCACTTTATTTCTTTGAGAACTATTGCCCAGAAGATACCTCAGATAGCACAAAATAGTTTTAACCCCTTTGGACACCCTATGCCCCCCCCCCCCCCTTCTAGTGCTCCCGCCTTTGGTCGACCGCGCTTCACCCTTGACCTCTTTTAGTCATCCCCCTGGAATAAATCCTGCTTATCACATACAACCGAGGAATCCAAACCACGCCAGTTGGCTCAGTGACAGATCGTTTGATAAACATGCACACGCTAACAATTCGGCCACTCACCCCCCCCCCTATATTTGTCTAATATAATGTGAAGACCTTTATGTCCCTTATATATATTTGTTGTTTATTGTTTGTAGTATCTGTGTATATTGTGTATCTTGTCCAAGGGTTTGTCTTACAGGTTTTTTTTTGTGTGTAGTGGGGTCCTTCTGCACTTACTATTAGCTAACATTTATAGAACTGGACAATCTATGGAACATTTTATTTTAAAGATCTCTCTCTCTCTCTCTCTCTCTCTCTCTCTCTCTAAGCAAATAAGAAAGTATATAGTTGGTATATATAAGCTTTGTGTATTTTATATATGTATGTATTTATGTTAGTTTATCCAGTGGTGTATTCAGCTATTGTCCACGATACATCTATACACATGGGGACGAACAACAAACAGCACGTTCCTTATACACTTTCAATAGCTATTCTATATACTCGACAACTTGTTAATGTTTCGTCCTATACAAGGTTAAACTTAGATATGTAAGAAAGTTACAGTAAGTAAGGGCTGGTACCAGGCTCCTATTCAACAAGTTTCAATAGCAACGACAGTGATGTTCATCTTTTATCGCGGGAGGTCAATGACCTTTAGGATAAAATAAATCATGCTATTTGATCTGCTGATTAATTAACAAAGATTAACGGATATAAATCTTCTTTTTCTAGTTTGTTTGTCGCAAGAATTTTATTTTGAGATGAACGTTACTAAAAGAAGACAATGACATCATTTATCTGATCATGTTAAAGATACATTACGTAAATTTAGATAACGAGCTGACTATTCTTGGTATAATAGTTTTAAAATAGATAATATACTTCAGATCATAACATTAAAGGGGGCGGTTTCCTCTCACTGCTAAAGACCCCAATGCGCTTTAAGGTGGGGTGGGGGAGGAGGGTCACATGTATACTTCAGATCATAAGATTGAAGGGGGAGGTTTCCTCCCACTGCTAAAGACCCCTTTGTGCTTTAATGAAATAAAATCATCCATATGTTATTCCTGAAATGACCCAGTTTGTGTTGAGTAGAGGTTCAACTTCATTTCTCTGGCTCTCCGGTTCATCATTAGTCTTTTGGTTTAGAAAAGTAGGAACTTAAACCCCATTTGATTTATTCATTCATTCATTCATTCATCAGTCCTTTGATACAGAAAAGTAGGACCTGAAACCCACCCCAATTCATTCATTCATTCTCTCTCAATCTATCTGTCTCTCCTCATAAAAGATTGAATTTTTGTCATGGTCAATTAAACAGGTTTCCACCACCAAGTTAAAGAGAGTTTAATTTGATTATGATGAATGATGTCACAAAAAGTGATGTGTTTGGTGGTTGGCCATTTATTCTTTATTTTTTAAGCCCATAAAAATATGACTGAAATATTAACTGGCGTGGTTTCGATTCTTCACTTGTACGTGACAAGGAGTAGGGTCGGCTGTCCAAACTCATTGGTTTTCTTCCGGGTCCTCCAGTTTCCTCCCACTGCTAAAAACCCCTACATGTAAGTGAATTATTGAAATATAAATGAACCACATGTTAGTCCCAAAATGACCTAGTTTGTGTCGAGTGGACGTTAAACCCCATCTCTCTCTCTCTCTCTCTCTCTCTCTCTCTCTGTCTCTCTGTGAAATGCGACTTTATTTTCTATTCTTAGTGTATATAGTACTGTTATGTTAAATATTGGTATATATTGCTAATTTCATCTTATTAGTCATTAATAAATGACATTGTGCACTATCCATTCTCTCGCTGGGTAAATGATATTAGTATTGAATGGAAAGATAAGATTTCATTTTGTCGTAGAAGATTGAATCTCTTTCGTAAACGGTGAAACTATTTCCCACCATCTACCATATGTTGTGCGTCTGCTGGTCCGTTAGAAAAGTTTATAAACGTACAACGGTATACAATAATATAAGTGTTGGAATGCGATGATATAGAGGAAGTCTTGTTCTGTTGAAGGAAACGGATATTAATGTTTGAGGCAAGATGGGCAAATTTCATTTAATAGCTCTTATACTGTGGACTCTATTGTTGTGTATTTACCACTAGGGGAGGTTAGCGAGGTCAAATAACATGTGGTTAGCCCCGAGGCACCAGATATAATGGCAGAGAAAAAGATTAACGGAGGGAGAAGTTTTTTTAATAATTACCTGTAGCTTGTAATTACACAGATTACGGATCGGATCGCTTGACATTCCTGGATGATTTTTTTTATTTTTGGCCTAAAGGGTTTTAGAGTTTAGTAGTCAGTGCAGGAGGATCGCACCACACACGTAAACAAAACACTTGAGACAAACCTAGGGACATTACACAAACTCTTTATGGTTAAAAAAAAAGTGGTCTAAAGTGAGGAGTGGTCTAAAGTGGTGAGTGGTTAAAAGTGGTGAGGGGTTAAAAGTGGTGAGTGGTTAAAAGTGGTGAGTGGTCTAAAGTCATGAGGGGTCTAAAGTGGTGAGGGGTTAAAAGTGGTGAGTGGTCTAAAGTTATGAGGGGTCTGAAGTGGTGAGGGGTCTGAAGTGGTGACTGGTCTAAAGTGGTGGATGGTCTAAAGTGGTGAGTGCTTAAAAATGGTGAGGGATATATAGTGGTTAGTGGTCTATAGTGGTGAGTGGTTAAAAGTGGTGTGGGGTCTGAAGTAGTGAGAGGTTTAAAGTGGTGATGGGTCTGCAGTGGTGAGGGGTCTAAAGTGATGAATGGTTAAAAGTGGTGATGGATCTATAGTGGTGAGTGGTCTAAAGTGGTGAGTGGTTAAAATTGGTGACGGACTGAAAGTAGTGTGTGATCTAAAGTTATGAGTGGTTAAAAGTGGTGAGGGGTCTAAAGTGGTGACTGGTCTAAAATGATAAATGGTTAAAAGTGGTGAGGGGCCGAAAGTGGTGTGTCGTCTAAAGTTGTTAAAAGTGGTAAGGGGTCGAAAGTGGTGGGTGGTTTAAACTGATCAGTGGCCCAATGTCCTGAATGGCCTAAACACATTATGGTTAAAAATAGGGGTCTAAAGTGATGAGTAGTCTAAAGTGGTGAGTGCTTAAAAGTGGTGAGGGATCTATAGTGGTGACTGGTCTAAAGTGGTGACTGGTCTAAAGTAGTGACTGGTCTAAAGTGATGACTGGTCTAAAGTGATAAATGGTTGAATGTGAGAGAGAGAAATGGGGTTTAACGTCCACTCAACACAATCTAGGTCATTTCGGGACCTAGGGGTCTAAAATGGTGAGTGGTAAAATGTGGCGAGGAGCCAAAAGTGGTGTGAGGTCTAAAGTGATAAGTTGTTAAAACTGGTGAGGAGCCCAATGTGAATGTTCTAAAGTTATGAGTGGTCTAAATTGATGAGTGATTTAAACAGATACCCGTCTTAAAGTGGCAACTGGTCTAAAGTAATAGCCAACTGGTCTAATCTCTGACTTTACAACTGTGTTGCAGCACTGCTTTACTTTAAAATATTATAGAATTATTTATTTTATTTTAATCCATCCTTCAACAAACTTTTTCAACAATTGATGCTTGTGTAAACATTGTTAAGCCTCTTTAGTCCCGCGGAAAACAAAGCATAGTATTGAACCAACATGAGCAGCATATCGCGAGATGTGTTTGTAAATCTCTCGCCAAATCTTTATTCGTCATATTCGTGTTTGACTCATTTCTTTACTCAGATGCAGAAAAACCAACAGAAATGACCAGATGATATTTGTACACAAATCAACAACAGAACTTATACTTTTCCACTACTCCGAAGAATTCCCTTTGAACCAATCCTCCGGAATGCGTGTAATTAGGTGATCCAAGTCCGATCGTTGTTAACCCTTGTTTTATTACAACTGTAACAAAAGCGACGTGTTTTTTTTTCTCCACTGAGAAATATCTCATGAGGTGGTCAAACATGACGCACATATCCCCCAAGTGATGATGAATATTTATCCAAGCCTTCATGTGAAATAAAATAACATTGTATAAAAAATAGCATCCTGTTTGCCTTTTCATTTGTTTTTTTGTTCATCCAGTCGTTTCTTAGTCATGCTACTCGTTCGTACATGTAAATTTTTAAAGCCATCAGATACGGCCATGGTATTGAGTATGGCTATGGTATTGAGTATGACTATGATATTGAGTATGACTATGATATTGAGTATGGCTATGATATTGAGTATGACTAAATGAGTACGACCATTATACTTAGTATGTTTATGATATTGAGTATGACTATGATATTGAGTATGACTATGATATTGTATGACTATGATATTGAGTATGACTATGATATTGAGTATGACTAAATGACTGTGATATTGAGTACGACCATTATACTTAGTATGTTTATGGTATTGAGTATGGCTATGATATTGAGTATGACTGATATTGAGTAGGACTATGATATTGAGTAGGGAATAAGACGTTAGCTCACTGACCTGGAGGGCCCGTGTTCAATCCCTGTGTTTGCCAAGAAGTTTCATCAGGATTTTCTGGCATGGTTCCTCCTTGTTAGCGATACAAGACTGATGGTACGAAAAACCAAGGTCCCGTGTAGGCCTACACATTGCCATGCAGTTGATATTTGATATAAGAGTAGGCCATAGCTCTGCTTTCAGAGCATAATTTCCCTCATAGCACACTGTATGGCATATACACGTCTTCATTAGCCTAGTTGGAGCAGAACAGTAGGACGTTAAACCCCATTTCATTTTATTTTACCTTAAGGATATTTTTTTGCCACAGTCCAAGTGTGAAAAATTCTTAAAGTGATGAATGTTCAATGTTATCATTCATGGTTGTTTTTGTTTTTCTTAGTTTTTTTTGACAACATTTTTTTTCTTTGTTTGTTTACACTTCAAACATTACAATAACGTGTAACAAATGGTGACAATACAAAATGGTATCATCAATCAACGACTAGGTTTCGTCACAAAATAGGTGGCCATTTTTTTAGGACCGATCAATAACAGGAAAAGACATCTTGTGTTTGACGACAGACAACAATTTGACAACAAACAAACGATCATCATATAGGATGACAGCGGGAGTGTTTAACGTTCACTCAACACAAGGGGACTGTGGTAGTCGAGGGTTAGGGCAATGGATGACAGCGTGAGTGTTAAACGTCCACTCAACACAAGGGGACTGTGGTAGTCGAGGGTTAGGGCAATGGATGACAGCGGGAGGGTTTAACGTCCACTCAACACAAGGGGACTGTGGTAGTCGAGGGTTAGGGCAATGGATGACAGCGGGAGGGTTTAACGTCCACTCAACACAAGAGGGCTGTGGTAGTCGAGGGTTAGGGCAATGGATGACAGCGGGAGGGTTTAACGTCCACTCAACACAAGGGGGCTGTGGTAGTCAAGGGTTAGGGCAATGGATGACAGCATGAGTGTTTAACGTCCACTCAACACAAGGGGGCTGTGGTAGTCGAGGGTTAGGGCAATGGATGACAGCGGGAGTGTTTAACATTCACTCAATGCAAGGGGGCTGTGGTAGTCGAGGGTTAGGGCAATGGATGACAGCGGGAGTGTTTAACATTCACTCAATGCAAGGGGGCTGTGGTAGTCGAGGGTTAGGGCAATGGATGACAGTGTGAGTGTTTAACATTCACTCAACAGGAAACGGGGGGGGGGGGTCGGGCTCCCATCCATCTGAATAAAATGGAATCAGGTTTACTGGTGGTTGGGATGGCTTATTTATTTATTTATTTTTCCAATAGACATATCATACATGATAAAAGAGGTGATAATATAAAGTTACATGATAATAAGATGAGAAAGTTTTGATGAGAGAAAAAGTAATGATATCATGAATGACCATCCTCTTGAGGATAACCCTTAAAAACCTGCTTAAAATAAAACTAGGTTTATTACCAATGTTAGTGTTAAAGAGTATTGATCTGGCCGGTCACCTCTGGTTTGCGGTTGTGGTTTCGATCCCTGGTGTAAGAATATGTGAATTAGAGATAGGGGCACAGTCTCATTTCCTAGCAGAGGAAAGAATCACCCCCCACCCCCCTCATGCATGCACCAAACCAAGATATAGTATTAAAAAAAGATAAGACAATTTGTCAGCAATATCTCTGTCGTTCAATTCACTGAACAACAAATTCTTGTCAACACAGTACCTTTTTATGAATAGAAATGAAAATGAAATGTAATGAGGCTTAACGTTCTACTGTTCTGCTCCTAACTGGGCTAATGAAGACGGACATACGCCATACAGTGTACTATGAGGGAAATTTTGCCTGGATTGCGGTGCTACGGCCTACTCTTATTTAAAATTCCAACTGTCAAGGGATCTTTTACGTGCACGCCAATGTTTACGCGGGTCCTTGGTTTTTTATCTCATCCGAATGACTAGATAGCTGTCCTTGCCAGACCCTCCGTCCTGCACCTATGACATGGGAAACCATGTTAGAAAAATCCCAAAGAACTTTCTCAGCCATTTTATGAATAGCAAAAATAAATTTTTAATGAATAAGTGAAATCAGCATTATTTTTATCTATGCAAAAAAGGGGAAAATAATTCATTGTGAAAAGGTGAAATGTTCATTATTTTTTTCATTTTTTTTTCAATATTTTTAATGAAAGGTAAAAATAATTCTTTCTTTTTTCCATGAATAGGTGAATAAATTGTCAATATTTTTGGGAAAAGGAAAAATGGTTTATTTATTGAATATGAATAGGCAAATTGTCAATAATTTTAGGAAAAGGAAAAATAATTCTTTGATTATTAATAGCTAAAATATGCATTATTTTTTATTTAATTTATAAGTGATTAAATTGCCAAAGAAAAATAATTATTTTTTCTTTATGAATAAGTGAATTGCTCATTTTTTCTGTCCCTGATAGATTGTCAATATTGTTTATGAAAAGAAACAGTGAACTTCTTTTTAATAAATAGCAGTAGATGAACATAATCTTATTAAAACACAGATCCTATTTTGTTTCGTTTTTTTTTTTGGGGGGGGGTGGTGTGGATGGCCGAATGGTTAGCAGTGTGCTGTATCATAAGTCCTGTCATCGAGTCAACTGGCATGGTTTCAAATCCCTGGTTATACGTGACAAGGAGTAGGGTCGCCTGTCCAACCTCGTGGGTTTTCTCCGTTTCCTCCGGTTTCTTCCCACTGCTGAAGACCCCTACGAGCAAGCGAAATATTGAAATAAAAAATTAAATACTATGTTAGTCCCCAAATGACCTAGTTTGTGTCGAGTGGACATTAAACCCCATTTTCTCTCTCTCTCTCTCTCGTTTCGTTTTCTTGTTTTTTTATAGTGAAATACTTTTTTTTTTTAAAAAAAGTTGAATTCTCTTATCATACTCAAACAAAACAGTTTTAGAAAAATAAATGACAAAATATATTGATGAAATCAGTTTATTTCAATATTGACATTACGATAAGACTTCAATAGATCGAGAGAGGAAATCACAAACTATGAAAAAATAACATTTTTAAAAAGAGATATCCGGTCGGGGTGATTTTTATATACTCTATCAATCCATCAAGATTTAATGTTAACTTGACCTTGCTCTATCAATAAAAGTAGCCCGGTCATCCATTTAAAGGGCAGGTTTCCAAAAATATAAACCATTAATTAAGTCTCGATATAGGGAACAGACAGCAATCAAATACTGAACCATGTCAAGAACTGGATCAAGATGTCTGAAGATACATGATTGTTTGTAGTTTTGACTGGGTCACCAGATTCTCTTTGATATGTAATTTTATGGCTATTTTATTTAAATTCTGGGACGCAGTGACTCCCGAGCTATACGGCTGATTTTGATATAGATATGACAAGTGTGATTACCAATAGATATATCATCCGTTTAGAAATGACCAACATCAAACGACTATAAAACTCTAAAACAATTACCACCATATAAAATTGCTGTACTTAGATCAAATCCCTTCTCAGATATAAATTACCAACACAGAGCTTACAAGAGTATGCCTTACCATCATACATAATTAAATGGTCTCACATTTTTTCTATAAAAATATAAAACATTTACCACTAAATAAAATTGCCATAGTTAGATTAAACCCTCTCTCAGAGATAAATTACCAACAGGGTGCTTACAAGAGTATGCCTTACCATCATACGTAATTAAATGGCCTCCCATTTTTTCTAGTGGGGGTTGATGGCTGAATGTGCACGCTGTATCATAAGGTCTGTCATTGAGTCAACTGGCATGGTTTTCGATTCCCCGGTTGTATGTGACAAGGAGTAGGGTCGCCTGTCCAACCTTGTGGGTTTTCTCCGGGTTCTCCAGTTTCCTCCCACTGCTAAAGACCCTGTAGACGCTAGCGAATAATCGAAATAAAATTGAACCATATGTTAGTCCCGAAATGACCTAGTTTGTGTCGGGTGGACATTAAACTGTCCATCTCCCTCTCTCTCTCTCTCTCTCTCAAAAAATGTAAAACATTTACCACTATATAAAACTGCTGTAGTTGTATCAAACCCTCTCTCGGATATAAATTACCAAAAGAGTGCTTACAAGCGTATGCTTTACCTTCATACATAATTTAATGTTCTCATATTTTTTCTATTAGTGGGAAGCCACAAAGGGTCAGTGTGTAAGATGTTTACTCGCTAACCTGGATGTTCGGTGTTCGATCCCTGCGTTGGCCGAGAAAGTTCATCAGGATGTTCCAGCGTGATCTCCCTGTGTCCGTGAGTTAGGGATCTTTTATGTGCCAATGTATACACGGGACCTCAGTTTTTTGTCCCATCCGAATGACTAGACAGCTGTTCTGCCAGGCTTTCCTTCTGGCACCACTGACAAGGGAAAACCATGGCAGAAAATCCTGATGAACTTTCTCAAATCAATGCAGGGATCGAACATGTGACCTCCAAGCAAGCGAGCCAGCGTCTTACCCACTTAGCCACCGTGGCTCCCCAATTTGTAATGCAATGTCGTAATTTAAGGAACTATAAACTTTTACTTCAATACATTGAGGATTGCTGGTGGACGGTGCGGGGTGGGGGCAGGTGCGGCAGGGGTAGAGGGTGGCAGGTGGGGTAGGGTGTTGGGGCAGGAGCCACCCGTTAACGACTATAATTAGGCAAAATACTTTTTAAAAGCGTGTTATGTCCTTATACAATACATTTTTTATAAATATTGGCGAGGCGTTTTGAAGTTAGGAATAAAATTTAATGTTTATTTTCTAATTCAATACAATTCGTGTTATGAGGAAAACCAATTTGTTCAGTATATTTAGTTATCATCGGCCAGGGATTCAGCCATTGCAGTGAATTCTTCAATATTTAACAGGTTGTCATCTGTAATATAAAAATTAATTGTGATCTAAAGAAAATTACAGTCAATGATTACAAATGAAATGAGGTCTTACTGTTGTGCTCCAACTGGGCTAATGAAGACAGACATACGCCATACAGTGTGCTATAAGGGAATGAGGGAATTTTTGCCCGGCCCACGCCACTACGTACTACTCTTATTTCAAATCCAAACTGTCAAAGGGTCTTTTACGGGCATGCCAATATGTACATGGAACCTGTTTTTTCATCTCACCCGAATGACTAGATATTGTTCTTTGCCAGGTCTTCTTTCCTATACTACTGCCAAGGGGGAACCATGCTGGAATATTACAAGGAACTTTCTCGGACCCTTATTTACTGGGCCACTGTGACTCCCTTAATGATTAGAACTCAGTATTAGAAATACATGACATGATTAGAACTCGGTATTAGAGATACATGACATGATTAGAACTCAGTATTAGAGATACACAACATGATTAGAACTCAGTATTAGAGATACACAACATGATTAGAACTCAATAGCCAGCGTCTTATTTAATGGGCCACCATGACTCCCTCAGTGATTAGAACTTAGTATTAGAGATACACAACATGATTAGAACTCAGTATTAGAGATACACGACATGATTAGAATTCAGTATTAGAGATACATGACATGATTAGAACTCGGTATTAGAGACACACAAAATGTTTAGAACTCGATATTAGGAACACATAACATGAGTAGAACTCAGTATTAGAGATACATGACTTGATTAGAACTTGGTATTAGAGACAGACAACATCATTAGAACTCAGTATTAGAGATACACAACTTGATTAGAACTCAGTATTAGAGATACACAACTTGATTAGAACTCAGTATTAGAGATACACGACATCATTAGAACTCAGTATTAGAGAAACACAACATCATTAGAATTCAGTTTTAGAGATTTACGACAGTGTACTATGAGGGAAACTTTGCAAGCCAGCTTCGTAGCCACTTAGCCACCGTGATTTCAGTTCAGTTTGCAGCACAACCAATAAGGGTTTTTTTTGTGAGCAAAGTGGTCGATTTGGTTGATATGATTGAATGAGATCCTGAGGTAAGAAGGAGAAAGATTATGTTGACACATACAAATCAGTGTTAGAATCTGGAAAGTTATCCAGGCTTCTATGGGTAACCAATGTAGTGATTTTAAGATGGAAGTCATGTGGGAATACTTTTGTGGACCTATAGTACTAATAAACTTACTGTTAGTATCAAATACAGCAAATAGTTCCGTAACTGTTTCAAGATACAGTGTTGAGACTGCTGCAACCGCTTCTGGTGATAGTTGCGGATCATCTATTTGGTCAGTAAATGATGCATCTCGTTTACCAAACGGTATTTTAACTGGTTTATTCAACCAGTCACCAGTTCTTCTCCACCATCCTGTCTCTCCTTGTTCACTAAACAGTACAACAGCTAAACTAAAAATCAATAGACACTTCATTCTATAAACGGTTCAAGTTAATAAACACTTCATTCTATAAATATAAATGGTTCAAGTTAATGGGGGGATGGCTGAAATGGTTAGCACGTGCGTGCTGTATCATAAGGTCTGTCATTGAGTCTACTGGCGTGGTTTCGAATCCCCGGTTGTGACAAGGAGTAGGGTCGCCTGTCCAACCTCGTGGGTTTTCTCCGGGTCCTCCGGTTTCCTCCCACTGCTAAAGACCCCTACGTGCAAGCGAATTATTGAAATAAAATTGAACCATGTGTTAGTCCCGAAATGACCCAGTTTGTGTCTAGGACGTTAAACCCCATTTCTCTCTCTCTCAAGTTAATAGACAGATCAACCTATCACTTCCCCCCCCCACACACACACACACACACACACACAAAAAGAAAATAAAGAAATAAAATTTTTTAAAAAAAACTTAAAAGAAACTGATTTTCTGTATAAAACACCTAAATATACAGATAAACACTCGCCCTAATATTATTTGGTATTTTTAATTATAGATGTGCTCAGACATTTTGTTTTTCGTGTATATATTTTATAACACATGACAATTATACAGTATACAAAGTAACTTGTCATTCATTTACTAAATTCCGCTTATACAATTGATATATATTGGAAGGAAATCCAAAAGACAAAGAACATAATCCTCAGTGGTACCGGTATAATAAAGGCACAAAGATGCTTGGGATGGAACAGCAGGACTTTAAACCCCCATTTCATTTAAAAGGCAGCGAGGGTGTCGGGTGGCAGATCAGTTAACGAGAGGTTTTGTCATTGAATCAAGAGAGAGAAAGAGAAATGGGGTTTAACGCCCACTCGACACAAACTAGGTCATTTCGGGACTAACACATGGTTCAATTTTATTTTGATAATTCGCTTGCGCGTAGGGGTCTTTAGCAGTGGGAGGAAACCGGAGGAAACCCATGAGGTTGGACAGGCGACCCTACTCCTTGTCACGTACAACCGGGGAATCGAAACCCTGCCAGTTGACTCAATGACAGACTGTATGATACAGCGCGCGTGTGCTAACCAATAGGCCATCAAACCCCCCTGTCATTGAATCAAGTGGCATGGTTTCGATTTAACCATATGGTAGTACCAAAATGATCCTCCCTCTCTCTCTCTCTCTCTCTCTCTCTCTCTCTCTCTTCCCCCTCCCCCCTCCCCCCCCTATTCTATGTTTAATAAATTCATAGTTGATGTATTGTCACAAGCAATTCGTAGAAGAAGAGATCCAATGACGTCAATGTCCTGACGGAAAAAAATCTTCGGAAATAAGTTTTAAAAAACTTTCTGGTCTTACCTGTATTGTGTGTAAAGTATAAATACCCAAATAAATCACACACAAACCTTTATATTGTCTTTCACCACGTATTTAATTTATATTTTAAAAGGAAACGTGAAATTGTCAGTCTACTAATTGATATAACAGTTTTCAGATACTAATGTTCACTTTATATCCGATGACGTCACTATTACCAAAATAACAGTAGTTTTAGTACAAACGTGGATATGTTTTGTTTGAAGAGACAAGGTTTCTAATTGGATATAGCAGCTTGCAGATATTAATGTTCCATTTGCAGTCCGATGACATCAGAATCACCACGGTGATATATATGTATTATAACTGTGGCATGGGCGTTTGGGTGGGCGAATGGTTAAATGCGTGTTGGATCAAAAGATGCGTCATTGAGTCAGTTGGCATGGATTTTATTCCACCGCTTTATAACAGTCGCCTATCTAACCTTTTTCGTGGGTTTTCCCTGCATCTTCCGGTTTTTTCCCACTGCTACAGACCCCTGTGCGCAAGCATATTTTATGAAACAGACACATGATCTTAACACTGCCAATGACATGCGTATATTTAATTATTATACGCTGATATTTTAGTGTGGGCGTATTATGTCATCCTATCAATCTTTCTATCAGCAATGACATGCGTATATTTAATTATTATGCGCGATATTTTAGTGTGGGCGCATTATGTCGTCATCCTATCAATCTTTCCATCAGCAATTGGGCTTGTGAACACGATGGAGGCTTTTTAATGGATTCTTTTCAAATCCTGTGTGAAGCATTGCAATCTGATTGTCATACAGATCTATATTTCGTTTCGTTTTTTTAAGTTTTTGATGGCCTACACTACCTGAAGATCTGACCGGTTGTAGCGATAGGTTGCGTCAGAGGTCATATGACCGGCTTTTGACCCTATGACTTCAGACATTTGATTAATTTATCAGCATTAATGTTACTTGTGGATTACCCACATTTCCATTCAAAACAAGCCTAAAGCTCGCCGTAACAGACTGCTTCATTGGCTAATAGCTCACATCATTCAGAACACGTCAATGATAACAACTCTTCCAGATCCTAGTGTAGTAAAGACAAGTAAAACGAAATTTTGAACTATAAAAATGAAAAATAGTTTAGAGGTGTAAATTCTCTCTTCGGATATATCAGACTTCGAATGATTCTTCAATTCTTTAATATACCGGAAAATAAATATACATATATCGTCATACAGTACTGACAGGTCAGTTACTGCACTTAGTGACTGCATTCAATGTACAAATTTTGTAATATTTAAGGAAAATCAGATAAAAAGATAAAAGTAAATGTAATTAAAACTGACATGTCGATAGATGAACAATGCACAAAAGATTAAACAATATAATAAATCAACAAAAACAATAGATGGGATTAATGTCGTTACCAATGACGGCATGAAAAGTGGTGACAGGTTAACGACTTGCTAGGAAGTTGACCTTAAAGTGGTTAATTTAAGAAGCATTAATTATATTAGCGATAGCAGATTATCACACCATTATAATAGGATCTTTGTTTTAATCAGGGGGGGGTTGGATGGCTGAATGGTTAGCGTGCGCTTGCTGTACCATAAAGTCTGTCATTGAGTCGACTGGCGTGGTTTCGAATCCCCGGTTGTACGTGACAAGGAGTAGGGTCGCCTGTCCAACCTCGTGGGTTTTCTCCGGGTCCTCCGGTTTCCTCCCACTGCTAAAGACCCCTACGCGCAAGCGAATTATTGAAATAAAATTAAACCATATGTTAGTCCCGAAATGACCTAGTTTGTGTCGAGTGGACGTTAAACCCCATTTCTCTCTCTCTCTCTCTCTCTCTCTCTCTCTCTCTCTCTCTCTCTCTTCGACAAGGATAATTTCATCTTTATCAAGTAAATGAGACTCTATAAAGTTGACTCAATGACCGACTTTATGATACAGCGCTCACATGCTAACCAATCGGCCATCCAACCCCCCACCCTCGGTGGAAGCGGACGTTAAACACTAATAGAAGACGAAGAAGACAAATAAGTACCAGTAATTTCACCGTAACCCGGGTATCATTTAATCTTGTGTATCTAGAACTAATTTCATTACTTTCGTTTAATATCAAATCTTAGTTTAAAAAATCACAAAAATCATTTAAAATCACCCAAAATCATCTAATTTGTACTTGTGTCCAGTTTAAAGCGGACCATTCAATTTTGATAATGAGTGCCCAATTTACAAGTATTTAATTTCTTGACCACTGTTTAAAATAAACAACCCAATTGATTATTGATGTATAATGATTAAATACTTGTAAATTGGACACTCATTATCAAAACTAATCAGTCAGCTTTAAACTGGACACAAGTACAAATTAGATGATTTTGAAATTAAACGAATGTAAAAGAAATTAGTGCAAAATACATAAGATTAAAGTAGCTAAGTCTCTAACTCAATATCAACCAAAGCCCTTGACATTGAAAACACAAATTATTTGTCAATTTAAATCAACATTGATGTTTTAATCTTACCGGGAAAAGATGGGCTTCTGATATCCAATATTTAAGACAAAATAAACATTTTACCATTGGTACACGAATTGTGTATCATAATATGCGTTTCAGTGCCATTTGTAACAAGGGATTTGAAGAACGAGGCTAGACATATTCCACAAGTCAAGTCAAACGGTGATGTCATTTTCTTATCTGGAGAGCATGTGCAATAAATACTATAAGTGTAGACTGGAATATCCAGATGCTAGAGATTGTCATTTGATTGAGACTTCTGGTGTATTTCGCCGAACTGATTAGAAATTAAGAGTAAAAACAGAAACCATTGAATGTAAATCAGTTTATATACATTCATATTACATTATTATATGCGTTGCGACCCATTTGTGTCAATTTCTAGGTCCCAGATATAAGAGATTTAGCTCCTTTAAATAATACCTGAGTTACAGTGTGTGTATCCATAGTAATTGTACCTTGTGTTAATGAATAAATGCCTAACAAAGAATGAATCCATTTGTCCTTGAACAAAAAAAAAATCTAATGCACTCGTTAAACTGTCTTGATTTGCACCGAGAAATGCACGGAGAAAAAGTTTCTGTATTTTAATAGAACATGGTTGTCGTTTGAACTAATTACTCGTTTGATAATACGCGCTTAATATTCTAAACCTTAATCGTCTCCCCTCTTCTTACTCTTCAGTACGACTCCAAATGTCATTTTGGCGTCTCTGAGTGCTAGGGATAGGTTTTGGACAAACCTTTAACAAAAAAATACCAAACAAGACAGTGACTTTTTATCACCTTTTTATGCTCTTCATTTGAGACAAGTTTTAGCCTAATTCAAGGTTGAACTTTTGGTCGTTTACTCGCTGTGTGTTGTGGAGTGGGACACCTCTGTATCCTACTCAAATGTGCGTTTGAAGTAAACCGCTTCGAAAGAATGACGACCAGTTTGCCATGCTGATAATGTTTACACTCCGGGAGTGAAATGTGTAATTTGTTGGGAAGAGAAAATTGTTTAAGTCAATAAAATCGTCCGTTGGAGAAATAGTAGATATTTTAAGACATACTTCCGTCAACGTTTCTGAATAGTTTCAAGGACTTTTGAGGGAATATTATGTATTTGTGTTTAATACGAACGGCAAATAGGCTTTGATTTTCTAGTGGTCTAGAATATGTATTAATTTGTAGAGTAGGCTACTAGAATTAGGCAATCCCATGACTTGGAGAGGCAGACAACTTATTTGGATAATGGGGTGTTGGATGGCCGAATGGTTAGCATGTGCATGCTGTACCATAAGGCCTGTCATTGAGTCAACGTGACAAGGAGTAGGGGCTCCTGTCCAACCTCATGGGTTTTATCTGGGTCCTCCAGTTTCCTCCCACTGCTAAAGACCCCTACGAGCAAGCGAATTATTTAAATAAAATTAAACCATATGTTAATCCCGGAATGACCTAGTTTGTGTCGAGTGGACGTTAAACCCCATTTCTCTCTCTCTCTTTCTCTCTCTCTCTCTATTTGGATAACATAACTTTCAAATTCTTTGCAACTAAACAAGGCCATTGTTTGACCCCCCCCTCTTCCCTTTACCTGCCTCCAGGCCCACAGTCTCACCTCAAAATAAAAATTTACACCTTTTATTTTCAAAAACAATAATTAAAGATACATTAGTCAAGATTTTGATAAAGAGTTGGCCATTCTTGATATAATAATTCAAAATAGATGATAAAACAAAGAAAATGTTGAAAATTTCAGTCAGATTATCACTGTTGGAAGTTTGGACTTGAAATAGGCATCCAACTCCCTCTGCACCGTCTCCGCGAATTCGCAAATGTTTGATTGGTCGACGATAACTCTACCGACATATTTAATTATTAAATGGCCGACTGTCTAAATTCAAGCTGTATCCAAGCCATCCGTGGGTCTACAGAGTTGATTTTGAGCTTGTCATATAAATAAAAGTCTAATTAATAATTTCTATAACATCTGAAGCATAAATAAAGACTTGCAATAGGCAGATTTAGCTCTTACTAATGTATGTTTAAAGTAGCTAATTCTCTAACTCAATATCATCCAAAGTCTTTGACATTGAAAACACGAATTATTTGTCAATTTAAATCAACATTGATGTTGTGATCTTACCGGGAAAAGATGGGCTTCTGATATCCAACATGTAAGACAAAATAAACATTTTACGATTGGTACACGAACGTTTCATTGCCATTTGCAACAAGGGACTCAAAAAACGAGACTAGACATATTCCACAAGTCATGTCAAACGGTGACTCATATTCTTTTCTGGAGAGCATGCACAAGAAATTCCAATGGTGTAGACTGGAATAACCAGACGCTAGATGTTGCCATTCGATTGAGACTTCTGGCGTATTTTGCCGAACATAACTGTTTTGAAATTAGCATAAGAACGGAAACGATTGAATGTAAATCAGTTCATTTACATTCATATTATGTTATTATATGCATTGCGACCTAACTGTGTCAATTTCTAAGTCCAAAATATTAGCGATTTAGCTCCTTTAAAACTGCTAAAGTAATTTACCTAAATGTAACACTGATGCTGGGTTAAAGGCTCAATACCACTCTTGTTGTAACTGAATAATATGTCCCAATCTTTATTCTGGTCAACAAATTGTACTATTTTACAATATTCCAAATCTTAACACACCTAATTTAAAAAATTGGAAAAATTCAACTAAATGATTTAAAAAGCCTGACGTAAAGCTTTTCAAATGTGACTTGGATTTAAAAATATTTTTGAACCCTTTGGACAAGTAAAATAGGATTTAATGGATAATTTACACAACAGGTAGGACACTGACACTTCTAGTACTTAGAATAAGGCTATTATTTATTTTCTGGAGCTTTCAAGCCAGCAAGAGTGTTATAGTCCCTTTAATATATGTTTTGTTTGTGTAAATTTGGACGGATAACCTGAATGTTAATTTGTATGGGTGTTATCTTGGTATGTTTTTGTTGGTACTAAGTACATGGTTCTAATCACCGTTCTACTTTAGTATCAGTTAATACCTCCTCTTATCATATCTAACAATTGGAATGATACATGTTCCTGGCAACCTGCAAATCTTGTAGATATGTTCCAAGACAAATTGCTAACTTTCATCTTGTTATCACCAACATTACTGAGAAGACTGCCATACCAATCTCTGTTAATGACTTAATGCTCGACTTAGAAACATGCCTGTTTGTGTTGGAGTGGGTTGTAAACGGCAGATCCACTGAGAAGGGTCTGCTATCAGCTTCCCTCTCATTCAGAAGATATAACGCCCTGTATTTCAGAACGTATTCCAGATCACTGATTAGAACTAATCTCTTTGGAGAGAGGTAATATAGAAGTGGGCCCTGTTTCTCGAAATCTTTTAAGATAAAATCCAAATTTTAGTATATACTTCAATTTTGATTGGTTAAGCACTAAAATCAGTCTAATATTATCCAATCAAATTACTAAAATTTAGATTTTATCTTAGTTAAAATTTCGTGAAACAGGCCCCTGTTCCTCAATCTTTTTCTGAGAATAAAATATTGTTTATAAAAAGAGAGATTCTTTCTGGTTATGTGTTGTTTCATGGAACTCTGTTTAACACTAACCAATAATGTTTGACAATACAGGGGTATAATATTCTGGTACTTGAATTACTTGCAAACAACAATATTTTGAAGGCCGAATCTATAATCTACAAAAATATGATCAATTGAAATTTTTTCAAATTTTGTCATTTTTGAATTACTTGCAAACTACAATATTTTGAAGGCGGAATCTATAATTTATAAAAATATGATCAATTTAAATTTTCCAACATTCATCATTTTCTGCAGACGATATAAACAGACCGGCCAGTTCCACCTCAATTGGAAATTTTCAAACTTTTGTCATTTTTGAATTACTTGCAAACTAAAATATTGTGAAGGCCGAATCTATAATTTATGAAAATATGATCAATTTAAATTTTCCAACATTCGTCATGATATAAACAAACCAGATGATATAAACAAACCAGTGCCACATGTTGGGTATTATTTTTGATGGGCCTCATTTTTTAATCTGATTGAATCCAAACTGTGAGATGATCTACCTGTGATATTTTGATTTTGTTGTCTTAATCAATTTGGGTGTATTTAATGTGGTGTTGGGGCCGGAAGTAGCGATGTCAGGGTTTGGTCATTCCAACGTTATAGGGGGGGGGGGGGTTGGATGGCTGAATGGTTAGCGTGTGCACGCTGTATCATAAAGTCTGTCATTTAGTCAACTGGCGTGGTCTCGATGCACCGGTTGTACGTGACAAGGAGTAAGGTCGCCTGTCCAGTCTCGTGGGTTTTCTCCGGATCCTCCGGTTTCCTCCCACTGCTAAAGACCCCTATGCGCAAGCGAATTATTGAAATAAAATTAAACCATATGTTTGTCCCGAAATGACCTAGTTTGTGTCGAGTGGACATTAAACCCCATTTCTATCTATCTATCTATAATGTGGTGTGATCAAAATACCAAAGAACCCTTGACAGTTGAAATTCGAAATAAGAGTAGATGCATAATTTCCCTCCAAGCGAGAGAGAGAGAGAAAGAAATGGGGTTTAACATCCACTCGACACAAACTAGGTCATTCAGGGACTAACATATGGTTTAATTTAATTTTTTATTTCAATAATTCGCTTGCTCGTACATGTACTCCTTGTCACGTACAACCGGGGATTCGAAACCACGGCAGTTGACTCAATGACAGGCCTTATGATACAGCGTGCACGTGCTAACCATTCGTCCATCCAACACCCCCCCCCCTTCCATCTAAGCACACTTTTTCGCATATACTAGTTGGTGTAGAAAAGTAGGACGTTAAACCCCATTTCATTTCATTTTAATTTGTTCAGCTATTTACTACAACATAATGGTAATTATAAGGTAGAGTCTTCACCCCCCTTCTACTCCTCGTAGAGAAGATAATGTGGATGAGCCGAGGGTAGTTTAGTAGTGTTAATGATTTAAAGTGTATGACAAAGATTAATGATATAGATGTATATAGGTAAAGATAAGGACCCTATACATTAAACAGGTGCTCCCTTAATATACAACCATCTGATAGACAGCTTCTCTCAACCATAACATTCTCTCTCTCTCTCTCTCACTAGCTAGGTACCATTCTCTCTCTCTCTCTCTCTCTCCCTCTCTCCTTCTTTCTCTCTCTCTCTGACTCCTCCATCAGTATACTTGTAGACTATATCACTGGATCAAAATAAAAGAATCAATTCATCAACTGAACTATTTTTGGGGATAAGATTCCTTTTAGAGATCCATCTTTCACAATCCCTCAAATGTTTTATGAAAGACATTGTATACATTGATGTATATTAATTAACATATATACTTATATGGATATGGATATACTACTTCTAAATTTTATTAAACATACATTATGCAAAATCTAAATCTGTCTATTGCTGGTCTTTCTTTAGGCCTGAAATGTTATCTAAATTATTAATTAGACATTCATTAACTTATACAGACCATAATCAACTCTCGATGGCATCGCTAGCCTGCGATTTTTATTGGATTAGGTTCCGATTTGCCGTTGGACAGTTTTTTATCCTACCGACTTTAGTAATGATGATCGAGGCTAGGCGGAAAATTCAATTGCTAAAATCTCGGTTCATAGTGGATCAATTTGAACGAAATTTTCAGCAAATTGTCTTTATATTATATAGTTTTTAACTATTATAGTGAGAACTGCCAGCTCTTTATCTAATCTCCCATAATGCATATTTAACATGCTACATTTCAATACACATACAGGTATGGTTATCAAGCAAATAATAGTGTGTTGATTTTAGTGAAATCTATTTCTATATGATTTATTTTACGGATAATTTGATAATTAGTTTCAATAGATTCATCAGGAAGTACGGATGATTAAACGATTACACATACGGGGGACCACCAACATACATATAACGGTCGTTCTCTCATAATAAAAGGCAGAAATAAATCTCACAAATTGTCCGACCCCTATCATTACGCGCGGCCTATTGTGTGGTGACCATTGACTAGACTAACCATTGTGTTCTCCCCCCACCTTGGAGTATGTTCAACCACCGTTAAGCTGGTGATTATAAGATAATTATCCACTATTAGTTGAACTGTAATTATTACAAGGGACGGTCATCTTTAACTCATGGTTTCCGATAACCTGTTTAAATGGCTGTAATAGTTATTGATGTATGCAGGAGATTCATTGAATATTAATATTAAAGAGGCATTATTCACGGACATGCGCTAACCTTTCAACTATCCAACCCCCAAATTGTATAAGATGATATTTGAGCCAATGGACAGAATCTGGCCCCATTACTGGTTCAACTCTTGCGGCAATCCGGGGGGGGGGGGGGCGGGCGCTCTCCCCCATCCACCCACCCGGCATGTGATGCGATTATTTTAAAAAAAAAAAAACTGTAATTCTTACAATCGAAATGAAAGAATATCTAACCCCAAGGATGGCGTATCTCTATCATGGATCCAAGGGATTGGTGTGGGCCCTCCTCCTCATAACACACTATACGTGGCGTGAGCCCATCTTTATAATTCGCTTCTTGTTTCAGAACAGTAAACCATTAAACCCCATTTCATTTTATTTTCCTTTTAAATGAAACTATTTTACAGTCAACCAGTTGAATGTAGCCGTGAAATGCTAAGTGCAAAATATTTTTCAAAGTTTAATTTCATGCTTTGCATTTTAAAGTATAGTCAAACAGTCATTTTACACAGTTACGTCAACTCAACTTCACAGAATGAATGAATTTCTTCGTTACTGGTGTCTATTTTTAAACAGTACTTGTTAACGCTTGTATCTACAGACTCGGAGACACTGACTCGAGATATTATAAAAAAGGAAATGGGATCTTCTGTTTGCACATTGTACCTACAACAACTTATATATATATACGCTGTTCTACAATTGTAGTCCCATGATATATGAGAGAGGGAGATTATGAATAGATTACAACAATATAACCAATTATTTAGTGTCAGATAAGAAAAGTGTGTGTAGTTGTTGAGATGGGCCGAAAAAATGTGGGACACTCAATTTATCATCAAGAAAGAGAGAGAGAGAGAGAGAGAGAGAGAGAGAGATTAATCTGTACTAACAGAAATAATGGGGACCCTGACCGGTATACACCATGCAGTGTGCCATTCAAGACATTTTGCCGAGTTTTTTTCATCCCATTCAAAAGGCGGGAAACTTTGGCAGATCAGTGTCTTTCCGGGCCATGGGGAAATCAGGTTGAAAAATCCCAAGGGGCAGAGAGAGAGAGGGGGGGGGGGAAGAGAGAGAGAGAGAGATAATAATCCACATATTGTACAATTTTATATCAATTATTAGCTAGAGCTTAGGGGTCTGGAGCCGTGGGAAGAAACCACAGTATCCAGAGAAACTGGGGATCAAAACACCATCTTTTGACTCAGTGACAGACCCTAAAGTAGTAACATTAGACAACACAATCCCATCCACTGACAACCAGGTTACCTTACTGATTCTTTCTTTTTGTAATTTTAGGTTTGGGCACGACATCACAATTTGTGATGTGTTTGGCCATTTATTTGTTTAATTTTAAGCCCAACCCACATTTTTAAGACTGAAATATGATGTTATTTTGTATTATTAGTGTTTATGCATGTAGTATTGTTTGCTTAAATATTTTTATTATTGTTAATTCATATTTCATTTTAATTCGTCATTAATAAATGACAATGTACACCATCCGTTCTTTTGTTTGTTTTTTGCTAGGGTAGGGGGGTTAGTTTGGATGGAAACACAAAAAATATTTTGTAAAGTTATTAAAAATCGGGTAGTCTTCGGATATCAATTGTAGGGAGAAAAAAAAACATTGATAACACCTTATTACATTTCAAAACTGTACCAATTAGCTTCATATCTTCGTGAGGAAATACTCAGGAACCCCTCCCAAATATTAACGTTTGGATTCCAACTAGATTTTTTACAATTGTCTTGCTAGTAATTGTGCACGGAGACCATTGTGTGAAGGTTATCTGAAACTGGCTATAAATTATAGTTGATAGTGATATAGTGTTACACAGTTTGTGACTGAATGACTTGTACTGTATCCTTTGTATTGAGAGAACGAGATTTGCCCTTAACATCTCCAGATTTCAACTGTTTTTACCGGATCTTATTACCTGTTATTCACTTGCTAGTTTAATTGGATGTTTTTGTGAAATTTTTCCTCGGAAGATTTAGTGTATATACGCTCTACATCTTTGATCTAAAGAAATCTAGTCAATCGTAGGAGGACTGCACCACACATTAATAATTATACAAGACAAACCCATGGACAGGACACAATATATATCAGAAAAAAAGACTACTAGTAAATGCAGGAGGACCGCACCACACCTTCACAGTTATACAAGACAAACCCATGGACAGGACACACAATATAAAAAAACTCTACTAGTAAATCCAGGAGGACTGCACCACACATTAATAATTACACAAGATAAACCCATGGACATGACACACAATATACACAGACATATCAAACAGTTAATGTTTATATCAGATCAAGTAAATCAATTCGTGGCCAGCCATCGGCATCCTCCAACCTCGTGGGTTTTCTCCTGGTCCTCCGGTTACCTCCCATTGCTAAAGACCCCTATGCACAAGCAAATTATTGAAATAAAATTGAACCTTATGTTTGTCATCAACTGGCGGGTCCAACATCGTGGGTTTTCTCCAGGTCCTCCGGTTACCTCCCACTGCTAAAGACCCCTACACGAATGCAAATTATTGAAATAAAATTAAGCCATATGTTAGTCCCGAAATTACCTAGTTTTGTCGAATGGATGTTAAACCCTCTCTCTCTATCTCTCTCTCTCTCTCTCTCTCTCTCTCTCTCTCTCTCTCTCTCTACTCTCTCTCTCTACTCTCTCTCTCTCTCTCTCTACTCTCTACTCTCTCTCTCTACTCTCTACTCTCTCTCTCTCTACTCTCTACTCTCTCTCTCTCTCTACTCTCTACTCTCTACTCTCTCTCTCTCTCTACTCTCTCTCTCTCTCTACTCTCTACTCTCTCTCTCTCTCTACTCTCTACTCTCTCTCTACTCTCTCTCTCTCTACTCTCTCTCTCTCTCTACTCTCTACTCTCTCTCTACTCTCTCTCTCTCTACTCTCTCTCTCTCTCTACTCTCTACTCTCTCTCTACTCTACTCTCTACTCTCTCTCTACTCTCTCTCTCTCTCTCTCTCTCTACTCTCTACTCTCTCTCTCTCTCTACTCTCTCTACTTTCTACTCTCTCTCTACTCTCTCTCTCTCTCTACTCTCTACTCTCTCTCTCTCTCTACTCTCTACTCTCTACTCTCTCTACTCTCTCTCTCTCTACTCTCTACTCTCTCTCTACTCTCTCTCTCTCTCTACTCTCTACTCTCTCTCTCTCTCTACTCTCTACTCTCTCTCTACTCTCTCTCTCTCTACTCTCTCTCTCTCTCTACTCTCTACTCTCTCTCTACTCTCTCTCTCTCTACTCTCTCTCTCTCTCTCTACTCTCTCTCTCTCTCTACTCTACTCTCTACTCTCTCTCTACTCTCTCTCTCTCTCTACTCTCTCTCTCTCTACTCTCTACTCTCTCTCTACTCTACTCTACTCTCTACTCTCTCTCTACTCTCTCTCTCTCTCTCTCTCTCTACTCTCTACTCTCTCTCTCTCTCTACTCTCTCTACTTTCTACTCTCTCTCTACTCTCTCTCTCTCTCTACTCTCTACTCTCTCTCTCTCTCTACTCTCTACTCTCTCTCTCTCTCTACTCTCTACTCTCTCTCTCTCTCTACTCTCTACTCTCTCTCTCTCTCTACTCTCTACTCTCTCTCTACTCTCTACTCTCTCTCTCTCTCTACTCTCTCTCTCTCTACTCTCTCTCTCTCTCTACTCTCTACTCTCTCTCTACTCTCTCTCTCTCTACTCTCTCTCTCTCTCTACTCTCTACTCTCTCTCTCTCTCTACTCTCTACTCTCTCTCTACTCTCTCTCTACTCTCTCTCTCTCTCTCTCTCTCTACTCTCTCTCTCTCACTCTCTCTCTCTCTACTCTCTACTCTCTCTCTACTCTCTACTCTCTCTCTCTCTCTACTCTCTACTCTCTCTCTACTCTCTACTCTCTCTCTACTCTCTCTCTACTCTCTCTCTCTCTCTCTCTCTCTACTCTCTCTCTCTCACTCTCTCTCTCTCTACTCTCTACTCTCTCTCTACTCTCTACTCTCTCTCTCTCTCTACTCTCTACTCTCTCTCTCTCTCTACTCTCTACTCTCTCTCTACTCTCTACTCTCTCTCTACTCTCTCTCTACTCTCTACTCTCTCTCTACTCTCTCTCTCTCTCTACTCTCTACTCTCTCTCTACTCTCTCTCTCTCTCTCTCTCTCTACTCTCTACTCTCTCTCTCTCTCTACTCTCTACTCTCTCTCTCTCTACTCTCTACTCTCTCTCTCTCTCTACTCTCTACTCTCTCTCTACTCTCTACTCTCTCTCTACTCTCTCTCTCTCTCTACTCTCTCTCTCTCTCTCTCTCTACTCTCTACTCTCTCTCTCTCTACTCTCTACTCTCTCTCTCTCTCTACTCTCTACTCTCTCTCTCTCTACTCTCTACTCTCTCTCTCTCTCTACTCTCTACTCTCTCTCTCTCTCTACTCTCTACTCTCTCTCTCTCTCTACTCTCTACTCTCTCTCTCTCTCTACTCTCTACTCTCTCTCTACTCTCTACTCTCTCTCTTCTCTCTACTCTCTACTCTCTCTCTACTCTCTCTCTCTCTCTACTCTCTCTCTCTCTCTCTCTGATGGAAATGTAGCTCAGTAATAAACTGTAATTGTAGTCCATACAATTGTCACCTGTGTATCTCAAGTTCAATTACTAACAGCAGGTTGATGACGTTTGTCAAAATAAAAATAACAAACTATATTTTATTAATTTTATTATTTCTTAAAGATAATGAAGTTATTATAATACAATAAAACTAGTCAAACAATACTGAATACCCATCAAGAATGTTACAGACGCAATTCAATTATTGTACCGTCAATACAAACCAATGAAAACAAAATCTTGTAAAAGGATTGTAACATTACATCATGTCAGTTAAAATTCAGATGCCAGAAAATTAATTTGAATACCCCTGAGTAAAATAAATATTTCCCAAGATTTCGGTTTACAATTTTGTTTATTTATGGTTGATAGATTGTTGATGGACTCCAGGGAGCTGACTTGATCCCTTCCCCCCCGAGGGGATCAAGAAGCGAACCTCACTGGGTTTGGCCTTACATATTGTATAGAGCTGAAAGGGTTTTTGTACTAATCAATTTATAATCTAAGACGTGTATTTATTGTAGCTCAGCATCTATTTAGATTCTAAACAGAAGCCTTGAAGCATTTCCACTCTAATGACTCTAATTAAATCTTGAGAAAAATTCCAGACAAAAAAAGTATAAATTATTTATTTTTTTTATCTTTGGTTATGATTATTATATATTTATTAGTATTTGATGTTTACATGAAAACTAAAAAGCAACCAGAGCAGAATGTATCAAGAAACAGCGGCTTCTGGTTATTCCCACCACCCCCTGGTAAAACTATAAGCTGATGCCATTGCCCCCACCCCCTGGTAAAATTCATAAACTATATATTTCAAGCCATTCCCCCCACCCCCTGGTAAAATTAATAACAAACTATATATCTCACGCCATTCCCCCCACCCCTTAGTAAGATTGATAACAAACTATATATCTCATGCCATTCCCCCAACCCCTTGCTAAAATTCATAACAAACTATATATTTCACGCCATCCCCCCACTCTCCTGGTAAAATTCACAGCAAACTATATATTTAATGCTATTCCCCCACCCCTTGACAAAATGACCCTTAGGAAAAATCAACTCCAGCTTTAAATTTATCTAGAAGGAATTTTTCCCAGAGTTGGTGGGGGTGGGGGGGTCGAGTGGGGTGTACATTTCCAAACACCTATATTTCAATTAAACTAAAATACATGTTTTCGTGTTTTACAGATGTTTATAGTCGTCACTTGATCGATGTCAATCTTGGATTAGAGAAATAATGAAATAAATGACAAACAGAATGTCAGATATCATTGTCACGTCATAGTTTAGAGAAATCACCAACACAACAACTCCAGGCTCGTATTTTCTCTCTCTCTCTCTCTCCTTGAAATGCATCCAGAAAAACAATTAATCGTACGTTGGCCTTGGTAATACACCTGTTATAATTTAAAACTCCCATCAAGAGTCTTATGTAAATTTCTGTGAAATTTAATATCGACTTGAGACCGAAACCCCTGATAGCCAAACTCACGTATGTTTCTTCAGTTCCAGTATTAATACAAACACCAACCACTTGTCTCAACAAATACTTCGGCATTCAAATCTGGTCCTAGTTAAACCAGGAGACGATTCCAATGTGGTCAAGCGTTTTAATAGTTTTGACAGCTTTTCTTACCCGGCGTTACTCAACCCGAAGCAATCGAGCCCCCCTGTCTCCATTACTTGTGATATCCTCCACATTTCCGATTAGCTACGATACTTGAGTGTATAAAAACGTGGGGCGAAACAATGGCCGTGTTTCTATAGCGATAAGAGGAAAAGAAGATAAGACTATACGATGATTATTACCATAAACTCCCCTGATAAAACTTTTAACACCAGATTCGCATCTTGTGTACGGTTCCTTGAAATGTTTATGGAGTGTTTTCTTGGTTTAGATTACGAGGACGTGACTGAAAAACAACGTAAATGTGTGAACGCTTTAGGGTCTGTAAGACATTTAAATAAGATTCACACCAAATTAACGTGACAGAGTTACAACCTTGGGATATTGAATAACCATTCTGCTCTTCAAGTCTTTTCTTATTTGGGAATAATTTACTAATAACACGGGAGAGTTGTGTATCAGATTTTTTATACCTCGATCGTTATATTAAATTTTGAGTTACAACCTTGGAATTTTGAAGTCTTTTCTTATTTGGGAATAATTTACTGATAACATGAGAGAGTCGCATATCAGATTTTATTATTAACGATATTTTATACCTTGATTGTTATATTTAAGTTTGGACGTCATCCAGAAACCAGCGCTATCAATGGGCCATCTTTTCTTTTATTGTGAAACACCTCAGGTGAAATCACACAGGTAGCAAAATAAGGTAGGGTATAAAAATGGGATTTGTGCGTTGATATCTAATGACAGGTAATTACCTGACCGTTAATGATAATAAACTATAACCCATTGTGTAGTCATGAATAACCAGAATAATATAACACAGCATTTCTTATATATCTTTTTGTTACGATGAAACGACTATACCTACTAGACTGTCACTCAACTATGCGTACCTGAACAAATGGTCTATCACAGTGACTGATTACTTGGAGCCATAGAAGACATTAAATATATGTTACTTCTTTCTTTCGCTTGTTTTTTTTTTTAAAAGTTACAAAAAAAGACACTGTGTGTGTGTGTGTTAAAGGAAAAAAGTATTAAAGATCATCCATTTTTTTCTAAAAATATAAATTTTTTAAGCTGGTTTACCGTGGCGATCAGTGGAGCTTTAGACGACATTAGATATTTTACCATATAAAAGACCATGTATGTTAATGTGTCATCATCTTTTTCTGAAAATATCAATTTTAAATATATTTTGCTTTTTAATTTTTTTTTGTTTTTTAAAATACAAAAAAACACCCTTCTGTGTGTAAAATTAATAAAGGATAGTTGCTTTTTTATTTATTGCAATAGTTCAGTGGAGTCTCAGAAGAAATAAGATATTTGTCAGTAAGTGCAGGAGGACCACATCACACACAAACAAAACCCATAAGACAAACCTGTGGACATTATACACAATATACACAGACATTTCAAACAATAAACAACAAATTAAACATAGTATATACCATATATATCGGGGGGGGGGGGGGAGAGGGGGATCTCGCTGGCTAAGTGGGTAAGAGGCTGGCTCACTAGCCTGGAGGTCGGGTGTTTGATCCCTGCATTGGCCGAGAAAGTTCATCCAGATTTTCCAGCGTGGTTCCCCCTTGTCAGTGATGCAGGATGGAGGGCCTGTCAAGGACAGCTGTCTAGTCATTTGGATGAGACGAAAAACCGAGGTCCCGTGTCCACAATGACGTGCACGTAAAAGATCCCTTGACAGTCGAATTCGATAAAAGAGTAGGCCGTAGTGCCGCTGTCCGGGCAAAATTTCCCTCATAGCACACTGTATAGCGTATGTCCGTCTTCATTAGCCCAGTTCGGAGCAGAACAGTAGGACGTTAAACCCCATTTCATTTCATTTCATATATCGGGGGGGGGGGGTAAATAGATCCTAGGAGGGGGGGGGGCTTGCTGCATGTGTCTACTCTGCTGGTACAGTCACAGGCCTTTAAATGATAAAAGTTTCACTCAAAATAGTCCGCTATGATGATAACTTGAAGTCTAATAACACACAAGATTTCTCTTTCTTTTCAAAAAAAAAAAATACCATAAAAAACCTGTGTGGTGTGTGTGAATTATTAGAAGGTCTTTCTTTTTACGACAATGTGTGACTTTTTTTTTTATATGAACTTTCAAAATGAGCAAAGAAACCCTAATTCACGCCTTTGTAGATATCAAAAACTATCATTATGATCGATTATAGATATTTCTCTTTCTGTTCAAAAAGAAAATACCACAAAAAACCTATCTGTTAATTATTAGAAGGTCTTTTTTTTTTACCACAATGTGTGACCTTTTCAATGTACGAACTTTGTAGGTATCAAAAACTTTCATTACGATCACTTATATAGATATGTATCTTTCTTTTTTAAAAGATAAAAATACGACCAAAAAAACCCTGTTTGTGGTAAATATTGGAAGATCTTTCTTTTACGACAACACGATATCATTTTCTCATTTATCTTCTTATCATATGAGCAAGAAAACACCTAATCACATGTTGGTAGGTATCATTAAAATGTTTTTGAAATGTAAATAAGAACTAGTAGTTGATATAATCTGATCATAAATTAATAATATTTCTATGTATATATTTAATATGTTACACGCCATGCTTGACTTTTTATAATCTCTAGTCTTTGAGTATGAAGGTGGGGTTGGGTGGCCGTGAGGTTAACCTGTGCACATTGTTGGATCATAAGGTCTGTTATTGAGTCGCCTACTCAACCTTGTGGCTTTTCTCCGTGTCCTCTGGTTTCCTCTCTCTCTCTCTCTCTCTCTCTCTCTCTTGGGTTTTCTCCAGGTCCTCTGGTTCTCTCTCTCTCTCTCTCTCTCTCTCTCTCAATCTCTCTCTCTCTCTTTATTCAATACACTGAACACAATACTATAAAATTATCAGATTTTGACTAGGCTTATCCCATCCTTATCAAAATACATTGGTCTCTCTCTCTCTCTCTCCCTCCCTCTCCCTCCCTCCCTCTCTCTCTCTCTCTCTCTCTCTCAGTGAGTATGGTGCCGACTCACTAACCATTATCAGTGTTGTTTGACGGATGGCCTGGCCAGGAACCACGCCATAAAATCCTAATGAAGGAATCGAATGCAGGACCTCCAGGTTAACGAGCCAACTTCTTACTGACTGAGCCACCGTGGCTCCCCCAGGCCAGACACGTCTAATTTCTCATTTCTGTATACTATTGACAGCTTGTTAAAGATCCCATGACAGTTAAAAATCAAAGTATTAGTAGACGGAACTGCTGCTGCTCTGGCAAAATGTTCCTCTTAATAGACTACTTGACACATTCTAATATTCATTAGCCCAGTTGGTGCAGAAAAGTAAGTCAATAAAGCCCATTTTATTTTATGTAATCAACTGGCATGGTTTCGAATCCCCGGTTGTATGTGACAAGGAGTAGGGTCGCCTGTCCAACCTGGTGGGTTTTCTCCAGGTCCTCCAGTTTCCTCCCACTGCTAAAGACCCCTACGCGCAAGCGAATTATTGAAATAAAATTAAACCATGTTAGTCCCGAAATAAACTAGTTTGTGTCGAGTGGACGTTAAACCCCACTCTCTCTCTCTCTCTCTCTCTCTCTCTCTCTCTCTCTCTCTCTCATTTTATGTAATATTTTAAGGGGGGTTGGATGGCTGAATGGTTAGCGTGTGCGTTGTATCATAAAGCCTGTCATTGAGTCAACTGGTGTGGTTTCGATTCCCTGGTTGTACCTGACAAGGAGGAAGGTCGCCTGTCCAACCTCATAGGATTTCTCCGGGTCCTCCGGTTTCCTCCCACTGCTAAAGACCCCTACGCGCAAACGAATTATGGAAATAAAATTGAACCATATGTTAGTCCCGAAAAGACCTAGTTTGTGTCGAGTGGACGTTAAACCCCATTTCTCTCTCTCTCTCTCTCTCTAATAATTTAAACACTTTTCAGATCACCCATAGAAAAAAAAAACGAAATTTATCATCTGTTTAACAAATGTAGGAACAAGAGAAATGGAATAATAGCCATTCTATCAGTGCTATTTTTCGTGCTTTGTTTTATTTTTTTTTGAGTTTTGTATGTCGACAAGCTGCACTCAATTCTCAAGGTCAACTATTCCATATTGTTACGGCCAAGTTAGATGACAGACAAGTCTAATTTTATCAATTATTGAGTACTGTAACCTGCAGACACAAGTATCCATTACATAAAATTTTTCTATTTTTTTTATGTAGATGTAGCAGTATTTTTTTTTTACCAATTTAATTTGATTTCTTCCAGCTGTTTTTGCGATTAGTGTAGCAAACAATGAAATTTATTATTTTATTGTTTCAATTCTTGTAAATTTCGAAATCAGAGAACTCGAGAATTTCACTAGGTAAAGGTCAAAACATTTTGTTTCATTTAGGTCTATGTGAGGAGAATTTTGACAAAGCTGCATTAATAGGCGTACTCGTGGATTTTTTTTAAACCATCTTTTTGGTGCAAATTATATGATAATGGTACCATTCGTTGAATAATTGAATGAAAATAGACTGAACAGCCATGTTTCCAGGGGGTGGATCCAGAGGGGGCATTTGGGGGGTCCAAACCCTCCCTGCTCAGCTACATAAAAAAATTGTAAAACAACACTTTTTATGAGAAAAGTGCCGCGTCTTGTGGCTTATCCTTTATCGTCAGATGGTTGAATTGGGAAACAGTCAAAGCCTTCATAATCCCTCTCACCTACTTTCAATTTCCTTTGCATTTCACCACCCCAAATTGGTAATGATTACCACTAGAAACCCCCACTTTCCTGCCCCCAAAAATTCCTGTTCGTTGCCCTCTACAGACAATTCAAACAAGCCAGAGCCACCAATAAATCTTGGGATAACATCTTTGAAAATTCCTCTTTTAAATCCACTGTTGATAAATTATCAGTTTGGTTTGGGAACATTTTAGAGTGGATTTAACCATGAAATATTAAACATTGTCCAAAAATAATCCTTGAGTGGCATTTAGCGATTGAACACATTAAAAAACACAACACAATTTACATGGAAATACAGTCTCGGTTTTAGAGGCATAGCACCATGTTTCGATAAATATTCTCTTATCATTTGTGCTTGATAACGCTATAATAAAAGAATACTTGTCAAAATGTCGTGCTATGCCTATAAAACGGTGATTGTATTTCCATACAAAATACAAATAACCCACAGAGACCTTGCATTCATTCATCCATTCATTCATTCATTCATTCATTCATTTTATTTGTTATCCTATGAATTTTTTTTAGCTGTGTTATTCCACATGCACTTCCTCCCTAGCCTTCTAATTCCATTTCTTCCCCCTTTTGAAAAAAAACAACCTTGATTAGCTTTCTAATTACCAGGAACAAACACCACCATTTTAAAATTAGCAGATGTCAAACAAAGCCACAAGCACCATAAAAAAACATGGTTGGTGTACATAGGAATGTGAACAATATTTTTTCTTTAAACTAATTTAATTTATTTTGGTGGTAATAGCGAACGGCATTGTGTTGTAATCTGTTTGTGCAATGGCTTCCAAGTCACGAGTTCTTGTTATTGCGTTGGCTGTGTCATTAAAACAGGACCACCAAGTACATAATTCTGGCATGTTTTGACACTATGTCTTGTTT
Organism: Patella vulgata; assembly: GCF_932274485.2. Taxonomy (NCBI): domain Eukaryota; kingdom Metazoa; phylum Mollusca; class Gastropoda; family Patellidae; genus Patella; species Patella vulgata. The sequence goes on along the minus strand of NC_065883.2, from coordinate 6,165,414 downwards.
GGTGGGAACCAAAATGGTGTCAACATCCTGAGATTTCAACACAAAAGTGCAACGTTAGTTTTGGGGAATTCCCTTACATGGGAAGTGGTATTAGATGTTCTTGAGAGAATCAGAGCCATGGTGACTCAGTGATTAAGGCATTGGCTCATTAACCAGGCGATCCAAGGTGAGAGAGAGATGGGATTTAACGTCCACTTGACACAAAATAGGTCATTTTGGGACTAACATATGGTTCAATTTTATTTCAATAATTCGCTTGCACGTATGACCCGGAGAAAACCCAAGAGGTTGAATAGGTGACCCTACTCCTTGTCGCGTACAACGATGACAGACCTTGTGATGTAACCCACACACATTAACTAACTTTTGATGAATAGAGAAGCTTCGTCATGACTTGGCTTAGAATTACGTCCTGTGTAAGCTACCAACAAGTTTCATATATAGATTACATCAACACATAAGGAATGTTTTTACTTGCTCGGATTCATTTTTTAAGTTTATGAGTTAATAAAATACGTTTATATATACAATATATCAGCCATATTGTCATCTTGTGTCAACACGAAGGTCTGAATATCAGCTCATAAAAATGTGAAACTGTCGCCATATTTTTCCTTGGAGAAACCTCTTGAGGTATCAATGAACGTTATTAAATGTTGCTTTATCTTATTGGTCACTTGAAACTCGTGTTTTTATTATTTGTTTATCAGATTTACGGACTTTATTTATATTCATACTTCGTTCCGCGATTTATTTATCTTTTGATCTGCCAGGGAGCCAAGTGGCTAAGTGAGTAAGGCATTGGTTTACCAACCAGGGAGTCCAGGGTTGGTGGAGAAAGATCCTTGCGATTTTTTGCCATGATTCCCCAGCGGTTTTGAATTCCAACTTTCAAGGGTTCTTTTACGTGCACACCAACCTCATTTTTTGTTCCATCCGCATGACTAGACACTGCCATTGCCATGCCATCTGTCCTGCACATACTGACAAGGGGGAACGGCACTGGAAAATTCACAAGAAATCGACCAACACTGGGAACGAAACCAGATCTCCCGGTTGGTGATCCAGTGCCTTTACTTACTGAGCCACTCACTGAGCCACTTAGCCACTCACTGAACATCTGCTGAGCCACTCACTGAACCACTCACTGAACCTCCACTGAACCACTCACTGAACCTCCACTGAACCACTCACTGAACCTCCGCTTAGTCAATCATTGAACCACCCACTGAGCCATTGCTACTCCCATTTAGAAAATAGATGAGTTTTGAATATGCAGGTTTGAAAAACTCTCTTTAAATACAAGAGTACTTGAGTTCAAAACTCAAAAATAAAACCCTTTATCTACTTTAATAATTACTGATACTACAATGAAACAAGTTATCTCCCTCAGCATATTTTAAAAAAAAAATTCATTTTAATAATTTCTTATAATACAATAAATGAGTTGTTGAATTTTCGTGATAAGAAGATGTTATTGAAATTAATCTACCCATCCTTTAAGATGCATGCTTCAATGGCTTTTCTTTATAATAGGTTGACAAGCTCTTAAACATATGCGAAATTTGATCAGGGGCACCCAGTAGTTAAACGCAGTTGTGTGTTAGATTCGTATCAAGTCTGTATTCAAATTTTCTATTCATCGAAATAGGTGAGAAGATGATCGTCCATTTATAGATGGTGATGAAGTGTAGGAAATTTATTCTCCATATCTTACGATCTTTCAAACTTGTTATTCATTGCTTATCGACAAAGCTATGTTACATTATGATTCGTCCAGATATGAAGTGATGTCTTCAACCTGTTTTCAATTATAAACCCAACTTGTTTGAAACAGGATTAACGTTATGCTGACATCTCTTTGTCAATGTATGCTTTAGTTACAGAATTTAGAAATGCGTTTTTGATTCTTATGCACTTTTATGAACCTCCAAAATCTAAATTTTTAATTTTTGCCCTTTTGTGTCTTGTAAGGGGGGGGGGGGGAAGAGAAATGGGTTTTACAGTTCACTTAAAATTAGAAATGCGTTTTTCATTATTATGTACTTTTATGAACCTTCAAAATCAAGATTTTTTCATTTACCCTTTTGTGTAGAGAGAGAGGGGGGAGGGAGGAGAGAGAGAGGGAGGGAGGAGAGAGAGAGGGAGGGAGGAGAGAGAGAGAGGGAGGAGAGAGAGGGAGGGAGGAGAGAGAGAGGGAGGGAGGAGAGAGAGTGTGAGAGAGAGAGAGAGCACAGAATGGAGTTTACAGTCCACTTGGGATTTAAAATTCGGAAGAAAGAGACAGATAGAGAGAGAGAGAGAGAGAGAGAGAGAGAGAGAGAGAGAGAGAGAGAGAGAGAGAGAGAGCACAGAATGGGGTTGACAGTCCACTTGGGAAGAGTTTAGAAAGAGAGAGTGAGAGAGAAAGAGAGAGAGAGAGAGAGAGAGAGAGAGAGAGAGAGCAAGCACAGAATGGGGTTGACAGTCCAATTAGGATTTAAAATGGGGAAGAGAGAGACAGATAGAGGGAGAGAGAGAGGGAAGGAGGAAAGAGAGAGAGAGGGAGAGAGAGAGAGTATTGAAAATAATACCATATGTTAATCTCGAACTGACTGGTAGTTTTGTGCTAAAAATATATTTTAATCTCATTTCATTCCTTTGATAAAGGAACAAAATGTTTTTCTTGACATATTGTCCTGCCCCCTTTAATCGGACAAGTGTTGAGGTGACATTACCTGTTATTTTATAAAGGTAGGCTTAACGATATAATGTTATTGTTGTATGTTTCACCTGTCAGTTCATAGGTCCGTTATCATTCACCTGTTCCTCATCATAACATCATCTTTTATCAACACCCTACCTGAAGACAAGTGTCACGTCTGAAATACCACCACCATATACTGGCTATACCTTGTCACAGGTGACATCAGGTGTAATGTCTTTTATATCAAGATGAAGCAATAAAACCTCTCTATACAGACCACATCATTAAATATAATCTTCAGGGAGTCTGTTTTCTTTGTTGAAAAATTAAATCATAAAACCTTTCCATACAGACCATGCCACTGAAATTAAATGTAATTATTACGTGGTCTCTTTTCTTTGTTAAAAAAAATTTTAAAATACAATGTTATAAAAATATGAATAAAAATATTTCTGAATCAGTATTTCTTTTTAAAATCTGATTGATGATAATCATTCATTTAAACATACATTATGACGTCACATTAACCCTTTCACTGCGTATACCCGGTAGTACCGGGTATTATAAAATGTCGGTAAAATGCCCGTACCCGGTATTACCGTGTACTCAGTAAAGCCCTCGCTAAAATTAGTACCGTAACTGCAAGTGCCATCTATTGTATTTTCTATACACTAGAACATATTTCCACGTGTTTCAAAGCAGCAAACCGTAAAATGGCGGAGTGCATTGTGACAACGTAGACGATGCACTCTCGACGAAGTCGTGAATGACGTCTTGCTGACCAACATGTGGACAATTTCGAGGCGGGTGATACACATAATTCGTTTCCAGTTACTTGATAATGATAGTAGTCAGGACAGTGATTGGTATTATGAAGTGTGTGATTTTTTGCGCGACGTTCCGCCCATGGCTAGCTATGTCTCCCGTGCATGATGAACAAGCCCAGTGTGAACACGATAGCCCTGTGTCTGCAGTAGATTCTGACAATAATTCTGATGTTGATAATAATGCTGACCTGCTGGATCGTAAAATACGTAGGTAATTCCTGATTCCCGAACGTTTAGATCTATTGACTGACTATATTGATAATGATATGGGACTTGGGGATGAAAGTGAAAGTGAAAGTAAAAACAAGGTATTGCAATCCGCACGTGGTCATGGCAGCGGGAGACGTGATGCGCGTGTTCGCGGCGGCATTGCTCATGGCTGCTATTGATATTTTTGTTCATTTTATATATCTTTATCAAAATCCAGTAAAAAAAACAATATCTTTTAAGTATTTCATGGAGAAAAATTCGTTTTTGTGTTAGCTTTAGTGTGAAATGAGAAATCCAAAATGGCCGCCATGACGTCACGTGACTACATTATTATGCAAATTTCCAAAATTCTATTTTTTCCTCTTAGCCCAACCTCATGCCCATCCCAACAGACAAAAAGATTTTTCATAAAAGCTTCCATAAGTACTGCTTGGCATTCAGTTCCAACCTCCCTTTTTTCCTCATTAAAGGGTCTAGCACAGGCAGTGGATTTACGTCTAGCATTGAAAGGGTTAATAATGACGTCATTGTATTAATCATTCATTTAAACATACATTATGCAAGAAGTAAATCTGCCTATTGCAGGTCTTTCTTTCTTTAGGCCTAAAATGTTATATAAACTATTAATTAAAGAATTATTACCGGTAACATGAAAAGACCTTAATCAACTCTCGATACCGTCTTATGCATCATTGGATTTGAATCCGACCTGCTGCTCAATTGATGATTAAATTAAAAAATTGAAAATCGGGACTATGTTTTTTTTATCGTACAGACTTTAGTAAAGATGATCGAGGCTAGACCGAAAATCCATACACTAACACACTAATTTGACTGATATTTTCATTATATTCTATTTACATTATCTAGTGTTTAACTATTATAGTGAGAACTGCCAGCTCTTTATCTAATCTCCCATAATGTATCTTTAATATGATGTTTTTTTTAGAAAAAAAAACTGTCCATTTTATTTCTTGATATTTCAGTTGGTACCTATGGCTAATGAACAAGCATTAGTGCACTCTTTGGGCACTTGTTGACAAAAGGGCGGATATTCATAGATCTGTGTTTTGTCCTTGGCATTTATCGTATTACTTCAAGTTTATTTCAACATTTTTTTCATTTAATGTTGGGTTTTTCTTTGTATATAATATCCCTGATCCATGTCACGTCTCATGTTTAAAGATGCATAATGTAAGATTTAGATAAAGAGTAGGCCGTTCTTGCTATAATAGTTTACAAAAAGAAAATGAAAACAGAATATGCTGAAAATTTCAGTCAAATTGCTTCCCTCTGAACCAAGATATTAGCCATTCAATTTTAGGCTAGTCTTGGTTTTCATTACTAATGTTGGTATGATAGCAAACAAAGTCTTGATTATCCAGTTTTACATTAAATTATCCATCACAAAATGTATTCTAATCCAGTAAATATCACAGGCTAACAATGGCATCGAGAGTTGATTATGGTCTTGATAAGTTAATTATAATTTAGATAACATTTAAGTCCTAAAGAAAAACCTGCAATAGGCAGATTTAGCTTACATTATCCCGCTTTAGACAAGAGGGGTTGGTTGGCCGAATAGTTAGCGTGTGCGCTGTATCATAAGGTTTGTCACCGAGTCAACTGGCGTGGTTTCGATTTCTTGGTTGTACGTGACAAGGAGTTGGATCGCCTGTTCAACCTCATGGGTTTTCTCCAGGTTCAACGGTTTCCTCCAATTGCTAAAGACCCCTACGCGCAAGCGAATTATTGAAAAAAAATTGAACCATATGTTAGTCCTGAAATAACCTTGTTTGTGTGGAGTGGACATTAAACCCCATCTTTCTCTCTCTCTCCCATTTCATCTCATTTCCTTTTTTAGTCAAGGCCTAGAGCTAAATGTCTGTTGTAATTCTAGTTTATCATTATGTCATTATCTCTCTCTCTCTCTCTCTCTCTCTCTCTCCTCGGCTCACTTTAAACAGTGTATAATAATTTTAAAAATAGAAAATATGAGTGAGTTAAATTTGAAAGACGGGTTTTAAATACATGAGTGAATCGTTGAAGCAATGAAAAGGTATTCATACATGTTTTTGTATAATACAGACACCTGATCGCAAGTGGAAAGGGTTAAACGAACCAGTTAAAGACGTTAGGAGATTAAAATAGTAGAGTAGGAATATCTTCACGGCAGGACGTACAATTGAAAGATGCGTGGAGGACTGTATCTCTACCCCTTGGGACTCATTTATAATCGCTTGAAGAATAATTCATTTTATTCCCCTCACAGCAGGAGTCAAAATCTCTCTACCACACTTCACTGGTCTCAATAACATCATGTCTGTAATTACTGTTAAACCTCTCCATTAAGACCACTTGTTTGTCTTGTCAGTGGGGATATTTTTAAATCTTTTTCCCCTTACCGCAATATCTTAAAGTAGTCTATACACTTCTAGATTGGTGCAGCATTAGAATTCCTGGAGTGCCTTTCATCACATGCATACCTTTCATTAGAAACACTTGTATTTTTAGCTATTTTTTAAGTCCGCTGATACTCTTACATTTTTATTTTTTTAACCTTATCAATGAGACTGTCCATTTCTAGAGTGGTTTTAATCGGGGGAGGGAGTGAATGGATAACACATGAGTGTTTAATCATAGGGTCTGTCATTGAGGCAAGTGGTGTGGTTTCGAATCCCCGGTTGTACGTGGCAAGGAGTAGGGTCGCCTGTCCAACCTCGTGGGTTTTCTCCGGGTCCGCTGACTGCTAAATACCCCTACACACAAGCAAATTATTGAAATAGAATTAAACCATATGTTAGTCCCGAAAAGACCTAGTTTGTGTCGAGTGGACGTTAAACCCCATTTGTCTCTTTCTTATTTTAAAAAATACCTAACCATATCAATGAGACCATAGATCTCTAGGCTCTAGACTCAACCTTTGTTTGGCAACGGCACACCTTGAAACACATGAAAAAATATGGCTAAATATATATGAAAAATATTTGAATTTTGCAAAATAAAAACATGGCACGTCATATACAGCATACAACCATAGACACAGACTAGTCATAGACACTTAGAATGACTCGAACAAAATAAAGAAAAAACACAGCTATGAACTTATAAGTAGACACCAGTGAATACTCAATTGGGCTCATGTGGATTTTACCATTTTCTTAGTGTGCTGTTTAAAATTTCGCGGCACACTTAGAAAGATCTTGCGGCACACTTAGAAAGATCTTGCGGCACACTTAGAAAGATCTTGCGGCACACTTAGAAAGATCTTGCGGCACACTGGTTAAGACCTTAGACGTCTAGAGTGTTATAGAATTATTATTTGAGGAGTGCCTTTATTCATGGTCAATCCTTTCCATTAAGACAGCTCGTGTTTGTGGTTTTTAAAGTAAGATCCTAGTATATCCATCTTACAAAAAAACCACAAATATGCAATAATTTGGGTCTCTTTGTGAGTTTGGGGGTACGACACTACAAAAAGAGATGTGTTTGGTCATTCATTCATTATTTTGTTATGAGAGAGAGAGAGAGAGAGAGAGAGAGAGAGAGAGAGTAGGATGTAGCTTGCTGTCTAAGTGCAGAAAAGTTTTAACTGTTTAAATAAGAATTATGTACAATATTAATTGTCTTCTTTATCCTTTCTATAACAAAGTTGGTATACATAAAAAAAAAACTTGACAGTTAGAATTTGAAATAAAGGGAGAGAGAGAAATGGGGTTTAATGTCCATTCAGCACAAATTAGGTCATTTCGGGACTAACCTATGGTTCAATTTTATTTCAATAATTCGCTTGCCCGTAGGGGTCTTTAGCAGTGGGAGGAAAACCGGAGGACCTGGAGAAAACCCACGAGGTTGAACAGGCGATCCTACTCCTTGTCACGTACAACCGGTGAATCAAAACCACGCCAGTTGACTCAATGACAGACCTTATGATACAACACGCACACACGCTAACCATTCGGCCATCAACCCCCCCCCCCCCCAGTTTTTATTCATGTACTATCTTTGAAGTTTCTTTTTTTTAAATTGGAATTTATATAAAATTTCTATAGATATCCCATTTTTTAACAAGTGCTAATTGCCTTTGTAAGATTCATTATGTTTTGGGATGTATTCCTTTGTGTTAAGTTTTTTTTTTTTTTACATTTATACAAAATACAGCAATTAGTTCGGTTTCAATATTTCTCGTATATTCTCTGATAAATTGAAAAAAAATAAAGATGAATATAAATAACAAAAAATTAAATTTTGATAATTTGAAATAAACATAGATTGTGATAGATAGAGATTCTCGAAAAAACGACCTTTTATCATTTTTAAATAGATAAATTGCGATAGAGATTCTCAAAAAAAAAAAACTTTGTTAAGTTTGAAATAGATAAAGATAGTTGTGAATTCTATAGAGATGTACAAGATAGACGCTGATAATTACTTTTATAAAGTAATTTAGAGATAGATAATGACTCATTAACATAATAGTTTGGGTCGTCATTCTCGAAAAAGTGAATTTGAAGTGGAGAGGAATAATAGAAGACGTTGGGCTACCACCTGTAGACCAGGAAAAATATTAAATGTATTTTCACATGTCATGTGGCAGGCCCAGCGTTTGTACGCCACTTGTCTCTTCACAGTGATAGTACAGGTATTTAAAGAGACAAAAGGGGCAGATAATACAGTTAGATCTCATCACACTAGCAGAACAATTCACCGAATAATAAAACCCCAGCCTCCATATTTATTAACTCAGTTAATGATGCAGAAAAATATCAACAGGGATAATTATTTTACGTTACTATCATCCTTATCGTTTTTAAAACAACATTGGTGTGCACGTTAAGGAACCCTTGACAGTTTGATTTCAAAATAAAAGTAGACTGTAGTGCCACTGCCTGGGCAAAATTTTCCATCATATATACACTACATGGGGTATTGCCATCATTATCCTAGTTAGTACTAAGAAGTGGTTATTATTTTCATACAATATTATTGTCTTTATCCATTCTGTAACAAGGTTATAACCCTTGACAGTTTGAATTTGAAATAAGAGTAGGTCAGTAGTGCCACTGCCTGGGCAAAATTTTTCATCATATGTACACTACATAGCGTATTGCCATCAATATCTTGGTTAGTGCGGAGAAGGAGTAATTATTTTCATACAATATTAGTCTCTTCTTTATCGTTTCTGTAACAACCTTGGTATGCATGTTAAATAACCCTTAACAATTGGATTTTGAAATAAAAGTAGGTTGTAGCGCCACTGCCTGGGCAAAATTTTGCGTCATATGTACACTACATGGGGTTTTGCCATCAATATCTTGCTTAGTGCTGAAAAGTAGTAATTATTTTAATAATAAGGTAACATCCTTGATGTGCATGTTAAAGAACCCTAAACATTTGGATTTTGAAATGAGAGTAGGCTGTAGCGCTGCTGTTCAAGCAAAAGTGCAGAAAAGTTGTTGTAATTATTTTAACAAGCCAACAGTGAGGCTGATGTCCCCCGCCGAAATAGGAAAATAATTAGAGGACACATATAAAAATCAAATTGCGTATCGCTCTGCTTACCCTGAGCAGAAAATGCTCATTATCAAACTTAGTCAAGGTATTACTGTAATGAAACTATACACCAAGTTTCATCAATCTCACTTAATTAGAACTAAAGTTATCGTGTCCCAAAGCATCAACCAATCAAATTGCTTATCTCTGCTTACCCTAAGCGGAAAATGCTCATCTTCGAACTCCATCAAGGCATTGACCTAATCAACACATACACCAAGTTTGAACATTCTAGCTCAATTAGGAAGAGAGTTATCGTGCCCCAAAGTATCAACCAATCAAATTGCTTATTTCTGCTTACCCTAAGCGGAAAATGTTCATTTTCGAACTCCATCAAGGCATTGACCTAATAAACACATACACCAAGTTTGAACATTCTAGCTCAATTAAAAGTTATCGTGTCCCAAAGCATCAACCAATCAAATTGCTTATCTCTGCTTACCCTAAGCGGAAAATGCTCATCTTCGAACTCCATCAAGGCATTGACCTAATCAACACATACACCAAGTTTGAACATTCTAGCCCAATTAGGAAGAGAGTTATCGTGTCCCAAAGCATCAACCAATCAAATTGCTTATCTCTGCTTACCCTTAGCGGAAAATGCTCATCTTCGAACTCCATCAAGGCATTGACCTAATAAACACATACACCAAGTTTGAACATTCTAGCTCAATTAGGAAGAGAGTTATTGTGTCCCAAAAAGTGTGACGGACAGACAGACGGACAGACAGACGGACAGACAGACAGACAGACAGACAGACGGACGAACCCATTTTAATAGTCCCCTGCTTTCTTCGAAAGGCGGGGGACAATAAGAATTATGTACAATATTAATGGGTTTTTTTTACTTTCAATTACAACGTTAGTATGCGAAAAAAAAAACCCTGACATTTGGAATTTGAAATAAAGAGTGAGAAAGAAATGAGGTTTAACGTCCACTCGATACAAACTAGGTCTTTTCGGAACTGTGCGTGCTGTATCGTAAGGTCTGTCATTAAGTCAACTGGCGTGGTTTCGAATCACAGGTTGTACGTGACAAGGAGTAGGGTCGTCAGTCCATGCTCGTGGGTTTTCTCTGGGTCTTTCGGTTTCCTTCCACTGCTAAAGACCCCTACGCACAATCAAATTATGAAATAAAATGGAACCATATGTTAGTCCCGAAAAGACCTAGTTTGTGTCAAGCGGGCGTTAAACTCTCTCTCTCCCCTATGACAAGGTAATTATATTATTCTATTGTTCTGTATAACTTTTTATGTATGTAAAATAATTTATCTTATGTCAACATGATTAATGGATATTTTTCAATTAATATTTAAAAAAAAAAAAAATCTTATTTTGTATATAAAAATAGAAGGAAAAATGTTAAGTGTTAAGTCTGACATAATGACAAATTAGAACCACATTTAGCTCCAGGCCTTGACTGAAAAATAAAATGGATCAAAATGGGAGAGAGAGAGAGAAATGGGGTTTAACATCCACTCGACACAAACTAGGTCTTTTCGGAATAAACATATGGTTCAATTTTATTTCAATAATTCGCTTGTGCGTAGGGGTCTTTAGCAGTGGGTGGAAACCGGAGGTCTGGAGATAACCCACCAAGTTGGACAGGCGACCCTACAACCAGGGAATCGAAACCACGTCAGTTGATTCAATGACAGACTTTATGATACCACGCACACTCGCTAACCATTCTGTCCAACAAGATACTGTTCCTTGTCTGTCCTATTTATATATATATATATAGAACCAGTGGCAGCTAATATTTGAAGAACCACTCCATGGACAAAATTCTACACCTCACATGAAACACAGAAATAGATAAATAAAAAACTTAAAATAGACGATGGATTTTACAGATGAAGCAGATGAAGAAAATGATGAAGCAGTCATTAATTAGGGTGAGAATTATTATAACATAGAAATATATGAATAAAAGATTTAAAATAGACGATGCATTTTACAGACCAGACATTGTAAATTTGTAAATTTATAAGGAAATGATGAAGCAGTCATTAATTAGGGTGAAAATTATTATAACATAGAAATATATAAATAAAAGATTTAAAATAGATGATGCATTTTTCCGACCAGACATTGTACCCCATAAAGGAAATGATGAAGCATTCATTAAGGGCGAGAATTATTATAATATTAATGGGAAAGTTTGTTGATTTATATGATATTGAAACAATGTTGCCTTTTTAGCCATCTCTCATTGTAAGTAATAGATTATATAGAGTATTATTATTATAATGATGGTATGTGTAGTGAGAAACCACACCGTGTTGTATAGTTACACAATATTACATTATTGTATGCATTGGGACCAATTTGTGTCAATTTCTATGTCCCAAATATTACCGATTTAACATGTCATGTCCATGGGTTTGTCGTATTGGTTTCTGTGTTATGTTGTATGTGTCGTCCACGGGTTTGTCGTATTGGATTCTATGTTGTGTTGTACATGTCATCCATGGGTTTGTCGTATTGGTATCTGTGTTGTGTTGTATGTGATGTCCACGGGTTTGTCTTATTGGTTTCTGTGTTTGGTTGTATGTGTCGTCCACGGGTTTGTCGTATTGGATTCTATGTTGTGTTGTCCATGTCGTCCATGGGTTTTTCATATTGGTTTCTGTGTTGTGTTGTATGTCTTGTCCATAGCTTTTTCGTATTGGTTCTGTTGTATGTGTTGTCCACGGGTCTGTCTTATTGGTATCTGTGTTGTGTTGTATGTGTCGTCCACGGGTTTGTTGTATTGGTTTCTATGTTGTGTTGTACATGTCGTCCATGGGTTTTTCGTATTGGTTTCTGTGTTGTATGTCTTGTCAAAAGGTTTGTCGTATTGGTTCTGTGTTCTGTTGTATGTTTTGTCCACGGGTCTGTCCATAGGTTTGTCGTATTGGTTCTGTTGTATGTTTTGTCCACGGGTTTGTCATACTGGCTTTTATTTATTTATGTATATGTGGTTCCTCCGCACTTACTACTAATCGACAGTGTGATCTCGATATGATACGAACCACTTATTGATATCCGACTACAACCACAGGCTGATGATTGTGATAAAAGATGTATTATTTCCTCAAGTCAACTCAGTATTCATTTCAGATAGAAATTCTAGAAAAACCTTGTCACGATTTCCTATGAAAGCCAGCGTAGAAAACAGACAAGTCATCCAAGCCCAGAGTTTACAAAGTATCTCGGACTTAAGTTAAGAATTTACTCAACTTTCAATCACTGTTTATGAGAAATATCTTTGATCCAGAAACACAATACTTTGCACATAGTTTGGTAATGATGTATTTGATACATTAAAACAATAAAAGTTTTATAAAGCGTTATTTTTAAGTTAAATTAAGGCAAACAATGCTTTGTGAACTTGGGATAAGATATTTGTTAAGGCCTACTGCAGATTTTGTCGTAGGTCGCTGAAATGTAAATAAGGTTAGGGCATGTGATTGTTGGCTAGATTGTAGGTTTAGGTTAGGGTAAGCATTGGGGCTATGTCCAGGGTTAGGGTTAGGGCTAGGTTATGGTTAGGGGTTAGGGTTGGGATTAGCGCTAGCCCCTGTTTACATCTTGTGACCTATGACGAAAAATTGAGCTGGCCTTATCATTTAGTACTAACCCCCAAAATATGTAACGAGACCAGACATATTCACAAACTGTTAAAATGTACGGGGGGTTGAATGGTTTGCACGTTGTATCATAACGCCTGTCATTCAGTCAATTAACTGGCGTGGTTACGTTTCCCTTGTTGTAAATTTCAAGGAGTAGGGTTTCCTGTCCAACCTCTTTGGTTTTCTTTGGGTCCTCCGGTTTTCTCCCACTGCTAAAGGCCCCTACGTGCAAGCGAATTATTGAAATAAAATTGAACCATATGTTAGTCCCGAAATGACCTAATTTGTGTCGAGTGGACGTTAAACCTCATTTCTATTTCTCTCTGTTAAAATGTAAGTAGACCATTGACCTCTGTAATGAGACCCCTATGATGGCGAGACATATTAAAAAACCTGTCTATTAAAATGTATATACACGGACAATGACCTCTGTCATGAGACCACTACAGGGGCAGATACAGAAATTTTTTGGAGGAGGGGGTTTGCCAGATTCCTGTTAAGAAAATTTGACAGTTTCGATTCCCTGGTTGTACGTGAGAAGGAGTAGGGTCGCCTGTCCAATCTCGTGGGTTTTATCTGGTTTCTCTGGTTGTACGTGACAAGGAGTAGGGTCGTCTGTCCAACCTCGTGGGTTTTCTCTGGGTCCTCAAATTTCCTCCCGCTGCTAAAGACCCCTACACCCAAGTGAGTTATGTAAATAAAATTGAAGCATATGTTAGTCCGAAAATGACCTAGTTTGTGTCGAGTGGACGTTAAACCCCATTTCTCTCTCTCTCTCTCTCTCTCTCTCTCTCTCTCTAATTTCCTCCCGCTGCTAAAGACCCCTACACCCAAGTGAGTTATGTAAATAAAATTGAAGCATATGTTAGTCCGAAAATGACCTAGTTTGTGTCGAGTGGATGTTAAACCTCATTTCTCTCTTGTTAGAAAGATAAAGACCAAGACCAAGAAAGAGAGAGATAATAATCCACTGAACTATATGTTAGTCCCAAAATGACCTAGCCTGTGTCAAGTTGACATTAAACCCCATTTCTCTCTCTGTGGTTCCGCCACTATATATCCGAACCCACAGTTTATATCGTTATAAGAACTATGTATAATTGTGTCGAGTTGCCATCAGGAAATCACCAATTTTACACACCGTTCTCAAATGTCATATAATTTCAATAAGTACTCGCCAATCACTGTTCCTTTTAACTCACCAATCATAAGGTCAAAATTAATGTAACCTTTAACCTTTGACATATTGTAACATTTTCTCTGAGTGAATTAATCAGCAATGGCCATTCTATTTATTTTATAAAAAGGTATTTATGATTATTATTTGATAATGGTTACATATTATATGCGGATCAGCTGTTCGTTTTATAGAAAGATGAAAAGGGGTATATAGCATCCTACTGTTCTACTCCGAACTGGGCTAATGACGATGGGCATACAGTGTTCAGTGAGAGAATTTTTGCCCCTGACAGCGGCGTTGATGATTGCATGATACATAAGCTGTTTAGTTTTCATACAAAGATGAAATGAAATGGTGTTTAATGTCATACTATTCTTCTCCGACTGGGCTAATGACGACAGGCATACAGTGTGCTGTGAGAGAAAGTTTTGCCCCGGACAGCAGCGTTGATGATTGCTTGCATGATACATCAGCTGTTTAGTTTTCATAGAAAGTTGAAATTTTACGAAATGAAATGGGGTTTAACATCCTACTTTTCTGCACCAGCTAGGCTAATCAAGACCAGGCATACACCAGGGGCCTGTTTCATGAAATTTTAACTAAGATAAAATCCAAATTTTAGTAATTTGATTGGATAATATTAGATTGATTTTAGTGCTTAGCCAATCAAAATTGAAGTATCTACTAAAATTTGGATTTTATCTTTAGTTAAAATTTCATGAAAGAGGGCCCAGGTGTTTTGTTTGATATAATTGAACCATTTTTGGACAAATATTCGTTTTAAAGATTCAATTTTCACAATATTGTACTTTGCAAGATATTAACAATACTCAAATGAAGGTCATCTGGAAAAAATTTGAATTAACCCAATTTCATAAATGAAAAAAAAAATTATGTTTCAGAATGAACTTTCATAATGTGTAGTTTATAAAGTATTTTAATTCAATCTCGCCAATGGAGGCGGGTTGGATGGCCAAATGGGTAGCACGTGCGCGTTGTATCATAAGGTGTGTCATTGAGTCAACTGGTGTGGTTTTAATTCCCCGGTTGTACGTGACAAAGAGTAGGGTCGCCTGTCCAACCTCATGGGTTTTCTCTGTGTTCTCCGGTTTCCTCCCACTGCTAAAGAGCCCTACACACTGAGTGGGCGTTAAACTCTCTCTCTCTCTCTCTTTCTCTCTCTCTCTCTCTCTCCCTTCAATGACAATCAGCTGGAGTTAATTTCAATTGACACAGTTTCATTAAATGAAATAAAAAAATCAACATACTTCTTGCCGGAAAATATAAAACATCCCACGATGGTATCAATATCCTGACACTGCCATTTTTGTCTGTGAATATAAATGCCTGTTTTAGTTGTATATATATTATTGTCAAGGATCTTGTTTTAGGAAGTTATGATGTAAACAGAAGACAATAGGAAAGACTGTTTCTTGTTAATATATTGCCAGGAATATTCTATAAATAAATATATTATTATGTTGGTACCATTTAAAGCTCTACACACGCAAGCGAATTATTGAAATAAAATTGAACCATGTGTTAGTCTCGATATGACCTAGTTTGTATCAAGTTGACATTAAACCCCATTTCTCTCTCTCTCCCTTTTAAAGTTTGGCATTGCCAATTTTTTTATGGTATCTAACGAAATGGTATGAAATGATATCTGCACTATGCAGGCTAATAAAAAACGGGCCTACGCCATAAAGTGTGCTATGAGGGAAATTTTGCCCAAGATAGTGGCATTGTGATCTACTCTTATTCCAAATTCCAACTGTCAAGGGTTAATTTATGTGTACACCAAAAAGTACATAGGAAATTTTACCCAGACATGGCGCGATGGCCTACTCTTATATCAAATTCCAGACGGCCCATGGATCTTTTACATGCCCGTTAATGTGTCACATCCGAACGACTAATCAGCTGTCATTGTCAGGCCTTCCGTCCTGTATCACATCCCAATGAACTACCGAGCCAGTGTGTGATACTCACTTAGCCAATGTGGCTTCCTGATTGAACATATTAAATACAATCTGGATGACAATACAATCTCTCTCTCTCTCTCTCTCTCTCTCTCTCTCTCTCTCTCTTTCGACTATGAAATAAAGAAGTATATGGTCCAGTGTATATATAGACTTACATATACGCGTTGCGGACCATTTTTGTCTATTTCTAGGTCCCAAATATTAGCGATTTAGCTCCTTTAAAATTTTAAATTCGACCATGAAATGGAGAAATATAAGATCCAGTGTATATATGTAGTGTGACCCATTTGTGTTTATTTCTAGGTCCCAAATATTAACGATTTAGCTCCTTTAAAATTGGGGGGGTTGGATGGCCGAATGGTTAGCGTGTGCGCGCTGTATCATGAGACCTGTCATTGAGTCAACTGGCGTGGTTTCGAATCCCCGGTTGTACGTGACAAGGAGTAGGGTTGCCTGTCCAACCTTGTCGGTTTTCTCAGGGTTCTCCTGTTTCCTCCCACTGCTAAAGACCCCTACACACAAGCAAATTATTGAAATAAAATTAAACCATATGTTTGTCCCGAAATAACCTAGTCTGTGTCGAGTGGACGTTAAACCCCATTTCTCTCTCTATCTCTCTCCTTTAAAATTTTAAATTCGACCATGAAATAGAGAAATATATGATCCGATGTTATAGTGTTACATATATAATATTATACAATACAAATCATTGTCAAGATCTTGGTATATTGCCAACACTACTTATAGTTTAAACTCTTTCTCGTATTGTTCCCAGCAAACTCTTAAAGTATTACAATCTGTTATACTTATGTCGTAAACTGAGAGTATTTAAACGACATCTTGACGAACACAAGTGCGCGATCATCTACTTTTCTATATCAGCGCATTTTGTCAACAGCGATTTTTATTTAAAGTAACGAACGCATGATTTTTAGATTTAGTCATTAGTATTATTAATGGAATTTTTAAATTTGGTTACTGACGGGCCACTTGGTGTTTGTAAGTGAAAATCTAGAAAGTTCAACAGTGAGAGAGAGAAATGGGGTTTAACGTCCACTTGTGGTTCTAGTTTGTCATTATGTAAGACTTAACACTTAACATTTTTCATTTTTACTTCTATTTTTACATACAAAATAAAAATTATTTTTATTAAAATAATAATTGAAAAACATCCATTAATCATGTTGACATAAGATAAATTATTTTACATCCATGATAAGTTATACAGAACAATAAAGAGGGAGAGAGAGAGAAATGGGGTTTAACATCCACTCGACACAAACTAGGTCTTTTCGAGACTAACATATGGTTCATTTTTATTTCAATAATTTGCTTGCATGTAGGGGTCTTTAGCAGTGGGAGGAAACCAGAGGACCCAGAGAAACTCCACGAGGTTGGACAGATGACCCTACTCCTTGTCACGTACAACCGGGAAATCGAAACCACACCGGTTGACTCAATGAAAAACCTTATGATACAACACTAACCATTCGGCCATCCCCCTAGAAAGTTCAAGTAAAATCTTTAATAAACTATAACACCATGGACTTTATAATACATGGACTGGTAACAGCTTAATGACGACCTAACCAGCGATGGGTGCCCTGCGGTAATTTGAGACAGTCACTCACGATTAAACGGAAGTTATTAACAAGTCATGTCCATATTATAAGGTCCATGATAATATATATATAGAAAAATGATAATAATATATATATTTAGGTGACATTTTATAGAATATGCTCTTTATATTACCTTAATTCTGACGTTTAAATATATTCATAGAATTTTTCCTCGGTAGTGCAGCATGGAGAGAGAGACTGGCAAGGAACAGCACACAGTTAGGATAAAAAGTATCCAAGGTCCCTTGTAGACATTGGTCTGTACGAGAAAGAACCCTTCACAATTTTTTCTGACGTGGTTTCCCCTTGTCAGTGGTGCAGAACGGAGGGCCTGACAAGAACAGCTGTCTAGTCCTTCGGATGAGACGAAAAACCGAGGTCCCGGGTATATATTTGAATGCACGTAAAAGATCCCCTGGCAGTTGGAATTTGATATAAGAGTAGGCCATAGTGCCGCTGTCCGGGCAAAATTTCCCTCATAGCACACTGTATGGCGTATGCCCGTCTTCATTAGCCCAGTATAGGAGCAGAACAGTAGGACATTAAACCCCATTTCATTTCATTTCATTTCCCTTCACAATTTGAATTTGACGAAGAGTAAACACAATCTGGTTAAAACACAGATCCTATTTCGTTTCGTTTTTTATTGTTCAAAATTTCGTTTTACTTGTCTTTACTACACTAGGATCTAGAAGAGTTGTTATGTAACCCGCGTTCTGGATGATGTGAGGGATTAGCCAATGAAACGGTCTGTTACAGCAAGTTTTTAGCGTGAGTTTCACGGAACTGTAGGTAACCCACTAGAAACATCAACGCTCATTGGTTAATCAGATGTCTGACATCATAGGGTCAAAAGCCGCTCGTATGACCTCTGACGCGACCTCCCACTACAACTGGTCAGATCTTCATGTAGTATAAGAATTGGAGTAAACATAAATGCTGCTGTCCGGACAAAAATATCCTCATCATACACTGCATGAAGTATGGCCATCTGCTTTCACCAGGTTGATTCAGAAACGTTAAACTCTATTTCGTTTGATTCCCTATTTGTGAGAGCGGTCCAGTTGGTGGAGATTCCCTATTTGTGAGAGCGGCCCAGTTGGTGGAGAAATCGAGAATGTTAAACCTCCATTTCATTTACTAATTGCAGGAGGACGAGTCTACTGTCAACACAACTCGTTTTGTGCCCTTTAAATCCTGAAATATAAAAATATAAACAATGTCTATAAGGTTAACCAATTTAATTTCTTTTTTTGTTCTTCAGAGTCTTTATCAATAAATGGCTTACTCAATTCTTGTGCGTGAGGTTTTATTAAATATTTGGAACTAAAAGATTTTAAGAAGAGCAACTACCGTAAGTATGTTTTGTTTTCAAATTACATGTAGTTTTTTTTCGAGAAGAAATTGGAGGTTGAGTTGGTATTTCAGAAGAAGAGAAATTCAAATTGGTATCAATCAGGATAGGTTTTGATTCAGTCCAACGATTATTTGATCCTCAGAAGCATGAGGTTCTTTTGGTAATTGCTACGTAGTTCTAATAAGTACGTATCTTTATTAATGCAATCTTAATATATTTTAATTACTGTAAGAACCCTTGCTTCATTTGTCATTTAATAAATAACATTTTACACCAAACTTCTTGTGTTTCTGTGTTGTGTTCTATAGTATAGAGAGGACAAATTGGAGTGGCCTATAATACGACGAACCCGTCTGACGATGAATATGTATAACGATTGACATAACAATTGATCTATGTGTAATAAAAATAAAACAAAGAACAATAGAAATAGAAGGAAATGTAGACCAAAACTTTATATCAATTAACTCAGATCTTGTTGAAAATCAGAACAAAATGGGCTTAACATCCACTTAACGCAAATTTAAGATGATCTAGTTTGTGGATTTAAATCTCTCTCTCTCTCTCTCTCTCTCTCTCTCTCTCTGCCCAGCATGCTCATTCACTAAACATCCCTGAAAATCAATGAATTAGCTCAGATCTTGAATATTTTTCTGGATTGGTTTCCCCTTGTCAGTGATGCAGGACAGAGGGCCTGACAAGGACAGCTGTCTAGTCGTTTGGATGGGATGAAAAACCGAGGTCCCATGTATACATTAATGTGCACGTAAAAGATCCCTTGGCAGTTGGAATTTGATATAAGAGTAGACTATAGTTCCACTGCCCAGGCAAAATTTCCCTCATAGCACACTGTATGGTGAATGCCTTATATTAACAGAATAAGAAATTAATTTTTTAGGTGGTGGGGGTGTTTGACGTGCCCTTACGGTCCCTACCGGGAATCGCCACTATGTACTTATTACTACCATTATCGCAAAAACATAACACCAACACTTGTGATTGTTATTCATTAAAATTGAGGGGAGGGGGGAGGGGCCCTTCGCTAGGAGCACAAAATTGGGGTTTCATTGGTAATTTGTAGCACACATCTGGACCCAAATATAACAATAAATGAAATGGGGTTTAACGTCCTACTGTTCTGCTCCGAACTGGGCTAATGAAGACGGGCATACACCATACAGTGTGCTATGAGGGAAATTTAACACATAATAAGTGAATTTTTTAGGGGGTGTGGGGGACGTGCCCATGGAGTCCCCGTCGGGAACCGCCACTACATTCGACACCTATTTACCTATTACTACCATTATCGCAAATTGGTGGGAAGGGGTCCTTCACTACGAGCTCAAAGTGTGCTATGAGGGAAATTTAACAGAATAAGAACTGAATTTTTTAGGGGGTGTGGGGGACGTGCCCATGGAGTTCCCGTCGGGAACCGCCTCTACGTTCGGCACCTATTTACCTATTACTACCATTATCGCAAAAACATAATATAATTTCCAGCCTTTAATCAATTCAATACTTGGAGAGGAAAGGACGCCTGGTACCAGTTATTCTAGTGTTGATATAAACTCAATGTACCTGTAGTCCTGGTCAAAGTTTTAGGCTCAATTACCAAGTTATAAAATCATTAAAGAGACACTTTCAACCCGAGAAAATGTCAAGTTGAAGTTTCTATTAAGTGAAAATATTATGTTGCTGGGTTTTTTTTGTCAAGAGGAAAATATTTAATAAATTTTGAGGGTTCTGGGAATTAAATATGTTGTATTTTAAGTCTTGACGTAAGTTGAGCCGAATAGATAAACTTCTATATTTGGACGGCACCAGAGAATAGGACAACAATTGTTGGTTTATTTTTGTCCTGTATAAGTATCCTGTTCTTGTTGTTGTAACTTTTATGCTCTATGTACATCATATACATCCAACGTCGTGGGTTTCTCCGGGTTCTCCAGTTTTCTCTCACTGCTAAAGACCCCTTTGCGCAAGCAAATTATTGAAATAAAATTGAACCGTAGTAAGTTCCCTATTGACCTAGTTTGTGTTGAGTGGACTTAAACACCTCTCTCTCTCTCTCTCTCTCTCTCTCTCTCTCTCATATATAGACCTTTCAGTTGACAGCCACCCAGGTGATTCTGGTAGAAACGGGGGTTGAAAAATCTTGTGGTTTGTCAGAGAACATGACAAGACTGGATCCAATGATAATCTAGTTGAAAATCTATTTCCCATGGCGCTTAACTACTGTGACGTTTTCTGCCTAATTCCAAAAGTCAAGTGGGTTTTTTTTATGCACACCAACAACACCAACGGCTAGACATCACATTTTTATCGTGTCAGAACGACTAGAAAACATTTCCCTTGACAGCCAGACAAGTGCTACCAATTGGAAGAGGGCTTGAGAAATGAGAAATGCTGAGATTTGTCAGAGAAAATGACCAAATTCGAACCCAAGGCAATGTTGTCCACAATCCAGTTTCCTTACCCCGCCCCCTAGTGTCTGTAATAAAGACGGAATTTCAGGCGGCAATCTTGTCCACAATCCAGTTCCCTTACTGGTCGAATACCACAGCCCCCTAGAACATGTATTAGATGAAGTTAGAATTTCTGGCTTCTTTTATGATATGATTGGCTCAGAGATGCTTGGGTGACGCTACACCTATTTTTGTTCAACTTCTGTCCTGGATTGATTTAAAGTTGGCAACCATTATCCGGAAACGTGCGGCCAGATTTCTACAATTTGAAAGAAAGTATATAAAAAACGTGTGTTAATGTGTGCTATATTGCTAGATAAACTTACTTTGTCAATATGGTTTGGTCGTCTTGGTGACATTCTAGCTGCTACCAATTTTATACGACAAAATGGTCATAGGATATAGTTAACGGTCTCTAATAATATTAATAATAACGTAAACATATGGAATTCATATTTATTTCCATTATGAGCAAATAAATAACACATGCTCCCCACCCCCATCCCTTTCTTTAAGGTAGAAAGGTTGCAGGAGTTCCCCCAGGAAACTGTTAAAAGATTTTTAGATTTGAGAATCATGCCTTTTGTTCTGTCATTATTTTCAATCCATTTGCAATAAGTTCATGATCGAGGCTCTAGAAAGGTTGGAGAGGTTCCTCAAGGAAACTGTTAAAGAGAGAGAGAGGGAGAGAGAGAGTTTAAAGTCCACTCAACACAAACTAAGCCATTTCGGGACTAACATATGGTTCAATTTTATTTCAATAATTCGCTTGCACGTGGGGATCTTTAGAAGTGGAAGAAGGAGGACCCAGAGACGAGGTTGGACAGGCGACCCTACTCCTTGTCACATACAACCGGGGAATCGAAACCACACCAGTTGACTCAATGACAGACCGTATGTTACTACGCACACACGCTAACCATTCGGCCATCCAACCCCTTAGGTAACAAACAGAACCCATGACAGTCGGAATTCGAAATATGAGTAGGCTATAGCTCCATGACGGGCAAATTTCTTTCATAGCACACTGTAAGGCCTGAAGATGGCCCATCTTCAATAGCCCAGTTGTGCAGGGGGGGTGGGGGGGGGGGGGTTGGTTGGCTGAATGGTTAGCTTGTGTGTGTTGTATCATAAAGTCTGTCATTGAGTCAGCTGGCGTGGTTTCGATTCCTTGGTTGTACGTGACAATGAGTAGGGTCGCCTGTCCAACCTTGTGGGTTTTCTCCGGGTCCTCCGGTTTCCTCCTGCTGCTATAAACCCCTCCATGCAAGCGAATTATTGAAATAGAATTAAACCATGTTAGTCCCGAAATGACCTAATTTGTGTCGAGTGGATGTTAAACCCCATTTCTCTCCCTCCAGTTGTGCAGATAAATAAGATGTAAAACCCCATTTAATTTCACATTTTATTCCCAGTTAATAAGTTTTTAATGATTTATTGATGTTGTCATATTGTCATATTAATATCTTTTCAAGTTGTAACATTTCCTGCTCAACAGAATCTTTCTATAAAATTATTTTTCAATATGGGTTATAAAAGTTATGATATTATGTTGATATGTTTGCATGGAGTCTATTATAAAATAATTATAGTAGGGGCCAAATCAATTTAAATTTAAATTTTACCTTTTCTTGGTCCTTATCGATAAATAACACACTTAGTTCTTGTGTGCAATATTTTGTTAGAATTTCCAAACTAAAAACTTTTGAGAAGAGCTACTTTTTGTTTTTGAATTATTTTTTTTCCGAGAGAAAGAGAGTAAGAAATGGGGTTTAATGTCCACTTGACACAAACTAGGTCATATCGGGACTAACATATGGTTTAATTTTATTTCAATAATTCGCTTGCGCGTAAGGGTCTTTAGCAGTAGGAGGAAACCAGAGGACCAGGAGAAAACCCATGAGGTTGGACAGGCGACCCTACTTTTTCCTGAAGAAATTGTAAATGAAATGGGGTTTAACATCCTAATGTTCTGCCCCGAACTGGACTAATGAAGACGGGCATACACCATACAGTGTGCTATGAGTGAAATTTTGTCCGGACAGCGGCACTACAGCCTACTCTTATATTGAATTCCAACTGTCAAGGAATCTTTTACATGCACGCCAATGTGTACAAGGGACCTCTGAACGACTAGACAGCTGTCCTTGTCAGGCCCTCAGTCCTTCACGTTTAAGGGCAGCTTTCGCTCCTGCTCCTCTCGACGCACGTTGGCTTTCCTTCGAAGGAGTCATTAAAGACTCCTGCAAATTAGCTAAATCTCTCTCCTAAATATTGAGATAAATAAATTACTTTCAGTTTTTGTTTACTTTTAAACTGCATATATTCAAGGTATCAGGAGCTTTTTATGGCTCCCGCACAATTTTATAAACATGAAGGACTGGGCCCTCCGTCCTGAATCACTGACAAGAACAACCACGACGGAAAGAAGAAATTGTAGTTTAAATTTTTAATCGGTGATTGTGAGGGACATAAAATCAAATTGTTGTGGCCTAGAGAATGAAATATATAGTTTATGGTATTATAAAGTGGTGTTTGAGTTATACTAAGTATATATAAATTGATTAATTTTCACCTTTCTAGATCATAAACTGGTGTTTATTGATTAGGAATCTAGTAAACATCCTTATTGAATATATATCAACTTATTAAATATATATCAACTTATTGAATATATCAACTTATTGAATATATCAACTTATTAAATATATATCAACTTATTAAATATATATCAACTTATTAAATATATATCATCTTATTGAATATATTTCAACTTATTAAATATATATCAACTTATCAACTTATTAAATATATATCAACTTATTGAATATATCAACTTATTGAATATATCAACTTATTAAATATATATCAACTTATTAAATATATATCATCTTATTGAATATATATCAACTTATTAAATATATATCAACTTATTAAATATATATCAACTTATTAAATATATATCATCTTATTGAATATATATCAACTTATTAAATATATATCAACTTATCAACTTATTAGATATATATTAATGGTCGAGAGCGAGACATTAAGTAATACACTGATACTGCAAGAGGCGTTAACCGAGTGTTGTTTCAATATATTACGCAAAGTCTTTAGCTCGAGACCATTAAACAACTTAAAATACAGACACTATTCCGCACGTGCTTTTCAATGAAAGACGTCACGCGAGTCCAATATTTCACCTAGTATAGATAATGTACGATAAGCAAGTTGCCCGTACATTATTGGAAATAATGGTACGCTAACATCAAAGGATGACGTCACATCTGTATTTTAAGAAGTAATAAAGATCTAAATCTGCCAATAGCATTAAAAACCGAATTGAAAATACACGATTATTATTTTTCCTTTTTAGAAGGGCAGAGTGCAAAAACTTAAAGAGCCACAAAAACTCAAAACACATAGTGCAAAGCATGTCATTGCATCTGTTTACATTAGCCCTGGGTAAAATGCATTCATCATTTTCTATGCATTCTTCTGTATTCATTAGTAGATTAAGTACGATTTCATTTTCCTGTAGTTATAGTAACTGTGGTATATTATTGTTCTATTCTACACCATTTTTTATATCAGGATTCTAATTGGGATAAATTCAGAAAACATGAAGGGGATAAAACGCAGATTTACACTAAACCCTGCTAATTTCTATATACAAATGATTTAAAATCTAGAAAAATTCTCATCTCGAGCAACAAAACAAAAACCGTTGGTGGGCCCCACCTCGAGTTACATCCAGTGTTTATTTAAGATGATGGCTGATCCAACTTTATCCCCTGTTATTCCACTAATGGCAGATAATTTGATGTAAAGGACTCGATGTTTAACTTATCTTATTGAACCTGTTTGAGTTTCCAAATCTCCCTAAGTAAGTGCTGGGTACCTTATCTGGTAAATTGTTAGTGGGGGCTTAATTGATGGGATAAGAAAAGCAGTCAAAATTCCTGATGTATTTGTTACTTCATTGTTGGATCTATGTTGCCTGGGAGATAAAACCTCTATTAATGTCTGGTTATCAACCTGCGCTGAGAGAGAGATAGAGAGGGAGAGAGAGAGAGAGAGAGAGTGGATCATTTTGGTACTACCATATGGTTAAATCGAAACCATGCCACTTGATTCCCCTGCCCTTTGGTTTAACATCCTGCTGTTCAGTCCCAAGTGTTTTTGTGCCTTTATTATACCGTTACTACAGAGGAGGTTTGTTAGTGGTTGGCTTGCTAACCAGGTGGTCTTCGGTTCCCTTCCAGTGTTGGCCGAGAAAGTTCTTTACCCTTGCCAGTGGTGCAGGGTGGACAATCTGACACTGACCAGTGCCCAGTGGTTGGTACGTCTCGAACCCTGTACACATTGGCGTGCACCTTAAAGAACACTTGACGGAATTCGAAATAAAATTAGGCAAAATTTGCTTCATAGCACACTGTATGGTGTATGCTTGTCTTCATTAGCCTAGTTTAATAGTAGAACAGTAAGACGTTAAACCTCATTTCATTTTGGGGAAATTTGGGATTATGCTTTTAAAGATATAAAATGGGAAGGGTAGCCTAGGCCTAAGAACAAAAGACTGGTTAATCATGGATAACATGACAAACCACACTGGTTAATCATGGATCAAGTGATAAACCAACAGAAGACCTTACACCTGATTAGAGTTATCAGTCCAGAGATAGACATAATCTTCTCTATGACATCATCCTTCAATAATATAGATCACATCAAAGGGGCTTAACTCTAAACAATGATAAAGCTAAGTGTTTGTTTTAGAGGAATTGTTTTTGGTGAGGATTTTAAATTGTCATGGTAATTATCAACTTTAAATGATAACAATGGTGGTGAGTGACACACCTCTACACACCTACCTGCTATATTCTTCTTCATCTTCCTGATAATCTGATTACAGAATTTTGGACAAGTTTCAACAATTTTAGTGTCAAGGTCTCAGGGAGAGAGGGGATCACAGTGGCTAAGTGGGTAAGACGCTGGCTCGCTAGCCTGGAGGTCGGGTGTTCGATCCCTGCATTGGCCGAGAAAGTTCATCCAGATTTTCCGGCGTGGTTTCCTCCTTGTCAGTGATGCAGTTAGGAGGGCCTGACAAGGACAGCTGTCTAGTCGTTCGGATGGGACAAAAACCAACATCCCGTGTACACATTGCCGTGCATGTAAAAGATCCCTTGACAGTTGGAATTCGATAAGAGTAGGCCATAGAGCCGCTGTCCGGGCAAAATTTCCCTCATAGCACTCTGTATGGTGTATGCCCGTCTTCATTAGCCCAGTTCGGAGCAGAACAGTAGGACGTAAAACCCCATTTCATTTCATTTCATTTCATTTCTCAGGGAGAGAGAGAGAGAGACACCACCCAACCCCTATAGGGAGAGGAACCTGTTGATAATAGAAGTGATCCAGAACAGAGAGAGGAATCCGTTTTTTAATTGGGAATGATTCATAACAGAGATTGGGATCTGTTGATAATGGGGAATGGTCTAGAACAGGGGTGGGAACCCTTTGATAATGGGGAATGATCCAGAACAGAGATGGGGACCCGTTAATAATTGGGAATAATCCAGAACAGAGATGGGGACCGGTTGATAATGGGAAATGATCCAGAGACTGGGACCCTTTGATAATGGGGAATGATCTAGAACAGATATTGGGAACCCGTTGATAAAGGGGGTGGTCCAGAACCCTCCAGATAAACCTAATCTTGTTGACCCATCAATCTGTTAACTTGACAGTCGACTCCTCATCTGTTAATATGAATGATAAAATTATGCGTATAATTGTGTGTGTATCGGCTAAATTTGATTAGGACGTGACAAAGATGCGAAGAACGTTGAGTGACAGGGAGGAGTGGATATTATAATATTTAATCTCGACTACTGTTCATGACCGTCCAGGCCTGATTAATTGGACACTGTATATACGATGTAAGACGATTTCACGTCTAATCTGATCACGTCACGTCAACCAGAAGTATGGATTAGTTGTATTATTTTCTCATTGTCGCGATTAGACGCTTCTTCATCTGAGTTAAAGAATGACGTATGCTTCGTTGATTCCGTTGCAATTGTCGTGTCCTCTCTCAGATAGATCCCCTCTCTCTCTCTCCTAATATAGACAGATTGTCCTTCTATTAAATTTCGTTCAATCCACCTGCTACAATGACAATAAACAGCAAGACTTCTGCCATAATGTTTTGTCATCTGCCCCCCCACACGGGAAATATAAGCCAACAGTTGAGCTCTAATCTTATTATATATGGTAAAGTGGTCAACGAAGCTCATTATTTAGATGAAAAAATAAAAAAATAATCTAAGTAAGAATAATAAGTGGTTTTGAGTATTTTGACCCGTATATTTATCCGTAAACATGTTTATTAGACGATGTTTGTTTTGTAATTTTATCTGTGAATATTGATGATGTTTGTGGCTGTCGATAAACGGACAAAATTACATATTGAATATAGATTGAAGTACTTAGACTGATAATATATATATATTAGGCCAAAATAAGAAATACATTTGTTTACGGTTACTCAACTGAACCGATTATATTTTTTAGGCAATATCGCTGAGCCTTAACTTTTTGTCTCTCAGTTTCAAGAGCTAATAATTCGATCTTGATTAGCTTTTATGTAGACAAATTCCAACACTCAAATTTTGGTAATATTTTCCAGAACCATATTTAGTAATTAAACTGTCTAAATCTGCCTAT
Organism: Patella vulgata; assembly: GCF_932274485.2. NCBI lineage: Eukaryota > Metazoa > Mollusca > Gastropoda > Patellidae > Patella > Patella vulgata. Next base: position 6,137,183 of record NC_065883.2, on the reverse strand, counting down.
TGCAGGTCTAAATTATTAATTAGACTTAAATTAACTTATTCAGACCATAATAAACCGTCGATGCAATCATTAGCCTGTGATATATTCACCGGATTGGATAATTTAACGTAAAAATGGGTAATTTAACGTAAAAATGGATAATTGAGACTTTGTTTGTTATCATACCAACATTAGTAATGATGATCGAGGCTAGCCTAAAATTCAATGGCTAATATCTCGATTCAGAGTGAAGCAATTTGACTAAAATTTTCAGCATATTTTATTTTCATTATCTATTTTTGAACTATTATAGCAAGAACCCTCAGTTCATTTTACCTAAGGTAGAAATACAGACGTACTGATGCTTTGTTTTGCGGCAAATTAACCATAAACACAAGTACGATTTAGCTTGGCCTAATATATATACTTCTTATGTAGATAATGTTTAAACGATGTAAATCACTAAGACAAGAGACGTATCCTGACTTGTTACATTTTGTTTACGAACAATATGATCGAACTTGCTTTTGTACGAATTATTGATTTAAATTCATGTGAATTTATAAATTGATGTTTTGTTGACTCCCACATGAACTGTCGTACATTAAAAGGAGGAGGACTACACCACACACAACCAGAAATAAACTGGACGGACTAGGGAAATATTCGAAGAATAAAATACTTTCTTTAAGACAAATATGAAAACTATGGGTATCAGCGGGAGGAAACCGGAGGACCAAGAGAAAACCCACAAGGTTGGAGACAGAAATGAAAACTATGGGTATATCAGTGATGTCCAGGCTTTAAATTAATAATATTAGCTTTACCTGGCAAAATAACAGGTACTAATGAACTGTTACCTGACATTTTTAAACTTGATATCTGACATGTATTAATAAAAAAACATTAAAAGCACTGAAAATAGACAAATCAGTGATTGACAAAATGACAGAGAGCCGAGGTATTGTGCATGATAAATCTTCAATATGTTCTTGACAATATCTGAGACAGGTGTCGTAAAATCCAGGTAGCCCCCACCCCACCCCACCCTCCAACAGCTCTACGAATCATGGCCCTAAATCCGTGCTACGTCACTAAGCATGTTTAATGTGTATGTATATATGCGTAGGATGGGATGAATAAAGCATCTGTATTTAAATAAAGTAACCATTGACAATGTGACGGTCAAGCAGAAACGGTTTTATTATGATTTGACATCATGGAGGGTGCAATAAGATTATGTTCAGTGAACCGTGTCAATGATACAGTGACTGGATCACATCAAAGACCTGGGGATAGGTTAAACCTATAGTTAAATCAATAGATTTATATACCTTTGATAACAAAATCAGTGAACCAGATAATCCATGTCTTAATATCCTTTAGTTTTAACCAATCTTTACCTGTTATCTTCACATATATATATACATACTTACATGGGGTATTGTTTGTGTATTTTACGTAGATTTTGGGTTGAAAATAGTTCACGATTTTATTGCTTTACTCGTCTATGGTCTGTAATAAACATTAATCCGATCTAGGGTCAAAAGATAATTTTGATCTTCTTTGTGCTTGCTTGATAATTATGTGTAGGATAAAGCAGGAGGCTGAGGTTAAGCTGTGGAAAGAAAGACTGAAGAAAATAACCAGAGAAAAAGAAAAACCGAGGCCATAGGTTTATAATTCAGAGTATAAATTAAATGAAATGAAACGAAATGAAAAAGGGTTTAACAACCTACTTTTCCACACCAATATGCCATAAAATTGCTGGGCTACTTTTCACCGATTGCAACTGCCGAGGGTTCTTTTATGTGCAAGGAGGTGGGGGGTGGATGGCTGAATGGTAAGCATGTGTGCGTTATATCATAAGGTCTGTCATTGATTCAACTGGCATGGTTTCGATTCCTCGGTTGTACATGGCAAGGAGTAGTGTCGCCTGTCAAACTTCGAGGGTTTTCTCTGGGTCCTCTGGTTTCCCCTCTCTCTCTCTCTCTCTCTCTCTCTCGTTTTACTCAGATTAACATGTGCCCCTCTCCCCGTTTGGCACCATCAATCATCCATTGTAAATTTTACACTAGTAAAAAAACCTGTAAGGGGGCCCCTCATCCTTTGAGGCCCTTGGCACGTGCTTATTTTGTGTAATGGTTAATCCAGGGTTGGTTAAATATTTACCTGCAGATGTTGGTTTATAAAGTGGTGTAATATATATACATATAGGTATAGGTATTTACATATACACTCCTTATACTTATATACATATACATTGTATATATTTGAGTTTATTTTGATTTATGTAGATACAGAAATAATACTTTATTATATGATATTATAAATTCCTATATACTGTACACAAGACAATAAAAACATTAGATTGTTCAAAAGAGAGAGAGAGAGAGAGACAGAGAGAGAGAGAGAGATGAGATGAGATGAGATGAGATGAGATGAGATGGGGTTTAATGTCCTACTGTTCTGCTCGGACTGGGCTAATGAAAATGGGGGCTAATGAAAATGGGCATACACCATACATGTACAGTGTGATATCATGATATGAGGGAAATTTTGCCCAGGCAGTGGCACTATGGCCTACTCTTACATCAAATTCTAACTGCCCAGGGATCTTTAATGTGCACGCCAAAATAACGTATACATAGGACCTCGGTTTTTCGTCCCATCCAAACGACTAAACAGTTGTCCTTGTCAGGCCTGCGCGTCCTGTATCACTGACAAGGGGAAACCACGTCCTAAAATCCTGATAAACTTTCTCGGCCAATGCAGGGATCGAACACCCTACCTCCAGACTAGTGAGCCAGTGTCTTACCCACATAGCCCCTGTGGCTCCCCTGAGAATTTAAAGTAGCTAAGTCTCTAACTCAGTATCATCCAAAGTCTTCGACATAAAAACACGAATTATTTGTCAATTTAAATCAACATTGATGTTCTGAGAGAGAAATGGGTTTTAACATCCACTGGACACTAATGCATTCATTCACTCAACGACCGTCATTACTTTTATAGAACCAGCTTTAACAATATAACTCTCAGCGGCTTTAAACAGGCTGTTTGCTAAATCTGTCAATTGCAGGTCATTCTTAGACATTTATTAACATGGCAAGACCATAATCAACTCTCGATGCCATCAGATGGCTCTGATTTTAAGTAAATTAGACGGGTTCGGCCATTGAATGATTTAATTTAAAAATGGAGACTAGAATAACCAGTACAATGGCTACGATCAATGCACACATCTTGTCAAAACTACAACTATTGATAAGTTCCTCCAGAATAAAGTACCAGTAATTTGAATGAAATTTTCAATGTATTCATTTTACATTATCTATTTTTGAACTATTATAGCAAGAACCACCAGCTCTTTATCTAAATCTTACATAATGGCCCTTTAAGTTCTAATTGGTATCATTTTGTAGTATGCTGACGATGTAATACCATATCAATTTATTGTTAAATGATGGATTTATCTTGATAAAGTCGTCTCAGACGTCAAGTGACATGAACTTATTAATAATTATAAATGTGTGTCAATGACGTGTGTCGTCAGTGTTATATAATACAGACACGTTATATCTACCGGTGTATATCTATAACAAATGACACCCTTATCAAAGGTGTTAATACACGGCTATCTATTCCAGTCAGGGAGGGGGGGGGGGGTGGATGACCGAATGGTTAGCATGTGCACGCTGTATCATAAAGTCTGACATTGAGTCAACTGACATGGTTTCGAATCCCTGTTTGTACCTGACAAGGAGTAGGGTTGCCTGTCCAACGTGGTGGGTTTTCTCCGGGTCCTCCGGTTTCCTCCCACTGCTAAAGACCCCTATGTGCAAGCAAATTATTGAAATAAAATTGAACCACATGTTAGTCCCGAAATGACCTAGTCATGTTAAACCCCATTTCATTTCATCTGCTTCTACAATCAGATCTTTTACTCCATTGGTTAACACTCCCTGATGTAAGTAATTGTTATGTATAAAGACATACAGTCATTAGAATGTCATCCATCTTGATATAGACAAAATCTAATTAGCTATTACATGTAGATATATATAATCAATTATTCTCTAATTGTTGACTAGAGGCTATAATAGACAGGGTCACGTATTGTATTAATATATAACTATAGATATTGTATCCGTAATTCACAGATTGACAGGCCTTTAACAATAGACAATAGTTGGTCGCCAGCCAATTACATGTCCATTAAAAACGAGCTAGCGATGGGTACAGTCTTCTCTTCTTACTTATTGTTCTTTTTCGTCTTCAGCTCCATTCATAAAGTCCTTTAGGCTTCCCGTGTATTATTTTCTTTTAACATTTTCTTTTCATTTTAGAAACAATGAAAGTAGAGGATTGAAAATAGCCATTAGTCTGCGGATCTTGCGAAAACAATCGTGTATTATTATTGAACAGGTTCTCAACTATTGAGATTCTGTTAAAATAACCTCTTCTGTTGAAACACCTGTAAAAGGAAATGGTCCGAAGTTGTTGATGAATGAATGGACGGACGTTATATTGCAACAGGTAGTAGGGACCAGTGATTCGATGCTTGGCCTTACTCCACGTAAAATAAACATCATAAACTGTTAGCATTCATCGTCATCAACAGACAACATCATTACATCAGACGGTATTATTGGAGCAGACGGCCATCATTTATTGCAGCCGTTGACATTAAATACAATAGATATAACGCTGTAACCTCCATAATCAGATTCAGACGGAGGGAAGAATATAAAAAATATATCGAGTTTCAACATTTTAATTCAAATGTCAAAGTCAATCTGATCTGAAAGTCGCATGATTTTTTCGGATATTAAGTTGCTGTCAATTTCTTGAATTAAGATACTGTAATCATTAAAGGATGAACATCGTTGTTGGATTTGTTTCGCTAGCTCGTTCACCAGAAGGTCATGGTGTTGGTTGAGAAAGGGCCTTCTCATTAGTGTGACGGAGGATCACGGTGGCTAAGTGGGTAAGATGCTGGCCTGCTAGCCTGGAGATTGGGTGTTCGATCCCTGCATTGGCCAAGAAAGTTCATCCAGATTTTCCGGCGTGGTTCTCCCTTGTCAGTGATACAGGACAGAGGGGCTCTGACAAGAACAGCTGTCTAGTCGTTTGGATGGGACGAAAAACTGAGGTCCCGTGTACACATTGGCGTGCATGTAAAAGATCCCTTTACAGTTGGAATTCTATATAAGTTTAGGCCGTAGTGCCGCTGTATGGGCAAAATTTCCCTCATAGCACACTGTATGACGTATGCCCGTCTTCATTAGCCCAGTTCGGAGCAAAACAGTAGGACGTTAAACCCCATTTCATTTCATTTCATTTCATTTCATTAGTGTGGCACTAGCTCATGCACCAGAAGGTACGGTGTTGCCTGAGATGAGAAAGTGCCTTGTTATAAGTGTGGCACTAGCTAGCTCACCATAAGGTCACGGTGTTGGTTTAAAAAGTGCCTTTTCATTAGTGTGGCACTAGCTCACTCACCAGGTCATGGTGTAGCCTAAGAAAGTGCCTATTTTCCAGCATGATTTCCCCATTTCAGTGGTGTAGGACAGAGGATAGTGTCAAGTAATTCAGTTGGCAGTTTTTTCAATATTAATTTACATAATAAAAAAACTATCTGTAATATTGAATTGGTACTACTAATAATAAAAGGTGGGTTGGATGGCCGATGGTTAGCACATGCGCGTTTTGATTTCCCGGTTGTAAGTGACAAGAAGTAGAGTTGTCTGTTCAACCTCGTGGGTTTTCTCTGGTCCTCCAGTTTCCTCCCACTGCTAAAGACCCCTACGCACAAGCGAATTATGGAAATAAAATTGAACCATGTGTTAGTCCCGAAATGACCTAGTTTGTGTCGAGTGGATGTTAAACCCCATCTCTCAAAATCATTTATTCACATCACAAAAAATATATATTTTATTACATTGTGTGAACAGGAATTAACTCAGAATTGACTCTGTACCTATATAACAAGTGGTATAAACATTAATATTTATAGTATTTTTTTGTAAAAACAGGGTGGACCATTGATAAATTTAACCTTTTCTCTAAGTGGTTTGACATTATTAAAAAACTTTTTAACTCCAAATGGTCTTCATCGACGTTCTCATGATAATGTTATAACAAATACCACGGTTTGGTGTATCGTTCTTATGTCGTGTCTATCTCGGTTCGGAATAAAATTAATTTTATTGTTAAATTGTATTTTTGTTAGATCAAGTCTTTTTATATTCTAGTCACATCTTCTATTAAAATAGAGAATGAACGAAGAGAAATGTCAATGAATATGGTAGCATCATGGAAACCGATAGCTTGAATATATGCAAGTTTAAAAATAAACAAAAACTGAAAGTAGTTTATTATGCTCAATATTTAGGAGAGTGTTTTAGCTAATTTGCAGGAGTTTTTAATGACTCCCGCGAAGGAAAGTCAAGGTGATCGAGAAGAGCAAGAGCGAAAGTGCACCTTAAATGTGAAGGACTACTTTTTTTTCTCCAACTGGGTTAATGAAGATGGGCATAAGCCGTATAGGGCGGCAGACCACCATTAATTTCAATCCCTCTTCGCTAGTCTGGAGAGAGAGTTTAATATCCACTTGTCTACTCGACACAAACTAGGTCATTTCGGGACTAACACATAACATAGTGGGAGAAAACCAGAGGACCCGGAGAAAACCCACGAGGTTGGATAGGCGACCCTACTCCTTGTTTCATCTTTTTAAATTATTTATTGGTTTATTGTTAAAAGACTCTCTACAGGGATATTGCAAAACTCTATATTACTTATGGTGGTCTATTATCAGGTGTCCTAGAAATGTGTCAGAAGTGATATCTGATGCTCTAGAAATGTACCAGAGGTGGTATCAGATGTTCTAGAAATGTATCATAAGTGATATCATATGTTCTATAAATGTATCATAAGTGGTATCAGATGTTCTATAAATGTATCATACATGGTATCGGGTGTTCTAGAAATATATCATAAGTGGTATCAGATGGTCTAAAAATGTGCCAGAAGTGTTAAATGACCAAGCCGTTGTCTGTTATCAGGTGTTCTAGAAAGATGTATAAGCCTCTTTAAATGACCTAACGGTTTCAGAAGTGGTATCAAGTGGTCTAGAAAGATGTATAAGTCTCTTTAAATGGCCTAGCGGTTTGTTGTTGAAAGAGTCTATACATTGGGGGATTACACTGATATAACAAACCTGTATATTACCTAAGGTCAGCCATTATACATCGCGGTCTTTCAAGTGGGTTTTTAGATATGTTTGTATGTTATTCAAGTGTGAGCGTCTCAATGGTGAACGAAAAAAAACCTTCCCTCCCCGAACCCATTCTTTCACCGATGAGCGGACATCTTTTAAAGCACCTCACGAACGTTACACATCTATAGCAATCAAAATATACACAGATGAACCACAGAACGTGGACTCTCTAAACCTACTTCATCCCAATGCTCTAAATTTAAGGGGATTAAATTTCGTGCACATAAAACCCTCTTTTATTTCATTCTTAGAGGATTAACAAGTGACAGAGCCGAGAATGTGCTGTTTAAACGTCCGTTTGGTTTAATGAGGGTGGCGATGTCCGGTTTAGATTTACCGATAACGTGATCAATAATGCCTACAACGATCATTATATATTCTTCATCCCGTCTCAGATTTAAAATCCTGCTGCAGGTCCTGGTGTTAACCCCTTAAAATACACACATATTGTACACCATCAAAGGTGAATTAAAATATTGACCCTAGTTAATGACACACCCGTATCCATAACATGAGATTATACGATATCTTAACAAGTCTCTCATAAACTTTACGTTATTTTAAAATGAATTTGATATGAAAGAAACGGCAACTTTAAGGTGTGAAAACCATTGGTATATATCTCTTATTATCAAAGGGGGTTGGGTGGTCGAATGGTTAACGTGTGGACGTTAGATCATAAGATTTATCATTGAGTCAATTGGCGTGGTTTCGATTCCCGGGTCGTAAGTGATAAGGAGTATGGTCGCCTGTCCAACCACATGGATTTTCTCCGAGACCTCCAGTTTCAAGCCACTGCTAAAGACCCCTACATGCAAGCGAATTATTGAAATAAAATTGAATCATATGTAAATGATCTAGTCAAGTGGACCTCTCTCTCTCTCTCTCTCTCTCTCTCTCTCTCTCTCATTTTCGGTGTTCAAGTATTGTTTAACAGTATTCACCCTGTCAACACCCAACTTCCATCTGTACTTCTCAGTCATCCATTCCTTTTGTTTACATAACCAAGAATTCTATCAGATGAAGTCCTCCGCCAATACTTGACAATAGCAATTGGATGTAGAATAGTTGCAAGGAACAATGTATAGTTGTTAGGATGGAATAAAAAGAACACTTTGGCATGCACGTAAAAGAACTCTTAAGTGTTGGATTTCGATATAAGAGAAGACTGTAACGCTGCTGCCCGGGCAAAATTTCCCTCATAGCACACTGTAGGGTGTATACCTGTGTTCATTAGCCCAGTAGGAGCAGAAAAGTAGGACATTAAAATCTCATTTTATTTATGCTCAGCACACTGTATGGCACATGCCCGTCTTCATTAGCCCAGTCGATGCAGAAAAGTAGGACGTTAAACCCCATTTCATTTCTGCTCAGATTTAGAATAATTGAATGTAAATACTTGATAAGACATGAGACAATATCTGTAAATATAAAACCAGACATTGTAAATATACGTGTAATTATATTAAAATAATAATAATAGTACAGATATATTATAATCCTACTTATAAAATAATAAATTATCATTTTTACTATCAATTATTTACAAAGAAATCTGATATAAATGTTTTCAAGTTGTTGATTGTCATTTGAAAGATTTTCATTCCTTTAAAGTTACACCCAACACTATTGTGTGTGTGTGTGAGAGAGCGAGAGAGAGAGGGGGAGAAAGAGAGAGAGAGAGAGAGAGAGAGAGAGAGAGAGTGGGGGAGAGAGAAAGAGAGAGAGAGAGAGAGAGAGAGAGAGAGAGGGGAAGAGAGGGAGAGAGAATGACAGAGAGTCTAATGGCCATTAGGTCATTTCGGGACTAACATATGGTTCAATTTTATTTTAATAATTCATTTGTGCATAGGGGTCTTTAGCAGTGGCTGGAAACTGGAGGACCCAGAGAAAACCCATGAGGTTGGACAGCCGACCCTACTCCTTGTCACGTACAACCAGGGAATCAAAACCACGCCAGTTGACTCAACTGATACACTAACCATTCGGCCATCCAAGCCCCCAAGAAATAAAATGAAATGAAATGGGGTTTAACGACCTACTATTCTGCTCCGACTGGGCTAATGAAGATGGGTATCCGTCATACAGTGTCAAGGGTTTATTTATGTGCATGCCAACGTGTAAACAGGACCTCATTTTTTGCATACCCTCCGAAGGACTACACTTAAGAAAACATTGTGTCTCTTTATGCGCTTATCAATGATAATTCCATTCAAGATCATTCTTGCATATGCTGTACAGTGTACTACAACTACAATCAGTCAAGGTTTTTTTATATGGAGGACCTCAGTTTTTACATCCCATCCGAACAACTACTCATTCTAGAAAACACTGTGTCTCTTTATTCGCTTATCAATAATAATTCCATTCAAGATTATACTTGCCAACATCTACATGATGGCCTACAGCTGGTCAAAAGTTCATAAGTTACTAATAAATTTATACATTGATTTATTCAGCCAGAGGTCGTGTGGGGTCAATGAATGACATAATGATAACGAGCGTGGGTTTTATCTACCTGTTTATCTCACCTGTAGTAGGTGGATGAATAAATCATCTTTTACCTAAAACCTCTCTTTCCACCTTTACCTGTAAATTTTGAAAACTGTCATCTTTTACCTAAGACTCTTCTTTCCAACTTCTCTGAAACCACTTTTTCCATCTTAACCTAAAAATTTTGAAAAAAAATTGCTTTACATTTATAATTATTATGAAATACACAAGAATAGTAGAATGGGGTTTAACGTCCTACTTGCAATCTACTCCGACTGGACTAATGAGAGAGTAAGAGAAATGGGGTTTAACATCCACTCGATCAGCACAAACTATGTTTGTTTTCCATTTTGAGTGAAGTCTGTATGACTACAGGCCCGGGACTGTACAGCGCAGTGGACGCTTACGGCTAGCCCCTGGATCCATCCACTTAATCTGATATAATGTACGTTTGTTGTTTGTGGTTTCAGTATATTGTGTCTTGTCTATAGATTTGGTTTGTATAATTGTTTGTCCCCCTGTACTTACTAATAATATATGAAATGAAATGGAGTTTAACGTCCTACTGTTTTGCTCTGAACTGGCCTAATGAAAATGAAATGAAATGGGGTTTAACGTCCTACTGGTCTGCTTCTAACCTCAGTTTTTCATCCCATCCGAACGACTAGACAGCTGTCCTTGTCAGGCCCTCTGTCCTGCATCACTGACAAGGGGAAACCATGCCGGAAAATAGTGATGATCTTTCTCGGCCAATGCAGGGATCGAACACCCGACCTCTGGCCTAATGAAGACGGACTAATAATATATAGTTTGTGTGTGGTGCAGTCATCCTGCCCTTAGTAATAATACATTGTTTGTTTGTTTACAATGATAGGCTGATTGTCACCATGTATAAATAAAGTTCATAGAAAGTTGAAAGTGTCGTATCAAGTAGGATTATATGATTTACATCTAATCTGTTCACTTGTCATTCAATTATAAAAATTACACGACATATGATGATGACGTCCGTGAACACCATCTTCACACGATCAGTTTCTCCATGTTTCTGTACTATTAATTATATCGGTGGATTTAAATTGTCAGATTATGCAACTATAAATCTGTCATTTTAATAATGATTATAACAAATTGTCCTGTCAAATATTTCCAGGTATGAAAGTGAAAGGTCAGGAGTTTTGCTTTTCTGCTCTGACTGGGCTAATGAAAACAGGCCTACACCATATACAGTGTGCACTGACTGGGCTAATGAAGACGGGCCTGCACCATACAGTGTGCACCAACTCGGCTAATGAAGACGGGCCTGCACCATACAGTGTGCACCGACTGGGCTAATGAAGACGGGCCTACACCATACAGTGTGCACCGACTGGGCTAATAAAAATGGGCGTACACCATACAGTGTGCACCGACTGGGCTAATAAAAATGGGCGTACACCATACAGTGTGCATCGACTCGGCTAATGAAGACGGGCCTACACCATACAGTGTGCACCAACTGAAGTAATAAAGACGGGCCTGCATCAGTGTGCACCGACTGGGCTAAGGAAGACACTCCTACACCATACAGTGTGTTGAGGGAAATTTTCCCCTGACAGCGACTCTACAGCTTCTCTTTTTTCAAATTTCAACTGTCAGGACCTCGTTTTTTTGTCTCATCCGAACAACTAGACAGCGGGGGAAACCAAACTAACACTATACAAAAGTATTTAACATAAATATAAATTAATACCTTTAAGAATAAAAAAATAAGTTCATATTCCATTTTAAAACTTTGGTTTGGTTTAATGAATGAATGAATGAATGGCAAATCACTAAGTCAAGTCTGATGGTTTCGATGTACGTGTCCAGAAGTTTAATTGGTTGTCCAACCTCGTGTGTTTTCTCTGGGTCCTCTGGTTTCTTCCCACCGCTAAGGACCACTATGCGTAAACAAATAGAAATTATCCATGTGCTATGACGAACATTTTGCCCAGACAACAGCCCTAAGGCCTACTCTTATATTGAATTCTGACTGCCAAGGGATCTTGCACCAATAACAAGGGGAAAACACTGAGTCAAGTGTTATGGTTTCAATGTACGTGACAAGAAGTAGGATCGCTTATTCAAACCTTGTGGGTTTTCTCCATGGTCCTCCGTCCGGTTTCTTCCCACAGCTGAAGACACCTAGGCGTAAGCAAATAAAAATGATCCATGTGTTAGTTCCGAGATAAACTAGTTTATGTCCTGCAGACGTTAAACCACATTTCTCTTTTCTGAAGACAGATAATGACAGAGAAATTAGATGAAATGGGGGTTTAAATGACCGCTAAACGCAAGCGAATTGTTGAAATAAAATTGAACCATATGTTAATCCCGAAATGACCTGGGCTAATAAAGACGGACATCGACTGAATATAAAATTAGATAAACAATAACCAATAGTTTATGTTAATATTGATCTACGTTCTATCCTGACGACAAACATCCACGTCAAAAGTACGGCCGTGACGATTAAACCATCTGCATAAATAGTGGATATTCTTCTACCACAATACAAGCCAACACATTCCAACTCCCACTACAAGTATTTAGCACCAATTACAATCCATTAATTGATAGGCAAACATTATTCTCAAAGATGATATTTACTCCATACAAACCAATTCACAAAAGACGACGGGCAGAGAAAAAAGGCATATTGATACAAAATTTACCTTAACCACTTATCACTATTTGTATGTTTTCATATAAAAATAGCCATTGTTACTGCTTTATATATTCAATGTCTAACCCGCGTTTGATTAAATAAAACTCGAAACTTCTTTCAATCAGTTGACAAATAGAATCATTTAATTATCCTATAGAATGTCGTCTAGTATTCGTTGGAATTTAGAAAAGTTTGAATTTGTATGTTTTTGTATGAAAATAGTCATTGTTACCCCGGGATATAATTATATATCTCTCCCCTCTTAATAAAAATAAAAACTCTGGTCCTTTTAATAAAATAAAAAATTAACTCGGCTCATTTTTAGTCAATACACATCAATTCTTTCAAATGCTTAAAATGTTTGTCACTATAACATAGACCATTTAGTTGTGGGCTACCTGTTTTTTTATACATTTCACCGATATGGTTACTTGTATAGGTAATATAATTTACTTCAATATGCTTACATTCATATTTCATGTGGCATATAGCGAGAGAGAGAGAGAGAGAAAAATGGGGTTTAACGTCCACTCGACACAAACTAGGTCATTTTGGGACTAACATATGGTTTAATTTTATTTCAATAATTTGCTTGCACGTAGGGGTTTATAGCAGTGGGAGGAAACCGGAGGACCCGGAGAAAACCCACGAGGTTGGACAGGCAACCCTACTTCTTGTCAAGTACAACCGGGGGTGGCATATAGCAGATCATGACTCGTACTAGTATTATACAATGTTTTTCTCTGGGATATATTCCTACTTATTGTTAGTTTTTATTTTTGAGTGAAGTCTGTATCAGTCCAGGCCCAGGACATTCAGCGGAGTAGACACGTACGGCTAGCCCCCAAATCTATTCACTTAATCTAATATGTACGTTTGTTTGTGATTTCTGAGTCTGATTTGTTTTGTGTAATTATGTATGGTGCAGTCCCCCTGCAATTACTATTTTAATAACATAAAATAAAACACGAAACTTCTTTCAATTAAGGATGAATAGAATCATTATATTATCTACAGAATTGAGGGGCGTACTCAGGAATTTGAGCAGAGGGGGTCCGGTGTGAGGAAAACGTCATTTTCTGCGGGGTTACTCGAGAGTTTTTTATAAAATCAGAACCTCTATGACAATATTTCTACTCATTTAGATGTATAGGATTGGGGGATGGGGGACTGGATGGCTAAATGGTTAGCTTAGCATGTGTGCACTGTTTCATAAGGTCTGTCATTGAGTCAATTGGTGTGGTTTCAATTCCCCGGTTGTACATGACAAGGAGTAGGGTCGCCTGTCCAACCTCGGGGTCCTCCAGTTTCCTCCCACTGCTAAAGACCCCCTACATGCAAGCGAATTATTGAAATAAAATGAACCATGTGTTAGTCCCGAAATGGCCTAGTTTGTGTTGAGTGGACGGTAAACACCATTTTTCTCTCTCTCTCTCTCTCTCTCTCTCTCTCTCTCTTGCTCTCTCTCTCTCTCTCTGTGTATAGGATTAGAATGTGTCATGTTTACAGCTGACCATTCAATTTTGATAATGAGTGGCCAATTTACACTGTTAAAAAATAAACAACCCAATTAATTATTGATGTATAATGATTAATTTTTGAACAGTGGTCAGAAAATTAAATACTTGTAAATTGAACACTCATTATCAAAATTAATCAGTCAGCTTTAAACAGGACACAACTACAAATTAGATGATTTTTGGCGATTTGAAATGATTTTTACGTATTAAATGAATGTGAAAGAAATTAATGATACTCGGGTTACAGTGTAGTTAACTTTATTTCACTGTTTTGTTAAAATTGGGACCATAAAATATTGATGTAACTATATTCAATTTTGAATTGGTTTAAATATAAGCGTCTGAAGAAGCTATTTTTAATTACTTTATCACACTGGAGCAATGTAAAGACAACCTTTCCCTTTATTTTGTTTTGTTACATTCGTGACCATAAAACATTGATGTAACTATATTGAAATTTGATAAATTTGAGATTGTTAATGTGTTAAGTTAATCGAGGTTATATGATTTATAACAAACATCCTGTGCTTATAGATAAAATATTCATATCTCCCAGAGAAACAAATATCCTGTCGGTTCTTCGAAAACAACCAAAACTTGCAGATTAATTCTACTATGAAATGAAATTAAATGGGGTTTAACGTCCTACTGTTTTGCTCCGAAATGGGCTAATGAAGACGGGCATACGCCATACAGTGTGCTATGAGGGAAATTTTGCCCGGACAGCAGCACTTATATCGAATTCCAACTGTCAAGGGATCTTTTACGTGCACGCCAATGTGTACACAGGACCTCGATTTTCCGTTTCATCCGAATGACTAGACAGCTTGTCCTTGTCAGGCCCTCCGTCCTGCATCACTGACAAGGGGGAACAACGCCAGAAATTCTGGATGAACTTTCTCGGCCTATACATAGATTGAACACCTAACCTCCAGGCTAACGAGCCAGCATCTTACCCACTTAACCACCGTGATCCCCCAAACTGTTTACAATATTGTAGTTGGTCGATAAATTTTACTATTTCTATACACTGTTTGATGAGTCTCTTGTAGTTTTCATCATAGGTGAGCCACGATAGCTCATTGAGTGAGGCCACTTGCTCACTAACCCTAATCTTAACCCTAACCAGTAGGTACTCGGTTCGATACTGATGTTGGCCGAGAAAATGTCTACCAGAATTTCTATCCTGGTTTCTCCTTGAATGGAGGAGGGAGTTGGATGGCCAAATGGTTAGCGCGTGTGCACGTTGTATCATAAGGTCTGTCATTGAGTCAACTGGCAAGGTTTCAATTCCCTGGTTATACGTGACAAGGAGTAGGATCGCCTGTCCAAACTCATGGGTTTTCTCCGGGTCCTTCGGTTTCCTCCAACTGCTAAGGACCCCTACGCACAAGCGAATTATTGAAATAAAATTGATCCATGTGTTAGTCCCGAAATGATCTAGTTTGTGTCAAGTTGACGTTAAACCCCATTTCTCTCTCTCTCTCTTCTCTCTCTCTCTCTCTCTCTCTCTCTCTCTCTCATTTCATTTAGTGCAACGTTCATCGTTCTTCTTATGGCCGGCATCGCAGAGTTTCAAAAGTCACCAAGACCTACTAATACTAATCTTGACTTATAAATCTTCAAGGATACATCCCTATTTGTACCAATTCCAAGAGGTTTTTATTGTATTTAAAAGCTTTTTATTGTTGTAATATGATCAAGAAGATTTAAGATAATCCATCAATAACATTGATAAGGGGATTAAGTAAGATACATGTATATTTGAATAACGGTAAACTGTATGTTTCACAGTCAAGGTTAAAACCAACGCCAGATTATTATTAAGTAAATAAAGTATTTCAAGTGTTTTGAATGAGTTACGTGTCAACTCACTATTATACGATCATAGGTTATCTTTCTCACACTTAAAAATCTTCACACCGGAAATAATAACACAATTACCTCCCAATTACCTCCCTTGTTTTCCTATTCCCACCATGAAATAGCTATATTCAAACGTTTGAATTTGAAGTTGAAAATGATATTTTTGCCAATTTCTCAACTGGCAATAGTGAATTATAGGATTAATAGAATTATTCTTTAACAAGGTAGAACTGTTTATAGAATCCATCTATTTTAGGGCTTTATTTTAATGCATTTTTAAAATATATCTTAAAAATATGAAATTGTAACTTTAAAGACGACAACTTCTGGGGTTATACTATCGTCAGCCGGTTAAAGTTCTTTTAGTAGTTGGATTTCGATATTTTGGACCACAATGAAGTTGCTGTATTCATGAATCAGAATAACAGGAAAATGTGTTTGTGGCCTTCAAATTTTCCAAATTATCTTGGTAGGTCCCTACACGGTAAGCCCCACAGATTCGCCTCTCGCAGAAGACTGGCGACACCATCTGTAACACAAAATTTTTTTCAGGTATTTTGGGCTGGAGTCTGTACGCCTATGAATGCCATCCATGTGTACTGGACACTAAGCATGGGAATTCAGTTGGAAAGAATTGACAGCCAACTGTCATGGGATGTCTCATGTGCCCCCAATGAATATACGCAGGACCTCAGTTTTTTGTCCCATCCAAAGGACTAAACACTGTTCCTTGCCAGGCGTTATGTTCAGTACCCAGTGCCCTCCACCCAGTTCCCAGCTCCCTTCGCCCGGCACCATTGACCATTGACCAGCACCCACTGCCCCCGCTCGCCGGCACTTTTGACAAGGGGACACCAGACTGAAAAATCTCAATGCAGAACGGAGGGCCTGGCAAGGACAGCTTTCTAGTCCTTCGGATGACACGAAAAACCGAGGTCCCGTGTATACATTGGAATGCACGTAAAAGATCCCTTGGCAGTTGGAATTTGATATAAAAGTAGGCAATAGTGCCGCTGCCCGGGCAAAATTTCCCTCATAGCACACTGTATGGCATATGCACGTCTTCATTAGCCCAGTATAGGAGCAGAACAGTAGGACATTAAACCCCATTTCATTTCATTTTCATTTCAGACCTCACCATTAGTCCAGTCATGAACTGTACTGTACCAAGTGAAGGTTAAACTCTCTCTCTCTCTCTCTCTCTCTCCCTCTCTCTCTCCCCTCTCTCTCTCTCTCTCTCTCTCTCTCTCTCTCTCTCTCACTCTCAGGTATCAATAAGAGCAACTGTACTTGAAGTAACAACAATTAAAACAATAGCCAAGTGTGCCCAAGAGAACCTGTTATGTTAATATTACTACAAATACCTACGTCTTAATATCCGTGTTCTGCTAAAACATCAAACACACGAACCTTCAAACTTACCCCACGCAAAAATCCATCATCAACCATTGTTTGTCACCATTTCTTACCAAAATATTTTCTAATTTTTTCTGAATGATTTATGTCGGATAATAAACCTGTCCCCCGTTTAATAGATGATGGACCGCGCTAGACAGTAATATATATCCAGCTATATATATATATAAATAAAAGATGGGCTAGACTTGTATATATCATTTTTTTAATTTATGAGATTCCTTAAGCATGTGTAATGATAATCACTTCACTCAAATCAGAGAAGAATATTGAATTATACGTATTTTTGTATCAATAAATCAGGGGTGTTTATTTGTATTGGTAAATCAGGGGTGTTAATTTGTATCAACAAATCAGGGGTGTTAATTTGTATCAACAAATCAGGGGCATTTATTTGTATTGGTAAATCAGGGGTGTATATTTGTATTGATACAAAAGGGGTGTATATTTGTATTGATACCACAGGGGTGTTTTTGAAATTGATAAATCAGGGGTGTTTATTTATGTATATAAATCAGGGGTGTTTTTGTATTGAAATTGAGGGTGGTTTTTGTATTGATATTATCATGAATGTTGATATAATCAGTGACATATTGTATTTTTAAATGTTTTGCGTAAAGAGTTCTGAAGCATTATTTCTAGAGAACTTGGTGGTTATTTGGACTCTAATATTAATGAGTAGTGTTGAGCATATTCTGCCTCATGCATGACACTCATCATT
This sequence comes from Patella vulgata, assembly GCF_932274485.2. Lineage (NCBI taxonomy): Eukaryota > Metazoa > Mollusca > Gastropoda > Patellidae > Patella > Patella vulgata. The sequence goes on along the minus strand of NC_065883.2, from coordinate 6,119,214 downwards.
AGAGAATGACATATGGGGAGGAGCAGTATGGGAGACTAAGCCGACCAAAAATACTGTCAAGGGGGTTACATGTAAACGTTTGAATGCAAGGAAGAGTACCTATAAGCAGAAACACAGGGGTCCAGGCAAATTTCATTAATGGCAAAGGTCATTACATTGTAACCCAGGTATCATTTAATCTTGTGTATCTAGCACTAATTTCTTTCACATTCATTTAATATCAAATCTTTGTTTAAAAACTCGTAAAAATCGTTTAAAATCACCAAAAAATCATCTAATTTGTACTTGTGTCCAGTTTAAAGTTGACTGATTAATTTTGATAATGAGTGTCCAATTTACAAGTGTTTTTAATTTCTCGATCACTGTTAAAAAAATAATCATTATACATCAATAAACCATTAAACACTTCTAAATTGGACACTCATTATCAAAATTGAACGGTCAGCTTTAAACTGGACACAAGCACAAATTAGATGATTCTGGGTGATTTTAAAAGATTTTTACAAATTTTTAAATAAAGATTTGATATTAAATGAATGTGAAAGAAATTAGTGGTAGATACACAACATTAAATGATACCTGGGTTACAGTGTTAAACATTAATCCATTTGATGTAGAAAATTTGGCCAATAAATTTCATTGGTACTCTGGGCATTTTCTTCTCAATATATTAAATATCTCATATAACTGTAAGAATCTCTTCAATCACATCCAAATATTTGATTATTAATACACTATAATTATTTCCAATTTACTCACTTCAAAACAGGTCTTTGATTTTTATAACAATAATATTGATAAACATCCTCGGACGTTATTTACCTTGAACTTTATTAGATTTAGTATACAGGTGTAAATACCTATCAGGTGATGTGATTTAGGATACAGGTGTAAAAACCTGTGGTGTGATTGAGTTTTGTTAGTTTATTTATCGGCAACTGAGTAGACTCCTCAAGATTTCTTCGGCTGTCAGTTGGATGAGTATTTTGGGCAAGAAATGGTACATTTTGGGCAAGAAATGGCATATTTTGGAAATGAAATGGCATATATTTGGCAGAAAATTGTTTCTTTGGAACGGAGGGCCTGACAAGGACAGCTGTCTAGTCGTTCGGATGAGACGAAAACCAAGGCCCCGTGTACACATTGGCGTGCACGTAAAAGATCCCTCGGCAGTTGGAATTCAATATAAGAGTAGTGCCGCTGTCCGGGCAAAACTCCCTCATAGCACACTGTATGATGTATGCCCGTCTTCATTAGCCCAGTTCGGAGCAGAACAGTAGGACGTTAAACCCCATTTCATCTCATTTCATTTCATTTGTTTCTTTGGATGCACTAAGGAGGTTGCATATCATTCCTCATACCACTGGTTGCATGAGCCACTGTGGATCAGTGAGTATGGTGCTAGCTGACTGACTGGTTAACAAGGAGTACCTGGGTTCGATCTTGGTATTAACCCAGGAAGTTCCCCAGGATAGTTCAGTTTGTTTTCCCCATTGTCATTGGGATCGTGGGTTCATTCCCGGTTTTGGCAGAGAAAATTTGTCGTGATTTTCTGGCGTAGTTTCTCCCTTGTCAGTGGTGCAGGACTGAGGGACTGACAAGGATAGCTGTCTAGTCGTTCCGACAGGACAAAAAATCAAGGTCCCATGTACACATTGGCATGCACGTAAAAGATCCCTTGGCAGTTGGAATTCTGAGTAGGCACACTGCATCGTATAATATGCCTGTCTTCATTAGCCCCATTTCATTTCATTTTATTTAATACTCCTTTTCTTCATGACCTTAAACATGAACCACAGTGCCACAGGAGTAACAGTGCCACAGCATTTTTCTACATGATTCCCCCTTGTCTGTGGGCTGACTTGGAACATAGTCTAGTTTTTCAGATGGGATGAAAATCTAGTTTAACGTGCATGCACTACTCTTTGGGCAAAATTTTCCTTGTTGGTGTAGAAAAAAGTAGGATGCGAAACCTGTATTTAATTTAGTACCCTCTATTCTACTTTATTGAAAATCTAATTAAGATATAATCCCTGATCAAACAAACTTTATTGTGTCTTTTTATATTCATTATTTCAAGGAGTTCACAAGGGGCAAGGTTGATAAATTCTATCTCCAAAAACAGGGGCTTTAGTTGGCTAAATATGAAAATAAACAGCTTAACAAATCCCTACGACGACCACGAGGAGGACAAGAAGATAACAAAACTGTCAACAATCTCTCTACAGATCCCCTTCACCCCCTCCCCTCCCCCCTCTTCAATATTGATTTGGCTATATTCTCAACAACACTACAAACATTCGAGATATGCAAATTTTAACACTCACTTGTCAAATCTTGTAGGTTTTTATCGCTACGGGATTTCCGGTCTTTTAAGTATTGTTCCCTATTTACTAGTAGACTATTAACATTCATATTTCCTCACCACTTGCTAGCCCCTATTCAATTTCATGGAAATTTTCTCGCTAAATTATGATCCTGTTTGACAATGGAAAATTGCTATTGATCGAACAGATTATGTAAATAGAATTTGGGTTTTATTTTGTAAAAAGAATTTACAAATTGATACTAGTGATATTCTTATAAAAACCTTTTTATAATGATCCGCTTAAAGAAATGAAAAAGATTTCTTTTGAAGAAAATAATTATTTATTTAGATGAAGTTATAACTTGTACTATAACTCATGAAATTAATTTGGGGGTATCAGAAAGGACACTTTCGATGTTGTATCATTGTTCAAAGAAATGAACAAGATTTCTTTCAAAGTTTTTTATTTTTGGGGTATCAGAAAGGACGCTTTCAATGTTGTATCATAGCTCAAAGAAATTAACAAGATTTCTTTTGAAGAATAGAATAATTTTTTTTGGTTGTGTATGCATTGGTCCAATAAATGTATTGAAGAAAATTTTAACTTGTACTCCGGAAATTTATGAGGTAGTGTGTGCACTTAACTTGTACTCTAAACTAGTTTCGGAACTCTGGCAATAGGCTATACTATATACCGGAAAACACCGAAAAACACTGAAATCAACCGGAAAACACCATGTTATACTGAATACCGGAAAACACACTAAATACCGGAAAACACACTAAATACCGGAAAACACCTTAAATAGGTAACCCGGAGAAGGGCTATACTATAACCCTAACCCTAAACCTAACCCAGGCACACAGAGGACGAGGCTCCGGGTTACCTATTCAGGGTGCCAGTCTCTGGGTTACCTATTTAGGGTATTTTCCGGTATTTAGTGTGTTTTCCGGTATTTAGTGTGTTTTCCGGTATTCAGTATAACATGATGTTTTCTGGTAGTTTTCTGGTGTTTTCTGGTAGTTTTCCGGTATTGGAAGGAACAATTTCGTTAATTATAAATGACTTTACCAGGGGAATCGTACAATTCATTGTACTAATAAGAGTTCCGTGTGATATTGCAAATAGTTTGTTTTAAAATCTTTACTTATATGGAATTGATGTAGCTTTTAGGCTTTGATTTTTCCCATGGTGGCTTAGTGAGTATCGTATTTGCGGGTCATTAAAGTGTTAGACGAAAAGATCCCTTTTAGAATTTTCAGGACTGGTTTCACTTTGTAAGTAGGGGGTTGGGTGGCCGATTGGTTAACGGTTGGGCGTTGCGTCATAATGTATGTAATTGAGTCAAGTGGTATGGATGGTTTCGATTCTCAAATTGTCCTGACAAGGAGTAGGGTCACTTGTTCAAAATCGTGGGTTTTCCCCGGGTGTTCTGGTTTCCTCCCACAGCTAAAGACACCTACGCACAAGCCAATTGATGAAACAAAATTGAACCATATATTAGTCCCGAAATGACCTAGTTTGTGTCGAGTGGATGTTAAACTCCATTTCTCTCTGTCTCTCTCATTTTATTATTATTATTATTAAGATTTTTTATAGCTGCATTTCCACCATGTGTGCTAAAAAGCGTTTTTCAATAAACAAATCGATGGCTTGGAATGCACCTGTACTATGTCCATTTTTTAAGGTTTGAGAAAAAAACGTATTTTAAGATTTCAATAAGCTATAAAAGAGTAAGTTATCAGTGGATGTATATGGTTTCAGGAAAGATTATTGCTTGAATCAATTCAAATAGGCTGATAGAGACGCACTTCAACTTAAGCACAGCATACAGCTGATTTTTGGATAAATGTGATCCACAATGACTTATGTCCGTACTTTTTTGTCAGAATAATTGCACAAAAGACTTATGTCCGGACATGGACTATGTGTGTTCTAAAGAAATATGTGGGTAGTGCACAACAAATGACTTATGTCCGTACTTTTTTGTTCAAATTGATGTACAAATGACTTATGTCCGCACTTTTTTGCCAGAATAAATGCACAAAAGACTTATGTCCGGACATGGACTATGTGTGCTCTAAAGAAATATGTGGGTAGTACATAACACTTATGGTTATTTTGCCTTTTCGACAGCTTTAAATTGTCAGGGGACTTGTATCTTTTTACACAACAAGCGCCCTGGAATAAGGATTTTTAATATCTAAAAATCTTATTTTCACCAAAAATGGACATAGTACAGTTGTGCTCTAAGCCATCGAAATGTCTGTTTTCATTAGATTGCTTAGTGCAGAAAAGTTGAACATGCATTATGTACGAGCTAAATCTGCTTATTTTGGCTTCAAATGTTATATGAATTATGATTTAGACATTTATTAACAAGACAGGTGGATGACAGGTATTAAAACGGATTGAAACATGATTGCCATTTAATGATTTAATTTAAAAATGGTGAATCATTGCTTAGTGTCGATTAACACGTAACATAGCTCCGATAATGAACAGTCTATACTACATCTTGAAACACACATAACTTCTCTCAGAATAAAGTAATTTGTATAAAATTTCAATATATTAATTTTTCATTATCTTTTTTTGAACAACTATTATAGCAAGAACGGTCAGCTCTTTATCTAAATCTTACATAATGTACCTTTAAACCTCTTGTTGTTTGGGGGATTGGATGGCTGAATGGTTAGCGTGCGAGCGCTGTATCATAAATCTGTCATTGAGTCGACTGGCGTGGTTTCGATTCCACGGCTGTACATGACAAGGAGTAGGGTCGCCTGTCCAACCTCGTGGGTTTTCTCTGTGTCCTCCGGTTTCCTCCCACTGCTAAAGACCCCTACGCGCAAGTGAATTATTGAAATAAAACATTGAACCATATGTTAGTCCCGAAATGACATAGTTTTTGTGTCGAGTCAACGTTAAACACAATTCTCTCTCTCTCTCTCTCTCTCTCTCTCTCTCTCTCTCTCTCTCTCTTGTTGTTTTCAAGATATTTTTCTCCAATTTTTTTTCTGTTTCTACACTAATCCATCAAAATCAGAACTACGCGTCGTCAATTTAAGAAAACCCTAAACGACCCAGTTACCTCCCTGTCACACATGAAGGACGATATTATTTTTTATGTTATTTAATCTTGGTTTATGAATGAAAGTGAATGGTAAATCACTTGAAACATCCTGTTAAATATTTGTTTATACTTTCTCAGACCCACGTACTTCAACAGTTAAATCAATAGAAAATATGATGATAGTCTCGTGATTTTATTACGACTTTATAAAAATTATGATATAAAATAATATGAAATGGTGTTTAACGTCCTACTGTTCTGCTCTGAACTGAGCTAATGAAGACGGGCATACGCCATACAGTGTGTTATGAGGGAAATTTTGCCCGTATACTACGGACTACTTATATTTCGAATCCAACTGTCAGGGATCTTTTACGTGCACGCCAATGTGTAAATGGGATCTTGGTTTTTCATCCCATTCACAAACGACTAGACCACTATCCTTGTCAGGCCCTCCATCCTGCATCACTGACAAGGGGGGACCACGCCGGAAAATCTGCATGAACTTTCTCGGCCAATGCAGGGATCGAACACCCGACCTCCAGGCTAGCGTTCCAGCGTCTTACCCACTTAGCCACCGTGACCCTCAAAGTGGAGTTAAACCCCATTTCTCTCTTTCTCTCTCTTTCTTAAACGACCACAAAAGGTCTGTCATTGACTTAAGTGGCATGGGTTTTCTCTGGGTTTTCCGGGTCTTCCGACTGCTAAAACCCCCTAAGCGCAAGCGAATTATTGAAATAAAATTGAACCATGTGTTAGTCCCAAAATGACCTAGTTTGTGTCGAGTGGAGGTTAAACTCCATTTCTCTCTCTCATTTCATTAGTGCCATTGTTCTACTTATGGCGCACATCTCTTTGTTATTGAAATGAAATTGAACCATTTGTTAGTCCCAAGATGACCTAGTTTGTGTGGAGTGGATGTTAAACCCTCCCCCTCTCTCTCTCTCCCTCTCTCTCTCTCTCCCTCTCTCCATACTCTAAAGACCCCTACGCGCAAGCGAATTATTGAAATAAAATTAAACCATATGTTAGTCCTGAGATGACCTAGTCTGTGTGGAGTGGATGTTAAACCCTCTCTCTCTCTCTCTCCCTCTCTCTCTCTCTTTCTCTCTCTCTCTCTCTGTTCATACTGCTTTACCCCAATCCAGCCCCCCTCACCTGGTCTTCCACCCACAAACTGTCCATACTTGTTATAAACTATACAGGTGTCCAACCTGTATTAAACGAGAGAGTATGATAACAGTATTACTACATGTACACAGTAAGTGTTTGAACTGTATAAATTAATAATAAGACATATAATAATATCTAGATTCAACATCAGTGACTCATCATGGTCAATATTTTAACAGCAGTTATAATCTTACCAGGTTTCAAATACTCATATTCAAAATTTAAAGAGATTTCTCATTGGTGAGGTTTAGACTTGGGTGGTCATCATACGTTTTCCTCAGAGAAAGAGAGAGAGAAATGGGGTTTAACGTCCACTCAACACAAACTAGGTCATTTCGGGACTAACATATGGTTTAATTTTATTTCAATAATTCGCTTGTGCGTAGGGGTCTTTAGCAATGGGAGAAAACCAGAGGACCCGGAGAAAACACATGAGGTTGGACAGGCGACCCTACTCTTTGTCACGTACGTTCTCCTCGGCAGCTCCCATTTCATATGACTCTTTCAATCCAATCAGATTAAAATAAAGATCTATATTTCGTTTCGTTTTTTTTTTATACTTTTGATGGCCTTTACTACGTAAAGATCTGACCGGTTGTAGTGGAAGCTCGTGTCAGAGGTCATACAAGCGGCTTTCAACCCAATGACATCATACATATGATTTACCAGCGTTGACTTTTCTAGTGGATTACCTATAGTTCCGTGCACCTCACGCTAAAAACTTGCTGTAACAGACCGTTTCATTGGCTAATCCCTCACATCATCCAGAACACATCAGTGATAACAACTCTTCCAGATCCTAGTGTAGTAAAGACAAGTTAAACAAGATTTTGAACTATAAAAAAACGAAACGAAATAGGATCTGTGTTTTAATCAGCTTGTGTTCAGTCAGTCTGTAAGTAATTGGGATTTAATGTCCACTACCACCTAGAAAACTCAAGTGTTCTGGAAAAGATGAAAGATTAACTGTTCTAGAAAAGATCAAATATTTTAGAAGGATGAAAAATCAAAGATCAGATGTTCTAGAAGATGAAAGATCAAGTGTTCTAGAAAAGATTAGGTGTTCTAGAACAATGAAAAATCAAGTATTCTAGAAAAGATCAGGTGTTCTAGCAGGTGTTCTAAAAAAGATCAGGTGTTCTAGAACAATGAAAGATCAAGCGTTCTAGAAAAGATTAGGTGTTCTAGAACAATGAAAGATCAAGCATTCTAGAAGGAATCAGGTGTTCAAGAACAATGAAAGATCAGGTACTCTAGAAAGATAAGTTGTTCTAGAAAAGATCAGGTGTTCTAGAAAAGATCAGGTGTTCTAAAAAAGATCAGGTGTTCTAGAAAAGATCAGGTGTTCTAGAACAATGAAAGATCAAGCATTCTAGAAGGAATTGAGTGTTCTAGAAAAATGAAAGAACAAGTGTTCTAGAAAGAATCAGATGTACTAGAACAATGAAAGATCAGGTACTCTAGAAAGATGAAGTGTTCTAGAACGATGAAATATCTGGTGTTCTAGAAAAGATGAAAGATGAAGAGTTCTTGAAAAATCAGATCAGATCTTGTTGATCAAAGATCTGACCCTAAGTTCACAATCATTCTCAGACTGAATAGACCTTTATAAAACTTTTCTTGTTTTAATGTATCAAATACATCAATAAGAAACTATGAGCAAAGTTTTGTGTTTCTGGATCAAAGATATTTCTCATAAACAGTGATTGAAAGTTGGGTAAATTTTTAAATTCAGCCTGAGAATTATTTGTGAACTTGGGACCGGTTCTATTGAAAGATTATAAGATGTTGCATCCTGTGTCTTAGTAACGTGTCTCTTTAACATGTAAGTAATGATGTCATGCAGTTATCTTGTCGTCCACTTGTGGTTAGAATGATTAAATATTAACAGTACGTAGATACAATACAAGCGAACACTCCTTTTTCTTATCGTTATATATTTGCTGGCTCCATCTAACTACCCACATATCTCAATTCTTGATGACCCTTTAAAATGTCTTCAATAACCCACAAGTATAAAATAATGTGCCGAATATATGACTTAATTGGCTTAGTGATATCGTTGAATTAGAGGCAATAAACATATTTTAAAAAATCATTGTTTCTGCAATAAAAGTATTTTAGAAAAAGCCGAGCACGTAGACCGACGTGTAGTCTTTTTGAAGTCATTCACCTGTGAATGAAACCTATTGACAGTCCCCAATTAGGAGGCAACGATAACGCAATAGGGAAATTTATATAGTACATAGTATTTATGTTAAGTAATTTTTTAAATTTGATATGAAGGAACATTGTAGAAGTTGGTCTGTTGTAAGTTGTTCATCTGTAACTAAAAAAAACATTGACTGCGTCTACCATGCAGAGCGAATAGAGTATGCTCATATCACGCTATAATTACATATGCAATTATGTTTGTGAGGAAGTAGATGCATTGAGATGAACAGATGGAAAGCTAGGTTTATACTGTACGTATATACGAAAAAAAACCTAACAAACACATGTACTTGTCATATTGTCATGTAAAAACATCTGCTAGCAAAAATATGCGATACACCAAAATAATGTGCCTTAAGCAAGTCTTCAAAGTTGTATGTATGTATGCATATTTAATTTATTTATGTCACGAAGGGAAGATAGTAAAATGTTAGAAGAGAGAGAGAGAGTGAGAGAGAGAGAGAGAGAGTGAGAGAGATAGAGAGGGAGAGAGAGAGAGAGGGAGAGAGAGAAAGAGAGGGAGAGAGAGAGAGAGAGAGAAAGAGAGAGAGAGAGGGTTTAACGTCCACTCGACACAAACTAATTTCGGGACTAACGTATGGTTCAATTTTATTTCAATAATCCGCTTGCGCGTAGGGGTCTTTAACAGTGGGAGGAAACCAGAGAAAACCCACAAGGTTTGACAGGCGACCCTACTCCTTGTCACGTACAACCAGAACCATGCCAGTTGACTCAATGATAGACCTTATGATTCAATGTGGACGCGCTAACATTTCGCGCCCTCCTCCCCTTCTTTGATCTGCACCCATCTACACATTGGCGTGCACTAAAAGAACCCTTGACAGTTGGAATTTCATATAAGAGTAGGCCTTGGCGCCGCTGTCCAGGCAAAATTTACCTTATATCACACTTCCTGGCATATGGCCGTCTTCATTAGCCTAGGTCGGTGCACAAAAGTTACATTCCATTTCATTTCATCTTACAAAACTAAGTCAGATACTGTTCATTTTTGATCTTTGACAATGAATGACTTTTGACCTTCATTGTCACTCAAGTTTTTATAATTTTGGTTAAAATGCCATAAAATGAAAACTGATTAGAGCATCATAAATCTTATTTTACTATATTATTATATACCTATATATCTACTAAACCCTTTCATCTCCGACACCAAGTTATGGCCGGGTCATGACATATAGGGCCCAACATGCCACAATTCTCAAGGAAATATTCGTTTCAAATCAATTTTATCTTAAGTGTTTTGTATGTTAATCTGAAAGTTTTGGTCAAATTATGGTTATATGATGACATGATTTTGATACTAAGTAATAATTTCTTATATAAACTTTAAATGTTGATAATTCTATTGACATATTTCATGGGTTGTTAATGGTGGGTGTTGTTAAAGACAGAGGGAGAGAGAGAGAGAGAGAGAGAGAGAGAGAGAGAGAGAGGGAGGGTGGGAAAGGGAGGGGGAGAGAAAGAGAGAGGGGAGAGAGAGAGACAGAGACAGAGAGTTTAACGTTCACTGGGCACAAACTAGGTCATTTCGGGACTAACACATTGTTCTATTTTATTTCAATAATTCGCTTGCGTGTAGGGGTCTGGAGAAAACTCATGTGGTTGGACAGGTGGAGGGTTGGAGAGACTATAAATAGAAGGGACTGGTACTGAGAAGAGGGAGGGTAATGTTTTGGGTATTTGTAGTGTGTCTAGTATGTAGTTTGAAATTGTTGAAGTTTAACGTCAACTCGACACAAGCTAGGTCATTTCAGGACTAACAAATGGTCTACGGGATCTTTAGCAGTAGGAGGGAACCGGAGGTCTTGGAGAAAACTCCAGTGGTTGGACAGGCGTCCCTACTCCTTGTCACGTACAACCGGGGAATCGAAACCACGCCAGTTGACTCAATGACACACGCGCTAACCATTCGGCCACCAAATCCCCCTGGCTTCTATAGACTGATTGTCACTTTAAAAACATTAAAAATGACATGACACCCCTGTTCTTACTTTTACAATATCATTTTAAAAAAAACTTAAAATCTACACCCCCGTACTTCTGATGTACGTACTCTTACTGGTTGGTTTTATACAACAATTATTATCCCTGTCAAGACGTCCTGACACAACGCCGTACTGACAATTTAATAAAAGCTTTCAAATAGACAGAAGATTGCGTGAAAGGTATGCATGATTAAATAAATTCTTAAAATGAGTGATGAGTATTGTTCCAGTGTATGGGCTTTGGATCATAAGGTCTATCATTGAGTCAAGGGGCGTGGTTTCGATTTCCCGCTTATATATAACAAAGAGTAGGGTCGTCTGTCTAGCCTAGTGGGGTTTTTCTGTAGGTCCTCCCGTATCCCATTGTATGTGACAAGGAGTAGGGTCGCTTGTCCAACCTCGTGGGTTTTCTCCATGTCTTCTGGTTTCCTCCCACTGGTAAAGATCCCTATGTGCAAGACAATTATTGAAATAAAATTAAACCATATGTTAGTCCTGAATTGACGTAGTTTTTGTCAAGTGGATGTTAAATCTCACTTCTCTCGCTCTCTCTCTCTCTCTCTCCCTCTCTCTCTCTCTCGCCCTCTCTCTCCTCTCTCTCGCCCTCTCTCTCCTCTCTCTCGCCCTCTCTCTCTCTCTCTCTCCTCTCTCTTGCCCTCTCTCTCTCTCGCTCTCTCTCTCTCGCCCTCTCTCTCCTCTCTCTCGCCCTCTCTCTCTCTCTCTCTCCTCTCTCTCGCCCTCTCTCTCTCCTCTCTCTTGCCCCCTCTCTCTCTCTCGCCCTCTCTCTCTCTCTCTCCCTCTCTCTCTCTCTCGCCCTCTCTCTCTCTCTCGCCCTCTCTCTCTCTCCTCTCTCTCGCCCTCTCTCTCTCCTCTCTCTTGCCCTCTCTCTCTCTCTCTCCCTCTCTCTCTCTCTCGCCCTCTCTCTCTCTCTCGCCCTCTCTCTCTCTCCTCTCTCTCGCCCTCTCTCTCTCCTCTCTCTTGCCCTCTCTCTCTCTCTCTCCCCCTCTAGTCCTCTCTCTCTCTCTCGCCCTCTCTCTCTCTCTCTCCCTCTCTCTCGCCCTCTCTCTCTCCTCTCTCTTGTCCTCTCTCTCTCTCTCTCCCTCTCTCTCTCTCTTGCCCTCTCTCTCTCTCTCTCCCTCTCTCTCTCTCTTGCCCTCTCTCTCTCTCTCGCCCTCTCTCTCTCTCCTCTCTCTCTCTATTTATCTCTACTCGTCCATTAATTAACATGCCTTTATTAAAATCTAATTGAACCATATGTTAGTCCCGAAATGACCTAGTTTGTGTCGAGTGGATGTTAAACCCCCTCTCTCTCTTCTATTTTACTATTGTACTATACTGTATGGGTGTTTCAATATTTTCATACATTTATATCCAGATAATAATCAAACATGGGTATACTCGATCCTCCTAGATTTGGAAGCAGCTAAAACTTCTTTTCTCATCTTCTAGATGTAAATTGGTAAAAAAAATGTAATTTTCATCCGAAGACATTAACGCAGCAAATTATTCAAATAAAATTGGAACATATGTTAGTACCAAAATCACATCTTTTTGATGTAGAATTATGTATTTTTTACCTGCGGCAAAGATTCCCCTCATAACACACGGTGATGTGCAGAAAAGTAGGATGTTGAACATATTCTTATCATAGGCTCTAAAGAATCTGTCTTACAATATATTTTCTGTTTGATCCGAGGGGGGTTGGATGGCTGAATGGTTAGCGTGCGTGCGCTGTATCACAAAGTCTGTCATTGAGTCGACCGGCGTGGTTTCGAATCCCCGGTTGTACGTGGCAAGGAGTAGGGTCGCCTGTCCAACCTCGTGGGTTTTTCTCCGGGTCCTCCGGTTTCCTCCCACTGCTAAAGACCCCTACGCGCAAGCGAATTGTGTAAATAAAATTAAACCATATGTAAGTCCCGAAATGACCTAGTTTGTGTCGAGTGGACGTTAAACCCCATTTCTCTCTCTCTCTCTCTCTCTCTCTCTCTGTTTGATCCGAGGTACTAGAGATATTAACACACATACAGCCTCTGATAAAAATCGCAATAGTAATTTAAAACGTGTGAGAAACTTGCTAGTTAGTTGTTTTATTACAAGAGATGCTTATTGAAAAGCTCATAAAAACTATCTGAAGATTGTACACTTGTATTTATTTATTAAGAACAGAAGGGGCCCATATAGTAGGGTCTCTTATGTCATAGATCGTAAATTAACCAGATTTTATTGTTTTATAAAGCATGGTGTGGTGAGTTTTATAGTATTTACAAAAACTTGAAACGTTTAATTGGTTGTAATGGAGGTTATAAAATTCTCTGTGGTCCCCAATAGATTTAATCCTCTGTTACATGTTGTCTAGCATTATGCTGTCTGGCCAGTGTTAATTAGTGTGTAGGGGTCATTAACTACGTGGGGGTGGAGCTGGCGACCATTGTAACAGTCGTAAAATATCAATAAAAGTATGTAGACCCCTATATTTATTTTTCTACTTGATTAGGTGAATCCATGTGAAAATTGAACAACCTTGATTTATGAAATATTCTGTGATCAAATTAAAAGGGAAGCCACAGAGGATCAGTGAGTATGACAGTGGCTCACTAATCTGGGGAATTACATGTTCGATCTGGGTATTGGGGGGGGGGGGGGTCACATGTTCGATCTTGGTATTTTCATCTGGACTTTCCAGTGTGGTTCCCCCTTGTCAGTGGTATCGAATAGAGGGCCCTGCAAACTCATAGCCATAGAGCGTCAAAGTTGGTTGCTAAAAGGAATGTCAATCAGTTACTAATTACAATGGTATGATGAACTGAAAATTTCACAATATTTGGCATCTTTGGTTGTGCATGACAAGGAGTAAGGGGGTGCCTGTCCAGCCTTGTGGGTTTTCTCTAGGTCCTCCAGTTTCCTCCCACTGCTAAAGACCCCTATTATTGAATTAACCATATGTTAGTCCCAAAATGACCTAGTTTGTGTCGCGTGGATGTTAAACCCCCTCTGTCTCTCTCCCTCTCTCTCCCTCTCTCTCTCTCTCTCTCTCTCTTTCTCTCTCCATGCCCGGTTTAAAATGACATATCCAGTGCTCATCTAATTTCTACCCACCATTTTCTGTGTAATACTCGCATATATTATTCAGTCATGGTGTCAAAGTCAAGAGTCACATTTTCATATTTAAATTTTTCATTAAATAGTGACTGTAGGAGAATTGCACTTCATGCAATACAAAACGGATAAAACATGCTTGCGGACAAAACAAACAACACAGACATTGCAAGTAATAGACAACAGATAACAAATCAAGTATAATTATCCGTAAACGCAATTTTTTTTTATTTGTCATAACCGTACAGTTTGTACACCTGATCGGCCACGATCAAATATTAGATTAATTTTCCAATAAAATGAATTCGCGGAATGTCAACAGAGCAAAAGAAAAAAATTTGTCTATCATTTGTTTAATCAGGCGAATAAATCTGTTGATTTATGGACTTATTTTATAACAAAACAAAAAACCCGGAGCCAATTTACTCAAAAAGATAAAAATAGTTCAAATCTATTCACAGAAGACAAAAATCAATTTTTTTTTATCTCGTAATACTTTAAGTCGCATATTTATTTTTTCAACGATCATGAAGTTATGTTAATCTTTAATCAGTCCGCACCAAAGAAATCCGATGGTATGTCTTAAGGGAGTCGTTTTTCATTCACCGAATTAGGCTTCGATAACAATGAATAATTTTTGAAAATTAATCAGCTGTAAATGTCATCAGTAGCACAACAGTTTTTCGGCTACCTGATGACTTGCTTCGTAATTATCGCCACGGATTTATATCATTGATATCAGCCAATGGGACAATAGAAAAAAGGAGGAAGCTGAAAGGTTAAAGAGTCTGTTAGTTTAAACGTACATTTATCATTCAGCTCATTTTTTCACTGTCGATGGTTTTTTTTTGTTTGATTGTGTTCTATGTATTGGAATCTTACAGTATTAGTTACGATTCATCGAACGTGCGGCCGTAAATTTTATTGAACAATCCCCCCAGTGTTTTATCCTGGAGTTAATCGGGACAAGTTATTTTGTACGATTTCAATGGCATTGAGGTCAGATGTATCCAGGATCTTTGCTTCAAATGTTTCAGGTTTTTTAAATGAAGGATTAAAATGAAGGACTAAAATGTAGTTTTATTTCAGGTGGGCGTGAACAGGATATATAGAAGAAGAAAATAAAATGAAATGAAATGAAATGGGGTTTAACATCCTACTGTTCTGCTCCGTTTGGGCTAATGAAGACGGGCATATGACATACAGTGTGCGATGGGGGGAATTTTGCTAGGGCAGCGGCGCTACGGCCTACTCTTATATAGAATTCCAACTTCCAAGGGATCATTTACGTGCATGTCAATGTGTACACGGGACCTCGGTTTTTGTCCCATCTGATCGACTAGACAGCTGTCCTTGTAAGGCCCTCCTTCCTGCACCACTGACAAGGGGAAACCACGTCGGAAAATCCTGATCAACTTTCTCGGCCAATGTAGGGATGTGACAATGAGTAGAACCGACTGCCTGGTCTCGTGGGTTTTCTCCGGGTCATTTGGTGGCCTCCCACTGCTAAAGACCCCTACACGCAAGCGAATTATTAAAATAAAATTGAACCATATGTTTTAGGCCCAAAATACACTAGTTTGTGTCGAGGGAACTTTAAACTCTCTATCTCTCTATCTTCACTATCACTCAGTGGACTAGTAACATCATTATAAATTTCATCACAACCGAACCATTTCATTTAAAATATTTATTCATTTTATAGACCCTGTGCATGCCTATTTCGAACCTGCTCCCCTAAAAAAACACCTACTCAACCTTCACACAGAGGACCTGTTACTATTAACATCATTATAAATTTTATCTTGTCAAATCTTCCATGTTCTTTTTTTGGTTTGTCCTCCACGTCCTCTGTTAGCATGTCCTCTGTATCCGGGGAGACTATTATGTCTGTGTTAATTACAGAAATTAAATCACATCTTCGGTGTTATCAGAACCAGTTCAAGTGTGAAAGATTAATCTTCAACTCAAAAAGACATTAGTGTGAAAATGGATGTTTCTGACCGTAAGATGGCCTCGGGGCTAAGATTTCTCTTATTTTAGGAGTATCTTTTGTTGTAAACAATCTGATATGTTTTCATGTAATGGAGTAATTTGCACCCTGTGTATATAATTAATATTCTCTTGTTTCTGTGAGGAGATTTTTTTTGTGTGTCGGCTAAACTTATACAGAGATAAAATCGTGTACTCAGTAGATGAGTAATCCAATCATTATTTCTTTAAGTCCCTGGTTTATCTCAGTTTAATCTACTTAAATTGATTATTTAACATTTAATTGAGAGAGAGAGAGAGAGAAAGAGACAGACAGAGAGAGACAGAGAGAGAGACAGAGAGAGAGACAGAGAGAGAGAGAGACAGAGACAGAGAGAGAAAGAGACAGACAGAGAGAGACAGAGAGAGAGACAGAGAGAGAGAGAGACAGACAGAGAGAGAGAGAGAGAGAAAGAGACAGAGAGAGAGAGACAGACAGACAGAGAGAGAGACAGACAGAGAGAGAGGGAGAGAGAGAGAGAGTTTTACCCCACTCGACACAAACTATGTGATTTTGGGACTAACATATGGTTTAATTTTATTTCAATAATTGGCTTGTGCGTAGGGGTCTTTGGCAGTAGGAGGAAACCGGAGGACCCCGAGAAAACCCACGAGGTTGGACAGGTTGCAGGTTGGGGAAAAAGAAAAATGATATTTAATTAAGAGAGAGAGAGAGAGAGAGAGAGAGAGAGAGAAATGGGGTTTAACTCCACTCGACAAAAACTAGGTCATTTCGAGATTAACATATGGTTTAATTTTATTTCAATAATTCGCTTGAGCATAGGGGTCTTTAACAGTGGGAGGAAACCGGAGGACCCGGAGAAAACCCACGAGGTTGGACAGGCGACACTACTCGTTATCACGTACAACTGGGGAATTGAAACATTTGAGTAAGATCAGAAGACTAACATATATTGTTAGATAATTTCTCAACTTGAAAAGGTGCCAAAAATATCACAGGTGGTGCTGGCTTGTGTTGATTATATCCACTGCAGTGGCTGCCGAAAGTTGACAATTTTTAAATTCACCATATGAATGCTGAATGAATTGAATATGAATACTGAATGGAATTGAATATGGATATTGAATGGAAATGAATATGGATATTGAATGGAATTGAATATGGATATTGAATGGAATTGAATATGGATATTGAATGGAATTGAATATGGATATTGAATGGAATTGAAACATTTTTGGACTAATAATCCTTTTAGAGACCCGTCTTCATTAGCCCAGGAGGAGCAGACCAGTAGGACGTCAAACCTCATGGGTTTCCTCCCACTGTCAAAGACCCCTAGACACAAGCGAATTATTGAAATAAAATTGAACCATATGTTGGTCCCGAAATGACCTCATTTGTGTCGAGTGGACGTTAAACCCTCTCTCCCTCTCGTTTCTTTTGCATTCCTCAGCATTTTTCACCCTGTGAAGCAGGACAAAGGCGGTGGCAAAGAAAATAACCATTATAAATACTCATTTCATTTGATTTGAGAACGTCCACAGTGAAAAGAACCCTTGGCAGTTGGAATATAAACTACCTTTAAACATCATTGCCTCACCACAATTTCCTCCCTTGGACACTCACTGCATAACGTAGGCCCATATCCGTTAGCCCCCCAGTTGGTTCAAAAAAGTAAAAACATTAAAATGCCTTTTGATTTGATTTGAGAACGTCCACAGCGAAAAGAACCCTTGACAGTTGGAATACAAGCCAACAGTGAGGCTGATGTCCCCCGCTGAAATCCCGAAATAAATAGATGACATATATTAATTAATTGCATGTTTATCTTTTTCAAAAGTATCCAGCAATCAAACTGATTATTAAGTATACATTAAGTTTCATCACTCTCTATCAGATAGAATCAAAATAAACAAGGCATTGACCTAATAAACACATACACCAAGTTTGAACATTCTAGCTCAATTAGGAAGAGAGTTATTGTGTCCCAAAAAGTGTGACGGACGGACAGACGGACAGACAGACAGACAGACAGACAGACGAACCCATTTTAATAGTCCCCTGCTTTCTTCGAAAGGCGGGGGACAATAAACTACACTTAAACATCATAGCCTCGCCACAATTTCTTTCCTAGAACATTGCATAACATAGGCCAATATCCGTTAGCCCCCTAGTTGGTTCAAAAAGGTAAAAATATTAAAACATCTTTTCATTTCATTTTCAAAAATGCATCCATTACATAAAGAACAGGACAACCCAACCCAACATTTTAACTCTGAAACTCCGGGAGGGTAAAATGACATTCATACATTTCAAAAACTTGTATATAGACAATTACCTATTTGTCTTGTCATTGTGTGGCTGTAGTTGCACCCAACCCCAAAAAACGCGATGATTTACTCATCCCGGACTTAGAATTGTCAGACTATATTAATAAAACACAGAGAGAGTAACCGGAGCTCTACTTTACTTGTAAGCAGTAAATGTCACTCGCTAATAAAATGAATTGGATATTTTTTTTCTCATAGGTACAATTTTTTTTTGTACTGGTTCAAGTTATTTTTGGAATTATTTTGTGCAAAATTATTTTGATCAGGTATAATGTATTAAGAAGGGAGCTTTTTAAGTGGCTATGATGGTGTCTAATTTTAAAGGGGATTTTTTCGTGCAAGTTACTTTCATAATGTATTTTTTTTGTTTGTAAACAAATTTATGAAAAAGGATCAGGGAACCGGCAAAGCCTATATCACCCCTCTCCTCATACAACGAATATAAAACATATATACAGATCTGCTATGTACATATTATAAGATAATGGCGAAAATCATATAAATTAAATAATTTATAAACACATTATTGAAAACAAATGAAAAAAAGAGGAAGTGCTGTTTTAAAATCAGATATTGAATCGTCTGGTGACATCGAAGTATTCATGAACTAATTTAAAGATGTTATTTGATGTAGCCTGATTTTCTATGCCAAAAAGGAGTATTTTAATTGTTTGCTGGTGAGATGGTAAAAGATTAATAGTGTTTTTCCGTGCATCTGAATACATTGGGCACCAGCGGAGAAAATGTTCTGAATCTTCTGAAATGAAATGGAGTTTAACATCATACTGTTCTGCCCCGAACTGGGCTAATGAAGACGGGCATACGCCATACAGTGTGCTATGAGGGAAATTTTTCCTGGACAGCAGCACTACAGCTTATTCTTATATCAAATTCAGACTGTCAAGGGATATTTTACGTGCACTCCGAAGTGTACACAGGACCTCAGTTTTTCATCCCATCCAAATGACTATACAGTTGTTCTTGTCAGGCCCTCCGTCCTGCATCATTGACAAGGGGAAACCTAGGTGAATGATGGTGTTTGATTTTTTTATAAGAGAGTGTTCTAGATGGTGTCAAATATTTTTATCAGCAAGCGTTCTAGATGGTGTTAATAGTTTTGTGGGAGTTATTTTTATATGAGAGCGTTCTAGATGGTGTTAATAGTTTTGTGGGAGGTATTTTTATATGAGAGCGTTCTAGATGGTGTTAATAGTTTTGTGGGAGGTATTTTTATATGAGAGCGTTCTGGATGGTGTTAATAGTTTTGTGGGAGTTATTTTTATATGAGAGCGTTCTAGATGGTATTAAAAGTTTTGTGGGAGTTATTTTTATATGAGAGTGTTCTAGGTGGTGGCTAATGTTTTTGTGGGGGGTAGTTTTATATGAGAGCATTCTTGGTGGTGTCTAGTTTTTTTGTGGGAGTTATTTTTATATGAGAGCGTTCTAGGTGGTGTCAATAGTTTTGTGGGAGGTATTTTTATATGAGAGATGTCTAGGTGGTGTTAATAGTTTTGTGGGAGTTATTTTTATAAGAGAGATGTCTAGATGGTGTTAATAGTTTTGTGGGAGGTATTTTTATATGAGAGCGTTCTAGATGGTGTTAATAGTTTTGTGGGAGGTATTTTTATATGAGAGCGTTCTAGATGGTGTTAATAGTTTTGTGGGAGTTATTTTTATAAGAGAGATGTCTAGGTGGTGTATTGTTACGTTATTTAAAGAGAGATTAGAGCATCGATTACAACAGGGATTGCAGGGATAAAGCGGGGAGGGCTTTTGTGGTTTTGTGGTCATGGTTGGTAAAGAAATTCTCCTGTGTATCTGTTATCACCCGTTTCTTCAGTCAGTTATATATAGAAGGATAACTTGTGTTTTCCTTTTCATTTCGTCACTACCGTTTCTTGAAATCTTCATAATGCATCTATCGTAGCAGTGATCTTTGTGTTAAAATTATATTTGGAATGTGTTTAACCAGTTCTATCACATATGTGATACTGACTGACACCAATATTTCTCTGTTTAAGAAAGAAAAAATGAAAACAGCATAAATGTACGATACAAACCTCCATTCAACTATCTTTAAATATGGGTATGGAAATATCCCCACCCTGTAACCCACACACAGGAAAAGTACCCCATGGAAATATCCCCACCCCGTAACCCACACAGAGGAAAAGTACCCGATGAAAATATCCCCACCCCATAACCCACACAGAGGGAAAGTACCCCATGAAAATATCCCCACCCCATAACCCACACAGAGGGAAAGTACCCCATGAAAATATCTTACCATGTGATCTTACCGTGAAAAGATGGGCTTCTGATATCCAATATTTAAGACAAAATATTACCAGAACCTGATTTGCGGTAAGATCACAACATCAATGTTGATTTAAATTGACAAATAATTCATGTTTTAAATGTTGAAGACTTTGGATGATACTGAGTTAAAGACTTAGCTATTTTAACAAGAAACTTCAAGACAAATAATTTTATTTCAATTTTACACGGAAACAAAAATAACGATGTTGATATAAACGCCCAAAAATAACTTCTAGTATGATAAAAATAAAAACATTGTCCTTTTAAACTAGTTTTATTTTGAATCTAAAAGAATTCGGTCACAGTTGACCATCCCCCTGTCTCCATCAGCAACTTATATGAACAGATTTTCTGCTTCAGGTTTTCTAAGGAGACCTCTTTTCAAAATAATTACATTGAAGACCCCCAGATGAAAGAAAGGATGAAACAGCGGTCTTCTTAGGTTACATAACATTATCCCTTAAAAACTATCCACCCCCTACTTCAAGAAAACATAACATATTATAATAGCCGCGCTTCAATAATGCTGACATTGATGAAGATAAAAGAGTTCTGTTATCTTTTTACCCAAATCTTTTTGTTGGATTTAAAATTAACCTATAGTTTCCCTTGATCACATCTTTTGTTGAAAAAATGAAAGGGTTCCCACTTTAGATATTTACCAGTTGGTCAATTTTTTATTTATTTTATTTTACCTGGAATTAGCGAGATAATTTTACCTGGAAGAATTCAATTATTTTTAGCATTATCCATTATGCAATATGGCACCAATACCTAGAGAGATAGAATGAAAAGAAATGAAATGAAATGAAATGAAATGAAATAGGGTTTAACGTCCTACTGTTGTGCTCCGACTGGGCTAATGAAGACGGCATTTGCGATTCAGTGTGCTGTGAGGGAAATTTTGCCTGGGCAGCGGCACTATGGCCTACTCTTATATCAAAATCCAACTGCCAAGGGATCTTTTATGTGCATGCCAATGTATACACAGGACCTCATTTTTTTCCGTCCCATCCGAATGACTAGACATCTGGGAGAGAGAGAGACAGAGACAGAGAGAGAGAGAGACCCAATTGTATCAAAACACAAAATAGAAACAGAGGAAAAATAGATACCTAAAAATAACATATATAAATATTTTTGTCTTTTTTTTTAAATTTTAAACAAAACACAAAATAAAAGAATAATTTTTTTTTTTTTTACCTAGACTGAATATTTTTTTTTATCAAAAACAAAACAGTTAAATTGTAATAAGACGAAATAAAATCAAATCTAGAATACCTAGACTGAATATTTTTTTTTTATCAAAGACAAAACAGTTAAATTGTAATAAGACGAAATAAAATCAAATCTAGAATACCTAGACTGAATATTTTTTTTTATCAAAGACAAAACAGTTAAATTGTAATAAGATGAAATAAAATCAAATCTAGAATACCTAGACTGAATATTTTTTTTTATCAAAGACAAAACAGTTAAATTGTAATAAGACGAAATAAAATCAAATCTAGAATAATAACTTGAATAAAACATGGGCATTGTTTTAATTTTATAGGTTTTATAGTTTTATATGTTTTTCTGTAGATTTTTCAAACCATGTTATATTACATGCAAGATTTATTAGGCTATTAACTTTATTTCAGTAACTTTCTGTTTTCAATCATTTCACGGTGGCGAAGTGTAGAAACCATTTATAAATAAAAACCTATCAATTTATTTATCTAACAACATGAACTCGATTGAACTATAAATTATAATCTAATGTTTAATCTTATGTAATTGGTGCTGAGTTAATGTGTGAAATTCCCACAGTTCGATGAATAGAAACACTTGTTATACCCCAAAAATCTCCTGTGGAGTGATCGAGGGCTATCATTAACTTGAGATCAAGATACCTAACATTATGTCATTATTGTTCATAAACCCCTCTCACACACCTGACCAACTATTCTCCCCCAGTCTGTCATTGTATTGTATCGTTCTTTCTACCAACCCTACTGAACGGAGTTCTCAGATTATCGCTATTGTATTGTATCGAGATTGTTTTTTTTATAAATGGATGTCAGGTGTAAATGGCAGTACCTGTCTAATTATTACCTGTAAATCAACGCTTACCTTTGTGTGAATTCTGTCACAATTTTTTGTTACAGGTGACTTAAAACTCGAAACCATTTTGCTCCTCAATCATAGTTTAGATACAGCTTTACACTTGGTGCGGCTAATAGGTATTCAAGAAAGGTTTTAATTTATGTTTTTAAGAATTGTTTAGAATCAGAGGAAACATTAATCATTCAATATTCAACATAAAAATTCCATCATTTCTTGAAATCAATGAAGTGGAATGAATCCATTTGAAATATATTTCAAGTATTATGTATGTGACCTACGACCCCAATGATGTACAGATGACTTATTGCAGGTAATTGGTTTTATTGAGAATCCCAATCTTTTTGTCTGCTTATAATTATGCATGGTGTGGAGCTGTAAGAAAATAAAATGTTTTTCAACAATATAGTGATGTTTCTATACAATACTAAATTTATTTCTGTGGGAAATGTCCCTGAATGTTTTTGTGCTCTGTACGCTGTAGAACGCAACCCCCTTAACAAATAAACAAACACAAGATGATTGGTGTGAAATGTTATTATTAAATGACGAATGAAGCATGTAATTAGATTACATTAAAGACATGTACTTGTTAGATCTATGAAGGAATTACCTGAAGAATTACCTGAGGATCAGACAATTGTTGGGCTGAATCCAAACTGATGCTAGGTATATGACACTAGTTTAGTTCGGATATGAAATGGTTCATCATGGACAAAAAAGTGGAAATGAAATGAAATGATATGGGGTTTAACGTCCTACTGTTCTGCTCCGACTGGGCTAATGAAGACTGGCATACACCAAACAGTGTGCTATGAGGGAAATTTTGCCCGGACAGCGGCAGTACGGCCTACTCTTATATCGAATTCAAACTGCCAAGGGATCTTTTACGTGCACGTCAATGTATACACGGGACCTCGATTTTTCATCCCATCCGAACAACTAGACATTAGTCATTGTCAGGCCCTCTGTACTGCACCACTGACAAGGAGAAACCACGTCGGAAAATCAAGATGGACTTTCTCAGCTAATGCAGGGATCGAACATCGACCGTCAGGCTAAAACAAAATTATCAGACATACACAAACTTGACACGTTTCATATACAAAATATAACATAACTTTACACTGATTGCAGAAATAGAGGTCTGTTCCCCATCTAGATCATGGCGCTATCAGGGGAGCATAATGTTTAATATGTTTCCAATCACCGACTCTATTAAATTACTCTTGAATCTCTGAAGATTTAAGTTCTAAACCAGTAGTAAAATATTTAATGTGGTCCAGACCCGATTAAAATCCACTCTTTGTTTTATACAATGACTGATTAATTTACGCTAGTTTATTGTTCCAAGTGTTACCCAGGCCCGAGTGATCTTTTATCTTAAACTCTGCCTTCAGCGGTTCCCTAGCTACAGTATTATGTACTCTGTTATCTTTCTTAGGAGTTGCTCGGTGGCAGACCATATCTTACATAACACTACTTTGTCCGCCTCCCCATCGGTCCTTGCAGAATATTACTAAATCCAAATACCCCCATCGCTAACTAACAGAAGCTTAATAAAATAAATTCTGGCCATGCAATAGGCTTTATCACTGATGATGTCCATATCTTACATAACACTACTTTGTCCGTCTCCCCACCGGTCCTTGCAGAATATTACTAAGTCCAAATACCTCCATCACTAACTCATAGAAGCTTAATAAATAAATTGTGGCCATGCAATAGGCTTTATCACGGATGATGTGTGTTTGGCTTGATAATGAAACCCCTACGCATCAAAGATTTCCGAGCAACCTCTTCTGTTCTGTGATAATAATTAAAGACAATGATGATGTTAGAGCAAGCACCTGTTGAAAGGAAACTGATTACTAATCATGTAATTGAATCTGATCATTGGGTCATCCATTACAAAAGACTTATCTTTAGAAGGACCATGGTGGTCCTTTCATAATAGATACTGTGTAGGGGCTTATAATTTGGCGAAATGAAATGGGGTTTAACGTCCTACTGTTCTGCTCCGAACTGGGCTAATGTAGACAGTTAATAATTTGGTAATTCAGGTGTTACCAAGATGTATCGTGGAGATTTGACATGTTACTATCTTCATCAGGTTTAGTGTATAGTCCTTCTGAAGGGACAATAAAGAGGTGTGTGTATTTAATGGCACTGAGTTAAGGTTTATAATTTGGTTATCCAGGTGTTATCAAGGTGTAACGTGGAGATTTAACATGTCACCATTCTCATCATGTGTAACTCTTTAGTAATGATTTGACAAAATGAAAGTGTATAGTCCTTCTGAAGGGACAATAAAGAGGGTTGTTTATTTAATTGTGGAGATTTAGCTTGTCATCTTCATCATCAGGTTTAATTCTTTAGTAATGATTTGATAAAATATAAGTATATAGCCCTTCTGAAAGGACAAAAAGAGGGTTGTGTATTTAATTGTGGAGATTTAGTGTGTCATCTTCATCATCAAGTTTAACCTTTTAGTAATGATTTGACAAAATAAAAGATCTTGTGACCTCTCTCTTGCGATTTGATCATATCAAAGTACACATGTAGCGGAGAAATTTTAATACAGGTATTTGGTTAGTGCAAGTGACTTCAGATAATCGGTTATTTTACCTGTGGTAGGTGAAAACCTTAAAACACTTTGAAGAGATATTAAAATAGAATATACATACCTGTCCTAATCTGTAAATCTCGTTATGTACAGGTAAATACACCTACCTTTCTTTAGTGTCTTTAGTCAGGTGTTATAATACCACACACAATATACATACAGGTCATAGGTCAAACAATATACATATAACATGGCATAAAGGTCATAGGTCATTTATTATAATACACAATTTCTAATGAGATAAACAATTTAAATTGGAACGAGACCACTGATGCAGAAAAATGGATTTATATATTTCTATCAGAATAACTCTTAATGATGGAAAAGATTGCGTTCTATTTAAATAATAAAATGATTTCTTTGTCTGTTTAAGAATGCTATGAATATTTCCATAATATTGTTTTTAAAAAGAGATTTTAAAAAGTTGTTGTGTCTGTTTATGGATTATAGATTAGATTTATTTTTGAAAAAGGACAATAAAGGAAATCATCAATCAGAACATAGAAAAAATGGGTATTAACTTTAATGAGTTTTTTTTATTAGTAGGACGGGGGATTACGTATAGGCCTACTCTGGCTGAATGTTGAGTACTTGTGTTCTTATAGCTGGGGTAAGTTGGTTGAGTGTTGGGTATGTATTCCCCAAGCCCCCTTCCCCGGAAAAACTCTCAGCAGTGATGTTTCCTACCCCACCCCCCTCAGTAAATGCTTTTTGTAAACATCTCCCTAGAAAACCATCCTGGTTCTCCCAAAATATGTCAGTAGGGGGTGGGGGGCAATTCCTACTGGGGAAGTAAAGAAGGGAGAGGGGGATAAAGATGGGGAATATCTCTAAAGGGAATTTTCCCATGAGAGAAAATTTCTGAAATTCCTGTACCCACTGGAAAACATCCCAAAACTCCCAAAATATGTCAGTAAGGGAGAAAATTCCTACATGGGAAGAGAAAAAAGGGAGTGGGGTAAACCGGGGAATATCTCTGGAGGGAACTTTCCCATGAGGGAATATTTCTGTACCCTAGAGGTTTAAGGTGGAGTGATGATTACTCTTTAAGTCAAAAGGTCTGTCATTGATTCAAGTGGTGTGGTTTCCTTCCCAAGCTTGTACGTGACAAGGTGTAGGGTCACCTGCCCAGCATCATGAGTTCTCTCCGGGGCCTCCGGTTTCTTCCCACTGCTAAAAACCCTACTCTTACAAAAGTTTTTATGGAAGTATATATATACCATAACTTTGCTCAGAATTCGATAATTTGACTGAAATTTTCAGTATATTCATTTTTCATTATCTATTTTTGAACTATTATAGCAAGAACAAGCAGCTCTTTATCGAAATCTTACATAATGATCAGAAATTAATATTATATTTTTCACCTGTATTATACCTGTATGTAATTTTATATTTGATGTATTTGTTTCTACCTGTATTTTACCTGTATGTAATTATATTTTTTATGTATTTGTATTTCACCTGTATTTTACCTGTATGTAATTTTATTTTTTATGTATTTGTATTTCACCTGTAGTATACATGTGTACATTCTACCTGTTTGTTAATAAATTTGACATGTATATTGTATCTACCTGTAAATTTCACCTGTATTTTATTATGTTTTATATACCTGTATTTCACATGTAATTTATTATATTTTATATACCTGTATTTCACTCTTGTATTTTATGATAATTTATATATATACACCTATGTTTCACCTGTATTTTATTATATTTTATATACCTGAAATGACATGTAGGTAATATAATAAACTATAATGTCTGTATTTATACCTGAACGACCATTGATTGAAATATTACAGGTACACGGCCGTCAATCACATCTTTTTATGGACTGTTGATACAAGAACATGTGTAGGAATTTGATTGATATATGATTGAACAATAAGAAAATTACTGTCAGTCGATCGCATGACATAATATTATGATGGCCCTTATTGAACCTTCAGCTTAACTATAACAAATTGAGTTGTAATTAATCCTTGTAAAGCTGAGCTAATATATAATAACAACAATAGGGGGGATCAATTTGATAATAATAGAACATATTGTTGTCAGTATCTTTATATATATATCTCTGTCAGGACATGCTTAATGAGCCTCTTCATTAATTTAAATGTAGAGGAGAACAGGGGCCTCCCATATATTAATTATTATTTAAAGGTGGGGATGGAGGATTACAATATATTAATTTTGATTTAAAGGTAGAGAGGGGGGGTGGGGAGCCTCCCATATATTACATTTGATTTTAAAGTGGGAGTGGGGGGATTACGATTTTTTATTAATTTTGATTTAACTGTGGGGGTGGGGACCATCCATATTAATTTGGAATTTAAGGTGGATGGGGACCATACCTATTTAAGTATGAAACAATAAACCCATCAAAATATAGAACACATCACAAATTTGCATCTCATAAATCCCAATGTTACTCTAAACAGAAAATCTTGAGCAAAACTGTTTTAGAGGGAGAGAGAGAGTTTTAGCAGTGGGAGGAAACCGGAAGACCTGGAGAAAACCCAGGAGATTGGATAGGCGACCCTACTCTTTATCACATACAAGTGGGGACGGGGAATTGAAACCATGCCACTTGACTCAATGACAGACCTTATGATCCAACACATAAACGTTAACCATTCGCCCCATCCCCACCCCCACCTTTGTTTTAGAGGGTAAACATCTTTAATATTTTAAAGTATTATAGCAAGAACCAGCAACTCTTTATCTAAATCTTACATAATGATCAGAAATTAATATTATATTTTACACCTGTATTTTACCTGTATGTAATTTTATTTTTTATGTATTTTTATTTCACCTGTATTTTACACCAGTATTTTACCTGTATGTAATTTTTTTTTTATGTATTTTTATTTCACCTGTATTTTACCTGTATGTAACTTTATATTTTATGTATTTGTATTTCACCTGTATTTTACCTGTATGTAATTTTAATATTTACCTGTGTAAGTATGATATAATAGACTTGTCAAACTATCAATATCCTTCAATTAATCCAAGTATTCCTAATCCTACCTGTATGATATACTCGTTAATCTTTGACCTGTTGACATGTTAGTCCAGACCTTCAGGTATACATTATAATATTAGATAAGTGTGATATAACAGTGTATAATTATATACCCGGGCAATATCATAATAGATATACATACATTCAGACAACAGGCCATATAACCACTTAGAATATGACCTTTGACCTGGTGGTGTAAAACAAAAAGGAAAAAAAACCTGAAAAAATATAGAATGAAATGAAATGATTTGAAATGGGGTTTAGAGAGAGAAATGGGGTTTCACATTCACTCGACACAAACTAGGACATTTTGGGACTAACATATGCTTCAATTTTATTTCAATAATTTTCTTGCGCGTAGGGATCTTTAGCAGTGGGAGGAAAACGGAGGACCCAGGGAAAACCTATGAGGTTGGACAGGCGACCCTACTCCTTGTCACATACAACCGGGAATCGAAACCACTCCAGCTGACTGAATGACAGGCATTATGATACAACATGCACGCGCTAACTATTAGGCCATTTAACATTCTACTTTGCTGCACTAACTGGCCTAATAAACCACTTCGAATACGACCTTTGATCGGGAAGTTTAAAACAAAAAAGGAAACAAAAATTGAATAAAATTAGAATGAAATTAATTAAGATGGGGCTTAAAGTCTTACTTTTCTGCATCCACTGAGCTAATAAACCACTTAGAAGATGACCTTTGACTTGGCAGAAATGAAATTGAATAAATTTAGAATTAAATGAAATAGGATTTCTTCACCAACTGGGAAAATGAAGAAGACAGGCGTACAAATTTTCTCTGGACAGCAGTATTGTGTCTTACTCTTATTTCAAATACGAAATTTAAGACCGTCATTTGCCATGCGATGTGCTAAGTTGGAAATTTTGCAGAGGGGTTGGATGGCTGAATGGTTAGCGTGCGCGCGCTGTATCATAAAGCCTGTCATTGAGTCAACTGGCGTGGTTTTGAATCCCCGGTTGTACGTGGCAAGGAGTAGGGTCGCCTGTCCAACCTCGTGGGTTTTCTCCGGGTCCTCCGGTTTCCTCCCACTGCTAAAGACCCCTCCGCGCAAGCGAATTATGTAAATAAAATTAAACCATATGTTAGTCCCGAAATGACCTAGTTTGTGTCGAGTGGACGTTAAACCCCATTTCTCTCTCTCTCCCCTGGAAATTTTGCCCAGATAGTGGTATTGGTGTGTACTCACTGACTTCCAACGGTTCTTATACATGCAGTGAGTACATCTTGGTAGCCAGCCCATAATTATGTGGGGGTTGGATGGTCGAATGGTTAGCGCGTACACATTGTATCATAAGGTCCGTCTATCATTGAGTCAACTGGTGTGGTTTCGATTCCTGGGTTGTATGTGACAAGGAGTAGGGTCGTCTGTCCAACCTCATCAGTTTTCTCCCGGTACTCCGGTTTTCTCCCACTGCTAAAGAGACCCCTACGCGCAAGCAAATTATTGAAATAAAATTGAACCATATGTTAGTCCCGTAATGACCTGGTTTGTGTCGAGTGGATGTTAAACCCCATTTCTCTCACTCTCCGTAAATCTGCTTATACAAAAAGTAAACATAAACTGCATCATGCATGAGACCCATCACTCCGAATCCCGGCCCGTAACAAATGTTACCCTCCTTCGTAAGTTGTTCCTACCATCACTACTAATATTGCCAAATAAAGTGGTACCGTACATGAAAGTTAAACATGTTTTTTTTTTATCATCAAACAGTCGAGACTTAGCTCTGACAGACCATAGCTCTTTTCATCACGTTTGGTTAGTATCAATGCCTATACATGCTAAAGCTTTATTTGTGACAAATTTATTCGTTAATATGCCAGTTGTGTGTTTTTACTGCCATGTCACGTCAATTCTTCTTGCAGAAAGCTGACGTTTCGTCCAATTGGTAGATTTTTAAAATTTGAACAGGTGACGACCAACAGCACTTTAAACAAATTGAACATTCCGATTTTAAATGGCGTTGATTGACGTTCATGACTTTTCGGTCATTTTCTCCGCTTCTTTTTAACATGTCGCAGACAACTTCTCCATTTGCTTTCTGATTTTCTTTTACAATTGTCATGTGCGGAGGCGGGATTAGGGCACAAATAACGTTATATAAGAGTAGAAGTTAGTAAAGACGACAAAACAGACCTGACGTGAGCAGAGCAGGGGAGAAGATAATTAGCGATACGGATACGTGTGACGAGAGAATTGAAAGTTCACCTAAAACAAACATGTCGATATGTGCAAATAGTATAATGTCCATTTAATGGACATGCTTTGGTAAATTTTTCACATTGGTATCCTGGGGGGTGGGGTCGATGAGAAGATCCCTTTCACCGATCATTGAATCAGACCGTTTGGTTTGAGTAATGCACCCGCTTGTTTAAACAACTTTCGGGGAGTTGATGGAAGATCCTTTTCATCGTTCATTGAATCAGGCCATTTGGTTTGACCAATGCACCTCCTTGTTTAAATATGTTTCAGGGAGTTGATGGAAGATCCTTTTCATGGTTCGTTGATTCAGGCTGTTTGATTAATCCCCCCTTGTTTAAATAAATGTGATATAATACGGAAGCTACTGTATTCTGATCAAACATGGCCGAATTGAACGGACTGTATTTACTCGAGATATATTTCACATTTAATCATCTCATTTAGAGTTTTTATTAGTTTCACTATTTACCTATAATTAATGACAGTCTCACCTGTAATTAATGACAGACTCACCTGTACTTCTACCTGAAAATCACCTTTTCTTGATTCCTGATAATGGTTACACTCAGTTAGCTCTCCTTAATGCATATTATTTCACAGTCGGAGCAGAACACTAGGACGTTAAACCCCATTTCATTTCATTTCATTTCATATCATACTTCTACCTGCAAATCACCTGTTCTTGAATTCATTTTTAAAAAAATTGCTTAACTCATGCAATCCCTTCTCGTTAACGCATTTCATTAATTTCAACTAAAATTCTGTTAATTGTAGTTTGATACTGTAAAATAATATCTCTGTTACAAATAATATTTTTATGCCTACAGGCGAAGAACTTATATTTTCAGATAATAATCGGTAAGACATGTCACCAAGAGAAATCAACACAGTAGGTCAAAATATAAATTAGTAAACAGGTCAACTTAAAGGAGCTGAATCACTTAAATTTGGGACCTAGAAATTGACACAAATCGGTCGTAATGCATATAATAGTGTAATATGAATGTATATAAATTAATCGTTTCTGTTTTTACTCTATTTTCAAATCAGTTATGTTCAGCGAAATACGCCAGTAGTCTCAACCGAATGGCAATCTCTAGTGTCTGGTTATTCCAGTCTACACCGATAGTATTTGTTGTGCATGCTCTCCAGATAAGAATATGGCGTCAACGTTTGACATGACTTGTGGAATATGTCTAGCCTCATTCTTCAAGTCCTTTGTTACAAATGGCGCTGAAAATGCATTATGGTATACGATTCGTGTACCAATTGTAAAATGTTTATTTTGTCTTAAATATTGGATATCAAAAGCACATCTTTTCCCGGTAAGATCACAACATCAATGTTGATTTAAATTGACAAATAATTTGTGTTTTCAATGTCGAAGACTTTGGATGATATTGAGTTAGAGACTTGGCTACTTTAAGTTTAATTCTTAGAATTAGAATCAAAATTTGAATTCTTTAGACTTGACCCGACACTAATCAAAACAAAACATCAGATCAACAAACTTCCTGGTTTTGGATCGGGGGAAAACCCAAGATCGCGTGCACAAATTTACATTTGCATATAGCAACCCTTGACAGTTGCAGTTTTACTTATAGTTGAGGAAACACTGCTATGAGGTGAAAAACCAAGATCGCGTGTAACATTGGCATATGCATAAAGCAACCCTTGACAGTTGCAATTTTACTGATAGTTGGTTGAGGAAACACGCTATGGGGTGAAAACCAAGATCGCATGCACACGTTGGCATATGCATAAAGGAACCCATGACAGTTGCAGTTTAATTGATAGTTGAGGAAACACACTATGGGGTGAAAAAACAAAAGATCGCATGCACACGTTGGTATACACATAAAAGAACTTTTGATAGTTGAGGAAATATGACTATCCCAACGACTATCCCGGCATAATATTTGCTTCACTGCACAATGCAATGCATATACACATGTTTATTAACTTGGTCCATACAGAATTGTAAGACATTAGATCCTATTTCATTTTATTTCATTTCTAATAAAATCCCACGTTTTTTTTATAAGCACTGCATAATTTTCTTTTTATCAAGATCATAAACTAAAATTATTAATTTTATGCTTTTGTTCACCACGT
This sequence comes from Patella vulgata, assembly GCF_932274485.2. Lineage (NCBI taxonomy): Eukaryota > Metazoa > Mollusca > Gastropoda > Patellidae > Patella > Patella vulgata. The sequence goes on along the minus strand of NC_065883.2, from coordinate 6,086,578 downwards.
TTTAAAATGCATTTTTAGGTTATTTTGGGGGATAATTGAGATGAAAAGATTGACATATGATAAGATTTATTCAAGGAAATATCCAAATTTACCTGAAATACGAAATAAAGTATAATATATCTGTAGGTAGATATAGATTTAATAGATTTATTGCAATATTTCACCTGTTGCTCAACCAGGTATCTATATTAAAATCGCACGGTGTTAATGGGTTAAGTTTATGATATCATCTATTAATATAGACTTGACCTAGTTACATGAGGAAATAACAATCTGATTAAAACACAGATCCTATTTCGTTTCTTTGATCCCTGCATTGGCTGAGAAAGTTCATCCCAATTTTCTGGCGTGGTTTCCTTGTCAGTGATGCAGGATGGATGGCCTGACACGGACAGCTGTCTAGTCATTCGGATGGGACGAAAAACCGAGGTTCTGTGTACACATTGGCATGCACGTAAAAGATCCCTTGACAGTTGGAATTCGATATAAGAGTAGGCCATAGTGCCACTGTCCGGCCAAATTTCCCTCATAGCACACTGTATGGCGGATGCCCGTCTTCATTAGCCCAGTTCGGAGCAGAACAGTAGGACGTTAAACCCCATTTCATTTCATTTCATTTCCTATTTCGTTTCATTTTTTATAGTTCAAAATTTTGTTTTACTTGCCTTCACTACACTAGGATGATGTGAGGGATTAGCAAATGAAACGATCTGTTGTGGTGAGTTGTTGACCTCATGGGTTTTCTCTGGGTCCATCGGTTTCCTCCCACTGCTATAGACCCCTATGCACAAGCGAATTATTGAAATAAATTTGAACCATGTGTTATTCCCAAAATGACCTAGTTTGTGTTGAATGGATGTTAAGCCCTATCTCTCTATCTCTCTGTGTCTGTGGTGCAAGATGGTGAGTATAAAGATAAGTGTCTAGTCCTTCAAATGGGAAGAAAAACCAAGTTCTTGTGTTTATCAGTTGAAAATAAGAGCAGACTGAAGCGCCGCTGTCTGGGTTAAATGTCCATCATTGCACACTACATGGTGCATGGTCGTCTTAATTACCCTTCCACCTGTCCAACCTCGTGGGTTTTCTCTGGGTTCTCCGGTTCCATTCCACTGCTAAAGACCCCTCCGCGCAAGCAAATTATTGAAATAACATTGAACCATATGTTAGTCTCGAAATTACCTAGTTTGTGTCGAGTGAAAGTTAAACCTCATTTCTCTCTCTCTCTCTCTCTCTCTCTCTCTCTCTCATATTAGCCTAGTTGCTGCAGAACAGTAGGATAGAAAACTACATTTTATTTAATTTCATATAAGACATTCATAGACAAGTTATGGTAAATTTTAATAGTACCCCTCCCCCTCCCCCTATACCAGCACCTCCTCCCCATCCCTTCCCAATCTATATCTTTTTAAGAAGCCACAAGCTTTTCAAGATTAGTGTAAATCTGATAATATACCAAAGATTTCGTCAAGATATTGTCATTAATTCCTTCGTTTAATTAAGGGCTGTTAATTAGTAGGACCATTGTTTGTCAATTAACAGGACCTGATGTCATCTTAGCCTCCTAGGGGCACAGATTTACAGAAATATTAATCTGATTAGGGACCTGTTGTCATATAACGCAACCAATCAACCCTTTCATATCAATAGATTTTTTTGTCACATCTTTAACACAGGATTTAGGTGGTCCTGCCAAAGTTTAATTAAAGCACAGTTAGTTATTTAACAAATCCATTGACTTTTCATTTGTGCTTTTATTGAAGAACAATGGACTAATAATGTCGCCCTGTCAAACTCCACAGGGAAAAACACACACTTCTCTAATGAATTAAAACCCACTCGCTGTCCTTAATAACGAAAATGACATTTTGAAGAGGGTGCCATTTTGGGCTATTCTTTTCTTACAAAATATTTAATGAAAAAAATTCATATCGTTCTGAAAGCATGTTAGTTTTTCATTTATGGCAACAAAAGTTTTCGTTAGTTTTACAAATTGAACAATTTATGTCAGTTTTTCATTTTATTCATGAAATAATTTGCGTTGCCCATAGTTATATTTAAATTAAAACTTAAGAATTTGTAAGAGTTTACATTGTAGATCTATGGGAGCTTCTCGTTTTTATTCACAAAAACTCAAGAATTGATAAAAAGTTTTTAATTTGTTGCAGAAAAGTTTACATTGTGTAGGTTTCTCATTTTTGTTCATAAAATAATGTTTAAATTGAGCTCAAGAATTGATAAAAGTTTTTAATTTGTTACAGAAAAGTTTGCATTGTATACCTATGTAGGTTTCTCATTGTTGTTCATGAAATAATGTTTAAAATACAACGAATTAATAAAAATTTTTAATTTTTTTGTGAAAAGTTTAATTTGTAAATCTGTGAGTTTCACTTTTTTATCTATAAAATAATGTTTAAATTAAAACTCCAGATTGATAAACATTTTTAATTTGCTTGCGAAAGGTTATATTGTAAATCTATGTGAGTTTCTTATTTGTATCCATAAAGTAATTTGTTTAAGTGGCATTTAGTAACTGAGAGAGAGAGAGAGAGAGAGAGAGAGAGAGAGAGAGAGAGAGAGAGGGAGAGAGAGAGAGAGTAGAGAGAGAGAGGGAGAGAGAGAGAGATAAAGAGAGAGAGAGTGTAGAGAGAGAGAGTGGAGAGAGAGAGAGAGAGAGAGAGGGAGAGAGAGAGAGAGAGAGAGAAGAGAGAGAGAGAGAACCAGAGGAACCAGAGAAAACCCATGAGGTTGAACAGTCGACCCTACTCCTTATCACATACAACTGTGGAATCGAAACCACGTCAGTCGACTCAATGAAAGACCTTATAATTAAACTGCTAAAGACTCCTAAGCGCAAGCAAATTATTGAAATAAAATTGAACCATATGTTAGTCCCAAAATGACCTAGTTTGTGTCGAGTAGAGGGGTTAAACCCTCTCTCTCTCTCTCTCTCTCTCTCCCTCTCTCTCTTCTCTCTCTCTCTCTCTCTCTCTCTCTCTCTCTCTAACTTTACCAAAGTTTTTAATATTGTCTACAAATTTATGTAATAAATCTTATTTTTTCATTGTACAGTTTATGTATAAAATAATGTCCATATTAAAACTTAAGAATTTATGTTAGTTTTTCCATAAAAATAGATGTTTAATTTAGAACACAAGATAATGTCAGATTTTTGCATTTATTTCGACATGTATAAACTCTCTGTTTTTGATTTAGTTTGACAAAAGCCGCGCATTTTTCAGATAGATATGTTAATTTATCCAGCTGAGTGTTTGTGATTTGTCTCATGAATATTCATCCAATGACAGGACGATTAAGTTGATGGATGGCGATATTTAAAAAATTTGTACGCATAAATATATATATATATATCTATAGGCAATATTAAATATATATATATATATTACTGTGGCAACCTGTAGGTGTCTCTACCTCCGGCCATGGAACAGTGTCTTACACATCAATTGAAATAGGGTCGAAAGGTGCGTTATATAAGATTTAGATAAACAGCTTGCCGTTCTTGATATAATAGGATAAAAATATATAAAGAATATATATTGAAAATTTCATTCAAATTATTTTATTCTGAGCGAAGTTATCACCGTTTGTAGTTTTGACAAGATGTATGCATTGTGGTAACCAGGGCACTGATATATTCAAGACTTTGACTTGCTTCCCCATTTTTAAATTAAATCATTAAATGGCCAAACCTTTCTAATTTAGTTAAAATCTTGAGTATCCAATGGCATCGAGAGGATCTGGAAAAGTTAATTAATGTGTAATTAATAATTTAGATATCATTTCAGGCCTAGAAAAAGACCTGCAGTAGGCAGCAGATTAAACGCTTGAATAATGTAGGTTTAATAATCTTTATTTTTAGCACCGACTGGGCTAATGAAGACGGGCATATACCAGGTAATGTGCTATTACCGACTGGGCTAATGAAGACAGTGCAGCTCAGCGCCATCGAGTAGAACAGTTCTAGATGAGAGGCGCTATACAAATTCATTATTATTATTATTATTAAGTGAGAGAGAGAGAGAAATGGGGTTTAACGTCCACTCGACACAAACTAGGTCATTTCGGAATTAACATATGGTTTTTAAATTTTATTTCAATAATTCGCTTGCACGTAGGGGTCTTTAGCAGTGGGAGGAAACCAGAGGACCCGGAGAATACCCACGAGGTTGGACAGGCGACCCTACTCCTTGTCACGTACAACCGGGGATTTGAAACCACGCCAGTTGACTCAATGACAGGCTTTATGATACAGCGCGCACGTGCTAACCAATCGGCCATCCAACCCCCCTTATTAGTAAGTAATGTGCTATTAGCGACTGGGCAAATGAAGATTGTAAAAACTTATGATTGTAAATTAAAAATGAGAATTAGGCATAAAGAACGATATATTATCAAATATCGATATAAATAATAATAATTGATTTATATAGCATCAACAATTCAACTCAGCGAGCTGCTCTCGGGCTCTTTACGTAAGTACAACTAATATAAAATTACAACAATCACAACACATTAATCCTTAAAAAAGACATAAACAGAAAAACCGAGGAACATTATTTAGTACACATGGCAAAGTTTGACACAAACACAGCTAGCACCGTATTCAATCAGTTGTATATTTGATTAAATAATTTGGTTTTAAGATACCATTTAAAACCTTTAATAGAATTATTGTCTTGTAAGCTGAAATAATGGTGGATTTGGGTAAATCATGCTACCCGCCATTTTCTTACTTTCCTACCCCATTGACAAAGCAAAATCACATTAAAAAAAAACATTGCTTATCTTTTTTTTCCTTAGAATACCGTCTTATTGAAATGTTTGTCGTAATAGAGGAAAAGTATGTATTTTGGGTGATTTGGGTAAATCATGCTACCGGCCATTTTCTTACTTTCCTACCCCATTGACAAAGCAAAATGTGTTAAAAAAAAACTTTGCCTATCTTTTTTTTTTCCTTAGAATATCGTCTTATTTAAATATTTGTCGTAATAGAAGAAAAGTATGTATTTTGTATTTATTTAAGATGGGTTTCTATTCGAATATTCATCCAATTATACAGAAAAAATAAATCTTATATTTATTCATGAATGTAAATACCGACAGTGGAAGATTCCTTATTAAAAAAAAGATTATAGTTAAAAACAAAATAAAACAAGAAATGTAGAAATGAATGAAAGTATATTTCTTTCAATAAAGCTATGTAAACACGAACAGGTACGATTCATTCAGATGTTCGCTTTTCAAATTTGATCTTTTGATCTTCTGCTAATCTTCAGGTATGTCATTTTTCATGTTTTAATTCAATACAGGTAACACATCTTTTCATGTAACACATCTTTTCAGGTATATTTTGCATTAGACAAAGAAAATGAAAATGAAATGGGATTTAACATTCTACTTGTCTGCACTAACCAAGATAATAAAGGGCATGGATCATAGGATGTGCTATGGTGGGAGGGGGGGGGGAATTCTGGCCGTACAGCGACACTATATGGGCCATCGGTACTCTTATTCTAGACGGAGGGCCTGATAAGGACAGCTGTCTAGTCGTTCAGATGGGATGAAAAACCGAGGTCCTGTGTACACATTGGTGTACACGTCAAAGATCCCTTGACAGATGGAATTCAATATAAGTAAGAGTAGAACAGTAGGGCGTTAAACCCCATTTTATTTCAAATTCCAACATTCAAGGGTTCTTTTACATGGATGTCTACATGTACACAGGACTTCTTTTTTTGTCCCAACCGAATGACTACACTATGTAACCTGCCGGGGTGTGGATGGCCAAATGGTTTGTGCATGCACGTTGTATCATAAGGTCTGTCATTGAGTCAGCTGGCGTTGGTTTCGATTACCCGGTTGTACATGACAAGGGGAAACCACCCTGGAAAATTCTGGGGAACTTTCCCGGGGATTGAACCCCAAACCTTCTGGCTAGTGAGCCAGCACATTACTCACTGAGCCATCGCGGCTCCCATAGTAAAAGGAACCTCTGTCTCGAGAAGACTTCAATCAATTCCATGGGATTGCATCCTATTTCCCATTTAAATACCACTGAAACAAGTTAATTGATATATAGTGGCCACATAAAATCAATAAAAATATGAAATGAAAGTGAAAAACCGTAAAAGTTTATATCCGTTGGTCACCGTCCAAAGAAAGATGTCTGCTGATCTGATTGATATTAAAGTTTTATTACGTACTGCCGAAATTTTTTATTTAAATTCTAATAAACCATGTTTAACTTTGTCCCCTTAGACCTGAGCCCCTCCCCAACAAACGTTCATGGCAAAGGGTCTGGGTTGGACCCTAAAACTTCATTTGTGAGAGAAATTTATTAATGTGCCCTCCTAAGACCTGGGCCCCTCTCCTTCAAACATTCCTGGCAACGGGTCTGGCTAGGACCTTAAAATTCCATTTGTGCTCTCTGCCTTGTAGAACATCCCCCCCCCCACACACCCACCCAGAAATGAATAAAAACCACAGGATGATTGGTGTGAAATGTCATTTATTAAGTGACAATTAAAGCATGAATTAACATATTTTAAATCGGATGGAAGTTTGAAATCAGAGAGTGAAGAGTACATATTCAAGGGATGAGTGGTAATCAGAACAATTTTTTTTCGCATCCCCAAGTAATTTGACCAAATCTCTCAATAGAAAAAACAATTTTGTTAATGGAATGCTGCACAGATTATTGGCAAATGAACATAATATAACACAACACAGCAGAGAGGAAGGGAGAGATGGAGGAAGGGAGACAGAGACAGAGAACCATATGTTAGTCCCGAAACGTCCTAGCTTGTGTTGAGTGGACGCTAAACCCCATTTCTCTCTCTTTCTCTATAAACCCCATTTCATTTCATTTTATTCGAAATTGTCAGACATAAGTTTCATTGTTTAATTTTAACATAATCATTTATAGTCTCTCATTTTAAAAAAAATATATATTAATGTTTTATGTAGATATAAATGAAATGAAATCGGGTTTAGTATAGTTATTGTGTTCCATATTATGTATTTGGTGTGACTAGGCCTAATAATATAGTGTTGGGTTATATTATGTAATATCAATGTCATTTTAAAAACAAAATACCAAGAATTTTAAACACCATGATAAAAACAATATTATTCTACTCACCTACTGATATTAATTAAAATATTAATTATCAGTGGACGGCCATATTGTACTAATTAAGACAACTCTTAATTGTTTTTAGTTCATTATCATATTTCATCATCTCATCTATAAACATTTTGTATTAATTTGGACGACTCTTAGTTCATTGTCATCTATAAACAGCAGGAGTTTGACACCTGAAAAACCTTTAATTAACTTATTTCTTAATTGGCATATAAAAGAAAATGATTTAATTAGACAATCAAGGTAACACCTACAAGTTACAAGTACCTGCTACATATATTATTGATTTAATTTACCTGTAAAATAAAATGATTTAATTATGAAGTCAAGGTATTAATGGTACCTGTAATTTCATAATGAATAACATGCATATATTTTTACTTGATTAACAAATAAAAACCACAATAATTCTATGAGAGGAAGCTCTGCAGGCTTATGCTTGTTCTCCACGGGGGTTGGGTGGCTGAATGGTTAATTCATGCATGTTCAATTATAAAGTCTGTCATTGAGTCAACTCCCGTGGTTTTGATTCCCTGATTGTACGTGACAAGGAGTAGGGTCGCTTGTCCAACCTCCTGGGTTTTCTCTGGGTCCTACGGTTTCCCCCCACTGCTAAAGACCCCTACACGCAAGCGAATTATTGAAATGAAATTTAACCATGTGTTAGTCCCAAAATGACTTAGTTTGTGTTGAGTGGACATTAAACCCATCTCTCTCTCTTTCTCTCCCCACTGTCCCTCATTCTCTCTCTCTCCTCACTGTCCGCCTTCTCCCTCCCCTCTCATTCTCTCCCACTGTCCCTCATTCTCTCTCTCTCTCTCCTCACTGTCCGCCTTCTCCCTCCCCTCTCATTCTCTCCCACTGTCCCTCCCTCTTTCTGTCTCATTCTTCCTCTCCCTTGCTCTTTCTCTCCCACTGTCCCTCCATTTTTCTCCCTCTTTCTATCTCTCTCTCTTTCTCTTTCTCTCTCTAATTCTTCAATACAGTGTGGAGACAAAGTTTATTATGTCATAGATAATAAAATAACAGGAAACAGACAGAAATGTCAGGAAATGAATTCTTTAAACATAATTTGAAATAGAACTGTAAGGAAAAATTTAAACAAAGTTTTCATTAAAATTGACAGAATTTAAAGACTATTTTTATCACTTAACCTATTAATTAAATTTCCATTTGATTATATATAAATATATATACTTTTATGACTTTTGAATTTATGACATCTTTTATCGCTAAATCTATTTGTTAAGGCCCGCTCAAGTTTTGTTAAGGTCGCTGAGATGTAAATAAGGTTAGGGCACGTGATTGTTGGCGAGATTGTAGGTTACGGTTAGGGTAGAGTACGCATTGGGGCTAGGTCCAGGGTTAGGGTTAGAGTTAGGATTAATGCTAGCCCTGTTTACATCTCATGACCTATGACGAAAAAATTGAGCTGGCCTTATCATTTACCACTAACCCATCTTTTATTGGCAATGATTATGTAATATCATGCCATTGTTAATCAACGTACAGCTCCTTCACATTGTTAGTGGACAGTCCCTTATTAAGCTTTACATCCAGAATCCGACATTTTATTAATTTTACCCTGACATAAAAATTGATAATTTTAATGTTTCTAATCTATGACATGGTTTATTGATGAAGATTATATAACTTCATGTCCGAGGACAGCCTTTTATTGACCCTTATATTACCATAATTAATTCTCCCGATATAAAAATATAAAACTTTATGTCGCTAATCTAAATATGACATGTTTTATTGTCCGCATTATGTCATGTCAGTGTTACTAGACAGCCCCTTTTAGTCCCTTATAGGTCCTTTGTGTACTATTAATACTAATGAAGTAATAAAATTTACTAAAGAGGGGGGTCGTAAAGATGGTTGTTGTGCAAGGATGAGGTAACTCCGGATATAAAACTGTCGTAAAGTTATAATGAAATCAGTATGGTTATAGTGGCTGACATGTTTATGGTTTATTATGATGGTGTTAATTATTAATTAGATTTTAATACACTCAATGTTTAAATAAACAATACTTGTTCCCCCCCCCCTCCCTCCTTGAATAATATTATAGAAGTTTAGTATGGGAAGACAACTGTTCTAACCTGTCACCGGTTTCCTCCCACTGCTAAAGCCCCCAACGCGCAAGCGAATTATTGAAATAAAATTAAAACCATATGTTAGTCCTGAAATGACCTAATTTGTGTCGAGTGGACATTAAACTCCATTTCTCTCTCTCTCTCTCTCTCTCTCTCTCTCTCTCTCTCTAACCTGTCAGGTTGTTTACGTTCTGGGGAGTTAGGTGGCCGAACGGTTTAGCGCATGCATGTTAGATCATAAGATTTATCATGGAGTCAGTTGCCATGGTTTCGATTCCCTGCTTGTATGTGACAAGGAGTAAGGTCGCCTGTCCAACCTCGTGGGTTTTCTCCACGTCCTCTAAAGACTCCTATGTGCAAGTGAATTATTGAAATATAATTAAACCGTATGTTAGTCCCGAAATGACCTAGTTTATGTTGAGTGGTCATTAAACCACATCTCTCTATCTCTCTCCCTCCCATTTCATTTTATTCGAATTTGTCACATGTAAATTTCATTGTTTAATTTAACCTGAATAATTCAAAGTCTCTCATTTTAAAATAAATATTAATGTTTTAATTGGATATAAATGAAATAGGGTTTAGAGTCCCACATTTCTGCACCAACTGGCCTAATGAAGATGGGTATTTTTGATATGTGAAGGCTATTCAATAATTAATTTGTATATAATACAGCAAGTGAGTGGTACAGAACCCATCTATCTGTCCGCAATAATGAAAACAATCTTTGAGATGCATTTAGTAACTGGATAGAGCAATAAACTATGGAAAAACAGCTACTTCTTTATTTGGGCGACGTTTCGAAGAGTATTCGTTAATGAAAACAGCTTTAGACAAACTGATCAAGTTGTTGTTGAGAGAACCTATAGTTAGGACTATTATTATTATAATATGTCCATATTTCATGTTTTCGCTACTTGTGGTGACATGATGTTTAGTTATTGGTGAGGAGACAACAAGTGTCATACTGTCAGTACGTTTAGTTAGGACTATATTAATAATTTGTCCATTTTTCATCCATGACAACCACTTGTCAGTTCATTTCACCTAAAACAAGTTGGCAACGTTTGGTGCAGGACGGAGGGACTGACAAGGACAGCTGTCTAGTGGTTGGGATAGGACAAAAAAATGAGGTCCTGTGTATACATTGGTGTGCATGTAAAAGATCCCTTGGCAGTTTGAATTTTATATAAGAGTAACCTGTAGGTTAGGGGATGGGGTAGGTGTGTGGTCTAGTGGTTTAACGAGTGCACATGTAACCAAAAGGACTGTCATTGAGTCAACTGGCATGGTTTCGATTCCCTGCTTGTATGTGACACCTCCAACTTTTCCCCAAATTTTCATTGGGCTGAATGCTTTTCACTACAGACAGAGGAACAAATGGTAATGTCTTTGCACTAAAATTTTTATGATATTGACCACCAAAATTTTGAGATACACAAACTTGAAGAAGCATACTAAAAACATGTAACTACTTGCCGTATGTATCACCGCAGCCAACCTGATAACCCCATTACCCTCCCGCCTCAAAATCTGGAATATTTACCTAAACCTGGCAGAAAATGTTAATTCAAACCCTCTTCATCCATTCTAGACCAAAAAATCACCAAAAAATAGGCATGCAAAAGGGGAGAAAAGAGACAGAGAGAGAATTGCTATAAATAGACGAACTACAATTTGTGGGTACCAAGATGGTCTGCCTCTGTAAGATCTGAGGTACTTCCTCTTGTCTACGATATCACCCCAGGTGGAAGTCGACGTAAAACTCTAGGAACGAACGAAGGTACTTTCTCGGCCAGCACTGGGATCGAACCTGGGACATCCACCTCTTTACTCACTGATTCACAGTGGCTCCATGACACTGATTGAAAACATTATTAATTTATTTTATTACATTTCTAAATGATATTTTAATCGTGTTTCGATTTGAATCCTTAATGTGATGTATTTTTCTCCAATGAATATATTTAAAGAACATAAAAGCTTTATTATTCATACATTAAGTTAATGAAATCATTCAACCAGTTTCCTGTTTTCATAAATATTTATGAAATAAGCTATTAATCCTGGCCAAGATGTTTAGCCATCCTCATCATGTCCTGATAAACATCCACATGCCAGAAAGAAATGCATGTCAATTAATGGACCAGTAGAGAGAAATAAATAGAGAGAGAAAGAGAGAGAGAGAGAGAGAGAGAGAGAGAGAGAGAGAGAGAGAGAGAGAGAAAAAAAAAGAGAGAGAGAGAGAAAAAAAACAGAGAGAGAGAGAAAAAAAGAGAGAGAGAGAGAGAAAGAGAGAAAGAGAGAGATGAGATTTAGCATCCACTCCACACAAACCATGTCATTTTGGCACTAAGATATGGTTTAATTTTATTTCAATAATTTGGTTGCGCATAGGGGTCTTTAGCAGTGGGAGGAAACCGGAGAACCCGGAGAAAACCCACGAGGTTGGACAGGCGACCCTACTCCTTGTCATGTACAACCAGGGATTTGAAACCACGCCAGTTGACTCAATGACAGACTTAATGATACAGCACGCACGTGCTAACCACTAAGCCACCCAACCCCCAGAGAGAGAGAGGACTAACATGGTTTAATTTTATTTCAATAATTCGCTGGCGCATAGGGGTCTTTAGCAGTGGGAGGAAACCAGAGGACCCGCAGAAAACCCACGAGGTTGGACAGGCAACCCTACTCCTTGTCATGTACAACCAAATCAGTTGACTCAACGACAGACCTTATGATCCAACGCATGGAAAGTAGACAGTAAATGAAATATTTATGATTTGTGGGAGGTTTGGATGACCAAATAGTTAACGGTTGTACGTGAAAAGGAGTAGGGTCACTTGTCTAACCACGTGGGTTTTCTCTGGGTTCTCCAGTTTCCTCCCACTGATAAAGACCCCTATGCACAAGCAAATTATTGAAATAAAATTGTACAATATGTTAGTCCCGAAATGATGTAGTTTGTGGAAAGCAAAGTCCCTCTCCCTCCTTCCCTCCCTCTCTCTCCTCTCTCCACTCTCTCTCTCTCTCTCTAATGGGGTTGTTTGGATTCCCTGCTTGTTGTGAGCCTGTCCAACCTTGTTGGGTTTCTCGCTTCCTCCCTCCCTCCCATTAAAATTGGTGGTAATAATCAAAAATCTATCAACCAGAAAATAAATTATATTTAGGTCTGTAGATATTGTTAACATATTTATCCTAACGATAATCTTTAACACTAACAGGTCTGTTTCCACAAAATTTACAAGTTAATGAAGCAAGAGACACAGGCTCTTTTTCTCATCAATATACCATATCTTAATATCATTTCTATCAAATCACCGTCGTGTTCAGCTTCTGTGGTTTTCTCGTTTTACATATTTTTTACGCATCCCAGATTGTTTTGTTGTGTAAATCCCTGGTGGTACTTAAAACACGACCATCATCAGTAGGACTATAATCCTCTATTGTTGATGAAGTTTCATGGACCGCCGAGTTGATTTCTCAAATTGTGATGTTTGATAAATCCCACCTCACTAAAAAAAAAATAATAAATAATAATAAATAATAATAAATAATAATAAAAATCTATGCTCTCATGTTATTTAAATTTTTACCGTGATGAGTTGAGTTTCAAAATACTCGTAAAATAACAGGGTGGAAAAAGTAAACTGTTTTTTTTATCCCTAAAAACATAAAAAAAACATGTTATTATCGTAAAATGATTCAAATTGGTGTGATGGTACGCAGACCACAAGAACCACACAATAGTTTGTTTGTGTTTTCGGGTTTGTTATTAATTTAATGGAAATGATGTTCATTCTACAACAAAAAGGACAATACGCTATTAGATGGGATAATAGTTATTTGGACATTTCACAAAGTAAAATGTGTTTTTTTGTTATTCATTTTATTTTAGATAAGGGGTGTTGAGAGAAATGAAATAAAATAGGGATTTAACATCATACTGAAGACAGGCGAGGGGTTGGTTAGCCAAATGGTTAGCATGTCTGTCAATGAGTCAACTGGCATGGTTTCAATTCCCTGGTTTTACGTGACAAGGAGTAGGGTTGCCTGTCCAATCTTGTGGGTTGTGCCTGGGTCCTCGTACTGCTAAAGTGCTAAATACCCCTACCCACAAGCCAATTATTGAAATAAAATTGAACCATATGACTCCATTTCTCTCTCTCTCTCTCTCTCTCTTGCTCTCTGTCTGTCTCTCTCTCTCTCTCTTGCTCTCTCTCTCTCTCTCTCTCTCTCTCTCTCTCTCTTGCTCTCTGTCTGTCTCTCTCTCTCTCTCTTGCTCTCTCTCTCTCTCTCTCTCTCTCTCTCTTGCTCTCTGTCTGTCTCTCTCTCTCTCTCTTGCTCTCTCTCTCTCTCTCTCTCTCTCTCTCTCTCTCTCTCTCTCTTGCTCTCTGTCTGTCTCTCTCTCTCTCTCTTGCTCTCTCTCTCTCTCTCTCTTGCTCTCTGTCTGTCTCTCTCTCTCTCTCTTGCTCTCTCTCTCTTGCTCTCTCTCTCTCTCTCTCTCTCTCTCTCTTGCTCTCTGTCTGTCTCTCTCTCTCTCTCTTGCTCTCTCTCTCTCTCTCTCTCTTGCTCTCTGTCTGTCTCTCTCTCTCTCTCTTGCTCTCTCTCTCTTGCTCTCTCTCTCTCTCTCTCTCTCTCTCTCTCTTGCTCTCTGTCTGTCTGTCTCTCTCTCCATATATTATTACATCCCATAATTTATAACAGTTAATCATTTTGTTGACAAAACACCAACATTTCTTTTATACAAGTGCATCTTTTGAGTCAGAATTAAATATGCAGAACATTTTCTAGAAATAAAAACAGTTCATGTAAAAGACCATGATGTCGCATTCAATATATGAAATCTTTTCCATCAAGTTTTCATTATTCATAAAACCATTGTATATATTTTTTCTCTTGTTAATACAGAGATGAAATTGTGTGACGATGTTTACTCAGACATAAAAAGTCTTAGTAAAGAAATTGCGATAGCTTCTTTACGTCTCTCGATAGAATCACAGCAGGGATACGCAGCATAATAGATCTGTAAAAGCTTTTGAAATATGAAACAACGTGAAATACAAAGACGGTGTATTCGTGTTTCAATTCAATAGTCTTTCTCTTCATCCACAATAACTCTTCTTCTTGTCATAGGTATGTGGTTATTAAATTGGATGTAGAGTGACTCTCCCTCGTAGCTTCTATATAATTACAACCTGTAGATCCAGAGGTGTGCTCAGGAATTTGATGAGGAGAGGGGGGAGGGGTGGTCTGGGATGGAGGGGGAGGTGGCGGTCTGAGGGGGGGGAATACCTGAGACAATATTTCTGCGGATTTAGATGGATACATGAATAGGATTAGAATGGATTGAGGCCAATGCGGTGGCAAAGCTTCTCGCGTTTGTATGATGTTATTTCAATGAATGAAGGAGAATAAAATTCGCTCTGCACTAGCAGGTGGGGGAGGTGCTGGTAGGAGGGGGTCGACCCCTCGGAATCGCTCTCTTGTCATCCTGTGGTTGGTGGCGGAAACAGGAGGGGGTCCGGAGAACTTGGCTTTCCTTCTTCGAGAACATCTTGAGTAATCAAAGATTTAATTATGATTTGTAGTGCAGTTTCATCAGCTACAACCCCCCCCCCCCTCAACCAACAAAGAGATCAAATTTACACATTTCATATTAACAGATGAATAAGTGATTTTTTTATACTTTTATTTAGAGGTCCCTGGTCCCTAAGGTCCCTACCTGGATATGCTAATTTTCTTTATACTTTTATTTAGAGGGGTCCTGGGTCCCTAGGGCCCCTACCTGGGGATGCTACTGTATGCGGTAATTTTCTTTATACTTTCATAGAGGTGTCCTGGATCCCTAAGGCCCCTACCTGGATATGCTACTGTATGCGGTAATTGAATTGGATATTGAAAGTCTATCCTACTAGCTTCTATATAATTAAAACCTGTAGTTCTTCTGTATACATAAATATAATAAAAAGGTTTTTTATCCATTGTGTTCGTGCCGTGTAGATATACCCGTACGTTTTACGAGAGGAGTGTAGGCTTTCAGTTAACAGTACGTTAAAGAAAAGAGTTGCCTCCGAGGCATTCGTCCAATCACTGTCAAAAATATAAACCTGAACGAAAAAATATAAAAAAAAAATGGTGATGAGCAGGCAGACTATATAATGGTGTGGAGGTTTTGTGGAGCAGAAATAATCTAATCTACTTTCGTTTCATCAGAGGCAAATAAAATCAGTGAAGCGTGTTGCAGTCTACTTGTGATGTCACCTAAAATACGGGTTAAAGTGGGAGTAAGTAGTAAAATGAAGTTTGTTATGAGGAGGATGTTGCCCAGGCAGCAGCTACTTGTTGATTTTCAACTGCCAGGGGTTCTTTTGCATCTAAAATAAAACGCAATGGATTTAACGTCCTAATTTTCTATTTTATCTAGGCTAATGAAGACGGGCCTACTCCATACAGTGTTCTATTATTTCAAATTCCAACTGTCAAGGGTTCTTTTACGTGCACAGCAATTGATTTTTTGTCCTATCCTACTGACTAGACACTGTCCTTTGTCCTGTACTATGACACACAAGCAAGTTAAAGTAGAATGAAATGAAATAGAGTCCTGTACCAATAAGACTAATGAAGCGTGCATTGAAGGAAATTTTGGCCAGGCAGAAACTACTCCTTGTTAAAATCCAACTGCCAAAGGGCAATAAGCTTAATGCCAGTCGGAATAGTTTGTCGGAATAATTTAAGAGTTGGGGTTCTGGGTATACCCCCCTCCCCACTCCTCCGCCCAACCCCTTAAAAACATAATTTAATGAATGGCATTGTTATCGAAGGATTCTAACCTTGAACATGTTGATCTGAACAGTTAGATTGATTTATGATCAAAATAAAAAATAAATTATCGACATTTTTTTTTATCAAAAAATACCCCATAATTCAATATGTTTTGGTATGTCACCTGTAATCAATGGGATCAATAACAGGTATTTTATGATATATCAGTTTCCTGATTTATTGAACCCCGACTCTTTCAAATTTCTATTTTATGGTATTTTTTTGTAAAAGGGGGGAACATTGGTTGGAGGTAACTTGAGTAAAATGTAAAGAAGTTCTAATGATACGGTACACACAGGGGGGTTCATAGTTCGTACATCTTCTTTTGAAATACGATCTACCTGTGATTTACCTGTGTTCTACCTGTGTTCTACATGTACTATCATAACATGTTTATCAGTGGCTATCTCTCGCTTCGTCCAACCTGTCCATTACATCCCTCCCCAGTATATTAAAAAGGGATAAATTTTTAATGGATCTATAATCCCTGAAGATTTACAGGTGTTTTTGTACAGGTAGATTGTTTATTGTATGTACATCACACAGCAGTGATACCTGCGTCATGGTCACATCATATCATTTTAACCAATCTCCAAATGACCAACCTCACTCTTTTCTTTTTATTCTTCATCCAGGGTGCAAAAAGTCAGGCAATAATAGGTTTCATATGTCCATCAAAAATGTTGTTCGTTATTAATGGCCTAACCTCGTCCAAGACATAAAAACTTGAACAGATAAAGGCTGAACAATGGGGATAAAGAAGTAATTGTCTTGGGCCGTTATCAACGATATTACATCAAATTCACTGAGAGAGTCAGTGGTCATAGTTATCTTGAAATCTGGCCAGCGATACCTGCGGTAGATGGTGATTTGTCACCTTTAGCCATTACACAAGTTCACTTATTGCCAATTTTCGTTAACCCTACGATGAGACAATACACATTCAGTTAGGTCCATCAGAAAGTAAATGATGTCTTGTCAAAAGTGACCAGGTCAAATATTAGCCAATGGTCAGATGAACCTTTTTGAAGATGACACACAAAAGATGCCTCCTTTCTCCTTCCTAATTCCTTACGAACAATGCATTTCTTAAATATAAAAGGTAATGGCTTTATGTTGCAAATTGCATTCGTCCTATTGTCCGACCTTCATTAGGCTTCCACCATTTTTTTTCTGATCACCAACACTTAAAGGACAAAAAACTCTTTTGATGTGCATCAATGGGGGGCCATGATGGATTCAGAGTTTTATGTGGTCCAACTCAGTGATTCATTTTCCAAGTGACTTCATTAGAAAACTGGTGTCAAGATGACGAAGTTGAATATCTTTGAAGGTGGATTATAATGCAATTATTAGCTATTCTATAAATCTCTAGACATCGGACCAGCCCCTATTGCGACTCAGTAACTCCCTATATTTGATTTTACGCCTGCCAAAATTTTAAAAAAGACATTGGTTATGTAAACAGAATAAGTGTCGCAATTTGATCAGTGGCCACCTTGGAGCAAGGTAATGACATGAGGTTCATCCTTTGGCAATAATTACACCCAATATTAAATGAACTTGTAACCTATAATTAAATGAAATCACCTGTTCAGATTGAACTGTGTGTTATACGATTCTCGTAAAGTAGTAATAATATTATTAATTTATAAAAATCGAACATGTCCAGTTTTAGCATGGAATTATGGCTAACTATAAACATATTTGAATTACCAAGTATAATAATAATATGTACATTCCATGCTAGTATGCTTGCTCAAGGCACTAAGTATAACATTTGAAAACTCTTATTCTTAAATTAGTAGACTAGTACCACAATAATAACTGTCGGTTTCTAATTTAATATGCTTATTAATCGATTAAAGCTAATTTATGAGAGAGAGAGAGAGAGAAATGGGGTTTAACGTCTACTCTCGACACAAACTAGGTCATTTCGGGACTAACACATGGTTTAATTTTATTTCAATAATTCACTTGCGCGTAGGGGTCTTTAGCGGTGGGAGGAAACCAGAGGACCCGGAGAAAACCCACGAGGTTGGACAGGCGACCCTACTCCTTGCCACGTACAACCGGGGATTCGAAACAACGCCAGTTGACTCAATGACAGACTTTATGGTACAGCGCACACGTGCTAACCATTCAGCCACCCCCCCCTGATTTATGAGGACAAATTATAGCATGAGTGGCATTCCCATCTAGTATTTGTTGAATTGTGACATGAGGAAAATTTAGCATGAACGCAGTCATGCTCTTTAAAAGATGTTCTTGCTGTTTTAAATCAAATTAACAGTATGCTATAGCGCCACTGCTGTGCCCGAATTCCCCTTATCTGTGTATTTGATAATTCTAAATAAGAGAGAGAGAGAAATGGGGTTTAACGTCCACTCGACACAAACTAGGTCATTTCGGGATTAACATATGGTTTAATTTTATTTACATAATTTGCTTGCGCGTAGGGGTCTTTAGCAGTGGGAGGAAACCAGATTCTAAATAAGTCTGGTTGAAACCTTGTTTAACATAAACAATATCGTAATTTGTCAGTTATTTGGGCGGATTTATTTAGCCCAACAATTAATAGTTAGTTTATCATCATTAAAAATTCTTGTATGCATGTATGTTTTTATTTATCTTGTATACATGTATGTTTTTATTTATCATGTATGTGTCTTTTACCTACGTGACAAGGAGTAGGGTCGCCTGTCCAACCTCATGGGTTTTCTCCGGGTCCTCCGCTTTCCTCCCACTGCAAAAGACTCCTACGCTCAAGCAAATTATTGAAATGAAATTGAACCATGTGTTATCCCGAAATGACCTAGTCTGTGTCGAGTGGACGTTAAAACCCATTTCTCTCTCTCTTTGTATATTCTAGTAGTTATTGGGATAGGGAACACTAAATTTATTCTTATTACCAAGATGAAAGGTAGTCATAAACACAGTGCTGCCTTGTCAAAAACCCTGTATATTGCAAACCTAACCATACAATATGTTAGTCTTAGAATGTCCATAGATTTGTTTTAATTAAATACACCATATGTTAGTCTCATGTATATCACATACCTAGCTATACAATAAAACACTATATGTTAGTCTCATCTATATCACATACCTAGCTGTACAATAAACACTATATGTTAGTCTCATCTATATCACATAACTAGCTATACAATAAAACACTATATGTTAGTCTCATCTATATCACATAACTAGCTGTACAATAAAACACCATATGTTAGTCTCATCTATATCACATACCTAGCTGTACAATAAAACACCATATGTTAGTCTCATCTATATCGCATACCTAGCTATACAATAAAACACTATATGTTAGTCTCATCTATATCACATAACTAGCTATACAATAAAACACTATATGTTAGTCTCATCTATATCACATACCTAGCTGTACAATAAAACACTATATGTTAGTCTCATCTATATCACATACCTAGCTGTACAATAAAACACTATATGTTAGTCTCATCTATCTCACATACCTAGCTATACAATAAAACACTATATGTTAGTCTCATCTATATCGAATAACTAGCTGTACAATAAAACACCATATGTTAGTCTCAGATTTTACGAGCCGCAGTGGCTATGTGAGTAAGACGCTGGCTCGCTTGCCTGGAGGTTGCGTGTTCGACGTGGTTTCCCCTTGTCAGTGGTGCAGGACGGATGGCCTGAGAAGGACAGCTGTCTAGTCCTTCAGATGGGATATAAAACCGAGGTCCTGTGTATACATTGGTGTGCACGTAAAAGATGCCTTGACAGTTGAAATTCGATATAAGAGTAGGCCATAGTGCCACTACCCAGGCAAAATTCCCTCATAGCACACTGTATGGTAGGAGCATAATAGTAGGACGTTAAACCCCATTTCATTTCATTTCTCTTCTATATTGTATACCTAACCATACAATAAAAGGCACCATATGTTAATCTCAGATAACTTATTAGTCAAGCTACTTTTAATGACTATATAGCATTACTAACATTTCTTTTTTAATTTTTTAGTCCCGAAATGAGCTAGTCTGTGTCGAGTGGACGTTAAACCCCATTTCTCTCTCTTTTCTTTTAATTCGTAGCATTCTGACTCAATCGCATTTTAATTGGTGATGGGCCGATGCTTCGTCTAATTTAATCGTCAAGAGGCCGATACTTCCTCGAATCTCTAATCATGTATTTCACATAATCATCGTGAGAAACTGGATCAACTAAACATAAAAATAATGTGTCAAATATTAAAACGTTTTTCTGCGTTAACGGCCTGTCGTCACCATTTTGATTTATGATTCATGGTGATACAATAATTTGATTACGGAGTAGAATACGAGGAAAGGTGTCGGTTCCTGCTGATTAAACATCTCCGACACAAAGCTGGGAACAGACTTGCCTCCCCTTTCTCTGACCTTCTGTTTTAGATGTTACGAAAATAATCAGTCAAATTACAACATGTAAATGAGATAATAATTCCTTTATCTAATTATGCAAGTTTACATGGATGAACGATATTAAATTAAACAGTCGAGCCCCCTTTTCTTAAACATTATACAGTGCTGGTGGAAAATTGGCCCATATGGGCCGCAATATAGAATTCATTTAAGATTAGCCTGTTTAATTAACAGCAATTAACACGATCCAATTAAGCTTTGAAATTGAGACGGTTGATATCTGGGTCCTGGAGAACAGTTTAAAGATAACTGGAAGGTTATAAAATGTATCCAGTCTTTCCTCTTTCATAGTTGTTAATTAACCCCCTTAATGAAGCTCTTCAGTTTCTGCTACCACCTCTTTGAGGTTGAAGTTTTGTTTTGTTTTTTTTTCTCTTCTGGGTGCTGGGTTCTATATCATCAACCACCTGTCCACATTAAAATGAATTCAACAAATCTGTTCCTTTCCGAGACCTGCTTTTTATCTTCTCTCCATGTTTGATAATTCTTGTGTGTTTGCCTCTCTGCTATTGTCACACATTTCATGCTCGCTTATTGAAGCCCTTAAGTGATCATGAAAACGGGTTTTCAAGGACAACAATAGAACACCAAACCTTTCTCAATAACTGCATAATTTATTTTACCGCAAGCCACTTGAGGATAGAAATGTGGGCTATTACCACCAAATGTCTTCTCGTCTTAATTAAACGTCCGCGATGTAAATCATTTATATTAAAATTTTAAATTTTAAAGCGAGTGATGTAGGGAGAGAGAGAAATGGGGTTTAACGTCCACTCGACACAAACTAGGTCATTTCAGGACTAACACACGGCTCAATTTTATTTCAATATTTCGCATGCGCGTAGGAATCTTTAGCAGTGGGAGGAAACCGGAGGACCCGGAGAAAACCCATTAATATAAAAATGTTAAACTTTAAAGGGGATGGTGTAGCGCTATCACTTCAAAATTTGAAAATAGACTGATATAGTGAATTTTAAACTTGACACACATAAAACCGGGGAATTGAAACCACGCCAGTTGACTCAGTGACAGACATTATGATACAACACTTACCATTCGGCCATCCATCCCCTTGACAGTTAAAAAGAGTTTAATAAAAAATAGGCAAAAATGCCACTGTCTGGGCAAAATTCCCCTCATAGCCCAGTCCATGGTATATACCCGTCTCCGTAAACCCGAGTGTGCAGAAAAGTAGGACTTTAAAACCCCAAAATTTTGGTGCATTCAAAATTCCCCTCATAGCCCAGTCCATGGTATAAACCCGTCTCCATAAACCTGAATGGTGCAGAAAAGTAGGACTTTAAACCACAAAACATTCACACAATGTTTGAAGAAAGTTTATTTAATTTCCATCATAATTCAATTACTGGTGAGTCTGAATAGTTTGCTTGACTTCTGACCTTTTAAAATAAAATTATTCACACTTGCTTGACCTTCTCAACAGAGCCTTTGATACATTCAGAACGTTCACGGAAAGTATTGCCGGTAAATAAAGAAATGCATTCATCTTGATTTAAATTCAGAGAGAAAAACTTCTATGGACAAAAATCATCTTTTGATTCAAGATTTGCCTTTTAGAATCAAAAAAAAAAAGCGAATCTTTAAATTCAACAACATATTTTTTTATTCAAATTCACAGAGAAAATAAAATGAATATTGCTAGAAAACTATATTTAATTCATTTGAATAGTAAGTCATCTTTTAATTCAGCTCATTCGTTCTAAAGACCAAAAAGAGAAATTTCGAAAGTATCCATTTGCTTAAATCAATTCCAATATTTTACTTAAAGTAACAATGCATGATTTGCAATTTTCAAAAAATATCAAAATTCTGACAGCTTAATCCAGGCTAATATGAAATCAGATTGATTATTTAACAATTAATTAAGAAAACACTAATTAATGTCCCGGCTTGGATTTAATCAGTGTTAAACAGGTCCATCAATTTTTTCACAAACAACAAAATGAGCAGCATGGATCAATGGATTTTCAATTCAATATATCTTTGTAAATTTAACATCCACTCAATTCAAACTAGGTTATTTCGGGACTAACATATGGTTCAATTTTATTTCAATAATTCACTAGCGCGTAGGGGTCTTTAGCAGTGGGAGGAAACTGGATGACCCGGAGAAAACCCATGAGGATGGACAGGCGACCCTGCTCCTTGTAGATTGCATGGAATTATATACATGTAGTGTTAAAATTATGCATTGAATCG
This sequence comes from Patella vulgata, assembly GCF_932274485.2. Lineage (NCBI taxonomy): Eukaryota > Metazoa > Mollusca > Gastropoda > Patellidae > Patella > Patella vulgata. Next base: position 6,063,809 of record NC_065883.2, on the reverse strand, counting down.
AGTAAGAGCTAAATCTGCCTATTGCAGGTCTTTTGTCTGTCTTCAAATCTTATATAATAAACTATTATTAAGGCATTTATTTACATGACAAGCCAATCATCCACTCTCTTTAATTTTTAAATATTGAGCTTAGCAAATAATCCATTAACAGGCAACTCTACTTGAGGTAACAACATACAAAGCCACAAGAAGATTTACTTTTTTTAATATGAAAAGCGATGTTACATTTGTATGATGTTTTGTAATAACAAGTACAGGTGAGCACAGGTGAGTACAGGTGTATGTAAATTTCATGTAAATCTGGGATGTATCAGCGAATTTAACATTTCTAAAAAAACCTGTGAGTTTGTCATTTCTGTTGATTTACAAATGTGACTAGCTGGGTTGTTCAATGAATGAATGATTGATAGAATAAATGAATGAATGAATGAATGAATGAGAGATAAAATAAATGAATGAATGAAAAATGAACAAATGAGAGATAAAATGAATAAATGGATGAATGAATGAATGAAACAATTAGGATCCCCCTATATTATGCATATTCCAATAGAGGTTTGTGTTGTATGAATGAATAAATAAAGGATGGAAGAATAAAGGAATGAAAGATTGAAGTAATGAAAGGAATGAATGAAAAGATTTGGATCCCCACAAAGCCATAAATTTTACATTTCTAAAAACTATAAGATGTCTTTTCTTTTGATTTAAATTTCTGACTGACTCAGTGTTTGAATGAAATGAAATGAAATGAAATGAAGGAAGGAAGGAAGGAGGAAAGGAACAAATGGGTGAATGAATGAATGGGTGAATGAATGAATGGGTGAATGAATGAATGATGATGGAAGGAAGGAACAAATGAATGAAATAAAATGAATGAATGAATGAATGATGAATGAATGAGTGATGAATGAAGGAACAAATGAATGAAGGAAGGAACAAATGAATGAATGGTGAAGGAAGGAAAGAATGAATGAAAGAAGGAACAAATAAATGAAGGAAGGAACAGGAAGGAACAAATGAATGAAGGAAGGAAGGGACAAATGAATGAATGAATGAAGGAAGGGACAAATGAATGAAGGAAGGAACAAATGAAATGAATGAAATGAATGAAAATGAATGAAATGAATGAAAATGAATGAATGAACAAATGAATGAACCACTGACTGACCAATGAATGAATGAATGAATGACAAATGAATGAATGAATGAATGAATGAATTAGAATCTGGTTATATTATGTTTATTCCAGTAGAATTAATCTAATAAAAGAAAGTTTATCTGTTAGAATGAAATGCCGGTGGTGGTAGTTATTCTCTACTATAACTGGTTGAATTAAATTCTAGAGTACATATTTACATAAGTTAACTGTATACTTTATCATATAACACCTGTATGTAAAAATACACATTTCTATACACTGTTTTTATTTTATTTTGTCAACTTGCCCCCACACTTTTGAATAAATTTTCACCTTGAGATAAAGTAGCAAACTTTATTTGTTAATTATGTAAAATGAAATGGGGTTTAAGGTAAGCATCTTGATCCATTTTCAAACAGGTGTGTTATAAGGCACCCCTAAATATTTGTAAAATGGGGGGCACATTCAAAGAATTGGGCATCTGAATTTGTTACCCTCCAAATTTGAATATCCCATTTTGGAGAGCAAACTGTGTTATGGAGCACCCCTAAATATTTGTAAAATGGGAGTTGGGGAGTTGGGTGGGGGTTGAGGGGGCAAATTCAAACAAGTGGCCATCTGAACTTGTGACCCTCCAAATTCGGATATTCCATTTTGAAACAAACAGTTGGATCACTCCTAAATATTTGAGTGCCCACACTTTTTTTTACATTGAAGACTTTTTGTAAAATGGATGGGACGGAGAGTGGCAGGGGTCAAATTCAAACGATTGGGCATCTGAACTTGTGACCCTCCAAATTTGAATATTCCTGTACGCCTATAAATTTGTTGTCGATATCACCACCGTGGAAACTATTTGCCAAGTACATATTAAGACGATCCAGCAAACGAATTACATCCAGTGACGATACATGAACAGAATCACACGTAGTTAGTCCGTCTGCCCACTCAGTTCATATTTAGTTTTAAAAAAGATTTAAAATCAAAAAGGTATTTCTGTACTTTAAGTGACGAGATTTTCTTTGATCCTCATTGAGAAGTGGAGAAGACGTGAATCCATTGGGCATGAAGTCAAACTTGACGAAACAGAACTGGACTCCTGTTCGCTAATGATAAACAAACATTACAAATGGCCGTCCTGCTAATTACATATTTACAGAAAATGCCAAAATATTGATTTAGCCAGTTGACTAATGTTGGTATCGTTAGTTTTAAGTCGTGACGTTATTTTTCTTTAAATTCGTGAAAGCTGTGAATCTGATTTGTTAGGTTTGTTAGGTTTTTTATTGGTTGGTTAAATCGCTAATATTTGGGACCCAGAAATTGACACAAATGGGTCCCAATGCATATAATAATGTAATATGAATGTATATAAACTGATTTACATTCAATTGTTTCTGTTTTTAATCAGTTATGTGCCGTTAACCTCAGTTAGCATATGCGTGCTGTATGATAAGGTCTGACAAGGAGTAGGGTTGCCTGTCCAACCTCGAGGGTTTTTCTCCGGGTTCACCACTTCCCTCCCACTGCTAAAGACCCCTGACATGCAAGCAAATTATTGAAAAAAAATTGAACCATATGTTAGTCCCAAAATGAGATTGAGTGGAGGTTAAACCCCATCTCTCTCTCTCCTGCTTGATGTGTTTCTATGTCTTGAGATTATTGACGCAGCACTGTTACAGAGTGTACTGTCCGGCTCGGCCCTGACACCAGACAAATTGTTTTTCAGTGCTAGTTATTCTATTTTAGCAGATTGTTAACAAGTGCAATGAGTAAAATTTAACAACTATTACACCTGTAACAGACCAACGACTACACCTATAATGTTACACCTGTAACGATACACCTGTAACGATACACCTGTAACAGACCAACATATTTTATTATCATGAATACTTATTACTTTATGATTATCAAATATTCAAACTTTCACAAGGGGCCTTCAAATTTAACCATAGCCCGAGTGTAACGGCAAAGTTTACATACCCTTGTGTGCCGATTGGCATGCACTTAAAAGAAGCCTTGACAGTTGAAATTTGATAAAGAGTAGACGGTAAACACATTGTCCGGGCAAAATTTCCTTCCTTGAACACTGCCCGTCTTCCTTAGTCCATGTCCATCTGGTGCAGAAAAGAAGGGAGAGAGAGAAATGGGGTTTAACGCCCACTCGAAACAAACCAAGTCATTTCGGAACTAATGAATTTGGAGCTAAAAGCTCTTGAACAGCACAACTAAGTTCTTTAGTTTCTTCTCCCAAATGAAAAGGAAAATTTTAACAGGTTTTCCCAAGAAAGAGAGAGAGAGAAATGATGTTTAAGTTTGACATCCACTCGACACAAACTAGATCATTTCGGGACTAGCATATGGTTCAATTTTATTTCAGTAATTCGCTTGCGCGTATGGGTCTTTAGCAGTGGGAGGAAACTGGAGGGTCCGGAGAAAACCAACAAGGTTGGACAGGCGAACCTACTCCTTGTCACGTACAACCAGGGAATCGAAAACCACGCCAGTTGACCTAATGACAGACCTTATGATACAACGCGAACCATTCACGGCCACCTACCCCCTCTCAGAAAAGAAGCACATAGCACACTGTAGGACATTATATCTTATAACAAATTCCAACATGCACGCCAATGTTTACACAGGACCTTGGTTTTTCATCCCATCCGAACGACTAGACAGCTGTCCTTGTCAGGATCTCCGTCCTGCACCACTGACAAGGGCAAACCACGTCGGAAAATCCTGATCAACTTTCTCGGGCCAATGCAGTGGTTTGTATGCCCGTCTTCATTAGCCCATCTGGTTCAGAAAAGTAGGACGTTAAACCCCATATCATTTTATTTTATTTTATCAATGTGTTTACTGCAGCTGTTATATAAACTATAATGACATACAGTATTGGGTAGTGTTGTATAATATATACTGTTCAATATTATAAATTTATTATCTATTAGGTCTTATCTACAAAATATACATTGATAAGTAACCATATATAAAATATGATGAACTGTTTTAAAAGGCCTTATCTATAATTATATTTATACTTTACGATAAGACAGGTAAACAGGTAAGACAGGTAATCAGGGGTTTACTTTTCCGTACTAAACAGGGATAATGAAAACATGCCAGGTAGTGTCTGCTAGGGTATATCTGTTCTCCAAGCATATTTCATAGCGGACACCAGGGCCGTAACTAGTTCAGGGGTGCTGTAAAATTGACGGAAATTGTATATCTAGAGGGTCTTTATGGTCGACCCCTCCCCCCCCCCCTTAGTTATGGGCCTGGCATACACCCATCTTCATTAGCCTGGTATGGGTCTTCCTTAGCCCAGTACCCATCTTCATTAGCCCGGTACCCTTCTTCATTAGCCCAGTACCCATCTTCATTAGCCCGGTACCCTTCTTCATTAGCCTGGTCCCCTTCTTCATAAGTCTGGTACCCATCTTCGTTAGCCTGGTACCTGTCCTCATTAGCCCGGTATGCGTCTTCATTAGCCCGGTACCCTTCATCATTAGCCCGGTACCCTTCATCATTAGCCCGGTACCCTTCTTCATTAGCCCGGTCCCCTTCTTTATTAGCCCGGTCCCCTTCTTCATTAGCCCAGTACCCTTCTTCATTAGCCCGGTACCCTTCTTCATTAGCCCGGTACCCTTCTTCATAAGCCCGGTCCCCATCTTTATTAGCCCGGTCCCCTTCTTTATTAGCCCGGTCCCCTTCTTCATTAGCCCGGTACCCTTCATCATTAGCCCGGTACCCTTCTTCATTAGCCCGGTCCCCTTCTTTATTAGCCCGGTCCCCTTCTTCATTAGCCCAGTACCCTTCTTCATTAGCCCGGTACCCTTCTTCATAAGCCCGGTCCCCATCTTAATTAGCCCAGTTAGTGTGGAAAAGTAAGACATTAATGTGACATGGCGTAGGGTCGCGTGTCCATCCTTGTGGGTTTTTCTCTGGGTTTTCCTGTTTCCTACGGAAGACCCTCCCCTTCCCCCCCCCCCCCCCATAGGTAAGCAAATTATTGAAATAAAATTGATCAATATCTTAGTGACGAAATGAATAGTTTGTGTGAGTGGACATTAACACCCCACCCTCTCTCTCTCTCTCTTTCTTTCTCTCTCACCTGCTTTATGTTTTTCTATGTCTTGGGATTATTGACGCAGCACTGTTACATGGTGCAGCTCCGCCTTGACACCAGTCAAATTCTCTCCCTCTCTCTCTCTCCCCCTCTCTCCTTCTCTCTCTCCCCTCTCTCCTCTCTCCCTCTCTCCTCTCTCCCTCTCTCTCTCTTCTCCAATATATCTCCAGACTTTAGCTCATTCATCATCTACAAATTAAACAGTAAAAATAAGAAGAAAACACTTCTGGTAGACATGTGGACATTTATAATTTATATAAAAAAACATAATTTGATGTGTTTGTTTAACAGGGTTATATTAGTCATGTGACCTGTTTTTATGTTTATTTCTATCGCATATAAATCTGACAGACGACAAGATGAGAGAGAAAGCGTAGGTCGTTTAACATCGCTTTTAATTGCTCATTTTTCAACAATGACGGAATATTGTGACTCAAGTTCATGAATTTACATTTTTTGAAGGATTTCATTTTAACAGTTTTATCTCTTCACTAAAATGTCTAGATCTAATGCAAATTTCTCAACAATTATTATTTTGTAATTTTCACGAGACAACATACCTTATGCTGGGTCATACATATTTCAACATGGAAATGAAATGAAATGAAATGGGGTTTAACATGCTACTGTTCTGCTCCTAAACTGGGCTAATGAAGACGGGCATACGCCATGCAGTGTGCTATGAGGGAAGTTTTGCCCAGGCAGAAAAACCGAGGTCCTGTGTACATATTGTCGTGCACCTAAAAGATACCTTGAGAGTTGGAATTCAATATAAGAGTAGGCCTTAGTGCCGCTGTATGGGCAAAATTTTCCTCATAGCACACTGTATGGCATATGCCCGTCTTCATTAGCCCAGTTGGAGCAGAAAAGTAGGATGTTAAACCCCATTTCACTTCAGTTTATTACAATAATGACTCTTCCCTAATTTATTTTTTGTCATTTTTCCGAGAATTATATATACATGTACGTCATTGTCAATAAACTGAATCACAAATTATTTTTTTTTATGACCTTGGAGTGAGTTGAAATTGCTTCAAGGCTTTAGTCACAAGATGGGGAATTGCCACAAGGCAAATATATATTATCATTAGAAATTTTCAAAGTTTAGTGGACAAGTGATGAAAGGAGGGATAGTACAATATTCTCAAGGATAAGTGAGTAGAAGGGAGAGGGGGGAAGGAAAAATATTCAAAGTTGTGTGGGCAAGTGAGTGAAGGGAAGAAGGAGGGGAGGGGAAGAAGGGAAGGAGGGACGGTAAAATATTTTCAAGGTCATGTGGGCACGTGAGTGAAAGGAAGAAGGAGAGGAGGGGAGGGGAAGGGGGGGGGGGGTCAATATTCTCAAGGTTGTGTGGACAAGTGAGTGAAAGGAGAGGAGGGGGGTAGGAACAATATTCAAGGTTATGTGAACAAATGAGTGAAAGGACAGATGGGGGGTTGGGGGGAACAATATTTAAGGTTGTGTGGGCAAGTGAGTGAAAGCTTGGAGAAGGGGGAACAATATTCAAGGTTAATAGTAAGTGCAGGAGGACCGCACCACACACAACAACTACACAAGAAATCCTAGAACAGGACACAATATACAGAAATCATTCAAGGTTGAGTGGACAAGTCAGTGAAAGGACGAAAGGGAGATTGGAACAATATCCACCTCGCTAATGACAGCAATCAGAATTCACGAATCTGGACAATCTTACACCTGTTCAATAGTAATATCACTCTCGGTTACAGCCAATTATAGACGAGGTTGAGCAGACGCGGACAGAGCCATCCATTAAAATACCCCACACAAAAGACATGCCTCCGATGACATGCCTGAAAATGCCTGCAATGTAGTGTAAATTTATGATGATCCCTGGTACAATGGCTGGGTGTTGAATCTGTGGATATAATGAGTGTGATGGTATGCACTTCGTCCACGCCCCACTGAACTCGAAGGCCATCAAGGTACCAAAAGTTAATATAAATTGCAACAACAAATTACCCACTAATCTCTCGAACTCATTCTACCATATTTATAACTTCAAAAATTAATTGGTCTTGAAATGAAAATGAAATGAAATAAAATGGTTTTGAAATGAAATGAAATGAAATGAGGTTTAACGTCCTACTATTCTGCTCTGACTGGGCTAATGAAGACAGGGGTTTGAAATGAATTCATACGTTTTTGTGATTGATGACAAAGATAGATCACCAATTGAAATTTAAATTGAATCATTTCTGTGCGGCCTCAATCCAAGAATCAACTAAAACATGTTGATATAGTTTAAAATGTCATTTATTAATAATAAAACAAATAAATTACTGTAATAAAATTACAATAAAAACATTAATCAAAATGAGCATCAGCAATAATTAAGATACATCCCCCCTCCCCCACCCCCACCCCCGCGCCCACCCCCACCCCTATTAGAGGGGAATTATTGGAGATTAGATAGAGAGTTGACAGTTCTCACTATAATACATAGTTCAAAAATAGATAACGCAAATTTCAGTCAAATTTCTCCACTCTGAACCAAAATATTAGCGATTGAATATCATCATTATTAAAGTCGGTACGATAAAAACACAAAGTCTCGATTATCCATTTTTACATTTAATTATTTTTTAAAAAATGTATTCCAATCCGTTAAATATCGCAGACTAGCGATGGCATCGAGAGTTAATTATGGTCTGGACATGTTAATGAATGTCTAATTAATAATTTTGATAACATTTCAGGCCTAAAGAAAGACCTACAATAGGCAGATTTAGCTCTTGCATGATACATGTTTAATCATGTTGGGCTAAATTAGTTTGTGTCAAGTGGACATTAAACCCCATCGCTCTCTCTCTCTCTCTCAGAGAAAAAGGGGTGGGCTAAATTAGTTTGTGTCAAGTGGATGTTAAACCCCCTCTCTCTCTCTCTCTCTCTCTTTCTCTCTCTCTCTCTCTCTCTCTCTCAAACCTATTTTAAAATGAGAAGGATGTTTAGAGTACTTTGTGTTTATTATATTTAAACCGGATTAAGGTGAAAGGACGAACTTGTTAAATAAGATAAGTCTGAGCTAATTAATACACATACCACTGTTGATGAGTATTTTCTTAAGACAAACTTGTTGTAATCTACTGGTACATATAGCTCCCTCCACTAATACGCATAATTGCCAAGGAACCACATAAAACTAACAATATTCCTACTGAAAACGACGATAAATACTGGATAAACAAGAACCAACGACTCCAAATCGTAAAAAAAAATACACGTGCAAGAAGTGGAAAGTGGAACGTTGAAAAAAATAAAAAAAATGGACAAATAATGAGTGTGTGTCATGTCCGTACACTTGGTGTTAAACGGCAAAAGTGACAAAGTCATCATTCGGACATCATGTAGTCCATGTTAACTTTACTAGAAGCGGGTAAACAACTCGACGTTTACCGACCAAGGACATTTGTCAACAAAAGATTTGAATATGCAGATCACGACAGGTAAACCTTCTCTTTATGATGTGGTCGACTGTTTGTAGGTATAACACCTGGACTTGACATACGTGGCCGATTAAACGCGACAGGTTCCTGGAATTGACAAGTGGCCAAGGCATCAAGTGTAATGAATAAAAAAACACTGGCCATTATTTAATAATAATAATAATAATAATAAAAACTTTATTTAATGGGGCAACTTATTTAGTTGGCAAAAAAACTAATCATCTTACATAAGTCCCTCCTAAGCTACAAAGACATATATACAAATGAAATGAAATGAAATGGGGTTTAACGTCCTACTGTTGTGCTCCTATACTGGGCTAATGAAGACGGGCATACGCCATACAGTGTGCATTCCAATATATACACGGGACCTCGGTTTTTCGTCTCATCCGAACGACTAGACAGCTGTCCATGTCAGGCCCTCCGTTCTGCACCACTGACAAGGGGAAACCACGTCGGAAAATCCCGATGAACTTTCTCGGCCAATGCAGGGATTGAACACCCGACCTCCAGGCTAGCGAGCGTCTTACCCAACTAGCCACCGTGGCTCCCAGACATATATACATGTAACATCAGGATAAATTCAAAATCAATTGAAATTTTTTTTCTAGCTAGGAGTTATCTGCCATTGTCTTCTTAATGATATGGGACGAGGTGGGGTGGTCTGCGCTTTAGATCATAAGGTCTGTCGTTGAGTCAACACTTGGACGTGACAAGGAGTAGGGCCCACAGCTAAAGACCCATAAAACCGAATCAAATATTAGTCTCAAAATAACCTACTTAATGAAACTGAATACATTTTAGTATGCATTAAGCCATTTAAAAATTAGATATTGCTTGTTCAGATTGGACGAAAAATCAAATCCCAGTGATGCAGGATGGAGGGCCTGACAAGGACAGCTGACTAGTCCTTCGGATGGGACAAAAAACCGAGGTCCTGTGTACACAATGGTGTGCACGTAAAAGATCCCCTGGCAGTTGGAATTCAATTTAAGAGTATGTCATTCGTTAGCCGAGTTGGCTAATGAAGACAGAAAGACGTCATACAGTGTACTACGAGGGAAATTTTGTCTACTCTAATATTGAATTCCAACTGCCAAGGGATCTTTATCTCACTGAGCCACAGTAATGAAAAAACCACCGGCCATAATTCACAAACTGTTGATGACGAATATTTTGGCAACCTATGTCTTCTGGTTGTGGTATATTTTACGCAGTTTGAATTAATTTGTGACAAAGTGAATTAATTGGGTTATTTACCACAATGTGTGTTTGTGTGTTTAACAGGTATATATTCAAGGTCGAAGGTCATTGACTTTTATCGCTATGTAGATTATGTCAACTAACAGGAGGACTATATATACAGTTATTTCAAATTACAACTGTCAAGGTTTTTTATTGTACCTGTACATCAACGTGTTTAGGGGACTTCAGTTTTTTTTGTCCCATCCAAATGACTAAATCACTGATAAGGGGAACCATGCTGTAATATCTTAAGGAACTTTCTCCACTAACACCGTGAGCAATTATTGAAATCAAATTGTACTAATGTGTTCAGAGGACCTCAGTTTGTTTTTTTTTGTCCCATCTAAACAACTAGACACTGTTCTTGTCAGGTCCTCCATCCTACACCAAGGTTAAGGGGAAACCATACTTGAATATATTGAGGAACACCAGGAGCAATTATTGAAATCAGTTTTTTTTGTCCCATCCAAACAACTAGACAGGACTTCCATCCTACACCACTGATAAGGAGGAACCATCATGAGGAACTTCCTCCACTAACACCCATTGTACCAATGTGTTCAGGGGACCTCAGTTTTTTTGTCCCATCCAAATGACTAGACACTGTTCTTATCAGGACCTCCATCCTACATCACTGATAAGGAGGAACCATACTGGAAAATCCTGAGGAACTTCCTCCACTAACACCCATTGTACCAATGTGTTCAGGGAACCTCAGTTTTTTTGTCCCATCCAAATGACTAGACACTGCTTTTTTCTGGTCCTCCATTCTTTATCACTAATAAGGAGGAACCATACTGGAAAATCCTGAGGAACTTCTTCCACTAACACCAGGATCAAACCAGAGACTTCTTGGTTAGTGAGCAAGCATGTTATTCACTGTGCCACTATGTGCCCTTGAGTTATTATATTGATTATACACACAAAGATGATTAAAGCTTAACAAGAGAGCAGTTTGGGTTTGGGGAATGGATCAGAAGGTCTGTCATTGAGTCAAGTGGTGTGGTCTTGATTCCCTGTTTGTACGTGACAAGGTGTAGGTTCTACGGGTCCTGCGGTTTGCTCTCATTGCTAAAGACCCCTATGCGTAAGTGAATTATTGAAATAAAATTGAACCATGTGTTATGTTAGTCCCGAAATGACCTAATGTTGAGTGGACGTTAAACCCCATCTTTCTCTCTCGGTCCAGTGAAATTATTATTAAGGGACAAATACATCTGATATTTTGTGCAGCCAATCCACGAAATTAAGGAAACAAATAGCTCCAATGAGCCACCTCCCCTTCACCACCCCTTCACCCCACTTCACCACCCCGACCACAAGCCCTAGAGTTACATTGATCAAGAATTAAATTTTAACCGATCTAGAGTTATTATAATATTGGCTGTACACACAGAGATCTGTGACCAAGCCTGGAAATAAGGCACCTGTCACAGACAATGTCAGGCACAGATTCAGGCTTTGTGAGGCACAAAACCTCGGATGTCTGTCATTTTGTCCGGCACTAATTTGTCTTTTTTATTGATATTATTAATACATGTCGGGCACTAAGTTGAAAATGTCAGGTACTATTTCATTAGTGCCTGACATTTTGTCAGGTACATCAAAAATCGTTATTTCCAGGCCTGTCTGTGACAATATAAAATAAATAACCTTACGATCACCAACATTCGTAAATACAATAACAACTTTATGAATCTGCCCGGGGCTACTTTCATTTTCTCAATTAGAGATATTTATTGTTGCTCAAGGTTGATATAAATATTAAAAACGATGACATCACAAGTCAGAGTTGAGATTAAAGTAAAACCTTGATTACAGGTAAGTTCAATGTGAGGTGAGAATAAACCGTTCAAAAGTTCATTTATTTCATTGTTTACCTGGAATAACAAAAACTGTAGAAATTAAAAATTTGGTGAGATTAATTTCTTGAGTTAAATGAAAGGAAATGAAATGAAATGAAATGGGGTTTAACGTCCTACTGTTCTACTCCTATGCTGGGCTAATGAAGACAGGCATACGCCATACAGTGTGCTATGAGGGAAATTTTGCCCGGGCAGCGGCACTATCGCCTACTCTTATATCGAATTCCAACTGCCAAGGGATCTTTTAAGTGCATTCCAATGTATTCACAGGGCCTCAGTTTTTCGTCTCATCCGAAGGACTAAACAGCTGTCCTTGTCAGGCCCTCCGTCCTGCATCATTGACAAGGGGGAACCACGCCAGAAAATCTGGATGAACTTTCTCGGCCAATGCAGGGATCGAACAATCGACCTCCAGGCTAGTTACGGTAGTGTGTAGAAGTTTTATGATGCCCAAGGACAACTCGTTGATTGTAAGCCCCAAAGACGCAAGTATAAGGCCTAGTATTATGCTAAATCTATTTCTTAAGGCCAGCTCAATTTTTGTCAAGGTCGCTGAGACGTAAATAAGGTTAGGGCACATGATTGATGGCGAGGACAACTGTCTAGTCGTTTGGATGGTCCGAAAAACCGAGGTCAAGATCCCATGACAGTTGGAATTCGACATAAGAGTAGTGCCGCTGTCAAGGCAAAATTTCCCTCATAGCCCGTCTTCATTAGCCCAGTTCGGAGCAGAACAGTATGATGTTAAACCCCATTTCATTTCATGTCATTTCATTTCATTAATTTAATGAGCTTTTTTTTTCGCTTGTGAACTATTAATTTTAGTATTTTCCGAAAAATGCAAATGACTCCTTAATAGAATGTTGAACTGATCATGGGTTTAATAGTTCGGTGGTCTAGCGCATGTACTTAAGAACCCAAATGGCTTGACTTCGATCCCACATTTGTATTTGCAACGGGGAGGGTTGGAATTCCCTCCCACTGCTATAGACCCCTACGTCCAAGCGAATTATTGAAATAAAATTGTACCATACATTATATATGATTTCCTCCCACTGTCAAAGACCCCTGCCTCCAAGTGAATTATTGAAATAAAATTGTACCATATATGTTAGTACCATATGTGTGGAGTGGATGTTAAACCCTCCTCTCTCTCTCTCTCTCTCTAAAATAGGCCCAGATAGAAAACCTGAAATTAAATGAGGCATAGCACTTTACCTTTCTGTACTAACTGTACTAGGCATGCATACCTCATATTTTCTGCACTATGACACAGTTTCTGTCCCCCGATCTCTCTCTCTCTCCTGCCTGACATAGATCTACAGGCAATATCAAATACTAATTAATTTTTTTTCACCTAATTAAAGTAAATTTTAATTTAACATGGAATATCGACTGATTAGTAAGATGATTGATGGATCGTGTGGGAGATTTTTGTCATCTTGTATTCAATCATCAAGAGATTTGGTATCAATACTAGGCCACACCAATATAATCTTCTGTTCTTCCGGGCTCTTTGGATGTATTTAGAAGAGAGACAGAGAGAGAGAGATGGGGTTTAATGTCCACTCGACACAAACTATGTCATTTCGGGACTAACATATGGTTAAATTTTATTTCAGTAATTTGTTTGCGCGTAGGGGTCTTTAACAGTAGGAGGAAACCAGAGGACCCAGAGAAAACCAACTCATTGTCAGGTACAACCGGGGAATTGAAACCACGCCAGTTGACTCAATGACAGACCTTATGATACAGCACGCATGTGCTAACCATTCGGCCATCCATCAACCAAAAGTTGTCGACCAGTGTTCCTAAAGAACAGAAAATTGAATTGGTGTGGCCTAACTCAAACATTTTTTTTATATATTTTGACATATTATAACTCAAGATGAAATATTATGAGTGATTATAACAAATGCTTCTTCAACATCTGTAATAAAACATGGTCGATCTGTGTAGCAGAGAAGCAATGTTGGGTGGGACTTGAAACGGCCCAAGAATTGAAATAACCTAAATTTGGGACAGCCTTGAAACAGCCTTGAAATGGCCCAATTTTAAGTAAGAATTGAAATGGCACAACTTTGGGACAGCCTTTAAACATCATTACTTTATGGTGAGACTTGAATCAGCACAACTCTGGGGAGACTTGAAACAACTTCACTTTTGGACAGCCTTGAAACAGCACACTTTTGAGACAGACTTGAAACAGCTTTACTTTATGGAGAGACTTGAAACAGCCGTGAAACAGCCCAATTTTGAGACAGACTTAAAACAGTCCAATTTTGCAGGAGACATGAAACAGCCCAATTTTGCAGGAGACATGAAACATCCTCACTTTGGGGCAGCCTTGAAACAGTCCAACTTTGGGGGAGACTTGAAACAGCCGTGAAACAGCCTCACTTTAGGACAGCCTTAAAACAGCCCAATTTTGAGACAGACTTGAAACAGCCCAACTTCGCAGGTGACATGAAACAGCCATAAAACAGCCTCACTTTGCGACAGCCTTGAAACAGCACAATTTTGAGACAGACTTGAAATAGCCCAACTTATAGGAAAGCCTTGAAACAGCATTCCACATATTATGACCTTCAGAGACACACGAAAGGTGATTGTCGAAAAGATGAATTTGGGTAGGGTTCGCTAAAGCTAAGCCAGTATCTGACAAACTTACACTTTAAAAGCATTTATCAGTACAGTTTTCTAACACAATAAATGTCGTAGTTTTTTTTATGTAAAAACCAGTTGAAATGAATAAAGACAATAGAAAAAGTGATGATGATATAATATATATAAAACATGCCACGAGCTAGGGTGTTGTTAGTTTTATATAAACATTACATGAACAATGAGGGATTGTTTAAAACTTGATTAATATCACCGCTATACTTCCTACTTCACTTGTTATTTACATAGGTACAGGATAATTTGTCCCAGGACAACTCGTCCCAGACAGTTCACTCCCCCGGTCTATTCCCAGACAATTCACTCCCCCGGACAATTCACTCCCCTGGACAATTCATTCCCTAAGACTATTCCACTAGGATTATTCGACCTCGGATAATTTTTCCCCAAGGATAATTTGTCTCCGGACAACTCATCTCCTGACAATTTGTCCAAGGACAACTCGTCCCAGGACAACTCGTTCCCAGGAAGTTCGCACCTGGACAATTCATCCCTAAGACTATTCTTCCACTAGGATTATTCGACCCCGGATAATTCTTCCCCAAGGACAAGTTCTCCCCAAACAATTCGTCCCCTAGGTCTATTCGCCTCTAGGACTATTCATCCTATATGAAGGCCAAATGGAGGAAGAAATTAAGTAGTCCCCCCCCTCTTCCTGCCTGATTAATTATGATCAACAGTTAACTGATGTCTGGTCGACATTGTTTTGTCATGCACAATAATGCAGTGATTAATAACTCACTGAACAATACTCATAGTGAAGGAATAAATAGACGAAAAACTAGCATCAAAACTGAGATTTGTCTAGGGACAAACTGTCCTAGGGGGTGAATTTATCTGGGTGACGAATAGTCATGGGAAGAATTATCTAGAGATGAAATGTCTATATGGACGAGTTGTCTGGGGACAAATATCCCTACGGGACTAATAATCCTATGGGACTAATAGTCCTGGGACGAATTGTCCGAATATGAATAGTCCTGGGACGAATTGTCCGGATATGAATAGTCCTGGGACGAATTGTCCGGATATGAATAGTCCTGGGACAAATTGTCCGGGGATGAATAGTCCATATAGACAAGTTGTCCGGGGACTAATAGCCCTACAGGATGAATAGTCCTATGTGACTAAAAGTCCTGGGATGAATTGTCCGGGAACAAATTGTCTGGAGATGAACTGTCTGAGGATGAATTGTTCGGGGCCGAATTGTCCTAGAGCACATTTAAACATCCACTGTTTTAATTTCCATTTTCTACCAGGTTTTGGTGTGAGAGAGGGGGAGGGGGGAGGGGGAGGTCTAACAGGGATTCTCAAATTCTCAAGATGGTGCACATAGTGGTTGAATTATGAGGGGCTATTTGAATATAAAATAGTGGTGGGAGGGGGGGGGCAAGATCAGGGTTTTGAAACAAGAATGTCCTGAGTTGAGATTTAAAATACAAAGATATGTGCACGGAAACACATAGACGAGTCACCTTTAAAAAATAAAATGACCTTCTTACACATGTAAACAAGATCTGTTCGTCATTCAATGCAAGATCATGCAATGTGATTAATTCAGATATGCAGCAGTCCATTAATGTAAAACGTTATAAATATATAGACATAGTGTCTAATCTATACTTACTATCAGACGTTTCATGATTGTGAATATAGACTTCAAGATAAGTATTATCAGATCTGTAAACCAATATTTTAATATATATATTTATATACTTTCAGCATGTTTCGTGGTTCAAGGTGCCTGTCTTCATTAGCCCAGTCGGAGAGAGAGAGTGAAAGATGGGGTTTAACGTCCACTCGACAAAAACTAGGTCATTTCGGGACTAACATATGGTTTAATTTTTTATTTCAATAATTCGCTTGCGCATAGGGGTCTTTAGCAGTGAGAGGAAACCGGATGACCCAGAGAAAACCCACGAGGTTGGACATGCGACCCTACTCTTTGTCAAGTACAACCGGAGAATTGAAACCACGGCAGTTGACTCAATGACAGAACTTATGATACACTAACCATTCGGCCATTTATGGTATTTTCTGTCAAACGTAATTAGAGAGCCACTGAGCAGTCAAATGGGGGGGGGGGGTGGCCATATGGTCTAATGCATGCATCTTACATTATAAAGTCTGTAAAGTGACAAGGAGTACAGTCACCTGTCTAACCTCGTGGGTTTCCTCTGGGTCCTCCAGTTTTCTTCTACAGCTAAAGACCCCTAAACTAGTAGCCTACAGTCACTTGTCCAACCTCGTGGGTTCTCCTCCGGGTCCTCCAGTTTTCCTCTACAAATAACGACCCACTAAACCCTATTTCTCTCCCATCCACCCCACCCCACCTCACCCCATCCCAATTGGCTACAAACAGCCTGGATATTACTATAGTAAAGGAAGTAGTCTTTATTGACCAAGTACAACAACAGGTGTATACGAGAAGGGGAATATACTACAACGGTATCAATTTATACACCCTTCTTTCCTTATAAATAAACATAACTCCATTACCGCCATATCATCACGGGCTTAAAACATACAATAGCTGACACGCTGACCGCCAGATTCCAAAAGGTCAAACCATACTGACCTTGAAAATAAACAAGAGTTTCTGCAGCCTTTTCGCGCGTCCCAAACGTCAATGATAACTCCCTCCCTCCATTCATTCATTCACTATATCTATCCCATCACTCATCGGGCGCAGAGAAAACAAATTTTCATGGAAGGTTGGGATTGATTTAAAATCGCTGAAGCACTTATCTTCAAAGACAGACGAGGAACGGGTTTCGTTTATTCAAAATCGGCCAAGCAATTCCCAAAATGGCTACCGTTGGAGATACGGAAAAGATAATATTTGATAGCAATGTGAATAATTATCGGGAACATTGTTTGAGGTATAATTAGGGTTGGGGACGAATTGTCTATTTTTAATATATATTGCAAACAAACACCGTGATAAAATCACGGTTTTTACATTCTGATGTATACCAATTACATTTTTTTTTTTTTTGTAAAACGTACAAGATACAAGTGTTGGTTTTTTTTGTATTTTTTGGGGGTTTTTTTTGTTTGTATTTTTAAGTTGCGATTCAAGATGATAAAGTAGCTCTTGTGGGTATGGATCTATGTTTCCCTGAAATCATCCTTCCATACCGATGACTTTCAAACAGAAAGTACAACTTTGTAAACATAGATCTTAGTTTGATAAATAGATGCGTGTGTGATACATAAGTTATTTTTTAAATCGGAGTTAGTCGTTCAGGTGGACGAAAAACCGATGTCACAGAGTTAAAACTTAATTGATCTATTTAAACAACCGATTGCGTCACATGTGTCACCATCCTCACTTGGTAGAGGTCTAGGCAGTAGAAGAGAGAGAAAGAGAGAGAGAGAGTTTAACGTCCACTCGACACAAACTATGTTATTTCGGGACTAACACATGGTTCAATTTTATCTCAATAATCCGCTTGCTCTTAGGGGTCTTTAGCAGCTTAGAAGAAGAGAGTGAAGAAGAAGACGAAAAAAAGAAGAAACTTTATTGCTTAAAAAACACATACAAGAGATCGTCCCACGAAATGGGATTGATCATCGCATTTACGCAACAGCAACCGGGCAAATGAAGATGGAGAGGGAGAGAGAGAGAGAGAGAGAGAGAGAGAGATGGGATTTAACATCCACTTTGCCCAGACATCGGCACTACAGCCAACTCTTACATCGAAGTCCAACTACCCAGGGATCTTTATGTGTACACCAATGTGTACAGGGGACCTCTGTTTAATGTCGGAAAGTGGGGAAGCCAAGCTGGGAGTTCCATGTGTGTGTTGAATAATGAGAGAGGGAGAGAGAGAGAGAGAGAGAGAGAGAGAGAGAGTGTGTGTGCAAGAGAGAGAGTTTAACGTCCACTCAACACAAACTATGTCATTTCGGGACCAACACATGGTTCAATTTTATTTCAATAATTCGCTTGCGTGTAGGGGTCTTTAGCAGTGGGAGGAAACCTGAGGGCCCGGAGAAAACCCACGAGGTTGTGCAGTAGAAAAGGAGCAATTTGAAAGTTATAATTGAGTGTACACATTTGCGTGCACGTAAAAGAACCCATGGCCGTTGGAATTTGATATAAGAGTAGGCCATATCGCTGCTATCCGGGCAAAAGTTCCCTCATAGCAAACCGTATGGCGGTGTGCGTCTGTCGGAGCTATAGGAGGTTAAACCCCATTTCATTTCATGTAAACGGGAGTCACTGTGGTTCGGGGTGTAAGACACTGGTTCACTAGCCAGAAGGGTGCCGGGGGGTCTTCAGCATTTCAGCATAGGCTCCGCTTTGTCAGTGGGGAAGGACAGGGTGGCGGGATGACAAGAACAGTGTCTAGTAGTTTGGAAGGAACAAAAACCCGAGTTCCCATGTACACATTGGCAGATTTTAACGTCTTACTCTTGTAGACAAACGGGCTAATAAAAAAGGCCATACAGTGTGATAAAAGGGAATTTTGCCAAGGACAGCGGCGGTTTCCGGACACGCCTCATTGAATTTCGACTGTCAACTGTTGTTTTACGGTTTTTGTCTCATACGAACGACTAGACACTCTTTCATTTGTTATTTGTTCAATATGTATGAGGACGCATTTAGCCCAGGCAGCGGATTACATCTGCTGGGGAGGATTTTTATACGGCTTCCTTAAGAGTGTGTATCTTCGGAATAACTAGATCTTTTTACTGGACTCTGCTCTCTCTCCCTCTCTCTCTCTCTCTCTCGGGGTGTGGGGGGGGGGGGGTGGTCTAGTGTTTCGATTCCCCACTTGTACGTGATAAGGAGTAGGGTTGCCTGTCCAACATCATGGGTTTTCTCCGGGTCCTCCGGTTTCCTCCCACTGCTAAAGACCCCTACGCGTAAGCGAATTATTTAAAATAGAATTGAACAATATGTTAGTCCCTGTAAACCACATCTCTCTCCCTCTCTCTCTCTCTCTCCCTCTCACGGGGGTGGTGGGTGGTCTCGTGTTTCGATTCCCCACTTGTACGTGATAAGGAGTAGGGTTGCCTGTCCAACCTCGTGGGTTTTCTCCGGGTCCTCCGCTTTCTCCCCACTACTAAATACCTCTATCGCGCAAGCGAATTATTGAAATAATTTGTTTCGAGTGTAAGTTAAAACCCATTTCTCTCTCTGTCAGACAGACTTGCAACAACGTCGTTTTTCTGGCGCCACGACCGACCTGCAATACTTGAACATCAAAAAATACTTGTACTTTTAAAATAGGGTGTTACCCCCGAAAATAAACGGAACTTCCTAATGAAGAAACCGCGTTTTATATCTATTTATTAATAGTTTCTTCATGTTTTAAATTTAATTTATTATTTGTGAATAAATGAATAAATAAAGTCGGCATGATTTATATATTGCGATATGGATATTATATTAACCTTTTCTTTCAAAAGAAACGTCCGGGTTTTTTTGTTAACAGTTACATAAAAAAAAACTTCATGTATTATATAGGCTACAACCGGTCTATTTTTATACAAATGAATGAATGGGGAAAGGATATACGTAGGTCTATATACCCGCAGTAATTCGGTCAATGCGTAGTTTGGTCAGCTGATCTTTCCGAGATGAAGTTCCGATGTTCTGTCGACTGAGTCAACTCTAACGTTTTATGTTATGTTGTGTTGTTTGAGTAATAATCCGATTTCCCATACATTTTCCCGCCTTTTGACTCATCGAAATGAAACAAAGACATTATTGATTATTTCCAAATTTATCCCGGATTTTTTAAAAAATACGAGGCATTTACTACAAACATCATCGATTTTTGTCAAACTGGCGAAAGGTCGCATAACAACTCGTTTTCTCCTTACAACAAAGGAAAACCCCTCGAGCTAAAGAAAATTGTTGCCATATATGGAAACAAAGATGACGTGGTTTGTTTTGATAATACGTCACAAGTCACGCGCCAGAAATGACGAGTCGGTGTTTACACCTGAAGTAATGTTTGTCATAGAAAAAAAAACAACCGTCGGATAATCTTTTTGAAGATGTTCCGTCGTCAGGTTGAAAAGTGTGAGTCAATAACAGATATTTATAACTGTTTAGAATAAAAAAAATCACGGCCTGGCCTATATAATTATATAATATAATTAAGAAAATTAATATTAACATTGCCTATTATGAATAGGCCTATATAGCCTAAAGGAGAGAGAGGGAGAGAGAGAGAGAGAGAGAGAGAAATGGGGTTTAACGTCCACTCAACACAAAGTAGGTAATTTCAGGATTAACACATGATTCAATTTTATTTCAATAATTCGCTTGCGCGTCGGTGTCTTTAGTAGTGGGAGGAATCCGGAGGACCGGGAGAAAAACCCACGACTCAATGACAGATCTTATGATACAGCGCGCACGTGCTAACCATTTGGTCATCCAACCCCCCGCATTAATGCAAACGAAGAAAAATATTAGAGCGCTATTTTTAAAAGCAAATGGCCCAGGGGCTTTTGATGTTTTTCTTAATGAATTGTGTTTATATGGCCGAAGGTTGATCAATATAAATCTCACGATATTATCGTGGGTCTATTTTGTAGTGTTTTTACACTACTATTGTCGTGGGTCACTTAGGCTGGTTATAATTGTCGTGGGTCACTTTGATTATAAAAAAAAAGCGTTTTAAAATGGTCGCTGTCAGCCACCATTCTGTAGGCTATAGTAAATGAAACAAAATAGGGTTTAACGTCCTGCTGTTCAGCCCCGACTGAGCTAATGAAAACGACCATACAGTGTGCTATTTATAAGGGAAATTTTGCCCGGACAGCGATGCTACGGCCTACTCTTATATCGAATTCCAAGTACCAACGGTTCTTTTACGTGCACGTCAATGTGTACACAGGACCTCGGTTTTTCGTCCCACCCTAAACGTTGTCCCTTGCCAGGCCCTCTGTCCTGCACCACTGACAAGGGGGAACGACATCGGAAAATTCCGATGAACTTTCTCGGTCAACACCTTGTTATATTCATATCGCGTGGGTCCAACACTAATTTATTATGTCCCTCACGAGACGTAAAACAAGTAGGCCAACGTCAGGAAACGACCATTATGGTCCACATGACGTCATCGTAGAAAACTAGCATGGAAATATATTCTATTTATATATTTCTATGAAAACTAGGAATTGTGACGCAATATTGGAAATGCAGTGAAAAGCTTTCTCGAGGACACGTACCTTCTAGGCTATAGCAGATTTAGGTTTCTACAGCTAGGTCATTTTGAGACTAACATATGGTCACTGTTGGAGTGGGGAATTTGCCCTGTCGTAGGCCAATCTGAGAGTAGGAGACCTTTCGTCTTTCTGTCCATTCCGAACGACTACACAGGCGAAAAGTGTTGTGGAAAAGCTTAGCGTATATTCTATAGCCTACTAAAACCCCAACTGCTTGTTATACAGTTTTTTGGAGGAAAATAGTAACAATAATTTACTGAAATTAATGATTCTAAAACACTAAAGGTGACGTCAATCAAAACATTTGATGTGCTTTCTTGAAGAGCACATTTCCGGAAATTCCCGATGATGCAAAGCTGTTAGACCTATTAATTTAGTCTACGGACTGGAATAGAAAGGTGCAATAAATGACGTCACGCTTGTTCCTTCACATGTCAGAAAAGGGGTCACGTATTCGTGGGTCTGACGTAGGACAGACTGTTCAATCTACGGACTCGACATTCTCCCGGAAATATAAAATCACGATCGAGAGGAAGCTGTTCTCGCTATTAAAAGAATGCCGGATATAAGCATGGCCCTTTTTATGATTAGCCTAAAACTACACTGTGACGTTGTCTTGTGACAGTCAGTCCTTTATTATTTTGAATATGAAACTCAGCGGGAATTCCTGTCGGCGTCATAAAGAAATGTAGTCGAATAAGTATGTCTTCCTTGTTAAATATAGATTTTGATGACCGGTGTTAAGTTTACATTACTGAATGTCACATGGCTGGATTTAAAATAGGGCCGGTCTATTGTTAGATTTTTATAAATAGCAACCAAACGCGGAATTTGTTCATTTTGAAATGAAAAGAAATGGGGTTCAACATCCTACTTTTCTGCAACGGGGATAATAAATCGGGGGTTGGATGGTTAGCACGTGCGTGCTTTATCATAAGGCCTGTCATTGCTTTGACTCGAATCCCCGGTTATACGTGGCAATGAGTAGGGTCGCCTGTCCAACCTCGTGGGTTTTCTCCGGTTTCCTCCCACTGCTAAAGACCCCTAGTTTGTGTCGAGTGGACGTTAAACCCATCTCTCTCTCTCTCTCTCTCGCTAATAAAGGCGGTGACACGGTGTGCTATGAATAAAATTTTGCCCGGACACCGGCGTTTTTGCCTACTCTTCCGCCGTTTCCATGTTCTGCTAAGGGTTCTTTTACGTTCACGCCAACGTGTAGGCGGAATCTCATTATTTTTGGTACTATCTGAATGACTAGACACTGCCCATTGCCAGATACCCCCCCCCCCCCCATGGTGCACGTCTGACGAGGGAGGGGAAGCCATACTGTTCCATTCGTCAGCTTCGATATTTTATTTTGTAAATGACGAAAACCGGACGAAGTAAGCTAAATGAAATGAAATGAAAGGGAGTTTAACGTCCTACTGTTCCGCTCCGAACTGGGCTAATGAAGACGGCATACGTCATACTCTCATATCGAATTCCAACTGTACACAGGATCTCGGTTTTTCGTCCTATCCGAACGACTAGAGAGTTATCCTTGTCAGACCCTCCGCCCTGCATCACTGACAAGCGAGAACGAAGTAAGCTAATAATACTACTAATAATAGGTTAGGTTTAATACTTTATCATATCCAGTATGTATGCATGTATGTATGTATGTATGTGTCTTTTTATTACTCTGAAAATTCAATATTTTTTTTTTTTTAGAACGAGCACATTTTTATTTTCCCACAACTACGATTATTTGTAATCAGCCGTTGAAGAATTGAAGAGACACTGTGACATCAAGAGCTTTTCCAATCTGGTTTCACTCGATCAGTGGTCAGGCCCGTAACTAGGCAAAAAGTTTCGCCATCCCCTGTGAAAAAGTTTTCGACCATAAAAACAATAGATATATATTGTCCGTCAATTTTACAGCACTCCTGAGAACACCCCCCCCCCCCCCCCGTTGCTCTGAGCTATATTTACAGCCCTGTCAGTGGTGCAGGAAAGGCGTCTTGTAGATAGTCGTTGAGATGGGACAAAAGGCAAGTTGGGAGCCACGGTGGAACAGTGAGTAAGACGCTGACTCGTTAACCAGGACCCAAGTTCACAAAGCATTCTCAGACTCAAGTTAAGAATTTACTCATCTTTCAATCACTGTTTATGAGAAATATCTTTGATCCAGAAAAACAAAACTTTGCACATAGTTTCTTATTGGTGTATTTGATACATTAAAACAACAAAAGTTTTCTAAAGGGCTATATTTTAGTTTAACTTAATTTTCAGACTTTAGTTAAGAATTTAGTCAACTTTCAATCACTGTTTATGAGAAATATCTTTGATTCAGAAACACGAAACTTTGCACATATTTTCTTATTGATGTATTTGATACATTAAAACAACAAAAGTTTATAAAGGTTTATATTTTAGTTCAAATAAGACGAACAATTTTGAGTAAATTCTTAACTTAAGTCTGAGAAATCAGGGCCAGGGTCCAGTTTCACGAAATTTTAGCTAAAGATAATATCCAAATTTTTAGTAGATACTTCAATTTTGATTGGCTAAGCACTACAATCAGTCTAATATTATCCAATCAAATTACTAAAATTTGGTTTTTATCTTAGTTAAAATTTCGTGAAACATGCCCCAGGTCTCGGAACTCGGATTCGCTCCTGCCGTTGCCCAGCGTGGTTTCGCCTTGTCAGTGGTACAGGAAGTGTTGTCTTACAAGGAACAGTGTCGTGTCGTTCGGATGGGACAATAAGCCAACTTTCCGTGGGTACCTAGAGTGTCACGTTAAAGATACCTTGACAGTTGTAAATCTAAATAAGAGTAGGCCGAAGTGTAGCTGCATGGGCAAAATTACCCTCATAGCACACTAGTATGCCCATCTTCATTTTCCCGGTTGATGTTGCGAAAATGCGATGATCAATCCCATTTCCTCTTATGTCCCCAACCTCGTGGGGCGATCTCTTGTATGTGTTTTTTAAGCAATAAAGTTTCTTCTTTTTTTCGTCTTCTTCTTCACTCTCTTCTTCTAAGCTGGACTTTTCCCATTTTGAAATGAGGTTCCACGAAACGACAAGAACCGTATACATACAAACAAGTCACCCGCCCACGTTTTTTTCTGTCATTTATGCTGCAGAAATTCCATATAAACATTTTAAATGGCACAGCAATTCTGCTGGACAAAAATGCAGACAGAACGGGATATTGCTTGCACGTGTTGTGCCATAATGATGTAATATTGCATAACGAGCTCCTTAACTGGTTCCAGTCTTTACAACAGTCAGAGTTATGCCCCTTGTTTACAAATGTCTTGGGAGTGTGCCAAAAAAACCAGCGCGTTGACAATGAAGTAATTGCCCTGTTTGACAAAAGCGAACCAAATACAATTCCTGTTCGGTTGGATTTATTTAGAATAGTTTTAAAACCCAGCCCTATGTGGGTATTAGGTTTAAAAAGGCACACACAAGCCCGAATTGGTGTAATTCTACGACCGTTCTTCATAGTGTTCGTAGTGGGGAAGTTTGCAAGCATCATATTGGCGCCGTGAGCTGTGCAGACGACTTGGGCGTAACAACTGAAGGATGGGCCTTTTGTCAAAATACAGAATTAATCATTAAATACGGGTAAATCTGGAAGAATGAAACTCTTATCCAGGTTAAGACCAAATTGTCTGATAATGCATTTCTGTCCTATACGGGTGGTGGACTTTCAGACGTTGCTCTTCTCTGAGCAAACGGACGGCTTTTATCAAGGTCTATCATTGAGTTAAGTGACGTGGTCTCTCTCTCTTTCTCTCTCTCTCTCCGTCTTCATTAGCCCAGTTCGGAGCAAAACAGTAGGACGTTAAACCCAATTTCATTTCATTTCTCGCTCTCTCTGAGCAATCTCAGTTGTTGAGACCGATTTATTTTATATATATAGATAGTCCAAAAAGTCTGATTGTCACAGGGTTAACATACTAAACTAATACTGTCTGTCTACACGAAGCTGGATGGCCGACATTTTAAGTACTAAATCAACGATTGTAGTCGAAAACATGAAGTATACTCCGAGAATTTTGAGATGTATTCATTCCTCATATTAATAAAATAATTGAAAGGGTTTATTTGGTCTTTGTGTGTATGACAGATGTAAAACGAAGTAGAGCCGCATTACAAAACATTTTACTAATTTTTGGAGATGGCGGCCATTTAGGGCAGAGATCTATTCTCAAGGAATGAAGTAGATAGCCCTCTGTGTGCAAAAATGAAATGAAATGAAATGAAATGGGGTTTAACGTCCTACTGTTCTGCTCCTAAACTGGGCTAATGAAGACGGGCATACGCCATACCGTGTGCTATGAGGGAAATGTTGCCCGGGCACCGGCGCTACGGTCTACTCTTATATCGAATTTCAACTGCCAGGGGATCTTTTACGTGCATGCCAATATGTACACGGGACCTCGGTTTTTCGTCCCATCCGAACGACTAGACATCTGTCCTTATCCAGAATGCAGTCCCATAGGTATCAATGAATGTTGTGATGTATATCTAATTTCTACCCAAGGCTGGGTCATTTCGGATAAGGTCAAATAAAGACATACTTTCTGGACATTTGCTTTGGGGGTCCATATCTTATCTTCATGTCTAACCGCAGTAATAATCCTATAGGGCTTTTCAGATTAGGTATAATTGCCTTCAGATCTATTTCTACATAAAACTTTCTTATTTCTCTTGTGTGGGCCGTGGTGGCTCAGTGGGTAAGGGTGTGACTCACTAACCGACGGATCTGGGGCTCGAGAGAGAGAGAGAGAGAGAGAGAGAGAGGGGAAGTTTAACGGGACTAAAATATAGTTGAATTTTATTTCAATTATAATTCGCTTACGCGTAGGGGTCTTCAGCAGTGGAAGGAAACCGGAGGACCCGAAGAAAACCCACGAGGTTGGACAGGCGACGTACAACCGGCGAATCTAAACAACGCCAGTTGACTCAATGACAGACCTTATGATACAACGCACACGCGATAACCATTCGGCCACCCAACCCCCTGTTGGCCGAGAATGGTCCTTGGTGTCCCTTTACCAGCGGTACAGAATGGGGTGGGGGTGAGGAACAGTGTCTAGTCGTTCGGATGAGATAAAAAACCGGACTAACATATATATGTAGTTTTATTTGATTTCAATAATTCGCTGGCGCGTAGGGATCTTTAGCAGTGGGAGGAAACCGAGGACTATGAGAAAACCCACGAGGTTAGACAGGCGACCCTCCTCCTTGTCACGTACAACCGGGAATTCGAAACCAAAATAAAACGTAATAGACGTATTATATAAATGTATATTGCTGCACCCGTTAAATTACATTTTCTCTTCTCGCTAACTTGAAATATCCTCTAAAGAGTACTTGCAAGCTAACTTAAATATTTGCTTTGTAATGTTTATGACACTTTTATCTCCATATTATACTGGTATATATATATTATATCGTCCCGTGTTTCTCCGTCATAGCTTGACAGAGGTTTCACAACTCGCGTAGGAAGTGAATTGAAATGGGGTTTAACGTCCTATTTTCTGTCGGCGTCAACTGGACTAATGTAGACGGCATATTATACCATACAGGGAAATTGTTATCCCGACAGCGGCACGACGGCATAATTTTCTATTCCAAATTCCACCTGTCAAAGGTTCTTTTTTACATGCAGACTAATGTGTACACGGGACCTCGATTTTCGTCCCATCCGAACGACTAGACAGCGTTCATTGTCAGGCACTCCGTCCTGCACCACTGACATGGGTAAAATTACGTAAGACCAGGTGCAAACCCGAGGCCCGGGACCTGGTTAGCGAGTAAACGTCTTACTTACTGAGCCACCGCGGCTCCCAACTAACATGGTCCCACCTTGTCGGTGGTGGGACCAAAAACCGAGGTCCTGTTTACGCATTCGCATGCACATGAAAGATCCCTTGACAGTTGGAATTCGATATAATAATAGGCCATAGCGCCCTCATAGCACACTGTATGGCGTATGCCCGTCTTCATTAACCCAGTCGGAGCAGAACAGTAGGACGTTAAACCCCATTTCATTTCTCTCCCTCTCCCTCTCTCTCTCTCTCTCTCTCTCTCTCTCTCAAATTCAGTAGGAGTGAGTGGAACAGCCTACAGGTTCGGATAAGTTATATCTATATGCATATGACTACTCCTTTGCTATTACACCACACTAAGTCTATACTTGTGAACAACACCGAATTCACTCGGCTCAAGTCATTGTGATAGACAATAATATTACGTCAAACAACCGTCTTTTATCACTCTTGCTAAAGGCCAACTGAATTGACGGTCGATACTATTCTAAATCGGAGAGGCGAGTCGAGTTTTAACAACAATTTTATTGCACCTCACTCACTGTAAGTTAGTCGAATGCATTTGAGTTAATGAACCGGTCTAATCGGAGGATGAACAAATAAATCTAGAACACTAAAAAAAAAGTTAACCCAATTAAGAAACACAATACAAATTTAATGTCAGTTTTAATTCACACGCTGCATAGCTAGTTGTTGTATCATGTTTCGAAGACCTCTGACATTTTGACGACAGTAATGGCGTTTTAATATTTAATATTCATAAATAACTTTTTGCCCTTGCCTGTTTTGCCGAGGGCTAAAATGAGTATATTGTGACGTCACATATTGCACACATGGCGCAAGGGACTTGTCTTTGATGACACAAACACGACGAGCCGTGTCAATTTGACGGATATTTTTGTAAACGGCAAGTAAAATATACAGAGAGTTTGACATAACCACCTTTCTCTCTCACAAACAGGTTTTTTAAAACAAAAATATTTTAAACCGTAATGCATTATAGGATTTTGTGAACCATTTTCATTTTGAATTAAACAGATTTTTTGGGGGGTGGTGTGTGTGTGTGTGTGGGGGGGGGGGGGGGGTTAAAATCAAATAATTCATAAATATTTTGTTATATATTCTTTGTTTTTTTAAAACAACAATTTTTTTAAAACCTTAATTCGTCATAAGATTTTGAGAAACCATTTTGATTTTTAATTAAAACAAGATTTTGTGGGGGTTATTTTAAAATCAAATGATTCAGTAATATTTAGTCTTATAGTCATGTGTCCTAGCTATTAGAGAAATTTACACTACAGGCAAGTCGTTGGTATATGACACTACTTAATGTGTTGGCTATGTGGGTTATATTACAAGCCGTGACCTAGATTTTGTCCATTTAAATTTAACATCACGCTGTTGTGTTGTGTGTTGAATAACTGTTGAATAATAGCGCTGAATATATATAACGTTTAACGTCCATTCGACACAAACTAGGTCATTTCGGGACTAACATATGGATCAATCGGTTTTTAATATTAATTCGCTTACGCGTAGGGGTCTTGAGAAGTGAGAGTAAATCGTGGGAGCCGGGGTAAACCCACGAGGCTGGAAAAGTGGCCCTACTCCTTGTGCGCAGGGGTTATTAGCAGTGGGAGGAGGCAAACATACTGGTAATACTTTTAAACCAACTCCCATAAAAGTGGGAATTATAAATGGATATTCCCTAATGAATGTTACACCGACTGAAACCTCCGTTGTTATTCCGATTCCATAATTTCTGTATATACAACGGTAGGACGTTTAACCCCATTTCATTTCATTTTACTGCCCAGCTGTATTGGATATTACACTGTATGGCGTATGTCCGTCTTCATTATCCCAGTCGGAGCAGAACAGTAGGACGTTAAACCCTTTGCATTTTATTTCAGAGCTTGGTTGAATTGGATAGCACATTGTGGTAGGACCGACAATGAACAGTTTCTAGCCTTCGTGTGGGACAAAGAAACAAGGTTCTGTGAAAATGTAATTTGGCAAAAATTCCCCCCAGAACACACTGCAATGTGTACGATATGCACGTCTACATTCGCCCGCCCTCGTCGGTACTGAACAATAGGACGTTAAACCCTATTTCAATTCATTTGATTTCAGGGTTTGGTTGAATTGGTTAATATTTAGACTGATGCTTGACGTGATTAGTACAGTACAAGTACGGAAGCAAGTGTTATCTACCGGAGAACAATTTTAACTTTATATCCGTCCAGGGTTATTCCTACTGATTAGTTATACTATAGTCATGGCGACACAGCTAAAACAAGTCATTTCTTCTTAATTATACACTAATCGGGCTTTTTGTCCTTACTAATTTAATTATAGACTGGAAATTAAAATTATCACTTTGGAAAACTGTTGCTAGGTTTCAACGTAGCGAAATATCGGGGTTTGGAGGGGTGGGCAACATGTAGGGCTATGGATTGAGATGCGTCGATGAGGTACTTTCGTATTTACTAATTTAGTTATGGACTGGAAATTAAAATTATCACTTTGGAAAATGGTTGCTACGTTTCATCGTAGCAAAATATCTGGGTTTGGAGGGGGGCAACGTGTAGGCCTATGGATAGAGATGCGTCGATGAGGGATTTTTGTCTGGAAATTAAAATTATGACTTAGGAAATCTGTGGCTACGTTCATCGTAGCAAGATATCGGGGTGGGGGGCTATGAACAGAGATGCGTCGATGAGGTATTTTGGTATTTTTGTCTTTACTAATTTAATTAT
Source organism: Patella vulgata (assembly GCF_932274485.2). Taxonomy (NCBI): domain Eukaryota; kingdom Metazoa; phylum Mollusca; class Gastropoda; family Patellidae; genus Patella; species Patella vulgata. Next base: position 6,033,497 of record NC_065883.2, on the reverse strand, counting down.
GGACTGGAAATGAAAATTATCTCTTTGGAAAGCTGTTGCTACGTTCATCGTAGCAAAGTATCGGGGGGGGGGGGGGGGCATGCGTCGATGAGGGATTCACTCGAATGAATTAAGGAAGTCACTTGCCTTTATTAAATGTATTCATGGGTTGAAAATAGATTACCTATTTGGAAATACATGGCTGAGTTCATCTGTTAGTAATATATCAACATAAAATAGGTTAATATTAAATGTGACGAAATGGCGGTGGACAGTATATATTTGTCATATGGCTAAGTTCATCTTTCCGTAATAAATCAACGAAAAATTGTTCAGTTTTTTCTGATAAATGTATGATAAAAAAAACGGGATCGACAGATTCTGTCTCACACTGCAAGTGATACATCTCTCGACTCCATAGCTGACAAAAGGTGGTGATCATTATCACTAATTATTATAATGAAGTTGACAGAGTCCATATTTATAAAACGTATAATATAGAGTCGAGTGTATGAATTATCGTTCATATCTCCCTCTCTGTATACGGCGTAGAGTATTCTATAGACTTATATACAATACCCCACTCTTCTCCGGTCGATATGAAGGTCGTTTGTCTGAACCGGTTTCTCTATTATTATCTGTTTAAACAAACACAACGTGATCCGATCACAGAGATATGCGAGTCGAGGGAAACCGACAGGTGTTTTTCAAACAGGTACATTTAACGGTCGTCCTATACACGGTTAATTTCAAACACCGTTGAACAGTGATTGCGCAGAGTGTGTGCAGTTATATACGCCTCTCAGCCACAACAACTTGGGAATTCGCGCATCGCAATAAGACGCGGGTGAATCAAAATGTGTTCATATCCTGTCATGGGACTATGGCGCATTTCAAAAACATAGGGCATTGATTGTATTAATATCACTACTTAGCGGGTCAATGCACTCGACGACTGAGGAACTAAAAGGGGTGTTGACGCTAGAATTTACAACAATGTTGTTAGTTGTAAACGTTGACCACAACAACGTTGCGATTTCTAAATTCGACTAAAATTACATTTAGTTCATCTCCTTGACATCTATTAAATAATCCTTTGTCAGATATCAAAATGTTCCCAGATCCCTTTCACTGGATAATTAATTCTTGTTTCACAAGCTGTATTACATGACATTGACAACCCGAACGCCATGTTATGCATCTTCTTGACAAATAATACGTTAAATAGTTTTATTTAACGTCCGCTTCTACCTTGGTGATATCGCAGATCATCCCAGATAATAGTTTAAATCAAGGCAATATAATCCCTCGCTCACTAAAAACAGTCTAAGGCCCAGTAGTGGAAAATGGACCCCACGACACAAAAATTGCGCAATATGCTGGATCGTCATTGCTATTACAATAGGAGATAATGCGTGCTATTCAGAAAGGAATTTCTTACATTTTAACCCACTAGTTGCACTCCCCATGATCTATTATAGTCTACAGTATAAATTAGAACAGACAAGATTGTTTCATTTTTTCATTATTTTAATCATACGGTTCTTTAAAATTGTATTAAATACAAAATGGTGATATCATACAAGTGAAAGCATGTATTGAAAAAAAAAAAGTTTGAAAAAAATGATATAAAAAGTTTCACGCATCTTTGGTGACATCATAATTTAGAACATATATATAATAATAATAATAATAAAATCTTACTGAAAAATACGAAATTTTAATGGCCAAATATTGGTCAATGCCATTATATTATCTATTATTGCTGTATTGAAATGCATAGTTATTTTAATAAATATATAAAATTATGATAAATAATGATCGTGAAGGAGGTGTTTGAGTTATGAAGATATTTAAATACTAGTATTTGCATAATTTACGTTATATAAATAAAGGAGACCTGATCATATCTTAAATAATAAATGTTAAGGCACAATGAATTATGTATATTATACTCAAAATAATACTTAATATTCCAGTGGAATAAAATTATGGTCCTTAAAAACCACCACGTCGTGGCAATGAAAGCATTAAGGGCGACATTTTAAAAATAAATACGTACATATATAGGAATGAAATAAAATCGATTTACACATATAATATAATAATTATTATTAGTAATGACATTAAATAGTATTAAGTGAATATGATCTTCGAAATGAATTTAAGAGAGTAGCCTAACGAACACTACTAAAAAAGTTTGAATGAACCAAGAGAACGTAGGAGTTTTATTGTGGCCCTCGCCCGGAGAGCTTTAAAAAAAATCTTACGAGATTTATAGTTATACTAACCTAAGATCTTTTAAAAACATAATTTGGCAGTATCAAAAACATCGAACATCAATAGAAAGAAAAAAATAGTTAATAAAAACAAGAAGTCACATTAATTAATAACAAAAGCTATACACAACAGTTTACTCACATGAGTCTCAGAGATTGTTTTTTTAATAAAGTTTTTCGTTCGTTTCGTTGTATCAAAACTTTTCGTCGAATATACACAAAACCAATATGTAAATTGGCAGAAAATATAATATATATCCATTGTAATCGCGAAGGCACAAGTTTTTTTTAAAGTTTTTGTTTACAATTCCTGAGACAACCGGTTGAAGATTGGTAATCGCATACCTCGGCTTACTTCCATAGGAGAATTGCATGTACCAAATCCACTGCCACTGCTTGAAGAAGATGAACCAACACTTAATCCAGAAACCGATTCAACCGGTGATGATGACGGGGCGGCGTCGTTGAAGGTTTGACTTTCTCGGAAGACTTGGGTGAGGAAACTATCGTCGAACACGTTATGGTTGATGTTGTTGTTTTCGTATGCTGTTCTCTGGGTGTTCAAGTTCAAGGAGGAATTGAACTGATTCTGTAGAGCTGACATATCGGTGAGGTTGGCATTATTCATCTGCGTCTGAACTTTAAGGGGTGTCATCCAGTCGAGCTCGGCGGCACTGCTGAATACGGGACTGGATCGGGAACTGCCGGAGCTTACACTCTGTTGGTTAGGTGAGAAGTTGGCCATGTTGGCACTGGAGAAGATATCGTCACCGGATCCGAAGAAGGAAGGACTGAGTGTGGTGGGGCTGGCGTTGACACTGGAAGAAGGTGAATCTAAAGATGAACCAAGTGAAGACAAACTGGTGAATTTGATAGAGCTGGGTCTCTGGATGGGCTGAGGAGGTTGAATAACACCTGGATGTTGTTGTTGCTGCATCTGCATGGCCTGTTGTTGTTTCAACAAGTTCAATTTTCTTTCTTCTTCACTGTGGATGAAGTGACATCGAGGTCCATAGGGGCAGAAACCAATGGTGTGGAATGTTCGGCATAAATCGGTCTTGTATTTGGGATGGCGGGCCAAGTTCTGGAGCTCATGTTTCCCGTGGGCAAACTGACACTTATCACCGTATTTACAATGTCCATTTTCTTCGAAAGGTCGGCAAAGTTCGGTCTTGTAGCGGGTTGAATTCACGGTAGCACTGGTGTTAGCAGCGACAGCAGTATTCCTCATTGATTTGTCACAGGGCTCACTCCAGCTATGTTCCAATTTACGATGAACTTGTGTGTTGAGGTGGCTCTCTGTTGCAGACATGATGTTCAATGTTGAAGGAGGGACTATATTGGAGGAATAGCCTGAGTTGGATGTCACCGGTACAAAGGCACTGCCGTTTCCAAAAGTACCCATAGGAAGATTTCTGTTCTGTGAAAAGTTATTGACAGGGGCACCAACTGCTAAATGCTCTGTGTTCTTATTTAGTCGATTCTGAAATTAGAAAAAAAACAATCATAAATATCATGTCTGACTAGACTGATGTTTCAATCAAATATCAAAATCTAAAATCCAAATCATTTTAAATTCCAGTGAGTCTTTTAAAAGACCCAAATAAGACTCCAAAAAATACTGTCATATTAATGACCGGCAATTCGACAACAATCAACAGCGATTAACACTCCGACCGTATTAAATATTCAAACTTTGAATGGATCAGAATAGCGCCGCTTGCAAATGTCGTTTGTTTTGAGTAACAAATTTAACAGTTCAAACACGAAACTTTTACATACCTGAACATTTGTAATATCAAAATCATATAACTGTGAATACTGAGAAACAAGTGTAGTAGACATATTGAAAATCTTTCTGTTGTAATTGCACTCCTAATGTTATCCTGAAGAAGTCACAAACTGTACTATCGAAATGCTGTCGGCGTCGGCTAATATGTGATTTCACCAAAAGTGGGAGGAGCTATCACCTCAATAGAGTTGACAGCCAGCTAAGCCACTCGGAGTTCCGTTGTACTCATTAGGCCCCGCCCTCGATTCTGATTGGCTGTTCTATTCAAAACAACAAAGGGTTTGACTAGCTTCTCGAAGCGCACTTGTTAGCTGTATTATCCCTGCCGTATAGGAATTTTTGGTATGGGCCGTACGTTCCAATACACTAAACACCGCGCGTTAATCAAAGCGTGAAGAAGATATTCTGATTGGACGTTCAAATTAGACTGCCTTGGCATGGAATTCTCCGAGAAGGCGTGTCTTAAAATAATCCCCAATTTTTATTCTTTTGGCAAAGAATAATGCAATAAACAGAAAAAAAAACCTAGAATTGAAAACAAGAATTAAAAGTCAATGATATGTCTCCGTAACCCCCTTTTTTAAAAAAAATTCTTTCATTTTATTCCTTCTACCCCTCTTGAAATTCAACTCTTTGCCCTGTTGCTGGACATCATTTTCGACTTCGGTGTCTCGCTCGAATTGCGTAGGCCACAAAACATTTGTAACAGTAGGTTTATGCAGTCACCCTATAGTTGAAAGCGGACATCAATATCTAGCACTATTAGAATCAAACCTTGGTAGGCCATATTCAATAGTGCTATTTTTGATTTCATATTCATAAATAAGTTTTATTAAATGCAATGTCGTATAATAATAAAATTGTACTTCAGTGTGCATCATAATAGGTAGACCACTTCACTGTACACACAGTGAGCGGTGTATACCGAGTGACTCACGTGTTTTTTCCCGCGTTTTCTGGTTAAAGCGCGCCAAGTGAGAGAGAGATAGGAGTGAAGTAAACAAGTTTCTATCGCTCGACACATGTTAGAATTACACAAAGCCACGACACGACAGACACAGAGAACAACTTTATTTTTAACAAATTCGCCTTAATAAACACTAAATATAATTTGTCGACCATTACAAAAAGATTCATACCTCAATAGAAAGAATAAATAGGAGTACATTTTTTTTTTATTATATTATCTTATGATGCAATCCAGGGACGAGAGAGATAACCTAGAATGACGAGACAAGAAATATAAGATTAGGCCTACATAGGTGACAAACGATGACATGACCACCTACTAATAATAAAAACATGAATTACAATTCATCTACGTAATAGGTCAAAATAGAATAAAATGTTTATATGTATTCAATAAACAAAGGCCGTCTGAATGGTTTGTGTCACATAAGTGTTTTGCTTTTACTTATACGTAAAAGAACATGAATTAAAATTCATATACGTAATTGACTGAATTAAATGTCGAGGTCTCAAATACATTTCTATCAAAGATAAAATAAAAGAGGGGTATCATAATCGTTTTGTTTTTAATGAATGTAGCTCATTCATTCATATTCTGAATAAATCGTACAAATTGATTTCCATATGGAAAATTACCATGGAGCTGTTTAGTTATTCAATAACCGAGGTGAAAGTTGGCCGCTGATAAATTTATGTCATGAAATAGAATATAAATCTCCGAGTCAATTTGTGAATAAATCAGATGAACTTATTTTAATATACGAATTTATTATTTACGTCTATTTACGACGACTGTTATTGACAAGTATGTTTATTTATCGATTCGGGTTAACCTTTTAGCTTTTTAGCCCGAGTAATTCACTCTATGATTACTGTAGGCCTACGATAAACATATTCGTCACTTGCCTTGTTACCCAATTACCGCGATATGAACTCGTGAATCGATCGATAGCTGACCTAATCCTACGGTCAAATTTTGTGTTCATTACTTATATCTGTTCCTAGTTTGGTTTTGATTGATGTTTGCAGTTATACTTTATTTTTAAACTTATATTATACCCAATGGCTATTTTGTTCCTTATTGACATGCAATAAGTTACAAATATACACTATAGGGGTTATGGCCTTATATTTCCCGACTACATAACTCATGGTTCATTCATGAACTTGATGTAATAAAGATATATACCGGTACGTAAAGAGGAAGTCGGCTGATTTTTAAATTTGAATCGATTTACAATGGGAAAGGCCACATTCTATAAAAAGAAAATAAAACTGGCAAGTTTATGTGGATACATATACACAAATAAAATATTTCACATCACTTATTATTTATTTGTTGGTGCGGAGAAAAAAACAATTCGCCTACATGATAATATTGGCTCTTATTTCATATTTCATATTTCGTATTTCTTTATTGCTTTGTCACGTATGATGTAGGAGTGAAAAAACGTTATTTGGGTTAGTGAAGTGTCTCCCTGCTCGAAACAAGATGCCAGATTCGTGTCAGCTCTCGTAACTTAACGGGGTATATTTACATTTATAATTAACAAATTGTTAATTAAGACACACAAGGAGATTTGATTAATTTAATCTAGCTATATATGAAACAGACATTGGTCAAGTGAATCTGTCAGTCAAAGTAGTGGTATATATCACTGTCATATAGCTGTTAACACCGCCATAAACATCATACTCTGAACTATAGATAGATCCAACAAGCATCGCTTACGGCTCATTCCTTCATCCATTCATTCATTCATTCATTCACGCTATGGATCCACAACACCAAACGGAGACCCTCACTGAACTTCATTCATTTATTTTTCCAAGGCAGTGGTTCCAACCTCGTGGGTTTCTCCAGGTCCTCTGGTTTCCTCCCACTGCTAAAGACCCCTACGCGCAAGCGAATTATTGAAATAAAATTGAATCATATGTTAGTCCCGACATGACCTAGTTTGTATCGAGTGGACGTTAACACCCCCTCTCTCTCCCTTTCTCGCCCCCCTCCCTCTCTCTCTCTCTCTCTCACCAAGGCAGTGGGAATTGAGCAATTCAGTCTTGGTATCTAATAGCTCTACGACTTATCCCCCGCTTGCATTTCCGTGGACGTTAGGCTACTTACTAGTGAGTTTTACACCCGATTTCGTGTATCTCGTTCTCTTACCTGTTCCAGAGAATGAATATTGAATGACATTATTATTTTATGGAATATATACTAGGTTTAATATTAACAAGAGTGAAATAGACACGCAGATCGATATTCACTCAATTTAAAATCAATCAAGAATAATTTTAAAAAAAAAACAATCAATAGATACAACCCAATAATAATTCGATCTCTCAAAGTTTATTGATTGAATATGTCACAAATGTTAGGAGAACTGTGTTAAATGCGTTCTGCCAAAATAATTTCGTGTAAATTAGAAAATGATAGTCCGTGAATGGATTGTAGTAATTTAAACAGAATGTGTAGAAATTAGTTGGGGGATACGAGGAGATTAATGAATGGAAATCTCTCACGTGCATCTATCTGACGTAATTAGGTAAACAAAGTGGGCTAATCAAGGCTTTCTCACTGGTGTATAGGTGAAGATTGAAGAAACATGCACTGACCTCCCCACGATGTTAAGACGTGGCTTGTTACCCCCCTTACCCCCCACTACCCCGTATATGTGAATTATCTATTATTCTCCCGACTGACACGAGATACTGTGACAAACAAATAATTTGTAGTGAAAGGGTTTTGATAATTGCAAGGATTAGGTGAATGGAGGAAGGATGGGGGTTTAACGAGATGTTGACACGTAACAAGAACAAATTCATTCATTATCTTATATTATACATCACAGCAGCCTAGTCGTTCGGATGGGACGAAAACCCGAGCCCCGTGTTCACATGCACGAAAAAGAGCCCTTGACCATTGGAATTTAACTGCTGTCCGGGCAAAATGTCCCTCATAGCAAACTCTTTCCCGTTTGGTGCACAAAAGTAGGACGTTAAACCCCATATCATTCATTCATTCGTTTCAAATTGTATTATTTTGCTCCACGAACGAATTGTATTATTCGTTTTGTATTTAGAAAAATTCAAGCGATTTAACCGGGGTATAGACGGTTTTGGGGTTTATTATAGTTTTGCACCTAAATGTAAAAAGCTATCTTAAATCGACTAATACTACTACTATTTCTTTATGGTTTGTCCTATCTATGCTGTATTGGGCAGTTATCATAAATTTGATATTAAATTATGTAATTGGCTTATATCTAGTATGCCGTCTTCATTAGCCCAGTTCGGAGTAGAACAGTAGGACGTTAAACCCCCATTTCATTTCATTTTTATCCAGTATCATTTCTTCAGCTCTTTTTACGAGGAGCGAAAAATGTGAGTGTGCGTGGGTCTTTTTTTTTAAAAAAAAAAACCTGTTTGCGGGTTATAATTGCGTCATGATATTATTACGCCATATTTCATTGATATAGTAAATAATGAAATTGTTATATAAATATGCCATGTTTATTTATTTTCCCGCCATAAATAGTAAATAATATGTGGTATATTCAATATATCATAGGAGAATAAGTACCGTTATATTACATTCATGTGATATAAGTTTTATTAAGTCCGAGTCGTTTGTTTTTTGTGCACGAATGCATCGATAGTGTAAGCATGCTGGGGTGTGGAGGGGGGGGGGGACCAGTCAGCCCCTACCTACACCTTAATACGACCCTGAAGGTGTTTAATATGTAACACGTGCTATAATACGAACTTAATTATTTTCATATTAAAAATTTCATATTGAAGCAAATGGAAGCGGTCTGCCAAATTGGACAAATGAATAACTGTACGTACAAAACATACATGGGCTAGGATACAGCTCACATAGCGTGCCTCGATTATTGCTAAAACTGATTATGTGCAACGCCATGTCATAAATCGCTACCTTTTCTTTATCATGTACAACACAGGCCGTGTTCGAGCACCTGAGGGGGCCGGAAATCTATTCAACTGTATGAATGGACTTCGGCTACGTGATGCGAGACCTTTATAAAGACTTCATAAAAGCATCCTATAGCGTTACAGTTTTCAAGTTGTTATAGGGGGTGCGGAAAGTGTCAGATTTTTTTTTTTTCTTCTCTCGATCTGTGTAAGCCACAACGGTCACATCTCAATGGCCAGATCAACTAACAGAAAAACCTTTCTTTTAGTTTAAAAACCAGCGTGACATGCGCCCTTGACCGTTGCTAAATGTAAACAATCATAAAACTGTCATACGTTCTTCATAAGAAAGACAACAGAAATTCAGATTTTGTTACGTCATATTCGGATTTTGTTATGTCATATTTCATCTACCCCGGGCAGAAGCTATTCTCCAAAGAATTAAGAAAAATAAAGAAATAAATTTGTCGATTTATCGAGAAAAAGATGGGTTATTAAGCAAACCGTTTACTTGGTTCTCATGGCGTCCAACATTTCCTTTTTTTTTTCTTTTACATAAATGTTACATATGTTTCTTTCATTTTATAATAAGTTTATATTTCCTCAAAAATATATTTAAATAAAAAAAGATATTACTTATAGGGTCACATTGCCCCCCGGTAGTGGATTTGACATAGCGAGGGCATGGGAAAGGTCACAAATTGGAATATAAGACAAAACAAACGGAGAACGGCTGCTTTCTCACTATCAATGTAGATTCTCTCTCTCACGAGCTAGCGGCCGATAACTCTATGATGAGAAGCAGATGTAATTGAACACGGTGTTTCAAGGGGACCAAAGTTTGTATTTCTGTGACTTTTACTACAATGTGAATCGTTAGATTGGATGGGAAGTAAGTGGCGGAAGATAGGATGACAAGAGGAGGTTTAATTGTAAAACAGGTCGTCGTACCGTGGGGGTTTAAAATGTAGTTCGTTTACCGTTGGTGCCCAGTATTATATCGACATTTCTCATTATTCAGCCAGGCTCTGGCATTCGGGATACCGTGTAGATTTTGGTATAATTTTGGATTTTGGATATTGCGTTAGTGCATGTTTATAACATAGTCAGCTTAATGTGAATATTGTAAATTAAAAAAAATTACAAAAATGGACGAAACCAGGATGGATTACAGATGAATTTACTCGTTGTTTCACGAGTGTAAGCCATTGTTAAACTTCGAGTACTCAAACAACTGATCAGATACGGTATCTCCGTTCACGTATTTCTGTTTGAATGATGCAATCCCATTATTTAGTGGTCATTAAGGCAGTCCATCGGAAAGAGATAGGCCCTATCGTGATGGACCTTGTTTACGGACATGAGTAAAGGGAAGTAACTCCGTGTTGTCAAATTTATAAACCCACGATTGAACACGTTGACCATTCGACAGGAAGAAATCAAACAGTAGTTAATCAAATGACCCAAATAAAGTTTTAAAATCTATGTAACTTTTTTTATTCTGCTTCTAACTATGAAGTTATTAATGCCGTTTCTAAATTATTAATTAAAAAATCCTTTTTAGTGTCTAAACATGTTTATTTGTGTTAAGGACAATTGAAAGATTGCTTAACGGCCTCTACCTGATAATGGCTTCTGCTTTTAACAAGCAATTTGTGGCTTCTATAAGACCTTGAAATAATACATTATCGATACATTAGAACACGGGAGCTTGGTGAAACCGTTAAAAATAGGGGAGTTAAGCTTTTTGTATGGCGTGTATAAACACCTATTGTAGGACTTGCACACCCCTATCTCTCGCTCCCCCTATTACTAACACCTCTCTTTATTTACGTGGTTTTACAATAAAAACAAAGCTCGCGCTTTTCTTTGATAATATATTGATAAGAAAACTACCCAGATAAATTTATTATCGATAAATTTGTTATAACATGGCTTCTGTTGTACAGAGGTAAAATTAAGTAGCACGTGCCTATCATCAAGTTTAAAACTCAGAGAAATTGCACTAAAAACTCATTTCTGATAGATTTCACTTTCGACTAGCTTAACTAGTTGATTTCCTATAATTATTGTTATCTGTTTGACAGCTAACGTAAATCGCAATAAAAACTCAAATTAAATGAAACAATTTATACTGAAAATAAAATTCCCAATTGGTAATGCAATATAGATATGTTTATTCGTTTCGCTTGTTTAATGACACAGTTTAAAATCTGTGTATATGCACACATATAAAACAATAATATATAATTATACATACACAAATATATAGTTACAATAACTATATTTGCTTGATAACGATATCTGTATGTGTATCGAAACGTATCAGGTTAATAAATTCAGAAGTAGTATAAGTGTTTTAATTAGTTACAATAACATTTTATTAGTAAAATTATATTCTAATCTCTCTGTATTTGAAATTTAGTCCTTCGGATGAGACGAAAACCCCAGGTCCCGTGTATACATTGGAATGCACGCAAAAGATCCCTTGGCAGTTGGAATTCGATATAAGAGTAGGCGATAGTGCCGCTGCCCGGGCAAAATTTCCCTCATAGCACACTGTATGGCGTATGTCTGTCTTCATTAGCCCAGTTTGGGAACAGAACAGTAGGACGTTAAACCCCATTTCATTTGTATCTAAAATTATAACCCTTTGTCTACGATATCATCCTTGGTAGAAGTGGACGTAAAACTCCAGGAACGCACGAACGAACCATCATCCCGGCAGACGAGGACATTAAATAGACAAATTTCACACAATTTGACATTTTATGCTAGGTATGTCTAAGCGATTTGAATTCTATTATAGCCATTCTGTATCTAAATGTAAGGTTTAACAAACTGTTTAAATGAATGAAAATATAAGTTTAAATGAGTTTAAATGAATGAAAATATGAAGACTTATAATATGTCGACTTTAATTGAATGAAAATATGTCGACTTTAAATGAAGAAAGAAAATATGTCGACTTTAAATGAAGAAAGAAAATATGACTTTAAATGAAGAAATGAAGAAAGAAAATATGACTTTAAATGAAGGAAATATGACTTTAAATGAAGGAAATATGACTTTAAATGAAGGAAATATGACTTTAAATGAAGGAAATATGACTTTAAATGAAGGAAATATGACTTTAAATGAAGCGATATGGGGATTAACGTTCTACTCCAAATGGATTAATGAAAAGGGGTTTAAGGGCAGAAAACACGAATTATCAGACCGTCTGACTAAAATTAAAATTTTAAGAAAATATTTTTTTATCGGGACTTTTGTGTGAAAGAAAGTAAGGAATATTAATCAGCCACTTAAGACTTTAAGAAAATATGCTTTCAAAAAGATTTAATGCAAAAAATCAAGAAATAGCATGTCCGATAATTTGATTCGATTTATGAACCGCGACATGGATAGTCTTCTTATTAACGTTGATCTGCATGTTGTTGATATGATATGGAATTAAGGATATTTTGGATTATCGATTATCGATTTTATCTGACGTTACGATTATAGATAAGGCTAATGCCCAGGTAGATATGGTATACGCGTTACAACATGGCCTGTTGCCACTAAGTTACCTACAAGATAAGGATAAGTTTTGTTTCAGAAATTTGATTAAGCGGCTCATTGTATTAAGGAATGGTTTATTAATTATTAATATGAAATATGATTAATAATCTTTGCTTATATAACAAGCTCAAAATAAAGCTACAATTAATGCCTTTTATATTAAATGGTAAACCCGAGTCCTTAATGTCCTTGCTAAGACTGTTATTGCTTGTCCTTAGGGATAAGGGTAAAGCTTTTTTACTTATCTAAAATATAGACGAGGATTTGTAATACACACACTTTAACATGTAGATAATGGGTCAAAGTTGGAATATCCCCGACCGTAAATACGTAATACCCATATCTTTTAATAGATCGCAAATAAACATACATTATCATTTGTAGTGGACCGCTAGTTCCCACACGGGAATAAACACGGTTTGTACAGGGTTTTAAAACTATGGGTATTAGGTAATTCACACCAATTATCCCCGACCTATTGTTTTATTGAAAGAACCTTGATCACTACATGTTACCGCGCATTTGATGTCCACCGCCGTGTGTATACGAGATAAGTAAAAGTGTAGTTGTAGCCATTGTTTGCTGATGATTAACAGTAAGAATTGTCTTATGTCCACACCCTTCCGAAACCATTTACATTTACGTTATGATAATAACTTTTTAACTAAAATGAAGAATTAAATGGAAAGCCTTTAAGGCCTAAATTCGTACTATAACAACATTGTATACAACTATACACCCTTCTGAAACCACTTTATTCTGTGAAAACAATGTTTAACAAACATGGAGATTTAAATGAAAAGCCTCCAAGGCCTGTTTTTATACTAAAACAACATTTTGTATATATATTTCTACCATGTCGAAGCCATTTTGACTCACAAGAAAGTCCTCTTAATCGGTAACATGCCAAATTTTTGAGTAAAAAGTTGTGCCTGATAACGATATGAAATGAAATGAAATAGGGTTTAACGTCCTACTGTTCTGCTCCGAACTGGGCTAAGGAAGACGAGCATAAGCCATACAGTGTGCTATGAGGGAAATTTTGCCCGGGCAGCGGTGCTATGGCCTACTCTTATATCTAATTCCTACTGCCAAGGGATCTTTCACGTACACGCCAATGTGTTACTTGAGCCTGTGTGAATTCGTAGTGGTTGACTCATGTCTTCTTCGAGATTCAGGAAGACGAAAGAAATAATTTACGAAGGCATAACTGAGAGAGAAAGAAATGGGGTTTAACGTCCACCGACACATTGTTCAATCTTGGAATAAGTGTAATTTTTGGGCTAAATTAACTATCCAGTTTAATCTTGACGATGTAAATGATACCACGAGTGAATATATAACCATCAGGAGATCTTTAGCTTCTGTAGTGTCACTCGTGTAAATTGTAATTTGATTGACGTTGACCGAAGGATACAATAATAATACCTACCTACATATACCAGCATATAACATTGTATACATTTATACTTTATACGTCATCAATTACGTCATCATATCTTTATTTTATAATATTGACGGGAAAAAAATGTTCCCTCACCCTCTCTTGCTCTCTCCCCGACCTTGCTTCCTCCCAACCCTTGCTTCTCTCCCCCACATTACGTCCCTTTCCTTATCGCCCCCATTACTACACCACTCTCTCTTTTTCCACCGAATCCGTAAGAATGAAATGAAATGGGGTATAACGTCCAACTGTTCTCCTAAAGTGGGCTAATGCTCCTAAACTGGGCTACAGTGTGTTATGAGGGAAATTTTGCCCGGACAGCGGCACTACGGCCAACTCTTATATCGAATTCTAACTGCCAAGGGATCTTTTACGTGCACGCCAATGTGTACACAGGACCTCGGTTTTTCGTCCCATCCGAACGACAAGACAGCTGTTCTTGTCCGGCCCTCCATCCTGCATCACTGACAAGGGGAAACCACGCCGGAAAATCTGGATGACGAATCCGTAAGTATGTATAGTTAAAATAAATAAATGACGTTCTAATTGAACCACTTTATATGTGACCAAAATAACTTCTTGAAGATGGACGCCAACGACATATAGTGGGGGGTTGGATGGCCGAATGGTTAGCACGTCCGCGTTGTGTCATAACGTCTGTCACTGAGTCAACTGGCGTGGTTTCGATTTCCCACTTGTACATGACAAGTTGTAGGGTTGCCTGTCCAACCTTGTGGGTTTTCTCAGGCTAGGCCTACCCCGATATCCTACCATTGCAAGCGAATTATTGAAATAAAATTGAATGTTAGTCCCGTAATGGCATAGTTTGTGACGAGTGGACGTTACCCCCTCCCCACCTCTCTCTCACAAACACTTCCATTCCTTTTCTTCTAAATTTCTAATTTTAATCACATTTCACATCAAGAAAGAGAAAGGCTGTTTGGCTGGAATTGGAAGAAACTTAGCCGGAAACTCTACTTGTTTTTCGTCTCATAATTTTAAAAGCACATTTGGGTAAGATATTGTCGAAGTGGGGTGGGGGAGAAGGGTAGTTAACAGGGAGTTTCCAGTGCGGGGGGTTGTTGGGGTGGTGGGGTGGGTCAGGGGGCACTTCCTACAATCCGAAGAACCGAGAACAAAGATGGAAGTGTGAAAGATTGTCCGACACTAAAACTGTGATTCTATCAAAGTGGAGATATAAATGACATCCAAAACTCAATTTCTAAATCAACTCTAAACAGATGAGATTTGTCATGGAGTACTAATATCACCAACTAAAACAATTTCTAAAATCAACTCCAAATAGACGAGATTTGTCATTGAGTACTAATATCACGCAATAAATAGATGGTTTAATAATCAAACCAAAGGGAAAATGGAAAGAAATACATTATTGTTAAGATTGACATTAAAATACGATTCTATCAATATCCTATATAAATGTGATGGATAAATTAATTTATAAGTTAATGGTTTTTACTTGTGAAAGGTTTATATAAGAAAACTATTGCTCATGATATATTGCTGTATAAACCTCTCGTGCTTGCTCTCCGGTCATTAATGAAATTGAGTAAAATTGATTTTAACGAAAAACCGAAACGAAACAAAAATTGTCTTAATGATTTTCCCCAACTATTTTTTTTTTTTTTTTTTTTTTGGACACTATTTATTCAATAAATATTTGCATATTATAAAAGTACACTATATGATTGTGTGATCTGAAAACAAGCCGGGTCTTATATAAATTCATCTCCCGAGGACATTATCTATACTAATATTTGTGACTGTCGTTTGTCTGTCTGTTTGTCTGTCTGTTCGGGGTTGGCGGCTACACTAGGTCTGCCCCGAGTCTGAAATTTGGGGTATAGGGGTAGCTCGGACCGGTTTCGGGGTTATGACCCCCGAGCGAAGCCGGACATTCTTCTAGTTTACAATAAAATATAAAGTACATTGTATAAGATTGTAATTATAAATAACAAAACTGGTATAAAATTACAAGGTAAAAGTGTTTACTCTCATTTAATTAATCAAAACGTTATATTGGTTTATAATATAAATTAGTTAAAGGCTCAATACCACTCTTGTTGTAACTGAATAATATGTCCCAATCTTTATTCTGGTCAACAAATTGCACTATTTTACTATATTCCAATTAATTGATGATACAACATCCATCTTAACACATGCACCTTATTTAAAAAATTGGAAAAATTCACCTAAATGATTTGAAAAGCCTGACTTAAAGCTTTTCAAATGTGACTTGGATTTAAAAATATTTTTGAACCCTCTGGACAAGTAAAATAGGATTTAATGGATAATTTACACAACAGGTAAGACACTAACACATCTAGTACTTAGAATAAGTCTATTTTTTTATTTTCTGGAGTTGTCAAGCCAGCAAGAGTAATTGTCCCTTTAAAGTACGGAAAGTAGTAGAAACTATTTTTGAGCTATTGCTAAAATTATCCGTGAATTTTGTTTGATTTGGAGTTAAACGATAGGTTATTAGTTGAAGCGGATCTGACAATAAATGATTTCGTTTGATTTGGATTTGGAAGCGGATCTGACAATATATGAAATGAAATGAAATATGAGGTTTCACGTCCTGCTGTTCTGCTCCGAACTGGGTTAATGAAGACGGGCAATACGCCATGTAGTGTGCTATGGGTTGGATGGGGTGGGGGGGCGGACAGCGGCACTACGGCATACTCTTATTTCGAAATCCAACTGTCAAGTGTTCTTTTACGTGCACGCCAATTTGTACACGAGATCTCGGGTTTTCGTCTCAACCGAACAACTATATACGTTATCCCTTGCCAAGCCCCTGTCCTGCACCACTGACAAGGTGGAACCACGCCGGAAAAATCCCAATGTACCTTCTCGCACAACACCGGGATCGAACACATGACCTTTAGGTTAGGGAGCCAACGTCTTACTCACTGAGCAACCGTGGCTTATAGTTGTTTTAAACAATATTTTATTTCTATTATATCATAATTATTTACAATACTCATATTGTGGATCTGAAAACAAGCCATAGCTTTATATATAAATTCATCTCCACGTAAATTATACATTTCAATACAATTACTAAAAAGTACATAATGTACAAGTGTATATATTTACATACACAAATAAATAAATAAATATATAAATAAATAAGTCATCATTATCATCGTCATCATCATCGTGATTTATCATTAATCACCATCGCCTGCTAATTCTTATTTATTCAAAGCGTTTAGTTAGTTTAAAATACTTTTGATCTTGACTAAAAATGATTTCGTTGTACGAGATACTTTCGCTGGGATCCCCATAAAGAAAAGTTTTTAAGTATTTAGATTTAAGTAGTAGGGTATTTAATGTTGTGTTACGCTGAGTGGCATAGTTGGGACAATGGAGAAAATAGTGATCGCTGTCTTCTTGGATATGACCACATCTGCATGTCGGATTATCAGAAATATGCATTAAAAATCTATGGAAATTTAGAGCACTTTTTACAGTTGAAGCGGATTTAACAACAAATCTAACGGATAATAGGAAGAAATAAATAATAACGGAGAAATGTTACTTTTTATGTTGAAAGATTTGTTTTATTTAATTGTTTACAGTAAAATGTCGTCACCCCCCCCCCCCCCCATCTTCTGACTGCATTGAGAGTATATCTTTCCTCTATGATTTCAACTATTACAGACAAGGAGTAGCGTCATCTGTCCAACCTCGTGGGCTTTCTCCGGGTATCACTGATTATTCAGAAATCGAATAAATCTGTTAATTATAGAATTCATAAGACGGAATTTAAATTAGAACCGTATCTTATCTCATTGCAGAATAATTATAAATATACTTTTATAAATATAGAAAGTGTTCCAATAAACTCCCTTATTGACGTCGGGAGAAGGATGAAGTTAAGAATTTGTCCTTCATGTGAATTAAATACGGTCAGCGATGAATATTCAACTGGACGAATTTTATTACAGAACGTAAAAGCTATATATCCAGATATTATTATACAAGAACTAATACATTTAAATATAATAAAGTTTTTAATTCAATTAAACAATCAATAACTATTAAATTATGCGTGTTCAGATTCTGTTCTGATTATAATTTTAAACCATATTTTTGTATCCTTAAATGACATTTAGAACTATCTTTAGAGGTATAATATTCATAATCACACAACTTTATGGATTTACTACTTCTTGGTTTATTAAGTGCAACGTTTCAATACTCTTACTATACCAGTCGTATCTTTATCAAGAGAGAGAGAGAGAGAGAGAGAGAGAGAGAGAGAAATGGGGTTCACGTCCACTCGACACAAACTAGGTCATTTCGGGACTAACATATGGTGTAATTTTATTTCAATAATTCGCTTGCGCGTAGGGGGGGGGGGGGGTATTTAGCAGTGGGAGGAAACCGGAGGACCCGGAGAAAACCCACGAGGTTGGACAGGCGACGCGCTCTCTTTATCAAGCAATGATCAATAATGATTAACGACCAAGAAGTAGTAAATCCATAATATGAATATTTTTGTAAATAAATTCCTACGAGATATGAATTTATATAAATTCAGATTTATTTTTAGATCAGTTGATTCAATGTTGTGTAAATATTTATTGAATAAATGGGTTTAGGAGGGAAAAAACTTATTCCAAGACTTTTGTCTGTCTGGAATTGTAATTCTTTGTCTTACGTAAATTGATGACGTTAATGGCGGATTGTTTTCACCGATTGTTTAAATTTAATCTTTGATGTATTTAAGATTCCATTTTTGTTTGTATTCACTGTAAACCCGTGTCATAAATAAACCAAAAAATACACAAATTAATGGCCATTTTTTGTTGTTGGTTGTTGAGACACGCGTCTGACAGGAAAAGACCATTTAGTTTTTAAAGATTCGCGCCATTTTACATTGTTTTCGTTTCGTCTAACACCTATTTTGTCTGATGGCCGACATGTATTTACGTGTTTGGTTAAGTCTTGTGTACAAATCGTACACAATAACCCGACTTAATGACTTCAATTTTTAAATAAATATAACATGTTTTTCACGTGTTAATGGCGTAAATAATACATTACATAAATTATTTTCTTACAAATAATAACAAAGATCTAATTTGGCGGGAGTTGGGGTGGGGTGGGGGTTATATTAATTAGAAATAAAAGGCCTTGATTTAAACAGTATTCAAATAAGATGGATATTGTATACATACACTGTTAAATAAATATACTACAAATACAATTGTAATATGTACACTTCACATATATAAAATACATTTAATAGTATGGTATTTTCCATTTACTATTAACCAAATATCTTCTTTTTAAGGGGGATATAGTAGTAAACCAAAAATAGCAAAGACTTTTTTGGGCTGGAATGGGGAATACCACTTATCCAGACTGACTATATTCCCTGAGAAGGCTCAGTTTGGGAAAATTTAAGTCCAATGAACAAACACCATAATAGGAAATTTGGACAAGCTCCGGTTTGTCATCAGATATATTATATCGTATCATATATTAGATACATATTCCCCCCCCCTCTCTCTTTATCTCTCTCTCTTTATCTCTCTCTCTCTCTCTCTCTTCCCGAAATCTTCAAGTCATTGTTTATCTTGGGTGGGATTTTTCTAAAAATAGCGAGCGAGAGAGAGAGAGAGAAAGAGAGAGATGGGGGAAAACGTCCACTCGACACAAACCAGGTCTTTTCGGGACTAACACATCTTTCCATTTTATTTTTAAAAAATCGCTTGCTCGTAAGGGTCTTTAGCAGTTGGAGAGAATCGGAGGACCCGGAGAAAACCCACGAGGCTGGGGAGGCGACCCTAGTCCTTGTCACGTACAACCGGGGAATAGAAACCACGCCAGTTGACTCAGTGACAGACCTAATGATACAACGCACACGCGCTAACCATTCGGCCACCCAACCCCGCTTAATAAATAAAAATAATATTGTTCGACCACAATGGTATCACGATAATAATCTACGATATAATCATAGGTTCAAGTGTACTGAACTTTCTTTTGTTTCTCAATAATTAAATTTTTTCTATTGATTTCTCCTATGAAATTCTCGTAATAGTGAAAGCAATATTTACTTGTGTAATTTCTTGTATATTGTTAAATGTTCGTCTGACCTACTAGTTGATTTTTAACGTCTCTGCTTTCACAATAAGGATATCGAAGACAAGCCAAACGTTTGTATAATAATAATAATAATAACTTTATTTCAAAAGGGTTGAAAATTAGGCCAATGGCCTTTCTTACATTTTGCCCTTTAAACAATGGGAACATATGTACATTAATAGATAGAAAAGAGATCGAAATTTATACATTAAAAATATATATATATATATATATTTATATTATAATATATATATATAAACAAAAAAAAGACCCCCCCCCAAAAAAAAAAAAACAAAAACAAAAAAAAAAACAAAAAAAAAAAAACAAAAACAAAACAAAACAAAAAAACAAGTCTTTTAATTGTTTGTCATGAAAAGTCTTTTGATTTCGTTCTTTAAGGAATTATTGTCCCTTTAAGCCAGGTGTCAACTTTGTTGCCGGAAGTGTTGAATATTGTATAAAGTATATCATACATTGTATTCAATCAGGGTTTATAAACTTTTACCGTTAGGAGGTCACTAAGTTCAAAGTTTAAGTCGCAGTTGGCTTATAAAATATGATATTCAATACTAGTTTCGTTTTTCATCCGCCTTCTGATTCATACCATGGTGTAAATATTAATCTATTTATAGACTTGACCGATTTTCCTTGTTGACGATTTAATAATCTGGTTCATCATGGCAATAATTGAGTTGGCCAAATGTACCCGCAAGTGTCCTGCTGGGGGGGGGGGGGTATGGGGTCGACGGTCCAGGGGCATCCATGTTAGGCGAGGCATCTATTCAAAGACGTAACATTGGCCTAGTCTGTTCCCGAATTCTCTTCTGAGAATAAAATATTGTTTATAAAAATATCTTCAAAGAATTCAATTAAAATTAATTTGAAAATATCGCTGTTAACTTTGGTGTACAAGCTACCTATTTATTTTATTTATTTCATGCCGCTCATGGTGTATGCCAGTTTTACATAAATGACGTAATGTTAGATTATGATATTTCATATACTATCCTGTCAGTTGGAGTGTGGGATTTTAAACAATATAATTATATTAAAAGGTCAGCGGGCTTCCGTAATATTGTAATATAATAATAATTACCATGACATATACATCAGACATCATAATATCTTAACCCTGGTTTTATCCAGAGAGAGGGAGCCGGGGGGAGGGGGGTAACGACCAATCGACACTCATTTCGAAACCAACATAAGGTTCAAAATCATTTCAATAATTCGCTTAATTGCGTGTAGGGGTGTTTAGCAGTGGGAACTGACGGGATGACCCGGAAAACCCCCACGAGAATGGACATGCGACCCAACTGACGTACAAGCGGGGAATCGAAACCACGCCATTTGTCTCGGTGATAGCCCTTATGATACAGCGCGCACGCCTTAGACCATTACGAGACCCGACCCCGCTTTTTACCATTTAAAAATATGGGCATGTATATGAACAGCATTTTTTACAACTTAATAATATGTAAACAGAGAGAGAGAAAAAAATGGGGTTTAACGTCCACTCAACACAAACTAGGTCATTTCGGGACTAACATGTTTTAATTTTACATAATTTTACATAATTCGCTTGCGCGTAGGGGTCTTTAGCAGTGGGAGGAAACCGGAGGACCCGGAGAAAGCCCACGAGGTTGGACAGGCGACCCTACTCCTTGCCACGTACAGCCGGGGATTCGAAACCACGCCAGTCGACTCAATGACAGACTGTATGATACAGCGCGCGCACGCTAACCATTCAGCCATCCACCCCCCACCCCCCATACCACTTAATAATATGTAAATAATGTGCGCATCTATGAAATTAGATATGAATTTAAACGATGTACAATTTATTATGTGGTTCACGGGATTGTAATTCCCAGAAAAGATGTCAGTGAAATCGGTTATGTGTATCACAAGATTGTAATTCCAAGAAATGAGTTGTATGTCAAATGAATAACGATATATTCGTGGATGTTGCCTCTGGCGGGAACATTTTTTATCGCGCTTTGTACGTCGGACGCATTCTATTTGTCACGTTCCCTCATACTTAAAGACATTGTGGTAAATAATTTACACTGATTTGTCAAAAAACAAATAAAAAATAAACAATAAAATAACAGTAATATAAAGGATAGGTGATTGTCTACGTCTTTTAATAATAAAAACGAGATTGGGTTATATTTTCAAAATTCCATCACTGCTACACACCCCCTGGCACAAGGTACCACAGGAATTTTAATATTCGTGCTTTATTGAACGTGCACCTTTAAATTATTGGTATCTCCATCTGAACTCTGAACTCTGGTCCCTCCCCCGTCGAGATGAGCCTCAAATCAAATATGGAATTGATCAATATCTCCCTTTAAAGTTATTTTTCTATGAAATATAAAACCCCAAAATATTATAAAATTCTGATATTTGATATTGGACATCAAAGAAAGGGTGTGGCGGTTGGTTTCAGTAGTAAATAATTTACGAAACAATATGGTTCCTCACAACATCGCCAACTACCACTTAGCGGGAAATACTGTACACATTCCTTTTATCTCGTTGACTTCAAAACACGTGCAAATACCCGCCAAGGTGGTGCTAATAGTTACCAAATATGTGATTATTACCCAGAAACATCTTTAATAAAGGTTCGAATTGTTAATTAATATTTCATTAATCATAATCACAAACTGTTCTATCTGTAATAAATCCAGGCGGTAGATTAAAAGTCGTTCCGCTCCATAGAACGAAACGAAGTTAAAAACCCAATATTATAACGAACAAAGCGAAACGAAACAAAACTTTGATGAAACTGCCGCTACTTAATGGGCCTTTATGACTATTGATAACATAATTTGCACATTTTTATACAGTTATATTAGAGCCGTTAAAAGATACTAATATATCGTTTGATGTCCGTGCCGACATTTTGTGTATCGTAATCCGCCCTCACAATACTTGTTTTGTATTTTCCGCGAATGAATATGATTAATTTTTGAACGGTGATTGATTAAGCGTCTGTTATGAGCGTTGATGGACAATAGACGAGCAGTTTATCAAAAAACAGAACGCGGTTTTTGTTCATGCATAAATTATGACTATTACCTTTAATGCTTGTTAAATTAGGAAACGGCCCACCGTAGCATGACGGTCGTTGTTTTGTTAAAACGCAACATGTGTATTTTTTTTTCTTTTTGATTTATAATTTATGACGGAATAGAACAGCATTATGGAATATTCTAGACAAATACACCGAATACTATCTAATTAAGAAAAAATAATTGTTCTAACCGAGAAGAACGTTAATAAATTATTTATTTTGGAAAAAAGGAAATGTTTTGTTTATTGTTAGGAATGGATACATCAGAAGAAAAAACGGAGAAAGTCAGACACCTGGGAAGTGAGGAAAAGTTACATCTCTCACATGTTTTCTTCTTCAAGGAATGACGCTTCATTTTGGCGGCAAATAATGGTTAACTTGTTAGAGCCCTATTAACAATAACTCTCAGATGACGTCATATTTCTGTCGTCATATGAAAAGATTGACACTGACATGCTTGTATTATGATGCAATGTACGTGCTCGTTTACAGAATTGGTAATCTGATTTGAATGTCACAAAGTAGTCAGATTGCAGGATTAGGGAATTTTTATGGTACAGTTATTAGCTGAACATTTACGATATTCATTCGAAAAGCTGTGCAGAGCTATGCAGGGCTTTGAGGGCTAGGGCCTAAATCTATAATTAAGGTCAGCTCAATTTCGCTGAGATGTTAATAGGGTTAGGGCACGTGATTGTTGGCGCGATTGTAGATTTGAATAAGTATTCGGGCTAGGTCCAGGGTTAGGTTCAAGAATTTGGGGGAGAGGTTAAGTCTCCACATAAGCACTGACCTAGGATGATGAAAAATTAGTTCGTGATATTTCCTAGTTTTATTAAAAATACATATAATACATTAGATTTATATACAAAGGTGGTTTCACTGTTTTTTGGTGTTGGTGGCGCTGATGGTCTTTCTTGGATGGTGCTTCGGGTATTCTGGTATTTTTGTTTCTGAACATTAGTGCGTTTCCTACTAAGAATTGGATTTTCTAAAAATGTGTTTATTCCACTGTCACCGGGTTAGGGATAGGGATAGTTAGGGATAGTTCCCGGAATCATGACAGGATGTATGGCGTCAACTTTATCAGCCTTTAAATCGCCATTACTCATCGCGTGCTCTTATCATCGTCATCATCATCATGACGTCATGTGGGAATTGTTTGTTTACAATGTCAAATGTCCGTAATGAGAGAGAGAGAGAGAGAGAGAGAGAGACGGAGAGGGGGCAACAACCTAGGTCATTTCGAACTATTATAAAAGTCATGCACCCCATAGATTATTTCGGTTAAACATGTAAAATCTAGCTTTTTATCGTGCAATTACAATGATTGCATAGGATGGTAATAAAAATATTTTGTCACATTGTCTGATGAGTGATAATAGGCGGACAGATGTAGACTAAACAATGGTATTATATACAATGGTATGTTTTAAATTCAAATATTCTTTGTTTTTAATTGTCGTCATCATGCCAGGAACATGGATAGTACACTGAGAATTGAATATGACTCTGTCAATCAACATGGCCTAAAATTGAAATGGTGAAATTAAAAAAAAAAATGGGTGCAAAATATTATTTCAGTTCGCAGCCACAGTCTGCGTTGAGAAGGATGTTGTCATCCCACTAAACTGGCATCTCCCAGTGTGAGGTTCTTTCCCTCGCTTGTTGGGGATCACGGTGGTTAAGTGGGCAAGACGCTTGTTCGCTAGCCTTGAGGTCGGGTGTTCGATGCCTGCATTTCTCGAGAAAGTTCACTCCAGATTTTCCGGCGTGGTTCCCCCTTGTCTGTGATGCAGGACGGAGGGCCTAACAAGGACAGCTGTCTAGTCGTTCGGATTGGACGAAAAACGGAGGCCCACATTGGCGTGCACATAGAAGATCCCTTGACAGTTGTAATTCGATATAAGAGTAGGTCGTAGTGTGGCTGTCCGGGCAAAATTTCACTCATAGCACACTGTTTGGTGTCTTCTTTAGCCCATTTCGGAGCAGAACAGTTGTGGATTCCTTCCCTAAACATTAACCAATCAACGAAAATCCTCGTCATAGTAATATCACGTGATAACTTATCTTTTTATCATCATCGTTTTCTCCATCATCATCTAAACCATAGAAATATATATTCTGTTACGTCATATTACCACTGACGTCATATAACTTTCACCGAGTAAAAAGATTGACACTGACATGATCGTTTAACCATGCACGTGCAACGCGTCATAATTTTACCAGAACACGTTCATTTTCCCGCCTTGTTTGTATTATACGTCATAATATGTTCAATATTTGTAACAGACTTATAGAGACCTTGCTTAATGGCTGCATTTAAAGAACTCACTTGGATTTTAAGGGCTTTATTCGCTATGACTTTTTTATATTTTTAAATCAGACACTATATCCACACACTTGATAATCCTCTTCCAGTCGCGGGGGGTGGGGGTGTCGCCGAATGGTGAACGCGTGCGCTTTGGATCATAAGGTCTGTCATTAAGTCAAATGGCATGGTTTCGATTCCCTGCTTGTGCGTGACCAGGAGTCGTGTTGGCTGTCCAACCTCGTGCGTTTTCTCCGGGTCTGTCAACCGGTTACCTCCCACTGCTATTGAATTATTGAAATGAAATTGAACCATATGTTAGTCTCGAAATGACCTAAACTCGATTTCTCTCTCTCTTTTTTTTATTTTTTTTTGTTGACATTTTTTTGCGAATACAATTTATTCTATAAATATTTACAAATTATAAAAAATACAATATATAATTATGAGACCTGGAAACAAGTCGCAGCTTACATAAATTATATTAGTGATACAGTTAATGTTGAAGAATTATTGTGAATTATGTATTAAAGACGTATTCCAGTCAATCGCAAAGATGATTTTCTGTGTGGGAGTTGGGCATAACATGGCAAATTGTTTAATTTACAGAAGGTATAATGGCTAACGAATTGATTATATTCGGATAATTACACATCGATAGTTCACACATAATTTCGATTATTGATAATATTATGATGACATCATGGTCGGTTCCCGGTTCATACGGTACAGTCGTAGGCCTACTTGATGGGTTAAATCGTTGTAATACCAAACGGAATTCAACATACTTGAACGTATATTTCGTTTTGTCTATCTATTATATGATAACGATCTGTGAAATGTTGTTGAAACGTCGCAGTGAAATAAACCATAGTTATAATTGTTATCCATAAATAGTGCGTTATTTGATTATGTTCCCTTTATAGATTCAAATTTCACAATATTGTAGGCCTGGTTCGTACGGGATTGAAAATAAAATCCACCATTTGGCGATCAGGGATATTAAATAAGGGACTAGGACAGGCCTTGAAACTGCGGGGTTAAAATGGGAACATTGGGGACAAATCACTTGAAACGCAAGGTGTGTTATTAATGATGAACAGATATGGCTATACATTTTGTTTTTTGTTTTGTTTTTATTAAATAAATTCTTTCGCACCAAGACAGTTTATTTATAGGCTATTTTTAAATCTCTCTCCATCATTCAAGACCCATTGTCATTTTTTTTTTAATCTTTGTAATAGATCGATTCCATGTCTTTATTTCCCGCCTTTAAAACATTCAGACGTGTTACGATTCCCGCCATTAAAACATATCATTACTGTGCAGACGTGTTACGATTCCCGCCTTTTAAAACTTATAATTACTATGCAGACGTGTTAAAAACGCCGTAGAACAAAATGTTGTAACACGACAGACGATAGTCTTACAAACTCTGGGTGTTATAATAACACTTTTATACATTCAATCATTTTAATCTGGATTAAAACAGATTCACACTTTTCTACACAAATCGAGAAAAACAAAAACTTCGTCACCTTTTTTATCTGAATTCATCAAAAGATTAAATACTTGTTTGTAAAATTCACTAGACCATAACGTCTGCTGTTTTCAAGATGGCGCATGGCGGACAGAAGTTTTAAATAGAAGAATTAAAACGAACGTCGCCAATTCTTTTAGTAAAACAAAAAAAGGGACAGACGAACAAACAAACATGGCTGATTAAATGTTTAGTTTAATTTTCAAAGTTTAATTATAAAAACAAAAGATAAACGCGATCTTTAATGGGAGATCAACAACTATACAAATTATTTGAGCAGTCATGATACCTGGACAACGTTAATGGCGACGATGCCTTCAATGGACGGTTTATAAAATATTTGAGTAGTCATTTAAACACTGTAAATATAGACAGATTAGATGCCACATCACTTAGATAAGATTATTGAAATCTTTAGATTGAATTTCTATTAAGTTTTTTATTCTGTCAATAGGGGAACATAGCAGGTATTAAACTAGAATCAAAATGGTCGTTAAATATATGTGACCAAATAATTTAATTCGAAAAGGCATTTTGAATTGAAAGGGCTATAATTGAAACATTTGAACTACATGTACAGAGGTTATTTGAATTATTTTTTTTTAAAAAAAAGGATTTTTTTAAATAAGGTAATTGCAGGACGTTAAATCCATTCCATTTTTTTTTTTTTTTTTTTTTTTTTTGAAATTAAACAAATCATTAATTCGACGGGGTGTATGGAAAAATAAGGGTTTCGAGTTCAAACTATCGCTCCAATTTAAGATTCAAACAGCTATAGCCCAGTCGGTGCAGAAATGTAGGACGTAAAACCCCGTTCTTTTATTCCATAAAAAACATTTCTGTTATACGTTTGTCTTGTTTCATATGAAAACAAAAGTTCATTCAGTTAAAACCTTGACTGAGTTTTGCATCATCCATCAACTGTCAATCATAATTTGATTGACAGGTCTAGGAACTGTAAACATGGACGTGATGGTCATCACACCAGAATGACGAAACATAAAATAAAAAGTTAATAATAGTCGCCAATATTTCCAAGTAGACGTGGGACTATCTATTAATAAAACAACGAATTGCGACAAGGGATACGCCAATTTTTAATGTCCGCTATTGTCATCGTTTATGGCCGGACATTATGACGAGGGTTCGGGCACTTGATCGATGACGAGATTCTGATGCAAGGTTAGGCCTAACTATATCCCGTGTCCTAACCACCTCGTGACCTATAACGAAATCTGCAATGGGCCTTAGCTTTTAGACCTAACCGTAGACGAATGGTTAGACCCGTGCGCGCTAGATCATAAGCTCTGTCATTGAGTCAAGTGTGGTTTTGATTCCCAGTTTGTATGTGTAAAGGAGTAGGGTCGCCTGTCCAACCTCGTGGGTTTTCTCCGGGTCCTCCGGTTTCCTCCCACTGCTAAAGACCCATACGCGCAAGCGAATTATTGAAATAAAATTGAACTATATGTTAGTCCTGAAATGACCTAGTTCGTGTCGAGTGGACGTTAAACCCCATTTCTGTGTATATATAAACAATAATAATATTTGCGGTATTCATGTGATCATGACATCAACAATAGCGAAAGATTCGTCGAAACTGATTCACCCCGGTTGTCAATTTCATTGGGTGTGTTTTTGGTGGAAAATTAAGGTCATTGTTAGTACATCCGTCGATAGTTGAAATAGACGTAAACACCGCATTCTCACAAAATTTCAGTCAGTAGGTCAAACATCTACCAGACCTTACAGAAATGATATGAAACGTCAGCGTTCTACTGTACCAAACATGAGAGAGAGAGAGAGAGAGAGAGAGCGAGGGAGAGAGAGAGAGAGAGCGAGGGAGAGAGAGAGAGGGAGAGAGAGCGAGGGAGGGAGGGAGGGAGAGAGAGAGAGAGAGGGGGTGGGTGGGTGGTTAACGTTCACTCGACACAAGCTACGTCATTTTGGAACTAACGCGTAGAGGTCTTTAGCAGTGGGGTAAAATGGGGGAATCGAAACTACGCCATTTGAGTCATTGACAAACCTTATTTGATCTAAAGCGGACGGGTTAGGTGACTCGGACACCCAACCTACACAAACCTTAAAGGGAAACCAACACCCACACCAAAACAAAAAAAATAATATTTGATTTTAAATAATAGTATATTCGAGACAATATAAGACATCACCGAACGTGATAAATTCATTTTTGATAATTCTATATTTCAAATATCATTATGTGGGAACGTCGCTCAAACAGGGGTGGGATGAAAGACATCCCGTGGGGGCACAGAATTCCAGTATAGGGGATCCTTCGATCCACGACATTTTGTGGAAACGTCGCTCAAACAGGGGTGTGATGACAGACATTTCGTGAGGGCACAGAATTCCTGTATTTATATAGGGGGTTCTTCTATCCGAGGCATTTTGGGCCTTGTAGAATCTGAACCACAGGGGGCATGTTTCCCACTTGTTGGGTAATATATCATTAAAAATTAAATCTGCCTATTGCAGATCTTTCTTTAGGTCTGAACTGTTATATAAACTATTAATTAGACATTTATTAACATGAAAAGACCATAATCAACTCTCGATGCCACCTTATATATCCGATTTTCAATGGATTTGAATGGATAATCGGGACTTTGTTACTTATCGTGACAGCGGCTAACAATGACATTCGAGGCTACAAAGATTTTAAAATAAGGTTTTCTCGGCTTAGAGTGAAGCAGTTTGACTGAAATTTTCAGCATATTCCCTTTATCTAGTTTTTAACTACTATAGTGAGAACTGCCAGTTATCTAATCCCCCATAATGTACCTTTAAAGTAGTACATAATCTACCCATAGCATTAAAAACCGTACGTGATTTGTTTGGGGGGAACTCTAAGCCCATTGCCCCCCCCCCCCCACACACACACACACACACTCCTCCCACGCCGCCCTTGCGCATAGTAATAAAGCAGTACGAATATTTTAAATTGAATTCCCATTCCTCCATTTTTTCTTTCCGGTAGCATATTTCCAAACCACAAAACTAAAATAGAGCATGAAGGCGACAGAGGAAGAAGTCCTGTTCTCCGTTAAAATACATCTAATTGAGAATGAGCAACTTGAATTATTTCATGGGTTTTTACCTTATCCGACGATTATCTGACACACACACACACACACACACACACATATTATATATGTGTAAAATGTAAAATTTGAATGAATACAGGAGCGATGACACAAACGAACTCTCTGACCAAATTATTTTCCTGTCACAGGAAACTCTTTAACCGGTCGCATTCGTCATTAAAGATATAAAGATCATTATGACGTCGACCTTGAATGGACAGGTCATAGATTCCACGAATTTTTAATTTTTGTCGTAATGTTTGCGTCATTATCCGTAGTTTTCTTTCATCCCCTACCCAATTCGTCAGAAACGGTATGGCGTCGAAGATCCATGACAAGCACGCGAGCTCATAATATAGGATTTTCAGTTTCCACCAATCGTCCTATTCTTAGAATTTAAATACCCTAAAGTTGACCTAGAAATCAAACTATGTGCTAGATGTTTATAAAACTATTTTCCGAGGCTATTTTTAGAAGGGGGGTTGGATGGCCGAATCGTTAGCATGTGCGCGCTGTATCATAATTCCTGTCATTGAGTCAACTGGCGTGGTTTCGATTCCCCGGTTGTACGTACAACCTCGTGGGTTTTCTACGTGTCCTCCGGTTTCCCCCCACTGCTAAAGCCCCTACGCGCAAGCGAATTATTAAACCATATGTTAGTCCCGAAATGACCTAGTTTGTGTCGAGTGGACGTTAAACCCGAGAGAAAGGGGGGGGGGGCGGGTTTAAGGTATACCCGACACAAACCATGTCATTTCACCAACAATAAGGCCTAGGTGACCACTGTTTAATTCTTCAATGGGTGGTTTCATAATAGAAGCACTCCCCTCCCCACCACTCCTCCAATTAAATGGGAACTTCATTTCTAAGGATTTTAAATAGTCAAGAGTTCATTTGCATTGACGGCTGAACCTCGGGTTTTTGTCTCATTCGATGGACTAGGCAGCAATTTCCCTGTCAGACTCCCGGCTGCCACCCAATACAAGCTATGATCGGGCTTGAGAACTTCTGAATTTTCTTCTCGGTTGAAACGCCGGTTTCAAACTCGGGACATTTTGGTCGAGATGCTACCACGCCCCCCTTTAAGACACCGACCTGTAGCTGTTGCTAAAACAACGGTTTGTTTATGAAATAGAATCTGGTTTAAAAAAAAATGTATTTTTATCATCCTTCCAAAATTCTTCTCTTAAACATTAATTTATCAATACACAAAAAACAACAACAACAATGGTTCATTCATTAATAAATCCAGTAAACTCGAGAGTTTGGCACACAAGTTAGATCTTGGATAGTGTCAGGTCTTGAAACAAGTACCTGCCATGTTCGTCTATTACTTATTCACCTTAAAATAAACTATTTAACTGACAGTTATGTCCAGCATTTAATTACTCTAACACAAGCAAGTCATTATAGTATCTTCCTTTATAGCCCTCGTTCTCATTTAGCAAATCAAGCGTAAGTCAAATTGATGGCGGTATTAATTGATTCCACAAGAGAGGTGCCATATTCCGGGCCTAAAAAGTTCCCTGCCAGTGCCCATCACCTATTACGTAGTATAAAATTCCTTTACATACGTGTTCAATTATCCGTGAATATTAGCCATTAAGATATTAAGACGCTATATCCGGTTTGATGACGTCACGATCGTATCCCATGGCGGCCAGTGTGTGTACTAAATGCGCGCAAATTTTGAAATTGTCATCCGTGAAGCAATGAGCGTTAAAATAAATGACGCATTGAAATGAGCATTCTTGTAATGCAAGCATAAAATTAAATGTATTATTTATCTATGCCTGATTTTATTTTAGAGTCATGACCAGTTTTATAGGCGTATAAAACATTTCTTAAACTGTTTATTTTTTGGTATTTGGTTGAAGATAATCTAGATCTGTTCGCTAATCTCAAATTATAAACAACACGTATACAACAACAATGTAATATTATATAGCCTGGTATAAAATACGATAGGAAATCGAAAACACAGAAAAGCACTAACAAATCTAAGAATAAGCGCACATAAATTGAAAATTGAAACGGAAATATTTAAAATTAGACGTAAACAATCGTTTGTGTAATATATGCCTAGAGGTAGAAGACGAAATTCATTTGATAACAAATTGCAAAAGACATGACGAAAAAAGAAAAAAATTATAAACTGAATGATTCACAAAAATGTAGAAATTTTAAAATGTTCAGGAGCTTTTGTATACAATTCGTTCATGTCTTTATAAAGTTGTGTACTTTGTATATATAATTATGTCCATGTATGTATCCTTTGTTTATTTCATGTATATTTATATTATTTTATTTGTATATGCACATAACCTTGTAAGGTTTTTTATACAATAAAGTTTATTCTTCGTCTATACAGGTACATTATTTAATCTGATATAGGTGATACACGGGAATATTATGTAGTAGTCTGGTAGTAAAATGTTGCTGACAGGTGATATGTAGGAATCTCTCTCTCTCTCTCTCTTTCTCTCTCTCTCGTGACTTATAATTGAACACACGGTGTTTAACATTGATAGAATGCGAAAAAAAGTGTGATATGACATATGACAGAGTTAATTAACTACGGACAGTTTGAAAAACATTTAATGTCTTCATTAAAATTAAAGTCAAGTTCAAGTAAAACCTACAAATTTGTCCTAACTATAATGTGTTCACAAAATGTTGGCACAGTGAGTAAGACGTTGGCTAGGTAACCTGTATTTCATTAGCCCAGTTGGAGCAGATAAGTAGGACGTTAAACCCCATTTCATTTCTTTTCTGATCATCCCACAAATCCCCAAGTCGAATTTAATCGTGGACTGTTTCATAAAGTTGATCATCCCAGAAATTCGAAAACACAATTTTATACACCGCAGAGTTCTTTTTATTCCAGATAGTGTCAAACGGGGGCCTGTTTCACGAAATTTTAACTAAGATAAAACACAAATTTTAGTAATTTTATTGGATAATATTAGATTGATTTTAGTGCTTAGCCAATCAAAATTGAAGTATCTACTAAAATTTGGATTTTATCTTTAGTTAAGATTTCGAGAAAAAGGGCCCAGTTCCTTAAAATATGATATAAAAGCATTCCGTTGATCTTTCCTGAAATTCGAAAACTCCGCCAAAACTTACAGAATGTTACCCAAAGCGAATGATTTAATTAATTCATCATGTACTTTTCTCCTTGATAATCTAATCTCCACGATTCACTTGTCTGCTGCTAATGTTACCGCTTCATTATAACCCAATTAACTCACTGGTGTCAGTCAGAATTTGTTTGACACTGGTTTGATAAAGTTTAATAGTTGTCATAAAAGATTGTAAAAGATGGTAAAAGATGCAGTTGTTTATTAATTAAACGATGATAAATGAAGTCGTAATGATGTGAAATTGATTAGGACGCGCTGTCAATCAAACGTGATCAAATTCCTACACCTGTTGTGACGTATTATGGTTACCATCCATGTTATCCAGTCTTCTCACGACATGACCTTTACCATTTTACCATTGACTCCTCAAAATTGTTTTTTATGGTTTCTGAGAGAGAGAGAGAGAGAGAGAGAGAGGGAGGGAGAGGTAGTAAAAAGAAAGAGATGGGGTTTAACGTCCACTCGACACAAACTAGGTCGTTTTGGGACTAACATCTGGCTCAATTTTATTACAATAATTCGCTTGCCCGAACTGAAAACTGAAAACAATAGAATTATTTCAAAAAGTGAATGTCGATTGAAGAGAGAAATAGGATTTAACGTCCACTCGACACAA
The DNA here is from genome assembly GCF_932274485.2 of Patella vulgata. Classification (NCBI taxonomy): domain Eukaryota; kingdom Metazoa; phylum Mollusca; class Gastropoda; family Patellidae; genus Patella; species Patella vulgata. The sequence continues at coordinate 5,999,603 of NC_065883.2, read as the reverse complement.
ACTAGGTCATTTTGGGATAAACATATGGCTCAATTTTATTTCAATAATTCGCTTGCGCGTAGGGATCTTTAGCAGTTGGAGGAAACCGGAGGACCCGAAGAAAACTCACGAGGTTGGACGGACGACCCCACCCCTTGTCACGTACAAGCGGGGATTCGAAACCACGCCATTTGACTCAATGACAGACCTTATGACACAACGCGCACACCCTAACCATTCGGCCATCCAACCCCTCACTTCTGGATTCAAACAGAGCTTACTATATGTTTCTTATCTACAGTACGTTGACCTGATTTCTATTTCAATGGTAAACAAAATGGCCATAAGGCATATACCATTAATTATTCTGTAACCCTGTCCATTCTTTCATTTCAGTTAAATTGGATTCTTAATCAGTCTTTGTGGCAAATCTTAATTACTAACTTTGTTATCCAGCCATTTCTGTCTATTGTAACCGAGGCTTTCAAAAGACGTTTTCCATTAATATGTAATTCTGTCCAGCTTATCAAGACGTATTAAATGTGTAAAAATGTTAATTGTCGTCAAATGTACCCAATTATAAATTCTAACTTTGTTATCCCATATGCACGAGACATTTCCCATTTATTTCCTGCAATTCCCCTTATCAAATCTATTTCATTTGTGTCGGAATTTTAATTGTAGTCGCCGTTAACCAGAAATGACAAATAATTAGGCTAACGTTTGATGCTCGGGATTGTTATGGTAGTCGTAATTAACCAGATGGGTGTTTTAAGTAACAAATAATTAGCAACGAAGCTTGGTGATCGAGATTGCTATGGTCAGTTTAAGAGCAAGTGTCACCTGGCATGACACAATGATTAGAAGCATGTGTCAGGGGTTTCTGTGCGTCAAGTTAGTGGTCAGTGAACGAATTGACCCTCCTCACATTTCAACAACACGTGGTTTTTGTTACGTCTTGTTGATCCCGTATTGTTTAAACTTTGACCCGTGGCTTGATTGACAACTCTGATTTGTTGACGACAAACATTCGCCATGTTGAGAATAAATGTGGTTTTAATTTAAATAATCTTCTGACATTCAAAGAAATATAACGGTACATTAATTAGACATTGTGACGATTCAAATATTTCAACCACGTGTGAAATATTTAATTTAATTTATGCATAGAAATATTATCGATTGACCTCTGGCATCTTATTGGTTATTCAATCTATAGAAATCTATCATGTCTTGGAAACAATAGGAGGGGCCACAGTGGCTCAGTGCGTAAGGCACTGGTCGAGAAAATTCCGCGAGATTCTTCAAGTTAGTGTATGAATGGGGGGGGGGCAATATGTTTCTAATGGGGTTTAACGTCCACTCGACACAAACTAGGTCATTTCGGGACTAACATAATATGGTTCAATTTTATTTCAACAATTCGCTTGCGCTTATGGTTCTGAAGCAGTGGGAGGAAACCGGAGGACCCAGAGAAAACCCACGAGGTTGGACAGACGAACCCATCCCTTGTCACGTACAAGCGAGGATTCGAAACCACATCATTTGACTCAATGACAGACCTTATTATTCAACGCGCACGCGCTAACCATTCGACCCCCCCCCCCCCTCCCCCAACTTACTCAGTGACTTATTCACATATAAATATTATCCCGGTGAACTTTTATAAAAACCAAGCTGATCAATAATAAAGTGTAATTGGGGAATTGTTGTAAATCTGTAAACTTTGCTAGGTATAAAAAAAACCCAAATGATTATGTCAATAATTACGATTATTTAGTAATTGACTCAAATCCGTAAAATTTTCAGTTATTAAAATTATCCTCAACACTTTCTAGGTACTACCTGTAGTGTGAACTATCTGCTATCATTCCAGGTATAGAATAGGTAATCCGTGTGTGACCTGTCACAAATATTGATTGACGGGCACCTGTAGCGGAATTCCATTCATACAGGTGTAAATTGAATAGCAGAAAACAGCATGAAATTGAACCTGGATATCCGCGATAATAAGACCCGATTATCCCAGGAAGGTGATGGCAGTAATAAAGAGAAAATTACACATAATAATCTTAATTCTGTATTAAATATGCGATCATCAAGGAAGCTCATTAGATTATCGGACCTAATTAGTTAACTCTCAATTAATTAATTAACGTACTTTTCTTCAAGATTTGAGAAATAATTTAGGAAATGTTTGACCATGGCTTAGTTATAATTGCGACAAACTGAGAAAACCAGCCATGATTTTTGTATAGATCATTTACCCTTCAATATAATTAAATTATGTTACTATTTGACACAATAATTGTTAAATTAGTAATTTATAATATTGCGAGGTGTTAATATGACATTGTCGTTATTTCAAATTAAAAATTTGAAACTTTGGTTTAATCGACATTCGTTTTTTTAAATAATTTTATTGTTTTCAGTTAGGGACTTTTCAATAAAATAGATATTAATGCGTTGAAAGCCAAGAACCGGTATTTTTTTATTTTTTTACTCAACACAAGCCAGGTCCACCATAATTTACACTGGAATCTTTTGATGATTTTTTTAAATCTAATCTGGCTGAATCCAAGCGTGGATGTTAGATGTATGAACCGTTAATATTCTAATTTTGGCTTCTTTTTTTTCCTTTAGAATCTTTATTTAAATAAATCTGTATTAAAAAGATAAAAAATAATTAAAATATCACAGCTTTATGTGATTGTCTATTGAGAGTTGGCTTCATAACTAAATGTTAAATAATAAATTTTAGCATGGATGTTACATTTTCTGAAAATGCAAATGACACACAGCAATAAATTTACGCCATTATTTCCAATCTCGCTGTCTCAGATGTAAATTTCAGGTGATTTTGTCAACTGTTTATTTAAATCATTTAAATGTTGTATATGCATATCTATAATATATATTTCTTTGGCGATATTTATTGAGGATTGATTAAACGGGCATTATGCAAGAGCTAAATCTGCCTATTGCAGGTCTTTCTTTAGGCCTGAAATGTTATCTAAATGATTAATTAGACATTAATTAACTTATCCAGACCATAATCAACTCTCGATGTCATTGCTAGCCAGCGATATTTATCCCTTTTGCTGCCCAACTTTCATTCATGATTTAATCATGAAATGGATAACCGAGACTATGTAATGATGATGATCGAGTCTAGCCCCAATATTCTATTGCTAAAATCTTGGTTCAGAGTGGATCAATTTGAATGACATTTTCAGCAAATTATCTTTACATTATATAGTTTTTAACTATTATAGTGAGAACTGCTAGCTCTTTATCTAATCTCCCATAATGTTTCCTTTATGGGTCCCCGATTATAAAAATACAATAACACATTTTGATCAATATTTGAAGAGAAATGGTTTGTGTCGAGTGTCCGCCCCCTCCCTCCCCCCCCCCCTCTCTCTCCCTCTCTCTCATTTAGAAATAATCACGGCAATTATATAAATAACATCGATGACACGATAATACCAGTGCTAAATAAAATCCCATGTCTAAACAATTGATATGTGATACTATTTATCTACTTTTGTTTTCCAACAGATCAATCTCTTTAAAACTATTTTAATTAACAACACAGTTTTTCTCGACCGTCAATCAAACTAGCGGGAAATGAATATGTTTTAAGTATAATTGCCGTGTATACAGATGTTAAATTGGTGTAAAATGAATGGTAGGCAGGTTGGGTGTACACCGTCTTACAGGTGTCACGCTGTGAAGCCACGCTATGTGTAGCGATGTTAAAAAGCCAGGTATGACGTATAACGTGACGTGCCATCACAGGTAACGCGGTGTCATCTTAGTATGATATTAACCAGATAAGATCCCCTACTTCCTCCCCTGTCAGTTTAAGAATAAGGAGATAATCTGTTTCACGTTTTACACTCTCATGTAGTTTAATTAATTGTTTGTCACGCATCATTTAGTGATGTTAATTAGACTTACATATTTATATGCACCCATGCATATCGTCACTGATTCCTGAACAAATATAAAAATGAAATGGGGTTTAACCTCCTACTGTTCTGCTCCTATACTGGGCTAATGAAGACGGGCATATACAGTGTGCTATGAGGGAAATTTTGCCCGGACAGCGACACTACGACCTTCTCTTACATCGCCAATGTGTATACGGGACCTCGGTTTTTTGTCCCATCCGAACGACTAGAGAGCTGTCCTTGCCAGGCCCTCTGTCCTGCATCACTGACAAGAGGGAACCACGCCGTAAATATGCATGAACATTCTCGGCTAATGCAGGGATCGAACACCCGACCACAAGACTAGCGAACCAGCGTCTTACCCACTTAGCCACTGTGACCCCCCCCCCCCCCTCTAATTAAACAAATATAAGACATTCTTTTCCTTTAGTCTAATAAATGAATTGAACGATTCCCAACAATTAATAATAATATAATTAATAAAAATGCTTCGCGCTTTAAGTTTTTGCGCCCCCTCCTTCCTTGAGCGTTTGCGCTACCTTTCAAATAGAAACAGTCTGGGAAAAATTATGTGTCATCAATTGCCTTGTTCCGATCTCCATGGACTCGTTGCCATTTTAAAATGCATATTTGTCCCGAAATGACATAGTTTATGTCGCGCGGACGTTAAATTTAACCCCTTTCACCCCCACCCCCACGCACCTCTCTTGATTGATGACACCAAATTATCCCGACAAACACTTTAAAATGAATATTGATTTTGTACCATGACGCGGGGTTCATGAATTAATTCAGTGACATGTCTCTTCAAGAAAGACAACAACATTGAAGAGCAGATTTTAATTTCCGATCCACATGATAATGTGTAAATTCGTTGTAGAAATAAAATTGAACCATATATTAGTACCGAAATGGATTAGTTTGTGTCGAGTGGGCATTAAATTAGACCCAATTTTTTCTCACTCTCTTGACAGATGGACCCATTGCTCCTTTAAAATGCTCGTTGGTTTTATTGCAATGACATGTCTCTTCAAGAAACGGGGGTTGGATGGCCAAATGGTTAGCACATGCGCGCTGTATCATAAGGTCTCTCATTGAGTCAACTGGCGTGGTTTCGAATCCCCGGTTGTACGTGACAAGGATTAGGGTCGCCTGTCCAAACTCGTGGGTTTTCTCCGGGTCCTCCGGTTTCCTCCCACTGCTAAATAAGCGAATTATTGAAATAAAATTAAACCATATGTTAGTCCCGAAATGACCGTTAAACCCCATTTCTCTCTCTCTCTCTCTTCAAGAAAAACAACAAAATTGAACAGATTTTAATTTACGACCCACACGGTGATGTAAAGTCTTTGTATAGTAATGTTCTTTATAAACCGATCATGTGACATGTGTGTCCACTGTTTACATTCATTCATTCAACTCGAGTTGTTTGTTTTATTTGTTTGTCGTCCACTGGCAGTCTGTCACGTCACAATCATGGCGTCCATATGTCAAGATAAAAACAAATTTCTTTGACTAAAGACCCGATTATCGCCCTTGAAATCTCTCGAATTACTCCGATCACCTGACCAGATTCTGTAGATGTACATGGCTGTCCCGTCATGTCGGAGATTAACGACAGCGATCGGGTTTTATGACGTGTCGAATTCTGTGTGTCCAGTATTTAGGTCATACTTAGGGGGTTTAATTCGGCTTTTCAATTGTGTTGGTGTTTTCCCAATTCTGAAATGAAATGAAAGTGAAACGGGGCTTAACATTCTGTTTTTATACACCACTAGGGTGAATGAAGACACGTATACATGTATACGCCAGGTAGTGCGCTTTAAAGGAAATCTTGCTCGGACAGAACCGTTTCCGACGGCTCTTTTTAGAATTCTAACTGTCAAGGGTTCTTTTACGTGCACGCAAACGTGTACATGGGACTCTTGCTTTTCGTCCCATTATACGAACAAGATACTTTTCCTTGCCTTGCCCTCCGATTGGTTAGCACGTGCGCATTGTATCATAAGGTATTTCATTGAGTCAACTGGATCGTCTGTCCAACCTCTTGGGTTTTCTCCGGTTTCCCCCACCGCTAAAGATCCCTACGTACAAGGGAACTATTGAAATAAAAAAATGAACCATGTGTTAGTCCCGAAATGGTCTAGTTTGTGTCGAGTGGACGTTAAACCCAATCTCTCTTTTTCTCTCTCTCTCTCTCGCTCTCTCTCTCTCTCTCTCTCATGCACATGATTTAAACCTCGTCATGGTTTTTTTTATCCAATAAAGTTTCCTCTCCATGCCCTTGGTTGAATTAACTGCAGGCCGGTCTCGTCCATTACATATATTTGACGACCATTTTGATTCTAGTTTAATACCTGCCATGTTCTCCTATTGAAAGAATTAAAAAAAACTGAATAGAAATTCAATCTAAAGATTTCAATAATCTTATCTAAGTGACTACTCAAATATTTTATAAACCGTCCATTGAAGGCATCGTCGCCATTAACGTTGTCCAGGTATCATGGCTGCTCAAATAATTTGTAGAGTTGTTGATCTCCCATTAAAGATCGCGTTTATCTTTTGTTTTTATAATTAAACTTTGAAAATTAAACAAAACATTTAATCAGCCATGTTTGTTTGTTCGTCTGTCCCTTTTTTTGTTTTACTAAAAGAATTGGCGACGTTCATTTTAATTCTCTTATTTAAAACTTCCGTCCGCCATGCGCCATCTTGAAAACAGCAGACGTTACGGTCTAGGGAATTTTACAAACAAGTATTTAATCTTTTGATGAATTCAGATAAAAAAGGTGACGAAGTTTTTGTTTTTCTCGATTTGTGTAGAAAAGTGTGAATTTGTTTTAATCCAGATTAAAAGGATTGAATGTATAAAAGTGTTATTATAACACCCAGAGTTTGTAAGACTATCGTCTGTCGTGTTACAACATTTTGTTCTACAGCGTTTTTAACACGTCTGCTTAGTAATTATAAGTTTTTAAAGGCGGGAATCTTAACACGTCTGCACAGTAATAATAAGTTTTAATGGCGGGAATGTTTTAAAGGCGGGAAAGAAAGACTTGGACCCGATCTATTACAAAGATTAGAAAAAACAAATTACTCGACGGATTATACCCTTTGAGTAAATTTCACAATTGGCCTTGAAAGATGGAGAGAGATAACAAAAATATACTGCCTTCGTACTAAACGTAATACGTGTTTGTAGTAATAATAATTTTTTTAATGGTGGGAATTCTAACACTTCTGCATAGTAATTATAGATTTTGAATGGCTGGAATCTTTTACGTCTGTTTAGTAATAATAGAGGAAGAAGAATAAACTTTATTGTATAAAAAAACTGACAAGGTTATGTGCATAGATGAATAATAAATAATCGAAATATACATGAAACAAACAAAGGATACATACACGGACATAATTATACAAAGATACACAACCTTATAAAGACATGAATGAATTATATACAACAAGCTCCTAAAAGCTCCTATAGGACTGGGATACGATTAATAGGACTGGGATACGATTAAACATATTAAGTAACATACAAGTCAACAGGTTAAATCTTTAGAGTAAAAAATCACAAACAATGATGGAATCAAATGAATAGGTTGTTTAGGTTATATAACAGAGAGAGAGAGAGGGATAGAGAGAGAGAGAGAGAGAGAGAGGGATATAGAGAGAGGGATAGAGAGAGAGAGAGAGGGAGGGATAGAGAGAGAGAGGGGATAGAGAGAGAGAGGGATAGAGAGAGAGAGAGAGAGAGAGAGAGAGAGGGATATAGAGAGAGGGATAGAGAGAGAGAGAGAGGGAGGGATAGAGAGAGAGAGGGATAGAGAGAGAGAGCGATAGAGAGAGAGAGGGATAGAGAGAGAGAGATAGAGAGAGAGAGAGGGGGATAGAGAGAGAGAGAGAGAGAGGGATAGAGAGAGAGGGGGAATACATGAATAACTGGTTTCTTTTATATGACAGAAAAATTTAAATTTAATAGTAATAGTAAATAGTGAGTGCAGTAGGAGGATCCCACCACACAAAGACAATTACACCTACACAAGACAAACCCACGGACATGACAATATAGACAGTCATTTCACACAATGAACATTATTATGTGTGATGGCGGGAGACTATCGCATTCATAACAGGGTGTGTGTTTTTTTTTTGTTCGTTGTTGATGCTTTGTGTGGATTTTTTTGTATAGAATAAAAATGTAATAAACTCCAAAATTCTCTGTAATTATGTGTTAAGCCAGTGAAGCAGTATATTTCAATCTAGTTTATAATGTATACATCCCTGTACTTGACATGGCGATAAGTGAAACATACCAATTAAACATACATCTTGATTTACCCACATACATTGTACACGTGCATGGTTAAACGATCACGTCAGTGTCAGTCTTTTTACACATTGAAAGAAATATATGACGTCAACGCCCATATGACGTAATAGTAGTCAGCATTTAGATGATGACGGAGAAAATGGCGATAGTGATCTTTTTAACGGGCTTCTTCTGGATATCGTCAAGTAACTGATATTTAACATGTTATTAACTGATGACGTATCAGTGGTCATTAGTCCATTCTGACATGTTGACTGGTCATTTAATTGTTATTAAAACTAACACGATGATCGTAATCAATGAAATAAGAGGTGGGATGTGTGTGAAACGAAAAAAGCGGGAAATCGTATCACCTTTATTTCTTGTTCTATTTATAAAACCCTCCATTGAGATTTTATACGCAGTACTTTTATGTACGAACATTGCTGAAGGAAAGATGACATGCGCATTGCACAATTAAATGGAAGTTAAAGAGTTGGAAATCTTAAAGATATGACATTTTTTTTTTTATATAAAATAAAAAATGTCGTATGTCGTAATAACGACAGAAGCGATAAAATATATATGTTTACGGTGTGTCACAAGGGTGTCTACTTAACCTTGATTTTTTTAACAAATCAATAAATGACAAAATAGAAGAAGAAACTTTATTGCATACAAAAACCTTACAAGGTTATGTGCATATACAAATAATAATAATAGAAATATACATGAAACAAACAAAGGATACATAAAATTAACCCACTTATATGGATATACTACGTCTGAATTTTATTAACATGCTACGTTTCAATACATATACAGGTATCGTTATGAAGCTTGATATGTGTGTTAATTTTAGTGAAATCTATTTCTATATGTCTTATAAGAATAAAGGATACATACATGTAGAATAAAGGATACATACATGTAGAATAAAGGATACATACATGTAGGCCAACATAATTATGCAAAGATACCCAATTTTACAAAGAAAAGATGGGGGGTTGGATGGCCGAATGAGTCAACTGGCGTGGTTTCGAATCCCCGGTTGTACGTGACAAGGAGTAGGGTCGCCTGTCCAACCTCGTGGGTTTTCTCCGGGTCCTACGATTTCCTCCCACTGCTAAAGACCCCTACGCGCAAGCGAATTATTGAAATGAAATTAAACCATATGTTAGTCCCGAAATGACCTAGATTGTGTCGAGTGGACGTTAAACCCCATTTCTCTCTCTCCCCTCTCTCTCACTCTGTCTCTTACAAAGAAAAGACATGAACGTATTGTAGAAATATTAAAATATAGATATTCAACAATGATATAAAACTGTTAAAATGTTTGAGGTTTTGTGTTATTGTAACTTTATCTCACACAGACAGGAGAACAGGCCTATTTAGAGTAGTTTTATTTCAAGAAAACCAACTTTCAATGAAATAAACTATTCCCAAGGATTTAATATATTGGCGTTCAACAAGAGTGTATTCAAATGTTTGTGGTTTTATATACCAATTATGTAATTCATGTTTTTGTGTGAGTGGGAGAGAAATGGGGTTTAACGTCCACGCGACACAAACTGTATGTTATTGAGGTACTAATATATGGTTCAATTTTATTTCAATAAGTGGTTTTTAGCAGTGGTAGGAAACCGGAGGACCCGGAGAAAACGAACGAAGTCGTACATGCGACCTTACTCCTTGTCACATACAACCGGGGAATCGAAACCACGCCAGTTGACTCAATGACAGACCTTATGTTACAACGCGGACGCGCTAACCATCCAACTCCCCAGATGTATTTGTAACTATATCTTTGCGTTATTTTAATTATGTTGGGTTTTTTTTGTGTGTTTTTTTTTTTTTTTTTTTTTAGCTTGTTTGTTTTTTTATTTGTTTGTTTGTTTCAAGTATAGTTGATTTTTTTTTTGTGTGTTTTTTTTTTTTTTTTTTTTAGCTTGTTTGTTTTTTTTATTTGTTTGTTTGTTTCAAGTATAGTTGATTTGTTGTTGATGATATTCATGCAAAATGTTTTATGGAATAATGTTTCCTCTTCTGTGAGAAAGGTGTAAACAACAATTATTCTCCTGAAATCGGTCCAACTGGGACCGGTTGTTGGGGAAACAACCATGTCACTTGGAAACATCTGGAAGACTAAATCATCTGTTTTACTTTCTGTCAGTCCAAAAACAGAAAAACAGACACCCACGCACTAAATATTCAAAAAAAAAAAAAAATACCCCAAAAAATCAGGGAAATAGGACAGGGGAAAAGAAGAAAAAAAAAATCAAAAAAAGAAAAACAGGAAAACAAAAATATACAATTGGTATTTTTGTTTAATGCGCCGGTTATCTTACCGTATATCTATGTTAATTATATATATAATCAGTAATAACTGTATCTTCTTACACAGATAAACAAAGAACGTGAAATATGTTTCTTAATATTTATACAGATTTACATAATCCCACGTTAACAAGTCCATAACTCACAGCATATGTTGCAGTTCTATCATAATATATATAAAAAATAATAACCATTTTATCCTGTTAATTATTAGTATTTATTTAAAGCAGGTCAAATGAAGGTAATTAACAGAAAATGCTAGAATCCTAATACTAAGTTTAGATCGTCTGATATATCGAAATACGTTTTCTCCAACATAAATTGTGGGTTATGAAAAGTTCCTAGATAATGAGTTACAATAACTCGCGCTGAAGTTCTATCTTACTAATTAATAGTATTTATTTAACGCGAGTCAAATGAAATTAACAGTTAAAGAAAATACCAGAATACTTATTTTAGATATTCCGAAATATCGAAAAACAGTTTGTACTATACGGTGGGAGGGTGGGGTGGGGTAGGGGTATCCGCTCCGTCACTGCAGCTTTGGATGTCCTGTAAAACCGAACAAATGAATATTCTTTATTCCTCAAGTTTTATCATTGAATAATGCACAAAATTATACAGCTTAAAACATGGATTGAGACGTGTTCGATTGTATTACCGTAGCACTACACGTACTGCAACAAGACAACTAATTGTTAGCTATATAAACTTCCCAGATAGAGGGAAGTAGTATGGGGTTGTACAGAAAGCGTGAGCATGACACGTGATCAACTCACGTCACAGCCTGTAGCTATAGGATCGGAACGGTATGTCCCCATGCACAATATCCATTGCAACCGAGAGAGAAATGGGGTTTAACGTCCACTCAACACAAACTAGGCTATTTCGGGACTGACACATGGTTCAATTTTATTTCAATAATTTGCTTGCAGTAGTGGGAGGATACCGGAGGACCCGGAGAAAACCCAAGAGGTACAAGTGGGGAATCGAAACCACGCCACTTGACTCAATGACAGACCTTATGATAAAACGCGCAGCGTTAACCATTCGATCACCCAACCCTCCATAAAAGTAAGTAAATTGTATGCAAAAAGGCAATAACGTGCCAACTTCACGTTGCCATGCAAAAAAAAATATGTGACATATGACTTTCATAATCATAAAATATTATGTAACGAAAGTTAATAAATTATGATTTTCATAACTGAATATTTAAAGTGAAAAATAAAGTACAGATATCATTGTTAACCGTGTGACATTTTGTCCGGATCCCATATGGCGTAAGGGGTGTCGGGGTAGGGCTGCTTTTCCTTATGCTGTTTTTCTTTCACTCCTTTTTAAAGTTTGGCTTGTTAGAATACAGCGTAAAAGCTAACAATAAAAAATTAACTGTTAAAGAAAGAAATCTTTCTATATATTCAAATCAAAACCCCAACTTCCGGTCTTTAGTGACCATATCTTTTTTGTAACATTTTTTTTTTTTTTTTAAACAATATTTTTATTCAGATTTGTATCTGAATAGGGATTGGGGAACAGACCTAGCCTATATTAAACCCCTATATTAAAATGTTATTGTAACATTGTAGTACAGTTGGCGGGTGGCTTTAATATCTCCTTTATATTCATTGCTTCATTTTGTAGCATTGTGCCTTTAATATCTGCATTTTCTTCTTTAGAATAAATAGCCCGTTTTATTCTTTTGACATTTCCACTAAAGAATACAAAAAAATAACAACCTCAGTAATGATATACGGTAGAGACTTTTGAAATACTTTATTGAAATAAAGTATTTGTTAACTATTCTTAGAATATTCCATGTTTTACGACCGGAAATCATCTGCACGTATAATAATGTGTTAATTAGGGCATTAGAGTTGTGTGCCTTGCATCTTAGACTGAAGGTTTATTGTGAGCAGTATAGGTAATTAAATAGTTATGTCACGAGGAAGCACGCCTCATTGACATACAAGATAATCTCAAATATCTACATTCTTAAACACCTTTTTATTACATCTCACGTAATGCGTTATTTGGTTCTATTCTCCACGTGAGCCAAGTCCCCACCGGATGTAGCTCTTCAAAATAAGAATAGAATAGTAGGAATTAAATATGTATCATATTTCTTTAAGAGCTAATGGTTACAATTAATTCTGTTTTACAACACCATTAAAAGTATATCTCAGATGTAAGTAAAATTTAACAGCTGTACACTGGTTAATTAAGCAAATGAAATAAAATCAAATGGGGTTTAACGTCCTACCTGGATAATATAGATGGGCATACACGCATGCTGTGTCTGCGAGGAGCAATTTTGGCCGGATAGCTTTGGACTGCCTACTCTTGTTCCGAATTCCATCTGTCTACGGTTATTTTACGTACACGCCCAGTGTACAGCGGGACCTATATTTTTTGTACCATCCGAACAACGAAATACTCTCTTTTGCTATGTCCACCTGCACCCCTAACAAGGGGAAAACCATGTCGTTTCCCGACTGTCAAGGGATCCGTTACGTGCACTCCATTGTGTACACGAGTGGACCTTTTTGTCCCATCCGAACGACTAGACATATACTCTCTTTGTCAGTTCCCGCATATAACCCTGAAAAATCCTGATATAGGAGGAACACGACAGACACAGCACAATCAAATACTAAATCTCCGAGATGTTTATAATTAAACGGAAAAAAAACGGAAATAAGGGAGGTTTGGTGGAAGAGTGGGGGGGGGGGGAATGTTTGTTGCTCATCTTAACTAACGGGTTATACGGATATTTTAAAATCCTCTCTCAACAGCAGTACAAAAACAGACTTTAGGTAGAAATGAGAGGGGATTTTTTCATCTTGTTTACCCTTTGGGTTAAAATGATATCAGCCTGTCCGACCTCTGTTCCTTTTCCGAGGGAGTATTCCCGTCCACCCTCCCATTTCCGGATCTTTTTGACTGTAAGGTTTAAGAGCATTCTTTTAAGAAAAGCCGATAATTACGAATTCAACTAATTACTACGTCACTTGAGCTCAGAGAAAGAAAATGACGTCATAACGTGATTCCATATTACCAGTTGTACTTTGTAAAAGAACCCATTATTATGTTCCATGTTCATAAAAATAGACTCAAACGGAACTATTTAATTTTAGAAAATGTATTGTTTATAAAAAGGCAACTATTTTAACAATGTACATGAATTATTTTAATGTTTGACCTTAAATCGGTGAAACAAAATAAATATGTAAATTCCAAGATCCATGGTAAATTCTTTTTTTTAAAAATCGTCCATTTTATTATGCCCTTTTATAAAAAAATGTATATGTTTCGGTGATTCTCAACCAGTGTGCCATGAAATCTTCCTTAATTGTGGCGCGAAAGTTTGAACCGCACTCGGTAAGAAAATGCGAAAAAAACCACGCGATTGGTTGTTCACTGGTTCATAGCTGTGTTTTTCTTTATTTAGTTTGTGTCCATGACTAGTCTGTGTATACGGTTGTATGTCGTCTATGACTTGATATGTTTTTAGTTTGCAAAATTCAAATGTTTTTCATATATACTAAACCAGGTGTGTCGGTATTTTGTCATGTGTTCCAAGGTTACGAACCACTGGATTATCAACACAGATATTGACTGCACTGTATATAATATAGCATGCATTATGCGAATAAATACCTTTAAAAGATAGAAAAAAAAGTTTTAGAAAACTTTTAAAGTTCCCACCAAATATTTTATCATCTTTTGTTTGAACGAAGAAAGAGAAAATCAACTTGAGTTTAGTATCCCACGAATAACACCAAAAACAAGGACAATATTACGTCATAACAAGAAAAATATTACGTCATATGTATGCTATATCACTCCCTTTAAATCCCCTCTTGAAATTTCTTCAAAAATAATCGAGAATCCGCCATTGTTTCAAGAGGGTGTTTTTAAATGGCGTATCTCTATGAAGTTGTGATGTTATTGTTAAAGGGTTAGGTTTTGGGTAAACGAACAAGTGTTCCCCAGGTTTAGTTTTATATACCTCTCAAACAAATTGGAAGATATCCGAGGTACTTGAAGTTAAGTTATTTACAAACACGGAGTCTGGGAACGAGTAAAATACTTAGTATACCAATATTATCCCACAATAAGAATTATAGGGTTTGTTTGATCGCGGGAAAGCGACACCCATTAACTTTATTCTTTGCTATAAAAACCCTATTCAGATCCCAGAATCAAACGCACACAAGATGCCACTTAAAGTGGCGATTTGTATTTGTACACCGTGTCGTAATTCTCCCCCCCTCCTCCTTCAACTTTAAATCACATAATGTTATATCACGGTAGCCCCTATCCATCCACCACTTAAAATTGACGCCATGTTTACCGGCCCCTAAACGACGAAAAGAAAACGTGCCCCTTGACAACTTTGGCGATAAAAAGCTATTAAATCAACAACCGTTTAACAAGAGCTGCACTAAAGAGGTGTTGTCATAGAGCAAGTAAAAGTCCACACCAAATCTCATCCATGTCGTGATCTCTTTAAAATTTGCACGTGTTTTGTTAAATCCTTTCAATTCACTCAACTCAGTAATGTGAGTTTTAGCGCGGTTTTACGTCATGTGCGAACACCGATTTATGAGCATACTTGGGATGACGTAATGATGGGCTAATAACACGTCATAAATAACGACGTCATACCATGCCATTTCTGTTTGTTATTTGTTTTTTTGACAACAGGTTGATATTCATCAGGGATAATAAACTCTAACTTGCCAATTTTAAAAAAAACAATAAAATAAAACTGACGGCCGTCGAAAGGCGTCCATAATTTATATGATAATAGAGGAAAGATCACCTATGACCCTTCTATAGAAGAAGAGGGAACTTTGTTGCATAAAAAACCTGACAATACAAATAAAAATAATCGAAATATACATGAAAAAAACCCAAAGAATACATGCATGTACATAATTATACAAAGATACACAACTTTACAAAGACATGAACGAATTGTATACAAAAGCTCCTAAACATTTTAAAATTTCTATATTTTTATTCATCATCAGTATTTTAAATTGTTGTAAATCATTCAGTTTATAAAAAATTGGTCCACGAAATAAAATTAATTTGTCTTTTGCAATTTATTATAAATGTTAGCTATTATATTCAAACAAACATTGAAATAATCGTAAAATAATGATATTTAAAGTTTATGGATGAATAATCTATGTAGCAATAAATTCCCAAACAATTTGTAACACATAATAATGTAATAAATCTTTTAAAAAACAACTTTCCTACTAACAAATTGAAATAATTATAATACCCATAAAACCCTTTGAAAATCGTGGGTTGGATGGCTGAATGGTTAGCGCGTGTTTAAACAATATTTATTTACCATATATTACATACTATATACAATACATAATAATTTATTTGGATTGGGAAACAAGCGCGTGTGCGTTGTGTCATAAGGTCTGTCATTGAGTCAACTGGCGTAGTTTCGATACCCCGGTTGTACGTGACAAGGAGTAGGGTCGCCTGTCCAACCTCGTAGGTTTTCTCCGGGTCCTCCAGAACCATGTGTTAGTCCCGAAATGACCTTGTTTGTGTCGAGTGGACGTTCAAACCCATTTCCACCCCCCCTCCCTCTCTCTCTCTCGTTCTTTCTCTCTCTCGCTCTCGCTCTCTCGTTCTTTCTCTCCCTCCCTCCCTCTCTCTCGGGGTGGGTGGGTGGGGTTCTGGGGTGACGTCGTCGATTGGGTTTTTACATCCGCATCCATCTAGGGCGATATCGCAGACTAGACGGAAAGGGGTGGGGTGGGACAATGTTTTAATTTCCTAAACACGACCCTGGTCCTACATTAGTGAGAGTTTATTGGTAGGCAACCATAACCGTTTTATGATTATTTCAGTCCTTATCGTATGGTAATAGTTTTTATCTCTCTCTCTCTCTAATTTATATAATTTATAGTCCGGCCATTAAAATAAACAACTACACATATGTTTATTATATACGTCATCTCGGTATCCGCCATTTTAAATCATTAATTTTACATCATGTGCTACACAGGCCGCCATTACAGTCGTTATGACTGGCACAACACCGCGGGCGGCCAATTCAACTAATATTTGGTTTCTGCTTTTCTTCTCCTCGTTGACTAAAATTCCAGGAGCCAGGTAGATCCTTAATGCCACTTTGATTGAGCGTGGGAACCACTATATCTTCCTGGTAGTCTTCGCAATCAAGCACCGTGCGTGCTTCAACAGATTTTAAGGTTTCTGCGTCTTCGTTTCTCACCACGGCGCAGCATTAAGTATGTTTTACATTGAATTGTAAGATGGTGGCGTTGATAAGGAAGAATAACAGTGCGTGCTGGGGAAGCGATGAGCTCGTGGGTTTTCCCGCCCTTTTAAACTGCCATTATGATATGTTATTGTGAATATTATTTGTGCACCCAGCAGGTGTGGTGTACTAATTACTACCATACGTTGTTTATTTTAACAAGTTCTCATCTTTATTGTTTATATATCTTATTATTGTTCCGAAAGAGCCGCCATATTTCACACGACATTAAAGTGTCAGAAAGCAGTACTACAAAATGTGTAAACTACGTCAACTCCTCAAAATGAGAAGTGACATAGGTTGTTCTAGAAATAGTTTGTTAGCTGTGAAAACCTCAAAACGAGGAAGTAGTATGAATTGTTCTAGAGTAAGCATAGGCTGTTTGCTTAAGCGCCTGACAAGCAAGCTTTCTAGTCGTTCGGATGGGACGAAAAACCGAGGTCCCGTGTATGCACGTGAAAGACCCCTTGGCAGTTGGTATTCCATATAAGTGTAGACCGAGACAAATTTTCCCTCCTAGCACACTGTATGGCGTATGTCCGTCTTTATTAGTCCAGTTTGGAGCAGAACAGTAGGACGTTAAACCCCATTTCATTTCATTGTCTCACACAAACTAAATAAGTCCAACGTTAAACATCCATTCTTCAATTTCTTGTCAACGTGTTTGACGTAGCTTCTGTGGGTGTATGTTTCGTTGTTTGGCAACCCATCTTTACGATGTTTTTGTATCAAAGTTTTAAAAAAACCGTCTGTTAAATAATACTTTAAATATATTATTTTTAAATGTTTTTTTTCTTCTGAACAGAAATAAATCTTGTTTCCAAATAAAATCGACACCCATCTCTTGTTTTTAATGACACAAGTTCAAACAAATTCCGTCTAATAATTTATAAAATTTCTTTTTTAAAATTCTTGATACACCTATCTACATGTATATCGACCGTGCTTCAAAGAATTTTTAAAAATAATATTTGAAATGTACACGCTGTAAGTATATTGCCATGGTAATTATGACATCATTATCAGCTGAGAAGGGTTTGATTGACAGTAGGTGTATGATCAAGCGTATCATGGAACACGTGACTTTAAATAAACCAGACAATTTAGACTACTTTAAATGAAAATTTCGCTGAATATATTTTCTGTTTAAATGAAATGAAATGGGGTTTAGCGTCCTAGCCTACTATTCTGCTCCGAACTGGGCTAATAAAGACGGACATACGCCATACAGTGTGCTATGAGGGAAATTTTGCCCGGACAGCGGCACTACGTCCTACTCCTATATCGAATTCCAACTGTCAAGGGATCTTTTACGTGCAAGCCAATGTGTAAACGGGGCCTCGGTTTTTCGTCCCATCCGAACGACTAGACAGCTGTCCATGTCAGCCCCTCCGTCCTGCATCACTGACAAGGAAGAAGCACGTCCTAAAATCCTGATGAACTTTCTCGGCCAATGCAGGGATCGAACACGTGACCTCCAGGCTAGCGAGCCAGCGTCTTACCTACTTAGCCACCGTGGCTCCCCTATTTCTGTTTAATACTCGGTTTAATGCCTTAAATTTATGCACCAACTGGGCTAATTAAGGCGGACATGCGCAGTGTGCTTTGAGGGGAAATTACGATGGGAACCTTATCGTGCTGCAAGTACTGAAGGGTATATCAGGGGTTTATCTAGTCTGAACGACTAACTAGGGGCTTCATCCTGCACCACTGACATGGGAAAACGAGAAAAGAAAATCCCCGGGAACACTATCGGTTTTACAACGGTATGGAATCCGGTACCTCCCGTTTTGTAAGTCAGACCCCCGCCCGCCCCCTCTACCCGTTTTGTTGGGTCTAAATCATAATCATTTAGCTCATTTGAATTTGAAGAATAACAATATCTACTCCCGTAAATCTTTTCTAGACTATCATATGGTTCAATTTTGTTTCAATAATTCGCGTGCACGTAGGGGTCTTTAGTAGTGGGAGGAAACAGGAGGACTCGCAGGAAACCCACGTGGTTTAACAGGCGACCCTTCTTCTTGTCACGTACGACCGGGAAATCGAAACCACGCCAGTTGACTCAATGCCAGACCTTATACAGTGCCAGCCCCCCCCCCCCCCAAAAAAAAAAAATATTTTCATATATGAAGAAGAAGAAGAAACTTTATTGCATAAAAACCTTACAAGGCTATGTGCATATACAAATAAAACAATAGAAATATACATGAAACAAACAAAGGATACATACATGGACATAATTATACAAAAATACACAGCTTTATAAAGACATAAACGAATTGAATACAAAAGCTCCTAAACATTTTAAAATTTCTATATTTTTATTCATCATCAGTATTTTAAATTGTTGTAAATCATTCAGTTTATAAAAATTTGGTTCACGAACTAGAATTAATGGCTCTTCCCTTTAAACCACGATAAATGGCAATGAATAATACAGGGTTCTCAAGTTAGATATATTTGTATCTATAAACATATTAAATCATATTAAACGTTTATTCTCTGGCTTTTATGTTTAACATCGTTTATCATGTTATCAGAGTATGTTGACAGATCACGTGTAATCATTTCTAATATTACAGGGAGGCTATCGATGATTGTATCCATCTAAAATGTCCCAGCATTAAAACTTTCTCATACATTTAATAAACCGATAATTCTAAATCTTTTTGATCTTCGGGCTATATTCTATGCCCAGAATAACTGAAAGTCGGGGGCGGCTTTGGATATATACATAGAAATTTGGGGTTATTTTTCTGAAGTTTTCTTTTAAACCTATAACGGGTTATGCGTCCAGGGTAGATTTTATTTTCCATACAAAAATATGACATTGTTTTTCTCGACAGAAAAAGCTCGACCTTCCGGCGTCGGTTTTTCTTTTTCTCGGGTTATTTTTGCAGTCTTACTTTCCCCAGTATAACCTTAGTCTCGTGATTTATCCTATACATAAATAAAAACTAACATAATAAATGTGTGATATTTGACATGAAATGGCGTTCAACGTCCAAATTTTCTACGCCAATTGGGCTAATGTGTGCTATGAGGGAGGGAAATGTGTGCTATAAAAGAAATGTGTGCTATAAGGGAAATGTGTGCTATAAGGGAAATGGTTCGGAGGGAAATGTGTGCTATAAGGGAATTGTGTGCTATAGGGGAAATGTGTGCTAAGGGAAAAGTGTGCAAGGGAAACGTGTGCTATAAGGGAAGTGTGTGCTATGAAGGAAATGTGTGCTATGAGTAAAATATGTGCTATAAGGGGAAATGTGTGCTATTAGGGAAATATGTGCTATGAGGGAAATGTGTGCTGAAATGTGTGCTGTAAAGAAAATGTGTGCTATGAGGGAAATGTTGCCTGGATAGCGGGCTTTTCACCTACTCTTCTTTGATGTCCAACTCATGCAATGGGAGTCTTTTGCGTGTTTTTTTCGACATATCCGAACGACAAGGCGCGTTTTCTTGACTGGCCATCGTCTATAAGATATGTGAGCGTCCCAAATAAACGATTTCGCACCAAAGCCGTCGATCGTTATTTGAGTGATTTGAATCTTTTGTAAACTACAATATTGTGGAGATCACGGTTGCCAAGTGGGAAGACGCTGGCTCGCTAGCCTGGAGGTCGGGTGTTCGATCCCTGCATTGGCCGAGGAAGTTCATCCAGATTTTCCGGCGTGATTCTCCCTTGTCAATGATACAGGAAGGAGGGCCTGACAAGGACAGCTGTCTAGTCGTTCGGATGGGACGGAAAACCGAGGTCCCGTGTACATATTGAGTTGCGCGTAAAAGACCCCTTGTTAGTTGGAATTCGATGTAAGAGTAGGCCGTACATCGTCTTCATTAGCCCAGCTGGCGCAGAACATCAGGACGTTAAACCCATTTCATTTCATTTCATACGACAATATTGTGATATCTAAATCTCTAAAAGGCTTCAGTTCAAATATATGCAATTGTAAATTTCGCAAATTTCAGCACCCTGTTACGTAGATTATATAAATAACCCAACGTCACCGATACTCTAAGTGTTGTGTGAAAAGTTTCGATTGGCCTCTTTTTTTTTGCATCCGGTAGCTACGGTGGCCCAGTGGATAAGACGTTGGCTCGCTAACCTGCGGGCTCCGTGTTTTATCCCTGCGTTGGCTGAGAAAGTTCATCGGCATTTTCCGGGGTGGTTCCTCCTTGGAATTCGATATAAGAGTAGGCCGTATCCCAGTCGCTGGAGAGCAGTAGGGCGTTAAACTCCATTTCATACCATTTCTTTTTTAATATGGGGTTTAACGTCTACTCGACACAAACTAGGTCATTTCGGGACTAACACATGGTTCTATTTTATTTCAATAATTCGCTTGTGCGTAGGGGTCTTTAGCAGAGGGAGGAAACCGGAGGACCCGGAGAAAACCCACGAGGTTGGACAGGCGACCCTACTCCGGGTCCTCCGGTTTTCTCCCACTGCTAAGCGAATTCTTGAAATATTATAGAACCATATGTTAGTCCCGAAATGACCTGGCTTGTGTCGAATGGACGTTAAACCCCATTTATATCTATCTCTCTCTCTCTCTCTCTTTCTCTCATTCGGCTTTGTCATTCCATGCTTTCGATGTACATGTCGTCTGTAATGCGACTTGATACCTATTGTTACAGGTGGATGCATTAGTGAGATAATTAATACAGGTAGATTGAAATAGACAATAGTGTTATATTACTTATAATACAGGTAAATATGATTATATACAATAGATAGATGAACTAGTTGAGTAGAAAACGTGTTGGATATCACATTCTATTGTTTATATAAAGTAGGAGATATTAGATATATCACACCTGTCTATAATGGAATCAATAATACACGTGTTTATAATCATCAGTGGTTATAAATATCAATACTACCTATAGTATACCTTCTTTGATTGGCATTTAGTAATTGAACATATTAACACAAGGTACAATTTTATGGATACACAATTACTGAGTTTAATACTAAGCGACGTTTCGACGGGGATACTCTCGTCTTTATTAAGGGGAGAGAGCGAAATGGGGTTTAACGTCCACTCGACAAAAACCAGGTCTTTAGCAGTGAGAGGAAACCGGAGGACCCGGAGAAAACCAACGAGGTTGGACAGGCGACCCTACTCCTTGTCAGGTACAACCGGTAATTCGAAACCACGCCAGTTGACTCATTGACAGGCCTTATTATACAGCGCGCACGTGCTAATCATTCGACCATCCACCCCCGCCCCCGTCTTTATCAAGGAAATCATAACATCGCTTAGTATTAAACTCAGTAGGCCTAATTGTGTATCCGATTCCACGGATGCACGTGACAAGGAGTAGGGTCGCCTGTCCAAACTCGTGGGTTTTCTCCGGGTCCTCCGGTTTCCTCCCACTGCTAAAGACCCCTACGCGCAAGCGAATTATTGAAATAAAATTGAAAGATTTGTTAGTCCCGAAATGACCTAGTTGTGTCGAGTGGATGTTAAACCCCATTTCTCTCTCTCTCTAATTGTGTATCCATAAAATTATACCTTGTGTTACCTATAGTATAACAGGTAAACATGCTGTATAAGATAGGTAAAATGCACAATTCAACTTATTGACTTCTATAAATGAAATGGGGTTTAACGTCCTACTTTTCTGCACCGGCTAATGAAGACCGGGATTCGCCAACAATCAAGTGCCCTAACCTTATTTACATCTCAGCTACCTTGACAAAAATTGAGCTGGCCTTAAGATATAGATTTAGCCGCCAACACGTGTTTATCCACATTGATCAATATGGTATGTCAACCTGCACTTCTCAAATTATTGACTTTTGAATATCACAATCGTTATATTATATTTAACAGGGTAAATACGCTGGCTCGTTAGTCTGGAGGTCGCGTGTTCGATCCCTGCATTGGCAGATAAAGTTCAACGGGATTTTTCGTCGGGTTTTCCGTTGTCAGTGGTGCTGTCTAGTCGTTTGGATGATGCGAAAAACCGAGACACCGTATATACATTAGCGTGCACGTAAAAGATCCCCTGGCAGTTGGAATTCTATATAAGAGTAGGCCGTAGTGCCGCTGCTCGGGCGAATTTCCTACATAGAACACTGTATGAATTATGTCTGTCTTCATTAGCCCAGTCGGAGCAGAACAGTGGGACGTTAAACCCCATTTCATTTCATTTCGTTTAAGTTTAAGTTCACGCCAATGTGTAACGGGATCTCGGTTTCTCGTCCTATCCGACACTACAATCTATTTAACGTCCTACTTTTCTGCACCTATCGGGCTAATGAGACTGACGTAGGCCATTAAGATGCTATGTGGCAAGTTTTGTGATTTGCCCGGATAGCGGCGCGTGGCCAGCTCTTTTTTCATCAATGGATCTGGAACGCGTTGCCAATTGTATACACGGTATCTCTGGTTTTTCGTCCCATCCGAACGACTAGACGGATGTCCTTACCAAGGCCAACGTCTTCGGTCACTGTAAAGGACGAAACCAGACTGGAAAATCGGAGAACATGGAATCAGCCAACGCCTTACGCATGGAGTCACCCCCCCCCCCTTCACGACGTCGAACGACAAGGGGGTTAATGCATTTAAACTATTGTAGTCTTGTATTTCCAACCACAGAAGTAGGTATGAGAGGGAACTTCTAGGCCTCATGTAGGCCTATTTCCTATTAGTACTGCGTAGACAAGAGTTTATACCCCAATCCATTTATTATAGAAAAAGAAAATTTAATGCATAAAAAACCTTACAAGGTTATGTGCATATACAAATAAAATAATAGAAATATACATTAAACAAACAAAAGATACATAGCCTACATGGACATAATTATACAAAGATACACAACTTTACAAAGACATTATAAAAGAGATTTATTTCTATATTATTTACATCTATCTAATCATGTCATTGAGTTTCTCACAATATCGATCTCTAAACGTCAACATTAGCAGCTGTCTGCCGAATAAATAAACATTAAAACACCCGCCATTTTCATTTCAAGTTAACACAAAATACGTCATCGGTCTCCTATCTTTCAACACCTACGTCACAGACGTAAGGTCACTATATAAACATACACTTTTCAACTCCTCCACTTCAAACGGTTGTCATTTTCACACGCGATGGGAATAATTATAAATATTTTAATCATTTATTTCTATAAATCATCTCCATAATCAATCGAGTGAGAATCCTGACACCTGGGCGATCGTCTCAAATAACACATGGTTTAATGGGCATGTGCGCTCTGGCAGCAGCGAGTAAGTGAGAGGGACGCAATGACGAGCTTTGCGTCATGGTTTTGAGTTTTAGCGACCCCTTGAGTAATGCTTAACTGTCGACTCTAGCATGTTCCAATGGATGGGCGAATCTTTAGCGCGTACGCGTTGAATAATAAGGCCTTTCATCGATTTCCCGGTTGATCCTACGTGACCTCGTGGGTTTTCTCCGGATCCCCAGTTTCCTTCCACTGCTAAAGACATCGCGCAAGAAAACTATTGAAATAAAACTGAACCATATGTGAGTCGCGAAATGACCTAATTGGTGTCGAGTGGACGTTAAACCCCATCTCTCTCTCTCTCTCTCTCTCTCTCTCTCTCTCTCTGTGATGTATTAAAAAGCACTCTTGTACATAATCGGCAACATTAACTAAGTTGTTCAACCATCTATAATTAATGTTATTGCCACATTAATGACGTGGATTACTCCACCAAAAACTCTGATAAATGGCGAAATATGTTTACATTACGCGATATTATCGCGATTCGAAATCAGTTACAAGTGATTTACGAGTGTGAAAATATAGAGGCAAGACGATGTAAGGATGATATCGTTCGTTAACTAAATATTGTTCTAATCAGGCCGGGGTTATCATCTCGACTGTCGACGTGTACCTTTCTCATTTCTAACAGAGGCTTAATTGTGCCCATGTTACACATAAAGCCTTGGCATATCATAAGAAAAACGAGATGGTTTCGAGAAGTTGATGATGAATCTGATCTCAATCACATCAAGGTCGCTCAAAGTTTGCGAGTTTTTGGTAAGAATAATATCATTGAAAGATTTTCACACGCCGTCGGAATCATAACTAATGGTTTAAGGTTTTTGTTTAAATGAACTTGACATCTTGTAACTATAGCAATGAAAAAAGGTTCTATCACAAAGACAATAATTCCCGATGTCAAGAGTTCATCACGAGGGGTTGGAATGGTATCAACATTTTTCATGTCTATATATATTTGGATATTATTTGAAGAAGATTTACAACGTATGGAATTTTTATGAAATAGATATATTGTTTGTCTGGGTGAAGAAAATACGAAATGAAATGAAATGAAATGGGGTTTAACGTCCTGCTGTTCTGCTCCTACTGGGCTAATGAAAACGGCATACAGTGTGCTATGAGGGAAATGAAATGAAATGAAATGGGGTTGAACGTCCTACTGTTTTGCTCCTACTGGGCTAATGAAGACGGGTATACGCCATACAGTGTGCCACGAGGGAAATTTTTTGCTCGGACAGCGGCGCTATATACGGCCTACTCTTATTTCGATTTCCAACTGTCAAGGGATATTTCACATTTCACGTGTACGCCAATGTTTTTGATATTATCCGAACGACTAAACGTTGTCCCTTACCAGGCCCTTTGCCCTGCACCACCGACAAAGGCGGGGGCGGGGGAGTGGCACGCCTGCATATCCCGATGAACTTTCTCTGCCAACACAGGATATGAAAACTAGAAATAAACATTCTTTGATTTTATTGCAATATCGTGGGCTTTAGAGCATAAGGTCTCTCATTGAGTCACGAGGCGTGGTTTTGTTTCCCGCTTGTACATGATAAGACGTAGGGTCACCTGTCTAACCTCGTGGGTTTTCTCTGGGTCTTTCCGCTTTCCTCCCTCTGCTAGTGACCCATACGCACAGGCGAATTATTGACATGAAATTGAACTATGTTAGTCCCGAAATGACCTAGTATGTGTTGAGTGGACGTTAAACCCAATATCTCTCTCCGTCCACCCGGGACACTCTAGCCACGAGGCCGATGTCCTATTAAGCTATCTACCACTACACATATTTGTATATGCACATAATTTTGTAAGGTTTTTTATGCAATAAAGTTTCTTCTTCGCTTCTCTTCCTTCCAGAACCGGGGAGTCACGGTGCCTCAGTGAGAAATTCGCTGGCTCACTAAACAAAGTGATCCTCGTTCGGACGGGTGAAAAATCGAGTTTCCCGTGCACTTGATGGCATGCACGTGAAAAACGCTTGACTCCACTATTGATGTAAGTCCGTCTTGATCAGCCCAGTTGGTGCCGAACAGTAGGACGTTAAAATTTCATTTCCCAAAGAAGCGCGTCCGGTTTCCGGTCCGGTTTCCGGAATGGTCCAAAGGAATGAAGAAGAAACTTTATTGCATAAAAAACCTTACAAGGTTATGTGCATATACAAATAAAATAATAGAAATATACATGAAACAAACAAAGGATACATACATGGACATAATTATACAAAGATACACAACTTTACAAAGACATGAACGAATTGTATACAAAAGCTGCTAAACATTTTAAAATTTCTATATTTTTATTTATCATCAGTATTTTAGATTGTTATAAATCATTCAGTTTATAAAAATCTGGCTCTCGAAATAAAATTAATCTGAACAGTTCTTTTGTATTTTTGTCATGTCGTTTGCCATTTGTGATAAAATGTACACACACGAGTGCAGATTTTAGTATTCATTCCAAGTTGTACTATCTCCATATTAAAATGAAATATCAAACCGACATTTTATTCCATTTCATATATTAAACTTCTTGGGGTATGCATTAGCTCAACTCTAAAATAAATATTTATAGCCGCGCAGTTAATGATAAATATTGTTTAGATTTGAAGATAATTACACGCGCAATGAAAACACACCTTTGATGGCAGGGGGGAATTACTCTAATAGATCTTTATTTTCCTTATTAACAATAATGTAATCCAAAGGTCTTGTGTATTTTCATTAAATCATTTTTGTCGAATTCCCACGGGCTGGGATTAGGCAAGAAAGGCGAAATTAGTTGCTAATTTGGAACTAATTCATCCTGCGTTGTGCTGCGTCATTTATTTACAAGTCATGTGATCTCTTATCACCAGGGGGCGCTGAACCCGTGGTCTGTGTTGTCTCTCACGTTGATCCGAAACTAAACACAGCTTCGCGATTTCAACTGGAATCGGCATGTGAAATTAATTACTGGTCTTTGAAAGCAGAAGATCTGTGGTTATAAAGCGAGAAATTCTACCCCCGTGTTTAGTTGTCCGCATTTCAAAATGTTTTGATTTGGGGCCCTCCCCATCGTCGTGACCTTTACTTCACAAGTTATGCAAAAGAATAATATTAAATAGAAAATGAATGACATACTTGGCGGTTTTACTCTTACACCAGATCACGTGTCATACCTGTGTTGCAGACCGCAGTAAATAGAAATGGCGTAAGAATAGTTATTTTAAAGAAGCGATTGTGTACGGTACTGTAGTTCCAGCTGTCTCGTGTTTTGTAATGTAACTTACGAATTCTGAAAACGGGGAAAAAAAGAATACTGACTTAAAGGGACATTATGGAATATTAGATAAAGAGTTTTTAGTTCTCGCTATAATATACTATTCAAAAAAAGTAGGGGATATTTGATTTTGGGGGCATAATATTAAAATATGCAAATAACTACGAAAAAAGTCACTATAGAACCTAACAGAAGAAACATTTCCAGTTACATGTGACGCCCAAACGCACCAATAGCTACCGCATGGAATGCAGGTGATGCTTGGGATCATCATGGGGGTCCAACCCAAGATTTGCACGACTCTGACTTTGAATGTTACAGTCATTGTGGCATTGAATTCCAGGGTGGAAACATCAGTTTAATTGTTTTAGTGACCAGAAAACAAATTTTGATATGCGTCGGCTTACCCAAAATGAAAGGTTACGTGCCCTTGGCATGCTACAGATCGGCACAACACAGGCGGTTGTGGCGCGGACGATGAATGTTTCTCAGTCTGTCATAAGCAGGCTATGGTCCAGATACCGTGATACACAATCTGTACAGGACAGACCACGCTCAGGTCGACCAAGGGCGACAACTCAAGCCCAGGGTCGATTTATCCGTACCTTGGCCTTGAGAAATCGTGTCATCACAGCAAATCAGATCGGCGCTCGTCTTCAAACAGACACTGGTGTGAGAGTGAGTGGCCAGACGATTCGGAATCGACTGCATAGGGGTCACCTTCGCGCCCGACGTCCTCGCGTGATCCCTTGTTTGAGAGATCATCACATTCAGGCAAGACGTCGTTGGTGTAGGGATCGTCAACACTGGGATAATCGACGCTAGAGCAATGTGATGTTTTCAGATGAGTCAAGGTTCACTGTTGATTTTTTGGACAGACGTAGGAGGGTTTGTCGTCGTCGAAACGAGCGCTTCCAAGACGTTAACGTCATCAGACATGATCGATTTGGGGGTGGTTCTGTTATGGTGTGGGGAGGCATCACTGTTGCTGGAAGAACGGCTTTACATGTTGTTGCAGAGCGTGTTACAGGCCAGTACTACCGGGACAACATCTTGGCAGTCCATGTTGTGCCGTTCGCACGACGTCATGGCCGCCGTTTCATCTTCCAGGATGACAACGCAAGATGTCACAGGGCCAGGATCGTTACAGGTTACCTCCAACAACAGAACATCACCACATTACCTTGGCCAGCACTGAGTCCCGACCTCTCCCCCATCGAGCATGTCTGGGACATGCTTGGACAGAGGTTACGTCAACGTCAACAACGTCCTGCCAATGTCCAAGAACTTGCTGCTGCGTTGCAACAGGAATGGGACAATCTGGACCAAAATGACCTTAGACGTCTCATTAGGAGTATGCCACGTCGGATCAATGCTTGTTTGGCAAACAGAGGAGGATTTACCCGTTACTGACTTGGTTGTGATGCTGTGGTAACTTTGCTGTTTGACCCCGGGTATCATTTTACCCTTATAATGGTCAGTCTGTGCCTTACTTAGTCTAACGATCATTTGGAATAAATCGATGAATGTGAACTTCATTTCATTTTGTCATTTGTTTCTTCGTCAGTTTCATTAGGTGACTTTAATAACACTTAAAAATCAAATATCCACTACTTTTTTTGAATAGTATATAATCATAAACCCTAGAATTTTCACGTTTCCATCTGACTTCTATGGTAATTTCCCACGTCTCGCGAAATTTCTACTTCAGTTTTCTACTTTGTTATATTATTCTAATTTAAATAACGTTAATCGGATTAGCCTACCTATTGGCTAGTATTTAATTCTCGCTATAATAGTTAAAAAATATATATAACGTAAATAGAATATGCTGAAAATTTCAGTCCAATTACTCCACTCTGAACCGAGAAATTAGTTTTTGAATTTTAGGCTAGCCTCGATCATCATTGCTAAAGTTGGTACGATAAAAAAAACAAAAGTCTCGATTATCCATTTTTTGCGTTTAATTATTTTTTTAAAAAATGTATCCCAATCCGCTAAATATCGCAGGCTAGAGATGGAATCGAGAGTTGGTTATGGTCTGGATAAGTTAAAGATACATTATGTAAGATTTAGATAAAGAACTAGCCATTTTTGCTATAATAGTTCGAAAATAGATAATGTAAAATGAATAATTTGAAAATTTCATTCAAATTACTCTATTGCAAGCGAAGATATTAGCCTTTGAAGGTTTGACAGGCGTGTGCAATAATTTCAACCACCGTACTGGTTGATCGAAGCTAAGTCTCGGTCCTCCATATTTGATTAAATCAAAGTATCGCTGAACCATTCTAATCTATTTAATATCGGAGAAATCTGATGCCATCGAGAGTTGATTAATTAATTAATTGATCAGTTAATTAATGTCTAATTAATACTTTAGAAAACATTTCAGGCCTAAAGAAAGACCTGCAATAGGCAAATTTAGCTCTTGCATCGACTTAACTATCTCGAGCGCTCGACACGGTACCTCAAGCACTCGACTTAATATCTGGAGCGCTCGTTTTTTGGTGTTTTTTTTGTTTTTTTGCGTGTCCTAAATCAGCCACCATAGAACAGTAACACACAAAGAATAGGTCTAATATTTTTTTTGAAAGATCCTAACTAAATAAATCCAAGTATTACATCAACACAAATAAAAACTCATGCATTCTTTTAAAACTATCTCCTATTTCTGTTTTTATTGAAATTCAATTTTCTGGATAAAAAAGAAAGTAGGGTTTTATTTTGAAATATTTATTATTTTACGTGTCGGATTGTAGTAAAATACACTGTTCACATTATATGTATACATATGTTCTCGTAGAGTTTTTTTTAAATCACACTTTTCGTCAAGAAATCAGAATATCAAATTGAAACACAAATAAATATTCAAGAGCAACTTAGCTTTTCTTAGAAAATATATGGACGGATTACGTCAATGGCTCTCCGTTACCAACGTGGGTTTTGTTTTTAAATTCCAATAGCCATAGTGACTCGGTGTTGATCGAGAAAGTTCCAATCGATTTTTTCAGCGTTGGGCAGTGATGCTGGTACGAAGAGAGAGGGAGAGAGTGAGAGAGAGAGAGTTTAACGTCCATTGAACACATTTCGGGACTAACATTTGGTTCAATTTTATTTCAATACTTCGCTTGTGCGTAGGGGTCTTGTGCGTAGCGGGTGAGGGGGAAACAGGAGAACCCGGAGAAAACCCACGAGGTTGGTCAGGCGACCCTACTCCTTGTCACGTACAACCGGGGATTTGAAACCACGCCAGTTGGCTTAATGACAGACCTTTTGATTTCACGCCCAGGTGTTGAACCACTAGATCACCCAACCCCCCCAGGTAGAAAAAGAAACTTGTGTACATAATTGGCGACTCGTTGGTGATCTGCCGAACATTCAAAGTCAAAGGTCGTAGCTTTAGGTTTATCCAAATGAAATGGGGTTTAACGTCCTACTGTTCTGCTCCTAACTGGGCTAATGAAGACGGGCATACGCAATACAGTGTTCTATGAGGGAAATTTTGCCCGGACAGCGGCACTACGGCCTACTCTTATATCGAATACCAACTGTTAAGGGATCTTTTACGTGCACGCCAATGTGTACACGGGACCTCGGTTTTTCGTCCATCCGAACAACTAGACAACTGTCCTTGTCAGACCCACCCGTCCTGCATCACTGACAAGGGGAGAACCACGCCGGAAAATCTGTATGAACTTTCTCGGCCAATGCAGGGATTGAACACCCGACCTCCAGTCTAGCGATCCAGCGTCTTACCCAGGTTTATTCAATAAAGTGGAATAATGAAAATGGAAACGGAAGTTAAAACAATCGCTCTGAAATTATGTCCATTTTATTAATCACGTGACGTTAATCGGTCTTGGGCATTATCAACGGTTAGTGCTAAATGATACGGCCAGCTCAATTTTTCGCCATAGGTCACGAGATGTAAACAGGGCTAGCGCTAATCCCAACCCTAAACCTAACCCCTGGACCTAGCCCCAATGCTTCCTCTAACCCAAACCTACAATCTCGCCAACAATCACGCGCCCTAACCTTATTTATATCTCAGTGATCTTGACAAAAATTGAGATGGCCTTAACAAATAGATTTATCCGTACTGTGACGCTTTGTTCTGTACCGTTTTGTCCTGAGATATTACTTCCGGGTCCTACATCTATTTTTAGACCTGCCATGGCAGTGGGAAGAAACCGGAGAACACGGATAACACGAGGTTAAACAGACTGCATTAATCCTGATCACGTACAAACGTGTGGATCCAATTCACGACCTACAATGCATGCGTTATACTTCCTGGCTACACATATGAATAAGACGTACATAGATTTCATTTGTCTTCCCACTAAATCCAATCCATGGCCTAAGGCCGAAAATAGAAAGATTTCAAAATCATATTCTTAAAACAGGAAGAAGCTTCGGCTCTCCTATGTCTTGTCTGCGATATCACTTCTGTGGATGCAGACGTTAAAGATACTACTACTTTCATTTGTCTGCGATATCACCCTCGGTGGAAGCGGACGTTAAACAACAAGAATTTGTGATTTGTCTACAATATCACCCTCTTTCGTTCCCACACTTGTACGTGACAAGGAGTAGGGTCGACTGCCTAACCTCGTGGGTTTTCTCCGGTTTCTTCCTATATAAAGACCCCTTCATGCAAGCGAATAACTGAAATGAAAGATCGTATGTTAATCCTGATATGACCTACTTTGTCCTGAGCGAACGTTAATCCCCCTCTCTCTCCCCTCTCTCCCTGATTTGATTCCCCGATTGTACGTGACAAGGAATAGGGTCGCCTGTCCAACCTCGTGGGTTTCTCCGGGTACCCCGGTTTCCTCCCACTGCTAAAGACCGCAAGCGAAATGTTGAAATAAAATTGAACCATATTTATGTCAGCCCCGAAATGACCTGGTTTGTCTCGAGTGGACGTTACCCCCCCCCCCCTCTCTCTCTCCCCCCGAATGATCATGTATAAGACACAATTAAGCACACGTGAACTATATTATTGATAAAATCAAGGTGTCGAATTGACAGTTTATTTTTATCGCGAGTTCAAACTCACAATCTCTCTTTAAAGAGAGATTTAGGAGCGAGAGACGATATGTTTTTAATTAATTATAGGCCTTACTATAAACACAACTCTGTTTATTCTACCACGTAACAATTTATTTATTTTTTATCTGAACGGGCAAAGTTAATGTTATTGTTGAAGACAATCCAAACTTCGTTGGAGAGATTACCAACCGGGAACTTTCGATGTGTGAGGCAAAGTAAATTAAAACTAAATGATAGTAAACAAATCAATTGACCTGTAGGTTAAAATGTATGTTTGGGGGGAGGGGGTATTTTAGTCCATAAAGTTAAGGACTTTTTAAAAAATAAATCGGGCAACTAGCTTATTTTTGACATAATAAGATTTATTTTGCCCTTACAGCGGCGCTAAAGCCAACTCTTTTGATTTCATGCTGGTGTGATATCTTTAAAGGCGCTAAATTGCTAATGTTTGAGACCTAGAAATTGACAGAAATGGGTCGCAAATCATATAATAACAAATCTAAGAATAAGCGCACATAAATTGAAAATTGAAACAGGGAGATATTTAAAATTGGACGTAAACGATCGTTTGTGTAATGTATGTCAGGAGGTAGAAGACGAAATTCATTTGATAACAAATTGTAAAAGACATGACGAAAAAAGAAAAGAACTGTTCAGATTAATTCTAGTTTGCGAACCAAATTTTTATAAACTGAATGATTTACAATTTAAAATACTGATGATGAATAAAAATATAGAAATTTTAAAATGTTTAGGAGCTTTTGTATACAATTAGTTCATGTCTTTGTAAAAGTTGTGTATCTTTGTATAATTATGTCCATGTATGTATCCTTTGTTTGTTTCATGTATATTTCTATTATTTTTATTTGTATATGCACATAACTTTGTAGGGTTTAAATGCAATAAAGTTTCCTCTTCTTCTATAAACTGATTTCAGCGAAATACCCCAGAAGTCTAAATCTAATGTCAATCTCTAGCGTCTGGTTATTCCAGTCTACACCTATAGTATTTATTGCGCATGTTCTCCAGATAAGAATATGTCGTCACCATATGACTTGTGGAATATGTCTAGCCTAGTTCTTCGATTTCCTTGTTACAAATGGCTCTGAAACGCATGGTACACGATTCGTGTGCCAGTGGTAAAATGTTTATCTTGTCGTAAATATTGGATATCAGTAGCCCATCTTTCCCCATCATCGATGCTGATCTAAATTGACAAATAATTCGTGTTTTCAAAGTCCAAGACTTTGGATGATATTGAGTTAGAGACAAGGCTACTTTAACCTATCGTCAACAGTATACGCGAAATCTTGTATCATGGTCGAATTATTAAATAGTCATTTCTTAGTTTGTAAATAAGAAATGACTAAATATACATCCTTATGGAAAACCAGGAAGAACGTCGTCGTTTCAGGGTTCATATCTTCAGAAAACTGAATCGCTTAACAATAAATTTCGTCACTCTTACAACAAGTTTTATACAACTAGAATTTGCAATAAAAACAAGTTAAAGGAGCTATGTCTCTAACCCAATATTTTCCATAATATTCGAAAATAAAAACACGAATTAGAATTCAATATTGACCAATTTCAATCAATAATGATGTTTTTATCTTGCCGTGAAACTATGGGATCCTAATATCCAATATTTAAGACACATTTAACATTTTATAATCTGTACCCGAGTCGTGTACCTTATGGTTTTGGGTGCCATTTTGTAATGAACAAATAAAAACATGTCCTAACAACACAATGTGGAAGTAATTATAATTTTAAAAAAACGTGTAGAATGGACTAAGCAGGCGTAAACGACTGTCGTTCAATTTGGACTGTTAGCGTATTTCACTGATCATAATTGATTAGAAATTACAACAAAAATTGAATATAAATATACTTCACATACAGTCATATTACATTAATATGTATGTGGTGGTTCCCCCTTGTCAGTGATGCAGGACGGAGGGCCTGACAAGGACAGCTGTCTAGTCCTTCGGATGAGACGAAAAACTGAGGGCCCGTGTATACATTAGAATGCACGTAAAAGATCCCTTGGCAGTTGGAATTCGATATAAGATTAGGCGATAGTGCCGCTGCCCGGACAAAATTTCCCTCATAGCACACTGTATGACGTATGCCCGTCTTCATTAGCCCAGTATAGGAGCAGAACAGTAGGACGTTAAACCCCATTTCATTTCATTTCATTTCGCTTTTGGAACCCTCTTTGTCATTTCAAGGTTCCAAAAATTAGAGCCACACACCCTTTAAAAGCGCTAGTAAGAACAAAGAAAGCACCTAACAACCTCGTTTACCTGCACGTTTTTTTATATCTCAAATTAATACACGATTACCCCCGCAAAGCGTTGATAACATTTGTTATAGCCAAGTTTAATGCGAGGTTGTACAGCGATGTGTGAATTGCATTTTAAAATCTTTGAATAGATAATGAAGTACATTTACCCACAGTAAGACATAAAACATTTTATTTACATCAAAAGATCATTAAAAAAACACGTTGTATTTGCTATGCAAAAAGTGGGGTCGGGTGGTCGAAAGGTCTAACACGTGCGTGCACTTTAGATTATAAGGTCTATAATTGAGTCAAGTGGCATGGGTTCGATCATAAGGCCCGTCATTGCGTCAAGTGGTGTGGGTTCGATCATAGGGTCTATAATTGAGTCAAGTGGCGTGGGTTCGATCATGAGGTCTGTCATTGAGTCAAGTGACGTGGTTTCGATCTCTAGCTTGAACGTGACATGGAGTAGGATCGCCTGCCCAACCCCGTGAGATTTTCTCCGGGTCTTCCGGTTTTCTCCCATTGCTAAAGAACCCCAGGCAAGCGAATTATTGAAATAAAATTGAACCTTATGTTAGTCTACATTGGCGTACACCTTAAAGATACCTTGGCATGTGGAATTCACTATAAAAGAAGGCAGTTGTTAAATTTCCCTGATAGTAGCACACTGTAGAGTAGGCGATAGTGCCGCTGCCCGGGCAAAATTTCCCTCATAGCACACTGTATGGCGTATGCCCGTCTTCATTAGCCCAGTCGGAGCAGAACAGTATTACCATAAACCCCATTTTATTTAATTTTTCACAATATTGTAGTTTGCAACGGATTCCCCAATCCCCTTAAACAACGGATTCCCCAATCCCTTAAACAACGTCCAAAGACTTTAATTGTTAGCGTTTTTATTATTAATATATTATTCACACCTGGTTCACAGGTAGAAACTTAATTGTTAAATTATGCATATTCACATGCACCCTCTCGAAAAAAGCAGGTATCTGAAACACCTTAACCGATCCTATCATTGTATGAACACCCACAGTATGTCTGTTTGTATTCAGATTAGTGATATGCATACATTAAACATATTGAATTATGACTATTATCGTTATTATCATTATTGATTTAATTTGAAGGGGGTGATATCAAATCATAAACATTCAAAAGAACCAAAATACCCCGCATCAATAAATGGGTTGATAGGTTTAAGATTTTGTGAATGATTTATGTACTAAATGACTGATCAATAAAATTAATATCCTTCCTATTAACAGGACATTTGTTGATTTAATACAAAAGCTAATGGCTAAGAACCGATCCCTGTAGAACACCATTGATAAGTGAGCATATTTGAATAGGTACATGTAGGAAGATGATAGTTTCGATAACAAAGTCCCCAAAAACTTTCTTTCAACTGAAAAGGTACGAATCAATTTGAGGTACGAAGTGAGGTACGAATGAACTAAGTACGAAACAGCCCGGTTACGAAACAGCCTGCACCCAGAACTTTATTTGTAGGAAGACCATGAAATAAAACTTAATTTATAGGAAGATCATGAAATGAAATGGGGTTTAACGTCCTATGGAGAACAATGATTCGACTGTATGCAGACTTCATTAACCCAGTAAGAGCCATTTCATTTCATAAAAGGGGAGGGGTGGATTTTCTACATGAAATAGAACTGGGTTTAACGTCCTACTGTTCTTCACCAACCGGGCTAATGAAGACGGGAAAAATGGAGAACAAGGATCGACTGTATGTCCGTCTTCAGTTAGAGCATATCATTTCATTTCATTTCATTGCAGGTGGGGGTGGGGGTGGGGCTATACTCTAAAGAATATTTTATTTTATTACAATATTAGGCTGTTTAGGTTTTAACAAAACGGTAACGTAAAAATAAAATAAAAATCGGGGGGGGGGGGATTTTCTACACTTTAACGAATATTTTATTTTAATATAATATTCGACGGCTTAAAGTTTAAAAAAAAGTTAACGTAATTCATGAAAAAATTGTTCTCGCCAATCAGCTTTTCGTCAACTAAATGCTGAATATATGCATATCAATTTTAAAAAAATCTAACAGTTTCAAATTGTTTGATGATTATGTAAAAATCTTTCTAGTTTTAAAATTCTAAGTTTTAAAATTGTATACAAAAGATACACGGAGCGGTTTATTTATCATAAGGCAACCTCGGAAACCTAAAAACGTATTGGCCTAACCATCAATGTCTTAATGTTTCAAATTAATTTCTTCATAAATCAAGACATATTTACCCGGGGATTCTGGAGTCCGGAATTGGTCAAAACTCAAAATGCACCAAGCGAACCCCGATTCCTACCCAATGGACCACGACATAGCTTCAGGGTAGAGTCAGTGAGCCGGATATAATGTGTTGATAAATGCTGAAGCTTTCTCTGTGAAATGATTATCAGAGATGCCCATTGTTCAGAAAGTCGGAACCAATTAATTCAAATCTTAAGTGGTTTGGGATCAATAGGTATATTTATGCGAATGCACGGACGGAACACGTGTAGCATACAGTCGAAGATCGATGGACCTTTTTAGTTAAAGTAAAACGTGAAAGTATCAGTTACAGTGGCGGATTGAAGAGTGGGGGGGGGGAATGGGGTTTAGCGTCAATTCGACACAAAGCAGGTCATTTCGGGACGAACATATGGTTCAATTTTATTTCAATAATTCGCTTGCGCGTAGGGGTCTTTAGCAGTGGGAGGAATTCAGAGAACCCGGAAAAAACCCACGAGATTGGAGAGGCGACTCTACTCCTTGTCACTTACAAACGGGGAATCGAAAAAACGCAACTTGACTCATTGAAAAATTATTCACCCAAGCCCCATGGATTGAAGAGGGACTAAGGGGTGGGGGTGGGGTGGGGTGGGGTAGGGGTGGATGGAGGTTATAGAAACACAACATTGTCTGTAAATTACATTTCATACTTATATAGAGAGCAGATGAGGAGGGGCTGGGGGTAGGGATTGGCGTGTAGGTCGGGGGGTGGGGGGATAATCAGATCTTGTACTGGGGTTATATTTATGCAAAAGTTTGTCTCAAACCAACATGTATTGTTACTTAAATTATTCATAATAAATTATAATATCTATGGCAAAATATTTTTCTTTGTAGATTTTTGAAGTTGAACAGATAAAGTCGATATAACGGAAACGACATTTTCCGGGTAATATTCACAGGAGATCAAAGGAAAGGAACAGGAAATATAAACTAAGAAAATTCTTGATTTTCGTTTTTACACTATAATTAGAACCGAAAACTTTTGTTCCCAGTTTTCGGGATTTGTCACTCCGACTTTTCCGATTTTTCAGTTACAACCCGAAAATATAATTCGGCTATCCCCGATGATTTAGAGTTTTATGTATGGTCCGCTTGAATTACAATATACGTGAATATGTAGGGGTGGAGTTGTGTATAGCGTGTGCTTTAGACCAAAAGATCTGTTATTGAGTCATGTGGCGTGGTTTCGGTCCCAAACTTGTACGTGACAAGGAGTATGTTCGCCTGTCCAACCTCGAGAGTTTTCTATGGATCCTCTGGTTTCTTCCAACTACTAAAGACCCGTACGCACACACGAATTAATGAA
This sequence comes from Patella vulgata, assembly GCF_932274485.2. Classification (NCBI taxonomy): domain Eukaryota; kingdom Metazoa; phylum Mollusca; class Gastropoda; family Patellidae; genus Patella; species Patella vulgata. The sequence goes on along the minus strand of NC_065883.2, from coordinate 5,961,201 downwards.
ATAAAAATGAGCTAGTAGACAATAAACTCCCTCCCGCCCCCATTCTCTCTCATTCTCTCTCTCTGAACATGGAGAGAGTGATGACAACCTTTTCGTTTGACTACTATTATCTCTGTGTACGTGTAAGTCTCGAGGATGCGCAAGTGGCTACAGCACTGTTTGTAAGTACACAAAAAACACCCACAGAAAACATATTTAATAAATATGTCGTTTATGTTGTTATAAATTACGTGAGTGAACGTGGGAACTTGTCTGCCCTCCAACAGAGAAAAAATTCCAAACTTTAAAACTGCACTCTCAACTATGTCCGTTCCCGCCAGTTGGAGCAGATGGCGCGAACATTTTACGTGTTGGTTGTCATCAATATGGAAACTTTAAAAGACTATTTGAAAGACAAGACATCCTCTGAATAAAACGGAAGCCTTTCGCTTCAATGTTCCGCCCGTTAACCAACGTTTTAAACAAACAGATAGGTTTTATAAATCAATAGTTAGACCACGGTATGTAATGCTTTGTGTCCTTTTCACCATTTACTGCGGTATTCTCTGTGTTTGTATGTCTAACGGAGCACTTCGATGTAGGTTCTGCTTTCAAGTCGCGTATTCATTTCGTCCCCTTTAGAACTAAGTTTTTCTTCCCCTCGACATTTTGTTTTGACTCCATTTCAACTGGATCAGAAATAACGGAGAAAAAAACGATCGGTGTGCGTGAGACGGCGTTAAATGATCTGTCTAATGCTACATGTTTTACGTGGTTTATTTAAATAACGAAAACGCCCAAAGAACACGAAATAACATAATATATATCTGTAATTGTACAGAAGAATCAACACCTGGAATCGTCACCCTGAATAACCCCATCTTCATGAAAGTGGAATTAGAAGAAAATAAAGTGGAAACGACATAGTGGTTGGTGATTTTTTTTTTAAAGTTTTTTTTAAACACTTTAAAAGGCACATAAAATGCCTGGGTTTAAATTAACAATAGAACAAGAAGAAGAATAATAAACTTTATTGTATAAAAAACCTTATAAGGTTATGTGCATATACAAATAAAAATAATAGAAATATACATGAAACAAAGGATACATACATGGACATAATTATACAAAGATACACAACTTTACAAAGACATGACCGAATTGTATACAAAAGCTGCTAAACATTTTAAAATTTCTATATTTTTATTCATCATCAGTATTTTAAATTGTTGTAAATCATTCAGTTTATAGAAATTTGGTTCACGAAATAATCTGAACAGTTCTTTTCTTTTTTCGTCATGTCTTTTGCAATTTGTTATAAAATGAATTTCGTCTTCTACCTCTTGACATATATTACACAAACAATCGTTTACGTCTAATTTTAAATATCTCCCCGTTTCAATATAAATTATAGGTAAGTCACCTGTGCTTTATTTTGTCATTTTAATTCTCAGCGTGGTTTCCCTTGTCAGTGGTGCTGGCCAGAAGGTCTGGCAAGAAATGAAATGGGGTTTAACGTCCTACTGCTCTGCTCCTAAATTGGCGAATGAAGACGGGCATGCGCCATACAGTGTGCAATGAGGGAAATTTTGCCCGGGCAGCGGCACTACGGCCTACTTTTATATCGAATTCCAACTGCCAAGGGATCTTTTACGTGCACGCCAATGTGTACACGGGACCTCGGTTTTTCGTCCCATCCGCACCACTAGACAGCTGTTCTTGTCGGGCCAGACCCTCCGTCCTGCATCACTGACAAGGCGAAACGTCTGGCAAGAAACGACGCCCAGTATTCCGGATGGGACGAAAAACCATGGTTATTTACACATGTTGACGTACACGTGGATGATGTGAGGGATAAGCCAATGAAACGGTCTGTTAAGGTGAGTTTTTGGCCTGAGGCTCACGGAACTATGGGTAAACTACTAGAATCATCAACGCTGATTGGTTAAACAAATATCTGACGCCATGGGGTCAAAAGCCGCTCGCCTGAACTCTCACGCGACCTTCTATACAGCCGTTCACATGTTCATGTAGTGTAGGCCATTGAAAGTATAAAAAAAATGAAACGAAATATAGATCTGTATTTTAATCAGATTGAGAGTAGGCGGACACGCCGCTGTCGGGGCAAAATGTCACTCGTTTCACACTACATACCTTTCAACTGTCTTAATTAGCCGGGGTGTTGGATGGCCGAATGGTTAGAGAGAGAGAGAGAAATGGGGTTTAAAGTCTACTCGACACAAACTAGTTCATTTCGGGACTAACATATGGTTTTTAATTCTATTTCAATAATTCGCTTGCGCATAGGGGTCTTTAGCAGTGGGAGGAAACCGGAGGACCCGGAGAAAACCCACGAGGTTGGACAGGCGACCCTACTCCTTGTCACGTACAACCGAATGGTTAGAACGTGCGCGCTGTATAATAAGATCTGTCATTGAGTCAACTGGCGTGGTTTCGATTCCCCGGCTGTACGTGCTAAAGACGCCTACGCGCAAGAGAATTGTTGAAATAAAATTGAACCATGTGTTTGTCCCGAAATGACCTAGTATGTGTCGAGTGGACATTAAACCCACCTCTCTCTCTCTCTCTCTCTCTCTTAGCCAAGTTGGTGCAGAAACGTCACACCCTTTACCCATTTCTAGAGGTCATGTGCGACGAGAACAGTTTCTGAAAACGAACGGTGTAAAACATCAGAGCTATAAGAAACAACATTTAAAACGCCGCTTAAGCCGTCGTTAACAATATGCTATTTCCGTTTTTTTCTACCGTGAATCATGATTAACTGATTTAAAAAATAAAAACGTGAAAGATGGGACTAATCTGACAGATGTCGATGTCGAGTTTCTTATGTCAATGATATTCTAGGTGATAATTTCAACTTTTTACAGATCGTTTGAAATAAATATCTGTATTTCACATTACCACGAATCTCAACATCTTTAACTGGGAAGTTATAAAGATATTTAACAGTATACATGCATTATTTATATCATATCTATGGTGGCTGATTGGTAGCATGTCGGGATGTCGGGGTTAGTTCATCCAAGTATTCTGGCGTGTTTCCCCCTTGTCAGTGATGCAGGACGGAGGGCCTGACAAGAACAGCTGTCTAGTCGTAAGAATGGTACGAAAAACCGAGGTCCCGTGTGCACATTGGCGTGCACGTAAAAGATCCCTTGACAGTTGGAATTCGATATAAGAGAAGGCCGTAGTGCCGCTGTCTGGGCAAAATTTCCCTCATAGCACACTGTATGGCGTATGCCCGTCTTCATTAGCCGAGTTCGGAGCAGAACAGTAGGACGTTAAACACCATTTCATTTCACCTTTAACTAGGAGTTATAAAGATATTTAACAGTATATATTATTTATATCATATTAATATTATCATCGTCTACTGCCACAGTTTTGTTGTTTTTTGTTTGTTTTTTTTATTTGTTAGAAATGAATTGGGGTTTAACGTCCTATTTTTCTGCACTGACCGGGATAATGAAGACGGGCATGCGTCAATACGTGTTTATGATCATCAATACTCCCTTTTGTATGTGAACATAAGTGGGGTGGGGAGTTGGGGTGGATGCCGAATGGTTAGCGTCTTGTGTCAACTGGCGTGGTTACGATTCCCCGGTAGGGTCGTCTGTCCAACAGCGTGAGTTTTCTATGGGTCCCCCGGTTTCCTGTCACTGCTAAAGACCCTACGCGCAAGCGCATTACTGAAATAACCCTCTCTATCTCCCCCTCTCTCCATTTTTCTCCCTCTCACAGACGTCACTGGATTATGAACTCACCGTTAAGCTGGCTTCGAACGACCACCGGCGATTTTAAACCAGTTTTACCTGAGGCTCTGAACGGCGTATATAACTATATATTTTCATGTGTTTCATACAACTAGTGTACTAATATTACAAAAACTAATCAGATTCTAGAGTTTATTCTCATATGATTTTAACACGTTCGTAAATGTTTCATCTTTGAACAGAAGTTGTTATTTTATTTGTATAAATCATCTTTAGTATATAATATATATCAGTGCTAGGTATTTTAGTTATTTTCATCCTCAGTGTTATCTCGTATTCCAGCCCAAGTCAGACAAAACACCACCCTGTGATTCGCACGTAATCACACTGCCGTAATGGCAATCACAGATTTTTAAATTGAGATAAACTGTTTTGAAAAGCGCGCTGAGAGATTGCTTGATTATTTATCCTTTAGATAAACCGTAAACATTGTCAAGGTAACGATATAGATAAAATTAACTGACGTGAGAAAGCACGTACATGTGTGAATTAATACATGACAATCGGTAAACTGTTTCATCACGCTCTCTGAAGATGGCAGCGAGATTGTGACATGAAATGAACACCTTGATAAGCGCCAACAGGTAACGGGTACTTTGTATATTATAAAGTACCTATTGATAGATTGGAATCATGGGTAATGTTGGTACATATTGGGGCAACAATGGCGGTATTTTATTATGTATAAATGAATGTCTGTCTGAGTTGTTATTATACACCTAGACTCTCTGATCTGTAAACGAAGAATCTGTCTAGATCTAGATTCTAGGGTCTACAGGTAAACATTAATGAATACTATCCTTCTTAAAGGAGTTAAGTCTCTAACTCAATATTTTCCTTAATATTCGAAATTAAAAACACAAATTAGAATTCAATATTGATCAATTTCAATCCATATTGATGTTTTATGTTGCTGTGAAAATGTGGGATTCCAATATTTAAGACACAATAAACGTTTTAAAATATGGTCGTGTACCATATCGTTTCGGGCGCAAAACAAATGAACAAATAAAAACATATCCTAGATAACAATGCGACAGTAAATAGTAATAGCTGATTCACAACTGATATAGTATCAATGAAAAAAGGATGGGCTAATTCTGTTTGGACTATTTACTTATTTTACCCAAATTAATTGATTAGAGGTTACAATATATATTTAGAAAATTGAATATAAATCACATTACATACATTAATATTACATTAATACGTGCTTTTTGGCCCATTTATGGTTCCAATAAATAGAGCCATACGCACTTTAAACTAGATGAGACCCTTCATAGAGCTAGGGTGATTCCTCGTGATTTTTTCAGCGCGGTTTCCCCATGTCAGTGGTGCATAACGGGTTAGCGGGGTTGGGGTAGGGGGAAGGGGTGACATCGTCATGTCCTTTGGATTGTACGTAAAAAACGATGTCCCGTGTAGCATACACCTTGACGTGCACGTAAAGAAACCGTTGAGATTTGAATGCTGTCCAGGCAAAATTCCCTCATAGCACAATGAACGCTTGTTTATTACGAACCAATGCACCTTGTGTTATTTGTATTGGCAGTTTTTTCTTCCAGTAGAATGATTAGAGAACAATATTAGTAAAGTTGCTCTTGTCTGCGGTGCAGGACGGATTTCCTGGCAAGGGAGAGAGAGAGAAATGGAGTTTAACGTCCACTCGACACAAACTAGGTCATTTCGGGACTAACATATGGTTTAATTTTATTTCAATAATTCGCTTGCGTGTAGGGGTCTTTAGCCGTGGGAGGAAACCGGAGGACCCAGAGAAAACCCACGAGGTTGGACAGGTGACCCTAATCCTTGTCACGTACAAGCAGGGATTCGAAACCACGCCAGTTGACTCAATGACCGACTTTATGATACAGCGTGCACACGCTAACCATTCAGCCATCCAACCCCCCTCCTGGCAAGGGACAACGAATAGTCGTTCGGATGGGACGAAAAACCAAGATCCCGTGTACACATTGAAAAGGAACCCTAGGCAGTTAGAATTCGATATCAGAGTAGGCCGTGGCGCCACTGTCCGGGCAAAATTCCCTACAATGCACACTGGCATATGTCTGTTTTCATTAGCCCCATCGAAGCAGATCAGTAGAACGTTAAACCCCATTTCATTTTATTTCATTTCCTATTTTGATATCGTAACCTCATTGTGGACTAAAAGAGTGATAACAGTCGAGAATTTAACCCCAATAATAATAGACAGGTGATGATAGTAATCCTATGATTGATGGTAATGTACAGATATGTTGTTCAGTCTTCACGGCTCATAACTAAACTGTTTAGTTTTTATATTAATAACTCTATTTATCAAACACACCAAACACAATAAATATCCTCTCCGTTTTCTTAAACATACATTATGCAAGAGTCAAATCTGTCTATTGCAGATCTTTCTTTAGGCCTGAAATGTTATCTAAATTATTAATTAGACATTAATTAGACCACAATCAACTCTCGATGCCATCGCTAGTCTGCGATATTTAGCGGATTGGAATACATTTTTTGAAAAATAATTAAATCAATCAATGGATATTCGAGACTATGTTTTTTATCATACCGACTTTAGTAATGATGATCGGGGCTAGGTCTAAAATTCAACAGCTAATATCTCGGTTCAGAGTGGATCAATTTGACTGAAATTTTCAGCATATTCTATTTAGGTTATCCATTATAACTATTATAACGAGAACTTTCAACTCTTCATCTAATCACCCATAATGTCCCTTTAAATTATGGAATAATCCCTAAATCAAGATGGTGACGAGAAAATATCCATTGATCTGCCTATTTCAAATCTAAATTTATAAGGACAGCCGTCTAGTCGTTCGGATGGGACGAAAAACCAAGGTCCCGTGCACACATTGGCGGTACCTAAAAGATCCCTTGACAGTTGGAATTCGATATAAGAGTAGGCCGTAATGCCTCCGCCCGGGCAAAATTTCCCTCATAGCACACTGTATGGCGTATGCCCGTCTTCGTTAGCCCAGTCGGAGTAGAACAGTAGGACGTTAAACCCCATTTCATTTAATTTAATTTATATGAGCCTTTTTGCCAGGTTTGTTAGTGTTTGTATTGTACCTAGGTAATTGTCTTAATTTATAAAATGTTTTTTTTTTTTTTATATTTATGTGGTTTTGATTCCCGGGTTGTACGTGACAAGGAGTAGGGTCACCTGTCCAACCTCGTGGGTTTTCTCCGGGTCCTCCTGTTTCCTCCCACTGCCAAAGACCCCTACGCGCAAGCGAATTATTAAAATAAAATTAAAACCATATGTTAATCCCGAAATGACCTAGTTTGTGTCTAGTGGACGTTACACCCCATCTCTCTCTCTCTCTCTCTCTCTCTCTCTCTCTCTCATATTTATGTAAACAAAGTAATTACGGTAGAAACTTTATCTTCTTAACAAGCTCATTGTCTCCAACTGTTTCTGACTTCTATTAGTTGTTGTTTTTTTTCTTGAACAATTATGCCAACCTATTTTCTCTGGGGCGTGAAAACATATCAATTTTCTCACTAAAGATTAGTCTTTACCATGATGAGATTTCAAGATCTCACGTCGCCCGGGAGACCGTACTGTGTCAGTTTGTACCTAAATAAATCTACAACTAGGAAATCCAATATGGTGGCCAATCGTCTGCTGTTGACAGCTCTATATTGTTTTAGGATTGTTATTGGGTCTTGCGTCAAGGACACGGTGACATGTTTATGCGCCTTCAGAGTGCGCTGGTAGATCGGTTGAATTTAGGGCCTATATGTATATGGATTGTCAGATAGGCCTTGTGCCGAGGATTGCATGGGGTTGGGAGGGGAGTGGCGATGGCCAAATGGTTAGCGCATGCGCGTTGTATCATAAGGTCTGTTATTGAGTCAACTGGAGTGGTTTCGATTCCCCGGTTGTACGAGACAAGGAATAGGGTCGCAAGTCCAACCTCGTGGGTTTTCTCCGGGTCCTCCGGTTTCCTCTCACTGCTAAAGACCCCTATGCGCAAGCGAATTATTGAAATAAAATTGAACCATGTATTAGTCCCAAAATGACCTGGTATATGTCGAGTGGACGTTAAACTCCATTTTTCACTCTCCTGTCCTTTCGGCCACCGGTTCCCAGCATTTGCGACCACCGACGGCGGTCATAGAGATTTCAGGCTACAGAGGTTTTCGACCACAGAGGTTTTAGGCCACTGACATCGGCCACGGAGGTTTCGGCCACCTACTTCTGCAAAAAAGGTCCTAATTGAGGTGTAGGAACAGGGTGTGGGGGTGGGGTGGGGTTAAAACGTCGTACATTGGGGCGATTGTTTCTTTTCGCGGGAGGGGTTGGGCGGTATAGATTATGGTTATAAACCTATTATTCCATATATAATATTGACCTTTATATGAAAATAAAAACATCTGACACATCTTCGACAAGATTTAGCATGCTTGTTTATGACCCAGTACTGTTATTGCATGTGTCTAATTTTAAGCTTTATGTATGAAAATATAAATATTTATAAAGCATAATTTGCGCGCAAAGGAAACACCATTTGTCTCGGTATACGTAATTACGTCATGTAATACAAAATAATATACACGGGAAACAATTGTTTTCATCACGAGCTCGTCCAGATGCACACTTCCTTCTCATAGCAGCGCCACCTGTCGGTTAAAACAATAGTACAGAACAACCAAACCGATACTATACAAGAGTTACTAAAACAAAATATTAAAAACAATCCGTGTTTATTTATCGTTCAATGTATCCAATTCCACGTAACCTTTTATAATTCAAATATCGCTAAGCACGTGAGGAAGTGGAACAATTGGAACAATTCCACGAGACAATGCCATTGTTGGTCACGTGATAAACACGGAAACCGTTTCCGGAAATAACGAATAGTTTTGTCTTTCCTGCTAGCCCGTTGATTATTTAGGTTTCCCGCCTTAATGCACGTGCAACAAACTGTTAATAAGGAACAAAAGAGTGTTTTGTTTCTCGCTAGGTATTATATGTTTTACACTTGGATTCAAATCATCTGGTTTTAAAATAAATCACACGCTCGAGGAGGGGGATGTAGGTGACTTGATTAAGTGTTCTCAGAAGATAAATTGCGCCATTTTTTTTCTTCTTCACACGTTCTTTTTTTTTTTCAAAATATCTGCCACGACATTTAAACAGATATGTGTGTTAATGTGAATAATCATGTTCTGCACGTGATAAACTTGTGTTTCAACTTCACTTCTTTCTGCGTTGTCTGATATATGAACTCGCCACAATCGGCTCGAGTTATTCCAAACCTCGTGAGGTTAGTGCCACGATGGCTCAGTGGGTAAGAGAGAGAGAGAGAGAGAGAGAGAGAAATGGGGTTTAACGCCCACTCGACACAAACTAGGTCATTTCGGGACTAACATATGGTTTAATTTTATTTACATAATTCGCTTGCGCGTAGGGGTCTTTAGCAGTGGGAGGAAACCGGAGGACAGGCGAGGTTGGACAGGCGACCCTACTCCTTGCCACGTACAACCGGGGATTCGAAACCACGCCAGTCGACTCAATGGCAGACTTTATGATACAGCGCGCGCACGCTAACCATTCAGCCATCCAACCCACCTCAGTGGGTAAGACACCGGCTCGCTACCCTGGAGGGTTCGATCCCGGTGTTGGCTGAGGAACTTCATTGTGAATTCCCGGCGTGGTTTCCACTTGTCAGTGATGCAGGACGGAGGGCCTGACAAGTACATCTGTCAAGTCGTTCGGATGGGACGAAACACATTGGCTTGCACGTAAAAAGATCCCTTGGCCCTCACAGGCGTACTGTATGGCGTATGCCCGTCTTCATTAGACCAGGGGAGCCACGGTGGCTAGGTGGTTAAGACGCTGGCTCGCTAGCCTGGAGGTCGGGTGTTCGATCCCTGCATTGCCCGAAAAAGTTCATCTGGATTTTCCGACGTGGTTTCCCCTTGTCAGTGATACAGGACGGAGAGCCTGACAAGGACAGCTGTCTAGTCCTTCGGATGATACGAAAAACCGAGGTCCCGTGTATATATTGGAATGCACGTAAAAGATCCCCTGGCAGTTTGAATAGGTTATAGTGCCGCTGCCCGGGCAAAATTTCCCCCATAGCACACTGTATAGCGTATGCCCGTCTTCATGAGCCCAGCCGAAGCAGAACAGTAGGACGTTTAACCCCATTTCATTTTATTTGATTTCCTAACCACTTGGATCCTCTGTTATCTGATTGCATGATTTTGTTCTTGGAGATGTATTGACGTATCTATGTCGATGCGGGGAGGTCGTTCTAATACAGTGGAAAGAAAGGTGTTTTTGTGTCGAAACACTGCTTTTGGAGAAAGGGCAAATTCAAGGACCGCCCCAGGCGGATCAATTTCTAGAGAAGTTATTTATAGAATGTAAAGTGGAATCAGACCACTCTAAAGATATATTATGTAAGATTTAGATAAAGTTCAAAAAGGAGAAAGAGAGAGAGAGAGAGAGAGAGAGAGAGAGGGAGAGGGGAGAAATGGGGTTTACCGTCCACACGACACAAATTAAGTCATTTAGGGACTAACACATGGTTTAATTTATCTCAATAATTCGCTTGTGCGTAGAGGTCTTTAGCAGTGGTAGGAAACCGGAGGACCCGGAGAAAACCCACGAGGTTGGACAGGCAACCCAACTCCTTGTCACGCCTCTCATCTAGAACTGTTCTACTCGATGGCGCTGGATCTTTAACGTCGCTGCCTGGGCAAGCTACAATGTTGTAAAAGTTGAAACTCTAATAGGAATATCGGGCTAAAATAAGGGGGTTGGATTGCTAAATGGTTAACGCGTTAGCGCTGTATCATAAAGTATGTCGTTGAGTCAACTAGCGTGGTTTCGATTCCCCGATTTTGCGTGACAAGGATTAGGGTCGCCTGTACAACCTCGTGGGTTTTTCTCCGCGTTCCCCGGTTTCCTCCCACTGTTAAAGACCCCTACGCGCAATAAAATTGAACCATATAATATTAGTTCCGAAATAACCTAGTTTGTGTCGAGTGGACGTTACCCCCACCCCCTCTCCTCTCTATAGGTCGTGGGTATACTTTTATTCAAATCACCTACCATGTCTACTTTTGTTTTATTTTTTATTTATTTATTTGGTAACTAAACTAAGCTACTTGAGTCATTAACCGGAAGTTGATAATGATTATTCTAGTTAAAACCACTCCAAGGTTTATTTGTGGCGGATTGTTTTTATCAAGTTCTCTAGATTTTAACTATTAAGTCATTACCCGGTTTTTTCTTGGTTTCAGCGGATGATAACACCAGTAAATTTATTATGGCTGTTTTGGGTTTTTTTAGCAGCGTAAAAATTTAGAATCTCAACTAAGTGGATTCTATTTTAAAGTCTTTTCGCTTCTTTCTGGCGTTTAAAGATACGTTACTTTGTAGATCCGGGGTTTCGAACCTTTTACACCTCACTTACCTCTGTCTCTTCAAATTCACGCGATTGTGTACCTGAGTCGGGGGCAACGTGGACTCGGTGATTAGGGGGGTCGCTTGCTGACCTGAAGGCCCTGTGTTCGATTAGTGAGATGGCTAAGGTTTTCCGGCTTGGTTCCCCCTGATCATGCACATAAAAGACCCCTTGACAGTTGGAATTCTATATAAGAGTAAGTTATAGTGCCGCTGCCCGGGCAAAATTTCCCTTATAGCAAACTGTATGACGTATGCCCGTCTTCATTAGTTGAAATGACCTAGTTTGTGTGGAGTGGACGTTACCTCCCCTCTCTCTCTCTCTCTCTCTCTCTCTCACTCTCTTTAATTCATTTAGTTTATGCTATTTATTGCCTGGTCATATATTTTTACACACAGCATGTATGTAATTAGAAAACTTTATAAACAAACGCATGGTTAATAAAAACCGATGGATGCAAATAACCGTAAACATAGAGAAGATACAACTTTACCAGGGGTAAACATGACATATATAAACTGGCAGTTGAAGCTATAAATTCCAATATTTTGAATCATACAGAGGTTTGATTGTTACTCAGGTTGTTGAGTCTAAAAACTGGACATCTTCTCTTCTCAAGTTAGATTTCCCATATTTGGGGGAGGGAGGGAGAGAGCGAGAGAGAGAGAGAGAGAGAGAGCGAAATGGGGTTTAACGCCCACTCGACACAAACTAGGTCATTTCGGGACTAACATATGGTTCAATTTTTTTATTTCCATAATTCGCTTGCGCGTAGGGGTCTTTAGCTGTGGGAGGAAACCGGAGGACCGGCGAAAACCCACGAGGTTGGACAGGCGACCCTACTCCTTGTCACGTACAACCGGGGAATCGAAACCCCGCCAGTTGACTCAATGACAGACCGTATGATACAGCGCGCGCGTGCTAACCATTCGGCCATCCAACCCCCTGGGGGAGGCAGAGGGAAAGAGGGTAGGGCACGGATAGGCCGTCCACTTTACATATTCTCGAAACCCTACAAACGGATCATTATCTCTGGTCAGTCAGATTTGATATATTAGGGGAATGAAAAGGGGGTGGGGGGCAAAGGTAGAGCACCTTTCTTCATATACGTTTTAGGTTAGCCCTAAAATGGTCAAGGGGTAGACGGAGAAGAAGCCTGTGCTTATGGTAGCTTGGGGACCTTAAAGGAGTTGACGTTCTCACGTAGTTTGTGTGCCCTTATTTTAGTTTAAGGGTCCCTCTTTAGTCAGGAATTTGTTTCGTTGTTGATGGATTGGTAAGATTGCCACATGCTAAACTTGTCCATAAACTAGATTTCCTTTATATATGTCTCCATTCCCACCCCCCTGGACCAGACTCAGGGTCCTCCGGAGCCCCCATTCCGGCCCTGATTTAGGCCATCTTAATAGCCAAACTTGTCTAAAATTGACACTCACTCATCAGCGTAGTACATCAGCCCATAGCAAGATGGTTGTCATTCGTATTCATTTGACTTTGATATCGGCTACTGAAATTCGTTCTCCGAATACGACGTCATTCGTTCTCCGAATACGACATCATTAATCATAATCTTGAAAACTTGAACTTCTCCTTTTCGAATTAAGGAAAATAACCTGTTTTAGAATTCACTGGATCGGTTCCAATCTTGCGGATCCAGGTGGGGGTCATAAGGGCCAGACCCTCCCCCCAAATATCGGTATAAAAAATGCACTTATTCTGCTTTTATGAAACGTCTAAATGTGACCTTTTGGTTTGTTGGAGTGAGATAGCTGATGAAATTGGATGTTACATTCGCGTCCAGATATGCACCCAGATTTTCAAAAAAAAGCTCGGCCATAAACCAAATCTCCTGTGTCCGCCACTGTTTCCACCTTAATAGTAAGGAGAATCGCACTAGAGTAAAACAAAACTGATGACAAACTACACAGAAATTAAAAGAAATAAACAACAAATATCTAATCAAGTTAATAATGGCTTCCCTCAAATAAAATAAATTAAACAGGCATTATACAAGAGCTAAATCTGCCTATTGCAGGTCTTTCTTTAGGTCTAAATTATTAATTTGACATTGATTAACTTATCCAGACCATAATCAACTCTAGATGGCATCGCTAGCCTGCGATCTTAAGTGGATTGTGAGCGGATTTACTGCATAACTTTCCTTCTCGATTTAACGATTATCTGGCTAATCTAGACTATGCTGTTTATCGTACTGACATTAGTAATGATGACCGAGGCTAGGCAGAAATTTCATTCGCTTAGTTCTCGGTTCATAGTGGATTAATTTGAATGAAATGTTCAGAAAATTGCCTTTACGTTATCTAGTTTTTAATTTATATAGTGAGAACTGCCAATTCGTTATCGAATCTCCCATAATGTATCTTTAAGAGTCCACAAGATTGTTCAAAGTGGGGGTGGGGGTGTGGATGGCCGAATTGTTAGTACGTGCGCGTTGTATTATAAGGTCTGTCATTGAGTCAACTGGTGTGGTTTCAATTCCCCGGTTGTACGTGACCTGGAGTAGGGTCGCCTGTCCACCCTCGTTGGTTTTCTCCGGGTCCTTTGGTTTCTTCCCACTGCTAAAGATCCCTAGACGCAAGGAAATTATTGAAATAAAATTGAACCATACGTTAGTCCTGAAAGGACCTAGCTTGTGTCGAGTGGACGTTAAACCTTATTTCTCTCTCTCTCTCTCTCCCCCTCTCTCTCCCTGTTCAAAGTGATCAAGGACCATAACTCTGACCGTAATTATTGGAAATTGTTGAACATCATAACCTTAAACACTGTGTATAAATTAATATCAAATCAATAGGCTATTAACTTTAGCCTCTAGAGCGTCCAAAAGTAATTATGGACGCTAGGTCGACGTACGGGGGCGACGGTAATATACGACCATATTTTAATGTGGGCGTATAAAAATGTTTTACAAGAATGACGTATAACCTACTAGATGCACTCTGTGGTATTATTTGATGACGTAAAGTCTAGATAAATAGTTCTAGTGTTTAATGGGTGGCGTAGGAATTTCTGGTGTTTATTTCTGATATCTTACACCGACTTGTATATATATCTAGTCCTTTACTTATAATAAACTGAAGATTTGGAGTGTTAACTGAATCAATTCTAGTTGATTTACACAGACATAGTTTCTGGTCTGGACTCTGGTCTGGACTTGAATAAACCAATCTTTTAGTCTAGTTGACACCCGTACGGATATCAACTTACCTTGTCAGATCAGACTCAGAGTTCACAAAGCATTCTCAGACTTAAGTTGAGAATTTACTCAACTTTCAATCACTTTTTATGAAAAATATCTTTGATCCAGAAACACGAAACTTTGCACAAAGTTTCTTATTGATGTAATTGATACATTAAAGCAACAAATTTTTTATAAAGGTCTATATTTTAGTTAAAAATAAGGAGAACAATTTTGAGTAAATTCTTAACTTAAGTCTAAGAATGCTTTGGGAACTTGGGGCCTGTACATCACATCGGGTAGAATTGGACCCATATCTTCCAGAACGCTTGACAGAACCTGGATGGCGCAGTGCTGATGGTGCTCGCTCACTGATTAGGTGTATGGTTCGATTTCGGTGTTGGCTGAGAATGTTCCTGTCTCGTTTCCCTTTGTTATTGGTGGAGGTCCTGATAAGGTGAAGGTCCTGATAAGGAAACATAAATAAAATGAAATGAGGTTTAACGTCCTACTGTTCTGCTCCGACTGGGCTAATAAAGACGGACATGCTATAAGGCGAAAAATCGAGGTCCCGTGTACACATTGGCGTGCACGTAAAAGATCCCTTGGCAGTTGGAATTCGATATAAGATTAGACCGTAGCGCCGCTGCCCGGGCAAAATTTCCCTCATAGCACACTGTATGGCGTATGCCCGTCTTCATTAGCCCAGGTTAGGAGCAGAACAGTAGGACGTTAAACCCCATTTATTTCATTTTATTTCTATGAGGGAAATTTTGCTCAGACTCTTATATCAAATTCCAACTGTCAAGGGATCTTTTACGACTAGACAGCTGTTCTTGTCGGGTCCTCCTTTCTGCACCACTGACACTACGCCGGAAAATCCAGATGAACTTTCTAGGCCAACACCAGGAGCGAACCCGCAACTTCCAGGCTAGTGAACCAGCGTCTTACTCACTTAGCCACCGTGGCTCCTAATAAGGAAACGCACCCGGTTCATCCCACTCCTAAAGACCCCTACGCGCATGAGAACTATTGAAATGAAATTGAACCATATGTTAGTCTCGAAATAACCTAGTTTGTGCCGAGTGGACGCTACCCCCCCTCTCTCTCTCTCTCTCTCTCTCTCTCTGTTAATCGAAGTGATTTGTTGTGTATAAAAAGTTCATCACTGTAAAGAGCGTCGGGTACGGATAAAACAAGATACCTATACGTCTCTCTAATATATGTTTCCATAAAGGTGAAAACTTAATCGTATCAGTTTGTCATTTCCACCGATTTGTATGTTTGGCTTAAGAACAATCCGTGTTATTACAGTGGTTAACAAAAACACGTAATTTCACGTATTTTTCTCCCGAGACTGCACACAACAAAGATGGAGATTGGCGCCAGATGAATTCAAAGGTTTTAACGTAACACTTGACTCGGGATCTCGTGAAGTAAAATGTGATAGTGTTATACGCCGAGTTTTATTTTTCATTAGATTTATCGCTGGACTTGTTGAGTAAAAAGTATGGATAGTGATATTGTTGAGGGTTACGTTTATGTATCGTCTAGCGCATTTAAGGCCATATTCACATCGCTATTAATTAAATATAAATTAGCTTAAGTCTTGGGGTATGTGCACATCGTTATTCATTTAAATTAATTTAGCTAAAGTCTTAAGGCCTGTTTATGTATAGTCTAGCACATTTAAGGTCATATACACATCGCTATTAATTGAACATAA
This sequence comes from Patella vulgata, assembly GCF_932274485.2. Classification (NCBI taxonomy): domain Eukaryota; kingdom Metazoa; phylum Mollusca; class Gastropoda; family Patellidae; genus Patella; species Patella vulgata. The sequence continues at coordinate 5,945,061 of NC_065883.2, read as the reverse complement.
ATTAGCTTAAGTCTTGGGGTATGTGCGCATGCACTTAAATCAATTTAAGGCCTGTCCAGGTGTCTATTTAAGTTAAATTATCCTAAGTCTTTAAGGCCTGTACACATCGCTATTGAATAAATTAGCTTAAGTCTTAAGGCCTGTACACATCGCTGTATCGCTATTAATTTAAATTTAACTAGCCCAAGTCTTAACGCCTGTACATACTGCTATTCATTTAAATTAAATTAGCTAAAGTCTTCTAAATCTTTATATATTTCGTTTCTGTTTTATTATACGCTATGGACTTTAATCAACAGAACTATTTCGTTTCTTGTGTTGATATGCGTCGAAACGTTCGTGAACTTTTCTCTAAGGGAGAGAGTGAGAGGGAGAGTGAGAGAGAAAGAGGGAGGGAGAGGGAGTTTAACGCCCCCTCGACACAAACTATGTCATTTCGGGAGGAAACCGGGGAAAACCCACGAGTTTGGACATGCTGCCTCACTCCTTGTCACGTTCAAGCGGGAAAATCGAGACCATGCCATTTGACTCAATGACAGGACGAAATGCAGGGCGAGTACAATGACGTCATTGATTATTTGAGACTCACGCTTCAGCTTTAAAAACCCATCCTTCAGTCAATGAGAGGTCTTCTGATCCAACGCGCACGCGTTAACCATTCGGCCACCCAACCTCTCAGATTTTAAAAAAAACTTTAATAGAAAAGATTTAAATGAAACAAATCCGTTTCCAAATTATAATCAATTTTATAATTAAATTGCACATTGCTTTGAAGAGATATATAGTTGGCAATGTGACTTATCTAAATTTTGATTAATACATATATGTCCTATAGGGCCTTTAATCGAATTAAAGCAACAATTCTTATATGCTTCATTAATATGGAATGTAACGAATAATAGGCGTTATACATGTTAAAACCACATTTAGACTGTGTTGAAGTCGGAGTGGGCTGTTTGAAGATCTCTATCAATTGTAAAACTAGACTGTGTTGAAGTCGGAGTTGGCCGTTTAAAGGTCTCTATGAATTGTAAAACAAGATTGTGGATGTATTTCGGGATGGAGGAATTAGTTAAAGGTCCAATGCGTCATATAGCGCTATTGGAATCCCATACAAATTACAATATTTTGCAAGTGTTTATCTCTAATAGAAATATCAGTCCAAACAGTTCAATTCCATTCAGTATTTACAAAGTTATGATAAATTGAAATCTCATTGAACTATGCTGCTCGAACGTAACAAGACGTCGCCATCTTTTATTGGTAGCTGAGCAGCAATGCCAGAAGATTATCTATCGCTGATATTTTGATTTTGCTCTCTCTCTCTCTCTCTCTCTCTCTCTTTCTCTCTCTCTCTCTCTCTCTCTCTCTCTCTCTCTCTCTCATATGATAGTTCGAAAATAGATAATGTAAAATGACTAATTCGAAAATTTCATTCAAATTACTCTATTGCGAGGGAAGATATTAGCCTTTGAAGGTTTGACAAGACGTGTGCAATAATTTCAGCCACCGTACTGGTTGTTCGAAGCTAAGTCTATAGCTCCTCCATTTTCAGCTTAAATCAAAATATGGCTGAACTGTTCTTATCTATTTAATATCGGAGAAATCCGATGCCATCTAGAGTTGATTATGGCCTGGATAAGTTAATTAATGTCTAAATAATAATTTAGAAAATATTTCAGGTCTAAAGAAAAAAACTGCAATAGACAGATTTAGCTCTTGCATAATGTATGTTTAATTAGCTATTAAATAATCCATCTCAGTACATATATTTAGCGATTATTAAGCCATGGGAAATTTGATATTTTAGCGAAAATGCAAATGACGCATCGAGCCTTTAAGATAAGATTGTAGATGTATTCATATCTAGAGGAATTAGTTAAGAGTTGTCTGTGACGTAGATAAGGCAGGTATATATAGATAACAATGTACATATATAGTAGTATATATATATATATATACAATTAAGCAGGTACTCCAACAATCTGATTAAAGGAGCTAAATCGCTAACATTTGGGACCTAGAAATTGACACAAGTGGGTCGCAACTCATAAAATACTGTAATATGAATATATATAAACTGATTTACATTCAATGGTTTCCGTTTTTACTCTAATTTCAAATCAGTTATGTTCCGCAAAATAAGCCAGCAGTCTCAATCGAATGCAAATTTCTAGCGTCTGGTTATTCCAGTCTTCATACGCCGTTTGGTTTGGTGCAATATGTCTAGCCTCGTTCCTCGAGTCTCTTGCTAGAACTGGGGCTGAAACGCATTATGGTACACGATTCGTGTACCAATGGTAAAATGTTTATTTTGTCTTAAATATTGGATGTCAGAAGCCCACCTTTTTCCGGTAAGATCACAGCATCAATGTTGATATAAATTGACAAATAATTTGTGTTTTCAATGTTGAAGATTTTCGATGATATTGAATTAGAGACTTAGCTACTTTAAAACTAAAACACGGATCCTTTTTCGTTTCGTTTTTTATAGTTCAAAATTTACTTGTCTTTACTACATTAGGACCTGGACGAGTTGTTTTATGACCTGCACGGAAGTGTAGGTAATACACTAGAAACATCAACGCTGATTGGTTAATCAAATGTCTAATGTCATAGGGTCAAATCCAAAGTCGCTCGTATGACCTCTGACGCGACCTTCCACTACAGCCGGTCAGATCTTCGTGTAGTGTTTAGGCCATCGAAAGTATTAAAAAAAACGAAACGAAATATAGAGTGGGGTTTAACGTCCACTCGACACAAACAAGGTCATTTCGAGACTAACACATGGTTCAATTTTATTTCAATAATTCCCTTTAACAAGGGGTCTTTAGCAGTGGGGGGAAACCGGTAGACCCAGAGAAAACCCATGAGATTGAACAGGCGACACAACTCCTTGTCACGTACAACCGGGGAATCGAAACCACGTCAGTTGACTCAATGACAGACCTTATGATACAGCGCGCACGTGCTAACCATTCGGCCATCCAACCCCCCGACATACATGTAGATATCACTGACTCGTTTACTGTGTTAGACAAATTTTATTATGATGTCATTTCTCTGGCAATTGATGCACTATTGACTCCAAAAATACACACAAGGCTTGACCTTGACCTGATTCAATGAGTCATGGTGACTGTATTTACTTTTTGCCTAGTAAACTTTCTGTTTTTACCTAATCTGCGAAAGAGATAAAACAGCACTTAATTACCTGTAGCTGTAGAATACCTGTAAGTTGAATCATTAACCACAGAGAGAGAGAGAAAGAGAGGGAGAGAGAGAGAGATTAACGTGCACTTGACACAAACTAGGTCATTTCTAGACTAATATATAATACAATTTCATTTCAATAATTCGCTTTGGCGTAGGGAGGAAACCAGACGACCCATAGAAAAACCAAGTTGTTGGACACGCGACCCAACTTCTTGCTACGTGTGGAATCGTAACCACGCCACTTAACTCAGTTTTCGAGTTCGCCCTCGATGGGATTCGAATACCTAACTTATCGCTCCAAACCAGCGCTCTACCTACTGTGCTATCCATTAAAAGAAAGGTTTAATAGCATGTTTGTAAGGTAATGATTCAACTAACAGGTATTCTACCAAGGGTTGCTATAGATAATCATATTGTATATACTTGTGTCGTTGCTATAGATGACGAGCAACGGTGGCTAAGTGGGTAAGACGCTAGCCTTGAGTTCGCGTGTTCGATCCCTGCATTGGCCGAGAAAGGTCAGCTGGATTATCCAGCGTGGTTTCCCCTTGTCAGTGGTGCAGGACGGAGGGCCTGACAACGACAGCTGTCTAGTTGTTTGGATGGGAAGACAAACCGAGGACCCGTGTATACATTGGCATGTACGTAAAAGATCCCTTGGCAGTTGGAATTCGCTGTAAGAGTAGGCATTAGTGCACATTGTGTGGCGTATCCCCGTCTTCGTAAGTCCAGTCGGTACAGAACAGTGGGACGTTAAACCCCATTTCATTTTATTGATTATCTATATGTATGTACCTGTGGTTGCTATAGGTGATTATATATATATATATATGTATGTATGTAACCTGTGGTTGCTATAGGTAATATTTATACCTGTACACCTTGTCTATGACTCACGTTCTTTCATTCTCAGACGTTTACCTGTTCAAGTCTCACATGAGGTTTTGTGAATATACTGAGTAATCAAACTTTTTTCTACATGAGGTTTTGTGAATATTCTGTGTCATCGAACTTTTTTGACTTGATGAACAGAATGTTGATGTTGTATGTTTGGGAACATAATATTCAACACTTAAAAATGCTCAAAGAAAATTGTCATATAATTATTCCAACCTTATCCAACTGTGCTTTTCAGATTATGAGATGAAAAACACAGAGAGAGAGAGAGAGAGAGAGAGAGAGGGGTGGGATTTAACTTAACGCGACGCAGACTAGGTCATTTAGTTCAATTTATTATTATTTTAATATTTCAATAATTCGCGTGCGCGTTGGGGTATTTAGCAATGGGAGGACCCGGAAAAAAGCCATAAGGTTGTACAGGCGACCCTACTCTTTGTGACGTACAAGCGGGGAATCGAAACTACGCCAGCTGACTCAATGACAGATCTTATTATACGACACCCACGCGTTAAACCGTTTGCCCCTACCCCACCCCAGCCTGTGGATTTATTCAGAAATGTAAGTCAACATAGCTAGGTAGCACTAAAATGCACCAAAGATTAATCGAGCATAAAGAATTAAATGATTCATTGCTTTTCGCTTTTCAACTGATTTCTTTATTTACTGATGCCACAATAGATTTACTAAAGGTCTATCCAACAGAAATCATCATTCTCACGTTTCACAATCAAAGAAGAGTAATTCAAACAGTTTGTTTAATTACTGTTAAACTTAGTGTTATTCCTTGCTGTTAAAATCAACAGAGACAGGCAGTCAATCGGGCAAAATACCCGGATAAATTGCACAACATATGACAAGAAAACTTGTGTTTAATTCGCAGTATAATTTACCAAATCTCTTTGAAAAACTCTCAGAAGAGACGAATTTTACAAACACTTGCGTGAGGCAATAAACTTCGTATTGCATTTTAGTTTTTCTCAAACAAACATTCAGGAAATTTCCGTAATCCGAATCTCTTTTGTGTTGTTGTGGTCGTCAATTTGTAGTTTTCTCGCCAACATATGTATTTTTACAGTAATTCTAGTTCTTTGGATGTTGTCGTTGAGAAAGTATGAAATCAATATACCCTTTGGAGTATGAAACTCTCCTACCGTATTCCGATGGATGATTACCCATGACTTTATATAATAAAACATCTTTATGTTGGACAATCTGTTTAACATACGTTCACCAATAAGGCCAATACAATTTACAATTTATATTATAATGTTGCAAAGATGAAAGAATTACAGCTGGTGCAAGAAATACATTAGTAGCTTTGAATTCTTGCAAAACTCTTCGAGTACTTATTAATAATTTAAGGAGGTTGAATGGCATTGCGCCATAAGGTCTGTCATTGAGTCAACTGGCGTGGTTTCGATTCCCCGGTTGAAAGCGACAAGGAGCAGGGTCGCCTGTCTAACTTAGTGGGTTTTCTTCGGGTCCTCCGGTTTCCTCCCACTGCTAAAGACCCTACGCTCTAACGAATTATTGAAATAAAATTGAACCATATGTTAGTCCCAATCTATCTTTATATATTAAGAATAAAAGGCACAATATTCCTGACAAAAGTCAAATATAGAATTAATCCGCACATTTGAAATGAAAGCAAATGGCAGTTAACGTTCTCACTAGATTAAAATACAGACCCTATTTCATTTCATTTTTTTAATATCAAAATTTCGTCTTACTTGTCATCCATTCTGATTAAAATACAGATCATATTTTGTTTCGTTTTTTAAATTTCAAAATTTCGTCTTCACTACACTGGAAGCCATCGAAATTATAAAAAAAACGAAACGAAATATGATCTGTATTTTAATCAGATTGTTAGAAGTGTGATTAAAATCGATCAGGGTCATCTTAGTATCATATTTTTATCTCTTTGATTCCACGCCGCCAATCTTTTGTATGAATTATTTTTAGTTTGCCCGACATAACAGTATTTATTCCATAATTATGATATTTATATATATATTATTACCACACCAATGTGAAAATATTGATTTGTATTATTTGCATATTAATTTTACAACATTTTTCTTTAAAACCGTCCACCTAATAAATACTTTATTTGTTTTTTATTGCGGTTTTGATATAAAAATTTCTATTGAAAACATACTCACAGTATTTACTTGGTTTTTATCTCTGTTTTTATTTTACAAAAACCAATTATTATCATATAAAATAAATATTTTATTTCCAATTTATATTGTCTGAATATTGAAGCGGGCGTTAAAACCCTCGAAAGAAATGAAATCATAAATGGTCAGGCAGTACAATATTCCTGATTGTTTTCAAATTTGAGTGAAGTCTATGTCACTACAGGCCCGGGGCTCGACAGCGCAGCGGATCCATTCACTTTATTTGAATTGTTCGTTTGTTTGTGATTTCTGCGTAATATGTCTTGTCCATATATTTGTTTTTTGTGTAAATTATGTGTGGTGCAGCCCCCACCCCCTGCATTTACTATTATAAGTGAATATCACTCAGCTTTAATAATTCTGATCGCAAATATTTTAAATGTTAATTACAACCAACGGTCTGAGAGTACACTAAATTGAGAGATCTGTTAACTACGAGATGGACATATTAAACGACATTTCAACTCCACCGAAACTGGAGAACATTAATGGTCATCTCTATCAGTCATTGCGAAATATTTCAAAGACGACGTTGACAGTTTGGGATATACAGTCGGTCAAAGAGTACGTGATATGCGAAATGCGGTGGGCTTGTCAAACGGAATTTCCACTCAACCAATACTTTGGAATATTAATAGTCATTTCTAATAATTGTCATATTAAAAGTTTCTAAAATCAAAGTTGAAACAGAATCGGCCAAAGAGTACGTGCCGTGAGACATGCAGTAGATATATTAAATTATATTTAATCTCAACCAAAACTCGCAAAAAAAAACTCGCAAAATTAACGCTCATTTCTAATAACCGTCATCTTAACGGGGGTTTGGGTGGCCGAATGGTTAGCGCGTAAACAATATATTCTATTGAACTGAATAGTAATTATATTGAATTTTACCCACATGCTTTTGGTTATATAGAGTCTTTGGGACTGGATGGCCGAATGGTTAGCACGCGTGCGCGTTGTATCATAAACTCTTTTATTGAGTCAACTGGCGTGGTTTCGATTCCCCGGTTGTACGTGATAAGGATTGGGGTCGCCTGTCCAATCTCGTGGGTTTTCTCTGGGTCCTCCGGTTTCCTCACACTGCTAAAGACCAATACGCGCAAGCGAATTATTGAAATAAAATTGAACCATTTGTTAGTTCTGAAATGACATAGTTTGTGTCGAGTGGACGTTAAATCCACCTCTCTCTATCTTAAAATATTCTAAAATCACTGTTAAAACAGAATCAGTCAAATACTACGTGCCTTGCGAGTTGGAGTGCATGGGCATTTGAAAAGTCTCTCCTATAAACAGCCATTCCGAATAATTATCATCTCAAACTATCCTGAAACGACTGTTAAAAGTGTTGATTACCCTCCTCTCTCTAGAACCATTTATCATCTAAAACTCAGGTTTCAGGACAATTACTGTGTGTTCTGTCATTCCAGTAGTTCCTGATATTTCAACATCTGACGCTAGACCAAATTCCTATAAACTATAAATTCTGTCAGTCTGCCTCACAGAGCTGAGTGTGAAAATACGAGGTAGTATTTTCTCACGGGGGTTTTTGTAAATGAACAGAGAAATATGTTGATTATTTGAACGGTTTAATAGTAGTTTTGAAAGATGACATGGATATCGTTTATCATATAGTTTATAATACCACCAATGAAAAACAATTTAAACACCACTGTGAATAGAGCTCATGCTGTCTTATCTATAGATTTTACGATAATATTTTATAGGGCTATACTCTCGTCGTGCGAATCATCACAATTTGAAAGCACTTATCGATTGGATTAAAATAAAGAGCCAAGTTCGTTTCGCGGATTTTTTGTTTCTTTTCACGAATTTTAGTGACGAACGTTAACTGACTAAAATCCGGATCTTTTTTTTTTTCGTTACCGGTTTATATATAATTTTTTTTTTTTAAATTTCGGTCAAGGACTTTAATACGGAGCTGTATTTCGTTTTATGTTGATTTGTTTCTTTTTAAGACAGAGAGGTTTTACTGGCGACCCTATTCTGTTTAAGAATTTGGGTGAAGGTTGATACGTTGAACCGTAATGATTTTAAAATACGGATCTATATTTCGTTTCATATTATATATATATTTTTTTTTTTTTTTTTTTCATATAAATTTTCTGTCAGGACGTTAGATTGAAATATCATGTTTTATGTTGCGAAACAACATTATGATACCTTGGACTAGCTTGGGGTTGACGTGCGCTTCCCATTATGGTGACATCGCAGGTCCAGCGTACAGTGATGCACCAGAAATAGTGGGGTGTTGGATTGCCGAATAGTTAGCACATGCGCGCTGTATCATAAGGTCTGTCATTGAGTCAACTGGCATCGTTACGTGACAAGGAGTACGGTCTCCTGTCCAACCTCGTGTGTGTTTCTCCGGGTCCTCCGGTTTCCACCCACTGCAAAAGACCCTTACGCGGAAGCGAATTATTGAAATAAAAAAGAACAAGATGTTAGTCCCGAAATGACCTGGTTTGTGTCGAGTGGACGTTAATCTCTCTCTCTCTGTCTCTCGCTGTTTACATCCTCCATCTCTCTCTCCCCCTCTCTCTCTCTCTCTGTGTTTACATCCAATTTATTTTTTCACATGGGTATAATTTATCTCCCTTGGGCAAGCTGTGTTTACAGTTGTTTTCTATTAACAGAAAGAGAGGAGAGAACATATTTTTAACATCATATTCATAACCCGGTCTGTTTAATTATTATATCATTGTTGTCTTACGTGCATGCAATAAAACCTAGTATTCGGTCAAGTATTCGCCCAGCTGTACACGACTACATAAACAATGCTTTTTATAAAGCATGGAAGATGGGTTGGTGCTAAATGATAAGGCCCTCTCAATTTTTCGTCATAAGTTACTGGACCTAGCCATAATGCTTACCCTAACCCTGGACCTAGCCCCAATGCTTACCCTAACCTACAATCTCGCCAACAATCACGTTCCCTAACCTTATTTACATCTCAGAGACTTTGACCAAAAAAAAATGAGCTGGCCTTAACAAATAGATTTAGCCATGTAAGATGCTCATACAAACAAATAAACAGTGATGATGTATTTCCTGTGTGGTGACTAGGATAGGATTCTGTTTTGATTAATGCAGATTATGATATCCAGTCAAGCTTTAAGTAGTACCATGTGGTCTGTGGATATTTTCCCATGTCTTTTACCCTTGTCAATTTCAAGAAAACATGTTTATTCCAAACTAAATACACTCTTTAAAACATATGTACATTTCTCGTTGTCAGTTTCCCAGAGCGAGCCGGGGGGCGGAGCTTATTTGTTTGAGCTTGAAAACCGCGCGCGCGGGAACGTCTCCTGTCGCGTGCATGGGGATCCTGTTGGGTGAGCCAGACCATTCCTGAAATATAATACACGTGACTTTGATTATTCAGGTTTATGTTTTAAGTCGGAATGTTACACTTCTGTTAGAGCCGAAACACGACATGTAAATTCCGTTTGTTGGTAAAATATCTTTTTCATTTGTCAATTTCCGAACGTGGAGACAATAATATTGTTACAGGAGTGTTAATATTTTATATTGCCACAATCGTTTGTATATTTTGAAATAACCGGCCTATTGAATTTCCACGTCTTGAATTTTTATTTTACAATAATGCGTTCTATGCGAGGAAGTGCAGCATATAACCGGGCGTTCTTGCGCAACAATTTCGTCACTTTGCTTGGTAAAGGTCGTGACCGGTCTCGTGCTTGATTTTCAGAAATGTGTTGATATTTTCTCAATAGCCAAATATTACCAAAAAGGAATTTGTTTCCAAAATATTTTAATAAATAGAACTTTCTTATATATTACGAATTCACGAGATAATGCAAAAAACGTGAGAACATAACATTATTGACAAAACTAGAAAAATTGGCATGGATAATATTTTCTTATTTAATATGGATTTGGGGCATGAAAAAGAAAGTATGAGCAGGGCATATCAAAAATATTAGTAACAAAACATGAAATACTTATGTCAATAAACGGATATAATAAATTCTATTGTTCCATAAAAAAAAGTAATTTTTCTCTTCCATTCTTAAAATAAAATTCTTGGGCGTTTATTTACAAAATTTACAAAATATAAATATTATACATGCAATAAAAACATTTCCCGCGCGTCCTAAAATTAACAAACTTAAGGCCTACTGAAGATTGAAAGCATATAAATTTATTTTAGATTGACCCATAATGTAAATAAATTTATAATGTTGTAGAATAAAATTCTTTTTCTTAATTTTCTTTATATTCAAACAAAAACATTATAAACATAAGGTAGGATTTTATGGATACACATTTACGATTTGCTTGATAATGATGAGAGTATGTTCGTCCAGACGTCGCTTAGTATTAAACTCAGTAATTGTGTATCCATAAAACTGTACCCTGTGTTAATATGTTCAATTACTAAATGCCAAAAAAAAGAAGAAAAACATTTTTCCTTTAAATGTATATCTTTTTTAAAATATTCATTATTCTATTATAATTGATATATACACGTATATCTAGTCGTTCGGATTCGACGAAAAACCGAGGTCCCATGTATACATTGGCATGCACGTAAAAGATCCCTTGACAATGGAATTTGAAATAAGAGTAGGCTATGGTGCCGCTGCCTCGGCAAAATTTCCCTCATAGCACAGTGTTGGTGTATGCCCGTCTTCATTAGCCCAGTTGCGCGTTAAACCCCATTTCATTTCATTCGTCTTAAAAGCCCATAATATTTTGAATTAGAATAGATTTCAATTATTTATTAAGTAAGAAATGTAATAAAGTTTGTTCCTCGTCCTTGTCATAAAAGCTCAACCTCATGGGTTTTCTCCGGGTCCTCCGGTTTTCTCCCACTGCTAAAGACCCCTACCAGCAAGCAAAATATTGAAATAAAATAAAACCATACGTTAGTCCCGAAATGATCTAGTTTGTGTCGAGTGGACGTTAAACACCATTTCTTTCTTAATAGCTCATAATATTTTGAAATGAAATCCCTCTGAATTATTATTTATTAAGTAAGAAATGCATTTTCCAATCCCAGACTTAACACAATTTTCTGCAGTTATTTTTCTTTTAATGTTTTTGCATAATTGTAGAAAGAGTACATTTAAGTCATGATAATCAAAAGTCAATTATTGGGTAACCTTTGAGGATCCTCATCAACATCTATATCTATTCCAGATGTTTTTACGCGCGAAAAATGATCCATTCCGCTTCGTCACATGATTGCGCGTGTTTCTCACGAGTATGTGTAGTTATTCAGGGCGTGAGAACTTACTACAGAATCCTATAAAACATGTATTTTGTGGCATTTGTGATGACGCGTTGCTATGACAATCTAACAAACAAACGCATGTTTCTTGTAATATTACGAAATTCCCATGACTGGTTAATTTCAATGTGAATTCCGTTGTCGGTTTGATGTTGTTAGGAAATCTATATCAATCAGTCAAAGTGAAATTTACACTTTATTTCCGCTTTTAGAATCAAACAATAATACACAACTGTATAAACCATTTAACACGGTAAGGGACAAATATTAAAGGCTTATCAAACACGTGTAGATGAAACTTAATTAAACAATAATATACATAAACTCTTTAGGAACTTTTTTTTACAGGGAAAGGGATAAAAAATGAAATACTTATCGGACAAATGTAGACGAAGCTTTAATAGATAAAAGCGTTTACAAGAGAGAGAGAGAGGGGGGGGGGGTCATTTCGGGACTAACATATGGTTCAATTTTATTTCAATAATTCGCTTTCGCGCAGTGGTCTTTAGCAGTAGGCGGTAACCGGAGGCCCCGGAACAAACCCACGAGGTGGGACAGGCGACCCTACTTCCTGTCACGTACAATTGATGAATCAAAACCACGCCAGTTGACTGAATGACAGACCTTATGATAGAGCGCGCACGTGCTAACCATTCGGCCACCCAACCCCCGGGTTACACTAATATTTTAATAGATAAAGGGTATCAATGGATAATATCTTTAGGACACCAAATTATCTAATTAACTGAAATCTGGTTCTTCTTCTTGAATAAATCTTCAGTTAATATCTTCTTTTGTGGGCTTGGGTGTTCGAAATGAAATGGGGTTTAACGTACTGTACTGTTCTGCTCCAACTGTGCTAATGAAGACGGTACGCCACACAGTGTGCTATGAGGGAAATTTTGCCCGCTTTGGCCTACTCTTATGTCAAATAACAACTACCATGGGATCTTTTACCTGCACACTAATGTGTACACAGGACCTCGGTTTTTCGTCCCACCCTAACGACTAGACACCTGTCCTTGTCAGGCACTCCGTGCTGCACCGGGAGCGAACACCGGGATTGATCCCGCGACCTCCAGGCTAGCGAGCCCGCGTCTTACTCACTTAGCCAGCGCGACCCTCCGCCCGTCTTTATTAGCCCAGTTTGGAGCAGGACAGTAGGACGTTAAACCCCATTTCATTTCATTTCCGTGACTCTCCGAGTGGTTCATTGGGAGCTGTGTGAATCACAAGGTCGGTCATTTAATTAAGTGGCGTAGTTTTTTGATTTCTCGGCCTGTACGTGACAAGGGAAAGGGTCGCGTTCCTAACATCTTGTATTATAGCTGGTCCTCAGGTTTCCACCCACTTCTTAAGACCTCTACGGGCAAGCAAATTATTGAAATAAAATTGAACCATATGTTAATCCATCTCTCTCTCTTTCTCTCTCCCCCATCTCTCTCTCTCCTACTGGGTGGTGTGGATGTTTTGTCAAACTCTGTTGATATTTATTAATGACTCAATGTAAACATATATCACATGATATTAAACATATCATTAATAGACTGTCACTTCAAACCAGTCAAGGAGACGAAAGAGAAGGATATTATTCTGGAAAGATCTGAGCAAAATCACATGTCTTTATTTATATTCTAATTAATTACAACCCCCACCCCCTTTATGTCCATATTACTCAATTCCAGGATTAGTATTTTCAGGCAACCGGAACTGTTAAGAAATGTGTTGGGTTGGCGTCCTTGTTAAAGGTTTGATACATCTTTAGTATTTTAAATCAAAAAGTCTCCCCAAAATGGAAAAATTCACAATGTTTTAGTTAAAATTTACCGACTTCTGAAAGCAACCATTTAAAAACCGAGTTGCGTTACATAGACCAGAGGGCAAAATATCAACATAATTCATGTATTTAAAAATATATAAGGCATGATTTTAGAGATAAGTTGCAACAATGTATAATTAATCATTTAAAGTTCATTGTGCATTACAAAGACCAAAGGACAAAAACAAAAACATAATAAAATGTAAGATTTTAGCGATAAAGTTGTAACAATGTATGAAGTTAATCATTTAAAGTTCATTGTGCATTACAGAGACCAAAGGACAAAACCCAAAACAAAATAAGGTAAGATTTTAGCGGTAAAGTTGTAACAATGTATAGTTTTTAGCGGTAAAGTTGTAGAGATAATAACAATGTTAAGCTTTGAGATGGTACACTTCACAGCTGTTTCCTCCTTCGATATTTTGGCGCGTAAATTCAGGTGTAAACAATAACCCGAGTGCAGTTTACACACCAGATGCAGAAACCTGCATTTACTCTTTCTTTACATCACCCACGCCATGTCAAACAGAGCATCTTTTGTCACGTGACACGAAAAATGGCGCCAATGAATTATAATTCCCAGCAGAATGTAAACGGAGTAAGGTGAAGTTAGGTCATAAAAAATGTCGTAAAAAATTTAAAAAAGAACCGAGTTTCCCAGGATCATGATATCGTATTAGAAATGAAATCTTTCACTCAAAATTTCTAGTTTCATGCTTGGCTGACATCTTTAAAAACGGTGAATAAAGAATGAATTATCTGAGTAGGTATAAGGTACGACGTTCTCTAAATTCCGTTACTTAACACGCTATGCCATATGGTGTCAATATTCAACGCTCTTTGTCGAATTTATGTATATTTGTTTTAAATGGTAATCTCATTATGCCTCTATCACTCTTTTAGAGAATGTATCCATCAATAATAAATAAAATAGGTTTTTGAAAGCATTTGTCAACTTTTGAACGATATTGCCAGATCCTTTTCGGAGAAAAAAACTGTTTGTTTGTAGCCCATAATTCAAAATGTGAAAGTGAAAAAAAAATAGGGTGATAAGCAAGTAGAGAATATTTCAATGAACCATTTATCACATAGTGATAGGCAAATAAATAGGCTCTGTTAGACATTGGAACCCTTTCTCTACTTCACAAAAAATATTAAATATCTTACAAAATTATGAAAGAGAGAGAGAGAAATGGGGTTTAACGTCCACTCGACACAAACTAGGTCATTTCGGGACTAACATATGGTTTAATTTTATTTCAATAATTCACTTGCGCGTAGAGGTCTTTAGCAGTGGGAGGAAACCGGGGGACCCGTAGAAAACCCACGAGGTTAGACAGGCGACCCTACTCCTTGTCAGGTACAACCGGGGATTCGAAACCAACAAAATTATGAAATTATTTTCTCTGATCCGAGATGAAAGGCGGATATATTCTCTTCTTTAAATGTCATCTAGAAGCAAAGTTTAACTATTTATAACAAAACACAACACAAGGTATATATGGATATAACTACTTCTCTGTTATTTAATAACAACGTTTCGTAACACATACAGGTCACGTTTTCAAGTTAATGATAAATATCCATCTAGTCAGCCGATTTATACATATTTGGGCTAACATCAAATTAATTAATAACCAGAAGAAAGCATTAAAAAAAATAGAAGCAACCACAATAACTTATTTTGAATCCTTTAGGAATCACATCTTTATCTCGACATATTAGAAGAAAAAATAAATTAGAGCTAGCTTTACTAAATTTAGAGTGGGCTGACTTGATTTCATTGACCAATTTTAGTGTCAAATCTCCATTAAATAGGCTGACTTGATGGATATTTATCATCATCTAGAAAACGTGATCTTTACATGTATGTGTTACGAAACGTCGTTATTAATTAATAGAGAAGTAGTAATATCCATATAATAACAAATCTAAGAATAAGCGCACATAAATTGAAAATTAATACAGGGAGATATTTAAAATTAGACGTAAACGATCGTTTGTGTATTATATGTCAGGAGGTAGAAGACGAAATTCATTTGATAACAAATTGTAAAAGACATGACGAAAAAAGAAAAGAACTGTTGAGATTAATTCTAGTTCGCGAACCAAATTTTTATAAACTGAATGATTTACAACAATTTAAAATACTGATGATGAATTAAAATATAGAAATTTTAAAATGTTTAGGAGCTTTTGTATACAATTAGTCCATGTCTTTGTAAAGTTGTGTATCTTTGTATAATTATGTCCATGTATGTATCCTTTGTTTGTTTCATGTATATTTCTATTATTTATTATTCACCTATGCACATAACTTTGTATGTTTTTTTATGCAATAGAGTTTCTTCTTCTTCTATATATCTTTTGCTGTTTTTTGTTATGGATATATTCTCGTTTCTACGCAATGGCCGTGGTGTAAATAAGTGCCTTTACGCTACGTTTAAAAGTATGAGTTTCGCGTAAATACATATGTCGAGCTGGGGCGTATGGCTGTTTCTCAGTGGACCTGTAAAGACCCATACAGTTCAAGTACTTGTTACAGAATAGAAAGTCGTATATCAAAAGCTGTATAAAATTTACTAGTGTTTAAAATTCTATGTTGGATACGGCTTATGGGGCTAATTAGTGGTGCCTTCGTTTCAAATTCTTAATTACAAGTCAAAATATTCTGCTTAACACCTGTGCTGGGTAGTGAGTAAAATTTGGCACCCCTCCGTGACTCACATTAACCAATAGAATTTATGCTTTTAAGATGCTCGTGTGATGCACGCTCTCACGTGTGCGTCATATTATTTGAGCGATTTACAAGTAGGAGCTGTGCTGGCGTGACTCGTTGTGAGCTCGTCATGCAATATTTTCCCACGCTGCCGTCTGGCGAATGCCAAGTTTATACCACTGTAGTATATCATTGTGGGCGGGCGTTATAATGAAATATTGCCTCGTGGTTTTTACTATATGTAATCAACAGCTGTATGGGTATGTTTTAAGGCATAATTAGCCCTGACAGCCGACAAAACTAGTGTTTTAGGAATGAGCGGTAAAAAACAATAAATATGGCGATAAAGAGAGATAAGGAAAACTTTCTGACAATTATTCGCCAAGAGGAATACATTAATTGTCAGATAAAAGTTAATTGATTTTCGTGCAGGTTAATAGCAATAATTGAGAGTGACTTGTAAAAACAGAAACTTTCGAGATAAAACGAGTTGTTTCCATTTTAGATATGATAACCTCGCACAGGTATTTAATTAACTCAACTTTTAGAATGTTCTACATAAATAAGGGAGGGAACTCTCCGCCAAACTCCTCACCGTGTCTTTATCGGCTGATCTAGTGCCCATGACATCGCCGCAGTCTACCTTGTAAATTGGTTACAGATTTATCTGCTGTTAAAAAAACGTAACATATTGCATATATTCAATTAAAACACGGCATTTCAAAGATATCGGGTTCCAGATTATATGTACGAGCAAAAACAAGGCATGTATGACGGTGCCATAGGGGTTCATTTTTTTTGGTATAAAAGATAGTCTGAAAAGAGAAAAATGGAAATAGGTAATATAAGTGACAATTATAACGATAAAATTTGTCGAGGCAGACTGCAGGGTTTTCTTTCAAATTTAAAAAGCGTCACTGATGACCGTAACAATAGGTCTCGGACGTGTTGATTTTTTAATTGTTCTAAAAATAACGTGTTAAGAAAGTAACTTTTTAGATTAATTTTTTTACATCAAGAATCCGGTTTAAATGAAATGGACGATTTTCAACAGTTAAAATGAAATGGGGTTTAACTGCCCCGACTGGTCTAATGAAGACAGACAACAGTTTAAACATCGATGCCGAGCAAAATGTAGAACTTTTAAATTTTGGTATATCTGTTATTTATTTTATTGTAAGTATTTTTTTATGTCCTGTTTGTTTGCAATGATTACACTACTTATGCACATTTATTTTTGACAAGGGGCAACGGTGGTGGCGGACGGAGGAGGGGGGGGGGGTGATAGGCTGAGCGGAACGTCGGTGGCTTAGTGAGTAGGAAGCTGGCTGGCTATCCTGTGTGTCGCGGTTGTGATCCTATTAATTCAATATAAAAATTGAGGTCCAAGAGGGTGTTGTATTTCTCTCTTTAAAAAACTCAGTGTGTATATACAAAATGAAATGAAATGAAATGAAATGGAGTTTAACGTCCTACTGTTCTGCTCCTAACCTGGGCTAATGAAGACAGGCATACGCCATACAGTGTGCTATATCGAATTCCAACTGTCAAGGGATCTTTTACGTGCACGCCAATGTGTACACGGGACCTCGGTTTTTCGTCCCCTTTGAACGACTAGACAGCTTTCCTTGTCAGCCCCTCCGTCCTGCATCACTGACAAGGGAGAACCACGCCGGAAAATCGGGATGAACTCTCTCGGCCAATGCAGGGATCGAGTGTGTATATACGCCTACGTAATTTAGAGACGCTGATGGCATCATGCATTGTCAATTGTCAAATTTCCTTAACAGGAGTCTGGCAAACCCCCTCCTGCAAATATTCCTGGATCTGCCCCTGTTTTGTATGCGTTGTATTTTACATTAATCACATAATATGCTTCTCTAAAATTATATGTGAATAGCAATCTGATTAGAGTACAAATCTATATTTCGTTTCGTTATTTTTTATACTTTCGATGGCCCCTACTATATGAAGTAGTAAAGATAAGTAAAACGAGATTTTGAACTATAAAAAACGAAACGAAATAGGTAAGATCTGTGTTTTAGTCCGATTGGTGTGAATTTTCACAATGTCATTCTACTTTTGTTCTTTAAATCTATTATTATTTCTACGAATAATTCATGCGTGTGCATATAGCCATGTAATATTTCAGGCTATTAAGTTTCTTCTGTAACAAAACATAAGGTATGATGGAAAATGGATAAAGTATAGAAAATGAACCACGTGTATTTGCCAACTGTGAAAATCTAAAAGTAATTGGCACCCTAGATGGAGGACGTCACCAGATGTTCCACAATGAACGAATTATCAAGACACGGCGGAGGGAGGGAGGGAAGTATGTTTTTGTATAATAATTATGACAGACAATTATGACATTGATTAGGAAAACAATAATCTTTTTAAGAGACTTGTCCTGAAAATTAATTTGTCGTTACTAATGATCCCCCTCCCCCTTTCATTTCAAACGATCATCGAGAACATATGGTAACTGCAGCGATAAGTTTGCGGCGTGTATACCATCATATTATGCTTAAAGGGTATTTAATAGGAATTCCTCTCGTTAAATTAGCCAATGGGTAATGGGTTGCCAGAAGTTTATGAAGAAACGCTCGAGTGGCGGTTTAATGGAATCAACGATGAGTTCCTAAGAGTAGAATCTGGTTTAAGAGGTTGGCAGACAAAATAAACAGTATATTATGAGACCACCTGAAGGTTTTTATTATAAAGAAAGGGGAGTATGTGTGTTTATTGAGCGGTAATAAGCAATATGTATAAGAGGTTGTATTATGTATGATGAGATTAGCAGGTAGATGGGATTAACAGGTATATGGGATTAGATTACCATCAACGTACATGCTGAGTTTATAGTATTTATTAACAGTTTTTACATCATATCATAATGATGATTTTTTTCCATGACTCGTTTGATATAATAACTAATATTCAATACATACCACATGTTTTGAGGTTTTTTTATAAAATGCTAAAGAAAAGACATCCTGTAAGAAAATAAAGTATGGTACCTCTTTGTGGAACACTTTATAACACTTGTAATTGATTTCAGAATAGTTAGACTAATAGATAATGACCAGTTACAATAATAGGTAATAATAATACATAAGGACCAGTCAAAATAATAGATAATGACCAGTCAGAATAATAGATAATGACCAGTTAGATTAATAGATAATAATAATAGATAATGACCAGTCAAAATAAAAGATAATGACCAGTCAAAATAATAGATAATGACCAGTCAGAATAATAGATAATGACCAGTCCGAATAATAGATAATGAGAGAGAGAGAGAAATGGGGTTTAACGTCCACTCGACACAAACTAGGTCATTTCGGGACTAACATATGGTTTAATTTTATTTCAATAATTCGCTGACCCGGAGAAAACCCACGAGGTTGGACAGGCGACCCTACTCCTTGTCACGTACAACTGGGGATTCGAAACCACGCCAGTTAACTCAATGACAGGCTTTATGATACAGCGCGCACGTGCTAACCATTCAGCCATCCAACCCCCCTAATAGATAATGACCAGTCAAAATAATAGATAATGACCAGTCAAAATGATAGATAATGACACATAATGACCAGTCAGAATAATACGTAATGACCAGTCATAATGACCAGTCAGAATAATACATAATGACCAGTCAGAATAATACATAATAATAATACAAACTGGTGGTTTGTGGTCTTTTCCGCACATAAGAAAAAACTATTCATACAATTTATGTAAAAGTATTCGTAATCCTGGAATTACAATAGTGAACGTAATTTAATCAAAAACACCTTCTGCTGAATTCTACATTTAGTTTACATATGTTGATAATCATCTATCACCACTTTTCACACAGAAAATAATCCGCCTTGATTTTCTGCAAGTCTGACATTTAAATCTAACTTAATCTAAAACTAAATAAAACAAACAATTTCTAATTTTCTTTTATGACCTGTGATTTGATCAAAATACCAACAAATGGAAACTCATAGAACGATTAAAATACTTTATGTATACCAGGTCTAGGGGGTTGTATAGCCGAATGGTTAGCGCGTGCATGTTGTATCATAAGTTCTGTCATTGAGTCAACTGGCGTGGTTTCGATTCCCCGGTTGTACGTGAGAAGGGGTAGGGTCACTTGTCCAAACTCGTGGGTTTTCTCCTGGTCCTTCTGTTTCCTCCCACTTCTAAAGCCCCCTACGCTCAAGCGAATTATTGAAATAAAATTGAACCATATATGTTAGTCCCGAAAATAACCTAGTCTGTGTCAAGTGGACGTTAAACCCCATTTCTCACTCTCTCTAAACCTGTTCATCGTTTTTTTCCGGCGTGGTTTCCCCATGTCAGCGGTGGTACAGGGCGGAGAGAGGGGGGGGGGGCCTGACAAGGACAACTGTCTAGTGGTTCAAATGGGACGAAAACAGAGGTCCCGAGTACACATTGGATTGCACGTTTAAGATCCCTTGGAAATCGATATAAGAGTAGGGCGTAGTGCCGCTCTTCGGGCAAAATTTCTCTCATAGCACACTGTATGGCGTATGTCCGTCTTCATCAGCCCAGTCGGAGTAGGACGCAAAACTCCATTTCATTTCATTACCATTCCAATCTGGAGTCATGGTGGCTCAGTGTGTAAGGTACTGGCTTACTAAACAAGATGTACCGGGTTCGATCCCGGTGTTGGCCGAGACAGTACCTCGAGCCTATAATAATAATAATCTTTATTCGAAATCTTCATCAGAAGATACATGAATATACATAATACATAATGATATAAATACAGTCCAACATGACAATGAATTTTTTTAAACATTTGTATAAAAATTTATCGTGAATAAAAGCTTATTTACTAAAGTGATTTAAAATAAACGTTCATAATTTGATTAAGTTTATGCCTTTAACATTAAATAAATCTTTCATTTTATAGGTTGAGGGTGATCTGTTATAAAAACAAGTTAAATATACAGCCCTGTCCTTTAGTAAAAAAAAAACATTTGAATATATAGTGATATTCGTCACCAACTTCATTATCATTACATAAGGCACAAGGGCCTGCTTCACGAAATTTTAACTAAGATAAAATCCTAATTTTAGTAATTTCATTGGATAATATTGGATTGATTTTAGTGCTTAGCCAATCAAACTTGAAGTATCTACTAAAATTTGGATTTTATCTTAAGTTAAAACTTCGAGAGAAACAGGGCCTTGATTCTATTGTCTTTAGACATGTTTGTAAAAGGGCCAGTTTCTATTGGTAGCAAATGACGTCTATATCGAAATCGATTGTCGAGCGTGGTTTTCCCTTGGCAATGGTACAGGCCAGAGAGCCTGGTAGAAACAGTGTCTAGTCCTTAGGATGGGACGAAAACCCGAGTTCCCGTATACACGTTATCGTGGTTATTAAACAACCCGGGTTAGTTGGAATCTGACTGTACGATCATATCTACCAGTGTCTAGTCGTTAAGATGGGACGGAAATCCGAGATCCCGCATACAGGTTAGCGTGGTTGGAATCTGACTGTATGATAGTAGTTACCAGTATACAGACACTATGACATATTTTATGTAGTTGAAGAATTGGGTTGCTGCCTTGCAATGATTAGATAATCGACTTCCGGTGTCATTGTGTTCTGAGCATACCAACCTTGAAACCATATATGATTATTTTCTCTTTCACATTTTAGCCATTGAAGTTAAAACGACGTATTACTCGCGGGTATATTAAGTTTTTATAGATGCGAGACAACTGACAGTCATTCTGTCTCTTAGATGTTGTGGTATACATTCCCTAGGTTTTCAACATCAAGTGTTTCTCATCATAACCACAATACAAAGTGGTGATCTGTACTGAGGAGACCAGGTAACATATGTGAGTATTTAACACAATAATTATTGACATGTTGCAATACGAATCTGATCACTGCTCTATCTTAACTAGATCCATAGTCAGAATACTTCATTCCACAAACATATGCGCCTTTCCGGTTTCGATTTCAAAGCTATAGAGTCGTATGACGTAAGAAGCCTCGCGAGCGAATCTCGAGGGAAATCAACAAAGGGAACGCAGCACGTTCACAGAGAGTTAACCCCCCTTACATTGTTTATTTATGTTTCTGCACCTAGAAAGATTCCGTGTAATTGGGCAGGGGATTGAAACAAGCCGTTTGACTCTCTAAATACATAAACCTACGAATTGTCCAATTATTGAAGATAAACTCTTGAAGTCTTTTATTCCTGGAAGAACAGCACGTTTTGTTTGATTCCGTTGTAATTCAATGTTTACTGGAGTCTTGTGAAGTTGCCATTCTCCCACGTATCGCGGATAATTTGATATTTTTGTTTCAAATCTCAAATGTCCACTTGCAAGAAGTGAATTGATGACATGCGAATGATTTTAATGAATTATAAAGTTACATTTGAATAAAACCACAGAAGGTGTGCATGCGGAGTTGTTTTTGTTGGTGGTGGTCTTACCCGTATCATTGATTCGCGTGTTTCGATCCCAAGGACCGTCTTCATCAGCCCAATCGGAGCAGAACAGTAGAACGTTAACCCCTATTTCATTTCATTTCATTTCGATTTAAAGGACTCAGGTCACCTGCCTAATCTCGTGGGTTTTCTCCAGGTCCTCTGTTGACTCCCATTGCTAAAGACCCCTACTAACGAGCAAAATATTGAAATAAAATTGTACCAAATGTTAGTCCCGAAATGACCTAGTTTGTATTGAGTAGACGTTAAACCCCATCCCTATCTCTCTCGCTTTGTCTTTTATGCTTGTTAGAGTACCTGTTACCACGTTTCATCTATTTGGACTAGAGTTCACATTGTTGACAATCCCTTCGGTACTTTGATATTTTCGCGGCGCTGCGGTGGTCCAGTGGCTGGGCACTGCTCTCTTGACTAGAGACTGGAATGTTCGGGGTTCGAATCAAGGCGTGGCCCGAGATCAACATCCGCGCCCCCACCGAACCGCCAGCTCCTCGTCTTTCAGTGTACACGTAACCATAGAAATGACACAATATGTTAGTCTCAAAATGAACGAATTATTGTGTTGACGAGACTTCAAACCCCACTCTATTCCATTCCTTTAACCTCTCTACCAGGCGACACAGTACAGCAGAAAAAGAAACTTTATTGCATAACAAAACCCTTACAAGGTTATGTGCATATATAAATAAAAACCCTTACAAGGCCATGTGCATATATGAATTACATGGTCATGTGTATATATGAATAAAACCCCGTACATGGTCACGTGCATATATGAATAAAACCCCTTACATGGTCACGTGCATATATGAATAAAAACGCTTACAAGGTCATGTGCATACATGAATAAAAACCCTTACATGGTCACGTGCATATATGAATAAAAACCCTTACATGATCATGTGCATATATGAATAAAAACCCTTACAAGGTTATGTTCATTTATGAATAAGAAGAATAAAAAAAATATACACGAAACAAACAAACCTGTATGCACACAGAGAAAAAATAACTTAGAGATACATGCGATTGTATTCAACCCGAATTTAATGTATTTGCATTAACCCCTGCCTTCACACAGAACAAAAAAAAACAATCAAAAAGAACATTTTATTTAAAAACTTTAATACATTACAACTGAATAATGTGAATTTTTTTTCATGAAGTCATTAAAACAACACGGGATGAATTGATGAAGAATGGAGATGGCCGATGATGAGGCGTGTTTTTATAATCAAGCGCATCATTTACCATCTACGTTAAACGCGTCGCGACGTAACGAATTGAAGCGATCCAAGTAGGCGCCATAAAACAAGTTTGCGTAGATGGCGTTACACCATCTTAGTGTCAAGGTGGTGAATTTAACAACCGAGTCACCGCTATCAGATATAATCCTTCCACGGTATATAAAACTTTAAAGAAACAGTTGGGAACCAGGAATAATACTTATAGGGAGTGAATTGACAAAACGACTTTAAAAAAAAAAGAAAAAAAGTTATGAGCTTTGCGAATCGCAATGATTGTCGCCTGTCTAACCTCGTGGGTTTACTCCGGATCCTCCGGTTGCCTCCTTCTGCTAAAGACCCCCACGCGCAAGCGCATTATTGAAATAAAATTGAACCATATGTTAGTCCCGAAATGACCTAGCTTGTGTCAAGTTGACGTTCAACCCCATCTCTCGCTCTCTCTGACACTATTTGTTATTCTTTATTTTTCAAACAATCATCGAAAAGAGGCTATGGCAAGGCCCCGACAAGTCATACACGATGGATATGAAATGTGGCATGCATGTTCATTAGACTGCCGGACTTTGAAATGACGTCACAAGATGGCTGTGATGACGTCAGTTCCTGGTCCACAGCACGCTCGTTATTGTTTTTGTTTACCGAATAAAATAATATTAATTTATCATTTTTTTAAAAATATTAGCTACAAAATTGCCCAATTTTTAAAATATTACGTACAAAACTCATCACCCCCCACACCCCCATATAAAAAGTTAAATATACATCAGCTTATCTAGTAATTACCTTTAACATGTCAAATATTTGAGAAATTTTCTGTTAATGGCCGATCTCCGTCTCTGTTTACAAAAAAATATTCAGTGTAAATTTTTTTGTCATTAGACCATTTTTCTAGAAATAGTGCTAGAAATGATTTGTTGGTGAAAGATATAGTGACAAAGCTTCTTTTGTTTTACAATCTCCATGATCGGCTAAGAGGTTATGTACTAATGTCAAACATTAAAAAAAATACCAGAGATTCTTTCATATTATCAAAAAATATTTGTAAAAAAAAACACCAAAAAAACTTCGCAGTATATAATGATCTTGGTTAGCAAAATACTAGACGGGAACCGAACCATGACAACTAACGCCCTCTCAGCGGGAGATAACTCTCAATATACAATTTTGAAAGAGGAGTTTGTTGAACTATGATTATGGTCGATAATAATTTGATTAAATTGAAGACAAGAGAGATGGTAAGAGTTGTTAACAAAGAACTGAGTCATTTATTGTCAGACCACGGTGGAAACATATGTTGAAATCTACACCGTTTGGCGTAAATTACCGAAGTGAAATGTCAGTTAGTAATTTACATTGCTACGGTAGATGAAATGCACTACTTTGCCGTAACGGATTTGAGTTTAACACCTGTTTAAGCTTGTTGGCGATTTGTCAGTCAGACTTCATACGCCACCGATACTCCCCGACTCATTATACACGCTTAAGGTAAACTGTTATTGATGAAGATAAGAAAAATAATTAGCTATTTTTTTCTCTCGCTACCCTCTTTGACTTTGAAATGTTTCTCCCAGACCACAGGTTCCATCAAAATAAAACATTAATGTCTGACATAGATACATATTTCTTGAAACATAAATTTGGGGAGATTCCGGAGATTAGGTGCATTACATATTTTAGTTTTAAGATACTAGCGATAGCACATTTCGAACCGGGATCTTCCGTTTGCTGGTATGGGTTTTTTTTGGTTTTTTTGCGGGGGGGGGGGGACTTTGTCTTTAATTAATCCTTTGTAACATCCCGAAAATATAGTGGACACATCACTGTAACTGTATGAACCATTGCACAAACTAAGATCGTGCATAGAGCCCAAAGGGGAAGGGTGGAGGTTCCGTAGAGTGTTTTGGAATAACAACGATAGCACATTTCGGACCGCGATTCTTCTGGGGCTTTTTTTTAACTTCGCTTTAATAAACCAACCGAACCAGGGGTCGGGGGGGGGGGCATAAAATTGTTCTTGTACATAGAAATGTCAATATAACACAGTGTTAAAATTCGATGTCGTGAGAAGAGAGGGTGAGTCATCGTCTCCCCTTGTCATGAGTCAACTTAAAACAGGAGATCCAGTTGATTGGTGTTTGGTATCGTTAACCGCTAAATGACACGAAATGGCGTTTAAACTGCTTGTATACAAGACTTCAATTTGTCGTGAATTATTTTACATCTCGGCATCGCATTAAGAAACTAAAGCATTATGTATTTTAAACTCACTGCTAGATTGACATATTAAGATATATATTTGAATACGAGGATCTAGAAAATATCACCATTGAGGATTCATAAATCATAAATAAATATATCACAGATTGAGATATGACACAAACCTAAATTTCAATTTCTTATCTATAATTAGCAATGCAAAAGCTTTTTTATATTTTTGAATCTGACTAAAACTGAATATTTACTAGCATTCCAACCACCTTCCCATTGAAGAAACCCAAAAAAATTTAAAAATCGGTTAAGAAATAAAAAAGTTATTGCACTTTTAAGACCCCAAATTGAAGGATGTCAGTATACACTTTTTTTTAAAATATGCCAAAAAAGTGACCGAAGACCATTTCTCAGCAACTATTGAAGATATTGACCTCAAATTTTCAGGAAATATCTTTCCGACCATTAACTATCTATTGGAATTTTTAAATCTGAGCTATATAATTTATTGTCCCCCGCCTTTCGAAGAAAGCAGGGGACTATTAAAATGGGTTCGTCCGTCTGTCTGTCTGTCCGTCTGTCTGTCCGTCATACTTTTTGGGACACAATAACTCTCTTCCTAATTGAGCTAGAATGTTCAAACTTGGTATATGTGTTTATTAGGTCAATGCCTTGATGGAGTTCGAAGATGAGCATTTTCCGCTTAGGGTAAGCAGAGATAAGCAATTTGATTGGTTGATGCTTTGGGACACGATAACTCTCTTCCTAATTGGGCTAGAATGTTCAAACTTGGTGTATGTGTTGATTAGGTCAATGCCTTGATGGAGTTCGAAGATGAGCATTTTCCGCTTAGGGTAAGCAGAGATAAGCAATTTGATTGGTTGATGCTTTGGGACACGATAACTTTTAATTGAGCTAGAATGTTCAAACTTGGTGTATGTGTTTATTAGGTCAATGCCTTGATGGAGTTCGAAGATGAGCATTTTCCGCTTAGGGTAAGCAGAGATAAGCAATTTGATTGGTTGATACTTTGGGGCATGATAACTCTCTTCCTAATTGAGCTAGAATGTTCAAACTTGGTGTATGTGTTGATTAGGTCAATGCCTTGATGGAGTTCGAAGATGAGCATTTTCCGCTTAGGGTAAGCAGAGATAAGCAATTTGATTGGTTGATGCTTTGGGACACGATAACTTTAGTTCTAATTAAGTGAGATTGATGAAACTTGGTGTATAGTTTCATTACAGTAATACCTTGACTAAGTTTGATAATGAGCATTTTCTGCTCAGGGTAAGCAGAGCGATACGCAATTTGATTGGTCGAGACTTTGGAAAACAATAACTCTCCTACTTTGATTGTTAGACTATAAGTAAAGATATACTGTTTGATTGTTCAATACTTTGTAAAAGATAATTTGTGATAAATTTATATGTGTCCTCTAATTATTTTCCTATTTCGGCGGGGGACATCAGCCTCACTGTTGGCTTGTTTGTTTTGATATGGGGTCTGCAACATGGATATAGTCATTAATCCCTGTATTAATTCTTTCCTTCATTTTAATGTCCAAAGTGTTGTTTTAAAAACTTATTTAAATTTCAATAGCTTTCTTTTAATACCAATTATACCTCAAGCCATTAATCTTGGACAGCCCAGCCAACTCATTAATAGTTTTAATTGTCATCATAATTCAACCTAACAGTCAGTAATTTTTAGAATAATAATTTATACATGTATTATTTTTGTGAATGATAGTTATGTTTAAGTTATATAACATTTTTGAAAAAAATTTCACAAGTTGATTTCCTTTATTTTGTTAATGTAGAATGGTAATGAACTGCTCTTTTCATTTTCTTTGTTTTATTTGTTTCGTTTGAATTTGATTTATCTGTTTAGTTTTTGATTGTTTAATTTTTGTTAATGAAGTTGATTCTTTTAAACTTCGTTTTTATTTTTGAACTCTACTTGGTGTAGGTGTTCATCAGGTAATACCTCGACTGAGTTCAATATAGAGATTAGCCGGTTGATTTGTTGGATACAAACCTTTGAATAATAGCGCCTAACAGGCAGATGTGTTTAATTATGTTCTCCTGATTTTGATTGTTTCTGTGTGTTTGAAGTATATGTTTGTGATATGCGCTTAGCAACACTTTACGTGTAATGAAGCGCTATATAAATCGAACAATAATAATAATAATAACAAAGTCTAAATAAGCGGTGGCTGCGATTCTCCTAAAACGGCGAATGCCGAAAGCCAAAAACAAAAACAAAAAAAAAACCCATCAAATTAGAACTACCGGAAAATTCACAACGAAAATAATAATTATTATTTCATCAGCGTAGAATTATTAACACGTTATAAGCGAATATTAAATGAATTTAAGTGAATTGAAGACATTTGTTTAAATGGCATTTAAAATATACGTCTTCTCGTATTATCAGTACATGGCATTTCTTCGTTTCGTTGTGAATTTTTACAGCAGAATAAAAATATCCGCGGGAAATAAAGGAATCTCGATCATCAAGTCGCATCATTCCTATTTTTTGGCGTTCGCCATTTTAGGCGAATCACAGCCACCGCATAAATAAGGCTGGTCGAAACATCACCCAGTACTAAACAATAATTGTATTTCATTGAATTGTTAGTCTCGATCGTCCATAACAATATTC
Organism: Patella vulgata; assembly: GCF_932274485.2. NCBI lineage: Eukaryota > Metazoa > Mollusca > Gastropoda > Patellidae > Patella > Patella vulgata. The sequence continues at coordinate 5,916,327 of NC_065883.2, read as the reverse complement.
TACGAATATATTCTACGTACATTGAAGACTAGGATGTTCTGGGTGACCGAGACTATAGAATTGTTAGTCTCTATCGTCCATAACAATATTCTACATACATTGAAGACTAGGAGGTTCTGGGTGACCGAGACTATAGAATTGTTACCTGTGTGTTCAATTACTAAATGCCAAAAAAACATTTTATTTACAAACTATTATTTGGAGTCAAATGTCTTTTAACATAATGAAATAGTCACGTGTTAGCTTCACAAAAAAACCAAAAAAACTTTTAAGTGTTTCAATTCAATATTTTAAATTTTATAAAGAAAAACATTTATTAAACGCACACCCTAACATATGTCCGCTGTGATGAAATATCGGTCATCGTCCTCTAGTTCATTTGGTCGGCTCTGTTTAAATATCTGGGTTTGTATAGAAGTACATTTCGTACAGAAATGGTGAGATCATTTCGTACTGAAATGGGGAGATCAAGAGATAAATGAAATGAAATGAGGTTTAACGTCCTACTGTTCTGCTCCTATACTGGGCTAATGAAGACGGGCATACGCCATACAGTGTGCTATGAGGGAAATTTTTCCCGGGCAGCGGCACTATCGCCTACGCTTATATCCAAATTCCAACTGTCAAGGGATCTGTTACGTGCATTCCAATGTATACACGGGACCTCGATTTTCGTCTCATCTGAAGGACTAGACAGCTGTCCTTGCCAGGCCCTCTTTCCTGCACCACTGACAAGGGGAAACCACGTCGGAAAATCAGGATGAACTTTCTCGGCCAATGCAGGGATCGAACACCCGACCTCCAGGCTAGCGAGCCAGTGTCTTCCCACTTGGCAACCGTGATCTCCACCTAGCCACCGTGGCTCCCAGATCAAAAGAGAGAGAGAGAGAGAAAAGGGTTTTAACGTCCACTCGACACAAATTAGGTCATTTCGGGACTAACATATGGTTCAATTTCTATTTCAATAATTCGATTGCGCGTAGCTAGGAGTGGGAGGAAACCGGGCAACCCGGAGAAAACCCACGAGGATGGACAGGCCCTCTACTCCTTGACGTCCTTGTCACATTCAACCGGGGAATCGAAAACGCACGAGTTGACTTAATGACGACTTACTTCAAAGCTTGGATACCCGTAAACCCGGAACTGTAGTACATTGAGTTAGTTCTGCTGTATGGGTGTGCTCTGTTATAGCTTGTAATCTAGAAACATCGGTGACCTTTTAACATTTAAATATAGAAACATATGCATATCAAAGGTATATGATTTACATTAAAAATATTTTAATGTTAATGGGGAATTACTCCGAGGAGCTGTCTTTAATAATTATTTAATACAATTTGACAGCTAGAAGGAAAAGGGGTTTAACGTCCTACTCTCCCGTACCAACACCAGGCTAATGCAGAAAGGCATGCGCCATGCAGTGTGTTATTGGGGACAGCTTGTCCTGGCAGCACGTAAATGAACTCTTGGTAGTGACGAATAATACGCGGAAACGCCGCTGCATATACCAAATTCCGTTCGTGACACACTGTATGGCGCATGCTCGTCTATATTATCCCGGTTTGTGCAGAAAAAGGAGAGGTTAAACCCCGTTTCATGATGTTTTGATTTGGGTCTCAGACACTCTATAAATGTTGTATCGTGTGGTGCTAGAGAGAGAAAGGTGGTACCGTCCACTCGACATATGGTTCAATTTTATTTGCTTGAGCATAGGGTCTTTAGCAGTGGGAGGAAACTGGAGGACCCGGAGAAAACCACGAGGTTAGACAGGCGTCCTTACACCCGGAATCGAAACCACGCCACTTGCCTCAATGGCATACCTTCTGATCCATTCGGCCACCCAACCCGACTTGGTTTTTAGAGCTGATTTGCCCTGTGCGTAAGGCGCCCGGGTGGGTCGAAGCCCGATGTTCCGTGTACAAATTAGAAACAAGATTAGGCCGTAGCGCCGCTGTCCCCGGCACTATTTCCCTCATAGGTCATTGCATGAGCGTCTTCATTAGCCCCGGATGGAGCAGAAAAGTAGGACGTTAAACCTCATTTCATCTCATATAGTTTTGCCACAATATGAATTTATTTATTTTATCTGACTTGTCCTTTATAGAAACCGAATATCTTATCCTTGACACACCTGTCCTGTTTAATACTGGCAGACAGAAGTCAGACACAAGACGAGGACATCATGACTTCAATAAACATGATTCTATCACGCCAAGGGTGTATACTGGAATATGAGCATCGGAGGGTCCAAGGTGGTGACAGTGTCATGTTGGGTGTGTGGTTTGGGGGATTACCCGTGAATTTGATCAAATCAGAAACTCTGAGACAACACTTCTGTTCATTATATGGGATTATAAAATCAAATGATATGAAATGGGGTTTAACGTCCTACTGTTTTGCTCCGAACTGGGCTAATGAAGACGGGCATACGCCATATAGTGTACTATGAGGGAAATTTTGCCCGGACAGCGGCACTATACGGCCTACTCTTTATACCGAATTCCAGTTGTCAAGGGATCTTTTACGTGCACGCCAATGTGTACACGGGACCTCGGGTTTTCATCCCATCCGAACGACTAAACAGCTGTCCTTGTCAGATCCTCCGACATACACCACTGACAAGGGGAAACCACGTCGGAAAATCCCTATAAGAAGTTTCTCTGCTAATGCAGTGATCGAACACGCGACCTCCAGGCTAGCGAGCAGCGCTTTACTCACTTAACCACCGTGACTCCCCAAGATATGGGATTATAGAGTGGAGTGAGGTCAAAACTGTTCCAATGCTTCGAACGTTAGTTTTCATTGATGAATGTAGAAAAATCAAAATATACTCGACCTAAGAAGGGAAATGCCCGGATTCGCTGCATCGCCCCCCCCCCCCCCCCACGATTGTTACCATTATATCATAAGGTCTGTCATTGAGTCAGCTGGCGTGGTTTCGATTTCCCGGTTGTACGTAACAAGAAGCAGGGTCGCCTGTCCAACCTCGTGGGTTTCCTCCGGTTTCCTCATACTGCTAAAATCCCTACGCGCAAGTATAAATTGAAGCATGTGTTAGCATATGTTAGTCCCGAAATGACCTCTTTTGTGTCGAGTGGACGTTAACCCTCCCTCTCTCTCTCTCTCTCTCTCTCTCTCCCTCTTCAGACAAGGACAACGTGACTTTAATAAATCTGATTCTATTACCATTATAAAAACAGAAAACACAAAGATCAAGAGACACTCCCTGTATTACAGCCTGGAATAAAATATAAACACGAGTAAAAAAAGGATACAACCGACTAGGATCGTTTTCAAATGAAACAAGACACTGAAATAATGCATCTAATAAATTCTAGCAAATAGGCAAAACATGGCCTTTTATTGCGTTCACTGTTAAATGTTTCACAGTCTTCAATTTCAAAATAAATGTCTTTGCATTATGGCATTTTAACACCCGAATAGGTTGTGCAGAAAACAGAACAGTAGGACGTTGGACTCCATTTAAACATACATTATACAAGAGCTAAATCTCTGGATTGCAGGTCTTTCTTTAGACCTGAAATGTTATCTAAATTATTAATTAGACATTTGTTAACACTATAAGACCATGATCAACCCTCGATGGCACCGGATACTCGAGATTTTTACTAGATTAGAACGATTCTCTATTTAATTTAAAAATGGGAAAGCGAGGTTAAGTCGGTGAATATACCAGTGCCCTGGTTACCACAATGCACACATCTTGTCAAAACTACAAACACTATATAACTGGGCCCAGAATCAAGTAATTTAAATGAAATTTTCAATATTTTCATTTTACATTATCTATTTTTGAGTTATTGTACCAAGAATGGTCAGCTCTTTATCTAAATCTTACATAATGTATCTTTAAGTTCACTTTTAAAATAAATATGTCTTCACAGTGGTGTTTTGGATAAATTGAAAGGAATCAACCAAAATTGATTACCAAAGGAATGAATGATGAAATATAGATTAATGGTGCGTCAGCTCCAACCGGGATATATTGCCACAAGATTACCAAAGGAATCCTGAAATCTGCATGAAATTCATTCAAAACTATAACTCTCTACGTTTTGGGGGTATGGAAATAATCTCCACTCCCTACCGAATTGTTCCTGAATGGTGCCAATCCAGAAAAAGTGGGGGAATATATCCAGAGATTACGCCCCTAAGATTTAGTGTAAATATTTACACCAATCTCACAATCTGATCAAAGAACAAATCTATATTTCGTTTTTTTTTATACTTTCGATGACCTACACTATATAAAGATCTGACAGTTGTAGTGGAAGGACGCGTCAGGGGTCGTTCGATCGGCTTTTGACCCTATGAAGCCAGGCATTGATTAATCAATCAGCGTTGACGTTTAGGGTAGTTTACCCACAGTTCCGTGCACCGCACGCCAAAAACTCGCTTTAACAGACCGTTTCATTGGCTAATCCCTCACATCATTCAGAACGACGCGGGTTAAATAACACCTCATCCAGATCCTAGTGTAGTATAGACAAGTAAAACGAAATTTTGAACTATAAAAAACGAAATGAAATAGGATCTGTGTTTAAATCAGGTTGACCAGTCTCTCTTCCCGCACCTTAAAATAACAACGCTTCATTCATTATTTGACACTTCCATAAGCTATCAGTGGAGCCGCTGGTTCTCAAGAGATTTGTACTGGCGATTGGTCAGTCAGAACTGCCGACATTCGAATTAATCTGACCAATTACTTATTATTAGTGTTTTCAATGTTAAAACGCATCATTAATTCCAACTGGACCAAAACATGCGAAGCTAAAACATATAGTTAACATATTTATCCAGATTCGATTCATACTCCCAAAAAAACAAAATGGCGGTAATTCTAGTATGGTGGTGTAGTGCCACTCACCCGCGAATGCTAATCATCTGACCACAAGTGTTTTCATATGTCTACGTGTGTTGTTTTTAAGAGTACTATCGGTTGTCATTGGATACCTGACAACTTGTAATACTAGTAGCTTTCATAGTTGATTTGTATATACTTAAAACACCATGATTGAGATGTCGTCTGCGAAAACGCGCCTTTTTTTTATCATCCAACATCTGTTCGCCATTTTACATCGTCCATTACACCTCGAAAAATCTATTTTACTATAAATGTAAACAGAAATGAAGTTGATTCATATTTAATGTCACGTTGTTTGAATTATTCGCACGAATCAGCCATATAAGCTATTTGAAATATATTTGTATTACTTCCGGTATCTGTAGTAAGAGACTCCCGGACAAGATTAGAAAATGAATTTAATGGATGACTTGAAATTATCTGAATTTAGTTTTCTCATTTCTTTTAATTCATGTTTGTTTAAACAATTTAAATGTGTTTTTTTCTTGTAGAAGATGTCTTCACCCCATCCCCAATACTAAATCTTGTCTGCGATATGCCGGGAGCCACGGTGGCTCACTGAGTAAGACGATGGCTCGCTGAATTGGAGGTTCCGTGTTCGATCCGACGTGGTTCCTCCTTGGCAGGGGTGCAGGGCAGAGGGTCTGGCAAGGGAGAGAGAGAGAGAGAGGGAGAGAGAGAGAAATGGGGTTTAACGTCCACTCGACACAAACTAGGACTAACAATATGGTTAAATTGTATTTCAATAATTCGCTTGCGCGTAGGGGTATTTAGCAGTGGGAGGAAACCGGGGGAACCGGAGAAAACCCACGAGGTTGGACAGGCGACCCTACTCCTTGTTATGTACAACCAGGGAATTAAAACCACGCCAGTTGACTCAATGACAAGTTGTCCCGTCTGGCAAGGGACAACTTATAGTCGTTATAGTGTACACATTGGCGTGCACGTAAAAGATCCCCTGGCAGTTGGAATTCGATATAAGAGTAGGTCGTAGTGCCGTTTCCCCGCCAAAATTTCTCTCTTAGCACACTGTATAGCGTATGCCATCTTCATTAGCCCTTTCGGAGCAGAACAGTAGGACGTTAAAACCCATTTCATTTCATTGCGATATCCCACTGGGTTAAAGCAGACGTTTAGACCCAAGATCAATCTTACTCAAACATAAAGCCGGAACCAGGGTGACTCGCGCTGGCCCACTAGCAAGGAGGTCTGGGTTTGATCCCAGCGTTGACCGGGAAAGTTCCTCGAATTTCGCCAGAGTGGTCCCCCTTGTCAGTGGTGCAGGGCGTGGGGAGGGGCGGGGGATCTGACAAGGGTAAAACCAACCAGTCGTACGGATTGTACGAAATCGAAATACAGAGGTCTACCGTGAACTCGTTGGTGTAAAAGAACCCATGACAATTAGAATTTGATTCAAAATAATCGGAAACGCCACTGTCCGGGCAAAATTACCCCCATAGCACACTGCATTCCTGTCCTCATCCTGATTGGTGCCGGAAAGGGGTGGGGGCGCAAGGGCAAAAACATCTAGTCTTTCGGACCGAGCTACTCGTTGGTGTGCACGTAAAAGAACCCTTAATAGTTGTATTTTGAAGAACTGTAGTCGGAAACCATGCCACTGCTCCGACAAAATTACCCCCACCCCCTACCCATAGCACACTGCATAGCGTATATCCCGGGTAGTGCCGAATCGTAAGACGTTAACCCGGCAAAATTACCCCCACCCACCCCACCTGCACATTGCACACTGCATAGCGTATACCCCTTTTAATTATCTCGGGTAGTGCCAAATGGTAAGGTATTAAACCCCATTTCATTTCAATCCATTCTAAACATTAAGCCATCACGATAACCATTCAACCAACAACAACAAAAAATGCACAAATCTTCTGTTTTTTCCTCACCCATTTTTTTTAAAAACAATCTTTATGAGTAAACAATTAGCGTTAGATATATGTTAACATGTGCTGGGGTTCGTCCATTAGTTTGACAAGATACACATCAACATTACACTACAAGTATTTGACAACACCTTACCACAACAAATACATCGCTTGTAACACATTTCTCCTGCAGATATTGGCTACAGTTTCCACTTCTCATATAACCCTTTAAATTGATGGAAGAAACTTAACCCCTCTTTCACCTGCCTCAATATCTCCCCAGAGATTAAACCCAACAGTTTCACTAATTTCAATGTGTCTAAATGTCTCATTTTTAAACGAGTCTTGTTAAATTATCCTATTTTCTTTATTTCTAAAGTCTCTTTGAAATATTTTTTTTTACTTAGCAAATTGATGTACCCTCGAAATTTTCGTGTTTTTTTGAGGGGAGTAATTTTTACCTCATTCTGCTCAGGTTTTCTGTTCGTGATAATTAAGTTTTATCTTTCTCTGATCTGTCGATTAGAGATAAAAAAAAAAAACTCCGACAAGTGACATTCGAAGAAATTAAAGAAAAATAATATAAAATATCGAATGTGCAGAACAAATGAATTGCAATGGGGTTTAACGTCCTACTGTTCTGCTCCGATACTGGGCTAATGAAGACGGGCATACGCCATACAGTGTGCAATGAGGGAAGTTTTGCCCGGGCAGCGGCACTATCGCCTACGCTTATATCGAATTCCAACTGCCAAGGGATCTTTTACGTGCATTCCAATGTATACACGGGACCTCGGTTTTTCGTATCATCCGAAGGACTATACAGCTGCCCTTGTCAGGCTCTCCGCTGTGTAGAACAATGATCTATTAGCGGTAAACACAATCCAATTAAAATACGGATCTATATTTCGTTTTGTTTCTTTTTATACATTTGATGGCATAAAGATCCGACCGCTTGTGCTGGAAGGTCGCGTCAGACGTCATACGAGTGACTTTTGACCCTATGACGTCAGACATTTGATTTAACATTCAGCGTTGAGGTTTCTGGTTGTTTATCCGACGTTCCGTGTACCTCACTCCAAAACCTCGCCGAAACAGACCATTTCATTGGCTGCTAATTCCTCACATCATCAAGAACACGGGTTATATAACAACTCTTCCAGATCCTAGTGTGGTAAATACAAGTAAAACGAAATTTTGTACTATTAATATAACGAAACGAAATAGGATTTGTGTTTTAATTGGTAATTGGTAAAATATTGACTATGTTGAGCCATAAACAGTGTTTCGGGTCTACTTGATGATGTTTCTTTGAAGATTTTAAAAACGCAGCCAAAACATAAACTGTCGCTAAAAAATGTCTGTTCCTCCATAACTGAGAGTGTACCATAAATTAAACATACATTATGCAAGAGCTAAATCTGTCCATTGCAGGTCTTTCGTTAGGTCTGAAATGTTATCTAAATTATTACTAAGACATTAATTAACTTGTCCAGACCTTAATCAACTCTCGATGCCATCGCTAGCCTGTGATATTTAGCGGATTGAACTACATTTTTTGAAAATAATTAAACGTAAAAATAGATAACTGAGACTTTGGTGGGTTTTTTTTTTATCGTACTGACTTAAGTAATGATGATCGAGGTTAGCCTAAAATTCAAAAGCTAATATCTCAGCTGTCAAGTTTGCTTTTAAAGGTGGACCTCGACTTTTTGTCCCATCCGAAAGGCTAATCACACTTTCCTTGTCAGAGCCACAGGCATCTCCACTGACAAATAAAGAGGGAGAGGGGGAGAGGTTTAGCGTCCACTCGACACAAACTGGGTCAGTTCGGGACTAACATATGGTTCAAACTTCTTTCAATGATTCGCTTGCGTGTAGGGGTCTTTAGCAACCGGAGAACACGGAGGAAACCCATAAGGTTCGACAGGCGACCCTACTCCTTGTTACGTACAACCGGGTAATCGAAACCACTGCAGTTGACTCAATAACAGACCTATGATCCAATGCACACGCGTTAACCATTCCGCCACCCAGTGCTGGATTAACCATAAGGCAAATAAGGCACGTGCCTTAGGGCCAGCCAAAAATCCAGGCCACAAAATAATAAAGTAAAACTTTTTTGATAATTATCAGGTGGTGACAAAATGCTTGCCTTTATTTTTATGTAAATAAATTGCATCCTTCTTCATCTACGCGTTTGTCGTAATCTACCTAGGCAGTGAATGGGGATATGTAGGCTACTTATAGTAAATACAATACTGTCAATGTTCTGAATTTGTTTGTAATACATTTTCGTCAATGAGCCCAACATATCTGTATTTTCAGGCCACCTATCAAAATGTGCTTTGGGCCAGCAGAGCCTTAATCCGGCACTGCCGCCACCCAACCTACACAAATTCTGATTAATTCGTGTATACGTATCTATTGATGACGTTATATTTTATGTAATAATATTATGACGATATATTTTATTATTGTTTTATATCGTTATAGTTATTATAAACAATATTTAATATTATATAAACAACACCGACCTCTCTCCTCTTATTCAACTTGTGTAATTAGAGAATTATATAATCAGTTGGCTTCATGATAACTAGATGGCGAAGCATACATTATCATTAACCCTAACGGACACATTTCAATGTGGAAATATAAATAATCCATATTCGTTAACTTTCCATTTGTTAGTAGTGGCATTCCAATATAACCAGCTTATGGAGTGTTTGTGTCTCAACTAATTCGTTACGCGAGAGCTTGTTCATTTTATTCTGATTTTTTAAGTAGATCGGGGCGTTTGTCGTCTGGGCTTCGGCTGCAGGGATGCTTGCGGGCTGAGCTTGTTGGGACCTTTGAGGGGCTTCATGTTGGCTTGGTTGGTGAGTGTGGCATGTCTCTGTCGGCTGTTGTTCTGGGTGTGTTTTATTGGCACGTATGCAGTCTCCCTGATGGTGTCTGTCTGCTGCGTCGTTGGCACTGTTCGTCGCGTGAGTTTTGCATAACGATAGTCCATCAAGCTATTTTACCGAGATTTCGCCTAATAGTTTGGATGCAGCTATGGCGGGTGTGGCGCCAGGTTACCACTGTTTGTCATGTATTTTGTACACGGCGAACAGTCCATATGTTGATTACACTATTTTGCCTTATTACACTATTTTGCCTATACCGTTTTTTTTCGGACTTCGAATTTTGTCTAATGGTTTGGATTGTTCGTACTTGGTTTTATTTTATTCAAAACAAAATACAAGAGATTCACCCCAAATCATTAAATTTGTTGTATGAGGGATGTCAAGCGCTACATTTTTTCTAAGAATTCGTATACAATTTGTATACAATTCGTCCATGTCTTTGTAAACCGTGTAAATCTTTGTATAATTATGTATGTATCCTTTGTTTGTTTCATGTTTATTTCTATTATTTTTTTAAAGCGGGAATTTCATATTTTCTAAGAAAGTCAAAACATAATTATTTCTATGTCTTTTGCTCAATAGGTTATCAACTCACTATTATACGACCATGGGCATTATTTCCCACCCTTAAAAATAATTGACACAGGAAATAATAACACAATTACCTCCCTTGTTTTCCTATTGCTTCCATGGATTAGCTACCTTCAAACATTGGAATTTGAAGTTGAAAATGATATTTTTGCCAATTTCTCAGCTGGCAATAGTGAATTATAGGATTAATAGAATTATTCTTTAACAAGGTAGGACGGTTTATGGATACCATCTATTTTAAGGCTTTATTTTAATAAATTTTAAAAATATAACTTAAAAATATGAAATTGTAGCTTTAATTGTATATGCACATAACCTTGTCAGTTTTTTTATGCAATAAAGTTTCTTCTATAAACGATAACACGTGTTTTGTAATAGCTGTTAAATATACATTATGCAAGAGCTAAATCTGTCAATTGCAGGCCTTCCTTTAGGCCTGAAATGTTATATAAACTATTAATTAGCCATTAATTAACTTATCCAGACCATAATCAGCTCTCGATGCCATCTTATATGTCCAATTGTCTTTGAATTTGAATCCGATCTGCTGTTCAACGTCCGTTGGTGATCAAACGCAAAAGTGGATAATCGAGACTTTGTTAATTATTGTGACAGCGGCAACAATGACAAACGAGGCTACAGAGATTTAAAACAAGGCTTTCTAAGCTTAGAGTGAAGCAATGTGTCTGAAATTTTCAGCTTATTGCCTTTACATCATCTAGCTTTTATCTACTATAGTGAGAACTGCCAGCTCTTTATCTAATCTCCCATAATGTATCTTTAATGATTTGATCAAATTTATTTTCCGGTATGAATGACTAACAAAAATCTACCAATTTTCTAAATCTGGGATGAATTCTTTCATAAGAAGACGAAAGCAGTGTAAAACAATATCCTATGGGGGTTTATCTATGAGGAATGGGCAACACCTAGAAATTTATATTGTTATGGTGAAGACAGACCTTCCTATTAAAAACAACCCTAAGCTAAATATAGCGACAGACGCAAACTATAACAATAACAATTGTGCAATATTCGGGTTAGATCTATTAGATAAGGCCAACTTCAAGTTTGGTCAAAGATCACGAGATGTAAACAGGGTTAGCGCTAATCCCAACTCTAATCCTAACCCTGGACCTAGCTTCAATGTTCACCCAAACCCTAACCTACAATCTTGCCAACAACCACGTGCCCTAAACTTATTTACATCTCAGCGACCTTGACGAAAATTGAGCTAGCCTTAACAAATAGATTTAGACCAATATTCGTAAACAAACAAACCGATTCCGCCATATTTTAACACAAATATGGCGGCCTTTGTATTCATATAGAAAACAATAAACAAACGAAACGATAGATAGCAAGGAGTCTTTATTTTATGGCAAAGTAAATAAATTGCCAGTGCACGTATTAGGGTTAAAACATGTGCGATGGTGTATCGGGGCTGACGTAGACAGAGAATCGAGTGCAACATAAATTCTCGTTATTATATAATGCTTTTGTGATCATATTTAATAATGGCCCAACCTTCACCTGGTAGTATATTTAGAGCTTTGTTTATTTATTCCATAAACACGTGCGCTTTAGAAGTAAAGCACATGGCTTTGAAGTCTCTGGAGATTGTGGCATTTATTGTCAACACTTGTTTCGCGGCCATATTTCACCTTAAATAAACATTATAGCGAAGAGGCTTTCCCACACTCGAGTCATCTTACGTCTGCTTGAAGAACATACAATCCTGCAACTCGTTTCACACACATACACGTGTTCGCCAAACATTGTATGGAACACTGTTAGCGCCAATAATTGAATATAGCGCTTACTCAGATGCGTCTTTTTGTCGGTGTTGTCGTTCCGTCGGTTTATAATGAGTATAACGTTGGTTTGGCATCACGATAAAAACAATAGGCCTGAGAATAGGATATATTGCAGTATGTTATGGTAAACTTGCCCACAGGGGCCATGTAGTCAAGTAGATCTATTGTTTTTACATCCCTATTGGTCTAGGCTTATCTCGTCATTAGTATCGTGTTTTGTTTAGCTACGACACGGTTCGCCATGTTATTTACCTGGTATTGTAAATGTCAGCCATTATATATATTGATAATAAACAGACCCAATATACACCAGTATTGATAACGAGGCCAGGTGACATATGTCCACCATAAACAAATCTATAAAGATGGTGCCGTGAATTCCAGTTCGAGGCCACGTAAACAACACACAAATGACGTAATTAAATTAACCTGTACCAAGACTTGTTTCACCTATCAATAATCAGATAATCAATTCCAAATGCACGAATCACGTGAAGAGTTTTTAAAACTAAAACCACGTGTAGTGCATATTTTGGCGGGCTTTACATAGCTTATCGCTAGGGCGGTAGCAGACGGTCAACCACAAGAAATTACAAAAACTGCAACTTGATTGGCCGAGAAGATTCTTCGTCGGTATTCAAGCCCGTTTCTTATTTGTCAAGGGGGGGGGACCGAATGGTTAGCACGTGCGCGCTGTATCATAAGGTCTGTCTTTGAGTCAACTGGCGTGGTTCGAATCCCCGGTTGTACGTGACAAGGAGGAAGGTCGCCTGTGCAACCTCGTGGGTTTTCTCCAGGTCCTCCAGTTTCCCCCCACTGCTAAAGACCCCTACGCGCAAGCGAATGTTTGAAATAAAATTGAACCATATGTTAGTCCCGAAATGACCTAGTTTGTGTCGAGTGGACGTTAAACCCCCTTTCTCTCTCTCACACACACTCTCTATCACACTCTCCCTCTCTCACTCCCCCCTCTCTCTCTCTCTCTCTCTCTCTCTCTCATCAATTTCAGTGAAATTATTTTCTCATGAGTAGAGCTGATATCTATCTAGAAGTGAACAGAACCGTTCTAATGTTTATAAATAATTCCCTCTCTTCTGCATGCAGTTTTCCTGATATTGTTATAACCCCCGTCTGTATCTATGGGATTCAGAAGTTAGCATAAATATGTAGTCAACGATAAACAAAGATATTGCGAATTATGATATGACGTAATGGAATGAGTCCGTATAATAAATACTGTTTTATATTCTAAACGATAAAATCTATACATGTCATGTCTATATATCACCTAATAATATTAACACCTGTATAATTTATATATATACACACCTGTATTTATATATACATGTAGATATATACATGAACACCTGGTTATTTATAAACGATAGACTATATTACAGTTCTAGGACAATTCGCCCCAGTATAATTCGTCCTCGGACAATTCGCTACCGGATAACTCGTCCCGCGAGCAATTCACCCCTGGACAATTCGTCTCAGGACTATTAGTCCCCAACGACTATTCGTCCCCTATGACCACTGGTCTCCAAAGACAATTCGTTCGCGGATGAATTGTCAAAGGGGACGAATGAGCCAAGGTTGAGTAAACCTCAAGGGGCGAATTGTCTGCGGACGAATTATTCCGGGACAATTCATCCTGGGACAATTCATCCCAGGACTATAAGTCCCCTAGGACTATTCGACCCCAATAGCTATTCGTCCTACAGGACAATTCGTCCTCGGATGAAGGGTCGTCGAGAACGAAATATCCGAATTGTCCTTTGGGACAAATTGTCCTTCAAAAACAACGAATTGTCCTTCAGGGCGAATTGTCTGAGGACGAATTAGTGGTGTAAGAATAGTCCCAGGGGACGAATTGTCTGGTACCCAGACTATACATATATACAAATTCAAAGTACAGCTATGGGTACTATAATTGTACTTCATTTAGTGTTTATATAATTGCCAGACATTGTGTTATTTATTTATAAACACGTGTGAAATGATTTATTTATGATGTTAGTATGAGATAAGTACAAGTATATTTGTTAAAACAATGAATTGCTTCTCACATTTATAACTAACAAACCACAGTTATTAAAGTGACTATGACAACTTTTGCAGCTAATGGTAAGCATTTTCCGTTTAGGTCAAGCCACGTCTCCGTTTGGATGTCACGCCTTCTGGAACACAATAACTCAATCTGATTAAAACACAGATCCTATTTCGTTTCGTTTTTTATAGTTCAAAATTTCGTTTTACTTGTCCTTACTACACTAGGATCTGTAAGAGTTGTTATATAAGCCACGTTCCGGATGATGTGAGGGATTAGCCAATGAAATGGTCTGTTACAGCGAGTTTTTGGCGTGTGGTGCACGGAACTGTGGGTAATACACTAGAAACATCAGTGCTGATTGGTTAATCAAATGTATAACGTCATAGAAATTGCTTAATCCATTATCACATTTCGTGAAAATAATTAATGTCCTAGCAACTTTAACAAGGTACCACATTCCACATGTTTTTTGGGGTTTTTTTTTTTGTTTTGTTTACAAAAAAATCTTATATAGTGTATGAGTAAATAGGTAAAACTATGTATACGTATAAACAACATAAACAGGTGTGGACTCATTAGTAAATTAAAACTAATTCAAACTAATAATAGTAAATTTTCATCTAGTTTATATACACAACGCACATAACTCTACTTTTATTTTATCATTTTAAAACCTGGTTTATATCAAAGTTTAAGAGTCTGGTGTTTTTTATACATCTCTGGTTTATATATATATAGATATACATAACAAGTTTGAAATTATTTATAAATATTGGAAAGGTTCTGTTCATTTCTAGATGGTTATCAGTGCTACTCATGAGAAAATAATTTCACTGAAATTGATGATATGGAGAGAGAGGGAGAGAGAGAGGGGGGAAAGGGGGGGGGGTAACGTCCACTTGACACAAACTAGGTCATTTCTGGACTAATATATATGGTTCAATTTTATTTCAATAATTCGCTTGCACGTAGGGGTCTTTAGTAGTGGGAGGAAACCGGGGGACCCGGTGAAAACCCACGAGATTGGATACGCGACCCTACTCCTTGTCACATACAACCGAGGAATTGAAACCATGCCGGTTGACTCAATGACAGACCTTATGATACAACGCGCAAGCACTAACCATTCAGCCATCCACCCCACCCCACCCCTCACGGGACGATAAGAAGGGATAATTAATCATTGGCTTAACAAACATAGAATTATTGTTGAATTCCTTCAAATTGTTTTCCTTTCTCTGCCATAATCATCATAAATTGGGGAAATTGTCAGAGCTTATTAATAGCTTCTTTCGTTCATTTCAGTTATTATCAACAGCAACAAGATACATAAATATTTTAAATACAGAAATGAAAACATAAACATGATAATATCAAGTTTACAAACTATAATTAAACAGATAAATCTTCGCTAATAAAAAAAATAAACAGTTCATCTAGAATTTACGTTATTATTGTGTCAGTATAGCGGTTTTGTTCTGTCAAGGATGATAAAATTTAAATTTGAGTTATGCAACTCATTTTAAAGAATGATTTATTTAAAAATAAATTGGAATAAAATAAAGAACTGAGTATTATGTTTTGTTGTCTATTTTTTATTAAAGGGTTAGTCCCAGATATATTTTAGTGAATATGTTAAATGGGGTTTGACGTCCTATTATTCTCCACCGACTGGACTGGGCGAATGAGACAGATAAAAATGTAATGGGATTTAACGTCAACTCGACACAAATAAGGTCATTTAGGAACTAACATAAGGTTCATTTTTTTTTTATTTCAATAATTCGCTAATTCGCTTGCGCGTAGGGGTCTTTAGCAGTGGCAGGAAACCGGGAAGGGGGTGGTGGTGCTGAAGAAACCCACGAGAATATTTATCAAGCAAATGATACAGATATGTGAAGAGTAGACTAATTTTTACAGAATATGCAAAAAAAACCAAAAAAACATTGAAATACAATTACTCAAGGTGTTATTAATTGTATTTGTTAAAGATACATTATGTAAGATTTAGATAAAGAACTAGCCATTCCTTGCTATAATAGTTTGAAAATAGATAATGTAAAATGATTAATATGAAAATTTCATTCAAATTACACTATGGCGAGCGAAGATATTAGCCTTTCAGGGTTTGACAAGACGTGTGCAATAATTTTAACCACCGTACTGGGGCCTGTTTCACGAAATTTTAACTAAGATAAAATCCAAATTTTAGTAATTTGATTGGATAATATTAGACTGATTTTAGTGCTTAGCCAATCAAAATTGGAGTATCTACTAAAATTTGGAATTTATCTTTAGTTAAGATTTCGAGAAACTGGGCCCTGGTTGTTCGAAGCTAAGCCCCGTTCCTCCATGTTTAGCTTAAATCAAAATATGGCTGAACTGTTCTCACCTATTTAATATCGGAGAAATCCAATCCCATCTGGAGTTGATTATGGTCTGGATAGGTTAATTAATGTCTAATTAATAATTTAGAAAACATTTCAGGCCCAAAGAAAGACCTACAATAGGCAGATTTAGCTCTTGCATAATGTATGTTTAATTATGTTGCGTATTCTGTATATATTTGTCTACTATTGTGCAGAATGACCGCACTGCACGCACAGCAAAATCTACAAGATAAACCTGCGGACAAGACAGAAAATAGACATTGCACCAAATAAACAAATATCAAATCAAGTGAATGGATCCGGGGGCCTGCCGTAAGCATCCACTGTTCAGTATTCCCCTGTATTTATTTTCTACCTTATCATTAAATTTGCTTAGTTTCATACGTCTAGGGACCACCACTTTAAACAATATATCTCTATTTATTTATGGGGACCACGTGGCTAAGTGGGTAAGGCGCTGGCTCGCTAGCCTGGAGGTCGGGTGTTCGATCCCTGCATTGGCCGAGAAAGTTCATCCAGATTTTCCGGCGTGGTTCCCCGTTGTCAGTGATGCAGGACAGAGGGCCTGACAAGGACAGCTGTCTAGTCCTTCGGATGAGACGAAAAACCGAGGTCCCGTGTATACATTGGAATGCACGTAAAAGATCCCTTGGCAGTTGGAATTCGATATAAGAGTAGGCGGTAGTGCCGCTACCCGGGCAAAATTTCCCTCATAGCACACTGTATGGCGTATGCCCGTCTTCATTAGCCCAGGTTAGGAGCAGAACAGTAGGACGTTAAACCCCATTTCATTTCTATTTATTTATACAATTTGCAGGACGGAGGGCCTGACAAGGAAAGCTGTCTAATCGTTCGGATGGGACGAAAAACCGAGGTCCCGTGTACACATTGGCGTGCACGTAAAAGATCCCTTGGCAGTTGGAATTCGATATAAGAGTAGGCCGTAGTGCCGCTGTCCGGGCAAAATTTCCCTCATAGCACACTGTATGGCGTATGCCCGTCTTCATTAGCCCAGGTTAGGAGCAGAACAGTAGGACGTTAAACCCCATTTCATTTCATTTCATTTTATACAATTTTCTTAGAGACCGTCACTTTAACAATATATATCTATGTATTTATCTCTACTTTTTTTCCTAGTTTATCATTAAATTCTTTCAACAATCGTTTTTATCAACACTCTTTTCTCTCTTTTTACAAAACTTCATTTATTTCGTCACGGTTTGCTCATATATCATGGAATCAGATTTCACTCATAATTTACATTAGGGGAGGGAGAAAGCAGGACCCAATTACTTCCAATATATATCACCAACTACTTATATAGAGGTCCCAAGAGGTGCCCAGTCTAAACAGATATGGTGATAAAGTCGTAGATTACAAGACGTTTGGGCAATTGGACGCGTCAGATGTCAGTAGAAATGGGATGGTGTCATTATCTATTGTTGTCGACCCAGGGACCAGTAAACAGAGAAATGACCACCAACGACCAAACATTTCCCTACGTTCTAATGGCGTCTTATGATAATTTGTGTTTGGTATAAAGAACTGATTAGTTATAGTATGTTATCGACTCTGTGTAGATAAATACTAACAAGGGCTCTATTGTTATTGGTAGTCACTGATTAAAGATTTGACACATTTCATTGTCAGTTTCAGTAAAGACGACGTAGATAAGACACAGTAGAATACATTAACTAGACAATAGCAATCACAGAGGGCAAGAATGTAAAGAAGTACAGTGCGCAATTAGTATTAATGACATCCGGTTATACCGCACCTGATTAAATATGTTGCAATTAGTGACCAGTATTTCACCTCCATCGTTTACTTTCTTGACACAAATTTAGAGAGAGAGAGGGGGGAGGGGAGTAATGTCAACTCGACACCAACTAGGTCATTTCGGGACTAACATATGGTTTAATTTTATTTCATTAATTCGTAGGGGTCTTTAGCAGTGGGAGGAAACCGGAGTACCCAGAGAAAACCCACGAGGTTGGACAGGCGACCCTACTCTACTGCTGCTGAATCCAAACCACTCTAGTTCAATGACAGACCTTATGATACAACGCGCACGCGCTAACCATTCGGCCATCCAAACCCGCGTTCTAAGGGGTGAATCTCCAAAGGCCCTTTTGCGAGAGGAACAAACTGAAATGGGGTTTAACGTCCGACTGTTCTGCACTTACAGAGAAAACCCACGGGGTTGGGCAGGCCACCCTACTCCTTGTAACGTACAAGTGGATAATCGAAACCACGTCAGTTGACTCAATGACAGACCTTATGATGCAACGCGTGCGCGTTAACCATTCGGCCATACAAGCCCGCGAATATATTGTGGAAGAGTTCAAGAATAGTCCAGTTCCTTTCTGAAAAAAAGAAAGAATTTAAACTGCGAGATTTTCTGCCACCCATGTAGGCCTAAACAAGCTAGCGCCACCCATTGGTTGGTAAAATCTGTTCATAGGCACCTTTTTAAACCGATATAATTAAAACCGGGTGATTATCTATCGTTGGTAATTTGTTTTTTGTTATTTTTTATGCCTACAGACAAGAGAGAGAAATGGGGTTTAACGTCCACTTGACACAAACTAGGTCATTTCGGGACTAACATATGGTTCAATTTTATTTCCATAATTCACTTGCGCGTAGGGGTTTTTAGCAGTGGGAGGAAACCGGAGCCTACAGACCAGAAAGCAAACAAATGAAATGAAATGGAGTTTAACGTCCTACTGTTCTGCTCCGAACTGGGCTAATGAAGACGGGCATACGCCATACAGTGTGCTATGAAGGAAATTTGCCCGGACAGCGGCACTATGTCTACTCTTATTTCTAATTCCAACTGTCAAGGGTACTTTTACGTGCACGCCAATGTATACACGTGACCTCGGTTTTTCGTCTCATCCGAACGACTAGACAGATAAAAGGGGTTAATAATAAATGGACGATTTAACCAATTAATGACAAATTAATGAAAGTGAAAGGAAAACCTGTATTGTGGGTGTTCCAATGGGTGCAAAATGGACCCCTTATTCGCCGATATCAAGAAAATATAAAAAATCAAGAAATCTATCAATTATATAATTCATCCCCCAAAATATCTGAAATGTTGATGTTAGTGCGTAAACGTTTATCTATGTATGATTCAGCGAGTTCAATCATGTTACCAGAAATAACTGTTTTGTATAGACACCTCTTCAATTGATTAGATATGACTTCTAGAAATAAACTACAAGTAGTATCACGGTCATGTTGGAGAATGTGAGCAGGGGGGGGGGGGGGTCCGTGGTACAGACAATGTCTAGTCTGGCATGAGGTCTGGGGGGTTAACCCGGCGGGGGGGGGGGGGGGGGGGGGGTCCGTGGTGCAGACAATATCTAGTCTGGCATGAGGTCTGGGGGATTAACCGTGGGTCATGTTGAAGAATGTGAGCAGGGGAGAGGGTCCGTGGTACAGACAATGTCTAGTCTGGCGTGAGGTCTGGGGGATAACCGAGAATTTTATAAAATCCGAACCTCTGAGAAAATGATTCTGCTCATTTAGGTGCATACACAATCTGATTATAATACAGGGCCCTTATTCACGAAAACTTAAACTAAGATACAATCGAAATTTTAAGAAATACTGCAATTCGATTGGCTGACCAGTAAAATCAATTTGCATATATCCAATGAAGTTGCAGTATTTCTTAAAATTTCGGTTGTAACTTAGTTTAAGTTTTCGTGAATAAGGGCCCTGATCCATATTTTTATACTTTCGATGGTCTCCACTACATGAAGATCTGACCAGTTGTAGTGGGGGATCATACGAGCGACATTTGACCCTATGACGTCAGAGATTTGATTAGCCAATCAGCGTTGATGTTTCTAGTTGGTTACCCACAGTTCCGTTCACCTCACACCAAAAACCCGACGCAACAGACCTTTTTATTGGCTAATCCCTCACATCATCCAGAACGCGGGTTATATAACTACTCTTCCTACTATTCAAGATCCTAGTGTAGTAAAGACAAGTAAAACGAAATTTTGAACTATAAAAAATGAAACGAAATAAGATCTGTGTTTTAATCAGATTGCGTGAGGCCATAACGGTGGCACGTTTGTTTATTTGAAGTTATTTTGAAAAATGTAGGGTAAAAAATGTAGGACTAAAGGGCAGGGGTGGATCGGTGGGGGGGGGGGTCCCTCCCTGCTCAGCTACATAAATGAATTTGTAAAACAACACTTTATGAGAAAAGTGTCATGGTCGTGTGCTTTATCCTTTATCATCAGATGGTGGAATGGGATGGGCACTCAAAGCGCGAAATAAGGATATAGACATATATATGTGATATCACAATTAATTTATAATGCTTTGCATTATTGAAATTGAATCACAATGTGATCCTATTAATTCATAATAAAACTTGACGTCAAACGGGCTGTTGGATTTCTCTCTTTAAAAAGCTCAGTGCGCATGTATGCCTACGTAATTTGGAGACGATGATGGCATCATGCATTGTCAACTTAAATTTCATTAACAGGAGCCAAGCAAACCCTCTCCTGCAAAAAAATCTTGGATCCGACCCTGTAAGGTGGAGTCTATGGAGTTTGTTATATTGTTCTGATAACTGAACAGTCAAATGTAAACCTTGCTTAAAGTGGCAAACACCGTTCTTCCAGTCGAAATAATTTACCATTATTAATCAGCCTTTACTTATACCATATTAGTCTCGAAAAAAACCTAGTTTGTGTCAAGTGGACGTTAAAGACTCTCTCTCTCTCTCTCTCTCTCTCTCTCTCTCTCTCTCGCAGATGTTATACTCACCTTCATTAGCCGTGTAACAGAGAGAAATGGGATTTAACGTCCATTCGACACAAACTAGGTCATTTCGGGACTAATATATGGTTCAATTCTATTTCATTAATTCGGTTCCACGTAGGGGTCTTTAGCAGTGGGGGGGGGGGGGAACTCGAGGACTAAAAAAACATGGGGTAGAACAGGCTACTCTACTCCTTATTACAAACATACAGCGGGGGAATCGAAGCCATGTCACTTGACCCAATGACAGACCTTATGATGCCGTCCTCTCCCGCACCTTCATTAGCCCCGTTGGTTCAGAAAAGTAGGACGTTAATCCCCATTACCTATTTACCTGTGTTTTACTTTAACCTACCTGATTAGTCAATGGGTTGGTCTACTACCTGCCTCACCTAGTCAATGGGTTGGTCTACTACCTGTGTTGATTGACGGAGTATAAAATACCTGCAGTAAATATCCTGATAACCTTTTGATCTTAATAATCAGATCATAGGTACAAATGTGTATACATATCGGTTATCATAAACAAAACAGGTAAATACACCTACACAGTGAATACACGACTTTGTCTCACGGAAATACTTACTTGGATGACAGAACATTTCTTACAATTAATTCCAAATAAAACAGTACCTTTAGTAATTGGAACCAAGCACCAACTCCATAAAATTGATCAATGCTAGTTAATTTTGATAAAGAAATAATTTCAGGAACCCACAAAGTTCGAAATATTGGTGCTGTTGTATTAGACTCGAACTTATCGTTTAAAGATCACATATAATGCCTATGTATGATTAGAATGTTAAGCTTTTTTTCCGCCAGTTCGTAAAAAGAATCGTCAATACCGCAAAATATTATCGCCAAAATTATCACCAAAATCAAATTTTAATCGCCGATTTCATATATCTATCCCAAATGGAAATTCGATATAAGAGTAGGCCACAGTGCCACGGCCTGGGCAAAATTTCCATAGAGATTCCGTGTATACATTGGCCTACACGTAAAAGATCCTTTGGCAGTTGAAATTCGATATTAGAGTGGACCATAGTGCCGCTGCCTGGGCAAAATTTCCCTCATAGCACACTGTATGGCGTACGCCCGCCTTCATTAGCCCAGTCAGTGCAGAAAAGTAGGACGTTAAACCTCATTTCATTTCAGTTATCGGAGAAATGGGGTTTAACGTCTACTCGACACAGACTAAGTCATTTCGGGACTAACATATGGTTTAATTTTATTTCAATAATTCGCTTTAGCAGTGAGATGAAACCGGAGAAAACCCACGAGGTTGGACAGGCGACCCTACTCCTTGTCACGTACAAACGGGGATTCGAAACCACGCCAGTTAACTCAATGACAGGCCTCATGATATAGCGCGCACGTGCCATCCAACCCTCCAGTTTATCGGGAAACATCAGTTTCTCAGAACAGATGTCTGTTTACATCATTCCAACAGAATATAGGTTAATGTTTCCATTTTTAAAAAATTCACGGCAACTCGACCAAAAAATATTATTACTTTCACACATTGACTTGCTTTCTTCTACACCAAACAACTTTTATAGAACAAAAACCGAGAAAGAAAGGAACGCGGACGGTTTTATATTTACTGGTCTGTCAGCGCACAGCCTAATCTTGTCCTTTTTAAACTCGTAAAAAAACCGTAACTCTTCTATTATTCTTTCCGGTTTAGAAGAGATTACCGCCATAACTGATCGAGAAGAGTTGACTTCACACGATCACGACGTCTCATTCAAATTTCATTATATAATGATATTTTAGAAATTTGACATCATGGTCTCTTAAAATATCACATCCCTTGTTTTTTTAATGTTTCACTACCGGAAATACGTCTTGTGGAATTTGTGGAATTTTCCGACACGGGAAATGTATTATCCAAATAAATTATCTTCTTATGCTTAAGTGCGGAATAAGGGAAGTAACTCTAACGTGCGCACTAATCAATAGCGTAGTGTTACAATTAAAGATACATTATGTAAGATTTTGATATAGAGCTAGTTCAAATAAAGATAATGAAAAGGGAATATATTGAAAATTTCAGTCTCAACTTTCCACGCACCGACTCCGGTTAGTTTCGATTGTTTATATTTGAGTCTTGTGGCATATTTTCGACCCCGAGCTTGTACGTGACTTACAAGGAGTAGGGGCGCCTGTCTAACCGAGTCCTCTCGGGTTTCCTCCCACTGCCGAAAAACCCTACGCATAACCGATTAATTGAAATATAAAGGTGACAATATTATTTTGGTCCCTAAATGACATGATTTATGTCGAGTAGACGTTAAACTCTCTCTCTCTCTCTCTCTCTCTCTCTCTCTCTCTCTCCCTCTCTCTCTTGATAAATTGTGCACAGGTGTAAGTTTTACCCCAATGTAAACAAACATAAATTATGCATCTGAAAATACAACTCAGAGACATAAATAACAATTATCATAATAAGAGGTAAGATTATTTAAACGAAATAAAATATTGTTTTGGAATTTTCTGAGCCGAGATTTACCGCCCTTGTTGACACTCTTCGCCTTTCGCACCATTTGTCGCAAACAGGCCAGCTTCATTTTTCTTCATGGGTCACGAGATAAACAGGACTAGCGAATTCCATCTGCCAAGGGATCTTTTTACGTGCACGCCAATGTATACGCAGGACCTCGTTTTTCGCCCCATCCGAACGACTAGACATCTGTCCTTATCAGTCCCTCCGTCCTGCACCAATTAAAAAATTGGATATTCGAGACTTTGTTTATTATCGTAGAAACTTTTACAATGACAATCGAGACCAGAATCTTCTTGCATTATCTATTTTGAACTATTATAGAAAGAACGGCCAGCCCTTTATTTAAATCTTACATAGTGCATCTTTAATAATAACTCTATAGTACACAAATATTAAGTTGCTGCCTAAGGTTGTCAAAACGAGGAAGTGTACCAATCTGGTATGGCAACTGCTGCACAGCATGTGTTATCTGCAAATGCTTCAGCGTGGGAACTTCAACTGAATTTTGTCGCTGTTAATTGCAACCAATGGTATTCGACATAACATACGTAATATGATCCATGTGACATGCATAATAGTGCACGTGGGAGTGATGATTATTCGACATGTTTAGTTAGATTACATTACATGACTAAAACGTCAACTATTTTGATGTGGGAGAAAAGATGCTACTTGTCTTGGGAACCACAGAAATAAAACGGAAAATTACAAGTTTAGCCGACTGCTGTTTTTCTTTTAAATGTTTTTTTGTGTTTTAAAAGGGAAAGTTACAGATTTTCTGATGCAATAAATTTTCTTTAGTTGAAAAAGGAAATCACATTTTTTAAAAAAAACTTCTGTACTGCGTTGTTTAAAATAGAAACTATAATAATGATCAAGAAAGTGATGGTCAAGGGGGGTTGAATGGCTGAATGGTTAACGTGCGCGCGCTGTATCATAAAGTCTGTCATTGAGTCGACTGGCGTGGTTTCGAATCCCCGGTTGTACGTGACAAAGAGTAGGGTCGCCTGTCCAGCCTCGTGGGTTTTCTCCGGGTCCTCCGGTTTCCTCCCACTGCTAAAGACCCCTACGCGCAAGCGAATTATTGAAATAAAATTAAACCATATGTTAGTCCCGAAATGATCCAATTTGTGTCGAGTGGACGTTAAACCCAAATTCTCTCTCTTTCTCTCTCTGAATTGCCAAATGGGTTAACGAAGACAATGCCGTATAGTTAAGAATTTTATGGACGAAAAGGACAAAATTAAAACCAAATAATCTTCAAGTGCTCATTAAAGATGCATTATGTAAGAGCCAAATCTGTCTAATTCAGGGCTGACTTTTGGCTTCAAATGTTATATAAATTATTAATTAAAGATATATTATGGGAGATTTGGTAACGAGTTGGCAGTTCTCACTATAATAGTTTAAAACTAGATAATGTAAAGGCAATTTGCTGAAAATTTCAGTCAAATTGATCCACTATGAACCGAGAACTACGCGACTTAAATTTCCGCCTACCCTCGATCATCATTACTAAAGTCAGTACTATAAACAGCATAGTCTCGATTATCCATTTAATCGTTAAATCGTGATGGAAAGTTATGCAGTAAATCAGCTCACAATCCACTAAAGATCGCAGGCTAGCGATGCCATCTAGAGTTGATTATGGTCTGGATAGGTTAATTAATGTCTAATTAATTATTTATATAACATTTCAGGCCCAAAGAAAGACCTGCAATTGGCAGATTTAGCTCTTGCATAATATATGTTTAAACATTTATTAATCATGCCAAGCCTGTAATCATCCCTCTAGATCATCGGGTAGCGAAGATTTAAACAGATTAAAATACAATCGCTATTTAATGTTTAATGTGACGCCCATATAAATTTAAGGGGGGGGGGGGGTGGATGGCCTTATGGTTAGGACGTGCGCACTGTATCATAAGGCCTGTCATTGAGTCAACTGGCGTGGTTTCGATTCCCCGGTTGTACGTGACAAGGAGTAGAATCGCCTGTGCAACCTCGTGGGTTTTCTCCGGGTCCTCCGGTTACTCCCACTGCTAAAGACACCTACGCGCAAGCGAATTATTGAAATAAAAAAATAAAACCATATGTTAGTCCCGAAATGACTAGTTTGTGTCCAGTGGACGTTAAACGCCATCTCTCTCTCGCTAGCCTGGAGGTCGGGTGTTCGATCCCTGCATTGGCCGAGAAAGTTCATTCAGATTTTCCGGTGTGGTTTCCCCTTGTCAGTGATGCAGGATAGAGGGCCTGACAAGGACAGATGTCTAGTCGTTCGGATGGGACGAAAAACCGAGGTCCCGTGTACACATTGGCGTGCACGTTAAAGATCTCTTGGCAGTTGGAATTCGATATAAGAGTAGGCCGTAGCGCCGCTGTCCGGGCAAAATTTCCCTCAAAGCACACTGTATGGCGTATGCCCGTCTTCATTAGCCCAGGTTAGGAGCAGAACAGTAGGACGTTAAACCCCATTTCATTTCATCTCTCTCTCTCTCTCTCCCTCTCTCTCTCTCTCTCATATAATCCCGATACTTGTAATATTCTCTAATAATGCCCATTATGTATTTATCTAGGCCGTCCGGTACAGTTTTGTTTTATGTTAAAACAAAATTCTGGGGGTTTTTTCTCTCAATTTTGAAATTGTATATCAGATTTTAAAATATTATATAAACATATCGTAGCTGTTTTATATTGTGTCTTATATTACTTTTGAATAAAAACCGTAATTGCTTTTCATTTCAATATTTCCTTTTTATATATTGGTAGATTTTAACACTCAAAATACACAATTTTTCATTACTTTTACTATGGGACAAAGGCTTTTATTAGGTCTTATCAAGATTTGGGTTCGGGGTAGATTTCTCGATTTGCGTTTCCTGAAACTTTTTATCTTCCACGGGACCAATAAAACGTGAGAAATTTTACAATATTTTCAGATGAACTTTTCGATGTAGTCTTTTATTTCAGTTTATCAAGATGTGGGGCCACGCTAGATTTCTAGATTTATTACAGTAAACAAATAAATCCATGAAAATAGTTTACCATGACAAAACTGTCATCAGACAAAAGATTATCAACATTCTATGGTGCTCGTGGTAGTAAAATCAGAGCCAGACTTTTTGTTTTCGTATCATGGCGACCATGAAGATAAAGCAATCGTTAAAGATGGCGATAAATGGTCCAAAACTAGCGAGAAGATTTTTCTCGGTTTGTGATAAATAAACATATTTAAGTCACGGTGTTGTGCCACTGATCGTTTTGTTGGTTCCGGGATGCAAGGCAACCAGATTACTTCGAACCCAGACACACCGCTTCAAAGACAAACAACAGCGCAATTCATTTGATGTAATTGCGAAGATGGCGGCCATTAAGCGGTTTCGTCATCATAATAATGAGACGTAAGTGGTTTATGATTGGCTATAAAGTAGGAATTACGTGTTTAAAATGTAACGCATGGGTAAATGTTATAATTCAACATTTCTGGCATCAGTGCTTATCGTTTGATCCATATGGTCATTGGTACTCAAATAGTAAAATACAGGTAGGCTACAGCAGACGTGTAAATGAAATGTTAAATAAAATGTGGGGACTAAAAAGAGAGAGAGAGAGAGAGGGGGGGGGGAGAGTGGGGACTACACCACATGTCTACTCGACACAAACTATATAGGCCACTTCGGGACTGACATATGGTTCAATTTTATTTCAATAATTCGCTTAAATGAAATGTGGAGACTAAAGAGAGAAAGCGAGAGTGTGTGTGTGTGTGGGAGGGGGGAGGGTAACGTCCACTAGACATAAATTTATTCATACGCGCAGTGGCAGTAAGCCGAAGGACCCAGAGAAAACCCACGAGGTAGGTATGGGCTAATGCATACGCCATGCAGTGTGCTTTGAGTGAAATTTTGTCTGGACAGTGCCGTTTCCACCTGCTCGTCTTCAAATTCCATCTGTCATTGGTTCTTTTACGTGCACATAGGATCTCTGTTTTTCGTCCCATCCGAACTGCTAGAATCTCTTCTTATAATTAGCAATATCGTTATCCAGTCTTTGCATGGACTTGTTGAATTTTACACTTTACAATAAAATTATTCAAATAAATTGATGTTGTTCAAAATCTATTGAATATATTAATTCCTAGGATAGACCATATTCCTGAAGCAATGGTCCGAGAAATCCTTCTCTGGGTTAGGGTCACTGCGAGGAGTATGAGGGTAGACCGACGTTTCGGTTCCCGATGTTTCGGCCGTAGACGTTTCGGCCGTAGACGTTTCGGCTACTGTGGTTAGGTAGGATCTGACTGGTTACGGTTATGGTCAACATCATCTGTGACCGAAATGTCGTTTATACCATTTCTGGTCAATTTTAGATCCCACAATCATATAGTGTACTTTATAATATGTAAATATTTATTGAATAAATAGTGTCAGGAAAAAAAAATTCGACCACATAGATTATAATGAACGTGCTAATAAAGGTTAATTGGTTCAGGTTAAAATTTAAAAACCTCGGGGGTCGAAACGTGGGTAACGAAACGTCGCTCATAAAATTCCTAAATAAGTCACGAGAAAGGCAGAAATCTCGCCTCATGTGACAGAGAGAGAGAGAGAGAAATGGGGTTTAACGTCCACTCGACACAAACTAGGTCATTTCGGGACTAACATGGTTTAATTTTATTTCAATAATTCGCTTGCGCGTAGGGGTCTTTAGCAGTGGGAGGAAACCGGAGGACCCGGAGAAAACCCACGAAGTTGGATAGGCAACCTTACTCCTTGTCACATACAACCGGGGATTCGAAACCACGCCAGTTGACTCAATGACAGGCTTTATGATACAGCATGCACGTGCTAACCATTCGGTCATCCAACCCCCCCGCCTCATGTGACAATATGTCACCCAGTTCGTGTTTCATCACACACCAATAAAACACATACAATGTATTTTAACAGCTACTGCTTAGTAACAGAACTAGATAGAGAACATTGTCCCGATTACCTATAAAAACATGGAATGGTATAGTTCTCATGGTATATCTAAAATAGACTACTACTGACTCATATAGATAATATTGATGACTTATTCACAAAGGATGTTCAACAACTCGTCTATTCTCATATAAAGAAATATGCAGATATCATTTGTAATGCGAATGGATTGTGGTTAACATGTTAACATGTTAAAGGGACATCTCGTGGACTGTGGTTAGAATGTTAGCATGTTAAAGGGACATCTCGTGGATTGTGGTTAACATGTTAACATGTTAAAGAGACATCTCGTGGATTGTGGTTAACATGTTAAAGAGACATCTCGTGGAGAATGAATTTTTTAGGGTCCTCTAGTCACTCACAAAACCCGACAAAAAGGGATTTTGTCAAAATTTCAATTATCCACAGCTCTTTTATTTATTTTTTATGAAATCATTTAAATGTTGGATATTCTATATAGAATATTTATATCTATATTTCCTCGTCAGCCACTTGTTGCAATACTTTGGATGTTATTGACAAATAAATGCTCTTGTCTGTTACACTATCTTCAATATAACTCGATTATCCGGTCCTGTTGTTCTGAAGGCTTAGTCCGAATATTGTGAAAGTTTCAACTCATAATATTAATCCGTTTAAAGAGAATCGTTAGATTCCCTTAACAGAGTTGCCTGGCTTATTTAATGTGTAGGTGATTTGATAATCGCTACAAATACGTGAAGCTAAATATTTTTAAAGATAAGCAGGAGATTGTTTTTGGTATAAATCTATTTTTTTACAATACATCGCTTTGAATTTATAAGAAATATTAATATGTTAATGAAATAAATCTGTTATATTTTTGTATATAAATCTTTAACTTTTTGTATGAAAATCATTCAATTTTTGTATTGTATGAAAATGTTTTACATTTGTGTATGAAAATGTTTTACATTTTTCTATGAAAATATTTTACATTTTTCTATGAGAATATTTTACATTTTTGCATATAAATATTTTATGTCATTGCATATGAAGCTTTTGAATATAAATATTTTTTTACATTTTTGTAAATAAATACTTAAATTTTTATATAAAAATCTTTCACATTTTTATATAAAAATCTTTCACATTTTTATATGAAAATCTTTTACATTTTTGTATGAAAATCTTTTACATTTTTGTATGAAAATCTTTTACATTTTTGTATATAAAGCTTTTACGTTTTTGTAGATAAATATTTTATATCTTTGTATATAAAGCTTTTACATTTTTGTATATAAAGTTTGTACATTTTTGTATATAAATACTTTACGTTTTTGTATACAAATATTTTACATTTTTGTATATAAATACTTTACATTTTTGTATAATAATATTATTTAATCTTTGTACCTAAATTTTTATATTCGTATAACTATGTTTGCTAGACTACACTTATTTGCAGCATGTGAGGTTTATTTTTGACAATGTTCTCTTTTGTCAGTTTTGTGCTGTGAATGACATTTTGTCTTGGTAGCGGTGTCTAGATTTTCCCGCGGGGTTCCCCTTGTCAGTGGTGCAGGACAGTGGGCCTGAGAAGGAACAACGTGTAATCGTTCAGAAAACGAAAAACTGAAGTCCCGTGTACACATAGGCATGCACGTAAAAGAACCCTTAGAAGTAGGAATTGGATAAAAGAGTAAGGTAGTAACACCGGATGGCGTATGCCCGTCTTCATTAACCCAGTCGGAGCAGAACAGTAGGACGTTAAACCCCATTTCATTTTATTTCATTTATTTGTATCACAGTCCCTTTAAACAATGAGATTGTTATTGAGTGTATCATGCGTGGGTGTATAAACGTTCCATTTGTGGTTACGTGGTTTTCTAACCGAGGCTTTCAGATAAATAATACCATTGTTTTAATGTCAAATTCCTTCCAACAATTTTTATACACTTAAGAAGATATGTCGTGGTTACAGTTTTTTACCTCAAAGAACATCTTCCAATTTTAAGATTCGTATGGATGGGGCGAAAGACTGTGTTCCGGTGTATAGGGTCCGATTAACTGTGTTGGGGGCGGGGGCGGGGACGGGGGTGGTGGTAGAGAAGGCGTATGATCTTGCCATGGTTAAAACTGGGCTATGTAAAGCCCATTTTCCATGTACGCGTCGGTTATATGGAATCGTTCCCATTACATCTGCATTAGACCGACTTTTTCGCCGGTGAAAACGCGCGGAAACGCCACAAGAACACGTATATGGAAAACGGGTTTTAGAGTCTTTCCGCAGCTAAAACTGCACTGTCCACCGCTAAAATCAAGTTCGTTCGTTCGTTTCTAAAGTTTTTCGTCCACTTCCACCTAGGGTGATATCGTAGACAAGCCACTAAAATCAAGCCGTATTAGAGTTTTTACATGCCAAAGTCAGATTTGTCAATTTAGGATCTTTCCAGGACCAACACTATAAACTTCTAATACATTCCTCTTATACGTTAACCTTGAGATAATGAGGGAAATCCCCAAAGATGAATGTGTTCGAGTAATTAACAATTTTGTGCAACGTATGCAAGTTTGCCTCCAACGCCGCGGAGGCCATTTGGAGCATATTATGCAAAGCATCCAAGAAAATGAAATGAAATGAAATGGGGTTTAACGTCCTACTGTTCTGCTCGGAACTGGGCTAATGAAGACGCGCATACGCCGCCATGAAGTGTGCTATGAGGAAAATTTTGCCCAGACAGTGGCACTACGGCCTACTTTTATATCGAATTCCAACTGTCAAGGGATCTTTTACGTGCACACCAATGTGTACACGGGGCCTCGTTTGTCGTACCATCCGAACGATTAGACAGCTGTCCTTGTCAGGCCCTCCGTCCTGCATCACTGACAAGGGGGAACCACGCCGGAAAATCTGGATGAACTTTCTCGAAACGAAAAGCGACCAAGATAACTGAAAATTTGGTAAATGGTCGCACACAGACTTACGTTTAAGTTCAGCAAATTTCTTGATATTTGCTGTACCTTTGTAGGATTTAATATAATAAAACTGTAATAGTAATATCTTTATTCAAGTACGTAATAATAATAATAACACTTTGTTGCCAAAGGTCAATGGTACAAAATGTATACAATAAAAAGAAAAAAAAATAGATGAAGAATATTTGTGTATATATCCCCCCCCCCAAAAAAGGTAGGATTTAATAAAAAAAATTATGGGTTGGTTTTTTTTTTCTTTTTTTTTTGGGGGGGGGGGGGGCACCGTGTATGATGTTATATGTTGATGTGACCGCCTCACCTGTTGTGTTAAACTATATACTATAGAATATACAACCAGGTGTGTATGGGGTAAGTAACATGTTTTGTGTGATATATAACAACGAATAAAACTCAACACGTGTTTACACCTGTCTCCCCCCTTGATAAATTGTGGGTACCGATCAATGGTGGTCTGTCTCCACCTGTCTATGTATACTTATCCCCCTTGATGAATTGATATAACAATCGTTATCCAACCAGATTTTGATACATTGCTGGGGTACAATAAACGTAAACTTCCAGTGCACATTTGTCTTCGTGACCTTTCTGATTAAGGTCATCGCTTGAACACAAAATCTGTAATATCTCAATCGTTTTTTGTTGGGTTTCTTTTTTTTTTATATCGAATATTATCAGTGCATGGAATTTTAACAAATCTGCACTTTTTTTTCTAACCCAAATCACACACGTCCGGCTCAGTGAAAACGCCGACCCAAATCACACACGTCCGGTTCAGTGTATACGCTGACCCAAATCACACAAGTCCGGCTCAGATATTCTGACCCAAATCATACACGTCCGGTTCAGTGAATATGCGACTGACTGGCTCACTGTCTACCCAGGAGGAACTGGAATTGATCCCCGATTTCCACTTATACGGGATCCCTGATCTTCGGTTAATGCTAAATGATAAGGCCAGCTCAATTTTTTCGTCAAAGGTCACAAGATGTAAACACGGCTAGAGCTAATCCCAACTTTAACCCTAACCCTGGACCTAGCCCGAATGCTTACCCTAACACTAACCTACAATCTCGCCAACAATCACGTGCCCTAACCTTATTTACATCTCAGCAACCTTGACAAAAATTGAGCTGGCCTTAACAAATAGATTTCGCCCTGATCTTCATAAATGGCCTAGTGATCTTCAATCGAGCCCCATGATTTTTATACGGAGCCCCATGATCTTTAAGATGATCACGGGGCGTAAGCGATATTTTTAAAGGGTTGGACAGGGTGTAACTAAATTAGCTACAGAAAAAAAAAACACATAACTTTTACAACTTTTTATAATTTAATTAATGTCGGCTCAAATACTTTTTATAATTATAACAGATTTTCAAACGAAAACCATATTCGCCCATTACAACAGCATGTGTCATTGACTAACTGTATATGGCGGACTCAGCATGGCACATCTTATCACCACTAATACACTTTCTACACAAACATCAACATTTCTTAGAATAAAATGCGATTCATTTATAGTTTTGATTAGCAGATATGTTGGCTTTTTCCATGTCCGGGATGTCCCTTTTTCATTTACGTTGCACGCGCTAAAAAGTGACACGTGCATGGTGCGTGAGAGAATTCAAGCGACATTCGGCGAAATTCAAAGAATAAGTATGCTAATTTTCATGTCGTTCGGAGTTTGTGTTTGTTTTTTTTGTTTTTTTGGTCTCATACGAACTACACTATGCTATTCCTAAACACTTTATGCGAGCCTATATCTTTCAAAAGAGAGTCCAAAAATGACCTACTTTAATGAAATGAAATGGGGTTTAACGTCCTACTGTTCTGCTCCGACCGGGATAATGAAGACGGGCATACGCCATACAGTGTGCTATGAGGAAAATTTTGCCCGGGCAGCGACACTATGACCGACTGCCAATGGATCTTTTACGTGCATGACAATGTATACACGGGACCTTGTTTTTTCGTCCCATCCGAAAGACTAGACAGCTGTCCTTGTCAGGCCCACCGCCATGCACAACTGACAAGGGTAAACCGCGTAGAAAAATCTGGATGAACTTTCTCGGCCAGTGCAGGGACCGAACACGCCAACAAGGGAATACGAACCGTGTCTTTAAATCACAACCATTTTTTTTTAAATCAAAAGTTCACGAGAGAGGGCATGCTAAGTTATCATTTATTATTTCATTTATTTAAAAGTTTTACGTACCTAATAATTGTTCTAACCCATCTATTCATAATGAAAACATTAATCTTTCAGACTCTCGACCAAATTGGAAATATATAGAAAACCTAGAGATAAAAATACTACTAACAGTTTTTTTAATTAACGACCAAATGCCGATCTTATCACTAAGCGCCTATAATGTTTAAAGGTAGACGTTTCGTTTCGTTTACGCGCCAGGAGCAATTTCCCTCCTACCGCGGTTAATCAAAAATCATGGAACGATACTCCCCGTTAATGACCGCGAAACGAAATAATTATATTTACTTGCCTTGAAGTAATTGAAATAGCCTCTTTTCCGACTTCATCAATACTGCCAAGAGGTAAAATGCACCCAATTAATGGTGCAGAATTTTCGCATGAGAATTTTTAAAGGCCTATAACGTGAGAGAGACAAGAAGTCTAAACGATCGAGTTTTTATGTCGGTTGATAAAATCTTTAATTCCATTTCAACATGAAAATTCATTAAAGTTACATGTTTTCCCGCTTAAAAAACGGTTCAAAACATAATTTCCCA
This sequence comes from Patella vulgata, assembly GCF_932274485.2. Classification (NCBI taxonomy): domain Eukaryota; kingdom Metazoa; phylum Mollusca; class Gastropoda; family Patellidae; genus Patella; species Patella vulgata. The sequence goes on along the minus strand of NC_065883.2, from coordinate 5,881,796 downwards.
GTTTAAATTGTCGTGTAAACACTAAATATGTAAATTAACACGTAGCCTAGCAACGTAATACACTGAATAAATACATGTCAGAGTACAATAGAGATAGGAGAGAGAGAGAGATGGGGTTTAACGTCCACTCGACACAAACTAGGTCATTTCGGGACTAACATTTGGTTCATTTTTATTTCAATAATTCGCTTGCGCGTAGGGGTATTTAGCAGTGATAGGAAACTGGAGTACCCGGAGAAAACCCACGAGGTTGGACAGGTGACCCTACTCCTTGTCACGTACAACGGGGGAAACGAAACCACGCCAGTTGACTCAATGACAGACCATATATGATACTTTAATACCTTAAATCACTGTCCAAAGTTTTAGGAAAGACCACAGATTAAAGTAAGTGCTGTCATGTTTCTGTACTTGGGATAGATTTGATTGAACGGAAAGAATTGACAAACTCCCTCAAAAGCTCAAGTATCAGAAGCCAATCCAGCAATGGCCAGAGAGGGATTTCTCGGGCCATTACTTCAGTAATATGCAGGAATACGACAATCGTTCCAGTTTTAGTTGTACATGGTATCCTATAACTGCGATTGCCGGATTTACCTATAGGGCTTAAACGTCTATACTATGAGATTTCACAGGATTACGACAACACTTGCGTTTATTGAAAACAGTAAGAATTTAGGTGTGGTGAGTTATCACCCATGATGTTTATTTGAGAAGAGCCAATATTCAGGTGTTTTATCCAGCAGTTATCTGACATCCGGGTTACTTGAAATAAAAATATTATTATAATATTACTGGTGATCGCCCATATCATAAACCGTTTGAAAACTTATATAATAATTATAACCATGTGTTCGCCATGTGGTCTACTATGAGTATTTTAACAAGACGTAGCTGGACATTTAAGTCCTAATTTATATTATAACTTGGTGTGAACATTTTGAAATCTCAATCTTGTTCAAATCTGAATATTTCTTAACCGTGTAAAATATTTTTTTTCTTTTATTTATTTATTTATTTATTTATTCATTTTTATCTTTTTACGTTATGTCAATATTTTTTGCCTTTTTTGCAAATTTCAAATTGGTAAATTTATTCTGTCCCTTGGTGGCAGCCACAACCTGCTGCGATATTTTGTAAAATACGGAGGGACACTCTTCACCCAAGTTCGTGTAAATATGTAAACTGGCTTGGCTTATAGTACGTGTAAACTCAACCCCAGTGATCTTAAACTGGTTTAAAAATAAGCATCTGAACAGGGTATCAGAAATTTCTTGACCTTGGACTCGTGTCAAAATAAGCGCTCACATAAATAACCAATCAGACAGCAGATGACTGAAGTAATAATGACCGTCCAATGTTTATTTAATTTATGATTTCGAGGTGTGATACTCTCAAGGTCGTCCGTCTAGCAAAGGGACATAATAAAAACAAAATACATGTTTAAAAAATAAACCTGTCAATCATAGTTGCTAGGTAACCTATTGTGATGAGTAAAATATGAGGTTGTGATTTATAGAAGAGAGGTGTAGTATTTATGGTTGGATTGACAGTATGTAATTTACCTGTGGTATCCAAGGTTGTTCGCTTACCTGGAGGTCCCAGGTTCGAACCCGCTGTTGGCCGAAAAAGTTCTTCGAGATTTTCCAGCGAGGTGTCCGCTTATTCCATTATGTAATTTACCTGTGGAATCCAAGGTTGTTCACTTACCTGGAGGTTACAGGTTCGAACGCGGTGTAGTCCGAAAAAGTTCTTCGAGATTTTCCAACGAGGTGTCCGCTTATCCTCCTATGTAATTTACCTGTGGTATCCAAGGTTGTTCACTTACCTGGCGGTCTCGGGTTCGAACCCTAAGTTGGCCGAGAAGATACTTAGGGATTCTCCAGCGTGAAATCCCCTTTTTCAGTGGTGCAGTACCAGTAACAAGGGGGAAATCACGTGTGAATATCCCGATGAACTTTCTCAGCCGATGCAAGGATCGAACCCGATCTCCAGGCTAGAGCCAGCGTGGCCCCCACGAACATCTCTAGAATTCCAGGAATGTGTGATTAATATTATAAGCGATTAAAGCATATAATCGTTAGGATGAAGTGAAAAATAAAATACGATGAATTTCTCAGCTAAAATCGAGAGCGGCCGCGGGACTAACAGGTTAGTGAGCCAGTGCCTCGATCACTGCGCCACCGTGGCCTCGTACCTCTAGTCTTCCAGGAACGTCACGTGTGATAAACGTTATAAGCGATTAAAGTGGTTCAGAATCAAGTCAAGATGTGGAAAAGCGTATAGTCGTTAGAATGGAGTGGAAAATAAAATAAGATGGATTTCTCAGCTAAAATTGGGACCGACCGCGGGATGCCAGGTTAGTTAGCCAATGCCTTGACCACTGAGCCACCGTGGCCTCGTACCTCTCGTCTTCCAGGAATGTGTGATAAATGTCATGAACGATTGTTTGTATGCATAGTAATGGATAGTCGCCATGATTAATGATAGGGAAGTCGATATTAAACATAAATACCATCCTCAAGTTTAACAAAAAACACCATAAATTTACACCCCATCTTTTCTTTTGAAGAAAGAAAGAAAATGAATGGTTTATTTGATACGTTAATGTGGTATTTTATGTGTTTTTGTGTTAAGTTACGACCTGGGAAGTAGAAAAATAACAATAACAAAGAGAGAAGTTTATTGTTCATTAAGTGATGGTGCTGAGCATGATAGCTGTTCTACTTGGGGTATTATTTACAACTGTTTGGGGGTCATTGACAAGACAGGTTTATTTTTATAAACAGAGTTCTGATGATTACTCTGTCTAATTTATCATAGATATATGAATATTATTGCTAAAAACCATATCAAAGAGAGAGAGAGAGAGAGAGAGAGAGAGAGAAATGGGGTTTAACGTCCACTCGACACAAACTAGGTCATTTCGGAACTAACATATGGTTTAATATTATTTCAATAATTCGCTTGCGCGTAGGGGTCTTTAGCAGTGGGAGGAAACCGGAGGACCCGGAGAAAACCCACGAGGTTGGACAGGCGACCCTACTCCTTGCCACGTACAACCGGGGATTCGAAACCACGCCAGTTGACTCAATGACAGACTTTATGGTACAGCGCGCGCACGCTAACCATTCAGCCATCCAACCCCCCTAAAAACCATATCAATGACAGGGAGAAAATGCGCCTACACTGAAACGTGGTCGGATATCGTTGTCAACCCTTACAGTCGGTTATTGGTCTTTCTGATACACTAGCAATCAGACTAAAATACAGATCTATATTTCGTTTCTTTTTTTATACTTTCGATGGCCTACACTACTTGAAGCTCTGACCAGTTGTTTTGGGGGGTGGCGTCAGAGGCCATACACCAGACGCTTGATTAACCAATCGGCATTGATGTTTCCATATAAATTTGTGTTTTATATTGATGTTTCTAGTGGATTACCCACAGTTCCGTGCACCTCACGCCAAAAGTTCGCCGTAACATACCGTCTCATTGGCTAATCCCTTACATCATCCAGAACACGTCAATGATAACAACTCTTCCAGATCCTAGTGTTGTAGAGACAAGTAAAACGAAATTGTGCACAAAAAAAAACCGAAATGTGTTTTAATTGGATTGATGCTCTAGAGACCAAACGACTAACTTATATCAATGAAATATGTCAGAAACAGGAACACAATATGCCTACACCCACCGCAATCTCGTCGGATATTGTCATGAGCCCTTTTGGTGGTCGGTCGCTCCGTCCGTTCGACCACCGGGCGCTGTGGGGACTATAAGAGTGATGCGGGCCGTAAGCGTGTAGTCGTAAGGGTAGGGAAGAAACGAAAGGCATAGATCCACCCCCTGACAATTGGAGGAAGGTTGTGTGATCGAATGGTTAACGCGCACGCGTTGTATCAGACGTTTTGTCACTGAGTCAAGTGGCGTGGTTTCGAGTCAAAAATTGTACGTGACAAGGATCGAGTAGGTCGCATGTCCAGCCTCGTGGGTTTTCTTCGGTTCCTCCGGTTTCTTCCCACAGCAAGCGAATTATTGAAATAAAATTGAACCATATGTTAGTCCCGAAATTACCTAGTTTGTGTAGAGTGGATGTTCAACTCTCTCTCTCCCTCTCTCTCTCTCTCTCTCTCTCTCTCTCTCTGCACCAGTTGCAAGGGGAAACCAAGCTGGAAAATCCCAAGTTATTTTCTCTGTCAACGCCTGAACCGAGTTCAAATTCACGACACCGCGTTTTTCTTAAGGGACTTGGGAATTGTCTCTTTATAAAGAATTATAATTTTATACGACAATATTTTAATGTATGTTCCGATGTGTCCAGGATTATGGACAGACTATGATAATTACATCACGATGCTTGAGGCGTCGATGTTATTCTGATAGATATCTAATAATCTGACATGGTATCAAGTAGATTAAAGGTGCATTGATTGTTCTTACCTGTGTAATCACAATATTTACCTGTGTTTAGATTAAGGTGTATATTATCAGGTGTGTAATACCTGTCTTGTATCTGATGTACAATTGGTTTAATGTTTCAGTAATCGTTACAATAATTAGCGATTATATAATAATTTTATTATCCTTAACTACAGACACAGCGATAATCCCAATCTTAACGAATCGCAAGGATAATCGATCGACCGATTCTATCAGAATCATATCTTCTTGTAAAGCATTCCTATATCAATATTTAGGAATCGATCAAAATTTGTCGAAATAATACTGTTCCTCGAGGGTTTATGAATTTGTTTTAATTATAATCGACCGATTCTATCCGAAGCACAAGGATACTCGACCGATTTTATCCAAATCGCATTTCTTTAGTAAAGCCGAATCGAAAGTTTATAAAAATAATTAAGGAAAGGAATGGTAATTGTACATGACAATGAGTAGGGTCGCCTGTCCAACCACGTGGGTTTTCTCCGGGTACGCGCAATCGAATTATTGAAATAAAATTGAATCATTTGTTAGTCCCGAAATGACCTAGTTTGTGTCGAGTGGACGTTAAGCTCGCTCTCTCTCTCTCCCCCTCTCTCTCTCTCTCTCTCTCTCTCTCTCACACTCTCTCTCTCTCCACACTTCATAACCCTGCTGTTGCAGAATAACAGGACGTTAAACCCTATTTCAATCTGTTCTTTCACTACACGAACCCTTGTTTCCCAGGACCTCAGGAAATAAGATACAGTTTGTTAACAAACTTGAACATGTTTGATGAATTAACTCAGATTGATTTTAACTAGATCAATCTGATTGTATTATTGTTACTAACATCTTCCCGAGTACCTCTCTCTACATCACGGAATGCTTTTAAAATCTAAACCCGACTCTGCTTCACATTTTCTATATTATCATAAAACCATCTTATCTTTCTACTGCTGGTCTTCATTTGATTCACGGAAACCAAAACAGAAACTTAAAAGCATTGGCAACATTGTGACCAAACTGTCTTAACAGTGCTTGAAAAAACAGTTCCACCGCCAGGGGGTGACTGTCAATGTGTAGAAACCGGAAGTTAGACCGGATGTTGTATTGAAATTGTAGCCTATCGGTGACGAAAGACATGTGGATTATATTAAGTAAGAAATAAAAAGACGAGTTATGTTTTTAGACATGGATAATGATAAAATGATAATCTTGTTTACGACATCAAAGTCCAGGTTTCCTTTTTTACTTGTACAGTGTGCTGTTGTTAGTAGATATGGTTTGTTAATGGGAGGGCCTCAATATATATATACTAATGGCAGGGCGTCTATTATCACGTCATAGGTCCGGATGTTTACAAAAATGGTATTACATTACGACTTTATAATACAATGGTGATTGTTTCCTCCTTTTTTAGGGGGTGGTGGGTAGGGGGGGAGGACGTTCATCGGGGTTTTTCGATATGGTTTCCACTGGTCAGTTGCACAGGACGGAGGGCCCGACAATGACAGCTGTCTAGATGTTCGGATGGGACGAAAACCGAGGTCCCGTGTACACATTGGATTGCACGTAAAAGATCCCTTGGCACTTGGAATTCGATATAAGAGTAGGCCATAGTGCCGTTGCCCGGGCAAAATTTCCCTCATAGCACACTGTATGGCGTATGCCCGTCTTCATTGGCCCAGTCGGAGCAGAACAGTAGGACGTTAAACCCCATTTCATTGCTGGTGTTTCTTGTCCGCTGGTTTGTCTTACGGGTTTTATTTGTGTGGGGTGCAGTCCTCTTCCGGAATTACCATTACATCAGATGACGGGCTAAAATCAGAAGTACGGTATAATAGCCTCGGTTGGCTGGGTTGATTACGTATTGTTTAATGGTCGAGTGCGAGGCATTAAGTAATATATTGATTGTACGAGTGCGATAACACGAGGGCAATATCTGTATATTACGCAATGTCTTGCACGAGACCATTAAACAACTTAAAATACAGACACTATCCAGCATGTACATTTCAATGAAATACGTCACCTGCGTCCAATATTGCAAATAGTATAAATAATATACGCTATGCACGTTGCCCGTCCCATTATTTGAAATAATGGTACGCCAACATCAAAGATTGACTTTGTTTTAACTGTAGTTATTGTCCCCAGTCGTAGAGTGCAGGTCGTTTGAGGTACGCCTGGGGACTATTTTCCTTCCGATTTATTGCTGTGTGCCTCAAGGTTTTATGTTAGGTGTTACATTTGTCAAGAAAATATCAATTTTATCTACTTCATAATTTGTGATAAGTCGTCCATTTATTCAGAGTATTATCTAAATATATTAGGATAATAATTAAACGAATGCTCGATTTGCGCAATGGTTTAGTGTGTGCAAGACAGTGTCTAACAATCGGGGATTTAGAATCAGCCCCGGAGCTCCCCTAAACGCGTCCAGACGAATCAGTCCTAGTTTTAAGACAGTTGTGGTAATAGTAAGTGCAGGATGACCGCACCATACACAAACAAAAAAAAGACAATGCAAACAGGCGGAGAAGACACAAAAACTGCAAGAACAATCCAAGCAATAAATAACAAATGTATTTGAAGAGTCCAAGGGAAGAACGATCTAAGTCACATTTTTGTCTTTTCCCATAAAAGGCAAAACAGACTTTTGAATGTTTGACGCGAACAGAACAGCGAGTGGGTTTAATTACAACTTCAAAATGATGTTTTATACGAACCATAATTACCAGTACAACAACTGACTTCCACTTTTCAGCCAAATTAAGGTTAAATAAAGGTTACGATGGACTTGTTTTTCCGGGAGGCCATTTCAGAAGGGGCTTGGTTTGATGTGACTCCAATCGTTTTTACCTGAAATTGATTGTTCCACAGAAATCTTATACAATTTGCTACCAGATGGCGCCATTAACTGGGGTTCGTTGAAAAAGTGACTTAGATCGTTCTTCCCCGGGGATCTTCATATATCAAATCAAGTGAACAGATCCTTTACGAGGGAGAGGGGTGGGGGGGAGCGGGGTAGGGTGGGAGACAGGTGGGGTGGGAGGGGGGTTATAACGAGTGTGCTTGTGCTTTAGCTCATAAGGTCTGTTATTGAGTCAAGTATCATGGTTTTGATCTCTGGTTGGTACATGACAAAAAGTAGGATCGCCTGTCCAACCTCGCGGTTTTTCTCTGGGTCCTCTGGCTTCCTCCCACTGCTCAAGCGAATTATTGATATAAATTTGTATCATATGTTATTTCCCAAATATGACCGTGTTTGTGCCGAGTGGACATTGTGGGGACATGACAAGAGGTAGGGTCGTTTTTGGTATACAAGATATCGTGGGGTTTTGATGACTGACCCGCTTTGTCCCGCTATTTAGAAAAACATTTTGTACATAAATAACAACCAAAATTCTAATACCTACTTGGTTTATTAATCAACAAGAAGAGGGAGAGATAGTGCTTGATTGTTTCTTATACATGATCATTCTGGGAGAGAGAGGGGGGGGGTAACGTCCTCTTGACACAAACTAGGTCATATCGGGACTAACATATGGTTCAATTTTATTTCAACATTTCGCTTGCGGTCTTTAGCAGTGGGAGAAAACTGGAATACCCGGAGAAAACCCACGAGGTTGGACAGGCGACCCTATTCCTTGTCACGTACAACCGGGGAATCGAATCAGAGAGAGAGAGAGGGAGAGAGAGACAGAGAGAGAGAGAGAGAGAAATGAGGTTTAACGTCCGCTCGACACAAATTAGATTATTTCTGGACTAACATATGGTTCAATTTTTATTTAAATAATTCTATGCGCGTAGGGGGTCTTTGGCAGTGGGAGGGAACCGGAATACCCGGAGAAAACCCACGAGGTTGGACAGACGACCCTACTCCTTGTCACGTACAACTGGGGAATCGAAACCAGGCCAGCTGACTCAATAACAGACTTTATGATACAACGCACACGCGCTAACCATTCGATCATCCAACCGCCCTAATAAACAAGAAACTATGTAACTACTTTGCGATGTCCCTGTAACTAAGGAAACAAAGCTATAGAATTGAAATGAAATGGGGTTTAACGTCCTACTGTTCTGCTCCGAACTGGGCTAATGAAGATGGGCATACGCCATACAGTGTGCTATGAGGGAAATTTTGCCCGGACAGCGGCACTATGGCCTACTCTTATATCGAATTCCAACTGTCAAGGGATCTTTTACGTGCACGCCAATGTGTACACGGGACCTCAGTTTTTCGACCTATCCGAACGACTAGACAGCTATCCTCGTCAGACCCTCCGTCCTGCATCACTAACAAGGGGGAACCACGCCGGAAAATTTGGATGAACTTTCTCGGCTAATGCAGGGATCGAACACCCAACCTTTAGACTTGCGAGCCAGCGTCTTACCCACTTAGCCACCGTGATCCCCACAAAGCTATGGAGAATCGATCATGTTTTTTCTTTCTACCTCCCCCACGTAAAGACATTCCTATTATTACAAGATTCCGATACAAATTTTATTGTAAAACAATTGGTCTCTTAATGCTTTTCCAATGGAACCATGCATTAGTACCCTTTTTTCAATGGGCTAACCATTTCCTGGTAAAATTCCAGCGCTTGAAGGAACGATGTTCAGAATATTTTTAAATACTTTAACATTATCCAGTACACAGTAAAAACGGATGTTATGTTTTTGTAAATGGTAAATGGTTCTATGGAGGCCCGTCAAATCAATCTGTGATGAATGGTCCAAATCACCCGAATGATGCGAGAAATTTTCCGGATTGTTTTTATCTTTTGGAATGTGCACAAATTGAAGTGATACGAGATTTAATTTCCTTTTTTTTCGCCAACCGGGTTGATAAAGATGTGGATACGCCACACACTGTGTTTTGCGGGGAACACTGTCCTAATTCGATTTCCAACTCTATCTGGGGTCTTTATTAACGTGGTCCAAATACTATCCAAGGGGGGAGCCACGGTGGCTAAGTGTTTAAGACGCTGACTCGCTAGCCAGGAGGTCGGGTGTTCGATCCCTGCATTGGCCGAGAAAGTTCATTGGGATTTTCCGGCGTGGTTTCCCCTTGTCAGTGGTGCAGGACGGAGGGTCTGAGAAGGACCGCTGTCTAGTCGTTCGGATGGGACGAACAACTGAGGTCCCGTGTATACATTGGATTGCACGTAAAAGATCCCTTGCAGTTGGAATTCGATATAAGAGTAAGCCAGAGTGCCGTTGCCCGGGCAAAATTGTGTGCGGACAGCGGCGCTACGGACTATGCTTATATCAAATGTGTACACGGGACCTTGGTTTTTCGTCCCATGCGAACGACTAGACAGCTGTCCTTCTCAGGCCGTCCTTACTGACTGAGCCATCATGATACCTCAATCATCTTTCAAATGACTAATTTAGGTTCAGTTTTTAAGTTTAAGGCTAACATCATCTGATTCCAAGATTTAAACTTCTTCCATTAAAGGGACAATAACACTCTTGCTGGCTTGACAGCTCCAGAAAATAAAAAAAATAGCCTTATTCTAAGTACTAGAAGTGTCAGTGTCCTACCTGTTGTGTAAATTATCCATTAAATCCTATTTTACTTGTCCAGAGGGTTCAGCAATATTTTTAAATCCAAGTCACATTTGAAAAGCTTTACGTCAGGCTTTTCAAATTATTTAGTTGAATTTTTTCAATTTTTTAAATTAGGTGTGTTAAGATGAAATTTGTATCATCAATTAATTGGAATATTGTAAAATAGTGCAATTTGTTGACCAGAATAAAGATTGGGACATATTATTCAGTTACAACAAGAGTGGTATTGAGCCTTTAAGGTCAAAATAAAAAATGGCATCATGTTGGTCTGATGGTGTCGGCGGTACCTAAAATCTATTAAAATATAAATTACCTTTTAAACAAAGAAACATAAAGAATTTATAATTTTGAAATTCTTTTCTTCCACCAAATCTTCTGTATTACAGTGTTCTATTATCTTAAAGTAAGAAGAGACGTCTGCGTCTGTCAACACTTATATTCGTCAACGTCAAACAACCCAGTCAATATGGCAGCCACCATATTGATGATAAAAAAAATTATTTTAAAAAAAATGGCAGTGATTTGGAGTTTTTAAATCCCCATTTCACGGTTGAGATGAAATGAAAACAGTGGCTGATTTCAAGGTAAATAACTCTGATGAGTGACAGCTCGTGCTGGTTGGCGGTCTAATCTTACTCGGTTTACGTCTGTTTCTTCAGGCATTCCTGTCAAATTATTCCAATTTTCCCGCTCCACAATTCCTGACAATGCCAAAATTTCTGAGATATTCGAGCCTCTATCTCTGTCATTAATCTTCAACTGATTGTGTGTTTGATGTCTCGTTCAGAAATTTAGATTAGTGGAAAGTAAGAAAAGAAAAAAAGAAATAACTAAAGTTCCTTTCATCTCGAGTCTAAGTAATGTGATCAATTTAAAAGTTGACAGTGTAGGCTTGATTTATATGTTGTTTTTATAAATTGTGTTATTGACATTAAAAACACAATTACATCGGGGGAGTGAGAGAGAGAGACAGAGAGAGACAGAGAGAGAGAGAGAGAGGGGGAATGAAATGAAATGGGGTTTAACGTCCTACTGTTTTGCACCGAACTGGGCAACTGAAGACAGTGTGCTATGAGGGAAATTTTGCCCGGACAGCGGCACTACGGCCTACTCTTATATCGAATTCCAACTGTCAAGTGATCTTTTACGTGCACGCCAATGTGTACACGGGACCTCGGTTTTTCGTCTCATCCGAATGACTATGAGAGAGAGATGGGGTCTAACGCCCACTCAACACGAACTATGGCATTTCTAGACTTACATGGTTGAATTTTATTTCAGTAATTCGCTTGAGCGTAGGGGTTTGTAACTGTGGGATAGAAAGAGAGAGATGGGGTTTAACGTCCTCTCGATACAAACCAGCTCATTTCGGGACTAACATATGGTTCAATTTTATGTCAACAATTCGCTTGCGCGTAGATGCCTTTACCAGTGGGAGGAAACCGGAGCACCCGGAGAAAACCCAGGAGGTTGGACAGGCGACTCTACTCCTTGTGAAGTACAACCGGGGAATCGAAACCACACCTGTTGACTCAATGACAGACCTTATGATATAGCACGCGCGTGGTCATTGTATATCAAATAACCATTGATCAATATTTATTACAAAACATTAAGAGCTTTTTAGATTAATTTTATGTCAAAACCATGTTTTAATTAAATGGACGATTCTCAACAAAAATGTAGAACTATAAAACTATTTAATAGCCTATCATATTAGTTTTTGTGCCTATTACTTATGTTTGTTTGTTTGTGTGCATGTTTGGTCCGCTTTATATCATAAGTTCTGCCATTGGGTCAAGTGGCGTTGTTTCGATTCTCCGTCTGTACGTGATAAGGAATAATGTCGCCTGTCCTCCGGTTTCCTCCCACAGCTAAAGACCCCTACACGCAAGCGAATTATTGAAAAAAAATTAAACCATATGTTAGTCTCTAAATGACATAATATGTGTCAAGTAGACGTTAAACCCCATTTCTCTTTTCCTATACAGTTTATTATTCATGTTTGCTCATAGATTTGTGAGATTTTTTTATACAATATATTTACTTCTTCTAAGCGTTTAAAGGGGGACAACTCTCAAAACAGAAACTCGACCCGCAGTGTAGAGACTACCGTGGTTCCATGCCGACGACATGAATGAATGGATGAAATGGGGTTTAAGGGACGGTCATGTTGGCGTGTACGTAAATGAACCCTTGTGGTTGGAATTCGATATAAGAGTAGGCCGTAGCGCCGCTGTCCTGGCAAAATTTCCCAAATAGCACACTGTATGGCGAATGCCCGTCTTCATTAGCCAAGTCGGAGATGTAAATAAGGTTAGGGCCAGATTGTAGGTAAGGTTTAGGGTAAGCATTAGGGCTAGATCCAGGATTAGGTTTAGGGTTGGGATTAGCGCTAGCCCTGTTTACATCTCGTGACCTTTAACCAAACCTGAAGTTGGCCTTATCAATTAGACCGAAGCAGTGGTCTGAGCATGCGTTATCTTGCCATATACAGTATACATTATATAAAACCGTATATTAGCCCCAAGTACCTACATTTTTATCTTGTTTATATATGTCACAGTTTGTTACAAAGCCGTTTGACTCACAGCCGAAACAAATAATATAACTCCGATGCCACCGAGTAGATAGACTCGAAATCCTGGCAGTGATTTGGCACGGATAACGTAATCGCAGTTTACCACATGTTATTTTAAAAGAGCGATACGATCTTTAGGTATTGGCCATAGTATCGTTATATCAATAAATTACCTTTATTATATAGCTTATGATGATTTGTATTACACTGATGGAGATTGGACGATATGTGTCATAAACACCACCATGGGTTTTTTAACTGATAAATGGGCGAACATTGTAAAGAGGTACGTAGGGTTTTGGCTCCCTTGACTCGAAAACAATGTTCATTAGTACGCAAAATGAAATGAAATGGGGTTTAACGCCCTACTGTTCTGCTCCTACCGGGATAATGAAGATAGTGTGCTATGAGGAAATTTTCGCCCGGGCAGCGGCACTATGGTCTACTCTTATATCAAATTCCAACTGTCAAGGGATCTTTTACGTGCACGCCAATGTGTACACGGGACGTCGGTTTTCGTTCCATCCGAATGACTAGACAACTGTCCTTGTCAGGCTCTCTGACCTTGGACATGGCATGAATAGTGTCTAGTCCTTCGAACAGATTAAAAGCACACTGCATGGCATATGTCTGTAATGATTAACCCGGTTGGCGCACACAAGTTCGGACTGGGGAGTAACATATAGGCCTGTCGGCGTTGGCCTACGGCTTCCGGTTTCCTAGTTACAGATAGAACCCGTGCAGCGCCGGGTCATCCGCTAGTATAATGTGAAGAGTCCAGGGGACGAACGATCTAAGTCACATTTTTGTCTTTTCGTATAAAGACAAAACAGACTTTTGGGAGAGAATGCTTGACGCGAACAGAACAACGAGTACAACTGACTTCAACTTTTCAGCCAAAGTAAGGTCAAATAAAAGGTACGATGGACTTATATTTGTCCGGAAGGCCATTTCAGAGGGGCCTTGGTTCGATGTTACTCCGATCGTTTTTATCTGAAACTGATTGTTCCACAAAAAGCTTATAGACATTGCTACCAGATGGCGCCATTAACTGGGGTTCGTTGAAAAAAGTGACTTAGATCGTTCTTCCCCGAGACTCTTCGTGTGTTTCAGTGATTCGTTTGTGTGCCAAAAGGTTTCTAGCAGTGGCAGGAAATTTGCACGGGTGATCTAGAGAACACACGTTATTACCCCCCCCCCCATCACCCCTGCAACGGTAATAACCCCACTATTACGAAGCGTAATTAACATGGTGGTGGACCCCCCCCCCCTCGCCACCCCTCTAAACTTATCATGATTTCGCCTCTACAAATTCCCCAGGTTGATTTTTAAATAATTCTAACGCTCAAAGAAATCTTTCTGAAAATAAACTACCACTCGTCTTTACAGCGTGATCTAAGATCTGAAATGCAAGCTGTTTAGGGTTTGGTCGTACAATTCTCTCGATAACGATCTATTAATAATACTGCCGGAAAAGAATACCTTTATTGAAAAAGGTGTGTTGTAAAGAATACAAAACATTGCGAGATTTCAGTTGACTTTGTTTAAATTGTGTTATAACAATTACAGTAATACGGATACACGTGTTGAGTGACGTCATATAAACAAGTCTACACGGCAGTTTACTCTGTAAATAAACGATACAACCTGTGTTAAAGGGAATATGTAATGAAATGAGAGAAAACCCACGAGGTTAGGCAGGTGATCGTACTTTTTGCCATATACCCGCCAGGGATCAAATCTCAGTGACAGACCTTATGATCTAAAGGTTGGACAGGCGACCCTACCACGTCGAAAACGACCGAACTATCACAGTTCACACCTTAAAGCTAAGAACCCACTTTTAAAAAAATTATTTTTCATTTACGTAACAAAATTTTAGAATCTCGTGTTATTTGATATAATAACTTATAAATTATGGTATTTTTGTAACTTACAAAGAAAGACAATTGGGAGACAGACCACCATTAAATTTCACCATCTCTTTATAGCAATTCTCTCTCTGTCTCATTTCTCCTGCATGCCCATTTTTGTTGTTCATGAATGGACGAAAAGGGTTTGAATTAACTTTTTCTGCCAGATTTTGGTTAATATTCACGATAAGAGTTATCAGGTTGGTTGCGGTGATATGTACGGCGAATAGTTACATGTTTTTAGTATCCTTCTTCAAGTTTGTGTATCTCAACATTTTAGTCAACCTTATACAAATTTTGGTGCAAAGACATGACCATTTGTTCTGCGATATGACTTCTGTGAATGCAGACGTTAAAGCACCAGTTAGTAGTAATAGTAGTATGACCATTTTTTGTGTCTCTATCTGTAGTGAAAAGCATTCAGTCCAGCGAACATTTGGATAAAAGTCGGAGCCGTGGAGAGACCAGAATTAACATTGAAGTCAATGGAGAAATTAATGGTGGTCTGCATCTATTGGACCAGTCGTAAAGTTGAATTATCTCCCCTAAACTAGCTGTGAGACATAACCCTCTAGGGACTTGCACTTGAATCACGCGACCTAACAAATCATTAAATTGGTAAAATTTAGTTTCGGGCAACGGTTTAGGTATTTAAAAAGTCTGCCCCGCCCCCTAAAAAAAAAAAAAAAAAAATACAGTTATTAAACATACCGACGGATGTTTGTTCTAGGACAGTTGTTCCCAGAGTGTGTTCCCCGGAACCTTTTCGCAAACAAAATTAATGGGTTCCGCAAATTAAAATTTAATATTAGAAATCCAACATTAAACCACAGGAGTTTCAGAAGCATTATTCTGAAGCAGTGGTTCTCAACCTTTTTTGGCCAGGGGCACACCTTGGAACACATGAAAAAAAAGCGGCACACCTGGCTAAATATATATGAAAACTATTTGAATTTTGCAAAATAAAAACATGGTAAGTCAGACGGAGAGAGAGAGAGAGAGGGAGAGAGAGAGGGTTAACGTCCACTCGACACAAACTAGGTCATTTCGGGACTAACATATGGTTTAATTTTATTTCAATAATTCGCTTGCGCGTAGGGGTCTTTAGCAGTGGGAGAAAACCGGAGTTGGCCTTAACAAATAGATTTAGCCAGTAAACCAGACTACGATATATTTACACAATGACGTCATGACGGAAACACACAACCCCTCCCTCTCACTTAGTGCACTTATTGTATTACTTTTTGTTTTAAGATGAGCTGGGATCAATTTTCAAATGGATTTTATTTTTTCAGTGAACATCGGATAATTTTTGCGTGCTTCATTTAGAACCAGATTGTCTTGAGTTGTAAAATAAACACGAGGAATTGTAAGCTGAGACTGGTTGCTTGGTTACCGCGAGACTTTAAAAGATAAGTTTTTCTGTTATGTCCGTCTCAACTAGACAGGGATGAAGTTGACGGGGATGTAAGCTGTGATGTTTTGTGTCATCAATACGTATAATCATGGACCCCACACTTCCATATATTTTCTTTAAATCTGAAAACATTAAAGTATTTATCCGCTAAATGCATTCTACACATTTGTTTGGCCAACAAGACGGAGTCGAGTTCCACAAAAGTTATTCCCCTGGCGTACGCAGGATATACTTCGTTAGGGGGGTCCGAGGGAGGAGGTCCTCTCCTCCAATATTATTTAGAGAATTGCGGGTGTCAACTGTCATTTGTAGGGTTTTCCTGGACCTGTATCACTCCAACCAACAAAAGATAGAAAAAAATGAATAAGAGATTTTGAATACTGTTATTTAGTAATCCCCCATCCCACATCCCACCCTCCGCCTCTGAGTTATTCAACTTAGGGGGGGGGGGGCGAATGGTTAGCGCGTGCGCGTTGTATCATAAGGTCTGCCATTGAGTCAACTGGTGTGGTTTCGATTCCCCAGTTGTATATGACAAGGAGTAGGGTCGCCTGTCCAACCTCGTGGATTTTCTCCGGGTCCTCCAGTTTCCTCCCACTGCTAAAGACCCCTTACGTGCACGCGAATTATTGAAATAAAATTAAACCATATGTTAGTCCCGAAATGACCTAGTTTGTGTTGAGTGGACGTTAAACCCCCCTCTCTCTCTCTCTCTCTCTCTCTTTCTCTCTCTCTTCAACTTTGTTTGACTATTTTTACAAATTCTATAATTCTTTGTAACATTTCGTCACGTTTTTGACAAGAGGTGAAATTGAGTTAAAGCCAACACCCGTTTTTTTTTAGGTTTTTGTATGGGCCATGTACATGATCCGATGAACATTTGTTTCAGGGTGTCAGTCAATTAATATCCATTTCTGACCACAATTTAAAAGAGAGAGAGAAATGGGGTTTAACGTCCACTCGATACAAACTAAGTCATTTCGGGACTAACATATGGTTCAATTTTATTTCAATAATTCGTTTGCGCGTAGGGATCTTTAGCAGTGGGAGGAAACCGGATGACCCGGAGAAAACCCATGAGGTTGGACAGGCGACCCTACTCCTTGTCACGTACAACCGAGGATTCGAAACCACGCCAGTTACTAAATGACAGACCTAATGTTACAACCCGCACGCCCAAGATAAATGAAAAAGAGAAACTAGGTCATTTCGGGTTCAATTGCCCATTTTTTTCGCCAATGAGTAAAATATTTGACCTATATCCGTGGTGGCCAGATGGTATCTGATCATTACAATAAATCATATTAATGTCATGTCAGATATTCTTTACAAAAGCTGAGTAAGTATAATGCCGCGTGTACACATTGGCGGGCACCAGGGGTGGATTGAGAAGGGGCACCAGGGGTGGACTGAGAAGGAACGCCACGGGTGGACTGAGAAGGAGTGCCAGGGGTGGACTGAGAAGTGGACTGAGAAAGAACGTCAGGGGTGGACTGAGAAAGAGCATCGGGGGTAGACTGAGAAGGAACGCCACGGGTGGACTGAGAGGGAGCACCAGGGTGGACTGAGAAGTGGGCTAAGAACGAGCAGGGGTGGACTGAGAAAGAGCATCGAGGGTAGACTGAGAAGGAACGGCAGGGGTGGACTGAGAGGGAGCACCAGGGTGGACTGAGAAGAAACAAGCTTTGGGCTCCTAAATAGGTTAATTTTCTCACATAATTAGGGGATCTTTTTAGTCTAGGGCGAAGGGGATGCAATAAAGAAGTTGGCCTCTGGCACAACCAAAGCTCTGCATACAACTGGGGTAATTTTCTTGTGATTAAAATGCTTTAATGCTAGGTTCCCACTATCACAGTTTTAATCGTGGAGTAATCATGGTGATCCTATCAGGTCAGTCGTAGCAATCGCGTATAGGTCGTATCGAAACGTATCCGAACGTATCTACACGTACCAGATCGTAGCTTCAACCCTATAGTACCGCATCGCACGACAGTGGGAACCTCGCATTAGGGATCTTTTGATAGATGAATTAGTTTGAACATAATGTTTTTAGTCCAAATATATCATCAAATCACACAGTTTGTACACGAGAAAATAATTTTAAAGGATAATGCAAGGTTTTTCGGCCAAAATATCTTTAACAATATTACTTTAGATTGTATATGGCCACATAACTCCCTTTGTATTTTTGCAGGGGGATCACGTGGCTAAGTGGGTAAGACGCTGGCTTGCTAGCCTGGAGGTCGGTTGTTCGATCCCTGCATTGGCCGAGAAAGTTCATCCCGGCGTGGTTTCCCCTTGTCAGTGATGCAGGACGGAGGGCGTTTGGATGGGACGAAAAACCGAGGTCCCGTGTACATATTGGCGTGCACGTAAAAGATCCCTTGGTAGTTGGAATTCGATATAATAATAGGCCATAGCGCCGCTGCCCGGGCAAAATTCCCCTCATAGCACACTGTACGGCGTATGCCCGTGTTCATTAGCCCAGCATAGGAGCAGAACAGTAGGACGTTAAACCCTATTTCATTTCATTTTGTATTTTTCCAAGTATATTGTATGACCTCTAAAGAAAGATCCGTATTGATTAGTGTATGTAACAGTTCAATACAGATCATGTTGAAAGCTTTGTGCCTGTATATTAAAATGGTTAACTTTACCTACATATGGCAACAGCTGCTATGAGTATATATATCAATATTGTTCTTTTCTTAAACCAGCACCACGTCTTAGTTTTCTCGCAAGAAAAATCTGAAAATAAATTTAAGACCTATATAACAATGATGTCACAGCTTTTGGATATTCCTTAAAATTGACCTAGAAAAAAAATTGAGTGTCAACCCCTTTAATATTTGTATCAGATGCAGGCCCGTAGCCAGAGGGGGGCAAGTGGGGCAATGCCCCCCCCCCCCCCGAAAAAAAATTTGCCGACCATAACCCTAAAATACCTACTGTAGACTGTACCGGGTGTGCCCCCCCCCCCTAAAAACCTCCCTGCCCCTCCGAAGCTAGCAAGCTGACTACGGACCTGATCAGATGATAATTGTTTCTGGCTGGGCTATTTGGGATTAAAACGATTAAAATCATCGGAATGTTGAAAAAAATGTCATTGCTGAATCGCTAATATTTGGGATCTAGAAATTGACACAAATAATAATGTAATATGAATATATATAAACTGATTTACATTAAATTGTTTCCGTTTTTACCCTAATTTTAAATCAGTTACGTTCGGCGAGATACGCCAGAAGTCTCAATCGAATGGCAATCTCTAGCGTCTGGTTATTCCAGTCTACACCGATCGTATTTATTGCGCATGCTCTCCAGATAAGAATATAACGTCACCGTTTGACATGACTTGTGGAATATGTCTAGCCTCGTTCTTCGAGTCCCTTGTTACAAATGGCGCTGAAACGCATTATGGTACATGATTCGTGTAATCGTGTACCAATCGTAAAACGTTTATTTTGTCTTAAATACTGGATATCAGAAACCCATCTTTTCCAAGTAAGATCACAACATCAATGTTGATTTAAACTAACAAATAATTTGTGTTTTCAATGTCAAAGACTTTGGATGATAATGAGTTAGAGACTTGGCTACTTTAATTGCGAACGCCCTTTGGGTGATATTGAGTTAGAGACTTAGCTACTTTAACATTAAAGTCGATGTGAAAAGAAATTATTATGAATTGATTTGATTCTGAAATAGACACCAACGAAACTGAGGTAACCCGTCATCAATTTCCTTCAGTGTTAATTCTGGATCTGGGTCCCGTTTCACGAACTTTTATCTAAAAATAAAATCCAATTTTTAGTAGATACTTCAATTTTGATTGGCTTAGCACTAAAATCAATCTAATATTATCCAATCAAATTACTAAAATTTGGATTTTATCTTAGTTAAAATTTCGTGAAGCAGACCCCAGGTCTCTTGGCCCAGCTCCAATTTTTCCCAAATTTACGCCACTGACCAATGAAATGTTGAGATATACAAACTTGATTTAGCATACCTAGAACAGAATGAGACCACTAATGGGGGTACCAAGGATGGCTAAACTCCATTTCTTGAAAAGAAGTGGTATGGGGTTTAACGTCTTACTGTTCTGCTCCTAAACTGGGCTAATGAAGACGGGCAAACGCCATACAGTGTGCTATGAGGGACATTTTGCCCGGAAAACAGCACTACTCTTATATCGAATTCCAACTGTTAAGGGATCTTTTATGTGCATGCCAATGTGTACACGGTACCTCGGTATTTCGTACCATCGAAACGACTAGACAAATATCCATGTCAGGCCCTCCGTCCTGCATCACTGACAAGGGAGAACTACGCCGGCCATTTCTTGAACAACTGAAATGAAATGAAATGGAAGTTTAACTTCCTACTTTTCAACAGGGTTACTGAAGCCCGTACCTCTTCCTTAATGGCTAAATCTATTTGTTAAGGCCAGCTCAATTTTCGTCATGGTCACTGAGATGTGAATGTCAGAGCTCGTAATTGTTAAGGCCAGATCAATTTTCGTCAAGGTCACTGAGATGTAAATAAGGTCAGAGCACGTTATTGTTGGCGAGGTTGCAGGTTAGGTTTAGGGTAAGCATTGGGGCTAGGTCCAGGGTTAATATTAGGGTTACATCTTGTGACCTTTGACAAAACTTGAAGTTGGCCTTACTTAATAGCGGAATTCAAATATCCAACTTTTTCTGTCATACTTTCGTATTCAAGCTTTTTGTTCAGACTACAATGGTATGATCGAAACACGTAAAGGGCCATTAGCGCTATATAGGTTAATGACGCTTGCTCAACGTTTGTTATACAATAATACTAAGTCGTTTGGAACAATACTAAACAATGACTAGATATAGATTTCTTCAAATATAATAGAAATTATAAAGTATCAAAATAAAAGGCAATTATGACGTATAATTTATAAAAGGTGGTTCATTGTATTATAATGTTGACCTAGGGCTATAAAACCAACCCCGGGGCTCGATTTATAGGCATTTGATTGGGGAAAAATGTTGGTGCTGTTCTTGTGTTTTCTTCCACTGGCTTTAGCTGGGTATATCCCAGGTAGGTCCGAGCATTGTGTAGCCAAATCTTCAAATAACGCCCCTGTAGCTATGGCGTTTGTTTTCATGGGATGATCACGCGATTATGGCGTCTGTTTTCAGAGGATGCTCGCGCGATTATGGCGGCTGTTTACAGTTTGGATTATTATCTTATTTATTAGGAAAATATATTTTTTCTAACGGATTACATGCTGAATATATCTGTACCAACCAATCACAAGAATAATAGCATATGTTATACCAATCCGATTAAAATACAGATCTATATTTCGTTTCGTTTCTTATACTTTCGATGGCCCACACTACATGAAGATCTGGCCAGTCGCGTCACGGGTGATACGAGCGGCTTTTGACCCTATGACGTCAGACTTTTTATTAACTAATTAGTGTTGATGTTTCTACTGGGATACGGACAGTGCCGTGCAACGCACGCCAAGAACTCGCCGTAACAGACCGTTTCATTGGCTAATCCCTCACATCAATCAGATCGTGGGTTATATAACAACTCGTTCAGATCCTAGTGTAGTAAAGACAAGTTAAACGAAATTTTGAACAATAAAAAACGAAACGAAATAGGATCTGTGTTTTAATCAGTTTGGGGTTATGCAGTGTGCTATGAGGGGCAATTTTGCTCGGACAGCCGCACTGCGGTTTATTCTTATTTGGATAGCAGGGGGATTTTTAACATACCAGTGATGGTATACACGTGACCTCGGTTTTTGTCCAATTCGAACTACCGAAAGCCTGTTCCTTGTCGCGTCCGCACCACTGGCAGGGGAGTTGGATGGCCGAATGGTATGCGTGCTGTAGCATAAGGCCTGTCATTGAGTCAACTGGCGTGGTTTTAATTCCCTGGGTGTACGTGACAAGGAGAAGGGTCGCCTGTCCAACCTCGTGGGGTTTTCTCCGGGTCCTCCGGTTTCCTCCCACTGCTAAAGACCCCTACGCGCAAGCGAATTATTGAAATAAAATTGAACCATATGTTAGTCCCGAAATGACCTAGTTTGTGTCTAATGGAAGTTAAATACTCTCTCTCTCTCTCTCTCTCTCGGTGAACAGCGCGAAGAAATTTCTCAGACAGCACCGGTAACAAATCCAGGGTTTTTCTGGTTAGTGGATGGTCGCCAATTCATTGAGCCATCGTGACTCCGATATCTTCCTCATGTTGATAATATTCAATATTATTTGAAAGCTGATTAAATAACAGTTTTTTTATACACTGATTTGAAATATTTTAAATTTTGATTCATAAGTCAATTTAAAGAAATTTAATTTTCCCTAAAAAGTGATGATCGATGACAAAAGACTAGCATTATTTCTGTTTCTGTTACGTCATAATTTTTATTCTTTATTTTATTTTTTTTTTGAGTGAAGCCTGTACCACCACAGGCCCGGGACTTTACAGCACAGTGGACGCTTATGGCTTGCTCCGGATCCATTCACTTGATTTGATATTTGTTTATTTTTTTGCAATGTCTATATTCTGTCTTGTCCGCAGTTTTATCTTGCAGATTTTTGTTTTGTGTGTATTAGTCATTGAATCAAAAGGGTTTAGCAGTGGGAGGACCCGGAGAAAACCCACAAGGTTGGACAGGCAACCTTACTCCTTGTCGTCACGTGCAACCGGGGATTCGGAACCACGCCAGTTAACTCAATGACAGGCCTTATGATAAAGCGCGCACGTGTTAACCAGTAGGGTAGCCTGTCTAAACTCATGGGTTTTCTCCAGACCCCCGGTTTCATTCTAGTGCTAAAGACCCCTACTCGCAGAAATAAAGATATGCCATGTTTGTTTCAAAATGACCAAGTTTGTGTTGAGTACATGTTAAACTCGGTGAAAACTGAGTCGAATGTTCACGTACCCCGTTAGAACTGAATGGAATATAGTAATGTCCAATATCATCAGGGCTGAATTAAACTTGCATGGAACCCCTGGTTGAAAAAGTCATCGGGCCTTGCAACAACAGTGAAAAGGGGGTATATTCTGGCCATTGTCCGTCCGATTTGTATGTCATTATGTTAGATAGATAGATTCAATTGACATAACCATATATAAAATCATAAAATTATAATTTCTTTTTTTTTGTGTTAGACTTAATTTGCGAGCCCCTTAGATTTAATCCGCATTATGCTCTCATGGGTTTTGTTTTGTTTTGTACTTCCAGGGAAGAAGTGTGGTGGTGTTGTGTGCTTGGACGACGAAGATATCCAGTGTTTCCCACAGTACAACTATTGTCGTTGTAGAGATGGTCTTTGGGGAAACGGAAGATTCGCCTGCGTGGAACGTAGTAAGTATAGGTTACATCAGTCTGATTATAATACAGATCTATATTTCCTTTCGTTTTTTATATATTTTTTATTATTATTATTATTATTACAGCATATTTATAGTGCACCCTTTCATATAACATGTTCAGAGGCACTTTACAAAGTGACAATGTAATCATAAATAAACAACAAGATTATGGACATGTTAACGATTGTATACAGAGTCAGTTAAAAGCCTGATTAAATAAATGTGTTTTAAGTTGTTTTTTAAAAGAATATAGATATTTTCGATGGGCTACACTGCGTGAAGATGGATAATCGATTTGCAAATCCCATTCAATCACGTTTACGGCAAAAATTAGCCTAATCGGTTTCATTTTTAAATGTTTTATTTACCGCGACGATTTACCAAATCGATTACGCAAATCTCAAACTTGCTCGCCTGCCAGATTGACGTTTCGATTTTCAAGATGGCATCCCTTTGAAGACCGATGTGCCTGACGTTATTTTTTTGTGTATTTTGAATTTCACGTTGAAATATACATATTATGGACATTTCTAACACGAATACAGGGCAGTCAACTGATCTTGTGAGGCAATTCGTCGCGTTTACGAGAACCAATTCGAATACCACCTCAAGAGCTACGTCATGTACAAAACGAGATAGGTAATCGAAACCGATTAGTTTTAACCGCTGGCGAATTATTTGATTGGAAGACGTCATTCATTCATTCATTCAGTCATTTATCCATTCATTCATTAGGTAGTACGTGTCTCTGTTATCTGTTTGGCGACCCTTACATCACGGCTTTCTCCGGTAGTGTGATGGCAGCACCTATCCCGTGTCGTCATATCCTGACTGAATTCACAACGCCTTCCGGTGTCTATGTTAAAGTAGCAGCTACTGGTGGCAATAGAGATGACAAGGATTATCCAGGATTCGTAATGGAGGATGAAGTCTTCTTTAGGGCATCAAAGGGCAAGACAACGGCTCATGCTGATATTCGCCGTTCCGGATTCTATGTAAGTTTTATCAGTGATGTGAGTGAATGCAACAAAATTTGTTGGCTGTGTGAAATTTCCAGGTGGTATCGAATGTTCTTGAACGGATAAACATGCCCTGCCTGTTCACGGCACCTATCTTATGGTCGTAAAAAAAATGAAATGAAATGATTTAACATCTATCTCACTTTCCGGCACCAACCGGGTCATTGAAGAGTCGAATACGTCATAAAGTGGGTTATGAGGGGGAAATCTGCCCGGGCAGCGGCATTTTCGCCTGTTCTTCAATGGTTATTACGTGCGCGCCAACAAGTATACGCATGAACATCTGCTTTTTGGGGATTTGGGTGCAGCCTGGTGCTCGGTTGAATGCTTAATATCACATTCTAATCGGCGGGGGGGGGGGGGGGTGGCGAATGGATAGTGCGTGCGCGTTGTATCATTAGGTCTGTCATTGAGTCAACTGGCGTGGTTTCGATTTCCCGGTTGTACGTGACAAGGAATAGGGTCGCCTGTTCAACCTCGTGGGTTTTCCCAGGGTCCTCTGGTCCCCCCCACTGCTAAAGACCCTTACGCTTAAGAGAATTATTGAAATAAAATTGAACCATATTAGTCCCGAAATTAATGTCGAGTGGACGTTAACACCCCCCTCTCTCTCTCTCCCTCTCTCACTCCCTCTCTCTCTCTCAGTTCATCCTGATTTTCCGACGTGGTTTCTCCTTGTCAGTGGTGCAGAACGGAGGGCCTGACAAGGACAGCTGTCTAGTCCTTCGGGTGATACGAAAAACCGAGGTCCCGTGTATACATTGGAATGCACGTAAAAGATCCCTCATAGCACACTGTATGGCGTATGCCCGTCTTCATTAGCCCAGTATAGGAGCAGAACAGTAGGACGTTAAACCTCATTGCATTTCATTTCTCTCTCTCTCTCTCTCTCTCTCTCTCTCTCTCTGTCTCTCTCTCTCTCAGATTAAAGTTATGATACCTTATTTTAGTGATATTAACTTTTTCACTGATAGTGAGAGAGAAGCTCGGTTACTCTTGGGCTGACAGTGGGAGGGTTACTCCTCTTGGTCTGACAGTGGGAGGGTTACTTTTGGACTTACAGTGGGGAGACACTGTATTACTTTTTGACTAACACTTGTTTTCTTTTCTTTCTTTTTTGTTTTGTTGGACTGACACTGGGTAAGTAACATGCTTGTTCAAAGACTATAAGCAGCAAACATTTTAGGAGCATGTTTGTGGAATCTTTAACTTGAACAATTATGGACTGAGATTAAACTTTCACGATATTGTAGTTTGCAAGTGATTCAAAATTATAGATTATACGGATTCCCGCGTTTTGGGTTTTTTTTTTGTTTTTTGTTTTTTTGTTTGTTTTTTTTTTTTTAAAATCACTTTTTATTTTACGATTTCAGAATAAAGGATTGAAGGTACCTTTACCAGTAGCTGATAATTTCCCTGATTTTGGTTTAACGGTTTATGGAGAATTCGAATCCCATTACTGGCGATTGGAACTGCCCAGGCATGCTGTTGCTATACGATACAGGTACGTGTTAATACACGATTGTATCCTTTTCATTTGCCGTCGGTTTTGTACGAATAATTTTTGTACCAATATACTTTTTTTAAAATCTATATCGACTAATAACTCGGAAAAATTAAATGAAATGAATGAGGGTTTAATGTCCGACTGGGCTAATGAAGACGGGCATACGCCATACAGTGTGCTATGAGGGAATTTTGCCCGGACAGCGGCGCTTCGGTCTACTCTTATTTCACGTGTTCTTTTACGTGCACATCAGTGGTTTAAATGAAATGAAATGAAATGGGGTTTAGCGTCCTACTGTTCTGCTCCAACTGGGCTAATGTTTACTCGGTTTTGTGTTCCATCCGAACGACCGACTACTCGTTGTCCCTTGCCAGCCCCCACCCCCGTTGACAAGGGGTAACCACGTTGGAAAATCCCGATGAATCAGAGAATGGGACCATATACTATAGAAATATAATTGTATAATTGTAAAATGAAATCGCTCACGGTTTGAATATTATAATACTTAAGACCTCATGCCAAGAACACTTTTAGGGCAAATAGTCACACCCTGCCCCACCCCCCAACAAACTGAGATTGGCCCCCTATGCCTATGACCTTTAGTCTCGATTATTTGGCCTTTTATTCTGGAATATTCTGCGATATTGTTTTTTGGGAAGCAGACGTTAAATGATGATCAAGGTACAACTAATAGCAGTAACGACAGTAGCAACAAATGCGATTACTGTTGCAAAATGCAAAGAAGGTTGACCGTGCCGATTGTCGCTTATGTTCAAAAAGAACTCTTACGCATTTTTACGAGATACCGAATATGGCTAATCGATTTGCATATCCCATTCAATTACTGCCAGTCACTGCCTTTCGCATAACTGAACAGGTTTGTTGTATTTTTGTAGGAGTGCCGATTCGTCCATCACTATCCAGACGCCAAAGGGCTCTACATTTGTAAAAGAGAGGCTATGCGGACAGTGCAGTGATGGTCCGGGGCAATATGAAAAGGAGGCTTCAGCAATGGACTTAACCAAAAAAGAATGGTCTTTCTACAAACAAGCATTTAATTTGGACACCAAGAATGAGTGAGTTTGCTTTTCAAATGATAAGTCTTCACGGAGGTATTGTCACGGAGTCTATGACGCCTACAACAGTGACCTCTGACGTCAAAAACAATGATCTATAACGTCAACGACAATGACGTTAGTAACAATATCTCTGACATTAACAACAATGATCTGTTACGTTAGTAACAATGATCTGTGGTGTTAATAATATGCATCTCTGACGTTAGTAACAATGATCTCTGACGTTAACAACAATGTTCTGTGACGTTAGTAACAATGATCTCTGACGTTAACAACAATGTTCTGTGACGTTAGTAACAATGATCTCTGACGTTAACAACAATGTTCTGTGACGTTAGTAACAATAATATCTGATGTTAATAACAATATTGATCTATGGCGTTAATAACAATGCTCCCTTGGGTTAATAACAACAATCTCTGGCGGTTATAACAATGCTCTGTGACGTTAGTAACAATGATCTGTTACGTTAATAACAATAATCTCTGACGTTAATAACAATAATATCTGACGTTAATAACAATAATCTCTGGCGTTAACAACGGTATCTGATGTTAATGACAATAATCTCTGACCTAAATAACAACCACATTTACCAGTGACGCATTAATCTGTAGGCCATTGCGGCTTTGGCCATGGGTGGGCTCAGAAGTATAACATGTGCCTAAAAATTGGACTGTTTTCTGTC